>NC_072800.1:90262500-91602500 GCF_028583425.1 Eublepharis macularius | reverse complement strand
TACACATCCCTTCTTCTGTCCTGCTAATGATTTTCCCAGGACCTGTAGCACCATTTTAAAAAAATGCTCGTCTGCTCGATTCCCCTGCTTTGCTCGCTCACTGGAGTGTTTCTTTTCTGGCAGCAGGCATGTGATTGATGAGTGCCAATGACTCAGACCTGGCACAGAGCAAAGGGGACTCCCGGGAGAGTCGGTTGCATGCTTGGCAGGTTACAAAGGCCATCCGCATAAATTGAATTTTGCTGGATGTACGTGCACCCCAAGGCAAGAGTCGAGCGGAATTGCCAGCAGGCTCGTTGCTACTTGAGAAGGGACCAAGACTGCTAGGCACGAATATGGCTCAAGCAATTGCTGGCCCTGGGAGACCTTGGATTAATTCTGCAGATAACTGTGCTTGGTGGATCTCTGAGAGTCTTTCTACATGAGACATATGACATGTGAAGAACACGTGTCGGGAGATGCAATGGTAGCCGGGAAGGGTAGTTTTAAAAGACAGAGCTCACGGCAGGGCAAAGGCTTTGAAATGCACTGGAGCTGTGCGAAGGGGCTGTGAAATGCCAGAAGGGAAACTTCAGCCCATTATAACCTCTTCAGGTCCAATTCCGGCTTTGGAAGGCAGCTCCGGACCATCTCCATTCCTTGCTGCCCTTTGGTTGCCATCCCACACAGTTTTAGACCGGAGAGGTGAAATTGACAAAGCCTTCGGGAGGCGGAGATGAAATTAACAAACCCTCTGAGGAATGATCTCCACTGGTTCGCTTTTTAAACTATGCTTCCTGGTTAACAATGCATTTCCCTACACTTGGTGAACACGCGCCGAGGCATCTCGTGGAGAGACTCTGAGACCTTTCCATTCGGCAAGATTAGAGAATGTGACTGGTCAGCGTGTTTGTGATCCCTGCAGTTTAGATGTGACATGAAACCATGATTCAATTAACTAGTTGTCATGATCATCTAAACACAGGCAATTCCACAAACTCTGATTTAGTTAGGCTATGTCAAACCAGGTTCCGATATCATGATCTAAATCTGATTTATGATCTTAACTGTGATTTCACATGCTGTACAAGCACAGACATTCTCATTTAATTGTGGCTTGTTCTCTGGCATTGCCCTGGCACTCCCCTAGATACAGAGATGCCTGGCTGGAATGAAAGTGGGGGAACTAGCACTGGTTGAGGCAATTTGTTTAGAATGATGGTAAATTATGTTTGTCAACCTCCGAGTGGGGGCTGATGATGATATCACAGAATTACAACTCATCTCCAGACTGCAGAGATCAGTTCTCCAGAGAAAATGGATGTTTTGGAGGGTGCACTCTATGGTATTATACCCCACTGAGTTCCCTCTCCTTTCCAAACCCTGCCCTCCCCAGACTTTCACAGCTGTAAAGAAACTAACTTGCAAGACCCAGTCCTGTTTGGAAAATAGGAAACTTGGAAAATTCTGCTGCCATCTTCGGTTTGTGTGTGGTGAGGCACCTCTTGCCATTACTACTGATTTGTTTGTTTGTTTAATTCAATTTATACCCCACCCTCCCCACAGATGGGCTCAGGGTGGCTTTACCATCTTCTCTCTGAGTATTGTCTGTTGCCATCCACCAATTTGGCAGGAACTTCTTGCCAGAAGGATGACTACTTCTAGAACTGTTTCCTGTATTGCTGTTTAAGGGCTCTACCTATTTACTGTGCCTCCATTCATAATAGCTAAAACTGGGATGCCCTATTATACTGTCACAACTTTGCACTTTGTAGATGGTTTTCAGTTTGGGTGAAATAATCCTGCAAGTGCTGGAGAGTAGCTCCAAGAATCACTGTTTTAAGATAAGAGTTTAATTTGTATAATTTAATTTGTTAGCCACCTTGGTAGCCCTATGAGGGAAGAAAGGTGAGGTAAAAATCTTGGTAATAAATAAACAAAACGAAGAAATACCATCTAAAATGTAAAAAAAGAGCAACAGTCCAGTAGCACCTATAAGAATAACAAAATTTGTGGTAGGGTAGGAGCTTTTGTGAGTGAAGAAGTGAGTTGTGACTCATGAAAGTTCATACCCTACCACAATTTTTGTTAGGCTTATAAGTGCTGCTGGACTGTTGCTCTTTTCTACTGCTACAGACAGAGTAACACGGCTACTCATCTTGGTTGATCTCCATATAAAGTTGATCTCCATATAAAATGTGTAATAAATGTAATATAGCTGGATTACAAAATTTTCTAATGCAAAAAATAGTACAATACATAGAGCAAACAGGGGTCGTTTTCACAGGTCTTTACCCTCGTGCAAAATGGCGCAAAACTCACGGAACGAGGGCATCTTCATGGCGTGATTTCTGATATCACACCGTCATGATTCCATTTTGTAGTGCGATGACGTCAGAAATCACACCACGAAGATGCCCTCGTTCTGTGAGTTTTGCGCCATTTTGCACGAGGGTAAAGACGTGTGAAACTGACCGGTGTCTTGGAAATGGCCTAAACATTTTACAGAAATCAAAGTGGCAATGCTATTCTGTTCACAAAAATGGACCAACACCCATTTTGAGGAAATCTTGTTAATGCATCAGCTCTTTATGCACAGGTATAAGACGCAGAGCTACAATTTGTAACTCAAGAGGGCTGTACTCCGGCTTATGGGGCACATCTGTCTCATTTCACATAAGTTAAGGACATCTGTCTCATTCCACATGAGTTAGGGGAAAGCACAACAGATGTACAGCTAAGGAGAAACAGTTTCAAGGAACAGCAGGGATTTGCCTGCTCAGAAAGAGAGGAGAAAGCCAGAAACCTGCCTAGAAGGATCACCTTGATGGAGTGTGCAGAAAATGCTGGCCATCTTGGAGGGTTGTGGGGATTCTGGACTCATCATTTTAAAGACCCTCTAAGTAGGTATAAAACATAGGCTCTGTTGTCCCAGAAGCACGGGGGTCTGGAACCTCGAGGCATCTGAACATCATCTCGAAACAGAATGAAAATTCAGATTTTCCCTCTGTTGGTCTGGTGGCCTTTCTTGGCTTTTTTTTTTTAATCTGCCTCACAATACATTATGTGAATGTTAGGAAAGAGGTTCATTAATTGTAATAAGAGTCTGAAACTCATCCACTTGCCTGGCCCATGTTCTGCCTAATAAAACAGCCACTCTCAGAATAGTAAATACTTGGGCTTCGCTGATTTTAAAGGCCGTATGGGGATTGTGATACAGTGTTTAGAGGTACAGCTTAGCAGTTCTCCTGCATTTCCAGAAGAAACACAGCCAAGGGGGAGAGGACTGGGCATAGAGAAAACGTGAAAGCTCCTACTCTTCTCCTCCATACCCCCCATTAGGGTTGTCAGGTCTGGGTCGGGAAATTGCTGGAGATTTGAGGGATGGAACCTAGAGAGGGCTGGTTTCGGATGAGGAGTAACCTCAGTGGGGTATAATGCCATAGAGTCCACCCGCCAAAGCGGCCATTTTCTCCAGGGGGACTGAGCTCTGTCACTTGGAGAACAGTTATTTATTATTATTATTCGAATTATCCGAAACACAATAAACAATAAGCAGAGGTCACATGTTATTATTGATTGGCCTTGCTAAGCTGATACAAGTTTCCACCAGAGACCTATCAACCAGATGTCAGCGTAATATGTACACTGTCCCAAATAGCGCCATCTTTTGCAGTTCTGTAGGTGTTATGTCAGAAAGCTGCAATTTTTCCATATGAATTGCAAAGTTTTTCTAGATGGTTCCAACTGCCCCGATGACAATGGGGACTACTGTTGCATTCTTCTTCCATAGTCAGGTAGTTTCTATTGCCAGATATCTATATTTAATAATTTTTTCTTGTTCTTTTTCTTCGACTCTGGCATCCCCAGGAATTGCTATGTCGATTATCCAGGCTTTTTGAGTTTCCATGACTGTTATGTCTGGTGTATTATGTTCAAGGTGCCAATCAGTTTGAATAATGAAATCCCATAGAATAATGAAACCCCACATCTCGAAAAACTTTGCAATTAGATTTATTATCTGGTCTCCCCGTAAACAAGCTCAGAGTGGATTACAACATAAATAAATACATTGTAATAAAGACAGCATTATAATCATACAATAACAATACATTTGGGCAGCACCCAAGTTGCTCAATCCCCAGCCAAAAACATTACATGAGGAGGGAACAGGCAGAATATTAACATTTCAGCAGAAACTGCAGTGAGGGGTTTTTTCGATCCTCCCCCCACCCCAACAGGAGACCAGGAAGGAAGCCTGCCTGTGCTTCTGCCTCAGCCATATGCCTAGCAGAACACCTCCGTCTTTCAGGCCCAGTGGAAAGATAGTAACTCCTGTTGGGCTCTTGTTTTAGCAGACAGAGAGTTCCACCAGGCCCTGGTCTTGGTCAAGGCCAGACGAGTATCCTTGGGGCCAGAGACCACCAGCAGCTGTTTGTCGGCTGAACAGAGCAACCTCCAGGGAACATATGATGAAAGATGATTCCGCAGGTAATTTATAATTCTGGAAGCTCTCCAGCCACCACTTGGAACCTGGCAACCCTACTCCCCATACAAGTCAGAAGAGGGAAGAGATTCTGGCCACATCAGTTGAAAGCAGCCCAATAACATGCATAGGGCCTGTTTTCATACCAGGTATGGTGTGCCTATTTTAATATGCATTGGCTCCACATCTGATTCTGCAGCAGCCGCAACATCATCCTGTGGCAATTCTGAAGAAGATCTGTTTCCTGTAGTAGCACTAATAGATTTATATCCCCTACTTTCAGTTCTAGAGAGGTCTTTCCCACCTGTCAGCTGAGATCCTTTTTCCAGAGAGGATCTCTGATTCCCAAGACTGAATATGGGACCTTCTGTACGCAAAGCATAAGCTTTACCACGTACCGCGGTGAGTCACATTATCCCTCTACTCTTTGCCATCACCACATCTTATACCCAATCTCACCTTCTTCTACAACCAGCTCTGAGTGAAAGGGCCATGTTCTGGCTGCTTGGCCTAGAGATGAATCAGCCCTTCTGCAGAAGAGGCATTTTTTGGAGAGGTCTGACATGTCTTCCCGCCTCCAGTAAGACCATTGCATTAAGATATTAGAAAATCATAGGCTGACATTACACATCTGTGCCTGATCAGAAATCGGGGGAGTGATAGAAATTCTCCTTGGCCCAAGTCCATGGAAGCTTGAGCTGTGATGAAATGTATTCGCCTTTGAGGTGCCAAGGGGCTCTTGGGTTTCTGCTGCTATTGACTAGCACAGCAAACCCAACGGCATCGGTTTCCTCGCCACTTGCTGGAACATTACCCTGGCTCCCACATCATGGTATACGATTGTCCGTATGTACTCAGCGATCCCTGAGGGATTTTGTTTCGATCCACCATCCCCCTGCTGGTTCGTCTTGCTAGCACATTCACCACTGAACATAATTTAAAACATTCAAGGACACGCATGACAACATTCCTTTTGCTCTCCCGACCTCACCCCAGAAGACCAGAAAAGATAGAGTGGTTTGCCAAAGGTAGCAAATTTACACATTCAAAATCTGAGCAATTGTTCCAAACTGTTTACACCAGACTCACTCCAGGCTCATAGCCACATGTGCTGTTGGGTCAATGGTGCGTACGATTGCCAGGTCTCCATTATAGCAGGAGATCTTGCTCAGGCCACTACTACACTAGGAGAGAGAGATAAATGTATAAAAAGTTGCCTACATCATGGACAACATGATGTTACTTCCTTGAAAAACCCAGCAGTGACATTGAGTCACTCTCGATTCCTAGAGTGACATGACATCACTTCCGGTTTTCCCTGGAAGTGACATCATGTTGCATGCAAAGATTAAACCTCCCTTTATTCCTGACCCCCATCTCCCACTGGGTGGTAACACTAGCGGTGCCAGCTGATTCTTATGTGTATAGCCCAGGGCTTGCCATGACATATGGTCAACATGTTGGGTTGCCATCTTCAAGCTGGGAAATTCCGGGAGCCTTGGAGGTGGTGCCTGGGAGAGGGAAGTTTGGGGAGGAAAGGTAGTTCAGCCATAGTGATTTATTTTATTAATTTTTTAACTTCATTTATACCTCACCTTTCTTCCCAACAGAGACTCAAAGCAGCTTGCACCATCTTTCTCCATTTTTTGCATTTCCATTTCCATAGAGCTGAGTGCCGTGCAGTCCAGGACATTGCCAGCACATAGTGAGGTGGTGCAACTGCCAGGCCTGGGGCTTCTGGTGGCTCCCATTGCTTCTGTCTCCCTATTTACACATTTCTTCTGATACACACACTCACATCCTTCTACCGCCTGCTTGTGAGTGTTTTGTCACCTCTGCTTAGATTTGCCCTGTCCCCCCATTGAGAGGGGGGGACCTGGCACTTAACTGAGAGATTTTCTGTGCATGTGCAAAGCGTGTGCGCTCCCTGTAGGTGCAATGGCATCACTTCTGGAAGTGACATCATCGCGCCCATGGGGAGGTTTCTTGCCTCCTGGGCCCATTCCCTGGGGCCTTTCCCCCCACACACCGGCCAGGTAAGAGGCAGTTGGGGGCAGAGGCTGGGAGCAGAGCAGGGTTGCCAGCCTCCAAGTGGTACAAACACTCGTAAAAGGGCTCCTCCAGAACCAAAATAGCTATCTATAAACGAGGAACTCCCACCGGAGGGAATACACAAATTTAACTACACATAAATATATTCTATTAATTTTAGATTTTATATATAATTTTGAAAATTTTTGAAAAAGTGCAATGTGCTGAAAGTGTATATATATATATATATATATATATATATATATATATATATATATATATATATACAGAATAATAAATAAGATAAAAGTTAATGATCTATACAAAGTCCTTTCTTTCAACAAATGTCTGTAAATGTGAAGAAAAATCACAGAAGAATTCACGAAGGGAAGTACAAATAACAATCTAATCTTTTCTTCTTTTTCAGGTGGATGCTTCTCTCAGAGGTGGATTCTTCTATAGGAATGACGAGAATCGAGTCGGAATCCCGCCACTGCTGGATTTACGGATATTGTGTCTATCAGTACCATTGTGTCTTTAAAGACCATTGTATCTTCTGCATCTTTAATATATGAGAATCTTGTATTTGTTGATATTGGTATATTTATATTTATTATACTACTCACTTAGCACTTTGAACACTTGTTAAATAGAATCTTTAAGGTTATTTAAGAAGTATTGATCCATTTCTGGTTGGAGAATCTTTAAGTGTGAGAAGCTGTGACTGTAGGTGGTGGGAGATGTTATGAGAGGGCAAAGGAAGGATGTACAGGCAGATGGGAAGACATGGGTCAGAGGGCAGGAAGCGGAGCATAGTAGTTGGCATGTGGCCCTAAGCGCTCTCTGCCCAAGCCTTTGGGAAACCTGGAACCAGCCTTCATTCAGACCACCTTTCAAGGCTGACATTTTCTCCATGGGTGCTGATTAGAGATGGGCATGAACCGGAAAAAAACTGAACCATGTGGTTCGTGGTTCATCGAATTTCACAAACCACAAACCACAAACTCACAAACCTGCCCCTGGTTCGCGAACTGGTTCATTTGGTTCATGAAAACGTCACATCCAGGACAGAAAACCATCACTTCCAGGCCAGCAGAAGGTCACTTCCGGGCCAGAAGAAGGTCTGCAGGAAGTCCATCCCCTGTTGCCTAGGAAACTGATTGATTGGCACCAGGCTGTCTGCAGTCACAAACCAAAAAATGAACCAAATGAACCAGCCTAAAGTTCGTGGTGGTTTGTCAGAAATGTGATCTGACGAACCACGGTTCACGAACCACAAACCGGCCTGGTTCATGTTTAACTTTTGTTCATATTTCGGTTCGTGCCCATCTCTAGTGCTGATCTCCATAGTCAGAAAATCTATAATTCTGGCAGAATTCTAGACCCCACTTGGCAACCCTGCCTACACACCAGAGGTAGTAAAGAGCCCAGTAGCACCTTCAAGACTAGCCAACTTTATTGAGGCCTAAACTTTCGAGAACCACAGCTCTCTTTTTCAGATGCATCTGATGAAGAGAGCTGTGGTTGTCCAAAGGTTATGCTTCAATAAAGTTGGTTAGTCTTAAAGGTGCTGGTAGACTCTTCACTATTTTGCAACTACAGACGAACACAGCCAACTCCTCTGGATCTACACTCCAGAGGGGTTCTTTTAAGCAAAGGAAAATAGGAAGAGTGCTAGTGAAGCTGATCATTAGTATAAAAAGTAACCACAAAAATGCTCTTAAAATACGTCCCTGCTTACCATTTCGTCTTGTCTGTTACCCACAGCAGGCCTTCAGCCTAGCTTGGAGTCTTACCCACACATGTATGCACATTATAATCTCTTTGAATCCTGAAATGGCCCCCAAGTGTGGATAAAGTGTCCTTCCAAGGGTCTGAGACATCCACACCAGCAAGCAGCATGTTGGGCTGGTGAATTCTTTTCCAGCCTGATCAGTTGTGTTTGGCCCCATCCATCATCAAGCACCCCATCCTTCATGCGGCCGCTTGGCTGTCAGCCTTTTTTAAAAAATAAAAATCTAATATGGCACACATGCGCTTCTGCAGCGTATGACTGTATTCTTCAACTTATCCCCCTCCCCGCCCCAGTTCACAAACATTTTAAAAATAGCTTTAACGCTGCTTCAGAGATGAGGAACCAGGAACGTGTGTTGATGATGTAATTGGTACCAATAGGAGCCCACTACAGCCCACTTTTCCTTGCAAAGAAAATTTCTGCAAAGCCATTTTTTCAGAGGTGTCTGAATGTGTGGTTGGAGGGCTGCGGCCATACTTCCTTCAAAGATTGTTTCAGGTAGACAGCCGTGTTGATCTGCAGTAGAACAGCAGGACTCAAACCCAGTGGCACCTTAAAGGCTAACAAGATTTTCAGAGTAGAAGCTTTCAAGAGTCAAAGCTCCCTCCTTCAGACGTTACCATCTGACTTCACGCTAAATGACTTTTCCCTTGCTGCCTAAATTATAACTGCATTGTAGCATGGTGGGTTGGCCACAGAAGTAAGATATTCTCCTAGTTCAGGTCCGACCTCAAAAAGAGAATTTCAGAGAACAATCCTACTTTGGTTTGGTAGCTTAGGGTGTGAACAGGATCATGGTGGATAAAGCAATCCCTCTGAGATAGATAAAGAAGTCTGGCCGACAAGCTCTGGCTGCATCTATTTTATTTTATTTTATTTATAGTCAGCTCTCCCTGCAAGCGGTCTCAGAGCGGATTCACAACATATAAATACATATAATAAAAACATATTAAAACATTGGTAGTGATCATATAATACATTAAAATACTGTACTAAAACATCGAAGGCGGCTCACATTGCACCTCACATCTCAAGGTCCGTGGGGAAGAATGGCTAAAATTTATTAAATGTCGGTCAGGGCCTATTACCCCCCCCCATTGGGAGGGGCCAGTTGGGTGATTCGTCTCTTTCAACCACATGTCACCAAACCTCTCTATTTGCTACATGTTTATCTCACCTTTCCTACATGCCTCTCATTTCCTTATTATATTCTCACAACAATCCTGTGAGGTAGGCTAGGCAGAAGGAAAATGGTTGGCTCAAGGTCAGCTATCAAGCTTCCATGGCAGAGTGAGGAACCAGGGTTACCTATATCCAGGGCTTTTTTTCTGGGAAAAGAGGTGGTGGAACTCAGTGGGTTGCCCTCAGAGAAAATGATCACATGGCTGGTGGCCCCGCCCTCTGATCTCCAGACAGAGGGGAGTTTAGATAGCCCTCCATGCTGCTGAATGGTGCGGAGGTCAATCTAAACTCCCCTCTGTCTGGAGATCAGAGGGCGGGGCCACCAGCCATGTGACCATTTTCAAGAGGTTCCGGAACTCTGTTCCCCTGCGTTCCCCCTGAAAAAAAGCCCTGCCTATATCCTTATTTGACACTCTAACCACTATACCACCCAGATGAAATTTCACCCAAACTCAGTTTTACAGCACATATTGGGGTTTGGAATGACTAGAGTTTCTCCCCTACAAAGAATGTCTTTTCTGTGCAAAGTACTATTCTGTTTATTCTCACCTTAACTCTAAAGCCTGGGCATCGCTGCACTGAGGATATTATTCCTTCTGAACACCCGTCATCCCAGCACCCCAAAGACCAAATGATGTTGATTTATGAAAGCCACAGAGAAAATCCTCCCTCAAAAAAACAGAATACAGGAGAGATGGTTTTCCCATTATCCAGGTTTCACTGACATTTGCTGGAAACCTCAGGAACAAATCATATTTTTATTCTTCCATAAGGAATTCATTCATTTCTGTGCCAATGCAAAGTACTTACTCTCTCTCTCTCTCTCTCTCTCTCTCTCTCTCTCTTATTCTTACTTTGGCTGATGTGCCCATGGATCGTGGCTTCTGAAAATTAATTGTCCCGATCACGTGATGGCTTTAAATGGTTGGGGTGCTATGAACTATGAAGACCACCTCTTATTTTATGTTCAATTGCAGTCTTTCAGGTCAAATCTTCCTCTTGACCGACCATCCCTGAGAGAAATGTGGATACCAAATACCAATAGCCCTGATCGTATCTGGTTTTATGGGATGCTGCTTGGATAAAGGGAAGGAGGCTGGTGGGCTAAGGTTCCAGTTAGACATGGGCACGAACTGAAAAAATTTAACAAACCAGTGGTTCATGGTTTGGTGCCAACGACAAACCCGAAGCAACGAACCGCAATTAATTTTTCTAGTTGCCGAACCTGTTTGAGGTTTGTGGTTCGTGGGCGTCAGAATGGCCCCCATTGGAATTAGAGAGCCCATATTCCCGGGGAGTGTTTAACAAGCTCTCCTCCAGCCATTACCCAAGTTTGGTCAAGATTGCAATAGGGATCCAAGCTCCAATTAAACTCTCTCTGTCTCTCTCCCCAAAGGCTAGCAAGTAGCAAGCAATAGCTCTGCCACACTCCACTGCTCGCTGAAAGCGAAACCCAGCCTGGGAGCCCACTGCTTTTTATAAGCTGAGGTCCCATTGAGCAACACAAGAGGTCTGTGGTTGGCCGTCAGAGCTGCCTATCAGAGTTTGCAGGGATGAGATTGGAGTGCCCATGGTTGCAGAACACCCCCTTCCCCCTCCCTCCCCTGGGTGTCTTCTCCCAACCTGTAACTGCTTTGCAGCTCCGTGGTTGGAAGGAAGACCTGCCGATCAAGGTAAGCTGGGCTTCCATTCGGGTTTCCAGGGTGACAGGAGTGCAGACAGAGTTCAGGCATTCCCCCGGCTCTGTTTCCAAGGGAATTGATTGATGGTGCCTGACTATCTGGCTTCACAAACTGCGGAAGAATGCACCGAACCGAACGTTGGTTCGTTGGCCGTGGATGCTCATGAACCGCCAGATCGCAAACGGAAGATTGGGTGGTTTGTGGGTTTTTTTGGTTCGTAATGCAGTTCGTGCCCATGTCTAGTTCCAGTCCCTCCTTGCACAGCAAACAACTGGCATCTTTTCTGGAATGCCATCCCAAGAGCCCCCAAACATCAGGGGCTGGACATAGCCTCGAGGTCTCCAGTTGCATAGCCTAAGGCTATAGCAGGGTGTTCTCAGCAGCTGCCTCCAAACTCTGGAACTATGTTCCACTGGAGAATCATTGGCATCAAACCTTAAGGTTATCTTGGAGAACTGTAATCATTTCTCCATTTGTATTGGTTTTGGAGATCTGAACCAGGGTTGCCAACCTGGTTTTATGGGATTCTAGCGTTCTCCTAGAATTGCATCTGATCTCTAGACTACACAGTTTATTTCCCCTGGAGGAAATGGTAGCTTAAGAGGATGGATTCTATGTTCCTACTGAACTTCTTCCCTACTGCAAATTTCACCCTTCCCAAGTACCTCATCCAAATCTCCAGGAATTTACCAAGCCAGTTTTAGCAACCATAAGTTAAGCAGAGATGCTGTATATGTGTTTAGTATGGAGTATTTTTAAAATATTTTGTCAGGCATCATATCTTGCTGGTTTTAGCAGAGGATTGTGTTAACATTAAGAACATAAGAACAAAGAGAAGCCATGTTGGATCAGGCCAATGGCCCATCCAGTCCAACACTCTGTGTCACACAGTGGCCAAAAACCAGGTGGCCTCAGGAGGTCTGCCAGTGGGGAAGGGACACTAGAAGACACATATCATTCCGCAACCCTTGGGACAGGGTGGTTAAAATTAATAAAGAAAGTCCATTGGGTGCATCACAAATGCCCTGGTAGGCAGAGTGCTTTACAATTAATGTCTCCTTCAGTTTATAACAATTGAAGCCATATCATCATTTTACAGGTGAAGACCAGAGCTTTCTACAGCGACCGATATTTTGTGGTGTTAAGATCTCGTCCAAGATGATGTCATCTGGAAGAAATTCACTACTCTACAGTGCCAGCATCATCTTTAATACTCATCCTTGACACTGAAGGAGAGATAATGAGGTAGAGATAAGGAGGTAGAGATAAGGAGGTAGTTGGGGGTTCATGTTCAGCCTTCCCCAAAATAATAATTTCCTGATGGTATGGTGACCTATTCCATCGGTGATTTTATGCGAGAGATTTTTCGTGCATTCGATTTATTTAGTATCATGTTTTTCACAAGCCACCTAGAAGGCTGTTTTGTAGGATAAAAGTGGCATAAAAGCACATTAAAATAAATAAAGAGAATTTGTTAGTGGTAAATTCTTACTGGGAAGGCGTTGAAAGGGGACCTTTTCTTAAGGAGGCAAAATGTCTACAGCTGTGGGAAGACAGCTGTGCGGAGCAACCATGCAGAAGAGAGACCAAAAAGTATGTGATGTGCAGAATTTGTCACATGAGGTAAGACTGGGGTTATCTTATGTGGGGTAGGAGTGGTGGGGGGCAGGGGCTTGAGGGGGGCTCAAGGGCATGATGATGACACTTCTGTTGAAAACTTCAAAGTGATGGAGGGTAGCTCTATGAATTACCTGAAACTCTATGGTAAAACCATAGGGTCCTCATTGATTACTAGAGCTACCAATCATCATGCCTGCAATACCACCATTTTCCCCTCCCTTTTCCAAGTGGTGGAAGGCAATGGGAGCTCAAGCAGAGGATGCTGCTTCCCAACCACGACTTGGCACCCTAGGTAAGACAGTTCATTAGCCTCATGGCAGACTGGCTGTGTTTAAGAGGGCACTTGCTTAAGACATTTTTATGGTTAAAAGGAACACACACTGTGTGATGGCACTGGAAAGCCAGGAATGTGGTGGCAGCTGGTTTAGTCATTTTCCTAATCATCACAGCTTCCATTTGTCTGGGGGGTGGGGGAACCCAAGCTTCTAGCTCTGATGGTAGCAATGAAGCATGTGAAACTATAGTGTTGATGTGTGATGGAATTTCAGAAGCAAGAGTAGGTGAAAAAGATTTCCAGTGCTGGCATGGCCCGATGCAACCACTCTCACATGCTAGAAGAGCAAGACGTCACAGCAACATGAAACAACATCACAGCAACATGTATCTCATCACCGTTTCTGCAGTTTAAAAGATTTCATGTTTATTCTCAAAAGAATTTGGGGATCCTTTGGCTTTGCTGAAGCTCAGAGTCTATGAGGTTCGAGGACTAACTTGCTAAATGTGATCACTAAATTTGCCACTGAGAAGGATTCCTTTTCTGCACTGGGGCAGAGGCAAGGGCCAAGATGGCATATGACCAGAGAGACAGCAACTCCCCCTGTCCCATCTTTGCCCTATTGCCGCCAGGCTCCACAAGAGTTTGTCAGAGGGGAGCTAAGTAGGACATGGCAGCTATAGGGGTACAAAGTTCCCTCCCTGACCCGGAACACGGTCTCATCATGACACTTATGAAGAAGCATGAGTCTCCTTGTGAGCAAAGCAAAGAAGCCAAGAGTTGGGCATGAATGGGGAGGCACCTATAAGAGGAAGGAAGAAGAAAGACCCAAAGCAGGGCTTTAGCTATTCTATCCCCAGGTTACTAACTGTCCAGAAAGAAGGCCAGCCTTCTCTGTCACTGACATGATCTCCAAAAGTAGACCATGAACCAAAAAAATTTAATGAACCAGCGGTTTGTGGTTCGGTGTCAACGATGAACCCGAACCAGCAAACCGCAACGAACATTTCCCGCAGATGAACTGGTTCAAGGTTCATGGTTCGTGGGCATCAGAATGGCCCCTGTTGGACTTAGAGAGCCCATATTCCCAGGGAGTGTTTAGCAGGCTCTCCTCCAGCCAGCAGCCAAGTTTGGTCAAGATTGCAATAGGGATCTTGGAGTTATACCCTCTCCAATCCGAGGCCCCCAGGAAACTCCCATTCGATACAATTGGAGCCACCAGTTGACGTTGGCCTAGTATACAAGGGGTTGGCCGTCAGAACTGCCTATCAGGGTTTGCAGGGATGAGATTGGAGTGCCCATGGCTACAGAACACCCCCTCCCCCCTCCCTCCCCCTGGGTGTCTTCTCCCATGTAACCAATTGTAACCAATTTGCAGCTCCATGGTTGGAAGGAAGACCTGCTGATCAAGGTAAGCTGGGCTTCTATTCGGGTTTCCAGGGCGACAGAAGGAGTGCAGCTAGAGTTCAGGCATTCCCCCAGCTCCGTTTTCAAGGGAATTGATTGATGGTGCCTGACTGTCTGGCTTCATGAACCGCGGGTGAACACTGGTTCATTGGCCATGGACCCTCACGAACCGCCTGTTCGAGAACAGACAATCAGGCGGATTGTGGGTTTTTTTGGTTCGTAATGCAGTTTGTGCCCATGTCTATCCAAAAGTCAGTCAGTTAAGAGCAAACCACACTCACCCCATGACATCAGGTGCCACTGGAACTTGGGCATAAAGACAGTTGGCCAACGTGCCTGCTCAGAGCAGAGGCCGAGAAGTATTTTTAAATGGCAGTTGTTCAGTGATGTTACTGGGGTTATCCAATGGATGTGCTGGTGGGACTTGTTGGGGCTTGACAGCCAATGAGCCCTGAATCTGATGGTCCCTCTTGTCTTTTGAGTAAGCTTGCAATGGAGGCCTGTGCAGCTGCACCTGTCACATAGCATTTTGTTCCCTTCTATGATATAGGAATCCGTGGAACACAGCGACCAAGCATGGAAGCATCCCATGGAGACCCCAGGGCTTCAGAGCAGGAAGTCTGGCTCCCTCCCCTCTTTGCAGCTGTTGTCTCTTCACGGTAGCTAATAATGAGAGCTTTGCCTTTCCTCTGAGCCTTTTATCCCCTGTGATTCCCCAAACACTTCACAAATTGCACAGACAAAGGTCACCTCTTTCATTCTACCCAGCGGCTACCGTACATGGGACAAGTAGGAGAACAGTAGAGCTGAAGACGGTTGGTCAATTTCAGCTGTTTGTGCATCTTCCTTGTTGTGGTCCTTTATTATCTCAGGGTATTTCACAGCCCCCATTTTGCACACCGTTGTCTTTCATAAACTCAAAATGCATCATTTGCCTATTGAATGCTGGCCAGCCACAACTTCCATTTCCTTTAGGTTCAGGCCATCCCCTTACCAGGTTCCGTACTGTTTTTAAATCTGACAATGTCTTTATTAAGCCTTCCCCCTTTAATGTCCTTCCAATGGATTAGAGGAGCTGTTGAGTCCCAGCTTGCTGAGCTGCTAAAATGAATCGAGTCTATGTTGGCTCCCCAGAAATCTGGCCAGACGAGGAAAGCTGACATGGGGTGGAGAGCAAATTGGACCCAATGGATAAAAGCACACGAAAAAAAGAGCTGCCTCCTTCCTCAATCTAATGAACTTTCTCATTCTTTCCATCCTTCCATGAAACGATGGAAGCCAAAGTCCAGGGAAGGAATGACGACATCCCTGAACAGGACTGTGAGCAACTTTCGTGGTGCCAGCAGGTGACTGGCGATGTGCCTGCTTGCTACAGGGCTTAATCAGCTTAGCAGGGGAGTTGGGAGTCCCACTGGCCCATGAGAAGACAGAGAGTCCTGCCCCAGTCCTGACCTTTTTGGGTATAGAGCTGGATACAATCTGGCAGACCTTGTGGCTGCTGGCTGAGAAGTTGGACGACCTCCGGGCTCGGCCGGCTTCATTCCGTTTAAAACAGAACCCATAACCCTAGTTGATCTGGATGAAAGGGAGTGAAGGACATGCACCACCTGGTTGTCGCACCAAAATTGGACAGTGTGGTTTGCCAGTTTGCTCCCCCACAAACAGACTGCCACAAGGATTGGGAACAACTCCAAAAAAAGTAAGGTCCTTGGTCAGTCCTCTTCTGGCCCAGGGGGCTGGCCAGCGCTCTGTGCACCAGTGCCCCCAAAAATAAACCCCGAAACCAATGGATCCTGAGGAATCAGAGGCCACATCAACTTTCAACAAAAGATCCTCCCTCCAAAAGGAGACCCCACTATAATCCCTAAGAAATTCTTCCCAAACCCCCAGGTCTGCCCTCATGCCTTTACTAGCCTTAAGCCAGTGGTGGGGCAACCTGAGGGCCCCCATCGTGTCACAAAGACACCCAAGGAATGCCCTGCTTGGCGCTACCACCCTACAGGCAAAATTCAAATGCCCGACAAGCTGCTGGAACTCCACTAAAGTAGAAGAACAAACAACTGGAGAGTCCTAGAAATATGTAGATGTAAATGGTGATATCAGTCAAGATGCTGGCCTCTGCCATCTGTCCCCAGGGAGGGGGATGGTGCAGCTGGGTTTCTCTCCCAAGGTCAGCTTGCAGTTTCTCTTTCAAGATTGTGCAGCTGGGAGCCTGGCAGGTTGGCCTTGAGTGCTCTAAGCCTGAATGCCCAACCCCACAAAGGGGAGGAATATACTCTGCAGTGTATGTGTGACTGGGTTTTGGCATGTCTCTTATTCCTAACAAAGCCTTTGTAATATCCTGAATCTAGGTCCTTACAATAAAGCTTCAAATAACCAAAGATCCTTACAATATCATCTTGTTGCAAGATCTTTACAATATTGTTTTGTTGTCCATTCCATCTCGTGTTTTTATCAAGAAGCTTGGGGTGGTCTAAAGCTTCTCTTCCCCCCATTTTATCCTCTCAACGACCCTGTTAGGTAAGGTAGGCTGAGAGAGAGCGACCGACCCAAAGTCAACCAGTGATTTTCATGGCAATGGATGGGTTTTGAGGGGGACTTAGAGCGTGGGTCTCCTTTGTTATCACCCAGCCCCATTCATAGAAGGGACCTCCCTCTCTTGTCTTTGTCCTGTTCCAAGGTAGAGAGCAGGGACACATCTACAGGCCATCGCCCCGTTTTAAGGACCCAGCCATCCCTTCCCCTCTCTCCTACTCTCACTTTCACCAACGCCATGACTCAACTGTTGCCAGAAGGACAATTTGAAGACAGAAAAGAGCAAGAGTCCAGTAGCACCTATAAGACTAACAAAATTTGTGGTAGGGTAGGAGCTTTCATGAGTCACAGCTTCCGATACTTCAGAATTTGAAGAGAGGCCACCACAAAGAAAAGGCTATCTGAAGGCTGGTTCATGGAGATATACCAGGAGATGTGGTTTGATTACAACATTATAAACACCATGAAACTGCCTTATACTCAACCCAACCTTTGGTCTGTATTGGATTTCTGCTTGTCTTCAGAGTTCTGCTGCCCTTTCCATACATATTGTCTATTGAATGTTCCAGCCAATGTTCATATTGACTTATACTTATAAGTGGCTTCTAGACCAAATCAATCCTGAATTCTCTCTAGAAGTGAAAATGACAAAACTGAGGCTATCGTACTTGGGTCACATCATGAGAAGACAAGATTCTCTGGAAAAGTCAATAATGCTAGGAAAAGTGGAAGGCAGTAGGAAAAGAGGAAGACCCAAAATGAGATGGCTTTACTCAATACAAAAAAAGACACGTCCTCTAGTTTGCAGGATCTGAGCAAGTCTGTTAATGATAGGACATTTTGGAAGTTTTTCATTCATAGGGTCACCACAGGCCGGAGGCGACTTGAGGGCACATAACACACACACATCTCCCTTCCCAGGCATGGAGAGCCCATTAGGTGTAGTGATTAAGAGTGGCAGGACTCTAATCTGGAGAACTGGGTTTGATTCCCCACTCCTCCACTTGAAGCCAGCTGGGTGACCTTGGGTCACTTACAGCTCTCTCAGATCTCTCTCGGCCCCGCCCACCTCACAGGGTGATTGTTGCAAGGATAATCATAACACACTTCATAAACCGCTCTGAGTGGGCATTAAGTTGTCCAGAAGGGCAACGAATGTTGTTGTTATCGTTATGCCTCTCCCCTCTCATTTGGTTCTTGCAGTATAGAGACTTCAGCTTCCCTCTGCTCCCTGGAAGGAATCTTTGCCTCACATAGGCCCTAGCACCTGATGTCATCCAAGGTGAGGGTCTCTTTCAGGGAAAGCAGACCACGCGTGTTAAACCGGACATGATTTCTATTACATTTGGGGGTTTGCACCTCTGCCAGGTCTCTCCACTCTGGAACGAAGGCTTGTCTTTCTGTGGTTTGGGGCTGCCAAGCAGAACAGGGGGTGGATCGGCAAGAATGGAAATTGGCTTTCCATGTCAAAACCCTTTGTAATTTGCTACCGGATGGTGGCTGAGAATTTCTCCCCCTTTGCAGAGGGGCAAATACTTTTGGTTTGCAAATCCTGCACTTCCCCAAGAATGCTTGCACTCGCTCTCGCTCGCTCTCACTCCTAGATTTAATTTTTGTCTGTCTCCCGGCCTCAAGCTGTATATAATCATGGCTGACCGCAAGCCTTTTTTAGGCCTGCAGAATATTTCCCTCACTCGGTTTTTGCAGTTGACTTTGACATTCCAAAAAAATAAGTGTACTTACAGACAAACACAGCATGTTTTGCCAGGAGTGAGAAATTGTTCAGCCCCATCCTACTCTAGGCTGTTGTGAGCAACACTCTTGTAGCCTGTAGGGTTGCCAACTCCAGCTTGGGAAATTCCTGGAGATTTGGGGGTGGAGAGGGGAGGAACCTCAGCAGGGTATAATGCCATACGGTCTGCCTTCTAAAGCTTCTATTTCATCTGGGAAAATGGACCTGTGTAGATCAGATGTAATTTTCGAGGATCTCCAGGCTGCACCTGGATGTTGGCAAGCCAAGGAGCCTGCCATTGCCCTTATTCAGAACTACATTGGTTTGTTTGAATGAATGAATTTGTGTTCAGAGACCATTATAATGAATACATCCTTAACAGTCAATGGAATAATTAGACCCAGCATTAAATTGTAGGAGGACATAGAAAAATACATTTTGCCTCTGCAATTGGTCTGTCTAAGAATGGGGAAATAAACTTGTCCCTATAGACTTGATGGAAAGGACAGAGAAAGAACATATGAATAAGTGATTCCACTTCACCAATGGAACAACAGCAGCATCTGTCCTCGTATGGGATCTTCCTATATTTCCCTTTGATGACCATTGAGGGGATAACTTCACATTGGGCCAGGGTGAAAGCTCTTCTATAAGATGGGACGTCCAAGTGAGTGAGGTATCTGGCCATACCCATAACATATCTAGATTCCCTAGGGGCATTGGTTTGCTTTCTGTTATCTCACAGCCAAATTTGATTGACTATAGAACATCACTCCTGTAAAGTCATCCCTGATTGGCTGGAAATGCATCTTCCCAACAAGAAACCCTTGAAAATGCCAGCATCAGAGAAGGGGCTTGTAGATAGTCAGGAACAAAAACTAAATGGAGATGGAAGTGGATTCAGGTGGCAACTGAGACCAGATTTTATAAGCGGGCTGGTTTAGTTTGGATGTCTTCATTTTGATTTTTGTTGCAAATGAGTCTTTTAGTACCAAGTTCTCTTTCCTTGTTTTCCACTTTTAAAATTAGTACTAGTCGTCTCTTTATGACGCTTCTGCTCCATTTTTATTCTGATTCACGAAATCAACATTCTCTTTTGCACCTATGGCATATAACAAATACACAACATAAAAGAAACAAAGAAGAATAATTAATAGCGCCCTGGAACAAAAAAAACCCCGGAAACTCTCCTTGGTCCTTGCAAAGTCCCTGACCAGACCAGACCACCCAAGCTTTCATTGGTGTCTCTCTCTTCTCTGTTTGGGACACTTCTCCCAGTTGTTTCTGGTCTTCCTCTCTTGGCTCTGCCCTCCACATCTAAAACCTCTTGTTCTTTGGCGAGGTGGAGCAGCCGTTCAACTCACAGGGAAAGTACCTGGCGGGCCACTTGCCTGGAGGGCCACTGGCAGCCAGACACAAACCAAGCCAAGCACCAGGAGCTCCAGGGGCCACTCAGATGTAACCAGCTGCACCAATGACAGATGTCAGCTCACCCCCTGGCGCCCCTTATGCTGCCATCAGCTGGCAGGAGAACTGATTGGCCCTGTGCTGCCACTCAGAGCCTACTCAGCCTGGCCATTTTACCTTCCCATTCCACCCTCTGTTTTCAGAGGTGTGTGTAGCATAGTGGGTAAGTGGTTGGGTTGCAAATCAGCACTCTGCTGGTTCGACTCCCACTCCTACCATGAACTTTGCAGGTGGCCTTGGGCAAGCCTCTCCTTTCAGCCCAGCTCCCCATCTGCATTGTGGGGATAATAATAACACTAACTTTGATCACTGCTCTGAGTGGGGCACTGATCTGTCCAGAAGAGCAGCATATAATTTCACTGTTATGTGTGCTGCTGTAGTATAGTGCTTAAGTGGTTGGGTTGCAAATCAGCACTCTGCTGGTTCGACTCCCACTCCTGCCTTGAGCTCAGCAGGTGGCCTTGGGAAAGCCACTCCTCTCAGCTCCAGCTCCCCAGCTGTATTGTGAGGATCATAATAGCTCTGACTTTGTTCACCACTCTGAGTGGGGCACTGAACTGTCCAGAAGAGCAGCATATAATTTCACTGTTATGTGTGCTGCTATAGTATAGTGCTTAAGTGGTTGGGTTGCAAAGCAGCACTTTGCTGGTTCGATACTCACTGCTACCCTGAGCTCAGCAGGTGGCCTTGGGTCAGCCACTCCTCTCAGCCAACTCCCCAGCTGCATTGCGTGGATGCCAATAATGCTGGCTTGGTTCACTGCTCTGAATAGGGCACTAATCTGTCTAGAAGAGTGGTATATAGGTGGAGTTATTATTATTATTGCACACATGCACCAATGTTATGAGCTATGAGAGAGAAGAGAACTCGGGGGGGGGGTGGCTTTCTGCCCTTGCTAACTCATAATTAGCAAGCCAATTCTGAAGCGAGCCAAGAAGACTTCACCTAGCATTAATTTTTTGTTGTTACATGTTTGCCACTGAAGTCGACTGCACTGCGCACTTGGACTACCAAGCTTCTGCAACCCACCTTCTCATGCCATGCTCTTTCAGCATTAACTCCCCTCCTCCCCCCCCCCCCCCACACAAGCATTCTGCTGCTAACATCCATCCTTTCCAATGATTTCCTGGAAGAAATAAAGGATCCGATATTACACATCGTTTAATGTTGCCTTATTCTCTGAAATAAAAGTCTTAGCTCTAAAATATTTTAATAAGAAGAAGAATTTTTAAAAGAGCCTAACATCTGACGTATGAAAGTTGCCAGCATCTTATCACACCGAGAAATTTAATTAGGAGCTGCCTGGTGAAGCTATGGACCCCGGGGTCAATACAGAAGGCTTGATTCTTGGAGACAGGGGTCTGTATTATTAAGCTTTCCCTTTATTATCTTCTAAAACTCCAGCTTCCTCTCCATTTGGGAAATGTTGGGTTTTTAAAAGAGGTCAGTTGGAAGGGATAATGGGTTTTTATTAAATTGAAACCGCATGGATTTTCAGTTCTTTTGCCATATAACAGCTGCCGTCTCTGGGAGAAAGCTAACAAAGTATCTAAATTGGAGGATGAGAAGGGTTTCATTTAAGCCGAAGCTCACCAAAGCATAGACCCACAACTACTTTTCAGTAAAATAGTAAAGAGGCCGGCTAACTCCTCTGGATCTAGTTTTCAGTAGTGGGCCTTGTTCCTGGAATAAACAATGAATGAAAGAACATGGCAGTGTTTGAACAGAGTGCCTGTTCTGCTCACCGGATACCCCATAGCCAGTCCCCAACTACCTAAAATAGAGGACTTCGAGATTAAGACTTAATGTCCAGGTCTTAACTAGGGTTGCCAACTCTGGGTTGGGAAATTCCAGGAGATTTGGGGTGGAGCCTAGAGATGGTGAGGTTTGGGGAGGGAAGGGACCTCAGCAGGGTATAATGTTGTAGAGTGGACAGGAAAGCTCCGATGTCTGGTTCAACAGCCGTGTCCCAACCCGTGAGTATTTAATCGGTGACACTTAATAGCCTTCTCCCAGAAGTGGCTCCTGGTTTCCCTCACCCTTCAATGAACAGAGCACCAGATCAGAGACAGCCAGGCTGCAGTTTCTGTCATTTGCATCATGAAGGGGGAGAGGGGAGCTGATGCAGTACAATAGCCCCCAAAGTCCAAGCCTGGGGGAGCTGATGCAGCAAGAATAAAGTGATTAATATTTCTATTTGCTTCTCACAGTTTACAAATGTCATTTAAACAGCCATGATTTATTGCATGCCACACACACACAATATGCAAAGGGTGAATAAACTAGCAAAATGCTCGCCTGGGTGGGAGGTAAGATACACGTGTATGAAGAAGGAAGATATGAATCCTGTAAAGTCTCCTGGAAGCAGGATGCAATTGGTGACGGGCAAACGTGTTCACCAAGGCACTCACATTAGACGACTTTCCCTGTCAAACCCCTGAAAATGTTTTTCTAATGGGAGATAAATAAATCATTATGTAGGCCCAAGAAACCTAATTAAAAGATTCCATGTTTGTGCCGTTAGCAGAGTCTATCGTGTAGCATAGGAAGAGTGATTATAGGTGGTTGTGAGCTCATTTTGCTGGCTGGCATGTGTGCAGGAATGAAGGAATGAAAATAATGAAAGCATACACTTGGTTTATATTTAGAAAAGAAATAAGAGTTCTTTATAGCAGGAACTCCATACTCAGATAGGAAAGGATGAGAGATAGATCCTCTCTACCTATCTAGTCTGATGGACATGGATGGTAGGACAAGGCCTGCATCTATGCTGCCAAGATGGAGGGAGGAGAAGGTGTTGCCTGGAACAAAGCCAGGAAGAGGAGGAGTGAGAGGGAGGAAGTCAGGAGGAGGAAATCCTGAGAATAACAATCTGCATATTAAAGGACAGTCAGAGCAGTCAACAGTAAACAGAGTGCCCTGACCTCTCTATCTTTCTAACTCTTTGGTTTGTCCCCCTCTGAAACTTGAGGGGAGAGAGAGCGCTGGATCCTCCTCTTCCAACAATGGGCATTTGCAAACATGCCCAGAAAGGCTCAAAAAACATCCACATCTGCACCCAAACAAGAAGGTGTCATTGTCCCTTCCCTACCCACTCTCCCTCCATGACACCGACCATTCTTCTTGGAAGAGAGGGAGCCAAGCAACCTGCTACAAGCAATAGCCTCTTCAGTTAGGGTTGCCAAGCATGCGCCTGGCAAGAATGGGGATTTGGAAGGGTGGGGTATGGGGAAAGAGGTCTTGAGCCTGGGTGGCACCACTGCCACTTAACTCCAAGGTGGGGGGTCTTCAGGGCAGCAGGGAGATGGGGATCACTGGCTGCAGGGGGTGGGTCCCCCCTCATGAAGCCAGAGGCAGCTCTTCCGGCTGCCCCACGTCTAAAACCACCCATGGAATCTATCCTCTGAAACTGCTATTTCCTCCAGTGGAATAGATCCCTGTCATCTGGAGATCTGTTGCATTCCAGGAGAATGCAACAGCCCTCCCACTCAGTTGCCCCGTGCTGCCACCACTGCCGCCTGCACACAGCTGTGGGCCAGGCGCAGCAGGCGGCCAGAGCAGCATGGGGCAACTGAGCAGGAGGGCTGGGAGGCCACTCGCATGCCGTCCCAGCTGCCTGCAGCACCAATGGGGATGGCTCGCAGCGTCATGCTGCGTAATGACGTCACACACAGTGACGGCATCACGCAGTCCGGGTACGCGCGTGAGCTTTGCGTTCTTGCATGGGGGCAGCAACAGCCCTGAAGCTGCCCCCGGCCTCAGGTGCCAGAAACTCTGGCACTGGCCCTGCATCCAATTATTAAGATTGGCCAACCTTACTCAGCTTCTGAGATGTGATGAGATCAGGCTTACCTGGGCAGGTGAGACACATACCTGGTGACAAGATGGGCATTGCATGCTGCAGGCATTCAAGCACGTTATTTGCAACAGAAGCAATGCATGCCTATGCATCTAGCTCACAGAGATATATTGCAGCCCCTGCCTCACAAAAATCCAGCCAGTGTTAGGTTTAGAGGAGAGGTCTAGTCTTCCCTACAGCGCATCTACATGCATTCTTATATCACATCATGGAATCTACACCGCTGGGGAAAGGGGTGACATCATTTGGAATGGAAGCAAAGCTTGTCCTATTATTAGAAGACTCCTACCAAACTTCCATGAAGATAGTATCAGGTGGTATCTTTCTTGGTCTGCTGTAGATGAATAAAGTTCTGGTCCAGTCGCTCCCTGAAGACCAAGATTTCCCAGGATATAAACTTTGGGGAGCCAAGCTCCCCTTTAGGGTTATCTGACAAAGGGAGCTGACTCTCAAAAGCTTATATGCTGGAAATCTCGTTGCTCTTTAAGGTGCTCCTGGACTTGAATCTCATTCTTCAAAACAAAATAAGTAGCCGGATTTAAAAGTCCGGCTTTGGTCCCAGACATCTGGGAGAAAGGCCGGCTTATAAATGTTTTATAGAGATAGATAAAGTAAATATTGCAACACATCTTGCCAGCGTTCAGAGCTCTGTTGGCTTCCCATGTGTGTCTGGGCTTAATTCAGAGTTCTGGTTTTGATCCACAAAGCCCTTACATAGCTGGAATATCAGAAGGATTCGTTGCTCTTATATTTATTTATGATGATGAAGTATGGGGCTATGTTATCCATAAAGATATGCACAAGTTGGCTTATAGCAAGGTCAAAATATATGATGTACTTTGAAAATTGGTAATCCGTCAACAAAACTAGTAAACAGAATAAAATTATAACTTAATATAGGGTTGCCAGTTCCCCCTGGCAAGTGTGGAGGGTGAATGCATAAGAAGTATTCACTTGTGGGGCAGTTTACTGGCAACATCCTCTCATTGCTAACAGTGCAATTTTGTAATCCAGCTATATTACATTTACTACACATTTTATATGAAGATCAACCAAGATGAGTAGCCGTGTTACTCTGTCTGTAGCAGTAGAAAAGAGCAAGACTCCAGTAGCACCTATAAAACTAACAAAATTTGTGTAAGATATGAGCTTTCATGAGCCACAGCTCATTTCTTCAGATACAGCTAGAATGTGAGTCCATCTATCCTCGTATCTTGGAGAGTGGCAGGATTGCAGAAGCCGGATGATAATAGCTGGTGAATGACAATGGATGGCGTGATTGAATAGGGTGGAGTATGCAGAGAGGTAGTGGGTGTGGAGAAATTAGCATTGGTAATGAGACAGGAAGATAATGTCTCGATTAGACATGGGCACAAACAGAAAAACAAACAAACATGGTGTTTGTTGTTCGTTGCCATCCACAAACAACGAACATTGACGAACATGACCTGATCACGAACATGTTCGTTGTTCATGGGGGCCAGCAGGCTCTCCTCCAGCCATCATCCAAGTCAAGATCCCTACTGCACCACTCCCAGAAACCTGACCTGAGCA
This sequence comes from Eublepharis macularius, assembly GCF_028583425.1. NCBI lineage: Eukaryota > Metazoa > Chordata > Lepidosauria > Squamata > Eublepharidae > Eublepharis > Eublepharis macularius. The sequence continues at coordinate 91,576,897 of NC_072800.1, read as the reverse complement.
GGCAGCAGGAAAGGTACCAATAATAAATAATAGCTTGGCCCCAGAGCCTGGCAGCAGCCCTGGGACTTGAAGAGGTAGATCCCTATCACACCACACACAAAGAACATTCAAGCTCCAATGCACTCTCCATGTCTCTCTCTCAAAATGCCAACAGCAACTGTCTCTCCCTCTCCACTGTCTGCAAAACCAGAGCTGGGAGCCCCCCTCCCCCCTGCTCTTTGCTTCCTTGTAACAAATTTGGAGCTCCGCACTTGAAAGGAAGACCTGCCTATCAAGCTAAATTGGGCTTAGATTGGGGTTTCCAGGGCAACAGCAGGAGTTCAGACAGAGTTCAGGCAGTCCCTGCCTCCGGTTGCCAAGGGAATTGATTGCAGGTGACAGATTGTCTGGTTTGACGAACTGCAACGAACAGCAATGAACGAGGCTTGCAACGACCACCTGTTCCTTTAGAATGGGGCCTCAGGAGTCAGGAACAGCTTGTTCGTGAACAGTAGATTGGGCTGTCCATGGCTTTTTTTAGTTCATATTGCTGTTCGTGCCCATCTCTAGTCTCGATTCACTCCAGGAGGAGGCATTGTCTTGAGCTCAGAACAATCTTGTTTCAAATTAAGCTTCCTCAAGAGCTGATATCTTCATTCTGTATTTAGCCATCATTGTTAAATCTATATCATCTAGTTGGCTCAGCAAACGACGGCCCAACGGTCAATATTTTATATGCAGGCAAACCCTTTTGGTCTGGGTAGCAGTTTCCCTGTTCCGTCCATCTCTGCCAGTTCCAGGAGGAAGTCTGTCTGCCATCTTCAAAACAGAACTATTAACAATGTTATTGAAGCACCACCAATTCCATACTTTGACACTTACTTGATACTTACCTGGTTTGTCCCCACCAGGGGACCAGCAGCACTAGGCAGAAGGACGCTATTGCAGGCATCCTGCTTATGGGCTTCCTAGAGGCACCTGGTCAGCCACTTTGTGAACAGAGCGCTGGACCGGATGGGCCTTTGCTCTGAGCCAGCTGGGCTCTTAGGTTCCTATGATCTCTTTAGTCTGCAGATCAATTCTGGGAAATCTCCAGGCCTCCTCTGGTTGTTGGCAGTGCCAACCTGCTAGACCAGCAATTCGCACTCTTATTGGACCTGTGGCCACCTGATCTTTGTCTCCTTGATTTTATGGCTCAACTCTTTCTCCTAAATAGGATGAATTTGAAATTATATGAAGTTTAAATCATTTTTAACAACTGCATTTAATTTGTACAGGAATTCATCTTGAACTGGACCTGAAAAGACGTGAGGCAACTTAATAAATTTCCATTTGAGGATGGAAACTTTCCATCCTCCTCACTTCTGACTTCAGCCTGCTGTCTTCCCCAGCACTAAGATTCTGGCAGACTGGGGGCCTCTTGAGCAACAGAAAAGACCTTCAGATTCAAGCAAATTCATTTATTTGTTTGAAAATGCCCCCCAAAGTATTTTGTGTAAGTTGCACATACATAATATTTTTAATGGACATGAATTAAAATTAATTTTCTTTAGAGACATTTCTGAACCTTCTGTGATATCCCTTGTGAGAAATGGCAACACAAATTGGGGCCATTGCAAAAACTGGGTTGGGGTTCACAACTGAAGACCCCCTCTTGGTGTAGTGGTTAAGAGCAGCAGGACTCTAATCTGGAGAGCCAGGTTTGATCCCCCACTCCTCCACTTGAAGCCAGCTGGGTGACCTTGGGTAAGCCACAGCTCTCTTGGAACTCTCTCAGCCCCACCCACCTCACAGCGTGATTGTTGTAGGAATAATAATAACACACTTTGTAAACTGCTCTGAGTGGACCATTAAGTTTTCCTGATGGGTGGTATATAAATAGAATGTTGTTGTTGTTGTTGTTGTTATGTGATCTGGGCTCTGCGTGTGTCTCTTGAAACTGATATGGGAATAAACTAGACAAAGGCAAATTCCACAAATTCCACAAATTATGGTATTTTTACTCGCTTTGGTATGCTCTGTAAATATTCGGATGATACTTAAGTGAGAGGGAGCAACTCTCCCACTCCCACTCCTGCAGCCCTTGGAACACACCAATCCTAGCCCTCAAAATCTTGATAGGCAGCTCTGGCTGCCAACCAGAGAGCTCCCATTCTTCTCTAAGTGAGCAAGGAGCAAGAATTAATTCTCTAAGCAATTGAGGGGATGGACATTCTGCAGCCCTAGGAACACACCAATCCTAGCCCTTAAAAACTTGATAGGCAGCTCTGATTGTCAACCAGAGAGCTCCCATTCTTCTCTATGCGAGTGAGGAGCAAGAATTAATTCCCTAGGCAATGACTGGGAAGGTGTCTGTGAGGAGAGTGAGGAGGCTCTTCCCCCACCCTTGATTTTGTTTCATTGCAACTTTTTGGTGCTGCAAGCCAATGCAAGTCAATTGGCATTTCTGATTCCTAGTATCTACTGGAAGTTTCCTGGGGCGGCCATTTTGGGGGGTCTGTAACTCAAACCTCCCAAATGCAATCTTGGCCAAAATTGAAGGGTGGCTGGAGGAGAGCCTGCTGAAGCCTCACTGAGAGGCTGGAATCTCTGAGTGTGAAGTGGGCGGTCCTAGGGCTCCTGGAAGTGACAGACCATGAACCAACGAAACGGTTCGTAAACGGGGCAGATCCATGAAAAGTTCATGGTCCGTGATCCATGAAATGTGTGGTAGGTTTTTTCCAGGCTGTGCCCATCTCTACATATCATGCATCTTGGAATTCTTTCTAAAGATCCAGTGGTAAAATATTAGAAGTTTTAGAAGGCTGAAGCTTGGCAGGTAATGAATCTTAAAGCTATGGGATGCCAACACATCCATCAATAATAAAGACAGATGTATGAGGAGCAGGCTGGGGTGCACACAGAGAGCCTGCTGCCAGAAAAGGGTGGAGGGCAGAGGAAAACATATTCTTGGTCCAGCCACTTGTAGTCTGGATATCCTATAAATCTCCCCAGAAAAGAAGTCAGTCACTTCTAAGCTACTCTGGATTTTCATCTTCTTCCTCGGCGGTAAAAAATTAACTAGCCTTGTGTCCCAGAACAGACATCTTTGAGAGGCGCCAAATCGCAATTTTGAAGCACGGGTAAGACACTGTGGGATCGGAGTGGCTCTCATACTGTGAATCAGGAATGAGGGACAGCCACTGCTTAACCATGTAGTGTCCTGCCTGGGTCAAGGGCTGAAAGCTGAGGGCAACCATTCATAATGAAAACATGATTTTTTCCCCAATGCGGGCACCATATGCCTGGTTTGCTGCACTCCCCCTCAAAAATATTAATAGCAGCATTCATTTAGGGCTGCCAGGTCTCCCACCCTATCAGGAAACCTCTATCCTGGCAGCCCTTGTTCATTGCCACCTGTCAGTGAAGAGGGAAATGGGGGGGCACCATCATTTCAATGGGAACCCAGAAGTGACATCATTGAACGGGGGTGACACTATAGGATTACACTGAAACCCTATGGCTTTGCCCCAAAGTGACGATGTCACTTCCAGTTGCATGTTGGAAGGGGCTTCACACATCAGATCAAGAGCAGTTTACATGTCACTGCTCTCCACTGTCTCTTGCCAGTTGTCAGCAACCCCAGTTAGAGTGGAGGTCTCCAACCTTGGTGAAGCTGCAGGTACTTTTGCAATTTGAGAATTGAGAGCAAGACTTGGACAACCTAGGCAAGCCAGATCTTGTCAGATCTCGAATGCTAAACATGGTTGACCTTGGCTATTAATTGGATGGGAGACCTCTAACGACGACCAGGGTTGCAGAAGCAGGCAATGTCAAACCACCTCTGTTAGTCTCTTGCTAAGAACCCCCCAGCAGGGGTCACCATAAGTCAACTGTAACTTGAGGACACTCTCCACCACCAGTGGGTGCTAAAACAAATTACCTGCAGAGAATGGGGGAGAGGAACCAATCACAAAATGGCTGCCACAAAGGTTGTTCCAAGCCACAAAACATTTGCCATTGGGACACTCCACAAAATATCAGAAAGTTCCAAGCCAAATTTCTTCCAATGATAGAGGCAAAGAGGAGCTCCCTGCAGACCCAAAAGTGACGTCTCCCAGGTTCTTCTGAAGCACCTTCAGCTCCAGCGAAGTGGAGAAAAACCAAGACTGATTCTTCGCTTTGGGGAACAAAAATGTATCGGGGAAGAAGTAAATGGAAACCAGGAAACATTAGCAGATGCCATGAAGCTCATGGAGACAAATCTGGGGAGCACTGATTTAGGCAGAGCAGGTATGTTATTTTCAGAAAGCTTCACATACAATATCTTGGTAATTTTAAGAATAACTCTATAAAGCAGGTCAACATTTTATCGCAGATGAGCAATGAAGCTGAGGTACAACAGCTTCTTTGATGAACCTTGGGCTACCAGGCTGCAGCCAGAAATCCCTGGGAGCAATTTGGGGTGGAGACTGACACATGGCACTGACACTGATGCACTGATGTCATTTCTGGTAAAAACTGGAAGTGATGTTATGAGGTGCGCTAGGATTTACAAAAAAACTCTATGGTGAAATCTGATTTTCTTGCAAATCCTAGAGCATCCATGACATCACTTCCTTTACCAGAAGTGATGTCAGTGCACTAGTGTGAGCCCTAATTCTCCATTTCCTCCCACTGGCATTTTAGGTACTGGCAGGTAAAAGAATAGATACCCAGGAGAACTGGCGGCGCTAGAGGATAACACGTCATTCCTAAGGTGAAAACTGTGTTTTCCCAACTCATACCTTTAACCATTATAGAAAATCACTTACTAAATGTAACTTGACTAAGGCTGAACATTTCATTTCCCTTTTTCATTTCTTTTCATATTTGTTTCTTTTGTTGTCAGCAGTTTCAGTTCTTGGCTATTCACGCTTGATTTTGTAGATTTCTATGAACTGCGTATGCCTGATGTGCAGATCCTATGTGGCAGTTGCAAAGTGAAATGTGGAACTTCATTTATACTTATAACACATCTCACATGCAATGTGGATTGGTGGACGTGCGAATAATATTGAAAAATGCATAAATGTTTTATGGGAAGTATTTGGCACCAGGAAACAGAAAACGGTGTGAAAAATGAATCACAGTTTTGATTTGCACAAGGGAGAAATAAAAATGAAAGAGGGATTTTCAGGTCAAAACAAGAGGGATGAGAAATTGAAGCACTCCGTAAATGTGGCCCATGTGCTCTATTCTGTGAATGCACATTATCCACAAGAAGGCTAGCAGTGGCACATACACAGGCTATGAACCTGTGCATAGATTTCTAACTCTCACCAGATTTTAATTTCTGAGCTATTTCATAAGAATGTAAGAGGAGCCCTTTTAGATCAGACCATTGGTCAATGTAGTCCAGCATGTTATTTTGCTCAGTGCCCCAGCAATTCACCCTAGGAGGCCTACAAGAAGGTCATGGAGGTCGAAGTCTCCCCCTGCTGTTACTAGGGTTCCCAAGTCTACCACTATGGCAGGAGATCTCCCAATGATTGCTGCTGTTGCCTGCCATCACTAAAAGTTGCAGTAGGAGAAAAATTAAAAGAAAAAAAACCTGCTGGCCTCTGTGCTGGTACATCACATCCGGGTACAACCCGGAAGTAACAATGTTTAACTCTATGGGTAAAACCATAGAGTTTCTGGTGATTCCTAGAGAAACACATTGTCACTTCCATTTTTTTTTTAAACCGGAAGTGATGTGATGCCACAGACAGCATCGCCCCCACCCGCCCTTACCCCTGCCCATAGTCCTTCTGCCAGTGGCCAGGCACTACCTAACAACTCTAACTGTTACCCCCTAGCACTTGTATTCAGAGGGTGCCTGCCTCTGAATATGGTGGTTCCATTTAGTCATAATAGCTAATAGTCACAGGCAGACCTTTCCTCCATAAATGTGCCCGATCCTCTTTTACAGCCAACAAAACTACAACTTGTGGGAGTAAATTTGACGTTAGTTATCACAAATTGGCACCAACAGTTCATCTCAACCAGTGCTAGAAGCAAGCTGTCCTGGGTCCAAGCACAATCCATGGGTAAGTAGACATTGCTCTGCAAGTTGCCAACACTACTTAAGTACAGTTGCCAACTCTGCACTGGGAAATTCCTGAAGATTGGGGGCATTGCCTGGGGAGGGAGAAATTTAGATAGAGGAGGGAGCTCAGCAGGATATAATGCTGTACAGTCCACCCTCCAAAGCAGCCCTTTTCTCCAGGGGAACTGATCTCTGTAGATTGGAGATCACTGTCATATATGTCTGTCTACATATCTGCCATGAGTATTCTCTGTGCTCTGTATTATGTGCTGAACCTCTGAGAGTATGGGAAGTGGCATTTAGGGGCCTGTCTAGCTGAGGGCGCTTATCGCACAGGTGCCTGCCACGATGTCTACTTTCGTTTTCACAACTGCTCGAGAATGTGTCCTTGAGTGCTGGCTTCTCCCTGGGAACCGAAAATAGCTTCATTTCTCCTCCAGTTCTTCTCGCCTCCTGTCTCAAACTCCCTCCCCCCCTTCTGGCTCCTTCACGCCAGAAGCATAACCATCCATATCCTAAAGGCGGGAACTTTCCCTATAACTAACCCCTCCAACCTTATACACCTCACTTCTGCCAATGCCCTTGTCCGTGGTTGCTGATACTGATGGATCTCTAATAAAGGAACTTTAGCTCACATACTGGAGTGTGTGCAGTGGAGTACTAGGGGGATCTAACTGCCAGAACCTGACAAACACTTGCAATTCTGGGAACTCTTCAGGCCTCACCTGGAGGTTGGCAACTAAGGCCGATTCCAGACGGGCACAAATAAAGCGAGTGCTTTTGCTTTTCCAGTGACCTCACTTGTAAAAACCCATAATGTCCCGTCCCTGCTTAACTCCGGTTCATGGAGCTGTGTTGCGCTCCAGAAGCGGACGGTGTGAACGCCGTATTGCGGGTTTGCACACTTCTGGACGCTTCGTCGCCGTGGAGAGGCCCTCCCCTTTCCCTCCTTCCTTTGCCGGCGGCTGGCAACAATATTCCCTTAATTTTTTATTTTAAACCGGCCGCCATTTGCGCAGTCACACGTTTGCGCACATTGAACTGCGCAAATGCACACAAATGCACAAATGCACAAAAGTTGACGCTGCGTATTCGCATACCTGCGCATTTGCGCATTTGCGCATTTGCGCAAAACACACATTTTTTTTTTAAAAAAAAAAACTGAAATGCGAACCAATGAAGGCCCCCGACGTCAACTGTGACGGGGAGGAAACAACCAATCCCGGGTACCTCAGTTGGCCGTGCGAACATCCGGAAGCGGGACGGCACGGCACGCTGTGAGACAAAGCGGATGGAGACGAAAGTGAACGTGTGGCCGGTAAGCGATTATTTCCGCAGAAAAACCGCAATTTCTGGCCATCTGGAATCGGCCTAAGTGAACTCAAAGCTTCAGTATAACAGGAAGAAATGAAACGGGGCAGATCCGGACATCCCAAATTAAAGACTGCCGCTCCAAATTGCAGTTTTACAAGGAAATTCTCAGCTGACTTGCAGAGCTACAACCCACACATGCCCATAGGGAAGAGCCCCGTTAAAGTGAAGCCAGTTTGAAACTGGTTTAAATATAGAATCTGGACATGGCTTTCAGCTGCAAAATTTCAGAGCCTGATACGCAGTTAGATTTATGACGGCCGTTGCATTCTTGTTTCAACTCCCTCGTGCCTCTGGCTTGTGGGCCGGCGATGCGGTTATCATGTGTTCTGTGTTTGCTGTAAAATTCCCACTATATCTGCTTAATATCACTTCGACAATTTCTCACAGACGCCGTGGAAGGAATGGTTTGTAGGGAGGGATCGGACAGACGGGACAACATGCCTTATCTTCCACGTTGCTTATTGCACTGGATCGAATGCCGTCGACTTCGGTATCTGAAGTATTTACATAGCTGAGCAAGAAAAGTAATAATAAGTTCTCTCGTTCTCTTTGGGAGAGTCGAGTTATAAATCAAACAGCATTCCCCCCCCCTTTGCTTTTCTGATGAATTAATATCTCGAGTGACAGCTACTCATGAATGGTTCAAGAGCTGAGGAAAAACTGGCATGGGGGTCTCTGGAACGGGAGGCTAGAAAAATAACACCATGATGGGTTCCAAGAGGAACTGGAGAGAAAATCTCCCCCCTCTTAACAGTGGAAACATTTCGCCTTGGCCAGCAAATGAGAGAATGCACTCTCCGGATAGTCTCCCGGAATACCCAGCGTCCCACCGTAGTGATGGCCTAACGTTGTAAAAATAAGAAGGACATGTGTGCTGGTGTGGGTTCCAGAGAGGCGAGAATGTGGTGGGAAGGGAAAGGAAGAGAAAGGATTCTTACAGTACAGTGCTAGCTGAGAAAACTGAGTTCGCCAAGCTCCCATCCCCAAACCTTTCTTTTCCCAGACTGCTTGTTTCTTTCATTGTGTCCTAGCTCCTACCTTGGTCAAGAGAGCCAGTTTGGTGTAGTGGTTAAGAGCACGGGACTCTAATCTGGAGAGCCGGGTTTGATTCCCCACTCCTCCACAAAGCCAGCTGGGTGACCTTGGGCGAGTCACAGTTCTCTTGAGCTCTCTTAGCCCCACCCACCTCACAGGGTGATTGTTGTGGGGTAATAATAACACTTTGTAAACTGCTCTGAGTGGGCATTAAGTTGTCCTGAAGGGCGGTATATAAATCGAATGTTATTATTATTATTATAAATTCTTCCACCAACTCACCTGTTTGCCGAGTTTGACCTTCAGGAGGCACCTGTGAAATATGGGATGGTGCGGGAGGAACCTAAGCAGGGTACGATGCCCTACAACCCCCCTTCCAAAGCAGCTCTTTTCTCCAGGGGAACTGATCTCTGTCAGTTGCAAATCTCCAGGCCCCACTTAGAGATTTGCAACCCTACCAAGGCCTCGGTAAGTTCTTTCCCAGCACAGCAACCTGAGATTTTTTAACTGGGATTGCTGACCTGGGAACTGCTGTAGGCCACTCAACCAACTGTGTTAATTAACCTGCGGAACTCAGTGCCTAGAGTTGCTAGTCACTGGCTGGCAAATGATGAGAATCTGGGGGGCATGGAGGTGCACGGTGAGTGATGCCGTGACATCAGTTCCAGGAAAAAACTAGAAGTGACATAACACCTCTCTAGCAATTTCCAGGAAGTCTATGGTAAAACCATAGAGTTTCTGGCAATTCCTAGCATGGAGTGACATCACTTCTGGGTTTTCCATTGCTGATGGTGTTCCTCCCTGCCCCATTATTTTTCTCCTGCGGGCTGCTGGAGCAGCAGTGGGAAACAGGAGCCAGGGGTGGGGGGATCCCCCACCCATGGCGAGAAACTGGCAGCCCTGTCACAACACTGGATGTTGTGATGGTTACATATTATAGTTGGCTTTAAAAGGAGATTAGACCATTTCATTGCAGAGAGGTCCATCATTGGACGACAATTTGCCATGATGATAAATGAAACCTCCCTGAGTAGAAGCAATAACCCTCTGAATACCAGCACTGGAGGAAACATCTGGGAGAGTTTTGGCCTGTGTGTGTTGCTTGTCTGCCTTTGATGGGCATCAGAGTGATAAATGTGTAAAACATGGACCATGCATCTGATCTAAGGTTGCCAACCTGCAGGTGAGGCCTGGAGGTTTTCTGGAATTGGAATTGGCCTCTTTGGTACAGAGATCAACTTGCATGGAAGAAACGGCAACTTTGGAGGGTAGACTCTATGACACTATAGCCCGCCGAGATCCTTCCCCTCCCCCAACCCCATCCTCCCCAGCTCCACCTCCAAACCTCCAGGAATCTCCCCACCTGGAGTTGACAACCATAGTCTGACCCATCCTGATGTTCGTATTCTTCAGTTTGGTTAATTTTAGAAATTCTCTGAGTTAAGCTGGAATTAAATAGAAGCAGCTTAGAATGGATTTCTAGACCATAACTGGAACGGGAAACCAGCTCATCCCGATGTAAGCTGTTTTTATTATGTGTTGATTATGGGGCCTGTTAAACAGAAAAGCAGCACAGGAAATTTAAAAATAAACAAATAAATAAACTTGAAGAAACTCGGTTTGCTTAATGCCTTGTTTTGATTAAAGACGTATTTTCTTCTTGGGAGCACAGGGCTGGAAGCCAAACGTCCATTTGTAACACGAGCTGAGCCAAAAGATGGGGAGAGCAGAGGTTGCAAAACTGTTCCTCCGCATCACCCCTTTTTGTGATCAGGGTGGAGGAGAGGGGATTGTTTCCAAAAACACAAGAGGGTTTCCCTTGAAGAAGCTAGCTGCGGCCTCACATGCCTGACTGGCTAGAATCAGCTCTTTCACGAAATCCATTTCTTTGCAATCATGTGAGCGCACTGTCACATCTGATTGGCTATATCTTGTTGTGACATCATCTCCTACATTGTGTGATCACTGATTGGTTGGCAATATTCTGTGGAGGAGAAGGGAGATGAACGATGGGGAGTGGGAGGAAACGGTTGCCGTGTGAACATGTGAACATTCTCCAAATCCAGTTGCGTGTGTCCACCCACCCCACGGAAATATATCAGACCACTTGAAAAGTTCTCATCTTGCCCCAGAAATCCAAATGGATGGATGTTTGATGCAGTCCTTCTTACAAAAGGAAAGGTCCATCAGTACCAGTCATTTATGATGGTGAGCAAACGTGGTATAGTGGTTAGAGTTGGGCCTGTAACAAGGAGTTGTTCCGCCAAACATTATGGCTGAGGCTGCATTTGGGGTGAGCTTCCTGCCTGTCTCCTGTTGGGGGGGTATAATGAAACCCCCACCCGGTTTTACTGGGGTCGAGAAAAATGGGCTGCCATCTAGGATTGTTTTATGACTGAACTGTTATTTATTATGGTTTTAATGAACAATTTTAATGTAAATGTAATTTTGATATCATCCGCTCTCAGGCTATTCATTGGGATAGCAGACTACACATTTAACCACTCAATCCATCCATCCATCCATCCATCCATCCATCCATCCATCCATCCATCCATCCATCCATCCATCCATCCATCCATCAATCAATCAATCAATCAATCAATCAATCAATCAATCAATCAGAGCATCAGTTTGGAAGAGACAGGTTCAAATCCCCGCTCTGCCATGGAATTTTGCTGGGTGACTTTGGGCCAGTCACACGTTCTCAGCCTAACCTACCTCACAGGGCTGTTGTGAAGTTAAAATGGAAGAGAAGGGGATGATGTAACAGATCTTCAGACAACAGAGATCAGTTTCCCAGGAGAAAATGGCTGCTTTGGAGGGTTGACTCTAGGGCATTATACCCTGCTGAGGTCCCTCCCCAATTTGTGCCCTTCCCAGACTCCAACCCCAAATCTCCAGGAATTTCCCAATCTGGGGTTGGCAACCCTAGCAACAGCACTTTTTTGTTACAGCACTCACCAGGGCTTTCTCTGGGGTTCACTGAAGTCCTGGTTTTGGTGTGCCATCCTGCCCCCACGCAGCCAAAAGAACATCAGAAAAAGAGAATGCACTCTGACAACAGCCTAGCGGAAGAGGAGGGAATTGGCAGGAATTGGCGCAACCTTATATATGAATTGCTGTTGTTATGTGCCATCGAGCCGCTTCTGATTTATGCCAGCCCTATGAACAAAATACATCCAAAACATCCTATCAGTGACAACCTTGCTTAGATCTTGCAAACGGATGGCTGCGCTTCCTTTATCGAGCCAATCCATCTCCTGTTGGGTCTTCCTCTTTTCCGATTGCCTTCCACCTTTCTTAGCATTCTTGTCTTTTCCAGTGAGTCTTGTCTTCTCGTGATGGGACCAATGTACAATAGCCTCAATTAAATATTGGCGCCATTTTCTTTTCTTTTATAAAAAATAGCACGGTCTAGCAGTAGCCCTCTTATCCCCAGCGCCAGGGCAGCAACAGAGGGAACTCTGGCCTCTGTGTCCTCAGTGCAGACATCTGGCCTTGCTTGTAGGATTTCCAAGAACATCTGGGAAGCAGGATGCTGGTATGGGTGGACCACTGATCCAGTCCAGCACAGCTGTGCCTACATTCTTATGTCAATTTCAGCGGATACGTACTTTCCTATTTTTTTTTCTTTTGCCACCATCACATCTTTGGACACCTCCATGAGAACTAGAAAGTTACTTTTAAGAAAAGAACATCAGGACTGCCAGGATTCTAATATCTTATAGGCCTCACAAATGTTCTCCAAGATTTTTTGTTTGATGTTTTTAATGTTTAATATGGAATGTTTTCATTGATTTAATGTTATCCGCCCTGAGCCTGCTCGCGGGGAGGGCAGAATACAAATATGATATAAATAAATAAATAAATAAATAAATAAATAAATAAATAAATAAATAAATAAATAAATAAATAAATAAATAAATAAGATTTTATGCAATACACAAAGTGGTCATAAACCTGTACAGCTTTTTTGTTTGCTCTCCTGACTTTGCCTTCATTTAAGATCTCTCTGCAACTTAACTAACTCCTAAAACAAATCCCAGGATCTGTTGCTTTAGGTCAGTATCCAAGCTGCTCCATTTGATTCCACAACTCCCCCCCCCCTTCTTTAGCTTCTCTCTCTCTTTCCCGATCAAACTATTTACTTTTCTGACAGAAGTTTCCAGAATCAATTAATCTGAGACGGAAAAGCGGCTCAGCTGGCTGATCAAGGGATGTTTTCCCCTTCAGGGAGAATTTGAATGAGTTCTGATTTCATTATATTATTAAGATTTCAGAGCGTTTGAAAGAGAGGAGAAGGAACTGTCCTGATTACAAGCCCAAATTCCAGGCCCAGCATTGCTACCAGATGTTTGCGTGGAGAGAAGAGCACCGGGGAAGCAGCAAGCTGTAGGACGGCAACCTCCCGATAACTGAAACTCAAAGATTCAGAGACACACTTGAACTTACAATCCTCTAATGCATTTGACCCCAAAGAGCATGAGGCGCCATTCCTCTGGTAGGGTTGCCAACCTCCAGGTGGGGCCTGAAGATCTCCAAGAATTACACGATCAATTCCCCTGGTGAAAATGGCTACTTTGGAGGGTGGACTCAATCGCACTATACCCCACTGAAGTCCATCCCCTCCCAAAACTTCACACTTCTCAAGCTCCAACTCCAACTCTTCCATTACGTCCCCTGCAGGGTGTTGCGCTCTGCAGACAAGCAACTCCGGGTGGTCCCCGGCCCGAAGGACACCTGTCTGGCCTCAACCAGGCCCAGGGCTTTTTCTGCCCTGGCCCCGGCCTGGTGGAACGCTCTCCCGCTGGAGATCCGGGCCCTGCAGGACCTGTTACAGTTCCGCAGGGCCCGTAAAACAGAGATGTTCCACCAGGCCTTTGGCTGAGTGCCAGCGGGTGTCCTCCTTCTTCCATCTAAGACCACCACTTCTTCTGGGGCTGCCCTCAGCCATCCGCTATGCCCGTATACGGACTCCCAATATTTGTTTAAATAGCCTGCTCCTGGAATATTTTAATGATTTTTTAAAAATTATTATTGATTGTATGTTTTTGTGATTTAATGTATTTTTTAATGCTGTTAGCCGCCCTGAGCCCATCTGTGGGGGAGGGCAGGGTTTAAATCGAATAAAATAAATAAATAAATAAATAAATAAATAAATAAATAAATAAATAAATAAATAAATAAATAAATAAATAAATAAATAAATAAATAAATCATCGTCAGTATTTCTTGCAGTCCATAACCAGCACATATTGCCCTAAATAAGTTTACAGAAATGCATATAAAACCTTATAAATTTAGAACGAGGGTCAGAATAGACGTTTATTTATTATTTTTATTGATTTTATTTATGTCATTTATAGTCAGACTTTCTCGCTGAGACTCAGGGCAGATTACAGAGTATGAGATTAGTACAATCAGTATCAAGTACATTTCAATACAGTATCAAGGACATTTCATAAACAATGCCCTAGGGTAAATAGATACAAGTTTAAAAGACATAGTGTCAACAAGAATCCAATACAGAGTAGAAAAAATACTGAAGCAGAACATAATCAGTTCTAGAACTGACACTAGACAACGTGGAGCACAGGTAGTACATAGGAGTACATATTTAAAGCAGCAGATAATATGTAAGGCAATATAGTGATGAAGTCTACGGTCCCTAACTCATTAGTGAAGCATCTGAGACCCCATCCCTACAATGCAGCCCTCCCATTTGAGTAAAAAGCCTTTTTGAATAGTTCAGTTTTGCATCATTGAGAAAAAGCCAGGAGAGTGGGGGCTCTTCTGACTTCCTCAGGCAGGTCATTCCACAGGATAGGGGCCACCACAGGGAAAGCCCATGTACAGGCTGCTGCTGACTTCACCTGTGTGCAGCCTGGCACCTGCAGGAGACCCTGTTCAGATGAGCGAAGCTGCCGTGGAGGAACATATGGGCCTTGAACAACTCTTATTTCATGCCTCCATGTGTCAACTCAAATAGGTTTGCAGGAATAAATACAAAAGTAGTATAAAATTTTGCAGGGTGGACTATATGGTGCTATAACCCCCTGAAGTCCATGCCCTCCCCAAACCTCACCCTTCTCAAGCTCCAACTCCAAATCTCCAGGAATTTCTCAACCTGTAGTTGGCAACTCTACTCTAGCCATCTCTCTTGTCATGGTGTACATCCAGTGAGTTTTGTGGCTTACTAATGTTTTGGGATGTCTTGGGGATGGCCTAGGGAAGTCAAAGAGGAAGACTCACAGCCATCTCCAGTAGGACTCTCCCAGTTACTCCCAGTTCTATGATTTCATGAAATGGATGACTGACATCCAGACATCCAGTGCTTGTTTTTTCTTTCTCTTTTTTTCCTCGAGCTTGAATTAATATTTGTTGTCTTTATACACACATCTGATAGCGATCAAAGCAGAAACACTTTCCATCCGTGTATTCGAATAACGCCATCTCCGTGAAAAGGCTTTGAAGTCGAAATCTTTCAAAAACAGTTTGGGAGATGTTTGGATTGTTGTTGATGGGTGTTGTTTTTTCCCTCTCTCTCTCTCGCACACGCTCTTTTTTGTGGCTGTCTTAAAGCTAACTTTTCTGACGATGAAACTGTTTGAAATGCGGCAAAGAGGGAGGGGCGGATCGAGATCTCTCTGTTTTCCTCTTGCCGTTTGCCAGACTTCTCCAGATATGGAATTTGCACATGTTCAAAGCAGGAATAAACTATTAACATTCCCCACCCACCCCCCTCTCTTCTTGGAGAAGGATGAAGGCATCGGCAGAACAACATGGCAGGTCATTCCGTAACCCGCATGTGAAAGCTATTACGCGGCAACATTTAACAGGGACCAACTCCCTCCAGTCAGACCTAATAAAAAAGACACAAAAAATATGGACGGACCACTTGGGTTCTGGTCTGCAACCTGATTCCCTCCCGCTTTGTTAAAAGCAGTAAAGAAAATTAGATGCTTAAGAAACACCTCCTTCGGACAGCTCGGGGTCATGGGCAAACTGGGACGGATCAAAGTAAAGGGGCAGTAAGCAACCTTTCCAAAAGCAAAGCTTTTGGTTGGGCAGGCTAAATCCTTTTATATGGGATCAATAGGGATCCCATTCCCCTGGTTGGGGCGGGGGATCCCCCATTCCCAGCATCTGCACCCACCACCTCTCACCTGGCTGGTGGGGTGGAAGATGTGGAGAAGGGGGCCAGAAGTTCCACGGCATGCTCCCACGCACTTCAGAGCACTTCCATGTCGTACCAGGAATGATGTTGTTCCTGGTGCAACAAGGAAGTAAAGCCCCTTGCACGGGTCTGATTTGATAAAAATCAGCCTCTAAGGTAAGTCCTCCAGATGCCCGTGCCCCCCCCAACCCCCTGTTTAGGCTCCAGGGGACCTGGCAACTGAGTCAGTGACACTTTTCCCTGAGTGTAGTATAGTCCAGTGGGGATTTAGCCACTTTGGAGAGCAGGTGAAATGGCTTGAATATACCATCTCAAAGGGCTTGAATCTCGAGCCAGGCCGGGGTTTGCTAATGTACCAAGCTTCAAAGTACCCCTTTCATCATGCCAAGGGCTAGCAAGCAACAGCATTCCATTGCCAATTGTCTTACATAGCCTTCATATCTCAAATGGGCACTTTTGTGGTTTTAGAAATATGTAAACTAAGGATACCAAATCCCTACAGATCTGGGGGAAGAGCCTAGGGAGAGCAAAATTTGGAGAAGGGAGGGACCTCAGCAGGGTATTTTTATTTATTTATTTGAAGTATTTAGTGGCCACCTTTCCTCCAAAAGTGCTCAAGGCAGCTTGCATAAATATATTTTAAAAAACCAAGAGTTAAAATCCAAACCACATTCAAAAGTGGTCCTAAATAGAACAGTCTTCAGCTGCCTCCTGAAATCAGAGAATGAGAGCCAAACTACAAGTGACGCCTTACACTAGTTGGACACTTGTCAGCTTCTCTCAAGTTTTGATGGGAAATGTAGGCACCCTGGTCTTGCAGCTTGGCTCTCCGACTGCTGTCCAATGGACTTTTCAACTGTCACTTGTCCATCATTCTGCCAAGCTGCCTACATTTCCCATCAAAACTTGAGGGAAGCTGACAAGTGTCCAACTAGTGTCAGGCGTCACTTGTAGTTTGGCTCTGAGAAGACCAGATGTACCTCCTTGCGGAGACTGTTCCACAACCATAGGAGTGCCACCTTGAAAGCCCCACTTCCCTGTATCCACAAACCGAATTTCTTTGGTTGGTTGGACAGTCAGGAGGCCCTCTCCCTGGGTCCTTAACTCCTGGGCAGGAACGTACGGGAGAAGACAGTGCTTCAGATCACGGCCAAACAGATGCCCTGGGCTGCACAAGAACACATGGATTTTAGTTGTGGCACCTTGGACACAACCAGATTTTCAAATCTTGTCAGTCTCTAAAGTGCCACTGGACTCAAATCCTGCTGTTCTACTGCAGACTATTGGAAAATTTTTATATTTAGGTTTCTTGGTTTGAAACTATAGTTATATGAAACCTTTATAGTAACACAGCAGAGTAACAGCAGAGATATTTAGGCAGAAACATTTCAACCCTTAACACATGCATTAATTAGTCTTCAGACAAAATCATAGAAAGGTACAACTTACAGTTTTATTGAAGTAGATGCCTTCCATAGCAATATCTTGTAGTAAAAGAGAAAGATCCTAACCTAAAGAATTGTATTCCCTAATTCTAAACCACAGCCTGAAAACTAGGCAGCAAGGCTGAAAGTGTGTGTCTCTGGATGAAGCCTTCATGGCGGAGCTTGGAGGGTTACCTCCTTCTCCTTGGAAGACCATGAGGCAAGAGAGAGAAATTTCCCAAGAGGCAGAGACAAGGAGGAGTCAGGACGGAGTAGAGATGGGTACGAACCACAAAAAAACCCAAACCATGAGGTGTGTGGGTTTTCACGAACCAGGAACCAGGAACTGACACAAACTGGGGTAAGTTTATGAACCAGTTCGTGGTTCATGGTTCATGGGGTTTAAATCCCCCTTTCTGGCCACTTAGCAGCAGCAGTAAAAGGGGCATTTGACAGTTTAAAGGGCCCTTTCTTGCCTTGCAAGCATCAGGGCTCTTTAAACAGCCCAATTCCCAGCCCCCAGCCCCCCCCCAGCCCCAGCCCCAGTCCCACACTTACCTTCCCCTGCATACCCACGGCATCCTCCCTCTCCTCCCGTGAGGGGCGGGAAGGCCATTTTTGGCCCTCTTCCACAGCTGCATGGGCCTGCAGGGTGGCAGAGGAGGCTGAAAATGGCCTTCCCACCCCTCAAATGGCTGCCGCAGCAGAAGACGCCAAAAACGGCCTTCCCACCCCTCAAATGGCTGCCGCAGCAGAAGACGCCAAAAACGGCCTTCCTGCCCCTCAGTGTTCCTATGTAGCATCCAAAAAGAAGAAAGTTAAGTTTTAAGCAAAAGACCTTTGCAAAAAAGTAATGAACAAGATACAAACCAAGAAGATCTTACCACAGACCTGGCAAGAAGCTAATATAATTTTAATATAAAAAGAGAGAAACGATCCATTAATATCACAATAATAAATGGAAACATATGGAAAGGAAAGAAACCAAAGTACTACAGGACGATAAAAACAGAAGTGGACTGGCAGTACCGAATATCAAACTGTATCACCAAATGGCGGCATTAGTTTGGATAACTGATTGGATTATAAATCCAAATAGAAGACTTATTCAACTCGAGACAGTGGACGCTAAAGAAGGCATCCATAATTATTTACGGATTAAGAAATCATGGAAATCCATTCACAAACAGGATGGGACCCATACTATAAGGGATGGATGGCTTAAAATATGGTTTCAGTGAAGAAACAGATTGAGTCCTGTTGGGATAATGGTAAGATTTAGCAGAGTTAGAGCCTTGCACAGCATATAAAGAATCACAGAGACGTGTTCAGCTTCTAAAATAACATTTACTACATAAAGGATAAAATAATAAAGGTTACATTGGTGATAAAATAAAGAAGAGCTAACTAGCTTCTACGTCCTTACAGGCTGGAGGTAATTGTGCAACTGACTAGTGGGCAATGGCATCCTGGACAAAGGAAAGAATGTTAATTGCCCCCCAATAAACCTGGTCAGCCAATAATCGATCCTAGATTAGTTCATTAGGCATGCAACTCCCCTTTGCCCTGGCGGGAACAGTTACTCGACATTTAACTGGCCTCATGCTAATTAATTATGCCTAGCTAAGACACAAACAGATTAACCCCTTCATGGCAGAAGTGAATGACACATGCAAATCCTAACAAGTCCGCTAATCTCCCCATTGATGTCCCCGATTAATGCTTACTATGACGAAGCCACAAGAAATAGAATTGATCAGCTCAGCTATGAATCAATGGTGGATAAAAAAGGAAACGTAAAAACCTGGCCAGAAATCCAAGCTCAAGGCAAAAATATTCCATGGCTGATGTATCATCAAACAGTATCAAGATTAAAGGAACAAACTCTCAAAGAAGGTGGTAGGTTGAGAGAGAAAAAACGCAATGTGAACTATTAATATCTGGAGATCTGAAGCACCTCTTGGGGAAGATTTATAAAATCTTACTGCAATATCATACAGAAATGGAGCAAGAAAAGCTTGTATGATAAAATGGATGGAAACTTTGGAGAAACTATCTTGATGAATGTACGGGAAAATTTATGGATTAAGGATATAAAATTTACAGATTGTCAGTTACTGAGAGAGAATTGGTATAAACTGTTTTTCAGATGGTACATTACTCCCAAAGACATTGTGAGAATTAGCAAGGGTTACAGTGGACACTGTTGGAAATGTCAAAGCATGGGTGCAACATTTTATCATATGTGGTAGATTTGTACCTAAAGCGCACGGGACCTTTATTTGCTATTTACCACATTTGCAAGCTGCCTTCTCAGGCCAGGCTGGGTGAAATTCGGAACACATCCTAGCCAATCAGATTTGGCAATGTGATGGGGATGCTAGAAAGTGAGGGCAAGTGAGGGCAAGCCGCAGAGTGAATATTTTCACAGGGAATGCCAAAAAATCACATTCCCTCCCCCTCCCCTTTGAAAAAGAGAAAGCATTTTTGGCACTTTTGAAAGTGTCTACAAAAACAGAGCCATTTCACTTTCCATTCCAATTTATGTTTCTGACTTTGCTAGGAATAACTCTGGGGATATGGAAGGCTGCAGGTAAAGACTAGTCCAGCCAACAATGGAGCAGAACAGCATGAAAGCATAAAGTATGATTTAAATAAAGTATAAAACCTGAGGTTTTTGTTCCTGCCTGGGAGATCGAATATGCAGATATGTTAGAAAAGAGCAAGAGTCCAGTAGCACCTACAAGACTAACAAAATTTGTGATAGAGTATGTTCTTTTGTGAGTCACAGCTCATCTCTTCAGATACCCAGTGAGCTGTGACTTACAAAAGCTCATCCCCTACCACAAATTTTGTTCATCTTCTAGGTGCTACTGGACTCTTGCTCTTTTCTACTGCTGCAGACAAACATGGCTACCTATCTTGATCTATTTCCATGCAGAAAGGGATTAGAGGAGAAGTTTGGATCAGTGATGGGCAGCGTGAATTACCACCAGAAGGCCAATTTCATGGTGAGGGGGAGGGTGCTTCATTGCACTCATTTCATTTCAATTGCCCTTACTTCCCCTTGGCTTCAGGACTGGCTTCTAGTAGCCTCTAATTGGATATGTTGTTTTGTGAGGTCATCCCAGTCACTACATCTCCAAGGTAACATCATCTCGGTTACTCATCCAAGAAGGATAAAGGAGCACCAGTGAAGAAATTATCCTGACTACAGTGGGGAAGATGCAGGGCCAGATCGAGGGGGGGCAGGGGGTAGCCTGCCCCCGGTGCCGCCAAAGAGGGGGCGCTGGGCATAGCTGCCAGCCACCGGGAGCGCACCACGGCTTGCCGTGCAGAAGGCTGAGCACAGGGTTGGGATTGCCACATGTGCAGGACCTTCTAGCCCTGCACTCAGCCACCCACATGACAAACCAGCCGCCCCAGCGCATGCCCGCACCACCACCGCTGCCGCCGCCGCCAGCTCCGTGGTGCACCATGCACTGCGGCAGCCGGCTTGCCGCGCAGGCGGCACACGGCAGGCGAACCAGGCCAAGGGCCTCCTAGCCCTGTGCTCAGCTGCCCACACAGCAAGCCGGCTGCCCCAGCACATGGTGGCTGTGGAGCTGGCAGCAGCGGCACAAGCATGCGTTGGGGCAGCTGGCTTACCATGTGGGTGGCTGAGCTCAGGGCTGGGATGTCCTTCGTGTGCGGCAAGCCAGCCACCCCAGTGCACGCCAGGGTGGCTGGCTTGCCGCATGGGCTGCATGTGTCCCGCCCCTACATGATGATGTCATGGAAGTGTAGCATGATTGGAGACGTGTAGCATGAAGGGGAAAAGCCGGCAATGTTCAGTGAGTGGGCCATCCCTTTAAGGACATGTGGAAATGGCCTAAATGTCCCCTGCATTGTCTTGAGAATTATGGCAGTTACAGACCATGATCCTGCCACATTTACATGCAAAGACAGGCTGTTTCACAGTAGCGATGCTCAAAAATCTGGCAGTTCAGCTAAATGTATTAAGCAGTGGAAAAGAGCAAGAGTCCAGTAGCACCTATAAGACTAACAAAATTGGTGGTAGGGTATGCGCTTTCATGAGCCACAACTCATTTCTTCAGACAGTGGAGAAGTATCTTCAGTACCTTCAGTTCGGCTACCCATCTTGAAATGTATTAAGGAATGTGAGACTCTGACCTCAAGATGAATTTGCATCATCTTTTTTAGCAAACAGAATTGACATTTTCTAAGCACAAATTCAAAACCTGAGAATCCGAGTGAAAATTTCCTCCTGCCACTTTAAAACTCAAGTGAGACCTCCCATTGGTGATATCACTGCATCTCCGTTTCAGACGAGGAGCCATATTAGTCTTTAGTAGTCGTATAAAATACCAATTTTAATATCCAATGAAGTGGGCTTTGACTCTTGAAAGCTTATATCCTGAAAGAAAATATTGGCCGTTTCCACACAGCTTACCTTATTCTGCAAAATAGCGAAATCTCGCGTGAAATCTCGGGAGAAGATGCTGTTATCACATGAGAAGACACTGTTATCGAACGAGAAGACATGATAACAGGGTCTTCTCGTGAGATTTTGCGCGAGATTTTGCTATTTTGCAAAATAAGGTAAGCCGTGTGGAAACAGCCATTGTTTTTTAAGATGCTACTGGGCTGCATCTATGCATTGCCAAACCTATTTTCAATTCTACTGAGATGCCCACCAAATAGCTGAAATTTGCAGCACGACCCAAAGTTGCCATTTCAAGATTGGAACTTTCAAACATGTAAATACGGAAGAGGGTTTCAGGAGAAGATTGGTTGACTGGCTGGTGATGTAGGCTTGCCAATCTTCAGGTGCACCAGTAAAGCAAAAACAAACCGCGGGTACAATAATATCCTTAAAGTGCACCGTGCAAAGTTATTACCAAATTTTTTTTATCTTAAATAATAGTAGTATAACTGCCCTATGATTACAATACTGACTCTTAAAGTGCACAGGGCCTCCAAAAATATTGTATGTACAATCAAAAAGTCACAGTTACAATTACAATGTGTTCACATCCAAGAATCTCAATAATAATGACAGTGAAGTCCACACAATTGTCTCTTCTTTGCATACTCAATAGAGACTTGGAGTCAACAGAACTCTTCCCATGATGATCTCCTCTTGTTAATTCTTCCCAGGTGTACTCCCAGCTCCAGAAGTGATCGGCATGGATGTGGTCTCTCGAGCGGGAGAACCCACAAGGACTCACAAGTCTCAGAATGGAGGAGAGTTCACGGCTATCCAGAACCATTCAACAGGAAGCCAGCACTTCTCCCGTTTCAAGCCCGCTTTTTCAAGAGTGTTCTACAAGCAGTTATCTCCAGCTCCAATCACTCAAAAAACCCATTTCCTAACCCAATTGGAAACCTAGATACAGCACTGAGAATCCAATGGTTCCACTCTAATTTATATCAAACTTAGGGTTGCCAGCTCCAAGTTGGAAAATTCCTGGAGATCTGGGGGGTGAAACCTGGAGAAACCTGGAGAAAGTGGAGTTTGGAGGAGGGAAAGGACCTTGGCATGGCATAATTCCATAGAGTCCATCCCCAAATTAGCCTTTTTCTCCAGGTGAACTGATCTCTGTGGCCTGGAGACCAGTTGTAATTCCGGGAGATCTCCAGCCACTACCTGGACGCTGGCAACCCTAATCAAACTCTAAGAAGCCAAGTGGGAGGGGAAAATCTCCAAAATCTCTCCCTTCCTAGCATCCATCCCCAAATCTCCAGGAGTTTCTCAACCCACAGTTGTCAATTCTGGGTGTCACACCAGCCCTTTATCTGCAGTGAAATTCCTTCCCCCTACTGTCTGGTTCCCACAAGCAGGAGAATGAGATGGAGAGTGTCATGATCTGGTTGTGCCAGGAAGGCCTAGCAAGGCCTCAGAAGCCTATTAGCAGTGGGAGTAGGCCTGCCTACAATTCCCAGGAGCTCCTGGGCTGTTTTGGCACCCTTTTTGGCCAATCAGAACACAGGGGGCTAGTGCTATATAAGTCTGGGAAGGGAAAAGTCGGTGTTCTTTCTCCTAGGGAGCAGGCCAGAGGAGGTTTCTGTTAGGGGGAGAGGCCCTCAACCAGGTAGGGTGAGAAGACAGGCCTGGAAGACAGAGGGGCAGGGAGTTCAGTCAAGATAGGGCCTTTGGTTTATTTTGCTTTCACCCATCTATTGTTGCTAAGGCACCTGGGTTGTTTGCTTGTTTGTTTGATATTAACTGACCTCCTTGTAAATAAATCCTTTTGTTTGTTGTTACTCTGCTGGGTCCTCACGCCTGTTTATTGGCCAAGCTACGGAGGTCAGAAGGGTTGGGAGGGTACTCTGGGCCTTCCCAAGGGACCCTAAATCCCAGAGTGGTGGCAGCATGCTAGAAAACTCACTGCATGACCTTCGGCCAGGGTCTCTCTGCCTAACGTACCTCATAGAGTTATTAAGATAAAATATGGAGAGGGAATCTATACCACTCTGAACTTCTTGGAGAAAGATCAAGATAAAATTCGAATGAATTAATGCACAGAATGACATTCACGTTGAAAACTTCTGCTCACCTTTAATATAAAAGAGTAAATTGCTAAAAGATGAAATGCTGATGGCATGAATACTAATAGACTTTTCCTTACAATAAATCTATGAGTTGGGTAACTATTACTCCCTATTTTACAGGTGGGATGAAAGTGTGTATGTCTTGCTTAAGCTTATACAATGAGTCTATGTTATAGTTAACAATAGTTAACTATATAGTTAAAGAGAGCTCACCCCACTTTCAGAGCCCTGCGATAGTAGAATGGATTCTACCACTAAAAGGGGGGAATTCCAGCTTTGAATCGCACATAAAACAACTCTTTGCAAATGTAAAACTAATCTGGAAGAAGATTTCTGTACTTGTTTTCAATGAAGCAGAAAAGAGCAAGAGTCCAATAGCACTTATAAGACTAACAAAATTTGTAGTAGGGGATGAGATTTTGTGAGTCACAGCTCACTTCTTCAGCTATCCGGTATCTCAAGAAGTGAGCTGTGACTCCTGAAAGTTCATCCCCTACCACCAGTTTTGTTAGTCTTAGGTGCAACTGGATTCTTGCTCTTTTCTACTGCTACAGACAAACATGGCTACCCATTTTGTTTTCAATGGGCAAGGAGTTTTAACATAAGGAAGCATTCCCCCGTGTTCCAATCCATTCTTGCCTCTCAGCATATAACCATATCATTCTCTTACCTTTTGCCGTTGGGCCTTAACAGCTGCCAGAAACTCAAGAGTTAATCTGATGGATCTTCAGAAGCAAAAACTTCACTCAATAAACATCTGCCTGTTAAGCTGCTCTGAAAGTTTCAGGAACGGGGACCATAAAAATAATTATTATGCTTGTTTGATTTGACTTGTGTGAGTGGGTCATCCCCAGATCTGCCTCCTGATTCATGGCTTTTTGCCTCTGACCCTGAGGAAGCCTGTTCCAAGACAGAAAACTCTGTGCAAGTGTTGTTTTTGAATTGCATCTGTGGCAATGAGTGATGTGCTCTGGAGGTGGGGCTTTGGTGACCAGGCCTGTCTTGGCCTTCCCTTGGCTTGGTGTTATACCAGCAATGGGAAATCACGAGGGCGGAGGGCCGCCTGAACAAAATACTTTCCATTTGCTGTGAACCCAAAGATTAGGGGCACATGTAATCCTGCAAATTAGAGATCTGGGAAGGGAGAAGGGATCCAGGCACGGAGAAGGAATTTAAGCAAAGTGTACATCACACGTAGGGTGATAAAACATCTGGAAAATATTACCAGCCTATGGCTTGTTGAAACACAGCACAGAAATGAGTTTCAGGAGACACATCGGCGGCCTGGAGAACGGAGCGAAGCGGTGATGGATAAGGAGCGGGAAGTGTAAAGGAGAAGCAAGCTGGCCTGCCGGCCAATTTGGCCTTTCTTCTCTACGTGGACCTGATGTATTTTTACGTGGTAGGTGGGATGGCGTGAAGCGTTTCATGGGTCTTGTTAGCCGTGTTCTGCCCGTGTGTTCATTCCCACACAGGGATGTTGTTCTCCTCTTTTGCTGTTATTGTGCAGTATAAGAGCCAGGAGAACAAGAGCCTGACTCGGGTTTTATCTAGCAAGGGGACAGTCAACACAATGACTGCTTTGTTAAAACATTTTTACCCTGCCCTTCCGTGTACTTTACAACATCACGGAATGGAATAAACCATCAACTCCTGTATTGTACAGCAAACTAGGGTTGCCAGATCTAGATAGACTGGGAAATTACAGGAGATTTCACGGGCGGAGACTGGAGAGCGAACACAGTTTGGTGAGACCTCAGCATGTTATACGCCACAGAGTCCACCCTCCAAAGCAACCATTTTCTCTGTTGCCCGGAGATCAGTTTTAATTCCTGGTGATCTCCAGCCACTGCCTGGAAGTTGGCAGCATCAAGTAAGCCTAAAATAAGGCAGAGGGCAAGACCAAAAAGAGCAGAAAAAATATATAGGATGTATTATGAGTCTTATAAAGTGCAAATGCTCCATTAACTTATAGAAAATTTCATACAATAATATATAAATCCAAAATTACAAAATTATACAAAGGTGCAAGTTGTCAGTGGCAGGTAACAATACATATACAATGAAGGATTAATGAAAGAGCAGGGCTGATTCCACACACGTTGGATAATGCACTTCCAATCCTCTTTATAGATCATTTGGAACAGATTTTTGTTGTGTGCGGAACAAAAAATGCACCTCAAGCAATTGATAGAGTGCATTGAAAGTGCATTATCCAACGTGTGCGGAATCAGCCTCTAAAGGAGCAATAGTGAAGCACTGCGTCACCACATCAGGGGAGGATAATAACCCAACAAAAGAGAAGGAGTCTCGTAAATAACTCATGTTATTTCTCATTTCAGGTGCAAAGAGGGGCGCAAAGAGCCCACAACTCGACAAGGAGCCAGCATGTAACTTGTCCCTTCCAGGTGCTTGATGTACCACTAAAGAATCTTATAGTGATTCTGTCTTTGAGTGATTCCGCACACGTTGGACAATGCACTTCCAATCCTCTTTATAGATCATTTGGAACAGATTTTTTTGTGTGCGGAACAAATAATCCACTTTAAACGATTGATAAAGTGCATTGAAAGTGCATTGAAAGTGCATTATCCAACGAGTGCGGAATCAGCCTTTATCTCAGGTGTATTGTTTGGTGCGACTCCTGAGGAAGGTTCAACGAAACAAGCATCCTTCTCTTCGTCGTATATGTATTGTTACTTGCCGCTCACAACTTGCACTTTTGTATAATTTTGTAATTTTGGATTTATATATTATTGTATGAAAGTTTCTATATAAGTTAATGCAGCATTTGCACTTTATAAGACTCATAATACATCCTATATGTTTTTTCTACTCTTTTTGGTCTTGCCCTCTGCCTTATTTTAGGCTTGCTTGATGCTGGTTGCTTGGGGGTTACTCCAGTAGTTTTTGTGTCCTGCCTGGAAGTTGGCAGCCCTACAGCAAACTAATTTATTCACTTAATTTTATTTACACCCCACCTTCTCCCTAAAGGGGACCTAAGTGGCTTGCATTGCCCTCCTCTCCTCCATTTTATCTTTACATGATCCTGTAAGGCTGGTTAGACTGAGAGAGTATGACTGGCCCAGGGTCACCCAGCGAGCTTCGATGGCAGAGCAGGGATTCAAATGTGGGTCTCCCAGATCCTAGCTGAAAACTCTAACCACTGCACCATGCTGGCTCTCAGTTATGAGGAAATACACAGTGGTGGCAATGCCGCCCAGGACATTGTTTCGGTAGCAAAGCCAGAAGTGGCACTACGGCGTCAGATAACATGGGGGGGGGGTGTTAAGGAGGCACAACACCTCAAGCTGACATGTCTGGTTGGTAGCTCACCTGAGCAGTGGACAGAGAGAGACTCCACAAAACCTGTGATGGCAAGGTAAGCAATCTGGTGGTGATATTGGAAACCACATTCCGTCATACCAAATATTTGGTCCTCAGTAAAATAACTGTTGCAAACAGACCGAAGTTGACTCTTCTGAGAAATTGCACTTACAAATAGCAAAACAGGATGGAAGTCCAGAGGTACATTATCCCAGCATGAGCTCTCGTGAGTCAGAGCTCACTCCGTCAGATCTGCGGAATCTTCATTGGATGGGGCTGTTTGAGTCTCTCAGCATTGCTACCAGTGAGCTACAGCCCTCCTGTAGAAGGGGTTCAGGTGCTTCTGCAGTGCCAGTCTGGTGCAGTGGTTAAGAGTGGCAGGACTCTAATCTGGAGAGCCACGTTTGAGTTTGCACTCCTCTGCTTCAAGTCAGCTGGATGACATTCCATCAGTCACAGCTCTCTTAGGGCTCTCTCAGCCCCACCCACCTCACAGGGTGATTGTTGTGAGGATAATAATAACAACACACTTTGAGAGTCAGTTTAGTGTAGTGGTTAAGAGCAGGGCTCTAATCTGGAGAGTCAGGTTTGATTCCCCACTCCTCCATTTGAAGCCAGCTGGATGACCTTGGGCCAGCCACAGCTCTTTCAGAGCTCTCTCAGCCCCACTCACCTTACAGGGTGATTGCAATGAGAATAATAATAACACACTTAGTAATTGATAACAGGAGAAGGGCCAAGAATCCCTGGGGAGGGGCCAGTTTTTTTATACCCTCCATGTATCTGACAAAAAGAACTGTGGTTCTCAAAAGCTTACGCTGCAATAAAGTTGGTTAGTCTTAAAGGTGCTACTGGACTCTTTACTGTGATGGTAAGGTAAGCAATCTGGTGGTGATATTGGGTCTTACAGTTCCCAGCAGGTTCATGTCTATGGCTGGAGTTTTCATCTTAGAGCTTCCTCAACTGAGACACCAATCCTAAAAAATATAAAACCACATTCCATAATACCAAGTATTTGGCCCTCAGTAAGATAGTGGTGGCAGAGCCTCTGCTTTGTGTGCAGGTCTCAGGTTCAATCCCTAGCATCTCCAGTTAAAAGGACCTCTACCTGAGACCCTGGAAAGCTGCCAGTCTGAGAGTCTACATGAGATGCCTCAGCACGTGTGGATCAAATGTAGGGAGACACAATCTTAGCCGGGAACAGTAGTTTTAAAAGACAGAGCTGGTGGAGATCGTTCCTCAAAGGGTTTGTTAATTTCATCTTCGCCACCCCGAAGGCTCTGTCAATTTCACCTCTCCAGTCTAAAACTGTGTGGGATGGCAACCAGAGGGCAGTGAGGAATGGAAATGGGCTGGAGCTGCCTTCCCGAGTGAGGCATGGACCTGGAGAGGTTATAATGGGCTGAAGTCTCCCTTCTGGCATTTCACAGCCCCTTCATACAGCTCCAGTGTATATCAAAGCCTTTGCCCTGCCATGGGCTCTGTCTTTTTAAACTACCCTTCCCAGCTACCATTGCATCTCCCAACACATGTTCTTCACATGTCAGGTGTCTCATGTAAAGAGACTCTGAGTAGACAGTACTGACCTTGATAGACTGATGATCTGATTCAGTGTAAGGCAGTGTCCATGTGTAACTGATACGTCCACTAGGCAATAGCCATCTTTCCACACCATGTTCTTTGTATGTTTCTTGACACTGAAGTATCTCAGTCAACAGGAACAGCCAATGGACAGGCTAGATGATAGTCCCAAGGTCGAGTGGAAGAAACTGAGGTTGGTCCCATCGTCAACTTCATACAGTAAAACTTGTTTACAGGACTGTAGCCATCATTCTTTTCCAACAGGGCATGCTGTTCTTACAGGTAGAACTTCAAAGAAATAACGATATTCAATTTATATACTGCCCTTCAGGACAACTTAACACTCATTCAGAGAGGTTTACAAAGTATGTCATTATTATCCCCTCAACAATAATCACTTTGTAAGGCATTTGGGGCTAAGAGAGCTCTGGAAGAGCTGTAACTGACCCAAGGCCACACAGCTGGCTTTTAAGTGGAGGAGTTGGAAATCAAACCCACTTCCCCAGAATAGAGTCCCACCACTCTTAACCACTGCACCAAACTGACTCTCATGGAAAACCGTCAAAATTCCGGTAATCCCCTGACCAAGCCCAAGGATCTCTACTAGAGGTGGGTGCGAACTGGGAAAATACTGAACTGTGTGGTTTGTGGTTCATTTCATGAACCACAAACCATTAACTTTCATAAACTTGCCCTGGTTTGCAAACCCATTCATTTCATTCATTAAAACTGGTTCATTTCATCCATGAAAATGTCACTTCCAGGGCAGCAGAAGGTTACTTCCGGAGC
Organism: Eublepharis macularius; assembly: GCF_028583425.1. Lineage (NCBI taxonomy): Eukaryota > Metazoa > Chordata > Lepidosauria > Squamata > Eublepharidae > Eublepharis > Eublepharis macularius. The sequence goes on along the minus strand of NC_072800.1, from coordinate 91,547,604 downwards.
TGCAGAAAACCCATCCCCCCTCCATTGCCTAGGAAACTGATTGATCAGCGTCAGGCTGTTTGCAGTGATGAACCAAAAAATGAACCAAACGAACCAGCCGAAAGTTCACAGTGGTTCATCAGAAATGGACTCTGATGAACCACTGGCTCGTGAACTGTGAACTGGCCTGGTTCATGACAAATTTTGGTTCGTATTTCAGTTCATGCCCACCTATAGTCTTTACGTATATTCTAGTCTATGAAGTGTAGACATCAGAGATATGCATGCTAAAAAAGAACCATTCTTCCCAAGCGTAGTTTACCTATAACGAACACATTCCTTAAGTAAGACTGGAGTAATTCTCTTTAGGATTGCAGTGTAAGAGTGTCCTTAAATTACTCCAGATTCCCTTTACATACGCTGCTATATTCACAGTCCCAGAAGCGTAAAGGTATGTTTGTTTTTTCAGAATCCCTCCAGAATGATAGTGATCTTGAAAAATCCACCCAGAGTCAGAGGAAACTATGAGTGGGCAGTGCTGGGAAGGAGAAGTGGGTGGTACTTCCCAGCATCACCACTTCTGAAGAGAACCAGCAGTCACTGACTTTTCTAAAAACCCAAAACATTAACATCCTAACAAGAAGTTTCGATGAAAACTCTCATCTCACAAATTGTAATTGTCTGTTTTTCACACAGGTTCAAAGGAGGGCAAAAAAGATGGCCGGGGTCTGGAAAACATAGACTCATAGAGCTGGAAGGACCCCCAAGAGTAATTTAGTCCAACCCCCTGCATAATGCAAGAAATTCACAACTATATTCCCCCACTCCCCCAGTGACCACTGCCCTATGCCCAGAGGAAGGCAAAAAGCCTCCATGATTCCTGGCCAAACTGGCCTGGATGAAAATTCCTTCCTGACCCCAAATAGCAGTCGGCATTGACTCTGGGCATATAAGAAAGGGCCATAAGAGCCAAGCACTGGCCCATCCCTTCTTGCCCTCCCTCTCACATGTTCAGCAAGGAAATGATGAAGGAACTGGAGATATTTAGCAAGCAGAAGAGGATGAGGGGAAAGCACTTACTCTTCAAGTACATAATGGGCTTCCTCCCTGCTGATCCAGAACCCAAGACTAGAATAGTTGGGTTATCAACCTCCCGGTGGGGCCTGGAGTTCGCCTACAATTGCAATTGATCAACATTGCTGGGAGAGCAGGAGAGCAGGGGCCGGGGCATGGAGGCGTTGATGATAGCATGCTGTTGCCTCTCTAGGAATCGGCAGAAACTCTATAGTAAAGCCACAACATTTTCAGTGATTCCTAGCGAGGTATGATGTCGGCAGTACCTCTATAGTAAAACCACAACATTTTGAGTGATTCCTAGAGATGCATAATGTCACTTGCAGGTTCCTCCCCTGGAGGAGTTCTTCCTCTGGTTTTTCTCCCACACCCTGATTCAGCCACTGGATGCATGACAGGAGGGAGCCTGGGAACTTACTTCCAGACTACAGAGAACAGTTCCCATGGAGAAAATTGTGGTCTTGGAGGGTGGAATCTATATCACATCCTTGCTGAGGTCCTTCCTGTCCCCAAGCTTTCCCCCAAATCTCGAGGAATTTCCCAAGCCAGGCAGCCCCGTCTAACAGACTTACAGGAATTCTAGGAATGTAAATTTCAGCTGAACATAGGAGAAACAGCAAAAGTGGTTTGACAGTGGAACTAATAACTGGGAATCATAAAATCATAGAATCAGAAGATTAGAAGGGACCTCCAGGGTCATCTAGTCCAACCCCCTGCACAGTGCAGGAAATTCACAGCTATCCCCCCCCCCCACACACACACACAGTGATCTCTGCTTCATGCCCAGGGGGATGTTGGAAACTGGGGAGCTATCTCTCAGGAGGACTCTAGCTTTAGATTATCTGCAGGCAACAAGGAGCCTCTAAACTGGCCTCCATGTCCCCTTCCTGCTCTGGGGCTCTAATGGTTTCTTAGGTGAATTGATTCAGTGCTACAGGTGAGGCGGTGCACCCACTAGCCCCACCCTGGCTACAGGCATGTTTGTCTAAGCCTTGGAGAGACGGGCAAGGCCATCTTGCTCAGAAATTTGGAGATCTGTAGCACTTGAACTTGACCAACAGCTGGCCTCATCTCCACTTTCTCCCCTCCCCGCCCCACAATATGGTGAGACAGGCATGTTTCCTGAAAACATACACTCCAATTAAAATCTTGTCCTCCATCCAAACATGTGTCACGCAAGGCTTTCATTACGCTTCCTCATCTCACTTGTGCACAGATTTATTGAAATGAACCTGACAGTTATTCATTTTCCAGTTTGACGGTTACAGTTAATTTTATTTTTTTATTATTTTTTTTTTATTTTATTTAAAGAAAATGGTCCAGTGCTTAGAAAATGAAAAGCGGCTTGGCTTTTTCCATTGTCTCGAATAATGTGTTTCCCATTTATTCCGCAGAAGGGGAAGGGGGGAAAGGCGCGGCAGGAATACCTCCTGCTTTGGGTTATTTTCATAGGCTGGAACATGTCAATTAATTTGTAAAGGGAGAAGTATCATAAGGCAAACTCTGGCTAAAAACCCTGCCTACAAATCCCCAAAACATATAACCTGAATAGAATAACTCTATAAGGAAGGAATGCCACTCTGTATATTCTCAGAGGCACTTTTTTAGGGTCGCCAAGTCTAGTTGGAGATTGGGGGTAAAACCTGCATAGGGTGGGGTTTGGGGAGGGGAGAGATATCAGCAGTGCATAAAGCCATAAAGTCCAGCCTCCAAAGCAGCCATTTTCTCCAGGGGAACTGGTTTCTGTAGCCTGGAGATCAGTTGTCATTCCAGGAGACTGGCAACCTTATGCCAAGAATATGTTCCTCAGAAATGCATATAAGCTTCAAGTGCTGGAGCGGAGCCCTTTTCTGTGCAAATTAAGCAGGATTGCGGCTGAACATTGGGTGGAAATAGACATTGCTAAGTACCTAGGGATGCTCAAGTGAACCTCATTTCACATGTCCTCCCCTCCAACTTTCCGTGCACTCACTCGCACACACTTCAATTTGCTCCGCATGAATACATTCACACATTTAATATCAGTTCCTCTGCAACTGCTAAAAATATCCAAGTTTCTCCCACCTCCCGTATCCATTCATTGCAATGCAGATCTTGACACTTCCTCGCATCTTAAAGAAATGCAAATTGGCAAGTCAAAGGAACCTACAGTACTCATTCTCACCACGAAAACAGAGTTGAATTGGCACTTTGCCCTCCAGACACACTTGCCGATACAATCACACAGTGGGATTGTGAAAGTGCCGAGCAAGAACAGCCTGTATGTGAACTGAGGACCACACATAAAATCCTACACTTGAGTATCCCCAGGTAATCTGCAATGTGTATTTCCTCTCATTGTATTAGCCCAGCCTTTGTATTCCAAGCCACCTGGCAAAATTAATCAAATCTGCATTCTGTCACCAGATCTTCTGCACTTTTATCCTGGAAGTGATTCATTGTTCCAGAGCATTCTGGGCCATTTCAAAATGGCTTACTTTGTTCCGGAAAACAGCAAAATCTCACACGAAATCATGCGAGAAGACGCCATTATCGTGCAAAATCGTGCGAGAAGTCGCTGTTATTGCATGAGAAGATGTGATAACAGCGTCTTCTCATGAAATTTCGCATGAGATTTCGCTGTTTTCCAGAACAAGGTAAGCCGTGTGGAAACGGCCCTAGTATTTTGAGATGGTATTATTGTTACAACTCTGAGACTATAAAGCCTATCATGCAGCGCAACATAGCAGTGGGGCATAAGAAGAGTCCTGCCAGATCAGATCATGTGCTGTGACTGCATGGCATCCAATAATAGTTCTGCCTCAGAGTGCTTTCTGCGCCAGGGGAAAAGATCCCCAGAGTAGCGGAAAAGCTGTTGGAGCTTCATTAGCAAATTCAGCAGCCCTGTTGGAAAGACAAACCCACTTGCAACAAAGGGCCCATTTAATCCAGCAGAGAAAGAGAGGTGAGAGAAAATATAAAAACAAACAATGCAGTGGCAGCTGCTGCCAGAACAATTAAATTTTATTCTGCTCAGCCGATTAGATCAGGGATGCTTTAGGCTCATCCTGCATTGGGCAGGGGGTTGGGCTAAAAAGTCAGCATTGGGCAGGGGGTTGAACTAGAAGGCCCCTTCCAACTCTGTGATTCTGTAATTCTGAGATCACCAATGATCATTCAGAAGCCCAACTGGCAGGTGTCCCACCTCGTCCCACCCATTTTCTAAAAACACTTGGCAGGCACCTGGAAAGGTGTCAGCAGCAGGTACCATGGCTCCCAAAGGCACCACATCGGGGACCCATTAGTTAGAAAAACACAGAAGTATATCTTGAAGATAGTTTTAGGTTGGTAGCCATGTTGGTCTGCAATAGAATAGCAGGATTTGAGTCCAGTGGCACCTTAGAGACCAACAAGATTTTTCAGGGTGCCTGAAAATTTTTATGCTATTTTCTTTTATGCCATTTTCTTTCCTTACATTGAATGTTTCCAGTAAAATGTGCTCATTTTCAACATTATTTCTGCATCCATAAGTCATTAGCATGTATTTTCCAATACTTAACATTGATTGGACCTACGAAGACCATGTAAATTGCACACTGTCTGCATCAAACACACAAAGGACGAAACAAACGAACTATCAATTCCAGCAGCAAAAATGAGCAAACTGAAACTGTCTGCCGTGAGAGCCTGTGACAAACAGAGAAAGACACCCAACGGGGCCTATTCGTCCACCGGATCAGATAGTCAAAAATACAGACATAGCCAAAGTGTTTATCAGGCATTCCGGACATGCGCATTTAAAGAAAGATTTGTAACCTCTCAGAAAAGGTAAAATGCGTAATGGCCTTCCCAATGGGGAATCAAGCCAGGAAGTCTTTAAGAGCCCCTTTTATTTTATTTGCCTCACGTCTAAAAATGCCTCACTTGGGAGCGTCCCTCCCCCTCTCCCTGGTCTGCTTCATAACCGAGCGTGGTTTTCTCCTTGTACCTTTGCCCTGGCATCTTCCCGTCTGGATATCCTCCGGCTGCTTTTTAGCTGTGCCCCTTTGAACCATTGGAAATTATTCACCCTCTTGATTTGCATATACAGTTTGGAGACTTCTCAGCTGTTACTGCAACCCCCCCCCCTTGTCCCACAGCCAAGTCGTACATCTTTAAATGGTTTAACCTTCCCTTCCAGTGTCGCTCCCTCCATGCCTTTCCCCCCTCCTGCCATGCAGTTTATGTTCCCCAAAACTTCTTCCACTTCATCTGCATTTCCCTGGTAATGAAGTGCCCAGAATTGAAATCAGCTGCGATCCCATTTGAATCATATTTGCACAAGCAACTTCTATCCCTTCTGGTACAGCATGTAATTCTTCAGCAGGCCGAAGACCTTTCTGCCTTCCAGGATGCACTGCAACATCCTCGTTCTGTGAGCTATCTAGTGTTCCTTCGAGGTCATCAACATCACTGCTGTGGCCTCGCAGCTGTGTCCCCTGCCAAGAAGCACATTTGTTTCAGATTCGGCCTCTCCCCAAATACCCCCAGATGTCCTGTACGAACTGCAACTCCATCACCACCAGCAAATTCTTATTTTGCAATTGTTATTCGGAATGGACCAAACACCTCCACCGGAGACTGGATTTCAGGCAACGTAAAGAACTCCTTCCTTGAGCTGCTTCACCCATGCATGGAAAATTACTGGATACTTACTTAAGAAGACTTCCAAAACTCCTCTGAGTTCCTCTGCAGATTTTGGAGTGAAAAATTACCTGGGCTGTTTCCACGTGGAGATTTTGCTTTGCCTCGGCTTGCTTTCAAGCAGTACTGTTTTAAGGCTCATTCAAATGACAGCATCCTCTATATGTCTTGTTTCCACATTTCATAGAATCATAGAATCACAGGGCTGGAAGGTACCTCTAGGATCATCTAGTCCAACCCCCTGCAAAATGCAGGAAATTCCCAAATACCTTCCCTCCACACACACACAGTAAAGCAGAAAATGCCTAGAAAATGGCAAAACTCCACCAGGGTCCCTAGCCAAACTGGCCCGGGGAAATTTGCTACCAGGCGTCAAAGCTGTGATCATTTCCCCCACTTTGTTGTGATCTTTCTCAAACCTAGTTTGATAAATCTCTTTGGAAAGAATTTTCACAGCCAAAGCGCCTTTGGACATCATGTGGATGGGTAAGTGTTCATTCTTTTAGGTCCTACCCTTCCCCCCCCCCTTCCATTTTTCTTACCTCAGCCCTTGCAGTGGCTATTTTTCTTGGAAACAAACAGTGAGCCAACGTAGATGGGTCAAGAATGGAGTGAGATGGTTCCGATGACCCACTCTAGTTAACACCCTGGTTGCAGCATTCTGCAAAGAAGAAGGGGGGCACACACCAAGGCAAAACAAAGAAGGGACAACAACTGGAGCAAGGGGAAGAATTCTTTAATTCTAAAGCAACCCCTACACATTTTGCATCACCTTCGTCAGAGGGATCTATCAATAAAACAATATGTGAATAGATCATAAAATACACGATCTTAAAAATAATGAAACTATTAAAAAGCAGGACAATTATACAGAGCATGTGCAAAGGGCAATTCATAATACATTTTTAGTGTCTAGAAACTTACACCAACACTAACACACATACATTAGCATTCCGTAGCTTACTTTCACAAAAGATGTTTTATTTAAACACTTTGAAAATTAACATTGTAAAACTGTACTGACCCTCAAAATTCCTTTTAGTGACTATCCCTTATGTGCACTTATTGTGGAGCAGGTTGCCTGGACTTATCTCATTTCTTATTTAAATGAGTACCTGCTAGGAGATGTTCTCATTTAACCTATTAGGGCATTCTGCACCAACTGAAATTTCCAAACACTCTTCAAGGGCAGACCCACAAAGTGTGCATTGTAGTAATCTAATCTAGATGTAAACAAAGCATGCACCATATTGGCCAGATCTTTTCTGTCCAAGTGGCTAATCAGTCAAAGCTGGTAAAGACACCCCTGGCCAAAGCTGCCACATATTTATCTTGGCTTGAATCCAAGAGCACCTACAAAGTACGGACATGTTCCTTCAAGAGCGTGCAACTCCATCCATAATTGGTGACCTCTTAAGCACCAGGTCAGCCTTTCTGCTCACTATCTTGTCAGGATTAAGGTATTATTAAATGAGTTGGACTGACGCTTGTATTTTTTTAAATTTTGGAAGCCACTTTGAATGGGAGGAGAATGTGGAATATAACATTCTGACATAAATTGAATTCTGAATCAAGTACAGGGTGTTGGTATTAATCTGTAAGGCCCTTAGCGGACTGGGGCCTGCATATCTTCAGGACCATCTCTCTCTGTATGTTCCCTGGAGGGCATTATGCTTAAGGCTCCCAGGTGCCCACCGGTGGCAGGCAAACTCCCAAGGGTTTGTGACCTTCCCTGCCAATGTCCCTTCTGGCAGTGATATCATCAATCAGGCACCAAGCATGCATGCACAAAGCATGCACATGAAGAATACCTTCCTTCCGGCACAAGAGCCAGGTCTCCCCCTCACCCCCCCGGTGGGAGGCTACAGGGACCTGGCAATCCTGGTAGGGTTGCCAGCTCCAAGTTGGGAAAATCCCGGAGATCTGGGGGGTGAAACCTGGAGAAACCTGGAGAAAGTGGGGTTTGGGGAGGGAAAGGACCTTGACATGGCATAATTCCATAGAGTCCACCTCCAAAAGTAGTCATTTTCTCCAGGTGAACTGATCTCTGTGGCCTGGAGACCAGTTGTAATTCCATGAGATCTCCAGCCACTACCTGGAGGCTGGCAACCATAAATCCTAGCCATGCTCTGCAGATCAATATCTGCTGGTAATCTCTGGCTCCATGGATATTCGGTTAGCCTCAACAGGGCCAGAGCTTTTTCAGGTCTGGCTCCGGCCTAGTGGAATGCTCTCCCAGTTGTAACCTAGGCCCTGTGCGACTTATTACAGTTCCGTCGGGCCTCTAAAATGGAGATGTTCTGCCAAGCCTATGAGAGTGGTTGAGGAGCTACCGAACTATCCTGCCAGTCCCTTGCCTGTTTTGTTCCGCTCCGTTGTCTAAAGACTAGAGATGGGCATGAACCGAAATACAAACCAAAATTAAGCATGAACTAGGCCAGTTCATGGTTTGCGAACCACGGTTCATCAGACCCCATTTCTGATGAACCACCACAAACTTTAGGCTGGTTCATTTGGTTTCGTTTTTTTTGGTTCGTCACTGCAGACAGCCTGGTGCCAATCAATCAGTTTCCAAGGCAACAGGGGATGAACTTCACGGAGACCTTCTGTTGACCCAGAAGTGAACTTCTGCTAGCCCGGAAGTGAGCTTCTGCTGACCCGGAAGTGGTGATTTTCTGATCTGGATGTGACGTTTTCACGAACCAAACGAACCAGTTCGTGAACCAGGGGCAGGTTCATGAAAGTTCATTGTACATGAAATTTGACAAACCACGAACCACATGGTTTGGTTTTTTTCCGGTTTGTGCCCATCTCTACTAAAGAGATCTGTTGTGCCTATCCAGAGTGATATGCATTGATAATTTATTGTTTTATTATTTTAATCTGTTATTTATTGTATATATATTTTAAAACTGCATTTTTATGATATTGTGACTCGCCCTCAGCCCACTTGCAGGGAGGGTGGGATATAAATCCAACAGATAAAATAAAATAATATAAATAATAAATAAATAGTACCTGAAGATCATAAAATCAGTTCCAGAACTGATCACAATGGCCAAGATCATTTTTTTTAAAAATTGGTTTGATCATTTAGGGAGGAGAGACACGCAACTCAGAAAGTCAATGTAGTATAATGGTTAGTATAACCATTGTAGTATAATGTAGTATAATGGATAGAGGACCAGACTAGGTTAGAGAACAAGGGTTAGAGGACCAGACTGGAACCAGGGCTACTGGGATTGAGTTCCTCACTCCACCATGAAGCAAACTGGAACCATCACAACTCCCTCAGCCACCTCCCTCATAGGGTGGTTGTGATGACAAAATAGGGGAGGGCAAGAAACACGTGTGCCACCCTGACCTCAGGATCAGCAGAAAAAAATGGAAGGCATGAATATTCCTCCTGCAACAGTTCCAGTTTGGCTATCACATGCAAAGCCCTTCATGGCCTTCATCACTCATATCTACAGGACCGCCACTTTCTGTATGCTCCACCTTGGCAGCTTTGCTCATCTGAACAAGGCCTTCTGCAGCTACCACCCTGCCAGTGGATAAAACCAACAGCTTCCTACACACGCACATTCTTTGTTGTGGGCTCATGAACAGGTCAGGAAATCTTCTGGCAATTAAGAAAACCCTAACCATTACCAACTCTAATGGTAGGGAAGTTGTGATTGAGATGCAGCAATAGGAGACGTTCCATTGAGGCTAATAGACGAAAAGCCCAAAAGTCTTTACGCTTTTATGCCCAGATTGGTCAAGATAGGGACACAGTTCACCTGTCTTTGCTATCCACGGATGACAAGTCGGGCAGCAATAAAGCAGGGTGTCTCACATCTGTAAGTAACTAACTGCAATGTAAATATTTTGACGCTCTAAAGCATGTGGAGAAGAGCAGCTAGGAAGTTGGGGCAGATGGTAGGGGGGAGTCACAGGAAAGCAATCGGAGAACATGCAAGTGCAATTGGCTTTTTCGTACTGCCGAACCTACGCGAAATGTTCAAACCTAGGCAAAGAATTTGCCAAACATTCGTCTCTTCTGATTGCAGCTTCCAGAGAAATCATGAACTGAAATGGCAGACGATAATCAGGCATTTTGGTCTGTAATAGAAAGAGACGTGCCAGATCCATAGACCTCAGTGAATTCCTACTGCCTCTGTGCCAGCTGGAAGTATCTGATGATCTGTGACCCTCAATGGTAGAGCACATGTTTTGGATGGTGAAGTCCTTGAGTTCAGTCCCTGGCTTCTCCAGTTAAAAAAAGATCTCAGTGCTTGCAAAGACTTTGACCTTTCCCAGGTAATGACTGCTGTCTGACAATCCAGAGATCAGCTGTCAGACATTACTGAGCTAGATGGTCCAGTGGTCCGGCTCACATAATACAGCTTCACAAGTTTATGTATGCATGCCTCTCCTCTTCCAAAGTTCGGTGTTCTTCATCTTCATCTCATGTACCCCTTCCCCTCCCACAGACCACCATCTTCTGCCCATCTCCTCCCATCACTAATTCATTCCTTCCAACTAAAAATTTCTGGTTTTTCATGAGAATGTTTACAAAGGAGAATACCATTCCGGACGCTTCCTGCAACCATGTGTTTTTCATTTGGCAATATCGCACATGCCCCCCCCCCAAAAAAATTAAAACTGCATCTTGTGGTATTTCCAAATAAAAACCTCATGGAATGGACTCTGACATGCTACGCAAAGCCCTGCCCTAGTGGTATTTTGGGGAGAAAAAAAAGTTACAAAAAAATAAAAGACCAGAGCAAAAACATTTCTGGCATGTATGCTTACTTTCCGTCTGGAATGCATTAGCCGCAACCTTTAAGGGAAAAAAAACCCTCTATTGTAATGAGTCTTTACCTGAAGGTAATGCATCAAAAGGAGGGCTTTTAACATGGCAGGCCTCAAGCCATTCAGAAATGTTCACTTAAGAAGGCCCATCGGTATACATCTTATCCCTCATAGATATATTCGTGAAATTAATACTTTGTTTTGGAAATTTTTGTGGGGATTCCTTACCACCTCTGATTTCTCTAAAGAGGATGCAGCTTCCATTTAATGTAGGAAGATTTTCCGGCTTTTCTGATCTTAGTTTATATCATCAGACATATCTGTCAACTTATACTAATGATTGGAACTGCTCCTCCCCGGTCAATTGTCCAACTGGGGCTCTATTGGAGACTTCTTGTCTGGGTTCTCCCTTTTAAATGGAATACATTGGGGTCTACTCATGTGAAACTGGATTCTGTTCCTCCTGCAGTCTCTGCAGTTAGAGAACTGTGGTGCCTAATATGACGACAATATCAATTTGACCCTTTTTCTCTAAATTAACATGATTGGCTAATCCACATTTTAAAACAGGGAGGAAATCTTTTCTATGGAAGGCTTGGACAGATAGGGGGATTTTTACCTTGGATCAATTGATAGGTTATGATGATGAGTTTTTGACATTTTCTCAACTGAGTTCGTGATTAGAGATCGGCATGAACAGCAATACGAACTAAAAAAAGCCACGAACAGCCCAATTTGTTGTTCACGAACAAGCTGTTTATGAGGCCCCATTCTAAACGAACAGGTGGTTGTTGCAAGCCTTGTTCGTTGCTGTTCGTTGCTGTTCGTCAAGACAGACAGTCTGGCACCTGCAATCAATTCCCTTGGCAACTCAGGCAGGGATTGTCTGAACTCTGTCTGAACTCCTGCTGTTGCCCTGGAAACCCCAATCCAAGTCCAATTTAGCTTGATAAGCAGGTCTTCCTTCCAAGTGTGGACTGGAGCTCCAAATTTGTTACAAGAGGAAAAGACAAGGGGGGAGGGGGGCTCCCAGCTCTGGCTTTCAGGGAGAGACAGCTGCTGTTAGAGAGACAGGGTGAGTGCATTGGAGCTTGAATTTTCTTTGTGTGTGGTGGGATAGAGATCTACCCCTTCAGGTTCCAGGGCTGCTGCCAGGCTCTGGGGCCAAGCTATTATTTATTATTGGTACCTTTCCTGCTGCCTGCTCAGGTAGGGTTTCTGGGAGTGGTGCAGTCGGGATCTCGATGGCTGGAGGAGAGCCTGCTGGCCCCCAAGAACAACAAACAATGAACATGTTCGTGACAGGATCATGTTCGTCAGTGTTTGTTGTTTATTTTTCGTGGATGGCACTGAACAGCGAACACCACGTTCGTTTTTTTCTCTTCTTGCCCATGTCTAGTCTTGATATGATTTGTCAACTTTTGCTGAATGGCAATATTTACAAAGACAACATTTGCTGGTATCCAAATACAGCCCTACAGCACTGAGCATTTCACAGGCTCCTCCATGTTTGGAAACTCTTATTGAATCTATGCAAAAACCAAAGCCTGCAATATTTTTTCAATACCTTCAAGTGATCATGACTGGAGATGGAGCCTTTTGATTCAATGCAACTCCCCTCTCACTTGTAGGTTTGTCTATGCCATGTGGTAGATGACATCCAGAGACAGATGTGGTGCCTTATCTAAAGAATGCCATTCATAGACAAACATCCAGCACCAAGCATTAGCCACCTGGTATGAAATTTTGGTTTCCACTGAATATACATTTTATACTATGCTTTGATGCTGCATCAGTCTTGGTTCCAATGGATGCCTGCTCTCCTTCTCTTCCCTTATATTTATTTCCCCTTATAAAGTCATCGGAAGGCAAGACGGTTTTATTGTCTGTCCATATCTTCATTTTTTTTTAGCAGTGAGATTCAGCAGTTTTTTTTTAGCTCATCTTGGGGCCACCTTTTAGCTTGTATCATTTTGGCATCAATTCAAATTATTTTCTAGCTTTGGATTTCACTGCACAAATATTTAATACCAAGTGAAGTTGCAACCAATCAAAGGAAGGAAGGAATTGCACAATAGGCCATGTCCATGTGATACTGCTGGCATTGCTGGCGCATGACTTACTCCCACAATAGGTAGCATGTCTTCTTGGGGTAGCAAAGGTACCTTTCCAGCAGTCAATAAGGGCCCATGTCCCCTCTTCTGCCAGCAGATAAGCTGTTAGGATCCAACTCAGATATGGCATATAGCATAGGCATAAGTACTGGTAAAAGTTCCATATGCAGTGAAACTAATCTACAGAAGCAACATCAAAAGCACACTTGTGACAAAATAAAAATCTAAAAAGGAATGGAACTGGAAATACTAGCGTAACTTTGCAATACACTGATGTTTGTAACATCCAATGAAACAAAATACGACAAGCTGCTGTATAAGAACACACCGTTCCAGTCTCTGCCAGGAAGCCTCTGCCATCTTTCTTTGCTTTCGATTCCCTCCCCCTTGACGAGATACACTACATGAATCTATTCTTTGTCACTCAGATCCCACGACCGAATGTGAACATTCTCCGTTTCAAATTCCAATGCGTTTGCAAATGGTCTGGAGGGGGGAAAGCATCTCAATTCCCTGTAATCAACATGGCTGACTTCTGCTACGTAACCAAAGTCAGACACCTTCGTATGATTTATAAAAAGGCCTGGGCACCCCTCCAATTGTCACACGAGCTCTTTTTACCTAAGGAGTTTGAGATGGCTATTGGGAAAAGCATCTTTGCAGTTCCATGCTGGGGAAAGAGGCAATGAAGAGAACGCTGAGTCAGCAGAAAGCTCCCTTTCGGGAGGGATGGCTCATGAAGTGCTAAGTGTGTGGCGCCCACTACTGGAAGAAGAAAGAAATGCACGTAGCTGTCTTTTTAAAAAAGAAAAAGAAACTTGGGTCCTTTTGGAATCACCAAAGGCCAAACCAGATGGGGTAGAAAAAGATCTATGTGCAAAACTGGGTCTGTGGATTAGACGAAATTACACAGGGAAGAAGATTTAAAATGCAGCATAATAATAATAATAATAGCCCAGGTGAGCCTAATCTTGTCAGAGCTCAGAAGCTAAGCAGGGTCAACGTGGGTTAGTAATTGGATGGGAAACCTCCAGCAAAGACCAGGGTTGCAGAGGCAGGCAACGGCAGATCACCTCTGTTAGTCTCTTGTCAAGAAAAGCACAGCAGGGGTCACCATAAGTCAGCAGTGACTCGAGGGCACTCTCCAATCCATTCCAACAACAACAACAACAACCCTTCAAGACAAATTAATGCCAGAGCAGTTTACAAAGTATGTTATCATTATCCCCACAACAATCACCCTGTGAGGTGGGTGGGGCTGAGAGAGCTCTGAAAGAGCTGTGACTGCCCCAAGGTCACCCAGCTGGCTGCAAATGGAGGAGTGGGGAATCAAACCCGGTTCTCCGGATTAGAGTCCTGCAGCTCATAACCACCACACCAAACTGGCGGTGTGGGAGGAAGAGATGAGCACTCTATGGTTTCCCTTCCAGAACAGATTATTTTTTTCCAGCTGACTTTCAATCTATCAAGCACATTTCCATCCCTTTTTTTCCTCCAGGGCACTTAAGAAAGCATACATAGGTCTCTTCTAGGGTTGCCAGTCTGCAGGCGATCCCCTGGACTTGCAACAGATCTCCAGATTATAGAGATCTGTTTGGATATCAGTTATGAAAATCAAGAGACCCCCTAGGAAGTATAGAAAACAAACAACCAGAGGATATCAATTATGGCAGAAAATGACAGCTTTGGGTAAATGGATTCTATGGCATTACACCCCATGGAGGGACTACATCTGCACACATGTTGTAATGATTAGGGAAGCCGTAGTCATGGGAGAAATGAGCGTATTCCCCAGCCTTTCCTCTGTCATCACCTCTATGATTACCTACAACTTGGCATTCCATTCCACTGGTCTTCTGTTCCTCCCTTTAGAATTTCTCCCTCCCCCTCAGTTTCCCGTAGAATGCCTATGTGGACACAATTGAACCGTCATTTACTGCATCATTCCTCGTGTGGGTAGAATTAGGGGAGCAGGGAAAAAATGCAGTTAGGTCCCTTTTGATGTGTCGTGCGGGTGAGCAGACCGATTAGAATTGACAACATAGTTCAGCAGTAGAGAAATCCATCTCTAGCTCAACACATTAACCAACCAGCCAGTGTTTGGAAGATCCAACGCAGGCGAATTTTGAGAAAAGCAAGAACAGTTTGGGTAATACTCCCAGCATGGGGTTGTGGCAGGATGTGCTCATACCTGCCCAGGCCGCTTGGAAAACATCGGTGCACAGCCTTCGTTAAGCAGAGCGATGGACTTCATCTGGCACCACTCACCAGCACCAGATGGCCTGCCAGGAGTCCTCGGCAGATGAGGTGCCAGGTCAACTGGGATAAAAGTCATCACCAGTTTTCACTGAAAACAGAACTTCAACCAAATTTGAAAGTTTCTAGACAGGAGGAAGGTGGGGCAGAGCTGGCCGTAGCCCTTTTGCTGCTATGGTGAACCACTTGCTCTTCTCCCCCATTTGGAGCTCAAATCGGCCCGCTGAGAACCGTGGGAGTGCTCTTGGGGCAGCGTGATTACGTCACTCCCAGGAGTGACATAGTCATGCCGCCCTGTGAGTGTGTCTGAGTCGCCAGGTACTCATCACCTCCTATCAAGAGGGTGGAGTCAGGGCCAGTGCACCCATTGAGGCAGGTCCGGCCCCCACCTCGAGCGCTGAGGTGCTGAGGCGCTGAAGGGGGCGCCAGGGGTGCACACCTTGGAGCTGGCATGCCTCGCCCGTAGCTGCTGCAGCCTGACAGCCCTCCCACACTGCACTGCCGCTGCTGCCAACACACGCCCCCAGGCAGGCACAGCAGCCATAGGCCAGGCATGGCAGGCATCTGGGGTGGTGTGCGGAACCTCCCCAGCCACCCACCATGCCCGACTGGGAGTACAGGCAGTCTCCGTATGCCATCCCAGCCACATGCCAGCCAATGGGGCTGGCTTGCTGCGTGATGATGTCACATGCAATGACATCATCACACAGTTCGAGGGCATGCATGCACACTTTGTGCACACGTGTGTAGGGGCAGCCGCAGGCACCAGAAACCCTGGCACCACCCCTGGGTGGAGTTCCTGGTACTTATCTTGTGCCAGGCACAACGTCTTTCATGCGCATGCACCCTGGAGCAGGAATGATGACATCACTTCCAGAAGTGACATCACCATGCCAGCTGCATGAGCACTCCCGCCCTCTGCACGGGGCTGATTCGTCCCATTTGGGGCCCAAATCAGCCCCAAGCGAAGCACAGGAATGTTCCTGGGGGCAGCGTGCTCCTGAGGTGCCTGCCGGTTCCAAGCAAGCTCCGGGAGCTTGTCCCCTCCCACTGATTGCTGGGTGATCGCCGAACACGGGGGCAAATCCCCGGGAGTTTTCCCGCCACCAGCAGGCACCTGGGAACTCTAGCGAGAGGCCTGTTTCCCCACCTTTCCTCACTGCTGGCCAGGTGAGTGGTGGGGGGACAAAGGGTGGGAGTGGGTGATCCCCTGCCCCCACCGGGAACCTAAGATTCATATTGGGCATAATGACAAGGCCCTGCCAGTTCTCCTTTCCTCACCATGGTGAACAGCTGCCTGTCCTTCCCCCCACACATGCACTCCATAGAGGATGTGACAAGGTGACTCATACCAAGTCATGTGGTGGTGACTGGAGGTGAGGAGCCATAATAAGGCAGTGCCTGCCCTGCTTTGCCCCTGCAGGCGAGACAACACGAGAAAGATTCCCTCGCACTTCGCCCCAGAGCAGCCTCTGAGAGAAAGAGGGCTGGAGCCAACTCCTGCAGGCCTATCCCAGTGGAAAGAGGGAGGAAAACAGCAGGCTATCCGAGGCTGCCCACTGGAGCAGACCTGAGTGTGTAGGGAGAGAAATACTTAATACTTAAATTAGCAGGGTTTAGCAGAAATTGCTCATTGGATTTAATGAGAACAGACACACTCCAGTTTAGCTCTGTAAAATTACTTTACTACATAAAGGATAAAAATAGGGTTCCATTGGTAGAAAATATGAAATAGCTAGGTAACTACATCTTTGCTAGTAGAAGGTAAACTCAAGACTGGCAGCACTCAGTGAACAAAGAGCAATAAAACTTCAGTATATATCTTCACTCAATTCCCCCCCCCAATAAACAGGGTGCCCAATAGAGAATCCTAATTCTACTTCATTAAGACTAGGGACTCCCCTTTCTCTGGCGGGAATCCTTACTCGAAGCTTAAGTGGTTACATGCAAATAAGTTTACTAACTAAAACAGTTTAACTCTTTCATGACTGAAATGAAAACACTTGCTAAATCCCAACAGGGTGCCAGGGGCAGGTGGGGAGATGCAGAAGGAAAGCATCCCTCCACCTCTGGCAGGCCAGCCCTGATGGGGAGGAAAGAGGGCATTCCATTCATACCTACAAAATTCCTAAGCGCGTGGCTTCTGCAAAACTCTAATTGAGATTCACATTTCAGGATTGCCTTCTGATTGCAAGCATGTCACGTTCTGCAGAATGCACAGTTCAATTGATGTCACCCTCCCCAAGGACAGAAAGCAGGATCAACTGTGCTTTGCCTAGAACAACGTCCAGGCCAGGTGGCCCTTTCCCTCTTTTCAACAAACATCCCATACATTCCAGAAAACGAGGGGGGAAAACCCTACTCACAACTTCAGTTAACAGTAGAAGCAGTAACGAGAACGAGAACGAGAACGAGAACGAGAACGAGAACGAGAACGAGAACGAGAACGAGAACGAGAACGAGAACGAGAACGAGAACGAGAACGAGAACGATAGTATGCTTATATACTATCCTTCTGGATAGATTAGTGCCACACTAAGAGCGGTGAACAAAGTCAGTCTTATTGTTATCCCCACAATACAGCTGGTGAGCTGGGCTGAGAGGAGTGGCTGACCCAAGGTCACCTGCTGAGCTCATGGCAGGTGAGGGAGTCGAACCAACAGAGAGCTACTTCACAACCCAACCACTTAAGCACTATGCTACAGCAGCTCTATATAATAATAACAACAGCAGTTATATACCACCCTTCTGGACAGATTAGAGTCCCACTCAGACTAGTAAACACAATCAGTGTTATTATTGTCCCCAAAATACAGCTGGGGAGCTGGGGCTGAGAGGAGTGGCTGATCCAAGGCCACCTGCTGAGCTTATGGCAGTGGTGGGATTCGAACCAGCAAAGTGCTGATTCACAACCCAACCACTTAACCACTATCTACAGTGATATATATCATTCTTCTAGACAGCACTTATATACCACCCTTCTGGACAGATTAGTGCCCCACTCAGACCAATAAATACAGTCAGTGTTATTATGGTCCCCACAATACAGCTAGAGAGCTGGAGCTGAGAGGAGAGGCTGACCCAAGGCTGCCTGCAGAGTTCATGGCAGTACTGGGAGCCAAACTAGCAGAGTGCTGCTTCACAGTCCAACCATTCAACCACTATGCTATAGCAGCTTTTATAATAATTGCACTTAACCGTCTCCACGTACTTGAAGGGCTGTCATATAGAGGATGGCACAGAGTTGTTTTCCATTGCCCCAGCAGGTCAGACCAGAACCAATGGGTTGAAATTAAAGCAAAAGAGTTTTCAACTAAACATTAGGAAGAACTTCCTGACAATTAGAGCGCTCCCTCAGTGGAACAGGCTTCCTCGGGAGGTGGTGGGCTCTCCTTCTTTGGAGGTTTTCAATCAGAGGCTAGATGGCCATCTGACAGCAATGCTGATTCTGTGAACCTGGGCAGATCATGAGAGGGAGGGCAGGAAGGGTTACATTCAGTGCTTAGTTCTTGTGGCCCCTTCTTACATGCCCAGGGTAGGGCCAATAGCCTCTTTGGGGTCAGGAAGCAATTTTCCCCAGGCCAGTTTGGCTAGGTATCCTGGAGGTGTTTAACCATCTTCTAGGCATGGAGCAGGGGGCACTGGGGGTGTCTGGGGAAGGGAAGATAGTGAATTTCCTGCATTGTGCAGGGGGTTGGACTAGATGACCCTGGAGGTCCCTTCCAGCCCTACGATTCTATGATTCTTTGATGCTTCATGATAGTCTAGTGACTTTATCATTGTTATTTGGCTTGGGGCATCATTGATTTGATTATTGTTTTAATTGTTTTTCTTTACTTTCCTGAACAGTTTTGCAAACCTGGGCTACCAGGTGATTTAAAAAGAAAAATTACATGAATAAATTAAAATTTGCCTTAATTGCTCTCCCAATTAAACTGCTTAAAGCTTCCAACTCTCATTCCCAGACATGCATCACGCATGGAGGAACTTGCCCTGCCGTAGGTGGGGAGGGGGAATTCTGGATTTTCTGCCTCCAGCTCTCTTCCACTTCTGTGGTTCTAACGCTGCAGAGAAAAGCCTCATTTCCCCCCCTGCTCGTATTAATTTTTCCTGACATCTTTGTGTGTTCATGGCTCAGAGGTGTGTGTTTGTGTGTGTTTTCAGGCCATTCAATGAGGAAATTAACAAGACAGTTGCTGGAAAAGCACACCGGGAAATCCCCAGGAACGGAATCGAGAGCTATGCTCGTGTCAGAATGTTTATGGACATAAATCCTTTACTATTATAGCCAGACGTCATTAAATCAGTCAACAGGGTTATGTAACAAGGAAATGAATTAGACCCTCCGCTGACCTTTTGAATACAACCTGCCGGAAAACTCAGTGCTATGGTCTCCGTTCCTTTTTTGCTCTCTCTTCTGATCGCCTGCAGCAGAGACTACATTGAGCAAAAGGCAGAATCCGCCAGGGATACAAACCCTGTGCAAGCTCTGCTATAAATGAACAATGTGTGCACAAAAGCCCAGAGGCAACAGCCGGAGAGGAAGTGCTTCACTTAGCTCACCAATCAATTGCAGGCTGCCTCAACAATTCCTGGAGGACAGATCTCTCAAAGGCGGTGGGCTTGGAAAGCTTCACGGAACTTCCATGTTCACAAGCAGTATACCTCTGGCGTATTAGGTGCCAGTGAAAAGCGACGGGAAATGTTGCTGCCCAGCTTATATGTTTCCCTGAAGTATGCTAGTTCTGGAAAAGGCAACCAACCAGAGAGTATCACGATGAAAGTACAATTGTAAGCAAATAGTCGTGAAAACTAAGACAATGATCAGTAAGCATCAAACGTAATATCTCATTTATTCATACTTCATACAATCCTTTATAAGTTTCTTCTTATAGTTAGACACGCATAAATAACACCCAAGGCTGTATAAAGTGCTAGTGCAATTAGCAATACAAAATTCCTATGGAGAATATCCAGTGCCAATATAATAGTAGTATTGCAATATCCTTTTAAAGTGCTATGTGCCAAAGCGACAAGAACTCACTAAGTACTTATTTACACAAATGAATTGGCATCATTCGTAGATATATCAAGTCCATTCAGTCCAAAGGAGTCCCTCTCGAAAGTGCTTGGAAGGAATATGATGAATTCGGAAAAGGCAGAGCCATCTAACGGGTGGACCGGTTCTTATTCAGAGTCCCGTTTCAGGTCTTTGTCAAAGATGGGAGACTTTTCCGAATTCATCATATTCCTTCCAAGCACCCTTGAGCGGGACCCTAGTTGCCTTTCCTCCCCCTGGTTGCCAGTCTGGTTGTTTAATATACAGGTCTCAAATAACTTCTAGCCTTTATGGAAGAAGGAACAGTGCTAAGATCCTGGCAATGAGCTATATGGCTGAACAACTCGGTCCCTTGCTCTGGCGTGCTGGCTTTCTCTGATTTCTGGAAAGCGCAGATCTATCTGCGAGATTACCTCCCTCTGCCTTCCTTCTCCTACCACCCCTGCTTCATCCCTGTGGAGCGTTTTCAGGCAGGGGTTGGTCCTTCCTGTTTCTGGTGTCATCAGCTGCCCATCACTTCCAGCTACGGTTGCCAGCTCTAAAATTCCTTTAGATTTTGGGAGTGGAGTTGGGGGGGCAGGGTTTCTGGGGGAGGGATCTCAGCAGGGTATAATGCCATAAGGTCCAAAGCAGCCATTTTCTCCAGGGGAACTGAGCTCGGTAGTCCGGACATTAGTTGTAATTCCAGGAGATTTCCAGGCCCCATCTGGATATTGGCAACCCTATTTTTGGCTCACCTATGTTTAAAGGTGAAGGTACAGTCACACTACACGTTACTTCTTTTACGAGTTCTCCACAGAGCCAACCCGCTACGCAGGCACACGTCAGCTTGGGGATTGGCTTCTGGAGAGTGCACACGGGCTCAGAAAGCTGCCACCAGAGGAAGGAGAGCTCCCCATTCAAAAACAGTGCAGGGAAGGAGACGTTTTGCACTCACACATGCACAAAATACCTCCATGTGGAGTAGCAGAAATGGGGAACTGTCCCCCTTCTGCAATGTTTTTGCATGAGGGGGGGAACTTTTGGGAGAAAGGCAGCATCTTTCTTACCCTTGGTGGTAGCTTTCTGAGCCCATTGGCACAGGCATTTTTTAAAATAGAAGCCAATCCCCGAGGTGATGTGTGTCTGCGAGGAGCACAGGTTGGTTCCGTGGAGAACTCGTAAAAGAAGTAACATGTAGAGTGATGGGTAGTCCCCTGTGCAAGCACAGAGTCATTACTGACCCATGGAGGGACATCACATCACGACGTTTTCTTGGCAGACTTTTTACGGGGTGGTTTGCCATTGCCTTCCCCAGTCATCTACACTTTCCCCCCAGGAAACTGGGTACTCATTTTACCGACCTCGGAAGGATGGAAGGCTGAGTCAACCTTGAGCCGGCTACCTGAACCCGGCTTCCACCAGGATCGAACTCAGGTCGTGAGTAGTACTGCAGTACTGCCGCTTACCACTCTGCACCACAGGGCCCAGTCACCTGTGTTTACATTTTGACAACCTGTTGTTGTCCAGGGGGCATTGGTGCTGTCTTCTGCTGGTGGTTTGTCTCAGGGGCAAAGCCCAAACTCCTTCTCCCACACTGTGGTTCTGTTCCAAGCTCTACACATCTGCTGTTTAAAGAAAAAAGACAACTAGGGGTTCTATTCAGAGAATTCCTAGCATCTCAACTGTTTTGGCCTTGAGTTTCATGTTAAACTTATCACGGGAACATCAGCCCATCACAATTTCTTTCAAGTCCTGATGGCTTCCCAAAATCAGGCAAGTGAAGCTGGAGGAGCACACACGTCTAATTTCTCCACTTTCATTACTCTTAGGAAAGAGTAAGGATACCGACATAAGGGGACAGACCAGCCAGCGAGGCTTCCTTCCCTAGGCATATCTCAGTTATCTCTTCCCTGCAAAATAATGATAATGATAATGATAATGATAATGATAATGATAATGATAATGATAATGATAATGATAATGATAATGATAATGATGTTAAACAAGATTCATTGTTTAACAAGTTTTCATCAACATATGGCAGTGCAATTCCATGAAATGCTTCAAAATTCTACCGGTGAAGAATGGCTCACAAAAGGCCACATGTTTCTGATTGTGAAGGATGAAGATAAAGACAATGAGCCTGTCAATTACCACCCAATCACATGCCTTCCAACAACATTCAAACTTTTCACAAGGATATGATTATTTAATGCAAAACAATATGTACCCCATTGAACAGAAAGGTAGTTTTAAGAAGTCAAGAGGCACTAAAGATCAACTGCTAACAGACAAAATGGTACTGAAAAATTCAAGAAGTAGAAAGACGAATTTGAATATGGCATGGATTGACTACAAAAAAGCATTTGATTCACTGCCACATAGCTGGATTATTACCTGCCTGGAAATTTTTGGAATTAGTAAAAACATCAAGCTGTTCCTTAAGGAAAATATGTGAAAATGGAAAACCATGTGAATGGCCTATGGTGAAGAAATTGGGGAAGTTTGTATCAAAAGAGATATATTTCAAGGGGACTCCTTGTCGCCTTTAGTATTCAACATCTCATTAATCCCCTTGACAATGGTCCTAGAGAAAACAAAAATGGGTTATTATATTTCTGATCAGACTGGGAAAATAAACCATCTCCTGTAAATGGATGATTTGAAATTGTATGCAAAGAGTCCCACTGAACTTGAATCATTGCTTAACACAGTGAAAATGTACAGTGATGATATTCAAATGAAATTTGGCTTAGACAAATGTGCAGTACTCTCCATGCAGCGGAGAAAGTAAAAAATATTGACAGAATAGAACTTGAAAATGGCGACATTATGAAATCATTATCAAACAATGAAAATATCTTGGAATATTAGAATTAGATGACATCCTGCATGTGAAAGTAAAAGAACTGACTCAGAAAGAATAGATCAAGAGACTACGAAAAATTCTGAAGTCAAAATTAAATGGTGGAAATACAATCAAGGCCATAAATACATGGGCAATTCCAGTGATCAGATATCCAGCAGGAATAATAGACTGGACACAAAGGAATTTAGAAAAATTGGATCAAAAAGCGCGAAAACTAATGAACATGCATCACTGTTTACACCCAAAAAGTGATGTTGACAGGCTATATTTACCACGAAAAACTGGTGGAAGAGGACTGTTACAAGTACATCAGGTAGTGGAAGAAGAAAAGAGACGCCTGAATGATTACATCAGTAGAAGTACAGAAAAATTACTTCAGGCTGTGAAAACAGAGAACATATTAAAAACGACAGAAACAAAGGCTGAATACAGGTGGAAAAGGTGCTAGAAAATGAACAAGTCAAGATCTCGTGGGATTTCAGAATTCAAACTGATCGGCACCTTCAACATAATACACCAGACATAACAGTCATGGAAAATCGAAAAGTCTGGATAATTGACCTTGCAATTCCTGGGGATGCCAGAGTCAAAGAAAAAGAACAAGGAAAAATGATTAAATATAGAGATCTGGCAATAGAAACCACCTGACTGTGGAAGAAGAATGCAACAGTAGTCCCCATTGTCATCGGGGCACTTGGAACCATCTCAAAAATTTTGCAATTCATATGGAAAAACTGCAGCTTTCTGACATAACACCTACAGAACTGCAAAAGGTGGTGCTACTTGGAACAGCGTACATATTACGCTGATATCTGGTTAAGAACATAAGAGAAGCCATGTTGGACCAGGCCAATGGCCCATCCACTCCAACACTCTGTGTCACACAGTGGCCAAAAACCAGGTGCCCTCAGGAGGTCTGCCAGTGGGGAAGGGACACTAGAAGCCCTCCCACTGATTGCTCCCCCAAACACCAAGAATACAGAGCATACAGAGCTTGATACTTAGGTCTCTGACGGAAACCTGTATCAGCTTAGCAAGGCCAATCAATAATAACATGTGACCTCTGATTAGTTTTTTGGATAATTCAAATAACAACAAAAACAACAACAATAATAAAATAACAGGTGGGCTAGTGAAAGGAGTGTCAAGGTTCAGAATCTTTCCAACATGCCTTTATTTATTTATTATTTATTTATTACTTATTTATTTACAAAACTTGTACCCTATCTTTTTGCCCCATCAAGGCCACCAGCGTGGCTCACACACTTTATAAAAACACATCATAAAAACCATGAAAATCATCATTGAAACACAAGTGCAAAACACAGGAAAATTAAAACATAGGGCAGGAAAAAGAGATCGCTGAGGGAATGCCAGACAAAATGAAAATGTCTTCAGCTGATGGCAGAAGGAGATGCCAGAAAGGGACAGACAAATCTCCCAAGAGTTTTGATGCCTTGTCTTTCACGACGAGCACCTGAGAGTTCTGAGTTCTAATTAGACCGAGCCAGACTGCTTTCTGCGTGATGTGTAGCCTATAATTCAGCTTTAGAAAAATGTGATTTTGCTTGTCTCTACTTGATTTAAACCTCCAAAGCATCTCTGTGTCACACGGAACTCAATGGGACATAAATGTATGTAATCCAACCCACGTTCTAACTGTGGTTGGCTTAAATCCAAAAGCTTCCCCTTAAAAAGGCACATTATTTTAGCATCTCCCTGTAACTTAAGGACATAAATCAGTGTGTGTTTTACCACCTTTGACCTTCCAATCCAACCACTTTGGGGGCTGACTTTGTCCAAGTTTGGTCTCAGTTGAAAGACATTCAGGGGAAATTGGTAGGGAAAATATACTGATTTATGCACAACTCAGGAAGCAGAAGGGAAGAGGATTTTGCATTTGCTGTCATTTGACAAGAAAAGATTACTGTTCCCCAATTTAATTTTTAACCAGGCAAATCATTCAAAACCAGCTGGACTTTGACACCTGGTCATTGGGAAGTTGCCTGGTGGTACATGGAAGGCTGGAGAAAGCACAATGCAGCATTACATACACACTCACAAAGATGCCTTATACTGAATTAGATCACCAAACCGTCAAGATCAGTATTGTCTACTCGCACTGGTACAGGTCTCCAGGGGCTCGGGCAGAAGTGAGCTACTGCCTGGCCCTTGGTAACTAGCTGGTTACCTGATTGCATTTTCAGATGTTCAGCTGGAGACCAATTTGTCAACAGAGATTCTTCTTCTTCTTCTTCTTCTTCTTCTTCTTCTTCTTCTTCTTCTTCTTCTTCTTCTTCTTCACCTTTTGCACACAGCACATCCTTTATACGTGACAGAGCTTCTGGAATTAATTTCCGTGAAACACTGCTCAATATTACAATCTCTCACTTGGTGTGGCAGTTCGTTTGTACGAGAAGAACTGTTTTAACTCCGTGTATAAATATTAAAGAAAATCACAACAAGATTATTTATATATGTGGAAACGGGTCAGATAGCTGCTGAGGGTATAATGTGAATTGGATGCATATGTGGTGATACCGTCCCAAAATTGTATCTTTGGGTGAGGGACCACACGTGTTTTTATACAATTCGGTTCATCGTGTTACTCCGTACTTTTTAAAACATTGGTAGTTCTTCTTGGATATCTTGAGGAACATTCTTTTAATGACTAAATGGTGGTCGTTTCCACACTACTCACCTTCATCCGGAACACTGTGGAACGTCGCAAAAAAAAATGTGGAAGATAGCGTCTTCTCGCATGAGTTTTGTGCGATGTCACACAAAACTCGTGCAAGAAGACGCTATCTTCCACGGTTGTTGTTTTTTGCAACATTCCACAGCGTTCCGGATGAAGGTGAGTAGTGTGGAAATGACTGGAATCTATCAAAGGTGCCATCACTTAATGAACCGGTTATGAAGATTGCGAATGAGGAAGAAATGCCAAAGTGGTTAGAGTACATGCAGCTAAGATACTGGAGGGGCAATTAAGAAAATATTTTTTATTGGTTTTATGTCAAATTGTTATCATCTAAACGTACATATTTTTTGGACTTTTTGCAAGTTTCCTACACTCAGTCATGAAAGAGTTAAATTGTTGTTCTGTTTGTTTAGTCAGATAGCTAGTTAGCATAGGACCACTTAGGCTTCGAGAGAAGTTCCCGCCAGAGAAAGTGGGAGTCTTTGGTCTTAATGAGAGAATCTAGGATTGTCTATTGGATGAGCCAGTTTATTGGGGGGCAATTAGCTAGCAACAAATACTAAGGTTTTATTGCTCTTTGTTCAGTCTGCTACTACACTCCGCTACTACTACTTCACTAGACCATGCAGTCTAAGCTTTTCTCTCTCTAGTACCTAGTTGAGACTATCAAGATGTAGTCAGAAACTGTTTGTTGTATTTCCTACCAAATGTACCCTTTTTACCCTATTATGTAGTAAAGTATTTTTATAGCGCTAGAATCACAGAAGTCTATCTACTTATTTCCATTGCGCTATTATCAATCTCTGTAACTCTGCAAACTTATGCAACCGCCAACAATATTTATAATATATTTAATTGCAGAGGAGACAAGAATGTCAGAGAGAAGGTGATACTACCACTACTTCCCCATAACAGCTTTTTGTGTGTGCCTGCAGGAACAGTGGGTTTTATTTTATTTTTTTTAATACAAAGAAGAGAATGCAAACGTGATTCTCTATAGTTTCAGGTGGGTAGCTGTGTTGGTCTGCAGCCGAAAAGTAAGATCCAGGTTCAATAGCACCTTAAAGACCAACTAGTTTTCCAAGGTATGAGCTTTCGAGAGTCAAAGCTCTGACCAAGGGAACTTTGACTTTCAAAAGCTCGTACCTCGGAAATCTGGTGATTCTCCATGTAACTGAGACTGGTAGAATCCAGCAGGCATCATTCAAAAGATTTGCATTTGAAACAACGCTGCGGAATTCAAGCTGGGAAGACGTTGCATGGACACGTGATGTTCTCAAATTGGTTGCAGCTCGCCTATAAATCAAAACAAAGATGCAGATAAAAGATAAAAATCCCCAGCTCAGCTGATGAGTAAGCTGAGAAAAAGAAGATGAAGCATGCTTCTCCCAACCGCACAAGCCACAAATGGCTACGTCAGGCGCAGCCTTCCTGGCATCACTTCCAAAGCCATCTATGGGCAGCCACATGGCCTCTCTGCTTTCGCTTGCAGTCCTAGACTTGGATATTTCATGTGGCTTTTCCAGAGGCCTAGAGAGGTTATACATCCAGATGTTTATTTATCACTTTTTCATTCCAGTCCTTCCATGTTGGAAAGCCCTTCAGGTGGTTTACAAGGATTAAACAAACTTAAAGGTCCTATCACAACTGAAACAATCACATTTTGTTTCAATGGCCTAAACCAGGGGTGGCCAAACTTGCTTAATGTAAGAGCCACATAGAATAAACATCAGATGTTCGAGAGCCGCAAGACATGATGCATTGAAGTGACTTCAGATGAAGAAGCGGGTTTGGGTGGGGGAGTGTCCTGAAAGTGACATCACAGGAAAGTGACATCACGTTAGATAGAAACGATCTGTATAGAAGCATTAGACCATACTAAGATATAGCAGTTACAATGTACAGGGAGACCACTTCTTTTGACCTTTACTTGATCTAAAATTGAATATTGGGTAGGAAAAAGATCATATTTAGTTTGTGAAGACACACAGGAGTTGGAACAGTAGATATAATATTGATGATTAAGGTATGTTCTGTGTACTCTGTATTTTATTATAACAAATCTTGTAGTGCAAAATCTTAATGTTCCTCTGACCCTGTTGTTCCCCCTTCTTCTTTTGTACCCCTCTTTGTTCTGAAAATAAAAAAAAGGAGTGGAGCTTGGGAAGAACCATCACCTGACCTTTGACTTGGAAGTGACATCACAAAAGTGATGTCACATCCTTGCTAGGCTTGACCTCCAAAGTCCCCAGGTATTTTCTGAGTCAGACTTGGCAACCCCAACATTTTTATTGAAAATATGAAAGACATGGAAAGAAAGAAGGAAGGGAAAAAGGGAAAAGGAGGGAAAGACTTGGAAAGAAAGAAGGAAGAAGGGAAGGAGGGAAAGACATGGAAAGAAAGAAGGGAAGGGAGGGAAGGGAAGAGAGGGAAATAAACTAAACTGAACTAAAATGTGTGGCCACGGCAATACTCAGAGACCTCTGGGAGCCACACAATATGTCTAGAAGAGCCACATGTGGCTCCCAAGCCACAGTTTGGCCACCCATGGCCTAAACAAACAGCCTAAAAATCCAGTTTCCACTGCACTGTTAAATGTAAAAGGAAAAAGAAAAACATGCCATTGAGTTGCGATCAACTCACGGCAATCTCTTGATGGAGCGTTCCAGCAAGACACAAACAGAGGTGGCTTGCCATTGCATTCCTCCCTGTAGGATCACCATTCTTCTTTGGTGGGCTCCCATCCAAATACTCTGTGGCCAGCCCTTCTGTCCAACAGCATCATCCTCTTTTCCTCCACCATCCACCAAGACTTAGCTTACCAGGTCCCCTGGGAGGGACACAGAGCTTACCTTCTTGGGGCTTTGGGAGTTTTCTCGCACACGTGGAGCCCTGCACCAGCACAACGATGTCACTTCCTGGAAGTGACATCGTGCAAGGCTGGAGAGTTTGTGTGCACTTCACTGCAGGCTGATTTGGGCCCCAAACAGGCTGAATTGGGTCTGCTTGGGGTCCAAATCGGCCTGCTGCGAGACATAGGAGCACTTTCAGGGCAGTGCAACGACATCAGTGACATCATTGTGGTGACCCCAAAAGTGAACCCAGGAGGCCTGTTCCTCACCTTTCCTCCTGCTGGCCAGGAAAAGGTAGGAGCGGGGACCCCTGCCCCCAACAGGGGAATGGGATTCTTACCAGGACTACAGCAGCAGGCCCCTTCCCAGGGCCCATTCTGCTTCCTCCCTTGGCCCCTCAGCTGCAGGAGCCTCCTCGAAGCCTAGGGTTGCCAGCCTCCAGGTAGGGGCTGGAGATCTCCCAGAATTACAACTGATCTCCAGGGGACAGAGATGAGTTCACCTGGAGAAAATGGCTGCTTTGGAGGGTGGACTCTATGGCATTATACCATTCTGAGGCCCCTCCCCAAACCCCACCCTCTCTCAGCTCTGCCCCCCAAATCTCCAGGAATTTCCCGGTCTGGACCTGGTGACCCTATCGAAGCCCCCGGCCACCTTCCCCATCAACACAGTAGTTGCCCATGCCCTTGTCAAGCCCCAAGCGGCAACCCCTGGCCAAGCAGCAGACTCACCTCCTTGCAGCAACTCAGGTGGCTCAGCATCAGCCAGGCCGGTGGGAGGCCTTTGGGAGCCCAGGTAGGACAAGCACAGGCTGCAGGCCACTGAAGGAGCCACCGGAGAAGCAGGGGTGAGCCCGGCAGAGGGCAGACCAAACACCCTACCTAGGGCTGAGATTAGGGTTCCTAGTTCCAGGTAGGAAAATTCCTCGAGATTTGGGGGTGGAGCCTGAAGAGGGAAAGATTTGGGGGAGGGGGAGGGACCTCAGAGGGGTATAATGCCACAGAGTGTACCCTCCAAAGCAACCATTTTCTCCAGGAGAATGGATCCATAGCAGCCCATACACGGGCTTTCTCTGTGGTGACCCCCACCCTGTGGAACGGCCTACCTGAGGAGGTCAGGTGAACCCCCACCGTCCTGGCTTTCCACAAACAATGCAAAACTGAAATATTCAAAAAGGCCTTTTTTCTCAGCTAAGAGGGTGGTATTGTAGGAAAGGGATCCCAGATGTTTCGCTAACGAGTTAGGAACCATAGACTTCACCATTAGGTTGCCTTACATATTATCTGTTGCTTTAAATATATACTCCTATATCCTACCTGTGCTTTAAGTTGTTCAATGTAAGTCCTAGAATTGTTTATGTTCTGTTTCAGCAATTCCTCAACCCCATACTGGATCCTTGCTAATGCTATATCTTTGTAAACTTATATTCTTTTACCTCATGACATTGTTTATGGAAATGTTCTTGACACTGTGTGGAAATGCCTGCCCTTGTCCTTGTCACGGATTGTACTAATCTCACACTATATAATCCGCCTTGAGTCTCAGTGAGAAAGGCGGAATATAAATAACATAAATAAAATAAATAAAATAAAATATCTCTGTGGCCTGTAAATCATTTGTGATTCCCGGGGGATCTCCAGCCACCACCTGGATGTTGGCAACCCTAGCTGAAATAGGATGGAAAATCCAGGAAGCTGAGAAAGAGCAACCCTATGAAAGCGGGGACCTGTGAGGGCCAAACAGGAAGGCAAGGGAGAAGGCCGCTGGCGCATGCTGTCTCTCCTGGGGTAGAGGAAGGAAAAAGGTAGTTCAACAGGGGGAAATGCATGTGTAAATACAGGCACATGAACTTCAGCTTCATTTCTAAGCTCGGCAGAATCTTTTGTGTTTGCTCAGCTGCAGGCATGGACCAATTTAGACTGCTTGTAAGGGCCCCATGATGGACTGCTTCCCCGATAAAAAAGACTCCCCACACATAGAAAACTAGAGCCTCAGGGTAAACTGTCCCAGTGTAAGTATCCCGCTGAAATGCCAGGTTGCTATGTGCAAAGAATTGTTCTTTGTAGAAGAGTACTGAATCACCCCCCACCCCCCAAAGTTTCAGTAGTGGGCTTGGAGCCCTGACCTGGATAGCCCAAGTGAGCCTGATCTTGTCAGATCTCAGAAGCTAAGCAGTGTCGGCCATGGTTAGAAATCGGATGGGAGACCTGTGATGAAGACCAGGGTTGCAGAGGCAGGTGATGGCAAGCCTCCTCTGTTGCCATGAAAACCCACCAGGGGTGGCCATAAGTTAGCTATGACTTAAGGGCACTCTCCACCACCAGTGGGCTTGGAAGAGAGAAAACTACAGGGTAGTGATCAGATTGAATACCTGATTTTACATCTTATGGGGAAAGGAGAAGAACAGTGTAGCCCTGTCTTCTGAGCACTGGAACTCTGTGGCTTCTGAGATTTCAGCAAACATTGCTTATCTTCACATTCATGAGGGTTAGAAATTTTGGTACATAGGAAAGGGAACTCTGAGCCCAGTATTGCTTTCTGTGCCTTTTTCCTGCACTCCTGGGAAGTTGCGATATATATTCAAACCTGGTTCTGTGCATAACACTTGATTTCCCCCCCTATATTTCATCTTCCCGCTTCCAAGGCGTTCATGTTCAAAGGCCATAAAAATGAAACATTAGAATTGTCTTCGTGGTCCCGACACAAACATATCATCGTTTCATTGTCCACGTTTCAGCATTGGGTTTGTTGGCCTCCTTTAAACAAAAAGAAAGAAAAGATTCTGTTCTGGGGTGATTTTTTTTTTATCTGAGTTTTGCACAGAAGTTATGCAATTCCCAGGTTGGTGCTTGAGACGGAAAGAATGGGGTGATGATAAATGACAGAATTATAGAATGGGGAGAAAATGGATTTTGGTGTGCGAGCCATCGGAATGTCCCAAGGCTGCCCAGCTGGAGGAAGGTATGACGTGGGCAAGGCAGACCCATAAAGAGCTTAGCCACCTCCAGAAGTCCATCCTCTATCCCGCGCCAAGAAAGCAGGGAGGAGGGGACAGAGTAAAAATTGAAATTATTGCTAACATCCAGTCAAAATATGCAAAGAAATCCCAAGCTAACTATAGCCAGATGATCCACAGAGGAGAGGCAGCAAATGTTTGTTTGTTTGTTTATTTTATTCTATTTGTATTCCGCCCTCCCCACATCAGCAGGCTCAGGGCGGATTCCAATTAATACAATAATATAAAATACAATACCTTTAAAACCGATAAAACATCTTAAAATATTTA
Organism: Eublepharis macularius; assembly: GCF_028583425.1. Taxonomy (NCBI): domain Eukaryota; kingdom Metazoa; phylum Chordata; class Lepidosauria; order Squamata; family Eublepharidae; genus Eublepharis; species Eublepharis macularius. Next base: position 91,515,973 of record NC_072800.1, on the reverse strand, counting down.
ACTTCTTGTCTCAAGTAACACTTGGGGGTGAATGCTGGTAACTGTGGACTGGTTTGGACGTCTCATTTGACCACCAGTTCATGTCTGAATGAGTTGACGCAACTGTGATACCAAAGTAATTTTAGATCTGTGTTCTTCACTCCGTATGTCGGGTTCCTCGGGGGATCAGAGGGTGCTATGGACTAAGAGTCTCTCTACACAAGACATCTTACACGGGACGCTCAAGTGTAGGGAGATACGATGTTAGCCAGGAAGGGTAGTTTAAAATTGGAGGCCTGTTTCTAAATCTTAAAAGTTTTACTTTTCGAGTGAGAAAAGAATTGCATTTTTTAAACAAATAAGTAAGAGTTAACTATTCATGGTGGGGCCATAGGGTTTTCATGAACCCCTTGTCATGGATATAGCTAGGGAAACAGTTGCCGGATATGACCGAGAAAGGAGAGCCAGTTTGGTGAAGTGCTGGATATGACCAAGAAAGGAGAGACAGTTTGGTGTAGTGGTTAAGAGTGCGGGACTCTAATCTAGAGAACCAGGTTTGATTCCCCACTCCTCCACTTGAAGCCAGCTAGGCAACCTTGGGTCAGTCACTTAAGAGTGGCAGGACTCTGATCTGGAGAACCGGGTTAGATTCCTCACTCCTCCACTTGAAGCCAGCTGGGTGACCTTGGGTCAGTCACTTAAGAGCAGCAGGACTCGAATCTGGAGAACCAGGTTTGATTCCCTACTCCTCTGCTCGAAGCCAGCTGGGTGACCTTGGGTCAGTCACAGCTTCTAGGAGCTCTCTCAGCCCCACCCACCTCACAGGGTGATTGTTGTTTGTAAAGTGCTCTGAGTGGGCGTTAAGTTGTATGTAAATCAAATGTTGTTGTTGTTATCTTGATTTTCCTCAGTTACCCCAAACCACATTTCCATACAGTGGAAGTCCATGCAGAAAACAGAGACATCTAGTGGAAAATCAACATACTGCAGCCTCTCCAAGATGTCACCGTCTGGGTGAACCAATGAGTTCGCTGTCACCATTTTACCCTTCTTAGCACTTGGTTGGTTTGTTGGTTTGTTTATTCTACCCAGCTTATCTCCCTGATGGAGACCCAAATCAACTTAAAACTTCATTCTCCCCTCCTCCACCATCCTCACAACAACAACCTTGTGAGGTAGCTTAGGCCGAGAGACAGGGCCTGCCTGGAGATTAGCCATTGAGTATCCAAGGCAAAGCATGGATTTAAACCTGGTTCTCCCAGATCCTAGTATGTATGACACTTAACTACTACATCATGCTGTCTCTCTTAGCACCACATGCATATAAGAAACATTATTGCAGTCAGTTTGCAACCTATTTTTCATATGAAAACATCACCTGAAATGACTTTTCCCCTTAATGAAAATGGTCCGGTAATTGGTTGTAACCCTGACCTGGATGGCCCAGGCTACCCCAAACTGATTAGATCTTGAAAGCTAAGTAGAGTCTGCCCTGACTAGTATTGGGACAGGAAATCACCAAGGAAATCCAAGGTTATTATGCAGAGGCAGGCAATGGCAAACCACCTTGGAATGTCTCTGGCCTTGAAAACCATATGGGGTTGCCATAAGTCACGCACATAAGTATGGACTGTGCAGCAACTGCTATTTTTCTTTGGAGAATCTGCAGCTAAGAGTACGAGTCTGAAAGCTCCCCATTCAAATTATGTCTCTGCCATGAATACACCAGCAGTAAGGCCTGCTTAACTCTAGCAAAAATTAAACCTTAAATATAATGACCCTGTAATATCGGTTTCCCAATTACTTCAAGAAGTATTAGGCACGGCCATACCTTTCAAACCAGAATTGTTCTTATTGAATATTATGTCAGAGGGGGTAGAGAAGGAAAAGGGGTTTTTGATGATTCATGTAATTATGGCGGCAAGAATAATATATGCGAGGTATTGGAAGAAGCTAGAGATACCATTGAAAGGAGAAGCGATAGGAAAAATCTTAGAAGCAGCAGAAATTGATGTCTTAACAGACTTGATAAAAGAATAAAGTAGGGGCGATCTGCAGAAAAGATGGTCACCCTTTCATAGATGGGTTAAATCCAATTATGGAACAAGAAATTAAGTATAGGATATGAAGATAGGAGAGAATACTTACAGGAAATAAGCAGGGTAGACTTACAGGGAAATTAGGTTTTGGATAAGGAAAACAAGATATAAAGAAGAAGGAACTGTAGAGATGGAAAATGAGTATAATACATAGTTTGTTGTTAGCATCGCCGTTGATTACTTACGAAGTTGTGATTGATATCCCCGATGTGATGTCTATGTGTATATGTATGTATTCTTTTTTGAATCAATAAAATAATATATATATATATATATATATATATATATATATATATATATATATATATCAGTTTCCCAATATGGTATTTGTGGGTGCCAGTATTTCCCTTGGTATCCACCTAGCTTTTCAGAAAGTGGGTGGAGCCATTGTAAGGCTCCACCCTTATTGGATTCCCTCATTCCCTCATTCAAATTAAAGAGTTTCCATTAGAGGATCAGAAGGACTGGGTTATCACCTAGGTTTTCTTTAGTCAGTGCGTGCTTCCATTTCCCCTTCACACCTTTGCAGGAGGTGTGAGATATTCTATTCATCTCTGCCTCCTGTGGCAGCCATTTTGGGTTTGGCCCCACCTCCTGTGGCAGCCATTTTGGGGTGACAGTCACTATCCCGTCTCAAAATTCCAAATGTGCCTGCAGGCTCAACAAGGTTGGGGACCCCATTCTAGCACACTTGCCGTCATATTCTCAGGAAGCCTTTTGTTCTAAGCCTATGAGGACTAGAAGCTTAAATTATACAAAACATATGGTTCTTATTCTTCTAAACATGGATGGCATATGGTAAATGATTTCCAGAACCTCCTTCTTCTTCCGCACTGTTGTCATGCAGTGCTTTTCTAATAATGGCCCAGACTGTAATATAATTACGAATGAGTCGGCAGGTGGGAATTCTGCTGGGGTGTTACTTGGGGCGGGCAGGGGGAAGTGCTTTGTTCTGTGAAACCCTTAATAACAAGTTTCTGGCAACATGTATGATCAAAAACTCCAAAGGACTGAGTTGGTCCAAATCCTCACTGGGAAATTGGAGGTGGGGGGAGAGGTCTTTGAGCTTAGTTGATTAGTTCATAACGGTAACCAGTGGGGCTCTGGACTTTCATCTTCGCTGCACCGCTTCCTCATTAGAGAGGGATCAGTCGTATCACATCAGTAAAAGTCTCTGGCTTATTACAGCTTCCAAAGGAAGAACTTAAAGATATAACCGGTAGGCGGAAGTCCAACTTCGGGCACTGCAATTAATTCGATCTGGATGAAACTTGGCCACGGCAAATCTTGGCGGGGAAATAGGGAGAGCGGAGGGGGAGGGCGTGATTTTGCATCAACATTCTTGTGCTTCTTGCCTTACGTGGAATTTTCAAGTTTGGATCCATTCCAGACCTTCAAGCAGAACGCTGTGAGTCTGCGGAATTTCCCCCTAGCTGTAAAAAAAACAACCTAGCATTTCGCAAAAGGATGGCATTGGGAACACTGGTTTGCCAACTTTAATTTGACAGAGCAGCTCTTCCCGTATAACTGTGGACCAGTTCTTCTCAACCTGATGTGTCACACATGGCTGTTTTGAGGCTAAAACTGAGGCCCCAAAACAGCCATGTGTGATATGTCGGGTTGAGAAAAACTCCCACCAATGTAGCAGTGGGAAGGAAAAAACAGCATCTCTGCTACTGTGGCATCATTTCTCGGTGAAACCCATTTCAGCAGGAGTTCTGCTGCAATACATCCAGGGCTCATTTCGAGGGGGGATGCACAGGTACGCAGTTCCAGCAGTTTCCCAAAGAGGTCGCATGTCAGGTGGCCCCGCCCCTGGCAACTCTAGTATACGTTGATGGGAAGCTGCCCCTTTGGAAGCAGTTTTCATTTCCGAGTGTACACGCATGTGCCGCAGCTCCTTCCTTCATCCCATCCCACTCATTTTCCAGTGGGATGAAGGAGGGAGCTGCAATGTGCGTATGAGTGCTCAAAGTGAAAATTGCCTCTAAAGGGGCAGTTTTCAGTCAGTGCACACACGGATTCCTCTGCGGGGAGGGGGCACATGCATTCGATCCTCTGCACCCCCTGCTTCCCTCCCCCACCAGCCAGGTGACCAGAATAAGGGCTGGCAGGTGGGGGATGGGAAACCTAGGGAGGACTCATGGGGGCCAGGCCCAGAAGAAACCACCAGGGGGCTTGATACCACAAGATTTGCATGACTCACTATTAATTTGATGCATAAAACATCCAATATATATATATATTGCAATAGGATTCGGATTGTCAATCTCCAGGTGGGGCCTGAAGAACTCCCAGAATCTTGTATATTAATAGCCAAATGGTCTTGATTTGTAGATACTTAAGTCTAGAGAATGGAGTCATGAATGGACAAGGCAGATCTTCCTACACACCAGCTGCTTGCTGCCAGTGTAGTGTAGTGGTTAGAGTTCAAGGTAGGCTCTGGGAGACCCAGGTTCGAATCACCACTCTGCTGTGGAAGCTCACTAGGTGACTTTGATCTATTCACACTCTCAGCCGAACCTACCTCGCAGGGTGCTTGTGAGGATAATATGAAGGCAAGGAGAATGATGTAAGCTGATTTGGCTCCCTGTTTGTGGAGAAAGGCAGTATATAAATCAGGTCCAGTAATAAATATGGGGGCATATAAAAGGCAAGTTGTTTAGTAAGTGGGAAGGAGAGAAGGATAGGGGCAGGTGAGCCTATGGAAGCTGAAAGGAAAATGGGGAAAGGAAATAGTGTGGGACGGGGATACAAGGGAAAGTGACGTACTCCCGCAAATCCTTACAGGTTCCCCATGATGCAACTGGGCCACACAGGAGAAGCTGCTGAGAGGGCAGTGAGAAAGATGGAGATGGGGAGGGCAGGCATAGGTGAGTGGGCCGGAGAGAAGGAAGCAAGAAAAAGGGGGCTGTGGGGGCAGGGAAGAGAAAGAGGACAATAACAACAACAACAACAACAACATTTGATTTCCATACTGCCCTTCAGGACAACTTAACACCCACTCAGAGCGGTTTACAAAGTATGCTATTATTATCCCCACAACAAACACCCTGTGAGGTGGGTGGGGCTGAGAGAGCTCTGAGAGAGCCGTGACTGGCCCAAGGTCACCCAGCTGGCTTCAAGTGGAGGAGTGGGGAATCAAACCCGGCTCTCCAGATTAGAGTCCCGTGTTCTTAACCACTACACCAAACTGGCTCTCCAAACTGGCCTTACATGATAGGGAAGGGGGAAATGAGACGTCCCTCATAAGTCCTTGCAGGGCCACATTTGTTAAAACTGATCTCCAGGTGACAGAGATCGGTTCGACAGAAAAAAACGGCAGCTTTGGACATTGGACTCTCTGGAATTATACCCCTATAAGGTCTCCCCCCACCGCAAACCCTGCACCCCCAAATCTCCAGGAATTTTCCAACCTGGAGTTGGCAGCCTTACCATGTGTAATTAAGGCCTCAACGCGTCTTGCTTTCCACATGAAGCATATTACAAATCGCAGAATCTGGGCTGTTCTGACGAGCTGTGAAAGAATTATTTTTCTCTTCCTCTCTTCCCACCGTTTGGGGTCTCTTCTCCAGTCTGAAGAGGACTTCTGGAGAACTCAAGACACTCGTGTTGACTCTTGTGATGTTTTGCTTGGCCATAACAGAAAGATGTCACGCGACTGTTGGCACGTCAGGACCGCAACTTTGAACTGACGGCTTCAAAACGAGGACGAGGCCGCCAAACAGCCTCTGCCTTTAACGTGGGGCTTCTTTTTATTAACGGTCAGAGAAACCAAATCTCAAAAGAGCCTAGTTATCTGGGGGGGGGGGGGGGTTGTTGTCCTCACTTGGAATGAAGCAAGTTGGAAAGGAAAACAGGGTGTCTATTTAACTGCTAATCTAAAGTCTCCAGAGAGACTTTAGATATATATATATTCCAGTGCTGCTGCTAACCAGCAAGCTGGGGAAAGTTGAGAAGGGGGATTCTTCCTGCCTTCCTCTTGTGCCCCCCCCCCTGCAGTCACGAGGTGAGGTAACTTGTCCAGCTTAAAACAACACTGCCATTTCTAGTTGTCCTTTGTGAAGAGCAGCGCTCTTCACCGTGCTTCATGCTGAGCTTCGACTGCACGCCTCCACATGGCGGTGGCACCCCAGGTAGCGAACGGCTGCCCTGGCCATGCAAGGCCGTTTGTGTGCAGCAAATCACCATGGCCAATTAGTCCCCCTATGTCTCCTTCCAGGAGCTAAGCAAAGACTCCTTCCCCTTCATTTTTGGCCTGGTTTTCAAAAGTCGTGTGTGGCCGTAAAGAGAGGCTGCTGTTGGGCAAGGGCCCCAACAACCACACTCCATTCCACCGTGCCCTTTATCGGTCCCTCCAGGGCTTGGAGAACTATGATTGGCAAGGACACCAGCCTGAACATGGGGCATATTGATTAAATCAATCATATGGAGCCCTGACCTTCTGCACCCAAGCTTTCCTGTCCTCCTTACACAGCCTGACATACACCACACAAACATGTTATTCTCTCTGTCCAGCTCCTGGAATCAGGCAAATGTTAGCAGTGGAGAGAAATGATAGAAGCAGGGCTTTTTTTCAGCTGGAACGCAGTGGAACGGAGTTCCGGCACCTCTTGAAAATGGTCACAGGGCCGGTGGCCCCGCCCCCTGATCTCCAGACAGAGGGGAGTTGAGATTGCCCTCCATGCCACTGGCGTGCACGTACTTTCACTATCCCATGTGAATTGTAGGGGGAATTACACCCCACCCATCATGTTCTTGCTGCTAAAAGTGGTTTTTACTAACAAAAGAGAGTTCTCAGGGATGTGGAGGTGACCTTGGAAGAGGTTCAGAGCTGCTTGACATGGACTTTAAATTTGGACTTCAGCCCCAAACGATGAGATGTTGGGGGCAGAGGCTCAAGTTATGTGCAAATGAGCAGTTCAGTTATGGCAAGTTCAAATATCGATTGCATTTGTGTTGGTGTTTGCAGCATTCCTCACAATGGTGAATTACAAGACTGCAAAGTCCTTTCTGTCATTCCCTCAATATGGGCTGTCTCTCTACACAAGACATCTTACACTGGGACGCTCAAGTGTAGGAAGACGCCATGTTAACCAGGAAGGGTAGTTTAAAAAGACAGAGCCGGCAGAGATCGCTCCTCAGAGGGTTTGTTAATTTCATCTTTGCCTCCCTGAAGGCTCTGTCAATTTCACCTCCCCTTCGAGGAGGCAAAGATGAAGGGGCCCAACCGCACAATGCCCAGCCTTCCCCAGATGGGGAAGGGGAAGAAAAAGAGCAGGCTCCACCACTGCCACTGCTTATACAGTGCTTGGGTAGCTGGCTTCTGGCAGTGGCCACAGCTCTGACCTATTCCACTTGCTTGGCCATGGTGAGAAGTGGCGGCGGGGACAGTGATTCTGAGATCCCATCCTGGACTTTTGCCCAGGGGCATAGAATGACTCTGCCTGTGCCTCTACAAGATCCCTGTAAGGTAGGCTGGCATTGTCTTTGTACAGTAGCTAATGGAGAGATAATCCTGGGAGAATAGGGACTCTCCTAAGGCCGCCTTGAGCTGTTGAGTGGAAAACCACACCAAGTCATGATCCATTGTGGGAGCATGCATGTTGCCCCGTAGAATATCATTTTGGGGGGGCATAACATTCAATTTGCTCCCTAGAATGTCCTCTGTGTGGAAGAGGCCATCTTAGAAAGCGCCGAGCATCCTAGATGGTGCCAGGCACAGTGTCGGATGGCTTTGGGGGACTGGGATTCTACTTGGGTGGGATAAGGAGAATCTCACTCAAAATCCCACCCACAAACCTGCCTTTTCTTTACAGGCCGAATGCAGCCGCAACCTGAATTTCCACAGGGTCTGAGCAAACTTCGCCGTACCAACCGCAGCTCAGACAGCTGAAGTGTGCACAAAGAAACATGCTCTGTTGTAGGCACCCGCACATTCTCCAGGGCCGAGAACACATTTCTTTGTCACCTCCACCACATTAAAAATTAATATCCGTTCCATTTTTTTCATCCCCCATGCGAGTCAGACTTTAACCCCGAACTGCTTTCGTGTTGGCGTTCTTATTTTCTTTTGTGTACATTCTCTTTCTCTCATTATTCATAATTCATTACATGTATATAAGAGGGGCCCTAGCAGATCGTATCAAAGGCCAACATCCTTTCCAACGGTGGCCAGCCAGGGACCACTAGAAAGCCCGCAAGCACTACCCATTAAAGTAACAGCCCTCCCTTGAAGTTTTGTCTCTTGCACGGAGGATTCATAGAGAGAGAGAGACACTGCTTCTGAACATGGAAGATCCATTTAGCATTAGAGCCAGGATAAACCTTTCCACCCTGTTTGGATCTCTGAAAGCCCAAGTCACCTGGTAGACGGACCTGAAGATGAACGGAAAGGACATCCCAGAAAGTGAATCTCTCTCAATCATTTTCAGGAGAAATTTTCTTGGTGAAGCAGTGTGTCTGTTCCATTGTGATATTAATTACGTAATTATTTCTTTTCAAAAAATTTACCCCACCTTTCTGCCCTCATCAGGGTCACCAAGGCAACTAAAAGATTTAAAAATATATAAGAAGACATGTATTTAAATATATTAATCCCAAATAAAAGCATATCATTATGGCTACACTGAGTTTTTGCTTGTGAACATTTTTGTTCTGGACAAAAAAGGGTCTTTAAAGGGGAGAAAAGAGCCCTCAAATAGTCGATCTTTGTGTGTGTTTTTACGACAACACAGGCAAATTACTTCTTAAAATCCATCTGTTAAAGCACCTTCTTTTCTCCTTCAGAGATGAGATTCCAGTCCGTCAAAGATCACATTGTAAGCATGCAGCCAATCAGGTTTTCTTATGCAATGACATCAGTGAGAGCAAGCCAATCATTTTCCTCTCTCTGAATGGACTAATGGAGAAACTGCATCTTGAACTGAGATATTCCAGACTGAAGCTTGAATGTCTTATATCAGGGGTCCCCAACGTGGCACCCACAGACTCCTTTCCTGGCACCCACCAGATGGAGCTTTTGCCCAGCAGGGCTTTTAATTTTCTCTGCAGTGGCCCCTACCCTGTGGAATGGTCTACCTGAGGAGGTCAGGAGAGCCCCCACTCGCCTGGCTTTTCACAAATGATGCAAAACCAAATGATCCAAAAAGGCTTTTTACTCAGATAGGAGGGTGGTATTGTAGGGAGGGGATCTCAGATGCTCCATTGATGAGTTAGGGACCATAGACTTCACCACTATGTTGCCTTGCATACTATCTGTTGCTTTGAATATGTACTCCTATATACTGCCTGTGCTTCATGTTATCTAATGTCAGTCTTAGAATTGCTTCTGTTCTGTTTCAGCATTTCCTCAACTCTGTATTGGGTTCTTGCTAATGCGATGTCTTTGTAAACTTGCATCTATTTACCCTATGACATTGTTAATGGAAATGTCCTTGACACTGTATGGGAATGTCCTTGATACTGACTGTACTAATCTCACACTGTGTAATCGGCCTTGAGGGCCAAGCTACAAGTGACGAATGACACTTGAACGGCAAGTGGATTGAGTGGAGGGCAAGTGAACAGGGAGAAATACACTTGCTGTTCAAGTGTCATTCGTCATGTGTAGCTTGGCCCTGAGTCTCAGTGAGAAAGGCAGACTATAAATGACATAAATAAATAAAAATAGTTTTGGTACCAACCGCCGCAACAGCACAAAGATTTTCATTGTGTGACTAAAGGTAAGCTAAGTGTATGCAAGATAATATTTTTAAATGACATGCTTCTTTTTAAAAGGCAGAGTTTCTGCCTGAAATACTCACAGACACAGCAAAGGACGTCCACTGACGTTACACAACTGCGGTTCCGAACTCCCGACCTCAAGCGATCCGCCGGCCTCAGCCTCCCGTGTTCAGGCTGGGATTACAGACGCGCGCCACCGCGCCCAGCCTGAAATACTGAAATACTGAAATACTGATGAGTTACTATTCGAGTTATGCATAATCGGATATTTTCTGGTTGGCCCCACCTCCTGTGGCAGAATTCCAAAGGTGCGTGCAAGCTCAAAAATATTGGGAACCTCTGTTCTATATCAACAGCACCCCACAGTAGGGATGCAAGTGAATTTTGCAGCCTTGCTTGATTTTCATTATCTTCATTTCAACTGAAAAAAGAATTTGTGAGTCCTTATTTTCAACTTTTCTCTATTTCTCTGGAACAAACTTTCCCTTTGATAACAATGTTACTTATGTATCATCTAACTTTGATTCTGCACACGTTGGATAATGCACTTCCAATCCTCTTTAGAGACCATTTGGAACTGAATTTTTCGTGTGTGAAACAAAAAATCCACTTCTAAACGATTGCTAAAGTGCATTGAAAGTGCATTATCCAACGTGTGTGGAATCATGGTAAGTTGTGCACGAATGGCATTCTAATGTCATAAATGGAGTAAATATGATGTCCGAGAATCCAAAGTAACAGATGTATCCTTAACAGCCACAAAACTGACAAAGATAATATGTGAAATCAAAAAGAAATGCCAGCAACCACAACCATTCATCTTCCTCATGTCTAACCACAAGTTGCTATTTACCTCCCTTCACCATAGGTGAAAAACATGAGCAATCCCATGTGTGCGCATGAAGCTGATGCACGGGATCAAGCCCAGTTTACCCATCCGCATGGCAAAGTGATAACACAATGTGCTATCGTGTCCCAGAAATGTCATAGAGCACACTTCCACCATCCCTCTTTATCGAGGTCAGTCCTGATATCCCGGTACCTGTCATTCATCCAGTTTGGTGTAGAGGTTAAGAGCGGCAGGACTCTAATCTGAAGAACCAGATTTGATTCTCTCCACTCCTCTGCTTGAAGCCAGCTGGGTGACCTTGGGTCAATAACAGCTCTCTCAGGGGTCTCTCAGCCCTACCCACCTCACAGGGTGATTGTCATGAGGATAATAATAGCACTGCTCTGAGTGGGCATTAAGTTGTCCTGAAGGGTGGTATATAAATTGAATGTTATTATTATTACAGAGCCATTTTGGTGTAGTGGTTAAGAGTGTGGAACTCTAATCTGGAGAGCCGGGTTTGATTCCCCACTCCTCCGCTTGAAGCCATCTTTGTGACCTTGGGCCAGTCACGGCTCTCTCAGAGCTCTCTCAGCCCCACCCACCTTACAGGGTGATTGTCATGAGGATAATAATGACACACTTTGTAAACCACTCTGAGTGGGCGTTAAGTTGTCCTGAAGGGTGGTATATAAATTGAAGATTGTTGTTGTTGTTATCACTCACAATTTGGGGGATGCTTTAATGTGATCACATGTGAACAAACTTCCTTTCCCCAACCTAAGCTATAAGCAGACTATCAACAATACGAAGAACCGTATCCATTGTGAGATGATTTTTTTTTTTAAGGAAACATCGACGATCCAATTTACTGTTGTCCCTTTCTCAAGAAGTCTTTCAGAACACATTTTTCCTGAGTACATGAATACAGCATAAAGCCTTTAGCTGTGTGTCACATCAGAGCGCCTGTTGGCTTGAGAATGGGGGCATTATATGTACAAAAAAGTGTCCCTGCTTTCGTCTGTGAAATGTTGGGGGGGGGGGGTCAGGTGTTCTTTTTGGCTGGTGGTTCTGTGCCAATGGCTGCCCAGGGCCGTTTTTGATTTCCATTGATGAATGGGTTTCTGGATGATATCCCAGAATGTACTTTGCATTCCCCTGGGACAGGAGCAGGGCGGTCTGGAGAAGGTATCTATACATCTTGGCTCTTTGCCCCTTAACCATGAACTCTAAAATGGTGATTCGTGGCAATACTGCCGAAATCCGTGATGCCTAGGCTGGGAATACAAGCTGTGGTAGCCCATAATGCTTACCTGCATTGTGAAGGTGAGTGTTACAACCTTGACCTCTCTCTGTCCCTCTCTCTGTCTCTCTACACACACAAAGAGAGTGCCTAAGACACTGGGTTTGTGTTGCAGGTATCAAGAGCTCTGCGACATGTAGTTTTCTCACTAGCGCCAGGCACGCTGTGAAACTACATATTCTGGTATTCCTTGCACCAGTGAAGAGACAGGGAGAGACAGAGGGCCAAGCTACACATGACGAATGACACTTGAACGGCAAGTGGATTGAGTGGAGGGCAAGCGAACAGGGAGAAATACACTTGCCGTTCAAGTGTCATTCGTCATGTGTAGCTTGGCCCTGAGAAAGGGGGACTGAGCTATGGCTGCCTTCACCACAACTGCTGAGAAGGAGGAAGAAAGCATGAGTAGCAACCTCCAGGTAAGGAGACAGGAAGGGTCATGGTAGAGTTATCAACTCTGAGTTTGGAAATTCGTGGGCATTTTGGGGGTGGAGCCAGGGGAGGTCAGGATTTCAGGAGGGGCGGGACCTCAGAGGGGTTTAATGCCATAGAGTCCCCCTCCCTAGCAGCCATTTTCTCCAGGGGGACTGATCTCTGTGGCCTGGAGATCAGTTGTCATTCCAGGAGATTGCCAGCTACCACCTGGAGGTGGGACACTCATAGACTGAGGGCCAAGCTACACATGACGAATGACACTTGAACGGCAAGTGGATTGAGTGGAGGGCAAGTGAACAGGGAGAAATACACTTGCCGTTCAAGTGTCATTCGTCACGTGTAGCTTGGCCCTGAGGCAAACAATGAGTGAGCTCAGAAATCTTGGGAGAGGGAGATTATTTTCTGAGAATCCTCTATTTTTACTCATGATGAGGAAAATCCATTCGTCCTCTCACGTGCTCTGAGTTAGGCCCCACCCTCTTCTGGTTTTGTGGCATAGCAACCAAAACCGTACACGGCATTTCAGCTGGTCTGTCCTGTCATGTTCTTAAATGCAGCCACATCATAGATTTATACAAGGTCATCAGCATACCGTTTTCAATCCCTTTCTTAATCATGCGCCATAGAATTTGCCTCTTTCACCCCTGCCGTACACAGTGGACATTTTCATTGAACTACCCACCATGATCCCAAGATCTCTGTCTGGGTCAGTCCCTGCCAGTTCTGACCCCATCAGTATATATTTGATGTTAAGGTACTTTGACACAGTGTCTTGACATATTTATGATGCGTGTTTCCCTTCCACGCACCACATACTAGCAATCTGGTTTTGGTCCAAGATGTTGGTGTTGAACTTTAAAGCCTTCTGTGGCTTGGGGGTTGGGGCCAGCATATACAAAGGACCACCTATTCCCTGACAAACCTATCCAGCCACTGAGGTACAAGTACACCGAGGTCCGTGTCCTTCTTCAGTGTGCAAAGGACGTCCCTCCAACGGAGGCATGGCCCCCTCCAAACCGTTAAACATAAAAGGGGAGCCGTGTTCCAGATGATTCACCCTTTTATGTGGCACAGGCACAGTTTGCACGCCTGCGGGAAGGACTACCGGCTCCCTTCCCTTCGCCACCATGATAGGCCCGCCTGTCAAGCCACCAGCCCAAATTGGGCCAGCCAGGATGCAAGATGGGCGGGTGTACTTCCCTTCCCTTTGCCACAGGGAAGGGCCACCGGCCTATCAAGCCACCGGCCTGGTTGCAGGACAGACAAGCGCTTCCCTTCCCTCCCACATGGCCCTCCCGCTGCCTCCATAGCATCAGCGGGACTACACTGTGCCTCCCCGCTAGCTGCAGGGCCTTGGAAGGCCCTTCTGCTAAAGCCTGTTGTATTTATTTTTACAACAGGCTCTATTTTTATTTATTTTATTTTATTTATTGTTTCAATTTATATACCGCCCATCCCCAGGGGCTCTGGGCGGTGAACAGTTAAAATCGATAAAAACAAAAACTAAAATCAATATACAAATAATAAAACAAATTAACAAGGTGCAGTGGTGGGGAGAACCTTCCCCACCCCAAAGGTGGGAGGCCGACATGGCACCGCCCCCTTCAATCACCGAATGCCTGGCGGAACAGCTCTGTCTTACAGGCCCGGCGGAACGATAATATGTCCCGCTGGGCCCGGGTTTCCATTGTCAGAGCGTTCCACCAGGCTGGGGCCAGGACTGAAAAGGCCCTGGCCCTGGTTGAAGCGAGGCGGGCTTCCTTAGGGCCGGGGACCATAAATTGCTAGTTTAAAGATATTTATTCACTTATGTGTACCCAAAGTGGCTTACATCATTCTCCCCTTCTCTATTTTAGCCTCACAACAACAACAACCCTGTGAGGTAGGGCAGGTTGAGTGTGTGCGACAGGCCCAGGGTTACCCAACCTGCATCCATGGCTGAGTGAGGTTTTAAAACTGGGTCTCCCAGATGCTAGGCTGATGCTCTAACCACTACACCACACAGCTTGCCATACTCTGAGTCAGACCATTGGTCCACCTAGCTTTGTATTTTCCTGTCCAACAGGCAGCAGCTCATTAGGGTGTGTCTTTCCCAACAGCTGGTAGCTGAGAGCCAAGCTACAAGTGACGAATGACACTTGCCTGGCAAGTGAACAGACTCGCGTGTATTCCTCCCTGTTCACTTGCCGTTCACTTGCGCTCCACTTGATCAAGTGAACAGGGAGGAATACACGCGAGTCTGTTCACTTGCCAGGCAAGTGTAATTCGTCACTTGTAGCTTGGCTCTGAGATGCTGAACCAGAGTCCTTCAGCATGGACAGCAGTTGTTCATCCAGGGACAGTCCCTTTGACTATAAGCTGACATCGCAAGAAGAGGACTGAGGGCCAAGCTACAAGTGACAAATGACACTTGAATGGCAAGTGGATTGAGTGGAGGGCAAGTGAACAGGGAGAAATACACTTGCTGTTCAAGTGTCATTCGTCACTTGTAGCTTGACCCAAGACTACACAGAGATTTGACGAAACCAATCAATGTCCATCCTTTCAACTAGAGGAAAGGAGTCAAATGCTCCCACCAGCTAGCAGCGTCTGCCCAGGTACAGACGACACACCGTAAGTGCAGTTGTAGAGCGCACTGTGCTCCAGAGCGAGGATGTGGGGAAACAGGGAGAGAGAGGGAATATGTATCACTGCTGTAGGACAGAACAGAATTATGCAAAGCAGGACAGAGGCGGCTGCCAAGAAACTTTAGGTTTCCCACTGCTTCTATTTAAGTAAGTGGTGGGGGAAGGGAGGGAGGAAGCCGAGGAATATCAGCGCTTTTGTTTCCCCCGTGAAACTTTAGCAGGAGAAATTTTAATTGTGGATCCTTGCGGACAAGACGCTGAAATCTTAGCCGGTTGCTGAGCTTTTCTGGAACTAGCTGTGGCTCCCAATCTTGGCTTCCGACCTGAGTCATTCGGGTTCCTCTCCTCCTCCCCCCACCCCACATGCCAGCATGCAAAGAAAATGGATGGTGTGTTAACTGTTTGCTAACAGCTGCAGGTACAGTCAAAGCAGGCTTTGCTTACGTAACAAGAGTGCGATGGATGGAGAGTGGCAGGGTAACCCAGTTATATCTGATGATGGACGGCCGGTCCAGCTCAGCCCCAGATGTCCTGGAACATGCGTTTGCAGCCGTGACTGGTTGGTTGAAGCAGAGTCGGCTGAAACTGAACCCGGTGAAGACGGAGGTCCTGTACTTGAGCCATGGGGGATTAGGTTCGGGACTCCGGCTCCCGGCCCTCGATGGGGCACCGTTAATGCCAGTTCCAAGGGTTAAGAGCCTGGGGGTGATCTTGGATGCCTCCCTGAAAATGGAGGCACAGGTCACAGCGGTTGTCAGGTCCTCTTTTTTCCATCTGCGGCAGACCAGGGAGCTTGTCCCTTACCTGTCAACCCGTGACTTAACTGCAGTGATCCAAGCAGTGGTCATCTCTAGGCTAGATTACTGGAACTCGCTCTATGTGGGGCTGCCCTTGAGCTTGACCTGGAGATTACAGCTGGCACAAAATGCAGCAGTGCGTGTTATTACGAGAGTGCCAAATAAGGCGCATATAACACCGTTCTTACGCGAGCTGCATTGGTTGCCAGTGGAGTACCAGATCAGATTCAAGGTTCTGGTATTGACCTATAAGGCTCTGTGCGGACTGGGGCCAGTGTATCTATGGGACCGTCTCTCCCCATATATTCCCCAGAGGACACTCTGATCAGGGGACAAACAGCTGTTGGTGGTCCCTGGCCCCAAGGAGGCCCACCTAGCCTCAACTAGAGCCAGGGCCTTTTTGGTCCTGGCTCCCACCTGTTGGAATGCTCTGTCTGCTGAAATCAGGGCCCAGCATGGCCTACTATCCTTCCACTGGGCCTCCAAGACAGAGAGCAGAACCACAAGTGACAAAAGGCACAGATTGGACACTTGTCAGCTTCCCTCAAGTTCTGATGGGAAATGTAGGCATCCTGGTCTTGCAACTTGGCTCTCTGACTGCTGTCCAATGGACTTTTCAACTGTCACTTGTCCCACATTCCGCCAAGCTGCCTACATTTCCCATCAAAACTTGAGGGAAGCTGACAAGTGTCCAATCTGTGCCTTTTGTCACTTGCGGTTCTGCTCAGAGTTGTTCCGCCAGGCGTATGGCTGAGGATGGGCCTCCGCCAGCCTGGAAAAAAGGGGTGTATAAAACCCTCCCTGTGAAGGCTGTCCACCATCTTGTTTTAAATGTGTTGTTTTTAATGAATATAAATTTTTAACTGTATTTTAATTGTATTTTAGTATGTTGTTATCCGCCCTGAGCCCGCTTGCACAGAGGGCGGAATACAAATTTGAAATAAATAAAATAAACCGTGAGATTTCAGGATTTCGGCTGCTATCTCCCTTATAAGAGCAGCGTGGCTTGGAAGATTACCCTGAAAGAAAGATCCTCTATGAGCCCCAATCCAGGGCCTTACGGTCATTGTGCGAGTCAGCAGGCATGTTGGATGAAGGGTTCCATTTCCTGACAGTGAAATCTTATGCAGTTAAGCTGGTGTATGCCCATTGACATCAATGGATTTAGACCGGAGTAACTTCGAATAGGATTTCACTGTGAGAATCTCAACTTTTAAAGACACTAGATAAGATGGAATGTGTGTGTGGGAATCTGAGAACATGAGAAGAGCGCTTTTGAGTTCTGTACGCATTGACCTAGCCAAGTAAACCTACTGGCATAGTAGGGCTTACTTCCGAGTAAACATGCATAGGAGGGGGCAGCAAAGGTCCATATACAGTGAAATCCTAAGCATTTCAATGCTCTTAGATTGGAGTAATTCTCCTGAGGATTTCTGTCCGTTCTTGGCAGGTGGAATCCCCCAGTCCTCCACAGCAACCACGCAGGGGTATTGGTTGAAGTAACTGTATTAGAGATCCATCCAGTTCAAGGTGCTCAGACAAGTGAATTGGCAGAAGTGATGTAAATGGGGTCGGTAGTGTTAGTTATAGGGAAGGTTCCCACCATCAGGATAGGGACCGTTAAAGCTTTGGGTGCGAAGAAGCCGGGGAGGGGGGGTGAAGGGGATAAGCTAGGTTTAGGCTAGACAGAACAAAGAATGAAATCATCTCAGTTCCCAAGAAAGATACATTTCGAGCCGGCCACAGCCAGCCTTCAAGGACACTTGCTGGAGGCAGCGGGGAAAGAGAAAGTAAATACTTGCGAGGTAACCTACTGCCTTAACATCAATAAGAAACTTCTCATGCCCTCAGAGGACCAGTACGTAACACAGAATACATTCATGGCAGATATGCAGACAGGCATATATGACAATTTCACTGTTAGTCTAGCAGTCTGTATTCAAAAGTAGTGGCGCAAGTGGGTTATCCAAATCCATTCCCTGGCCAAGTTCCCACCATCGCCAGCTAAAAAGTTTTCAGATAACAGAGTGGAAAAGATCTCAGACTGAGTGCCTGGAGAGCAACGGATAGAGTAGACTTATTTATTATAAATGTTTATACTCTACCTCTTTGCTTAAAAAAAATATGCTCCAGGAATCTGGCATGGAGCCCAGTGGAGAAGGGATATGACTGAGGTGGCTTTATAAGTTCACAGAATAGTTAACAATGCCATTAGCCCACACCACTGTCTAGAAACCGAGCAAAGACGCACCCTGTTGGGAACCAGCTGTGAAATCTATGAAGAAATCACGTTATTTTCCCCTAAGACTGCAACTTTGACCTCCCAACTGGGATATACTTTTCTTTTCTGTGGGCTCCTTCACCCTGCCGTCCTTTCTTTTGTCAAATGTCCTATATAGTGAAGGTGCAGTGATTATTATTGCCTTCTAGCCACTCCTTCACTCAGCCAAGCTCGAAGCTTTCTTCCAGCCTATGGAGCCTTCCTCATAAGATCATTTTCCCTCCAGAGGAACAGTAAAGAGTCCAGTAACACCTTTAAGACTAACCGACTTAATTGTAGCATAAGCATTCGAGAGCCACAGCTCTCTTCGTCAGATGCATGGAGGGTATGAAGAAACTGGCCAGAGATATATAGGTGATGAGGGGAGGGGGCAATGTAAATCAGTTGCAAAAGTCATGAAAGAGGTGGGGTGCACAATCTAGACTGGGTGCACTCCACCTCTTCCATGACTTTTGCAACTGATTAATAACAACAACAACATCATCTCACAATGGTTAAGGTTCTTATTGCCTATTGTTGACTCATAGCTTAGGTTGCGGAAAGGAAGTTTGTTCACATGTGATCACATTAAAGCATCCCCCAAATTGTGAGTGATAATAATAATAATAACAACAACAACAACATTCGATTTTTATACACTACCCTTCAGGACAACTTATCTCCCAATCAGAGCAGTTTACAAAGTATGTCATTATTATCCCCACAACAAAACACCCTGTGAGGTGGGTGGGGCTGGGAGAGCTCCAGAGAGCCGTGACTAGCCCAAGGTCACCCAGCTAGCTTCAAGTGGAGGAGGGGGGAATCAAACCCGGCTCTCCAGATTAGAGTCCTGCACTCTTAACCACTACACCAAACTGACAACAAACATATATATGACCCTCACTCCCTTTACCCTCTCCCCCCTCCCCTCACCACCTATATATCTCTGGCCAGTTTCTTCATACCTTCCATGCTTCTGATGAAGAGAGCTGTGGTTCTCGAAAGCTTATGCTACAATAAAGTTGGTTAGACTTAAAGGTGCTACTGAACTCTTTACTATTTTGCAACTACAGACTAACCACAGACTAATCTGCGGGACCACATCTCCCTATATATCCCCTGGAGGAAGCTCCGATCAGGAGAGAAACAGCTGTTGGTGGTCCCTGGACCCAGGTAGGCCCGCCTAGCCGCAACCAGAGCCAGGGCCTTCTCGGTCCTGGCTCCAACCTGGTGGAACTCTCTGTCTATTGAGACCAGGGCCTGGCCGGATTTGTTATCTTTTCGCTGGGCCTGTAAGACAGAGATGTTCCGCCAGGCATATGGTGGAGGCTGGGCCAGGCCTCCACCAGCCAGGTAGGGAGGGAAGAGAACGATCTGAACAATCCCATTTAGGTTGTTCATTGTTCTGTTTCCATATTGGTTGGATTTAAATGTTTTAAATTATTTAAATTGTTTGAATGTAAATGTTTGAAATGGTTTTTATGGAAATGTGATATTTATCGAGGCTTTTAAATGATGTGATCTGCCCTGAATCCTTTTGCGGGGAGGGCAGAATAAAAATCTAAAATGGCAGGTAGGTAGGTAGGTAGGTAGGTAGGTAGGTAGGTAGGTAGGTAGGTAGGTAGATAGATAGATAGATAGATAGATAGATAGATAGATAGATAGATAGATAGATAGATAGATAGATAGATAGATAGATAGATAGATAGATAGATAGATAGATAGATAGATAGATAGATAGATAGATAGATAGATAGATAGATAGATAGATAGATAGATAGATAGCACGGCTAACTCCTCTGGATCTACGATCTTGAGAGGAAGACTTCAAACTCGGCTGAGCAAAGTGGTAGGATACGACCCGTTATTATTATTGTCCCTTGGAGAGACAGAAATAACCCAGTGAAAACGGGGAGAAAGTTAGAACCCAGCCAAAAGCTGAGCCAAAAAACTGCAAGACCCTCAGTCCCTCAAGCTGGTGCCAAAGCGCTTCCCTCACCAGCCACAAACACCTTTTGCTCTGAATTCCCACCTGTCCTAATTCCGTAAGCCCTGCCATAAAAGGGGTTTTCTTTACTGATGTCCCTCTTCACCTTTATAGGTGTTTCTTATGGCCCTTTATGTTTGTTTTTAATTAAAAAGGCACCTGGGGGAGGGGGCTGGGTCAAAGACCACCCGTTTGTGAGTGTCCCGTTTTGCTGGCCTCGTCACCAGCATGAAGAGCGAGGCATTTTGTGTCACCAGAAGTCCAAACAAAGCCCTACACAGTCCTGCCTGCCAGATGGCTTTGCCAAGGTGCAACTTGTTCCTCTGGGGACCTAGGGGCATGACTGAAGGTACGCTACAGCCAGGGCGCTAGAAACCTACCAAGCTATGATCACACCCTAGGGGTGCTCCTGAAATCCTCTTGGTCCAAATTTCAACTAGTATCTTTTGAGATCCAAACTATCCTGTTATCTAATGGGAATCCTCCGCTGTTTATTATGCATTTTCCAAAGTGCATAGCAGTAATGAAGCAAACATCCCTTTTTCCAAACCGCAACAGCACCCTCGAAACACTAAACAAAAATTTCGTTTTTTAAAGGCTCCAAACGGTTCTCAGTTGCATCACAAATTATTTATTTATTTATTTATTTATGTCATTAATGGTCCGCCTTTCTTACTGAGACTCAAGGCAGATTACACCGTGTGAGAGTAGCACAGTCAGTATCACAGACTTTTCCATAAACAATGCCATAGGGTAAATAAACATAAATTTCCAAAGACATCGCATTAGCAGGAATCCAATACAGAGTTGAAGAAATGCTGAAACAGAACATAATGAGCAATTCTAGAGCTAACATAGGAGCACATATTTAAGACAACAGGTTGTACGTCAGTCAACAAAATGCATCATCCAACGTGTGCGGAATCAGCCCATGTATTCCAAACTTGCGCATCTTGCCTGCCTGACTCCCAAAGACAAGCAGGTTCATGGTGTCTTAAGAAAAGAGTGCTGACTCTCAAAAACTCACACTCTGAAAACCTTTGTTGATCTCTAACATGCCGCCGGCCCCAAATCCTGCTGTTCTGTTGCAAGAGCTCTGACTTTCAAAAGCTTACAATCTCTTCCTTATGAAATGGGGGTGATTTGGCCTTTCATGATGTATGGAGTGGAGCATTTGCCTTTGAGAGAGGTGCAATCTGTCCACGTTACAGAGAAATTTGTTGAACAATATTCATGAATGTATTAATTAAAATATTCATACTTTGCTCCTGTGGCTGAAGCAATTTTACAGTCCCCTCCCCAAACCCCACCCTCTCCAAGCTCCACCTCCCAAATCTCCCAGAATTTCCGAACCAGGAATTGGCAACCCTAGGAAGAAGTCCCTGAGATCCAGTGCAGTTAGCATGTCAGACTAGGATCTGGGAGAACCGAGTTCGAACCCCTGCTCTGCCATGAAAGCTCATTGGTTGGTGTTGGGCAAGTCCCACATCCTCACTCTAGCCTACCCTGCAGGATTGTTGTGAAGATAAAACACAGGAGATAAAACGATGCATGGTCCCCCACCCTCCTTGGATGAAGGGCAGGATAAAAATGTAGAAAGTACATATGAAAGTCGAGCACAAAAAAGTTTCAGCAGAAAGGGGCCAAGTGGGAAAAAATCAGAATAAAACTGTCTAACTGCTCGTACAAATTTAAAACATATACAAGAATGATGACACCCAGGCCAAAATTATGATGTCAGCAAATGTACAGTTAACGTTTAAGTTTCGTTTTAAAAAAATATATCCTGAGGCTTATATACTCCACATAGCAGAAGGGGCAAAGAAGGAAAAGACATTTGCAGAGACATTTAAGATCTTTAACCAGGTCATCCGCTGGGCCTGGCTTGGCATCTCTGCAGTGCACTGAACACATACCGTACCACCTTGTTCTGTGATCCTATCTGATTTCATGTGCTAAGTAGGGTCACAGGAGGTCACTTCCCAGATGGGAATTCTCTCTGTTGAGCCCGGAGCCTTCAGGAAGTCGTGCTGGTGTGCCACTAGGTGGCGCTCTTTTCTGTACAAGCCCAGGCAGGCTGGCTGTTTGTGAGAATTGTTACACAAGCCATGGAGAATCACGAATATCAGCAACCAAAGACAATTATCATGAATCCTAACCAAGTCAATAATAACCAACTCACTATAATCCATTTCTCAAATATTTCATAGTTTAGCCAACAGTTGCAATCATAATGCCCTTATTACTTTACAATATAGATCTTCAATTAATATAGTTATATGCAGGCCTTATGTCCGAACCTATACATGAAGTGCTAAAGATACATACATATAATATAACAGATGATAATTCCTATGACCAATAC
Source organism: Eublepharis macularius (assembly GCF_028583425.1). Lineage (NCBI taxonomy): Eukaryota > Metazoa > Chordata > Lepidosauria > Squamata > Eublepharidae > Eublepharis > Eublepharis macularius. Next base: position 91,493,567 of record NC_072800.1, on the reverse strand, counting down.
ACGTATTGCACAAAGAGTCACTTGAACCAGTTATATGGTTTAGTCCAACAAGTTCAACCGGTCATGGCTAGGTATAGGTGCGTCTGTGCAGAGTAGAGTCGACCATCTAACAGGCTGACTGGTTCGCTGAAAAGGTCCCGTTTCTGGCTCTTTATCAAAGATGGACGTTAGACCGACATAGTTCACATTTCTTCATTACATGTAACTTAAGCATCAATCATTCGACCGTCGGGTATGGTTCTCTCCAAAGGCTGTGTAGAATCTTGGCAGGTTTGACCTCCAGCTAGGAGCCAGCATTTTACCGGTCCAGACTAGAATGTTCATCCTCTTGGTCTGTTGTCAGCATAAGGAGGCATAAATCCAGCAGCAGTTTGTGGGTTGGATCAGAGGAAGGTTCTTTGCACTGGAGGAAAGTGCCAATGTTAGAGGAGCAGGCCTGCGGGATCAACCAGGTGCCTTCCCACTTTCTAGAAGATGCATTTCTGCAAAATGCAAAGACAAGATCCTTCAGGGGAGAACTCGGTACGTGCTTGAAGGTGCTCTTTCTCTACTTTGTAAAAAGAAAAATCGGCTTCCTTTCAGGAAAGAAAAAATGGGAAATAAAATAGGAATGAATCCTATGATTATGTTGCGGGAATTTTTAAAGAATGAGGTGAGCAGGGCTTTTTTTCAGAGGGAACGCGGGGGAACAGAGTTCGGGAACCTCTTGAAAATGGTCACATGGCTGGTGGCCCCGCCCCCTGATCTCCAGACAGAGGGGAGTTGAGATTGCCCTCTGCGCCACTGAGCAGCGCGGAGGGCAATCTCAACTCCCCTCTGTCTGGAGATCAGGGGGCGTGGCCACCAACCATGTGAACATTTTCTCCGAAGGCAACCCACTGAGTTCCACCACCTCTTTCCCCAGAAAAAAAAACCCTGGAGGTGAGTTTGGATCATAGACGTTTAATGAACAAGCTGTTAGGATGCCAGACCTAGTTGCTCGCTGCCACTCCGAGTGGCGGCAAGAGGATTTTGCTTTTTACTGGCAATGTCATCTGCATCTCCTTATCACTTATGGGAAAAACCTAGAAGGTATGTAGGGTAGCTCTAGGAATTGCCGGAAACACAATTTCTAAAGCTACCCTACATCACTTCCAGGTTATCCCTGAGATTTAGAATATGGTGTCAATGCATAAATCAACATGTACTAAACACCAGTAGGAAAGGAGGAAAATGAAATAATAAATTTAGGAATTGGTGATATCCATTTGTGCAAAATTGGTTTGTTAAAAGCGAATGTTCTACCGATGAATCACAGCCGAAGTAGCCTTATAACAAGTCAAGCAATACGTCAGTCGAACTGAGTATTACTTCCTCTGCCAACTGCTCTCTCCATTCTCAGCCAGAGAAAGGCTTCTTCTCAGACTTGCTACTTGAAACCATTAACTGGAGATGGATTTATTCATTTATTTATTAGCGAGCTCAGAGCAGAGTACAACAAATATAAAACTGCATAACAATTTAGTTTAAAACCAACTAAGAACATCAATGAAAACAGCAGTGGCACACACAGGGCTTTTTTTCAGCAGGAACACGGTGGAACAGAGTTCCGGCACCTCTTGAAAATGGTCACATGGCTGGTGGCCCCGCCCCCTGATCTCCAGACAGAGGGGAGTTGAGATTGCCCTCTGCGCCGCGCGGAAGGCAATCTAAACTCCCCTCTGTCTGGAGATCAGGGGGCGGGGCCACCAGCCATGTGACCATTTTCACTGAGGGTGATTTAACCTTTAAAAAACTCCCCCCTTGTTCCCGCTGACCCAAAGTGACGTCATTGTGTGGTCCTGAGTTCCACCACCTCTTTTCCCCGAAAAAAAGCTCTGGGCACACATATTGCATGAGCCAGCAATAACAGCAAACCATGGGGCCAAGGGCTTAGCTGCTATATGTTAGCAAAACAGCGGGGCAGTAATACCCCTCCATGGCAGTAGGCTGGTTCCACAACCTACCCACCTCAACCATAATATGCCTGGAAGAACATCTCCATCTCGCAGGCCTGACAGAAGGATAACAATTCCTGCTGGGCTCAGGTCTCCATAGACAGAGAATTCCAGCAGGTTGGGGCCAGAACCAAATAACAACAAGAACAACAGACAACAACAACATTTAAATAGCCTGCACCTGGACTATTTTAATGACGTTTTAAAGGTTATTATTGATTTTATGGTTTTGTGATTAATTCATTGTGTTTTATGAATGTTGTTAGCCACCCTGAGCCCATTTGTGGGGAGGGCAGGGTATAAATAAACAAACAAACAAATAAATAACATTCACTTTATATACTGCCCTTCAGAACAACTTAACACCCACTCAGAGTGGTTTACAAAGTATGTTATTATTAATATATTGTCGAAGGCTTTCACGGCCGGAGAACGATGGTTGTTGTGGGTTTTCCGGGCTGTATTGCTGTGGTCTTGGCATTGTAGTTCCTGACGTTTCGCCAGCAGCTGTGACTGGCATCTTCAGAGGTGTAGCACCAAAAGACAGGGATCTCTCAGTGTCACAGTGTGGAGAAGATGTTGGCAGGTGATTTATATCTATATTGAAATTCACAAGCATAAGCAAAACTTCAACAGGAAAGAAGAAACTTTAAGAATGAATAAAGCATGGTTTCCAGTTCTGAAAAACACCAGGCTAACAAAAGACTCTACAACCCACAACAGCCCTGCAGAGAAGATTAGCATATCAAGCACCAATCCATATGCAAAAGAACCTCCTCAGGATACAGTGAAGCATTAGCACTCCATTAGCATTCAACACCCTGGGAAACTCGTACAGGATGACTCAGCTCAACCCCACCCCTCCTGAGTAGATATAAATGACCTGCCAACATCTTTCTATACTGTGACACTGAGAGATCTCTGTCTTTCAGTGCAACACCTCTGAAGATGCCAGTCACAGCTGCTGGCGAAATGTCAGGAACTACAATGCCAAGACCACGGCAATACAGCCCAGAAAATCCACAACAACCATATGTTATTATTATCCCCACAACAATCACCCTGAGAGGTGGGTGTGGCTGAGAGAGCTCTGAGAGAGCTGTGACTGACCCAAGGTCACCCAGCTGGCTTCAAGTGGAGGAGCGGGGAATCAAACCCAGTTCTCCAGATTAGAGTCCCGCAGCTCTTAACCACTACACCAAACTGGCTCTCAGAAGGCCCTGGTTCTGGTTGAGGCAAGGCAAGCCGTTTTGGGGGCGACGATCACCAGAAGATGTTTATCCGCTGAACGGAGTGTCCTCTGGGGAACATAGGGTGAGAGGTGGCCTTCAACATACAAGATGGGTGCTCTGTCAACGAGCCACAACCTGTTACCTCTCTCGCGCTAGCAGAGTAGATTTTACTGTGGCTATCGGTAAAGCTCCCCAACAAACCAACTTTCAGGTTGGTTTGGTTTTCAGATTTCGGTGGCAACGTCAAGCGCCTGCCTCCCCCCAGCTTGAATGACTTATGAGTTTCTCCTTGACTCCTGAGCCCAGGAAATCTTTAAAAAGCCAGTTCTAGACTAGATCACTCAGCATCATTGCTGAGCCAGATCCATCTAGCATCTGGCTCAGAGTAGGTGAAATCACCACTTTCCACACTAGCTCCTGATTCGGGGATGTTCGGGCCCTTCGGCTGGCTTTGCTTGCTACGGTAAGCAGGGAGAGAGCTTGGCAGATGGCTGGAGGAAGCCAGCTGAAGCACACACACACATTTTTATGAGGTGGTTATTAAACCATTGTGCCGTGCCAAAGGCACAGCAGAGCTGCCAGCTTGTCTACTTGCTCCACAAAAATTAAAATAATGAGAGAGGTCATAAATGTGAAGTGTATAATGGCTGGTTTTGCTCTCCTCGGTGTCTGAGGCGTTTCATCATCTGTGTCATGGCAGGAAGAAAAATTGCTCTGGCTGCAGTAGCCGTTTGGTAACGGCTCTGCCAGTTTGGGTGTAGATGTAAATCTAGGAGGCGGCAACTTTTGGAATATTTGACATGGTTTGGGCTGCCTGTCTCCCAAAGGAAAGGGACAGTCCAAAGAGTTGGCGCACCTTAGAAGGGAAGGGCTGTGGCTTAATGGCAAACACTGTGAATGCAAAAGATACTTGGTTTCATCCCTGGCACCTAGCTTTACCATTTGACTACGACCTGCCTCCATTGCCCATGTTCAAGCAACTTGAGAGCCAGTTTGGTGTAGTGGTTACGAGCAGCAGGAGTCTAATCTGGAGAACTGAGTTTGATTCCCCACATTGAAGCCCGCTGGGTGGCCTTGGGTCAATCACAGCTTCTTGGAGCTCTCTCAGGCCCACCCACCTCACAGGGTGATTGTTGTGGAAATAATAATAACCAGGGGTAATTTCGTAGGAAAAGAGCTGCAGGAACTCATTAGCATCACTCATTATGCTCATTAGCATATGCCACACACCCTGACATCACCTATCCTGGCTGTTTTGGACCCAACCCTGGCCATTCAGGGCCAAAATTGGGCCCAAAATGGCAAAAAGGGGCTGAAAATGGTCAGAATTGGGCCACTGCTGAATGGGAGAGTGATCCACCACCCATCAGAGGCCCAATCCTGGCCGTTTTGGGACCAATCCTGGCTGTTTTAGACCTGATCCTGGCCATTTTGGGCCCAATCCAGGCCCGAAAGGCCAAAAATTGCCAAAAATCAAGTGGGCGGGGCCACCTGGCATGTGACCTCTTTGGAGAACTACCGGAACTGTGTATTCCCCCTCAAAATGAGCCCTGATAATAACATACTTTGTAAACCCCTCTGAGCAGGAGTTAGATTGTCCTGAAGGGCAGTATATAAATCAAATGCTATTGTTATTGTTGTTATGGAGCAGCAGGAGAAAAATGAAAGAATGAGGGCACAAACACTGTGATGTCATCCCCCCAAAGTACCATAACAACCCCCAGGAATGCTTTAGGAATTTCCTTCATCTCTATGGTCACGAGAACGCTCCAGTGCAGAGAGATGCAATGCTAGCTTGGAAGCGTAGTTCAAAAAGACAGAGCTGAAGGCTCTGTCAATTTCATCTCTCTACAGAGCCGGCAAAGATCGGCTCCTCAGAGGGTTTGTTAATTTCATCTTTGCCTCCCCAAAGGCTCTGTCTATGGTCATTACCATAGAGACTGGTGGAATTCTTTCAGCATTGTGGGTGGGACTATGACATCACAAAGTCCATGACACTCCCCTTCCCCACACCCTACACTCCAGGATAACCAGGCCCATGCCTGACAACCTTACCGGCACCAGCTCATAGGATTCTCAGTCAACAGTTGCTCACAAAGGCCCTTCTCTGCCTGAGACCTGAAGAGTCCTTCCTTGCTAGCCAACGAAGAGCATGCTGAGCTAGAGAGATGAATATTCTCATTTGGTGTAAGACAGCTGTCAGGCTGTGGATGACAGGCTACGGCAGATAGATCCCTGTACCATCGCAGCAAGAATTCCAGGCTCTTGGTTAAATGGTTTTATTCAGAAATCAGATCGTTTCCACAGATATGTCCATAGGATTACTCCGAAGCAAGGTTAGCAACTAAGCAGTAAGGAACAGGTTGACAGGAATGGCAACATGTGGGGAAACCCTTCCTCTTAACACAAACGTTTATTCCTTCCCCCTCCCATCAGTAAACAGGATGTTTGGCGCGGACTTGTCCTGAGAACGTCTCACATATTTGTACTATCAGGTCGAGACACTGAGAAAGCAAGAGATCAAAGTTGAAGAAACATAGCAGTGCATGGGAGTGAGCAGCAGTATGCAAGGTCAGAAGCACTGAGAGCTTCTACAGTCCGTTAGATAAGACACCTGCAGCTTCAATAAGCCTCTGAAAGCAAAACAGTTATGGCACTGGCAATAAGACATCAAGTTATAGCATGAAACATTGGTTTCAGAGCAACAGGTCAGCATTAAGTAGTGGCATGGATGGGGCACAGACATGACAACAGCTTTCTATGAGTCTGATGGCTTTTCATTCCAACGAATAAGAGAGAGAAGTATTGTTTAGTAGTTAAAATCTCACCCTAGGCCTGGGGAACCTGGTTATGTTCTCCCGCTGCACTGAGGTCTGTGAAATTATTAACGGTGTGAAGAGCAAGTTAATAAAACTTTTCCCCCTCCCTTTATCATAAGGATAGACATCTAATCCGTCAATCTATCAATCAACACAGTACTTGGGATCGGACGATGCAATGGAGAGTCTCTCTTACACAAGAGCGCTCCAGTGCAGAGAGATGCAATGCTAGCCTGGAAGCGTAGTTCAAAAAGACAGAGCTGAATGCTCTGTCAATTTCATCTCTCTACAGAGCCGGCAAAGATCGGTTCCTCAGAGGGTTTGTTAATTTCATCTTTGCCTCCCCAAAGGCTCTGTCAATTAACAAACTCTCTTGAGGAGCCATCTTTGCTAGCTCTGTAGAGAGGTGAAATTGACAGAACCTTCGGCTTTGGCTTTTTAAACTACTCCTCCTACTAAGCATTGCGTCTCTCTACACTTGAGCGTTCTCAAGTAAGATGCCTCGCGTAGAGAGACTCTACGTAAATTCAGGTGAAAGGAACGACAAATTTCCTCGCTGCAGAATGGAGGGGCTGCTTTTACTGGCCTCCTAGCAGATGGTCTGACTCATCAAATTCAACGGGCTAAAGATGTGTGAAAAATGTCCCTTGATTTCTGCAGCTATGTACGCCTTCCCGCTTGCTAACGCAGCATGTTTAGGACTCTCACCTGCCAGAGGAGAAATGGGTTTTCCAGACTGCAGATGTCAACTGGAGTTGCACGTCATGCAACCGTTATTACCAACAATCCACTTAACTGCTTCGGCTTCCTGTAGGGAAGAGAGAATTTCAACAGCCAGTTGCTTAGATTTGGAATATCCCCATTTTGATCTCATTTCTCCCTTGTGAGAAACAAGTTGGTAAGTTTTTGTTTTCATAACCATCTCAGTCTGTCCGTTTCATAATCCTTCCCCACACATCTCTTAGATAGGCTACAATGTGATCTCTATTGTCTTGAAAAGAGCAAAGGTTTCAAGTAAAGCCAGTTTGGTGTTGTGGTTAAGAGCAGCAGGACTCTAATCTGGAGAACCAGGTTTGATTCCCCACTTCTCCACTTAAAGCCAGCTGGGTGACCTTGGGTCAGTCACAGCTTCATGAAGCTCTCTCAGTCCCACTCGCTTCACAGGGGGACCATAAACTTCACCATTATGTTGCGTTACATATTATCTGCTGTTTTAAATATGTACTCCAATGTACTACCTGTGCTTCATGTTGTTTAATGTCAATCCTAAAATTGTGTTCTGTTTCAGCATTTCTTCTACTCTTTATTGGATTCTTGCTAATGCTATGTGTTTCAAACTTGTGTTTATTTACCCCATGGCATTGATTATGGAAATGTCCTTGATACTGATTGTATCTCACACTGTGTAATCTGCATTGAGTCTCAGTGAGAAAGGTGGACTATAAATAAATAAATAAATAAATAAGTTGTTGTTTGTTGTTGTTGTTGTTGTTGTTGCTGTTTAACCCGCCCTCCCCGCAAGCGGGCTCAGGGCGAGGTACAACATGGATTAAAATACAGCTTAAAATCAATTATAAAAACAGATAAAATACAGATAAAATACTGTGCCCCTTTCAGGGCAACCACAGGGAGTGAACTCTCCATACCTCTTGTAGAGGAAGACTGCTGGAAGGCTTGATAATGATGGGCTAAAATTAGCCTCCACCATATGCCTGGCGGAACATCTCCGTCTTACAGGCCTGCCTAAATGATACAAGATCCTGGCAGGCCCGAGTGTCCTCAGACAGAGAGTTCCACCAGGTTGGGGCCACGACCAAAAAGGCCCTGGCCCTGCTAGAGGCCAGCCAAGCCTCCCTAGGGCCAGGGACCACCAGCAGATGTTTTCCTGATGAACGAAGTCCTCTCTGGGGCACATACAGGGAGAGATGGTCCCTTAGGTATGCTGGTCCCAGTCCGTTTAGGGCTTTATAGGTCAAAACCAACACCTTGAACCGGATCTGGAATTCTACTAAATAAATAAATAAATAAATTTATTTGTTGTGGGGATAATAACAACATACTTTGTAAACCGCTATGAGTGGGTGTTAAGTTGTCCCGAAGGGCAGTATATAAATCGAATGTTATTATGTTATTATAAATGGAAAGCGGGAAGAAAAAAGAGCATGCCAAGAACGGGCTGAAGTGTCTTCCTAAGGCGCTACTTTTCCATTTTCAGGGAGGCCTCTTTTATGGGGCAATGATTCTCTGGTGAGCGAATACTCTAACCCTCCATGTTACCTGTGAATAACAGCATTCATTAAGCACTCTGTTCCCTGCAGAAAGTTGAGAAAGTCCACACAAAAAGGGGGTGGAATGGGGAGGGTGGATAAAAAACAAGGCGAAATTGCTAAATATTAAATGAGGCCACAAGTCCTGTGAGCCCCCTGAGAGTTTTTGATACATTCGGGGCAGGGGGAAAGCTTCTTGTCTTCTGACAAGTGGATGCCAGTAGATTGGCTGGGAATGTGCAGTTGAAGTTGGGGAGCATGTTACACTGGGATTAGTAACCAGCCCGTGTTTTGACTGGCGCCGAATCCATGTTTTGACTCTGGCCTCTGCCACGGGGGAGCAACGCTGCATTGGAAATGCCTCGGCAGCTCACTGTGCTGGTGGGAAAGGCAGCTGGCTAAGCGAGAGGGCATTCCTTGTATACCCGACACTTTCCCCTCCTGCTACAGACGTCCCAAAGAAGATGCAAAGGCAGCCCCTCTACAGAGCACCCTGCAAAAATTGGGATGTTGGTCACAGAAGGGACAAAAGAAGTCAAGATGATGCTCCAGTCTTGGAAATCATAGAATCATAGAGTTGGAAGGGGCCATACAGACCCTCTAGTCCAACCCCCTGGCCCAGTGCAGGATCAGCCTAATAGGGCTACCAAGCTGCCAATCAGGGTGGGGTATCCCCTGCCCCGACCTCCTGTTGCCAGCTTCTGCTCCAAGCAATGGAGGGAGGGTTTTTAAAAAATTACTGGAGTTGCACGTGCAACTTCTGGGAGAAAACTGTAAGCAATGGCAGTAGCTCTAGGAACTGCCAGAAACTCTATGGTTTTATGCTACTCCCCCCTTCTTCCTGTCTCCAATCCTCCCACCAGTTGGCTGGCTTGGCCTGGCAACCCTACTTGGGAAACCTCAAACAGATAACGTAACCTAACGGCCATCTGAATGTTTTATGGACTCTTGATACGGGAAGAGTCCATGGGCCCCTCTATCATAGTGTTAATCTCCCCCTCCCATTGAACTATACTAGTAGGAATGGAACTCTTCGTAGACTTGGTGGTACCAATGGGGGTAACAGGAGGAGCCTGAGCTCTATTCCTTAAAGCACTCCTCTTACCAAGAAATGGGAGATTGGTGCATTGACTTCTAAGACCACCTTTATCTCCTGCTGGGAAATGTGCCGAGAGGAGGTGATGAAGCACAGGAGTCTACCCTGCCCTGCATCTTACTTCACTGTACTCGGGTGATTTATTCCTTTTTCTTCCAACCAGGCACACTTCCAGTATCGGGGCCAAGCTAGGAGAATATTTTCCGTTTACTGATCTCTTTTGAGTGGTGTATTGTGCATGTAATATTCAGAAGTCCAACTCATGTGTTATTATAGTTCTAAGATAATAGAATCTGGAGTAGGGCTGTCAACCCTGTGTTGAGAAAAGAGCAAGGGTCCAGTAGCACCTATAAGACTAACAAAATTTGTGGTAGGGTAGGAGCTTTCATGAGTCACAGCTCACTTCTTCAGATATCTGACGAAAGCTTATACCCTACCACAAATTTTGTTAGTCTTATAGGTGCTACTGGACTCTTGCTCTTTTATACCGAAACAGACAGACTAACGCAGCTACCCATATTGATCTATCTGGGTTGAGATTTGGAGGTAGATCTTGGGCGGAACAGGATTTGGGAAAGGGAAGGTCCTTCGTGGGGTATAATGCCATAGATTCCACTCTCAAAATCAACCATATTTCTCAAGGGGAACTGATTCCTGTCGTCCGAGGATCTGTTGTAATTCTGGGAGATCTCCTGGCCCTGCCTGGAGTTTGGCAACCCTAGGGATACAGTAAGGGTGGGCGAGTAGGATTTGGAGAGGGATCAAGAATACCTTTCCAGGAGGTCTCGGGCTGATTTTTTCCACGGTTCGTGGCCCCGTCACTGAGAAGCCTCCAGAAATCAATAGGGAACCAAGCCTTCCTTCAGGCTCAGCTATCCACCGCACAGCGCGGTTTAATTACCTGCTCCCCACCGTGCATTTTGGACACCAAAGTCTATCGCCCCTTAAGCTGCCTGCCCGACTCCTCGGTTCGCAAACAAGGTAGACACCAGCACAGGCGGCCAATGGCAAGCCGGTCACACAAGTATTATGTTTTTCCCTGCTCTGTCTACAGTTTCACCATCGTAGGAATTATACAGCCAAGTCTAGTCTACGAATAATGGCTCCATTCACCTTCCCTTGAGGCGAAGGCTAATGCAGATGGCAAACACCCCACCAGCGATGGGGGGCAAATTAGCTTCTTATTTCATTTGACGACAGCGATCCAGAAGCAAATTTTGTTTTTGTTTACGGCCCAGGGCTGATAATCTGATGAATGCAGCTGTCCAACGAAAAAAGCCAGTTCTGTGCTGGTGCGTTAAGAGGGGAGGAATTCCGTCTGCATTTCACATCTCAGAATTTGGCACTGGGTGCAAGTCTAAGCCTCCGGAGCACTTCAGCTCTCGGGGCTTTTTATTTTTAAAAAATTGCAAATTCTTAGCCCTTGAGGTTGTAATCGTGAAACCATGAAGGTAAACTGATTCAAATTCAGGGGCTAGAGGAGTACTCCCAGAAGTCCAACAGTGGACCTTCGGTGGTTGGTAATGGTATGCCTAGTTGTCACTCCCCATGGGAAAGATAAGCAGACAGAAGAATATCAAGAGAGCTCATAGATGCAACCTTGGTTAAGTTGCATAATAAAGAGTCTCCATACACGAGACATCTTACATGAGAATGCTTCAGTGTCGGGAGACGCAATGCTAGCCGGGAATAGTAGTTTAAAAATTACAGAGCTGGCAGAGATCACTCCTCAGAAGGTTTATTAATTTCCTCTTCACCTCTCCGAAAGCTCTGTCAGGTTTCTGGGAACATGACATGGCGGCATTTCTTTATTGCTGATGACACAATCCTTCCAGGCAGCATCTGAGCATTTTGCCAAGATCTTTTCAGAATTCAAGACAGATTCCACAAACTGGTGAAACTCAGCGCTGTGCCAGATATATATATATAAAGTTGAGGAGGTCTCCTGGGAGACACAAATCCAAACCCTGACATTTGAAAGCCTTGGGGAGCCCAAATGGAAGCTTCTGTGGGCAAAACTAGATGACATCACATCACTGTGCATACCACAGAGACTCAAGAGCAGAACTACAAGTGACAAAAGGCACAGATTGGACACTAGTCAGTTTCCCTCAAGTTTTGATGGGAAATGTAGGCATCCTGGTCTTGCAGCTTGGCTCTCTGACTGCTGTCCAATGGACTTTTCAACTGTCACTTGTCCAACATTCCGCCAAGCTGCCTACATTTCCCATCAAAACTTGAGGGAAGCTGACAAGTGTCCAACCTGTGCCTTTTGTCACTTGTGGTTCTGCTCACAGTGTTATTTCAGAGCCTGGAATTTTTCAAAATACCGGGAGGGGGCAATCCTGCTGGAGACCACAGCATGAAGGGATGAGGGGAGCTGCTGTAGCACAATGGTTAAGTAGTTGAGCTAAGAATCAGCACTCTACTGGTTCGAATCCCACTGCTGCCATGAGCGCAGTAGGTGGCCTTGGGTCAGCCACTCCTCTCAGCCCCAGCTCCCCAGCTGCATTGTGGGGATAATAATAACACTAACTTGTTCACTGCTCTGGGTGAGGCACTTATCTGTCTAGAAGCGCTTATCTATCAAGAGCGCTTAGATCAGCAGGAAAACATCTACTGGTGGTCCCTGGCCCTAGGGAGGCTCGACTGGCCTCGACCAGGGCCAGGGAGTTTTCGGTCCTGGCCTCAACCTGGTGGAACTCTCTGTCGGAGGATATTCAGGCCCGCCAAGACCTTGTGTCCTTTCGGCGGGCCTGCAAGACAGAGATGTTCCGCCAGGCATTTGGTTGAGGCCAGTATTTAGATCCACCGATTGGCCTCCCTGCCTGTCTCCTATTAGTGGGGGGCTATATGCGTAATCTGCCCCATGTAGGCATGGTGGCAAATCGCGCACCAACTCACACCTCCACCCCTCTCTTCCCCTTATGGTTGACAGGGAAGGGTGAAGTGAATCCCACCCTGGGATATCAGGAACATGGCACAGAGTTTGTTTTTATGCCCCTAAATCTGGCTTTTATCATTGTACTGTTTTATCAATGTGTTTTTATCTGTATGTTGTGATCCGCCCTGAGCCCGTTCGCGGGGAGGGCGGACTATAAATCTAAATAACAACAACAACAACAACAACAACAATAATAATAGAAGAGTGGTATATAAGTGCAGTTGTTCTTGTTATCATCATCTTCATCATCATCATCAGGTCATAAGACCAGCATACAAATTATACAAAGGGAAAATACACTTAAAAGATTTAAAAAGTCAGTTTAAGAGCTTTTAAAATGCAACTCCCGTAATTTAAGAATTAAAGCACAGAATTTAGCAACATCATGACATTTTTATCAGATGAAAACCAGTGTAGCCTGGCTTTATTAGTAATCATATGACCGGGGATCATATCAACTAATTGGGTAATAAATCTAAGATGAACCTTCCCTATAAAATGAACAGCTAAAAAACATATGCTCTACAGACTCGACGTCTCCTGAAGAGCATGAACACAACCTTTCTAGGTAGGGGATTTTATTATACCTGTCTTCAATAACTGCAGGTAGAAGAGTGGAACACCTAGCTAGAGTAAATGCCCTTCTAAGACTATTTGCTTCCACAGAGGCCAAATACGTTGCCAGCTCAAAAGTGCTTTTAGCGTTTAGTGGCGCCCCGAGTTTTGATGCTTTGGAAATGTCAGATTGATGTTCAATGTCCTCCATTCTTTGTTTAATTCGCCCTTTTGCTTGTTTGGCTCTGTAAGATAAGAGTGTCTGCGGAGAGAAGCCTATTCCATTAAAATAGCTATGACTAGAGATGGGCACGAACCAAAATACGAACCAAAATTCATGACAAACCAGGCCGGTTTGTGGTTTGTGAACCAGCTGTTCATCAGATCCCATTTCTGATGAACCTCCATGAACTTTAGTCTGGTTCATTTGGTTCGTTTTTTGGTTCATCACTGCAGACAGCCTGGAGCCGATCAATCAGTTTCCTAGGCAACCAGGGATGGACTTCCTGCAGACCTTCTGCTGACTCGGAAGTGATGGTTTTCTGAACTGGATGTGACGTTTTCACGAACCAAACAAACTGGTTCGTGAACCGGGGCAGGTTCGTGAAAACTCATGGTTCGTGAAATTTGACGAACCACGAACCACATGGTTCTTTTTTTTCTGGTTCGTGCCCATGTCTAGCTATGACCAGAATTAAGCCAGCTGGACTGAAAATCATCTTGAAGGATCAGGAGAAACAAACCTTGTGGGTAAAAATGGCCTTTCATCCACAGGTAAATAGATTCAATACATGCCCTGGCTTCAAATCTAAGAATGCCAGACTCCACGCATATTCAGGCATTGGATACACAGTTTGGGACTTGCAGAACAGCTTTTAGAAATTTGGACTGAATTCTTTCTTGAGGGACAAAGCATGAAGAGGGGATCCTGTCTCCTATCCCTGCGCAGTTTTCAGGAGCTGAAATGGCAGCCATTTCAGATCTTGAACTGATGCGGAGGGGGGAATCAGGACCCCTCCCCCCACACACAGTGTGGTCCCCAGCAGAATTAGGCCACCATGGTATTTTGAAAAGTAAAACTCCAGGCTCTAAAATGGCACACATCTTCATGGTGTACTATGGTGATGCAGTATTATCTAGTTTGGCTCTCTCTCTCTCTCTCTCTCTCTCTCTCTCTCCACGTTACTAAAATACCTGGGGATGCTCAAGTGCAGGATTGTATGTATAGTCCTCAATTCATGTGCTTGGTGCATGTGAATGACGCTTTCACAGGAGCTCCCTTTGTGTGATCGCATCTGCAAGTCATTGCAGAGGGCAAAGTGCCAACTCAGCTGTTTTTGCCTCAAGAACAAGTACTGTAGGCTCCTTTGACTTGCCAATTTGCATTTCTTTAAGGTGTGAGAAAGTGTCAAGATCTGCATTTCAATGAATGGATGTGGGGGAAACTGGGATACTTTTAGCAGTTGAAGAGGCTGACGTCAAACGTGATATGGAGCAAATTGAAGTGTGACTGTGTGATTGAGTGCATGGAATGTTGGAGGGGGGAATGTGTGAAATGAGATTCACTTGAGCATCCCTAGGTACTTAGTAATGTGTAGAGAGACTCTGTGTGTATGCTAGAGTAACAAAATGGCTGACAGAAGTTGATCGACACACCTGAAAGTCTGTGGTTTGGATTTTACCTCTGACATGAACTCAGAGGCAAGCTGCTGTTGCTTCAACTTGACATTGAGAGAATGGATGGAATGCTGTGTGTGTGTGTGTGTTATATGCTGTCAAGTTGCCTCTGACCTATGGCAACCCTATGTATGAAAGACCTCCAAAATGTTCTCTCTCTAACAGACCTACTCAGATTCTGCAAACTGGAGGACATGGCTTCTTTTATTGAGTTAAGCCATCTCATTTTAGGTCTTTTCCTATTGCCTTCCACTTTTCCTAGCATTATTGACTTTTCCAGAGAATCCTGTCTTTTCATGAAGTAACCAAAGTATGATAGCCTTAGTCTTGTCCTTTTAGCTTCTAGGGAGAATTCAGGCTTGCTTTGATCTAAAACCCACTTATTTGTCTTTTTGGCTGTCCATGGTATCCGCCGAACTCTCCTCCAGCACCACATTTCAAATGAATCAATTTTTTTCTTGTCAGCTTTCTTTACCGTCGAACTTTCACATCCATACATGGCAATGGGGCATACCATAGTTTGGATTATCTTGATCTTGGTTCCCAGAGAAACATCTTTATC
The DNA here is from genome assembly GCF_028583425.1 of Eublepharis macularius. Classification (NCBI taxonomy): domain Eukaryota; kingdom Metazoa; phylum Chordata; class Lepidosauria; order Squamata; family Eublepharidae; genus Eublepharis; species Eublepharis macularius. The sequence continues at coordinate 91,478,439 of NC_072800.1, read as the reverse complement.
GTTAAGGATCTTCTCTAGCTCCCTCACAGATGCTCTTCCAAGTCTCAATCTTCTGATTTCTTCATTGCAGTCTCCCTTTTGGTTGATGATTGAGCCAGATAGAAAATCTTGGACGATTTCTATTTCCTCATTGTCAACTTTAAAATCGGTAGTCATTACTTTTGTCTTCTTGATGTTCAGTTGAAATCCCACTTTGGCACTTTCTCCTTTAACCTTCATCAGTAGTCGTTTCAAGTCTTCACTATTTTCTGCCAGTAATGCGGTGTCATCTGCATATCTCAAATTGTTAATGTTCCTTCCACCAATTTTCATGCCACTTTCTTCTAGATCTTGTTTAACCTTCTTGTTTAACATCTATATGCACCCTCTCACCCAGCTGGTGTGAAGTTTCGGGCTTGGGTGTCATCAGTATGCTGATGACACCCAGCTATATCTGTTGATGGCTGGCCGGTCGGGATTGGCCCCGGGTGTCCTGGAGCATGCTTTTGAAGCCGTGGCTGGATGGTTGCAGCAGAGTTGGCTGAAGTTAAACCTCTCAAAGATGGAGATCCTGTACTTGAGTTGCAGGAGCGTGAATTTGGGGGCCCAGCTTCCTATACTCGATGGGGCAGCGCTTACACCAACTCCGAAAGTTAGGAGCCTGGGGGTGATCCTGGATGCCTCCTCGAAAATGGAGGCACAGGTCTTGGCAGTTGCCAGGTCGTCATTCTTCCATCTCCGACAGACCAGACATCTCACCTCCTATCTTTCGACCCGTGACTTAACTACAGTGGTCCAGACAATGGTCACCTCTAGGCTAGACTACTGTAACACACTGTATGCAGGGCTTCCCTTGAACTTGATCCGGCGGTTACAACTGGTTCAAAATGCGGTGGTGTGTGTCATCACCAGAGTGCTTTCTAATGTACACATAACACCGGTACTGCGCCAGCTGCATTGGTTACTGGTGGAGTACCAGATCAGATTCAAGGTCTTGGTATTAACCTATAAAGCCCTATGTGGACTGGGACCGACATATATGCGGGACCACCTCTTCCTATATGATCTCCGGGGGATGCTTCGATCCAGCAACAAACAGCTGTTAATGGTCCTTGGCACCAGGGAGGCCCACCTAGCGTCAACCAGAGCCAGGGCCTTCTCGGTCCTGGCTCCAACCTGGTGGAACGCTCTGTCTAAAGAGACCTGGGGCCAGTCGGATTTGTTATCCTTCCACCGGGTCTGAAAGATGGAGCTGTTCCACCAGGCATATGGTTGACACTGGTTGGGCCTCCCCGCCAGCTGACTAGAGGAAAATGTGCCCCTCTACTAGAAGTATCTACCACCCAGCCTTGTTAAATACTTTTGGAGATGGTTGGGAGGTGGTTTTTGGAGAAGTCTGCTGCTGTATGTTTTTTAAATATTTATATGGTTTTATTGGTTTTAAAGCTATTTGTATTTTAAATTATTATACTGCTTGTAATCTGCCCTGAGCCTGGTGATGCGGAGAAGGCAGAATATAAATTGAATTAAATAAATAAATAAATAAATCAGCCAGCTTTACTCTGCATAGAGGTTGAACAGGTAGGGAGATAATATGCATCCTTGTCTGACACCTTTGTCAAATGGAAACCATTCTGTTTCCTCATATGCTGTCCTGACAGTAGCCTTTGGGACAGGGGCAATCCCCTTCTTCTTTTTTTTCTACCACTGCAAACATCAGCAATTGGCAGGAAAGTAAGTGTGGTGGTGGTGGTGGGGATCCCTCAATGCAAATGGACAAACAGTAACCCTGTACAGAAAGCTCCTGACTCCCCTCCACTTTCAAAGTTTTGGTGTATTTCATTTCTGGCTAAGGGAGAAGGACAGTGCAAGTAGATGTCAGGAACCAAAATTAACTGGAAAATCGAATACTCCTTTTTTTGTTTAAGGCCATTTCCACATGGCTTACCTTTGCTCGGAACAACCCGGAACATTGCGCAAAAAATGCGGAAGATCGCGTTTTCTCGCGCGAGATTTGTGCGATGTTGCGCAAATCTCTCGTGAGAAAATGCAATCTTCTGCGTTTTTTGCACGATGTTCCGGGTTGTTCCGAGCAATTTCCGTGTGGAAATGGCCAATGTTTCTGCTTTTCAGAGTGTTTCTTTGCGGCTGATTGCCCAGTGATTGTAACTCTTACTGATTAATTTATCGGACTTTTAGGATTGTAGTCATAATTTTAATAAAGAGGAGAAGGATGACAACGGTGAGTCTGGAAGCTCTTTAAAGAGTGACCAAAGAATTGTTGCATAAACCAACACAGCATGGTAGTGCCTTCTTGGACTAAGCTCTCAGAGACCTGGGCTTCAACCTCTGCCATGTTGCTTGCTGAGTGACCTTGCATCAGTCACTTTCTCTCGGCCTAACTAACCTCACAAGGTTGCTGCATGGATAAAATGAGGAAGGGAGAACCATGTAAGCTTCCCCGAGCTCCTCGGAGGAACAGCGGGATGAAAAAACGCTAGATAAACAAGTGATCGGAATCCACCCAAGTTTCTGCCACACCATATCTTTACGGTTTCCCAGGACTCCTTTTGACTTTTTTTCTGTGACAGATTAACACAGCTGGAATGGTTTTAAACTAAATTTTAAGCGGATCTATTGTCTCTTTGTAGATGATTTGTGTGTCGTTTTGGCAGAACACGGGGTTTTTAAAATGTCCCAAACAAATTAATAGTAATTACCTAAATTGGGCAAATCCGTTTAAGGCCAACAGGGTTCTAGAATCTATGATTCCAGGACTCTGGCCTTCAAATTCTCCTTTTGCTCACGCAGCCGAGTTCTGCATCTGCCCAAAAAGGCGCCCATCTCTGCATGCCGTTCCTCCTTCTTGGCATGGCAAACCCTTCCATTTCATTAGATTTTCTTTCTTTTTTGTAAATCCCTCATATCAAATCGCAGCCTCAACATCATCTTGTGGTAGGAATTCAGTCTCCCCTTTCCTCTTTTGTTTACTCTGCGGTTACTGGAGGCGCAGGAGGGCTTGTCTCGATTGCATTGGGCATCACGGTTGGGTCAACACCCCTCTCCACAGATTGAGGGCCGAACAGCCAAGAAATGCTTACGGCTTGCAGTTGTTTGGGAAAGCCAGACTGTGTGAACGAACAGCTCCCTCAGCTTGCTTGGAAAATTGTGTTTGTTTGCAAGCCTCACTCCGGCTGAATCGTGGCTTTAAGGCAGAAAAGTACATGGAAAGAGAGAATGTGAACTTTCAGAACAGCAGAACAGTCCTGTTAAGTTATAATCAGGGTAGCAGTGCTTGGACATTGGAGGGGGGGGGCATTGGCACAGTGGTAGAACATCTGCTTGGCATGCAGAATGTCCCAGATTCAATACCCTACAGCTCTAGTTCAAGCTGAGATTCTGGAGAGCCAACGCCAGTTTGAGAAGAAAATGACTTGATGGACTAATGGTCTGATTCAATCTAAGGCAGCTCCTTGTGTGTTCATGTATCTGAATTTCTCCCCAGATTTTAAAGTTCTGTGAGTCTCTCTATACAATTCATCTTACACGGGGACACTCAAATATAGGGAGATGCAATGCTAGCCAGGAAGCGTAGTTTAAAAAGACAGAGCCAGTGGTGATTGCTCCTCAGAAGCTTTGTTAATTTCATCTTCGCCTCCCCAAAGGTTGTCAATTTCACCTCTCTATACCAGGGTAGTTTTAAAAGACAGAGCTGGCGGAGATTGCTCCTTGGAGCGTTTGTTAATTTCATCTTCACCTCCCCAAAGGCTCTGTCAATTTCACCATTCTACACAAGGCTTTTAATTCTCCCCTCCCCTTCCGGGAAGGCGAAGATGAAATTAACAAATCCTCTGGGGAGTGATCTCTGCCACCTCTGTCTTTTTAAACTATGCTTCCCAGCTAACATTGTGTCTCCCTACACTTCAGCATCCCCATGTAAGATATCTTGTGTAGAGAGGCTTGTTCACAAAGTGGAAAGTGGAACACCACTTGTTCACAAAGTGGAAAAGGATGCCCTAAGAATCCTCCACTGTTCCTCTCGCTTTTTCATTTTCAGATCGTGTACAGAGCACCCTCATGCACAATTGGCTTCAGCTTTTGGAGCTAAGAGTCTCTTTTCCCCCTAAGTATGTGTGCACCTTGATAAAGCACCATTCAAGGGCAGTCCTGCTCTTATTGTCCATGCATCTAGAGGTTCCGTAATGCTTTTTGCATAATTGTTTATGTTTACCTGTTTACAAAGTAATAACCTTGGGATATGATCCCTTCAAGACCAGGGAGGTGGTTGTTTCTTACAGTATTTAGACACTTCGTACATCCTTAACCCAAGGTCCATCCACTCCCGTGTCCCATTTTGAATACTGACCAGTAGGGGTGTGCAAGGAAAAAACTTTCGGCTTTCTTGTTTCGGGATTACCCGAAACAAGATTCTCTACCGGCATTAGCCGAAAGCCGAAACAAGAATCTCTTTCGGGATTCGGGATTCGGCATTATTTCGGCATTCTTTCGGGATTCTTTCGGGTTTTTTTGCTGGGAAAATGCCTCCGTCTTTCAGGACGCCTGGAGGAGGCATTTTCCCACCAAATAAGCCCAAAATTGGTGGGGACCTTCCTCTAACCCTTCTCTAACAACTACCCAAGTTTCAGACAGATTGGACTTTGGGGGGCCATGTTATGGCCCCCCAAAGCAGGTCCCCCCATCCTCCCCATAAGAAAGCAAAGGAGCAGCATATTGTTAGCATGCTGCTGCTCATCTTTCTTCATTATTTCCTATGGGGAAAAAATGAAGAGGCAGGCTTCCTTTGCCAGGGGTGGCATTTTGCATGCAAAATGCCCCCCAGCCCTCAGGGGCCCTTCTCCCACCCCTCCTCCCACCCCCCACCAAGGCTCAGCCTGCTCCCACTTGGGGGGGGCATTTCATGGCCTCCCCAAGTAGGTGCTCTAATCTCTACCACTGACAGCTGGGGGAGGCTTGTGTTGCCAGGGGTGGCATTTTGCATGCAAAATGCCCCCCAACCCTCTGGGGCCCTTCTCCCACCCCTCCTCCCACCCCCCACCAAGGCTCAGCCTGCTCCCACTTGGGGGGGCCATTTCATGGCCTCCCCAAGTAGGTGCTCTCAGCCCCTAAAGTCCACCCCTCACAGCCCCACACAAACCCAGTTCCCCCACCCCAGCTGCCACACACAGACCCAAATCCCCCCAGTAGCCCCTCACAGACCCAAATCCACCCCCACCTGCCCCACACCCACCATAACCCCAGGAACAGGCTGGCCTGCCCTCCCCTTTTGGGAACCCCTAAACTCTCTTTCCCAGGGCAGTTCTGCACAGACAAGGGGTGCCACAATGGTGGCAGTGCCAAATCGTCCCTGGGAAAGAGCACCTGCCCTGGCACACAGACAACCACCCCCCTGACCCCCCCACCACCCGCAGAGAAGGCTGGCCAGCCTGCCCCATTGTTCCCTATGCTGGGAACCAACCTCCCATCAAAGAAGGGAACACAGACACACAATCATTAAGTTTAAAAAACCTTTATTTTCTCATTTTCAAATTACAAGTGGTCAACAAATCACAACATATTACACTTATTGTCCCTCATAGCACAACACAACACAATTAACTACACATCAGAGAATCTTAAACACAATTTTTTTTTTGAAATGGACAAACAGTAAAGTTTTGAACATTACAACAGGTCACATAGTGAGCGGGCACAACAGGGCATGGAAACAGAAGATGATCATAATAACTACCAGCCTAATACAACTCTCCCTCCATAACATGACTTAATGGGGGGGAACCACAGCAACAAAATCCCCCCCCCAACCCTCTGGGGCCCTTCTCCCACCCTTCCTCCCATCCCCCCACCAAGGCTCAGCCTGCTCCCACTTGGGGGGGCCATTTCATGGCCTCCCCAAGTGGGTGCTCTGCTCTCATCTCTACCACCGACAGCTGGGAGAGGCTTGTCTTGCCAGGGGTGGCATTTTGCATGCCAAATGCCGCCCTTCTCCCACCCTTCCCCCCTACCCCCCACCACATGCATTCCTTGACAATCAAGAAATCTGGAGTTAAATATAATGTGCATGTAAGTCCCTCAAAGACAGAAGCAATATGGAGGTAATGACCCATTTGATTTCCACAACCTCAGACACAATTAGGGATCCGTTTCCCCTTGGTGGGGGATCCCCCACTCTCACCTATCACCCCGAAGGGGGAAAGTCAGTGAATGAGCCTTCAAGGTACGCTCCAGGGGCTGCTGCCGTGATGTCACTGATGTCATCTGGCTGCCCTGAGAGTATGCCTGTGCTTTGCAGTGGGCTGATTTGGGCCCTACAGGCCAAAGCAGGATCCCTTGTGGCCCAAATCTGCCTGCTGTGAATTGTGCGTGCTCCCCAGCCTTGTGTGATGATCACATCACCTCCTAGAACAAACATCATCATGCCAGAGCATTGCCATTAAATGATCATGCGTGTGTGAACAGACCCTAAGTATCCTGTAGGCTTCAGTGATGGTATAGTAATGTTTTCACTCACATTATAGAGAGAGAGAGAGACAGAGAAGGGGGGGAGGCACTGAAGCTAGATTATTTCTTCTATTTTACTGTCCCCTTCCAAAGCCAGGGTGGCATTGGCACAATGCCCCCCTCCCCCCGGCCAGAGCCTTAGTACCAGTATGCATTGACAGGCCCATGCATCATAGTCCTTTTTGAGACCCAGCCAAGTTGTGCCTTTTGGAGAAAAATGTTCAAGTTGCTGGTGGGGGTATGAACAGTTTTTAGATATCCACTGTAGTGCAATGGCTAGAGAGTTGGTCTAGAATCTGGCAGACTCTGATTCTGTGCCTTGTAGGCTTGATGGATGTTCTTGGCTCAGCCTAAGTAAACAATTGTGTTGTGTTTTCCAGAGGCAGTCTACGTGATTTTGGGGCCCTGGACAAATGTTCTGGACGGGGCCCCAGAACCAGTGCCGCCCCACCACTGGCTCCTTGCCAAGGCCAAGCAATTTGGTCACCTAGGCCCCAGATAGAGTGGGCAGGAGTGCGTTGTTTCCTTCCTCCCCCCCCTCCACCCCCTCCAACAACTAAGAAGGCCATCGGTGGAGTCACTCCAATGTGAGGCATGGAGCAGCTGTCTATTGTTAGCCTGGTTGTGATGAGGGTGAAACAAATCAAGGGAGAACAGCAATGTGTAAACCACTCTAGGTTCCCATGGGGGAGAAAACCGGGGCATAAGATAAACCTTTAATTTGGTGGGGAGGGGGTATATACATTTTATGTGTATGTGTCTGTATGTTTTATGCATTCAAATCACTTGTGGTGTACTTTAGAATTATATTGAGCTCCACAGTATCCCAAAAACCTTGTCCATGTATTGCAAACCGCAGTCAATCTACCACATCTAGGGTATTCTTCTTTTCCCTACTGCCTTCAATTTTTCTTAGCATTATTGTCTTTTCTAGTGAACCTTGTCTTCTCATGATGTGACATAAGCACTATCATCAATTGATATCTTCAAGGGAGAAAGCAGGCCTGATTTGGTCTGGATCCCACTTACATGTCTTTTTCGGAGTCCATGGTACATGTAAATTGAAACTTTCTTCCCACTTCACAGTGTGAATGCTTTTTCCTCCTATGAGCTTAGTCTAAATTTTACTGTACTGATACTGCTCATTTGGCCAAAAGGCCTGCCCTTGATCAATGCCACATTAAATACTTCATAATAAAAAAATGTTTTTAGAACCATTTAAAAGTGTCCTTCAGTGCCATACGCTGATTTAAAAAAACATAAGCTAAATGTTTGGGAACACAACCAGATATGTGAATGACTGAAATGCAGCCCAATCCCACTGCTACTTAAAATCCATTTTTGATGGAGGTCTGGATTGTCTTACATTGGTGTCATTGGGCTTGGAATCAGGAACCTGGAAGCGTTCCATGGGGGCTACAACTTTCATGCCAAGGCTAAGAGGGTGGGAACGGGATCTCTCTGGGGTGGCAAACTCTGGCCTTGGAAGTTACTGGCAATTTGGGGGTGGGACTTGTGGAAAGGAAAATCTGAGTAGGGATCTCCCCCAGAATCCATGGTCCGCATTTGCCCTCTAAAGAGATTGCCCTTGGAAGCAGCCAGTTTCTCTGTAGGGAACTACTCTCTCTAACCTGAACTCAAGCCCAACCAGGAGTTTGGCAGCCCTAGGAAAATTTCAGAAAAAGATGGCAAAGGAGGGCCAGCAACTGATGGAGGCATGGAAGCCCACACCAGGACAGTAGCAGGGGCCTACTTGGGCACAAGGGACAACCAGTGCTCTCATCCCCCATAGTCCACTCCTTACAGCCCCACACAAACCCAGTTCCCCCACCCCAGCTGCCACACACAGACCCAAATCCTCCACTCAGCCCGTCTCAGAACCAAAACCACCCTCAGCTGCCCCACACCCAGTACCCCAGGAACAGGCTGGCCAGCCTGCCCCATTGTTCCCTATGCTGGGAACCAACCTCCCATCAAAGAAGGGAACACAGACACACAATCATTAAGTTTAAAAAACCTTTATTTTCTCATTTTCAAATTACAAGTGGTCAACAAATCACAACATATTACACTTATTGTCCCTCATAGCACAACACAACACAATTAACTACACATCAGAGAATCTTAAACACAATTTTTCTTTTGAAATGGACAAACAGTAAAGTTTTGAACATTACAGCAGGTTACATAGTGAGCGGGCACAACAGGGCATGGAAACAGAAGATGATCATAACTACCAGCCTAATACAACTCTCCCTCCATAACATGACTAAATGGGGGGGGAACCACTGCAACAGGGTCCAGCAGAACCTATGTCATTTCCTGTGGCTGTGCTTTCAGTTCAGACACACAAAGCTGAACTGGGCACTTCCAAGGCACTGGACAATGGTATTTCTGGAGCAGTTCTGCAGAGGTCTCCCCCCACCCCCACACCAGCCTCAGAATTTACCTGGGAACATCTGTGAGAGATCATCATTGGCCGGTGCCCATCCACCACTCTACCCGCATCCCCCAACCATGCAAACCCAACATTAACATCAAATTTTTTTTTTTTTAAACATGAACATTCAATCAACTTTTAAAAAACATAATCACAACATTTTTTTTTGGTTTTTTTTTCCTTTTTTTTACATGAACGGAACATCAACTTTTAAAAAACATAATCACAACATTTTTTTGGGTTTTTTTTTTTTATGAACATTCAATCAACTTTTAAAAAACATAATCACAACATTTTTTTTTGGTTTTTTTTCCTTTTTTTTACATGAACGGAACATCAACTTGCAAAAAACAGTACAACAATTCTTCTACAATTTTTTTTTACAAGGAGTTCATCTGATAAAAACACCTAAGCAATCCCTATCTAACCTGTTTCTCCCTCCAGTAGCAATCCATGTTTCTGGGGCATTATTTCTCATAATAAATTTGGTCCCACAGGGTATGTCTCAGTGATGGGAGATGTTTTGAATACCCTGGGGGGGGGGGCTTTCAAATTGCTGGGTGTTTTCCCTTTGCCACTGGTTCCTAACCACCCTCCCTCTACTGGCCGGTTTTAACTGTATATACAGGGTTTTATACAGGGGAGAGCGCGATTCCAAAGGATTGGACTCATAGAGGATGCAGGCCACAAGTTGGGCTCACCTCAGTCACTCTGGAAGTCCAGTCCTGAGAAATCGAAGAGGCGAGAGTTGACCTTCAGGAAGGTCAACTGCTCGACTCTCCATGGGAGAAGGCGAGTGCGATGTGGGCCGACAATGTCGCCCGCATGTGAAAAGACGCGCTCGCTCTCCACGCTCGTCGGAGGGCATGAGAGCAGCCGCTGCGCCTCGAGGGAGAGGTCCGGCCAGACCGACTCCTTCCTGGCCCAGTAGCTGAGCGGATCGGTGGAGAGCGACTCGCAGGGCTCCGCGAGGTAGTCCCTGACCATCGCCTCCGCCGGATCCTCTCTCACGGTCCTCACGACCCCAGAGGGGACGAGGGCCCACCGGAGCATCTCCATCTCCATCGGCACTCCGGTGGTGGCCTCGGGGGGGGCCTGCGCAGAGGGGGCGTCAGAGGGACCCGCACGGCAGGGCCCCTCTTGCGTCCCCCCTGTCGACAGGCGTCCCCTCTTGGCCTGCCTGCGCCTCACCCAAGAGCAGAGCCCGTCTCTGGCTTGGGTGAGGTTCCCGTCCCGCTCGGCGAAAGTGCCCTTTATGCGCGGGTCACACATGGTCGCCAACATGTATGACTCTTCCTTAGTGAGAGGAGTTAGCCTGGCAGCTATGCCCTGCTGCAGCCTTCTCACTAATGCGCGCACCGCTGGAACAAGGTCAGCACGGGGCGCGACCCGGTCTGCAAGGGTGGCCAGATTCCTCTGGAGCGTGTGCACCAGGGGAATGACCAGACCGAGGGTCGCCGTGTCTGACGAGACCGCCACAGTGAAGTCCTTGAAGGGCTTCAGGACCTCCACTGTCTGGGTGATGGTGAGCCAATCCTCCCGGTTGAACTCACCCACCTGACTCGCACCGCGGTGCTCGGAGAGCCACGCGTGGAGTGCGGCCTGCTGCTCCACCAAGCGCTCAAGCATGGCGCAGGTGGAGTTCCAGCGAGTGCTGACGTCAGTGATCAGAGCGTGCTCTGGCACACCTGTCCTGACCTGTGTCTGGCGCAGTTCGTGCGTGGCCTTCACGCTGCGCGAGAAGTGACCCGTGAGCCTCCGACATTTCTGGACAAGTAACTGGAGTTCACGGGTCCGGGTATCCACGGGTTCCTTCGAGGAGCCCAACCCCAGCGCATCTCTCACCACTAGGTGAAGCTTGTGAGCGGCACAGTAGACGCTCTCTCGGCTCACTAGATGCGCCGCTGCCCTCATGTTCTTGCCACCGTCCGTCACCATGCATCCCACGGTGGCGGGTCCCTGGCCTATCCACTCGTCCAACTGTCTCCTTAAGGTGGCAGCGATGTTCTCCGCCGTGTGGGACACGTCGAGCACCTCGGCGTGAAGCAAGGCCTTGCAGTAGCCGGCCTGGCGGTCTCGCATCCTTCCCTGTCTAGCTGTGCTAGGCACCTCCCCCCGGCCCCCACCCAGAACCGACTCGGGTTCCCACCAGTGAGCAGTAAGCGAGAGGTACGCTTGCTGCACACTTGGGCAGGTCCAGATGTCCGATGTGAAGTGCACAGTTCTCCCGGCAACCCGGGACAGCTGTGCCTTCACATGATCCCTGGCAGCCCTGTAAAACGAGGGCACCACCGATCTGCTCAACGACGTGCGAGCAGGGACGGCGTACCAGGGAAAGCAATCTTGGAGCAGCCCTGAGAAGCCGAAGTCTTCAACTACGGAATACGGTTGCCCATCCACTGCTATCATGTTGACGATGTGGCGCGTGATGCGCCTGCTCGCCCTCCGGATCCCCTCTCTGGGCACACTAGCGCCCTGCATACCAAGCATCTCCGGGAGAGAGGCTTGGCGTCCCTTTCCTGCAGGTACCCTTGGGGGGAGAGCACCAGAGGAGCCTGCCTCCTTCTGGCTAGCTGGCGGCCGTGCGGCGCCACTCGAACCCTCCTCCCGAAGAAGCACCGCCTGGTGGTGCCTCTTCATATGGTGCCTCATCCCAGACGTGGAGAGATGCCACACATCTTTGCCACGGCTGACGTGCTGCCTACAATGCAGGCACAGGGCTGCTCGGGGATCCTCCGTTGTCTGGAAGTGCTTCCAGATTTCGGAGGAAAAGGGCATCCCACGCTTCCCAGGAGAAGCGCGTTCGGGACCACCCTGCGGCACCTCCTGTGAGGTGCTCTGGCCGGACACACCGTGTCCCACTCTCGGCCGGGCAGGTGGGGATGGACGAGGCTGAAGGGGCAGAGATGTGGGCTCTTCCACCACAGTCTCTGCCTCTTCCTCCCGCGTCCTCTCCTCCTGCACAGCCGCGAGAGGCCTGCTGCTGGCCTCAGAGGAAACTGGGGTGGACCGCCCCAGGGGGGGTCTCACGGGCAGTTCCTCCAACATCCTCCGGGTTCCTGGGGTGAGCGGGAGCGCAGGGAAAGTCATGTGCTCCGCGCCCATCCCAGGAGACACCACATGCTGCCCCTCCTCCAGCAGCTGGCTCGCAACCACTGGAGGAGGAGGAGCCTCAGCAGCAGGCCCCTGCCCAGTGCCAGCCCCTGCCTCACGCACCCGGGTTGGGGGTGGCCCTCCAGCAGCTGCCTCAGGAAAGAGAGTCTTGCGAACCCTCTTCCTGTCACCAGAAGCCAGGCTGGTGAACGGCAGCAGCGCAGGGGAGGGCCTCCTCCGCTCAGATGGAGGGGCTGCCGCAGCAGTCCCCCTCCCCCTCCCCTCCTCCCCTCTAGATTTCTCCCTAGCCTTTCCCCCGGGTCCCCTCTCTGCTTTCCTCTCTGACATACTTTCCCCTCCCAAATTCAACCCTAACTAATCAGAAAAGATTTAGAAAACAAAGGTCAACTTTGTTTTCAAGACCTAACTAACCTGCTATAAATCTGTGTTTCTAGTGGCTCTGTGACTTGGAGATGAACAATCAAGTGCCTTTTTAAGCAACCCTATTTATGTCAGGGAACCTGAGCCTGCCAATCAGCTGAATTCCTCTGGAATTGAGCTGGCCCTAAACCCCAATAACAGGTGACAAAGCCTTAAACACTCACACACTAGTATGCCCGGGCCGGCCTGGCACCACCACGGGTGCCAGAGATGGGCAGTGGAACCCTAGTTATGGGGGCACTAATGGGAAGCCTATTGACAGCTATTACAAATTTTTATATATATATATATATATATATAGAATTCAAACCTAACACTCACTCACTAATGCTTTCCCTGCTGAGTCCCTATTTAGTTTTTTAAAAAAAACTAGGCTCGGTTTCCCTAATAATTATGTTGAGGGCAATTATCCACTGATCACCTACCAACTGGCCTACCTACCTAAGAGACACTATTTAGCGGGACCGATGTTTCTGTGGTATGTCGGTGTGGGGTGTGGATGTGGTGTTTTGAAGATGAGCCTCCCCCCTCCCAAGCTAGCAAGAACCCACCCCCAAGGCCACCCAAATGTGAACCCGGACTCGCTCACAGTAACACCAGTCCTGCAGTCCAGCGATGTTCAGGCGGTCTTGCAGCTGGTCCTCCTCTCCTCCACGATGCTGTCAAGAAAATTGGAAATGTTAGCAGAGTCAACACCACACGCCGCACACGCAACCCCAAAATTCAAGGCCCCGTTGCACAAGCCAAGTCAGCCCCCCCCCCTTAAAGGCTAGGGCCAACCAGCAGCAAAACAAAACACATCCACCCAGCAGAGCTTCTGGCCTGTGCAGGCCAGAAGCTGGCACACTCATTTTTTAGTCCTGTGAAACAGCAGTTCATGCCCACCCCACACTCAAACTTGAAAAATGAAACATGAAAGAAAGCAGGCACTGCGATCAATGCTGGCCCCCCTAACCCCCAAACAATATCCTCTTGCCCAACCAGAAAATGCCCCCCCCCCCGGCCCAAGCCATAAAGACAGAGCCAAAGCATATGCTTGCAGGTAGGCACAGCAGCAGACATAAGCTCAAAAACCAAATTTAACAACAACCCTACCAGTCCACCAGTGCAGATGTCCAGCAATGTTGATCCTCCACGCAGAGATCTGCAGGCCGATGTCAACCAAGTGCAGTCCAGTCCAGAAGAGGTCCACCAACGATAAACAACCTGAATGTGAAGCAAAACAGTGAGTGCCAGGCCAGCAAACGGGAAGGGTTACCAAAGCCGGAGCAGCAGGCCTGTGTGTGGGCCGAAGGCTGGCACAGTTGATCAGGACGGAGCCTGTTGGGAATCCTTGCAAGCAGGGGACCAGACACAGAAACGCAAGCCACACCATTCCAGATTGTGGAGCACAACTGTGAGAGCCAGCCAGAAGAAAGGCTTCTGGCCTGTGTAGGCCCGAAGCTGGCACACTCTGGTTTTAATCTTAAAACAGTGGATCAAGCTTAAAGAAGGCAAGCACAACAACCAATGCTGAACCCCCCCCCCACCATCAAACATTGTCTGCCCAACCTGTCCCCCAGGCCATACCTGTGTGTGGCCCACAGGCTGGCACAGTTGATCAGGACGGAGCCTGTTGGGAATCCTTGCAAGCAGGGGACCAGACACAGAAAAGCAAGCCACACCATTCCAGATTGTGAAGCACAACTGTGAGAGCCAGCCAGAAGAAAGGCTTCTGGCCTGTGTAGGCCCGAAGCTGGCACACTCTTGTTTTAATCTTAAAACAGTGGATCAAGCTTAAAGAAGGCAAGCACAACAACCAATGCTGAACCCCCCCCCCACCATCAAACATTGTCTGCCCAACCTGTCCCCCAGGCCATACCTGTGTGTGGCCCACAGGCTGGCACAGTTGATCAGGACGGAGCCTGTTGGGAATCCTTGCAAGCAGGGGACCAGACACAGAAAAGCAAGCCACACCATTCCAGATTGTGAAGCACAACTGTGAGAGCCAGCCAGAAGAAAGGCTTCTGGCCTGTGTAGGCCCGAAGCTGGCACACTCTGGTTTTAATCTTAAAACAGTGGATCAAGCTTAAAGAAGGCAAGCACAACAACCAATGCTGAACCCCCCCCCCCCACCATCAAACATTGTCTGCCCAACCTGTCCCCCAGGCTATACCTGTGTGTGGCCCACAGGCTGGCACAGTTGATCAGGACGGAGCCTGTTGGGAATCCTTGCAAGCAGGGGACCAGACACAGAAAAGCAAGCCACACCATTCCAGATTGTGAAGCACAACTGTGAGAGCCAGCCAGAAGAAAGGCTTCTGGCCTGTGTAGGCCCGAAGCTGGCACACTCTTGTTTTAATCTTAAAACAGTGGATCAAGCTTAAAGAAGGCAAGCACAACAACCAATGCTGAACCCCCCCCCCCCCACCATCAAACATTGTCTGCCCAACCTGTCCCCCAGGCCATACCTGTGTGTGGCCCACAGGCTGGCACAGTTGATCAGGACGGAGCCTGTTGGGAATCCTTGCAAGCAGGGGACCAGACACAGAAAAGCAAGCCACACCATTCCAGATTGTGAAGCACAACTGTGAGAGCCAGCCAGAAGAAAGGCTTCTGGCCTGTGTAGGCCCGAAGCTGGCACACTCTTGTTTTAATCTTAAAACAGTGGATCAAGCTTAAAGAAGGCAAGCACAACAACCAATGCTGAACCCCCCCCCCCCCACCATCAAACATTGTCTGCCCAACCTGTCCCCCAGGCCATACCTGTGTGTGGCCCACAGGCTGGCACAGTTGATCAGGACGGAGCCTGTTGGGAATCCTTGCAAGCAGGGGACCAGACACAGAAAGGCAAGCCACACCATTCCAGATTGTGAAGCACAACTGTGAGAGCCAGCCAGAAGAAAGGCTTCTGGCCTGTGTAGGCCCAAAGCTGGCACACTCTTGTTTTAATCTTAAAACAGTGGATCAAGCTTAAAGAAGGCAAGCACAACAACCAATGCTGAACCCCCCCCCCCCACCATCAAACATTGTCTGCCCAACCTGTCCCCCAGGCCATACCTGTGTGTGGCCCACAGGCTGGCACAGTTGATCAGGACGGAGCCTGTTGGGAATCCTTGCAAGCAGGGGACCAGACACAGAAAAGCAAGCCACACCATTCCAGATTGTGGAGCACAACTGTGAGAGCCAGCCAGAAGAAAGGCTTCTGGCCTGTGTAGGCCCAAAGCTGGCACACTCTTGTTTTAATCTTAAAACAGTGGATCAAGCTTTAAGAAGGCAAGCACAACAACCAATGCTGAAACCCCCACCCCACCATCAAACATTGTCTGCCCAACCTGTCCCCCAGGCCATGCCAAGAATAAACTGCAACACCTTTTTGCAGAGGCAGGCCACAGCAGCACATTGCCCAGCATCAAAAAAATTTACAAAAATTTTAAAAAGGCCTACCAGGTGTCCTCTCAGGATGTCCAGCACAGTTGATCCTCCAGGCAGATGTCCTCCAGGCTCCAGGTGCAGTCTCTCTTCTTCTCCTCTCTCGGTCACAGCTCAGCAGCAGCAGCAACAGAAGTGTTCCAGACAGTCTTGCTCCAAATTTAAATCCCCTGCTGCAGCCTCAGCCAAAGATTTAAATCTATTGGCTGGCATGAGAATGCAGCAGTGGGATTGGTGACTCCTAAAGTCCCCAGTCCCCTGCCTTTCCCCACCCACACTCCAAGAGCCACCCTCCTCCTGCTCCCCCTCCCCTACCTGTTAGTTTTGGCGGGAATCTCTGCTGCTTTGCAAATGCAAAGTGCAATGCAATGCTTGCACCTTGCATTTGCAAGGCAAAGCAGGATTCCCTATCCTCCTTTGCAAGAGGGGTGGGGGGTGACAGAAGGAGTGAGTGATTCACTCCTTCTCCCCCCCTCCCCTCTTCTAAAAGCCTGCAGGAAGCCTTTGCTTCCAGCAGGATTTTGCTAGCCGCTTGCTAAGGCAAACGGCTAGCAAAATCAAAATGGCGATTCTCGAATGCCGAAAGAATGCCGAAAGAATCCCGAAACGTTTCGGGTTTTTCTTTCGGCAATCCCGAAACGTTTCGGCATTCCCCGAAACGTTTCGGGATTCTTGAAGAATGCCGAAACACTTTTGTTTCGGCATTCTTTCGGCATTCTGAATGCCGAAACGCACATCCCTACTGACCAGTCAAATATTGCTGCCAAATTTTGTTGTGTAAACTGTTTTTTATGCTTTTAATGTTGATTTTATTGTAAACTTGTTTATCTGTGTTGTGACTGCTTTGAGCCTGTTCACAAGGAAAGTGGATAATAAAGCCAATAAATGAATTTAAAAAAAATAAATCTCTGGGAAGATTTCCAGGCATTTCCCCTAATTTCAACCCATTCATTTAAGCAGGCACTATGACTTTCCCACAGCAACCAAAAGGAATGTCAGTTTTAGTGCAGCCGGATCGGGGTCCTCATTTCCATTAATTAAATTTCTTACAGAAGTGTAGGAAGTGGAGATCTGAGCATTCCTGATTTGAGCTGCCCACATTATCCAGTGTTGCGCACTCCCCAACTGCCTTCTCCTAGTCAAGCAAATGCCCAGCCACTGGGATCTGCTATTACATTTCCGCCTTGGAATGAGAATTTCCCAGCCCGTTAGGGAAGGATGAGGCCTCACAGCTGTAGGCAGCCCACCAGCGCCCCCTGTGGTCAGTCAATCACCCCAGAGGGTCATTCTCTGGAGCGACTTTACTTACTGCTACAGACAGAGACAGCTGTGAAGAAAATGCACGAGTGAGCCGGAGGCTTGTTGGATATTCCATTGCTTTCTTTAGGCCTGGAGTTAGAACACTGAATGGAATTTGTTTGGACATCCCTGGACATTTGACCTGCCTCTTGTTGAGTGAAGAAACATCAGCTCCGAGCATGTAAGCGATGATCTGCTCTTTGGGAAATGTGCAGCGGAGATGTTGAACTTCCTCCCGGATGGACACCAGAGATAGGTTTTGGGTTTAATGGCCCAGATGGAGTTACTCGCTGTGCAGCTTTGCACAGGAAAAAGTCCCAACTATGTTGCCAGCGTTATACGAGCGGAATCGTATATCTATTCTTCGCAAACATTCTGCAGGGCTGTCTAGAATAGAAGTTTGAGGCTGGAGGACACCAAGGGACAGCGTGAAATGATTTCTCCAAGGGCATTCAGCGATTCATTCTTAAACTACAATGAAAATTGCTTCTTGAGCATCACAAATGTTCCCATTTTATAGGTGAGGGTCACTGAAGCTAGGGTATCCATGCCGGAGCACACTTCAGTTCGAAGAGAAATATTTCTTGCTCTTATGGAAGATTTTTTTTAAAATGATGTTAAATTTAAAAATGGGTTTTTATATAAAACCAGATTTAAATTTTTTAGTTTTTTTTTTTAAAAAAACATACCAGTTCCTTTATTGATAGGACATCTTGGAGGTCTTTCATTCATAGGGTCGCCATAGGTTGGAAGCGACTTGCCAGCACAACACATACAGATTTTCCTTTCAGAGCAAACTGGTTTTTAGTGCAGTAGAAAAGAACAAGAGTCCAGTAGCACCCACAAGACTAACAAAACTTGTAGTAGGGTATGAGCTTTCATGAGCCATGTCTCACTTCTTCAGATACCTAATGGAATTTGGGGCCATAATGGCTTGAAAGTAGTCCACTTGTTTTCCATGCTGAAGATCTCAGGTTAAATTTCCGGGATTGCCAGTTAAAAGCATCTCAGGTTATGTGGAAGAACCCAACTTGAAACCTTGGCAAGCCAATGTTTGTCAGAGAAGACATGATTGACTATGAGAAGTCAAAGATATGACAGCCACATGTGACCATGGGTGGCTCTTACTGGCAAAACGTTACCTGGCCACAGGACTTTTTTCAGTAGGAACGTGGGGGAACGGAGTTCCGGAATCTCTTGAACAGTCGCAAAACTCGTCTGAGAAGACGCTATCTTCCACTTTTTTTCACGACGTTTTGCAGCGTTCCGGATGAAGGTGAGTAGTATGGAAATGGCCATGATCTAATCAATCATAAAGTGTATTTACCGTAGCGCAAATTATGAATTTTCAGACACTTCCGATGAAATTGCATTGACTTTTTGCTTTCCATCTCACAGAGGACGTGTTCTGCCCACAAACTACCAGCTGCTGACGCCACCAAGTTCTGTGTACTTTGGGTCAGATCCTACCGGCCTCTCTGCTTAATCCCACCAGAGTCTCCTGGTGGTCTCGGTCCCATGTAGCTTTCCTTCTAGAAGGGTGGATAATTCTCCCAAAGCATGGTTTTCTCTGTATGAAAAGGGGGTTCCTCCTCCAAATTTTACCAGCAGTGTATGTCAGTCATCTTGCCCTATGTCCTTGAAAGTTTATGGATAGAAACTGAAATGCTTAATTTCACTGTTGTTCCCTTTGCTATTAATGGTCTGTGAGCTGCATGACTAGATGTGATACTCTAGAATAATACAAAAACTCTATAATTGGTTGCAAGTGAATGGACTCACATAGCCAACAACTCACCAGATCAGACTAAAAGTCCATTTAGTCCAGCATCTTCTTTCTTACAGAAGCCAGCCAAGATGTACTACCACCATCCAAGGCCTACAAACAGCACATGAAGGTCAACACTCACTCTCTGATGTTGACTCCAACAATTGGTGCTCCGAGGCACATTTCCCCTGAACATGGAAACTTCACCTGGCTATTGAGACTAAAACAAATAGGTCTGCTGTTGTGATATCTTTGATCACTGGAAACTACTAAGACAGAAAATCTTTCTAGTTCATGGCTCTCTGTTCTGATGTTCCAGAATCTCATACAGAAAGCCATCTTTTCCAATATCTGTTTCCAGGAGTCATTCCGTAGAAAAAGAGCTGGAGGAACTCATTAGCATAACTCATTTGCATATGCCACGGCCCTTGACATCACCAGAAATGTGTCATTAGCATAACTGATTTGCTTATGCCACACCCCCTGACATCACCTATCCTGGCTGTTTTGGACCCAATCCTGGCCATTCAGGGCCAAAATTGGGCCCAAAAGGGCCTGAAAATGGCCGAAAGGGGGCCCAAAATGGTAAGGATTAGGCCGCTGCTGAGCGGGAGAGTGATCCACCACACATCAGAGGCCCAATCCAGGCCATTTCAGCCCCAATCCAGGCCAAAACGGGCCCAAAATGGCCGAGAGTCAGGTGGATGGGGCCACCTGACATGTGACCTCTTTGGGGAACTACCAGAGCTGTCTTCCTGCTCAAAATGAGCCCTCTCTGTTCCCTGAGATCTTTTTAACTAGAAATATCAGGAACTGATGGTCACTCTAAACGTTACTTCCTTCACGAGTTTTCCATGGAGCCAACTTGGGCCCCACACAGACACACAGCAGCTCTGGGGAATGGCTTGTATTAAATAAGGAGAGCCCAAATGGGCTCAGAAAGCTGCTGCCTGGGGAGAGAGAGCTCTTGGCTTTCCCCCAAGTGTTTTTCTCTGTGCAAAACCAGTGTGGGGTGAGGAGCTTTCCCATTTCTGCTGCCACACATGCACATAATCCCTCTACATGTAGCGGCAGAAACAGGAAAACTCTCCCCTCCACCCTGCCGCCTCACTGTTTTTGCACAGGGGAAAAAAGCTTGGGAGAAGGGTAGGTTCTCTCCCTCCCCCAGCGGCAAATTTCTGAGCCCATTTAGGCTCTGCTTTATCTATACATTCCCCAGAACTGCTGTGTGTCTGCTTGAGCCCGAGTTGGTTCTGTGGTGAACTTGTGAGGGAAGTAACGTTTGAACCTGGGTCCTTCTGCGTACAAAGCAGGTCTTCCCCTCCCTCCATTCCAACACTTCAAATGCAAGCAACATGCCATCTAAATTCCGTGCATCGGGATTAATATGCCCCTTCGAGTCTTCTACATATCGAGGCACAGGATTGAGATTGTTTACATATAAAACTTTTTAAAAATAATAATAATAAAGTATTCCGGCAACATGCAGATGTTCAGAAGCTACTCAGCAATTTCCCCCTTCCTTTGGAGGACTGCGTTGTCCCCCTGTAAGCAGCATCCCTGCTGTCCAAAAAGGGTGACCTCTCTGCCCTCTAGCTCCACTGTGTCCCCACCGGGGCCACGTCAGTCAAGCTCTTTATAGCCTTCGGCCGGCTGCTCTCTCGCTATCCCGAGCAGTGAGAGTTTGTATACAAAGCTGTCAGCGCCCTTACAAGTGGGCGGATTTTCCAAATCATCGGTAACCTGAGTGGCACTCCAGCCCCAAATTCTTTCTTTCTCAGTGTCAACAGCACACGGCCCCGGGGATATCCCCTTACAGATGATCTCCTGCTCAGTTGATGGGCAGCAGGGAACAGGGCCAGGAGTAACTGTGACAGGCCCGGGTGTTTTTACAAGCGCAGAGTTAATAGGCTGGCTAATGTGAAGGATTATCCCCTTTGACCCTGAGACACGGGAGGGGGGATACTGTCACACAAACTCCTTTAGAGAAAGTGGGAGGCAAAGAACCTTCAATGGCTCTTGTGTATATATGCTGCATATACATATCACTCAGTTCTACCCTGGGTGCACTCTTTGTCTCCTTCCTTCCATTTCCCAATTCTGAGCTCTCCTCTTTCCACCTTTGTTCTTTTTCTTCATTGACATCATCTTCTTGATTTTCAAAAGTTACTGATCTAGTCTCTCTCATATACATAGGGTTGGAAGGGACCTCCTGGGTCATCTAATCCAACCCCCTGCACAATGCAGGAAATTCACAACTATCTCCCCCCCACTCACAGACCCAGAGACCACCTGCTCCATGCCCAGAAGATGGCAACACACCATCAGGATCCCTAGCTAAACTGGCCTGGGGGAAATTGCTACCTGATCCCAAGGTGGTACTCAGCCTTATCCCGGGCATGTCAGAAAGAACTGATGTAACCCTTCCTGCCCTCCCTCTCATGATCTGCCCAGGTTTACAGAATCAGCATTGCTGTCAGATGGTCATCTAGCCTCTGCTTAAAAACCTTCAAAGGAGGACAGCCCACCACCTCCCGAGGAAGCCTGTTCCACTGAGGAACTGCTCTTACTGTCAGGAAGTTCTTCCTAATATTTAGCTGAAAATTCTTTTGATTTAATTTCAACCCATTAGTTCTGTTCTGACCTTCTGGGGCAATGGAAAACAACTCTGTGCCATCCTCTATATTGCAGCCCTTCAAGTACTTGGAGATGGTTATCATATCACCTCTCAGTCATCTCCTCTCCAGGCTAAACATACTGAGCTCCTTCAACCTTTCCTTCAATACACATACCTGTGTATTCTTCATAAACAAAAGGGGGGGAGAAACCCTTTGCATCTAGTACAGGCTACAGATTCCAGGTATCTTAGTGTTTTTATTTTTGAAAAGCAATATTTCTAGCTCTCAAGATTGCCAAGATAGGTTTGTTGAGCATGTGGGAGAAATCAGAAGAAGTTATATCAGAGCCTTGAATGCCTTGTTGCTCATTTCCAGGATGGGCAGAACAAAATGAGTGAGGACAACTAAGAAAACAGCAGAGACATTTTTTACAGAAAAGCCTGCAGCAAAAAACCTATGGGGACCGAGAATGGCATGTTTGTGACATCACAGGCATTAGCCAATTTTGCTTTCTTCAGCTGAATTTTTTGTGGTTTGTACTGCTGGATGTTCTCAGAACACATTTTCTTCAAAAGCAAGAAGAGGCATTTTGAAGGAGCAATGCTTTTTAAGAGAGCCAGTTTTTTGAGAGCCAGTTTGGTGTAGTGGTTAAGAGCACTGGACTCTAATCTGGAGAGCCGGGTTTGATTCCCCACTCCTCCACTTGAAGCCAGCTGGGTGACCTTGGGCTAGTCACGGCTCTCTGGAGCTCTCTCAGCCCCACCCATCTCACAGGTTTTTGTTCTGGGGATAATAACGACATTTTGTAAACCGCTCTGAATGGGTGGTGTTGTCCTGAAGGGCAGTATATAAATCAAATGTTTTTGTTGTTATTAAAAAGTCACTTTTGTTTCCAAAATATTCATCCATCATTAGACATTTTTTCTTAGGGAATGGTGTCTGACTGGATGATGAGTTACATTTGGGGCCACTTTTACAAGGCACCATTTACTCCCATAGGAGCCTCTCCGACAATTAAGATCTTTCATGGAGAGACATGGAGAGACCCACTTTTAGAAAAGGGTTGAGTTACCAGAGACGGGGCCTTTTCTGCTGTGCCATCTTACTTGCAGAATTGGCTCCACGCAGCTGTTCACCTGCTTCCTAGTATAAAATGACAGGCTTTAGGCTGTATCCTTCCATCGCTGAACGCTGTTCTCTCATTATGCTGTTGGAATGCATTGCCTTGTTCCCACAGGAAAATTCAGTCGCAAATTCTTGCTATACCCGCCTTAGAAGACTCTGGCTGGGAGGTGTGGTAGCAGTTTGTTAAATAAACATATGAATAGAGAATTAATATTAAAGATAATTGTAGAAGGAAATGGCTAAAGAGGCTCTACGTGATGTCTTCAGCCACTGAGAGCCAGCATTGCGGAGTGGTGAGGATCTGATTAGACAATACGTGAAATGCGTGTTGACGATACGTGAAACTCGCATTTAACGTATCGTCTAATCAGACCCTAACAGTCTCATACTCGGTGACCCAGGTTCCCAGCCCACCTCTGCCATAATGCTCGCTAAGTGATCTTGATCTGGATATGCGCTCTCAACCTAAACCACCTCAAAGAACTGTTGTAAGGCCAAGTGGAGTCTCTATATGGAGTTGAACTGAGGCAGTCACCTTAAGTAAAAGATGGGGGGTTGGCACTAGCAACTTTATCACCTACCCCCTGCCAGCCAGACTGTCGCCTGCCCCCTACCTGCTCCCTACCTGCCCCCTACCTGCCCCCTACCTGCCACTCACATGGGAGCTGGAGGAGATTATCCTCAACCTCCACTCTGGCGTCTCTAAAAGCAACACATTAAGCTGCCGCATGCCAGTTCCCAAATGTTCCTTCTGCACTTGACTGTTCAGCCACCATTTCGGTTTGTCTTTCCAAGGGCAACTAAAGTGGAGGCTGAACTCTCGCGAAAAGAAGAAATCGTACGAGAGTTTAGGGAACCTTAATGGGCATTCATGGCTTATTGTACTATTTTTATTTGTAAAGGCAACTATGAGAGTGTTATCTGTTCTCTCTTCCTTCCAAGCAGGTAGCAGAACCAACGTCAGGGGTGGAAGCTACTGCCACCCTCACCGCCTTCAATGGCAAACCATCTTGTGCTACCACTGAATGGTGTCATATATGCTGCCCCGAGGCTGAGCTTGATGGAAAGGGGGCCAATTCCTGCAACAAAAATCTTAGCCCAAGGAGAGGGGGGAGAACAGTTGCGTGTCAGTGAGAAGTGATATTGACATCAGATAATCTCTCTCCCAACTCCCTCAAAGCCGGACTTCCATCTCTTAAGGAAGACACAGACGATTCCATGCATTGTGGAGGAGAGCTCTCCCCGGTTTCAGCATTTGGAAGGATCGAGAGTGGGACAAGTTTGGTCCTTGGCTGAAGGGCAAAAAGAACAATAGAGCGAACGCAAATGGAAAGGGTATCTCCCTTCCCCCCTTCCTGGACGAAAATTTTGACAGCTCGAAATTTGACTGGCTCATCTGAGCATCTAGGCAAGAGTGATCTCACCACGCTGATTCATCTGGCTGCAGTTGTTTAGATCCTGAATGGGACGAAGGTTTTCCACTCTCAAAGGATTTGGACGAGCCAGACTGGATTGCTTGGTATGCTGGGCACCCTGCCAACCCACCACAAGTGTTGGAGTGTTTGCTTCGTGTTTGCGCTGCCTGGTTCTCTCCCCTTCTCCATCCGCCCAGCAAACCCTCCTCTTTCAAATGACATTGGATAAGCTCTAATTAGAGCCTTTATTGTTCCAAACTTTGGCAGGGGAGGAGAGCCGTGACTTATTCAGACAGCCCCAAATCCACCAAGACCTAAACCCAGAGTGGGACTCGTAGAATGTTTAGACACAGGTTTAGTTCAACTTCATTGTGAGGATTCAAGGCAAAGGAGGGTTAAGAGGCCAGAAGCAGGTGTGGCTGGGACAGAAAAGATGTTCATCTGGGATTAGTAGAGCAATGGGCAGATTTTCCTTCTTCTTTCAAAAGCATAATGTTGGGTTAGCATCTATGTTTGCATCCAACTCTTTTTGGATCTTTCCCATAGCACAAGGGACCCTCCAATGGTATATGGAGCCTCCCTTCGACACAGGGAGGCATCTTTCAGTATACGGAGCCTTCTTCTTACGAAATCAATCAGTCAATCAATCAGAAGCCTCCGTGCGCTAATTAATTTAATTAATTAATGTATTAATTATTAATAATTAAATGAGTGATTAAATTTAATGGAATAAATTAATTAAATAAGAAGAATTATTAAGAACGGAATAAGAATTAATTAATTAATTACATTTCTATTCCGCTCTCCCTGCAAGCAGGCTCAGAATGGGCCACAACAGTATAAATATACCACAATAAAACTTGGCAGCATGCATTATAAAATCAGCAGTAACAATAAAACGTTTGAAAGCGCCACGCACATATTGCATCACCCCTTCAGCCTAGACAAGCCCGTGGGGCAGGGTGGTCGACTGCAGATGGATACAAGGTAAGGGGGATGTACACACCTCCTATGGCCGGAGGCTGGTATGGAACATTTGGATGGCTCGCCCACCCCAATCACCATATGCCTGGTGGAACATCTCTGTCTTGCCGGTACGGCAGAAAGATAACAAATTTGAAAGAGCTCGGGTTGCCGCAGACAGAGAGTTCCACCCGGTTGTTGCCGGGACCAAGAAAGCCTTGGCCCTGGCAGGCCAGATCGAGGGTTGCCGGCGCGCAGGGCAACCCAAGTCTGCCCCCTCGCACAGCTCCTGGCACTGTGTGATGATGTCACTTCCATGATGTCATCACACAGGGAGGAGCGTGCAACCCGCACAGCTCGCTGGCTGCGCTGGCATGCCACGGAGTTGGCAGAGGCAGCACGGGTGGCTGGGAAGCTGCCCGCGACATTCGCCTGCCCCGCAGAACAGGGGGCCTGTCCTGGGGGGCAGGCAAATAGCACGGGCAGCCTCCCAGTCCCCCATGCTGTCACTCACCTGCCCCGCAGGACAGGGGGCATGCAGCAAGCCAGCTGCCCCCTGTCCTGTGGGGCAGGTGAATGGCGCGGGCAGCCTCCCAGCCCCCCGTGCTGCCACCTGCGCACTCCTGGCGGCTGGCAGCTGCACCTGGTGCCCCCTCTTTGGCAGCACCAGGGGCAGACTACCCCCCCCCCGCCCCCATCGATCCGGCCCTGGGCCCTGGTTGAGGCAAGGCGAACCTCCTTGGGCCTGGAGACCATTCTGATGCATAGTACCTTCCTTCTGGTTCATGGACCTTTCCTCCAATGGAAAAGGGATGTTCTACCAAAGGAAATCTTCTAGTGTAGGAGGAAGGCTCAGCCATTACTGGAACAGATTCTGAAGAGGCAGCACAGAAATGTTCTAAATAAATGAATGAATGGAAAAACAGGATCCAACCCAGTATGGTCAGTATTCCATGTATTTAGTTTGATAACTTGCCCTTCCATTGGTTTGAGTGGGAAGCATTTCTGGCTATCCCTTCTTTGTTTTCAATCCAGCTACGATGAAACTTTCTGTGACTGTAAACCTCGTGCAGGTGGTTCCGTCTGCCATGTTTGAGACAGGTAGGAAAACAAGAAATGCAGGCATTGTCTTGAGTGGAGGGCAGAAATTGGTTTTCAACAAGCTTATATGCCACTCTTCTAGACAGATGAGCCTCCCATTCAATCAGCAGGGTGCTGATTCACAGCCCAACCACTTAACCACTATATTACAGCAGCTCTTTACTATATTTTGCATGTGTTTAATTTTTGGATTTATAAGCTGCCTTGGGACACAAGGGAAAGACAAGGGTACTGGGGGTCAGACGCAAAGCCTCTGGAGGAGTGCAGGGTCAGCTTGGACTCCTCCTGAAGTAGCTCCTCCTGGCCTACAATTGGAGGCTCGGGTTTCCTCTCCACCACATAGAATCTTTCACCAGGTTCAGTTGATTTGGCACCTATGGCCCGTGCTTGAAAAGCGTGACCTGGCCACAGAGATCCATGCTTTGATTATATCGCATCCAGGTGAGATGGTTGTAATGCACAAAACATGGTGCCGCCTTTAAAAAATGTTCCAGTTGGTAGTTTGTGGGTTTTCCGGGCTGTATTGCCGTGGTCTTCCAATGGGATAACGAATTCTATGAACAGATGGATGGGGTGGCCATGGGGAGCCCTCTCAGCCCAGTTATAGCAAAAAGACCACGGCAATACAACCCGGAAAACCCACAACAACCATCGTTCTCCAGCCGTGAAAGCCTTCGACAATACAATGTTCCAGTTCGTCAGATGCGCCTGACGAAGAGAGTTGTGGTTCTCGAAAGTTTATGCTACAATGAAGTTGGTTAGTCTTAAAGGTGCTACTGGACTCTTTACTAAAGCGCCGAGGGTTGTCAGGTCCCCATACCACCCTGGTCAGGTGGGGGGGTGGGCAGAGAGATAGTACTTACTCATTAATTCCCTCGTGTGCTTGCAAAGCACACATGGCCTCCCAGGCAGGTGTGACGACATCACTTCCAGAAGTGATGTTATCACACCCAGCAGGAGCGTACCTGCAGAACACTAGCCCCGGAGGTTTTTTTTTCCCTCCTGGACACATTCCCTGGGCCTCCCCCCCCCCCCTCCACTGGCCGGGTAAGTGGCAGTGGGAGGCAGAGGCTGGGAGTGGGGGATCGCTCTAATACCACCCCATGCTTGAAGATCTTCCCTCAAACCCATTAGGCTCTAGTTCAGCCTTTTGTGGCAGCAGAGAACAAGCCTTCTAGTAGCGGAAGAGTGCGATCAGATCCCCTCCAGGTTTGGCAAGAAGGGCGACCTACCAACAACCAACATGAGAAGTAAAAAGTGATACTAAGGTAAAGGCTTTTTTTCCACAAGGGATCGTTTTATTTATTCATTTTATTGCACTTATGTTAAGAACATAAGAGAAGCCATGTTGGATCAGGCCAATGGCCCATCCAGTCCAACACTCGGTGTCACACAGTGGCCAAAAAACCAGGTGTCCTCAGGAGGTCTGCCAGTGGGGAAGGGACACTAGAAGCCCTCCCGCTGATTGCCCCCCCCCCCAAAACACCAGGAATACAGAGCCTCACTTTCCTAGGCAGAGAGCTCCATCTGCACCTTGTGGCTAAGAGCCACAGATGGACCTCTGCTCCATATGTTTATCCAATCCCCTCTTGAAGCTGTCTATGCTTGAAGCTGCCACCACCTCCTGAGGCAGTGAATTCCGTGTGTTAATCACCCTTTGGGTGAAGAAGTACTTTCTTTTATCCGTTCTAACCTGACTGCTCAGAAATTTCATTGAGTGCCCACGAGTTCTTGTATTGTGAGAAAGGGAGAAAAATACCTCTTTCTCTACCTTCTCTATCCCATGCATAATCTTGTCAACCTCTATCATGTCACCCCTCAGTTGTCGTTTCTCCAAGCTAAAGAGCCCCAAGCGCTTTAACCTTTCTTCATAGGGGAAGCGTCCCATCCCTTTAACCATTCCAGTTGCCCTTTTCTGCCCTTTTTCCAGTGCTATAATATCTTTTTGGGGGTGCGTGCTCTCTCTGCCAGTAGGCTCAGAGCAAATTGTATGTTAAAGTAACTATACACTACAATATAGGAACATTACTACATTCACAACTCCCTACGACATAACACAAGGGCTCCCCAGGCAAACAGGAAAATGTTACTCTGTAAGCTAAAAAAGAAAGAAAGAAAGAAAACATACCCCCATCTTCATAAGAAGAGACTACATCTAGAACGGAAACATAAGGAAATAAATGGTCAGCGAGGACTTATTGGTTCACTACTGTACTTACCTGTTGGATATTTCCTCACCAGTTGGACTATGGGACGTAGGGCCTGACATGCTCTGATTTGTATATTTTAAGGTTATTAGCACAGCATATTTATTGTTCAAGAAAGACTTTGGATGATATATGTATTTATTGTAGGCATTATATTTATTGTATTTATTAGACTATGGCCCTTTTCACACTGCTTACTTGCTCCCAGGAAGTTGCGAAATATCGCGCAAAAAACGCGGAAGATAGCGTCTTCTCGCGAGAGTTTTGCGCGACATCGCACAAAACTCTCGCAAGAAGACGCTATCTTCCGCGTTTTTTGCATGATATTTCGCAACGTCCCGGGAGCAGGTAAGCAGTGTGAAAAGGGCCTATATCCCTTTAAAGCACATTGCACGTTTCATAAAAATTGAAATATTATTGATTGTTATTTCTCCAGTCAGGGTTTCCTGTTGTTTGTTGGCAATTTGCATACTGGAGTAAGCCCTTTGTTGGTTGTTTTGTATACCACATCTGAACAATTTTTTCTTCGTGTCTTGTTTGTGAGCTTCCTGGAGACAACCCCTCGCTTCAATGGACCATAGTTCAATTTTTTTTTGCTTCTCACTCCCAGCATCTCCGGCATGCGCTAATTTTGCAGCAGCCTGCTCTCTGCTTCTAGCTCTCTAGAGCATCAACCCCTTTTTCATTCCCCAAGAAAAGCATTTGAGCTTAGATAACATGCTTTGGATAGTTCGATACTGAACGTCAGTGTTTCCAATTACACTTCTTTTGTTTTATCTCCTTTGTGTAATATACACATTCCCTCCCACTAATTGGATCCTTATTTTTCATTAAAAAAAAAATTGCAATGTTTATCCTTCATATTGTTCCACACATCTCAGCTGAGCTTCTGTTATCTTTACTTTGGAAATACATGTTTAGGTTCTGTTGGCACAGAAAGCCCTTCCATCTCTCCAAGTACTCATTATAAGATCTCACAATTTTCCATAGTAAATTTTCTAGACAATCAAACACGGATCAATGTTAGTTTACATTTTCAGCCCATTCCAAATACTTTCTAATGGGGTGGGAGAGAGAATCTAACACAACGGCGTCTTACCTTTCATACACAACGTACCCTTAGGAGTGGTTCCTATCTGATGATATTCTAGTGGCTCAATGCCCAGACATTTTCTTTTGTATATCATACTTGGCTCGCTCTTCCAGGCTGTCCTCTGATCTCTTGATAGTTGCTTAACAAATTCTAGAAGAGACAGGAGTTATGTAGAGAGATGGGACTCAAAATCAAGGGGAGGAAAGCTACAAGCCGATGAATGATTCTGTAGTTTCACATCCTGTCCGACATGCGTCAAAAGCAAAACTCATTTTAACATCTGAACTTGGAACTTATGTGCCAAAGATTTCAAAAATAAACATGCACACACACACACACAGCATCTTGGAAAGGGTTAGAAATGAAGCTGAATGAAATATTCTCAACACAGTTGGGAGCTGATTTGTTTACCTTCCTGGGCTGCTCCCCCAAAGTTTGCAACCTTTTATTTAGACCGGACTGCTTCTCTCCAGCTCCATCTTCCCTCTGGGCTTGAGGTCAGGGGCCCCTCCAGGATATTTATTTGGAAAAATGTATATGTACCATTAGATTGGTACAAATCCACTGGCTACCCATCATTTACCGTGCTCAGTTCAAGGTATTAGTTATTACATACAAAGTTCTTCACGGCTTTGGTCCGGCATATCTATGGGACCGGCTCCCTCCCTATGTTCCTCCATGGCAGCTTCGCTCATCTGAACAGGGTCTCCTGCAGGTGCCAGGCTGCACACAGGTGAAGTCAGCAGCAGCCCGTACACGGGCTTTCTCTGTGGTGGCCCCTGTCCTGTGGAATGACCTGCCTGAGGAAGTCAGAAGAGCCCCCACTCTCCTGGCTTTCCATAAATGATGCAAAACTGAACTATTAAAAAAGGCTTTTTACTCAAATGGGAGGGCTGTACTGTAAGGAGTGGGTCTCAGATGCTTTGCTAATGAGTTAGGGACCGTAGACGTCATCACTCTATTGCCTTACATATTATCTGCTGCTTTAAATATGTACTCATATGCACCACCAGTGCTCCATATTGTCTAATGTTAGTCCTAGCATTGATTATGTTTTGCGCCGGTATTTTTTCTACTCTGTCTTGGATCCTTGCTAATGCTATGTCTTTAAACTTGTATCTGTTTACCTTATGGTATTGTATTGAAATGTACTTGATACTGATTGTATTAACCTCATACTGTGTAATCTGCCTTGAGTCTCAGTGAGGACTATAAATGACGCAAATAAAAAAAATAGATTGTTCTTCCCTGAGGACCATTTATATCAAATGTAGAAAATGATTAAAATCTAGAGTCAAGTAGTTGCCAGGTTGGAAAATTCCTGGAGATTTGTGGATGGAGCTTGGAAAGGGGTTTGGGGTTTCGGAGATCAGTTGTGATTCTGGGAGATGTTCAGGCTTCACTTGGAGCTTGGCAAAAGTTGGCGCAGCACTTTGAATGTGGTCTCTGTCAAAGGAGCCTGCCATCAATTTTGAAGCCGCGTTATGCACCTGTTGAAGACACTGACATCTTTGGAGGCAGCCCCACATAAAGCAAACTGCAGCAGTCTAGCCAGCATCTGAGCACTGCACAGGCCCCCATGGCTGGATCTTGCCTTTCCATGTATGCTAAGTAGAGATGGGCACGAACAGCAATACAAACTAAAAAAAGGCACGAACAGCCCAATCAGCTGTTTGCGAACAAGCTGTTCGTGAGGCCCCATTCTAAACGAACAGGTGGTCGTTGCAAGCCTCGTTTATTGCTGTCGTCAAGCCAGACAGTCTGGCACCTGCAATCAATTCCCTTGGCAACTTAGGCAGGCATTGTCTGAACTCTGTCTAAACTCCTGCTGTTGCCCTGGAAACCCCAATCTAAGCCCAATTTAGCTTGATAGGCAAGTCTTCCTTTCAAGTGTGGAGCTCCAAATTTGTTACAAGGAAGCAAAGAGCAGGAGGGAGGGGGGCTCCCAGCTCTGGGTTTGCAGGCAGTGAGGGAGAGACAGTTGCTGTTGGCATTTTGAGAGAGAGACAGGTAGAGTGCATTGGAGCTTGAATTTTCTCTGTGTGTGGTGGGATAGGGATCTACCTCTTCAAGTTTCAGGGCTGCTGCCAGGCTCTGGGCCAAGCTATTATTTATTACTGGTACCTTTCCTGCTGCCTGCTCAGGTATGGTTTCTGGGAGTGGTGCAGTAGGGATCTACCCCTTCAGGTTCCAGGGCTGCTGCCAGGCTCTGGGGCCAAGCTATTATTATTGGTACATTTCCTGCTGCCTGCTCAGTTAGGGTTTCTGGGAGTGGTGCAGTAGGGATCTTGATGGCTGGAGGAGAGCCTGCTGGCCCCCATGAACAACGAACAACGAACAACAAACATGTTCGTGAACAGGTCACGTTCATCAATGTTCGTTGTTCGTTGTTCGTGGATGGCAATGAACAACGAACACCATGTTTGTTGTTTTTTTTCTGTCCGTGTCCATGTCTAATGCTAAGTACAGCAAAGCTCATAAAACCAAAACCAGGGTGCAAACCTCTGGAATCATTGCTGCCTAAGGAAATGTTGTGTTTCTCATTCATTCCCACCCCGTTACATTTGTGTGTGAGAGAGAGAGACCTAGCTGTCCTGAATTACGGCTGGTAATATTGTTTGCCGGGTAAGATGTTAGCGGATTAACTTCTCCGTGCCTAAAATGAGAGGGCCGGTGAGCAGACGAGAATTCCCACCAGACTCCCACGGCTGTGTTGGGGGCAATCAGACCCCGACAACTGCTCTTGGTTCCCAGTGCTGCAAAACCAGCAAGAGACATTGTGAGAAGGCTCACCTGCCCCTGTTAAAACAAGCAGAGTGGTTTCCTGCCCTTAATGAATTCAGTTAGCAAACATTCCCCCAAACAAAACCGCCAAGCCCGAGAGCATTGATGCCTCCAGTGTCTTGCATTTGCCAAATGGATTAGCCACTCAATTGCCAACTCTGTCGAATACGACATGGGGTTTAATGCATTGGGAAAGGGATTTTTGATTTATTAGGATGTTTTTCCTTTGTGAGGCCTCATGTGCCTGGCTCTTAAATCCCCTGTTTTCATTAGCAAAAGGCAACAGGGTCTTAAAATAAAACTGATTTGGGGAACTGCGTTATTAACCTTGAAAGTTCTTAAATGCTGCATTACAAGAAATAATCCCACATTCCACAGCATGCGGAAAAAAATTAAAATAATATAGATAAGGGCAAAGATCACTCATTGTGTAGAATTTACACAAGATGAAAGACGCAGAGGTGAAGTGGGTCTGGACTGGGGTGGGGGAGGAGGCAAAGGCATTGGAAATGGACCGACCACAGCTTTAGATGGATTTTACAATCAGACTATGGATGCTTGGGAAATTTCAAGAAAGCATAGCTGGGGCTCCAAAAAAGTTTGTCAGAACTTGTATAAGGCAGGAATATGTTTCAATGCTTGGACAAGAGTGTAAAGTAGGTAAGTCGAACACCAAATACATTCTAGACAGGGGCACAAAATAAGCAAATACACCATTCACTGACAATTATTAAAATAATGTTATGTCGGCTTACTTTGAGTTAGAAAATGAGAATCAGCAATCAGATGGTTGAGGGCCCTCCCTTTGCCCCTGTGGTAGGGTTGCCAGGTCTGGGTAGGAAAATTCCTGGAGATTTGGGGGGTGGAGCCTGGGTAGGACGAGGTTTGGAGAGGGGAGGGAACTCTGCTGGGTATAATGCCATAAAGTCCACTTTCCAAGGCAGCTATTTTCTCCAAGGAAACTGATCTCTGTCACTTGGAGATTAGTTGTGATTCTGGGAGATTGCCAGCTACCACCTGGAGGTTGGCAACCCTACGCTTTGGTCCATAGAGTTAGAAGGGACCTCCAGGGTCATCTAGTCCAACCCCACACACAATGCAGGGAATTCACAACTATTGGCCCCCCGCACAATGCAGGGAACTCCCACACACACATACACACACCTGGCGACTCCTGCTCCATTCCTAGAAGATGGCAAAACACCATCAGGAGCCCTAGCCACACTGGCTTGGAGAAAATTGCTTTCTGACTCCAAAGTGGCAATTGGCATTCCCCTGGAAATGTAAGAAGGGGCCACAAGAACTAAGCACTGATGTAACCCTTCCTGCCCTCCCTCTCATGATCTGCCCAGGTTCACAGAATCAGCATTGCTGTCAGAGGACCATCTAGCCTCTGCTAAGCTTCAGAAATCAGCTTCAGAAATACTAAGTTGTTTATCAAGAGATTGGAAAATAGCTTGGAGTATCCTGGGCCTAATTCCAAATGTCAGCAATGTTTAGAATTCCCTCGATGCTCCTTCTGACATCAAATGGAATCCCAAGGCTTCCAGAAGTCCCCCAATTTAAGGTCACCAACTTCAAGGTAGAACCTGGACTTGCCCTGGAATTACAAACGTTCTTCCAGAATTACACCTGTTCTACAGGCTATACTTCAAAAATATCCAGGAGTTTCCCACTCCAGAGTTGGCAACTATATTGGGAACTGTGCAGCTGGAATGGAGGTCTCCATCCACTCCATGGTTTATTACCAGTGACATCATCAGGAGGGAGACCAGGCCACCTGCTATGGCCAGGCTTGGCCTGTAGGGATCCTTTCCCCCAGGTAGGAGCAGGGATCCAGTTTGGTGTAGTGGTTAAGAGCAGCAGGACTCTAATCTGGAGAGCCGGGTTTGATTCTCCACTCCTCCGTTTGAAGCCAGCTGGGTGACCTTGGGCTAGTCACAGTTCTCTTGAGCTCTCTCAGCCCCACCCACCTCACAGGTTGATTGTTGTGGGGTAATAATAACATACTTTGTAAACCGCTCTGAGTGGGCATTAAGTTGTTTTATTTATTTATTTATTTATTTATTTATTTAATCATATTTATATTCTGTCCTCCCCGCAAGCAGGCTCAGGGCGGATAACAGCATTAAAACATTTAAAACAGTTCATTAAACATTATCATAAAACATTAAAAGCACTGTATAAAGATACTAAAAATAGCAGCACTTTTTTTTTTTTAGTGGCGATTACAGGAAGTGCAGCAGTGCAATTGAACATGGCAGCAGCTTCAGAACTTCAAAAATATCCAGGAGTTTCCCACTCCAGAGTTGGCAACTATATTGGGAACTGTACAGCTGAAATGGAGGTCTCCATCCACCCCACAGTTTCCCTACCAGTGACATCATCAGGAGGGAGACCAGGCAGCAGCAGCATCAGGGTTTCCGGAGCCCACAGAAGGCTGGCGGGCCAGGAAACAGGCGCGCATGCACGCACATAGGCACCAGCCTGCATGATGACATCATGTGTGACGTCATCACAGGTGCGTGTGCACCACCGGCTCGATCGCTGCGGTGGGTGGCTGGGACGGTGCGCGGGTGGCCGCCGAGCTCTCCCGCTCAGTTTCCCTGTGCCGCCGCAGACGCCTGCCCACGGCTGCTGAGCCCAGCCAGGGGCGTGTGCTGGCGGTGGCGGCAGTGCGGGTCAGGAGGGTCAGGAGGCTGCAGGTCCGTGGCACTTGCTCCTGCCCCCCGCGTCTCCTCCGGCGCCCCTTCCAGCACCCCGTGCCCTGAGGCCACCTCCTACCTGGCCTCAATGGGCGCGCTGGCCCTGAGACCAGGCCCCCTGTTATGGCCAGGCTCGGCCTTTATGGATCTTTCCCCCCGGGTAGGAGCAGGGATCCCCCACTCCCAGCTTCCTCCCCCCTCCACCGCTTACCTGGCTGGTGGTGGGGAAAGGCGGGGCTGAAAGGCCCTAGAGGCAAGAAAGCTCCTGGGCAAACGTGCAGTGGGTGTGCTCCCAGTGGCCACAATGACATCACTTCCTGAAGTGACATCATCACACCAGGTGGCGGGCACGCTTTCCCAATTTTGGCCCCCATCCGGCTGAACTGGTCCAGCACAAACTGGGAGTACGCTCACTGCTGCCACAATGATGTCACTTCCTGGAAGTGATGTCATCGCATTGGTGCTTGGAGTATACGCACACAGACTTTACCTCCAGATAAGTGCCAAGTCTCCTCCTCCAGCTGGAAGAGTATAGGGACCTGGCAACCTTACCCACTTCATCCTCCCTCTTTGTTGACCACCAACAAGCCAAGGGTTTGTGGGGGGGGGTCTTTTAAGTCCTTTTTAAAAACATTAATGCAACACCTAGGGTCCCCAGGTCCCCATACCTTACTGGTGAGAGGGGGGCCTGCAACTTACATGTTGCAATCTCCTTGCGTGTGCACTCCCAGAGAGGTATGATGATGTCATTTCCAGTCCAACTGGGGACAATATTGGACCCAATGAAGCGTAGAAGTATGCCCATGACTGGTATGCTGATGTTGCTTCAGGAAGTGACATTGTTGCATCCCACCAGGAATGCTCCTGGTGTGCACTTTCCCAGGTTGCCTGCCCGTGGCAGGCAATCTATGGGAGGGTTGCCTCCCTGGGAGATTACCCACCACAAGTGGGCAACTGGGAAGTATAGT
Source organism: Eublepharis macularius (assembly GCF_028583425.1). Lineage (NCBI taxonomy): Eukaryota > Metazoa > Chordata > Lepidosauria > Squamata > Eublepharidae > Eublepharis > Eublepharis macularius. The sequence continues at coordinate 91,442,510 of NC_072800.1, read as the reverse complement.
AACATCACTTCCAGCAAATAATCAGAAGTGACCAATGTGACTGTCTACTCAAACAAAACTGGTTTTTCTATAGAGTTTTGTCAGAATCCTGGAATGTTGCGTCAACATCTCACAGGTGATTTGACATCACTTCTGGGTATTTGCCAGAAGTGATGTCATGCCATCAGCACAACATCATTCCTCCCTCCCTTCCCTGTCCTGCTCATTATCAGTCAATGGCTTGCAACCCTATCCCAGTCAGAGCTGAAACACACAAGACAAATTATACATGAAGAGCACGTATTAGGTCCCGCAAGCTTTCCTGGGAGTGGTAGTCTTACCCTCCCCACTCTCCAAGCTCCTGGAGGAAAACTGAGCTGAGTGGATTTTCTTGCAAAGAACAGCCGCTTGACTGGAGAGATTCTCGCTTTCAAAAATCCACTCACTTCAGTTTTCCTTCAGGAGCTCAGAGACAGGGCAGGGTGGGGGGGATCCAGGTTGCGATTCCCTGCTTGGAGAAGAAGAATGGGACTGGGTTTCTCTCTTGCTCACAAAACACCTTGGTTTTTTTCCCTGCCTCTTGTTACATTATTACCCACCCCCACCCCCATCCCAAGCGTGCGTTCTCCCAGCCCTCTGGCTCAGTTGCTCTGCACGCTGCCCCGGCTGCCTACCGCACCTGGCCCTCAGTTGTGTGCCGCTGTCAGCAGCAGCAATACATGGCAACTGAGTGGGTGGACTGGGAGGCTTCCCAGTCAGTTGCCCCATGCTGCCACTGCCAGCATGAACTCCTGGCCAGGTGCAGCAGCTGCAAGCCACGCACGGCCAGCGGCCAGGGCAGTGCGCGTGCATCCTCCCAGCCTTCTGGCTCAGTTGCTCCATGCGCCGCCTCAGCCACCTGCTGCACCTGGCCCGCAGCTGTGTGTTGGCAGTGGCGGCAGCAGCACAGGGCAACTGAGCTCCGTGGCGCGTGCCCCCACCCCAGTGCCCCCTCCGGTGCCTTAGCACTCGAGGCGGCTGCCGGCCGAGCCTCAATGGACACACTGAACCTGGATATAATGCCATAGAGCCCTCCCTCCAAAACATTTTCTCCAGAGGCATTCATCTGTGTCATCCAGATATTTCTGGGAGCTCTCCAAGCCCCACTGGAGATTCGCCAACCTATTTCAGTAGTCTGTAGATCAGTTATAATTGCAGGAGAACTCAAGGACACAGCTGGAGATTGGCAACCCTGGAGGGAGTATATTAAATTGTATCCAAGGAGAAGTTTGGGGTTGCCAGTAAAGATCAGTTTTCCCCTGTTCAAAATGCAGGCTGGAGTAAAGAAGAGAGTTTGGAACAACAGGCCTTATCTTGACCCAAAAATATTATTATTTCAAAATCTCCCCAGATTGTTTTGCTAATTTTTTAAAAAAGATGATCAAATAGTGAGTGATCCTTCTTTGTCTGCCAATATTTTTAATAAGCATCTTAGTCAATGTTAGCACAGCTGTTTTGCAGATCAGCTCTTCTGGTGACTCACTCTTGGAAACAGTGGCTTCCCGAGATTTATCTGCTCTTTTAACACATGCAAGAGACATGTCCCCATCTTTCAGAGCACGGGACAGCAAGAGGTGCTACCGAATCCAATGCATACTGGGCTTAGGAGAAAGGGGGGCATGTATAGACAAAATAGGCCAGTGAGCAAGTGGGGTGGATGGGGGGGGCATTCTGCAAGCTGAAACTCTCGATTTATATGGGACATCAAAAATACTGCATGTCTCCAGAGGCCACCATGGTTGCCTTACTCATGGGGAATTCGCATCACCTGGTTTTCCCTTGAAGCTGACATTTCCAAAGATGTTGACTTCCTGAAGCTGGTCCAAAACAAACTAAGCTACAGAGGAGTTTTCAAATGAAACAGGAAGGGGGAGCTTGGGGCACGGAGAAAAACAAAACAAAACAAGCCCAGCTTGGATCTTTGCAGGATGCTGGTGAAATATCTTGAGTTGTTGCAAGCAGAAAAAAGGAAGGCTAAAAAGTGTGACTACACAAGACGACCCTAATGGGCTGCTTTCACACATGTTGGATAATACACTTTAGCCACCGTTTGGAAGTGGATTTCCCTGTCTCATGCAAGTGCATTATGTGAAAGCAGCCTGTGGAATATATGCTGACACTCAAGGTTGGGAAATTGCTAAAGATGTGGGGATGAAGCTGGCCAGGGCCAGGTTTGGGGAGAGGAGAAACCGCAACAGGATATAATCCCATATTTCTAAAGAAAGAGGACCCCCCTGCACACCTCTCCCAAAATGCTTTAGAATGCCCAAGGAGAAGTTTGAGTTTGGTTCCTGTAATGGTGCCTGCCAACATCCCATGGCCAGAGAGCGACCATTTTTTAAACAGATGGGAGTTTTAGAAGTAGATTGGGATTGCTGTTGCCTGGCCATTGGCAGGTCCGCCCCGAGCCTGCGAAAGCGGGGAGGGCGGAATATAAATATAATAAATTAAATTAAATTAAAATTAAGGAAAAATCTCCAGTAATCGAGCTGGGCATGCCCAATCTCTTGGATGCTGTGTGAACATGAGTGTTCGCACTAAGCCAATAACATCGTACTAGGCTAGAAGTTCCCAAATCGGGATTCTCAAGCATCTGCTGGTGTAGCTCACAGCTGGTTCACAAACACGGAACCATGCGTTCTGCCACAAAGGCATGACCTCTGTACTGCTTTCAGTGCCACAGAGTAAATCTTGGGTTCCACAACTGCCACGCTCCTCTCTCCAAGCTGAAGCAGAGCATCATACTAATTAAAATGTGAGCAACATTTCAGAATTTGAAATGAACTTTTTGAAAGTCAATCCAAATTTTGTTCCAACAGATACTTCCATGGTCTTAAATATTGTTGATCAGTTTTAAGGTAATAAAGATGATTACCAGCTTAGTGAACTCATAGATCCAGAGGAGTTAGCCGTGTTAGTCTGTAGTTGCAAAATAGTAAAGAATCCAGTAGCACCTTTAAGACTAACCAACTTTATTGTAGCATAAATCTCTGGTCAGTTTCTTCATACCTTCCATGCATCTGACGAAGAGAGCTGTGGCTCTCAAAAACTTATGCTACAATAAAATCGGTTAGTCTTAAAGGTGCTACTGGACTCTTTACTATTAGTGAACTCAATATTTGTATATTGTTGCAAAATCAAAAAGAGTCCAGTAGCACCTTTAAGACTAACCAACTTTATTGTAGCATAAGCTTTCGAGAATCACAGTTCACTTCGTCAGATGCAGAGAACTGTGATTCTCAAAAGCTTATGCTACAATTAAGTTGGTTAGTCCTAAAGGTGCTACTGGACTCTTTTTGATTTTGCTACTACAGACTAACACGGCTAACTCCTCTGCATCTGTATATTGTTGTTATGTTCCTTAAAAAAAATCAGGATTCAAATGCACAGAATAACAACAACAACAACAACAACAACAACATTCGATTTATATACATCCCTTCAGGACAACTTAGAGCAGTTTACAAAGTAATGTTATTAATATCCTTACGGCAATCACCCTGTGTAGTGGGTGGAGTTGAGAGAGCTCTAGAGGAGCTGTGACTGACCCAAGGTCACCCAGCTGGCTTCAAGTGGAGGAGAGGGGAATCAAACTTGGTTCTCCAGATTAGAGTCCTGCCACTCTCGACCACTACACCAAACTGGTTCTCACACCAAACTGTGCTTCAGAAGGTTCTTAACTTTGCCCTGATACTCATTTCAGCCGTACAGCATCCAAAAGCAACCTGTGTATGCATAAAAATTGAGTTTTAAATCTTTTCCTGGCTTGAACAACTTCAGGCTGTGAAAGTGGGGGGAATAACAAGTTTTGATCAGCCTCTTTGCACGTAGAAAGCATCACTTGTGCGTGCTATTGTGTGTTCAAGTAGGGTTTTACACACACACACACACACACACACACACACACACACACACACACATACCCTGGAGAGTGTTCAAGCATGCAACCTGTTTCCTAAAGCAATGGAATCCAAGGAAAGATTTACAACATTATTTAGCCTTAATGAAAAATGGGCCAGTCCTCGGGGACATTGCAGGATGTCATTGTCCCATATACTGGGTTGGTCAGGCCCCGCCTGGAGTACTGCACGCAGTTTTGGAGGCCTCGTTTCAAAAAGGATGTGGACAAATTAGAACAGGTGCAGAGGAGAGCAACCAGGGCGATCAGGGGCCTGGAGACCAAGCCCTACAAGGAAAAACGAAGGGATCTAGGAATATTCAGTTTGGAGAAGAGGAGGTTGAGGGGAGACATAATTGCTCTCTTGAAATGTTTAAAAGGCTGTTGCTTAGAGGAGGAAAAGGAGCTGTTCCTTTTGGTAACAGAGGACAGGACTCGAAACAATGGGTTTAAAGTACAGGAGGGAAGATATCGGCTAAATGTTAGGAAAAATTTCTTTACATTAATTCAACAGTGGAATCAATTGCCTAGGGATGTGATGGGTTCTCCTTCATTGGCAGTCTTCACAGAGCGGCTGGACAAATCTGTGTCAAGGATGCTTTAGACGGTTCCTGCATTGGGCACCGGGCTGGACTAGATGGTCTGTAAGACCCCTTCCAACTCTAGGACTCTATGATTTACTTAGAAATTTATGTCCCACATTTCTCCCAAATGGGGGCCCCCAAAGTGGTCCTCATTCGACCCTCATGACAACCAGCCCGGGAGACAGGTTAGGCAAAAGAGGTGACTACCAGCCCAAAATCACTTGGTGAACTTGCCTGGTCTCCAGATTCTAGCCTGGCGCTCTAACCACCATACCCTATCAGTCTTTCTTTTTCCCACAAGTCCTAGCTCACATCCTTTTGAAGGTGCTTCATGATCTGCAGTAACAGGTCCTCCACTTGCTTCCACCCCCAAGCAAGCGCTGTGACCCCAAAGCTTCCAGGGAGTAGCGTATAATTTACTTATGTACTGTGGGAAGAAAGTATTGCAAGAGGCGGGTTGGTTTCTCAGCAGTACCTCCTTTGGCCAGAGCTCAGTGATATAAGTCACTGCTTGTTACATCTCTGGCTGCCAGCGAGACCTACTGTAAATTGAAGATTCCTTTGAAATGGATCGTGCTGGCCCAGGCTTCCATACAAATCTGCCACTGTGGGCAAGAGTCCTCTGCCCGCTGTGGCTCTTATTTGAGTTCATTTCATCATTTATTAAGTGAGGGGGTCTAAAACAGCCTGGATAAAGGTATTCCAGTCCTCTCGAAAGGGTCAGGCCAGCTTTGTTACACAAGGGACAGACATAATCTTCATGCACTCGGAAACTGGATTCCAATTGTCCTTTGAAGTCAAACCTCCTTCCCAATTCTTTGCAGGCAACGGTTTCCTGCATTGATTAATGAAGTCCTCTGTAGCTGTTTGAAGTTGGCAGCTGTTTAATATTGATTAATAGGCCCTCTGGACGGAAAAGATCAGGTGAGGGCCCTCCTTGCCACTTGCGAATGAAACCAAATTAACCTTAACACAGCTCAGATTTTTCTGGAGGCTTATGAAGGGGTTTCAGTGGGGCAGGGAGAAGCATTGATTCGGAGAGACATCTGGCGTTCCTTCAGTTACTTTGTAACAATCAAAACGATAGAAAAATCAAAGGTGGAAAAGCCACCAACAACTAGAATTAAAAGCTGAAATACAGAACCAGCAGGGGGAGAGAAAGCAGGCGTTATACTTTCCAGGAGCTCAGTCTGTGAGGGAAACGGGTGTACCAAACAGTGTGATGTAACTTGTTTGCCTAGCAATGAGGGCGACCGTTTTTTTAATTACCTATACTACCTCTCCACATACACCCGGTGAGTTTTTGCAGAAGACAGCATGGAAAGAAAAAAAAAAAAAGAACCAAACATGTGTGAGCTTGGGTGGCATCGCTGGTAGCACAGAGGGAACCCAAACCAGACCCAGCCTGCGGGTGATGCGTAAACAAACCCCGCCAAGCCGGACCAAAGGAAAGAAACTGCATCTCCCTTCTCTGGATGCCAACTGGGACTTTGATTGACATCTGACAGGTACGCCCAAGCTAGAATTGCCTTCCTCAAGGTGGTCGCGATGCCTGTGGAAAGATGGCATGCCCAGTCAATGCCGCCTTGTTTGTTCTCCTGAAGCCATTTCCTAACCAAGCACAACGGCTGATGGAGAATTTCTGCAGATGGTACATTTTAGAACACAAGTTCTTAAAGGGGAGGATAAGATCAAGGCAGGAGGCAAGGGCTGTTTTCACGCTGCTTACCGGCCACGGAACATCGAGCCGAGCTCCCGGAACGACAGCATCTTCCTGGTGCGATTTCATGCGAAAACTACCATTCTCGTGCAAAATTGCGGCAGGAAGATGCTGTCATTGCAGGAGCTCGGCGCGATATTCCGTGGCTGGTAAGCAGCGTGAAAACGGCCACTGTCTCACACACGCATCTAACAGCTTGATTGGTGAGGCTTTACCCCAGACATGGTGAATAGATCTCATGTCAAGAAGCTGAACCAGGGCTCGACCCTCAAGCAGCGAATGTTCCAGGGAAAAACAGGAGATAAAAACGGTGGCCCAATATTCCAACACTCTCCAGCTCCCACCCTGCAGAAAAGCGTACTGTCTGAATCACCCCTTCTCGGGGTAGTATGTGTCGAGTTGTTCAAATCATTTCCAGCCTTGCCACAACTGCCTCTGAAGCTACCACACAACCTCCACAGGGGGCTACGTCTAGAAATAGTTTCAGGTCGGTAAAACAGCAGGATTTGAGTCCAGTGGCACAAGAATTTTCAGGGTGTAATCTTTCGAGAATCAAAGCTCCCTTCTTCAGATACCAGCTATCTGAAGAAGGGAGGTTTGACTCTCGAAAACTTATACCATGAAAACTCTTGTTGGTCTCTAAGGTGCCACTGGACTTAAATCCTGCTGTACATCTGGAAACTCCACCATCTGGTTGCCAACTCTTCCCCCCAGCCTAGCACTCAAAACAGGGGAGGAAACCAGAACCTCATTCCATTCCTCCCATGTGGCTCCTCTACAAACATATAGGCGTGGTACACAAAAAGCATAGATCCAGAGGAGTTAGCCTTGTTAGTCTGCAGTAGCAAAATAGCAAAGAGTCCAGTAGCACCTTTAAGACTAACCAACTTTATTGTAGCATAAGCTTTCGAGAGCCACAGCTCTCTTCGTCAGATGCAAAAGTGGCTTTGCCAGTACACAAAAGTGGCTGCCATTTTGATTCCTTGCTTGCGAATCCATGTCTCTGGGAGACATAAAATAGCTTCTTTTCTATTTTACCTGTACCATATACCAGAGAATGTAAATCAGAGGATATGGAGGGCTTTTGGCCCCAAACGGGTTGAATTGGTCCTGCGCAAACCACAGGAGCATGGCCACTGCTGGTGTGATGTCACTTCCTGGAAGTGACGTCATTGCACCTTGCCAGGAACCCCGCATGGCTTTGAAGCATAGTAGCTGAAGGCCTGTCTTCTCCCATACATTCCTGCCGTGGAGTTGAAATCGCGGGAAGAGGCTCTCCTGACCATCCCATCAACCAAAGAAGTTTGGTTGGTGGGTACATGGGAGAGGGTCTTTTTGGTGGCGGCCCCATGACCATGGAACAATCTCTCCAGGGAGGTGCTCCAGGCCTCCTCATTCCCTAGCCTCAGGGCAAAGCTGAGGACTGCTTTATTTAGGACAGGGGGCTGGGTTTTAACTCTGTTTTAATTATTTTATGCTTATATTTCATTTTGTAAGCCGCATCGAACACCCTTGGAAAAGGCAACTAATAAATATTTCAAATAAATAAATCCCCCCAACACACACACACACAGACTCTTAATCTAACGCATCTTTAACCTAAACCCTTCTAGGGAGTGCAGGGCAACGTTTATGATTGCTTCTCCATTTATCCTCAAAGCAATCCTGTAAGGGAGGCTGGGCTGAGAATAACTGGCCATTGAGTTCCATTGCAAGGTGCATATTTCATAGAACAGAATAATACGGTTGGAAGGCACCTCCAGGGTCATCTAGTCCAACCTCCTGCACAATGACAGCCAGTTTGGTGTAGTGGTTAAGAGCGGCAGGACTCTAATCTGGAGAGCCGGGTGTGATTCCGCACTCCTCCACCTGAAGCCAGCTGGTTGACCGTGGGTCAATCACAGCTTCTAGGAGCTCTCTCAGCCCCACCCCCCTCACAGGGTGTTTGTTGTGGGGCTGAGAGAGCTCCTAGAAGTGGGTGCTCTGAGTGGGTGTTAAGTTGTCCTGAAAGGCGGTATATAAATTGAATGTTGTTATTAATGATGATGATGATGATGATGATGATGATGATGATGATGCAGGAAATTTACAATTACCACCCCCTCCCACACCCCCAGTGACCCCTTCTCCATGCCCAGAAGATGGCAAAACACCGTCAGGATCCCTAGCCAAACTGGCTTGGGGAAAATTGCTACCTGACCCCAAGATGGCAATCGGCATTACCCTGGGCATGTAAGAAGGGGCCATGAGAACTAAGCCCTGATGTAACCCTTCCTGCCCCCCCCATGATCTGCCCAGGTTCACAGAATCAGCATTGCTGTCAGATGGTCATCTAGCCTCTGCTTAAAAGCCTCCAAAGAAGGAGAGCCCACAACCTCCTGAGGAAGCCTGTTCCACTGAGGGACCGCTCTGTCAGGAAGTTCTTCCTAATGTTTAGTTGAAAACTCTTTTGATTTAATTTCAACCCGTTGGTTCTGGTCCTACCTTCTGGGGCAGCAGAAAACAACTCCGCGCCATCCTCTATATGACTGCCCTTCAAGTACTTGAAGATGGTGATCATCTCACCTCTCCGTCATCTCCTTTCCAGGCTAAACACACCGAGCTCCATCAACCTTTCCTCATAGGATTTGTTCTCCAGATCCCTCACCACCATTTGAACCCAAACTTCACATCAACATAGCTTAACACAAAATTTTCAGGGTGTAAGCTTTCAAGAGCTAGAGCTCCCTTTGCCAGGTGAAGAAGGGAGCTCTGACTCTCGAAAGCTTCTACCCTGAAAATCTTGTTGGACTCCATGATACCAGTGGACTTAAATCATGATGTTCTACCAACACAGCTACCCACCTAAATATAGTTTAACATATTAACCACTGCGCTACACTGGCTCCTCCCCACCACACACACACACACACACACACACGGTTTCCAACACTCTTCCCTTGCACCATAGAGCAATGGGTAAGTTTAGTCTCCTTGGTATATGTGTATTCGGGTTTTTTTTTTAAAATAAGCATCCCAAACTCTACTCTGCCCAGCTGTTTCAGAGCAGCAGCAGCCCAGTTACCGCAAAGAACCCATAATCACTATAAGGCTTGATTGTAAAGAGTCCAGTAGCACCTTTAAGACTAACCAACTTTATTGTAGCATAAGCTTTCGAGAACCACAGCTCTCTTCGTCAGATGCATCTGATGAAGAGAGCGGTGGTTCTTGAAAGCTTATGCAATAAAGTTGGTTAGTCTTAAAGGTGCTACCAGACTCTACTATTTTGCAATTACAGACTAACACGGCTGACTCCTCTGGATATGAGGCTTGAGGTACTCCATATTTGCATTGAGAATGCTGCTGCATTTTTTAAAAAGCAAAAAGGAAATCTCACTGTATTTTGTGGAACAGAAGAGCATTTAATGCCTCTGCAGCCAGAGGCTCACATTGCCAAAACCCTGTTCAGACAGAAGAGAGAGGTGTTCCCCTCCTAGGCTTAAAAGATTCAAAGTAAAAATAAAGGCATTGTATTGTTGAGGGAGCGAGCGAGGATGGGGCGGGGGGGAGCACGCCACTCTTCCAGATTAATGCCTTGCTTAAATACACCTCCATAGCAAGGGATTTGCAGTCAAGCATTCGGAATGAGCCTGACCGCCTTTCACTGTGAATGTTTTTAAAGCATGCCTTACTAGAGATGCTTCTTAACTACCAGCTCATCTCTCCTCCACCACACATATAATGTGCCCACACGCCGCCACCAAAAATGGTGGCGATTCAACACACACTCTTATGCACATTAAGGCACACACCTCATCGAACCCAGAAGAACTCATGCATAAACATGCGAAACATCGGGATACCCCACTAGATTGGATGGGATTGGCTCTTAGAGGCATCTAACCTCAGGTTAGATTGGAGTCAGGTAGTAAAATTTCCCCAGGCCAGTTTGGCTAGGGGTCCGGATGGAGTTTTGGCATCTGCTGGGCATGGGAAAAGGGTCATTGTGTGGGGCAGGTAGGTATTTGGGATTTCCTGCACTTTACAGGGGGTTGGACTAGATGACCCTAGAGATCCCTTCCAACCCTACGATTCTAACCTAGACTGTAGGACACCTTTTACCTTCCTTGCAGCTGGACACATTCCAAAGATCCCTCTCATGTTTTGTAGTCTGCACAAACTGCTCGTTTCCAAAATGGGGGTTCACCATCGCTGCTTCCATACAGAGTACTGTCTGTGCCATTTGTTACAGTTTTCAGCCAGCGTTAACAATGCTCTCGTGTGCATGCATCGGTAAGACAATGCCCCCCAAAGGGCAAAATCTTGACCTAGATGTATTGCAGTTGTGGCAAGGTTTTTTCTAAAAGGGTATTGGACAGGGCTAATTTTGAGGGGGAACGTACAGGAACGCAGTTCTGGCAGTTCCCCAAAGAGATCACGTTAGGTGGCCCTGTCCACCTGACTCTTGGCCATTCTGGGCCCGTTTCAGCCTGGATTGGGGGCAAAACAGCCCGGATCAGTCCTCTGATGGGTAATGGATCACTCTCCCACTCAGCAGAGGCCTGATCCTGACCATTTTGGGCCCCTTTTCGGCCATTTTCAGCCCCTTTTGCCATTTTGGGCCCAATTTCAGTCCTGGATGGCCATGATTGGGTCCAAAACAGCCAGGAAAGGTGATGCCAGGGGTGTGGCATATGCAAATCAGTTATGCTAATGACACACTTCTGGTGATGGCAAGGGGCATGGCATATGCTAATGAGCTATGCTAATGAGTTCCTCCAGCTCTTTTTCTACAAAATGATCTGTTACTAGAGAAAAGTCATGTAGGATAGGTCTATCAGTGACTACTAGCTGCTAGACTAGGTAGTGTTCCCATTTTCAGACTGTTTGGAATCAAAACTTAACCGCCCACCAATTCTAAGGCCTTTTCCCCACAAAGTAAAAGAGATCACAGGGCAACCATTACACAGTTGCTGACGTGGATTCCTGAAGTGTCAAATCTTCTGAATGAGTGTCACACAAAGAGATGTCCCTGTTGTACCTGTGTCATCAAGAACCCTCCATTAAAATGGGAAGAAGGAACAAACAAGGCAAGAATAAAATAGAACAAGGGAAATACGCCCTTCCATAGCTGAAAACTGCAGGTCTCAGAAGCTAAGCAGGGTCAGATAACCAAAGAAGTCCAGGATTGCTACTGCAGGGGCAGGAGTGACGAACCACCTCTTCTTGCCTTGAAAACCCCATAAGGAGTCACCATAAGTCAGAGCCAAGCTACAAGTGACACCTTACACAGGTTGGACACTTGTCAGCTTCCCTCAAGTTTTGATGGGAAATGTAGGCATCCTGGTCTTGCAGCTGTAATTGAGAGCCAAGCTGTAAAACCAGGACGCCTACATTTCCCATCAAAACTTGAGGGAAGTTGACAAGTGTCCAACCTGTGTCAGGAGTCACTTGTAGCTTGGCTCTCAGCTGCAATTTAATGCCAAAACACAAAAATCCTGCTTCATTGGCGACACAAATAATTGGGTGTGTTGCTAGAAGGTCAGGAGAAAGGAGCGGCGTCCGGGATCTGGCCAAAAGAAGGCGGCTCTGTAATGAGGGATGGACAAGTTTGTCTCTTAATTTTTGTGCTGCATCAAGATGACCATTTTCGCATCAATTATTTTCTTTGGCAAAATTTCCCATGTTTTTTATGTCCTTGGCAGAACTAGTATTCATTTTGATTTCTATTGAATATATTTCTATTAGAATTTGGCAATGGCGTAGGGAGAGAAGGATGACCACTGTTGTATCTTAAGTCCAGACAAATTCTCAAAAGAAACAAGTCGTGAAAAACACAAGCACACATGCCCCCTGTTCACCACAGCAAAACAGTCGCCAGGCTTTGTATATAATTTAAAATACATTTATTGTTTCATTTGTTCTCATTTGTTATACAAAGATGTTAAATAACTTAAATACATTCTCCACAGTCACTCAAGAAATCAGATTTATACCTACAAAGCTGTACATATGAGGTAGAGAAAAATAATTTAGGCTCCCATAAGACGTTTAAACCCCTCCCCCCCTCAGGAAAATACTAAACAAATCCTTCATATATTATTGCTCCTCACAACCCTTCGAGAAGGAACAGCATTCACAAGTGTGCACAACTAACTTAATCTCTGAGAGAATGCGGGGAATCGGAGACAAGCATTGAATCGGAAAATATTGGAGGGAAAGAATCCTGAATGGGCATTGAAACATTGACGCAGGCAGACATTTTTAAGTCAAGCAATTCAACCCAAGCTGGATTTTGGAACATGGTGGGGTGAAGCAATCTTCCAAACTAGGGTTGCCAGCTCCAAGTTGAGACATTCCTGGGCCGTTTCCACACTACTCACCTTCTTCCAGAACGGGGTGGAACGTCACGGAAGATAGCATCTTCTTGCGTGAGTTTTGCGTGACGTCGTGCAAAACACGCGCGAGAAGGTGCTATCTTCTGCATTTTTTTCATGACAATGTGTCCCATTCCAGAAGAAGGTGAGTAGTGTGGAAACGGCCCTAGAGATCTAGGTGGTGAAACCTGGAGAAAGTGGGGTTTGGAAAGGACCTTGGCATGGCATAATTCCATAGAGTCCACCCCCTAAAGTAGCCATTTTCTCCAGGTAAACTGATCTCTGTGGCCTGGAGACCAGTTGTAATTCCAAGAGATCTCCAGCCACTACCTGGAGGATGGCCACCGTATTCCAAACCCTTGGGCCTGTGATGTGTAAGGCATGTGTGAAAGCTTTAATTGATCTGTGAGGGCCAAGCTCAATGAGTAGGGCTTAGAGTTATCGGCAGTTGTTTCTGGTTTCTTAATGTAAAACGGACATTCAAAAATGCGTTAAGTCCTCACACTTTTCAAAATTTTGAGAAGGCACGTTATCGGTAATGAGCAAGCTGAATTTTCGTTGGAAAAAAGGGATTCGCTCAAAGAGGCCTAAAGAAAGTTGGGGCCCAGAAGGAACGGTGGGGGTGGGGGTGGGAGAGACTTGATATGGATCTGGAAATCTCCCCAACCCACGCCTCCAGTATTAGCTTGAACAAAGTCAGGTTTTTTTTCCACCTCCCCCCTTCAGACAATCAACTGTCTTCAACATCCTTTGCTCCCGAAGAGGACAATGGACAAGATCAGTTCTAATGGAGAGAGTAGGATGAAAAGTCATTTTTCACGTGGTACTTGGGGAGTTCACCTCATTTTACTATCCTAGGCATTCAAACAGGGAATTTATTGTTGGAGGGAAGAAACATTTCCTCCATCTCCCCCTACACCTCTTAAAGGCTTCAGTATATAGAGTTCACCTTCTCCCTTATTTCCCCTGTAACTGATCTCCCACACTGCCTCTTGGATCATATCTGTTCTTATCATACTTTGGGAGGGACACCTTCTCAGTTGGTTTACAGTTGGAAATGGAGTTCCCACCTGCAGTATGTAGTGATTTTGATCCCAGGGAGCCTTATTCTGGACAAACATGCCTCTTCCACCTGAAGAAGACACTGCCCTTCCTGGGAGATCCCTTGGATCCAGCTCCATGCTTTCTACTCCCGCCTCGCCAGATTCACTGCCAAGTGAGTTTTCGAAGAGATTAACAGCGTTCTTTTCACCCTGGATGGTGAAAATTCAAACTCCAAGCAAGCTCCAAGTTTGGGAGACACTTCCCTCATTCCCTGAAGCCTCCTCAATGCACATGGAGAGCGGACTAGCTAAAGAACAAGCCCTTATAGAAGCACATCCTTGGAAGACAAATCAACAGAGATCTCAGACTACACCTGCCACATTGTCTATAAGATCAGGAATGTCTGGCCAGAGTCCATTTTCCAGCTATGGGCCTACAGCAACCTAAGCAGCCTACGCAGGGCCTACTAAGAGAATGTTATCCTGTGTTATCACACCAACAGTCAACTCCATAGCCAAAATGGTGAATTCACAATATAAATTGACCCGTTTGACACACAACGTACTCATCAGCCTGAACTTGCTCTCAGCCCTAACAGTCTTCCCCCCCGCACATGCATCCATTCAACTGCCTCAGTTGAGCTAACGGGCCCTCGGAGTTTGATAGGGTGAAGCACCACTGAAGCGGGAACAAATGGCTTTGTCACACTGCTTTCCTGAATCCATAATCGTGACTTCACAAACCACATGGAAATGCTTCCAAGCTCTGCTTTGCAGTTATGAGGAACAGAGGTGTTTTCCCTCACATGGATACATGCTACACAGCTGGTCAAAAAGTTCAATGCAGCCTCTACTTAACATGCATCTGTGATTTGAAACATAAAGAGGATGTGGCTTTCCTATAACTTCGGCACTTGCTAAAAAAAGTTAGTAAACAGGCCGCCATGAATGAACAGTGTTCTCACCCACTAAAGACTTTCCCGTCTTCTATGGCCAAGATGCAATTCTACAGATTGAAGACAGCTTTCTTCAAATACCGAGTCCCCATTTATTTCACGTGGCAAACAAATTCCAAAGAGGGGCTGTTCATGATAAGCATGGGGTTAGCTTGAAGACCCCATGGAGAATAAGGCAGCTCTTGGATTCTCCAAGAGCAGCTTTGTGGATCCCCGTCAGCTTATATATCTAAATTTAAGGCATATGGAGAAGGTACAAAACTGGTGAGAACAGACTCATTTCTTTGCCCACCCCCCAAATGGCAGCTCGTGTTCTATCTTGCCACCTTGAGTTGCTAAGGTCACAGAATACACTCACCCCGAGGATTATAACTATACATATTACACCTGCCGACACCTTTTAACACATGTGCCTCATTACTATTTGACATTTATAACTTCAGCCACAGGAGAATAAACCTTACTATTTACAATATATAACAAGGAAGTAATAATATTTGCATTAACATAAATACACTTTTTAAATACTTACACAAAGCACCCTGGCTTCAGTGCGCGAATTATAATACAAAGACCTTTCCCACTCAGTAGTTCATTCATTCCTTTGCCTCTGTCTCAAAAGCTACAATCTGCCACACATTTACTCAGGAGTAAGTCCTGCTGTGGGGCTTACTGTCGAGTGAAGCGGTGTAGGATCAAGCTGTAAGAGGTGTTCCCCATCCGTTTGTTTCTGCTCCCCCTACACCACTGCACAAGAGCCTCAAATCACGGCAATCACACCCCGAAATGTTATACCGTGTGAATCTGATTCCCAGATCCTTCAGAGAGTTTGAAAAAAAACTGAAATGTTACTTCCCCCCCCCCATCTGTGAACAACATGAGATGGGCTTTTAATGTTTTAAAACTAATTCACAGGGTTTCAGCTTCTCTGCAGCGAAATCCACTGGGTTACCACCGAGGAACCAGAGGCAACCTAAGAACTCCAGAATCCAAATCAGAAAATCTAGAATGGTGCCTCCACAGTGGCAAAAAATATATTGAACAAAATAATTGACAGTCGGTTGCCTTTTAATAGCTACCGCAAATCTACCACCCAAGGAAGACAGCTGCACTCTGATTCATGGCAGGACCGGCCTTACCAAGAGAATCGGTTTTCGATCAAACTCAGTATGTGGTGTTATAGACTTCCGGAATCCAACCCTGGCCATTTCCCCACGTCTTAAACATAGCACCCCACTCATTGAATGCTGGCGGCTTTTTCGCGCCATTTCTGACGTCACCGTTTCCAAAATGGAAGCAGGCAGTTATGATTCCATTTTCGGCATGTGCCGAAAATGGAATCATAACTGCCTGCATCCATTTTGGAAATAGTGACATCAGAAATCACGTGAAAAAGTTGCCAGCATTCAGTGAGTGGGGGGCTATGTTTAAGACATGGGGAAACGGCCACTACGGCCCGCTTTCTTGGGAGTAAGCCATAAGGAGTACAGACTTCCTTCTGAGCAAACTGCATAGTAGTAAGTTTGCAGTGTGCGGTTTTCACAACCCAGCGGGGCATTTTGCCATTTCTACTTCAACTCAATTTACCCATATTTTCCAAAGTCCTAAATTTCTATCAAGGACTCCAGTGCCACATGATGTTCATACCAGCAGGGCCTGGCTGCTCACTCAGCTTATTTACGCCACTTCTGGAACACAATCCCGGGTTAAGTCATGGTCCACACGCAATGACACACACGGCCGACACATTTTCTAAAGCTGGGTTTTCTTGTCCTAGCAGTGATTGGAAATCTGCATCTGTTGCAGCGAAAGGAGGCCGTTTTCTACAAAAGAAATCAGCAATGCATACTCTTTTGCTGCATAAACTTATATAATGTATGAGAGTTTCAAAATGGGATCATCATTGCCTGGTCAGTGGGAGAAAAAGGCATGGAAACGGAGCTCCTGGGCGTGCCCTTGGGGATGGCGCAACAATGCACCGCCTTCCTGAAAGCACGCACGCACTTTGCAGTGGGCCGATTTGGGCCTCAAACAGACCAAATTGGGCCAGTTTGAGGCCCAAATTGGCTGGTGGCAAAGTGTGCACATCCTCCTGCACCTGGAAGTGACATCACCGGAAGTGAAGCGTGCTGGGTACACAACAAAGGGAAGCTTCAGTGTCCCAGCCTCCTGCCGGGATGGTAAGGGGACCTGGCAACTGCGATCATCTGCCATGGAAGGCAAAGACCCAGTCAGTTGTACAGTTTCTGGTTCGCAATGGCCTTAAATACAAGCTGCCTTTGGTAGCAGAATTCCAAAGGAACTAGGAAATGTTTGAAGAAGGGAATTCTGTCCCCTACCACTCCCCAATCTTTGGAGCCAATGGTAAAAAGCAGATGTGCCCTACTGTACCACACACAGCCTTCTCAATTGCGAACTCTTGCTATACACACTAGTATGAAACAAGGACCAATAACTCTCTAGTTGTTTGTACCGAGGAGGGGAAATTGCACGGGCATTAAAAACTCTCCAGGATAAGCTTCTAATCGCTGCAGAGGGTGGCCGAGTTAACCTTCATGTAAAACAGGAAGAATATCCAGCTGGCCTCCACATTATTTGTGGTACTTAACAGGGGCTATCTTGAAGGCACCAACCTGGACCCATTCTTTCAAAGAATTAGGACTAAGACAAGTGGTTCAGCTATTCCTCAAAGTGAAAAATGTAGCATGTCTCATTCTGCAGTAATGCCCAACTTTGCTGGGGGAACAGACATTGGTGAGATACTTAAGAACTAAGCTACATGTGCGGGCAAAGAGGGAGCGAATTCTCGAGAGGGGACTGGACACAATACCACATCAAAACCGTAAAAAGGTCCTTCTGAAAGGCTTAATAAATAAATGTTCAATATTTATATTTAGGCATATATCTATCCACACTGAATAATAGGTTTCTATTCAGTCTTGATTCTTAAAAACCGCAAGGTACAACCATTTGCATATATTCAGGACTGCTCCATCCTGCGAGGAAGCCAAGAACATTTCAGGTCAAAGAATGTCCTTCGTGCATAGCCATACGGAAACACCAGAGGCGGGGAGGGAGGGGGACCAGCCATCTTTGAGTTTCACATCTGTTATAACTGGCCTCTGAAAGAGATACAACAGGTGGAGTCTTCCCACGTCTGCAGCATCCTGAATCAAAAAGAGAGAAAGCATGCCATTCTTGTGCCTCTCTGCCACCCTCCAGATAGCAGGTCAAAAAGCCAAGTTAAAGCTGGATTGTGGGTTCCCAAGAATACAAAACAAACCAACTCCATCCCCTCCCAGTAGACGCACAAGAATATAGCTTAAATACAAGTGGCTACTACTTTTTTATTTTAAAGAAGCTGTGGTAAAGATAGGTTTGTCCTTGGAAGGCTGCACAGCCACAGTGAAGCAAACGGAAACCGTACGGTAGGTCACACATCCAGCTTCCATCGAAAACCAGGTCAGCAGTTTAAACTAGAGAACTTGCTACTACTGGAGAATCAAAGAAGTGCCATCTTTGGAAGTACCCAATGCTACCGCCACCAATAAGAGCACTTTATCCAGAAATAAGCCAGCCACTTCTGATCCAAGTAGTGTTGTTGAAGAAAAGCCGTGGTGTCGATGTCATAATTTGTAAAATCCTCGTTTTAAAATAGGAGCCAAAGGATCCGTATCCCCCGATGCTGATGCATTTGGTCACTGTTGTGGTTTCAGTTTCGTCTCCATCTTCCTTTCCTCCCCTTATCTTTGTTGACTGGTCACTTGGAATCCAATATTTGCATTGCCATTTGGTGTTTATTTTTTTAATTTTTTTTAAAATACACACCTCAAGCTAGTGGTTTTTTAAAAAGTCAAAAGTCTACATGGAGACTGTGCCAGGTTCAACACCACAGCCGCTGTGCAGAATAAATGGAATGATGTCCTAACAGGTAGGTTTCCTGGGAGGTGCAATCCAGTCCAAAATGGCTTACAGTTCAGTTCAAGAGAAGTCTAAGCAGCATTACGCTCCATAAGGCAACAGGGTTCCACCCACTATCAGAAGATGACTTGCAAAACAACACATCTGTAAGTTGGGATACAATCTGCGCGGAGATTTTAAGCAGCCTCCACAGGGTGTCTTTGGACCGACATGAGGTACAAAGAAATCAGGAGAAAGATAACGGGTAGCAGTGTCTTTAGACTGTTTAAGAAGGCCTCTAGTGGTTTTCATAGTGTACAAAGTAGACAACGAAGGCTGTAAGTGGGGAAAAAAAGTGAGGACTGGATTAAGATAAAATATGTGATATGGGGGGAAAAGATACTCTTATGTTTCTGACTGGCTAGATCAACGTCTTTCAAAGAATTCACACAAGAGCTGCTACAAAATTCAGGAGGAAAGCAAACACTTTCCTTCAAAAAGGCCACATTTAGACACTAGGATTGTCACGAGACAGGCCATGGGATTTCCATTGCAATTTATGCTCAAGAAGCAGTGCTGGCTAGTAAGCCACTATCCCCTACTTTGCCGCTCTAACATTTCGATAACATGCTTTTCCTCCAGCACAGCTGCTATTCCAGATCTTGCTTCTCAAAGTAGTCAAAGCAGGCCAGTAGAGAGAGGATCATTTGGATTATAGCCAGGAGTTCATCATGCCAAGCAGCTCCTTATTTAGCAAGCAGCTTTATGAAGGATGGCAAAGATGGCAGAAGCAGCATTCTTTCCAATAGAGAGCAATGGCTTTTGCTAAGGCAAGACGCATCTCCCCCCAAATCAGCACCTACTCCTGCGCAAAAAGCACTTGGCTTCATATGCCTGGACCTCCGAAATCAGTTTGCGGAGAAGGGAACCATGTCAAAACAGATAGAAATAAAGCTGGGTCGCCAGTACCCTACAAAGTGCTTAGATCTTGGCATAGCTTTCCATTACCCTCCAACCCTGTTTTGTCTCCATGTATACACACCGTAAGCTCTCATCTCCCGTCATGAAGGGCGATCCAGTTGCAGCACGTCAGTCCTTACAGGTATAAACCTCTTCTCGCTGGGTACACTGTTTACACTCCACATAACAGCACCAGCGGACCTGACACTGGCAAGGCCTGGTGACCACCCGGCTTTGGGTGTTGTGGCCCCGGCCGCAGCAAATGCTCTCGCAGTTTTTATCTTTGTAACATTTCCTGCCTGAAGTGCCAGGTGAATACCTGCTCACCAGACAAAAACTTGGGGAGTCATCAATGTAGACAAGGTCTGTAGTCCTTGGAATCTGGTCGCTGTGACCCGGGACGGATTTCTTTGGGGGAGAGATGTCTCCTTCGCCTGTCGCCTCGTTGGTGGTGCTGCCCACTTTGAGCGACATCTCGTACTTTTGCTTCAGTTGCTTCCCAATCTCATGGAAGGGGGACAGCTGTCGCCAACACGTCCGCACGGTACACGACCCCGACACACCATGGCATTTGCATGTTGTCTCGACGCCAGCTTTGATGACCTGCAGGTAACAAAAAACCTAGAGTCAGTTTGAAAATTTCACCTCTGACAACAGCAAGTTTCTAGTCCATAACCTGGAAAAGTAGACATTGCTCAGGCTTACTACCACACACAGGTCAGGAATTTCAGGGTCCAACAATTCTTCCTATCCTCTTCCTCGTACCTTGCGGAAGCAGTGTTAACAAGAATATACAGATTTACTTAATTGGCATAATTCATACAAAATTATCAGTAGTTTTCATTGCTTCTTGTGGTTCCCCCATTTTACATACATGTGAAAATGCCACATCTAATCCAGCACTATGGGAATGCATTTCAATTAGAGGTGGGCATGAACTGAAATATGAACCAAAGTTCGTCATGAACTGGACCGTTTTTTGGTTCGTGAACTGGCGATTCATCGGAGGGCATTTCTGACGAACCATGATGAACCGCGACAATTTTTAGGCCAGTTCATTTGGTTAGTCACTGCAGACAGCCTGGCACCAATCAATCAGTTTCCTAGGCAACGGAGGGGATGGGCCTTCTGCAGACCTTCTTCTGCCCGAGAAGTGACACATTCACAAACCAAACAAACCGGTTCGTGAAACAGGCAATTTCATGCCAGTTCGTGGTTTTTGAAATGCAACAAACCACAAACCGCAACAAACCACCATTTAACCGGTTTGTGCCCATCTCTAATTCCAATATTTCTTATCTGAAATGATCGCTGAAATTTTATTGGCATTATTTATAGTCTGCCTTTCTCTCTGGGACTCAAGGAGGATTATATAGTGGGAAAATCTCCTGTTTTGTTTCCAATCTGAAACTAAATAGGGAATTTCAGGCATGGGATTGAAGATACGAAATGCAGGCCTCCACCCTTTACTCTCAACAGAACAGGCATGTCTTTCCAGTCATGCTACAAGATGGCATTTTTAATTGGGGGAAAAAAAAACATAGATCCAGTCTGGGACTGCCGGCTTGCAAAGCATGGTTTGAGAAGGCCTATGCTAAAATATCCTGCGCAACAATGCACACTAAGTTTGCAGATGTTACTAAATTGGGAGGGGCAGCAAACAGTCGAAAACAGAATCAAGATTCAACGTGACCTTGACAGGCTAGAAAACTAGGCTAAAACTAACAAAATGAATATCAGCACAGATAAATGTAAAGTTCTGCATTTCGGTAGGAAAAAATAAAAGGCATAATCATAGAATGGAGGAAACGTCTCTTGGCAGTGGTATGTGAAAAAAGGATCTAGGGGTCTAAGAGCCAAAACACACGTTAAGAAAAACCTAGGTTCAGCACGTGTTCTCTTACCTCAAGGTTTGCCGGGATCTGTAGGAGTCCTGGAAGCTTAAAGTAGGCGTCCTGGAAGCTTAAAGATCTGTAGGGGTCCTGGAAGCTTAAAGTCCTGGAAGCTTAAAGGATCTGTAAGCGTCCTGGAAGCTTAAAGGCGTCCTGGAAGCTTAAAGCTTAAAATACAGGCGCCTGTATTTCCCTTTCCCTTTTTGCTGCTCTGTAAATGCTAAACTTTAAGCTTCCAGGACGCCTACAGATCCCAGCAAACCTTGAGGTAAGAGAACACGTGCTGAAACTAGGTTTTTCTTAACGTGTGTTTTGGCTCTTAGTAGAACAAACTCTGAACATGAGTCAGCAGTGTGATGCAGTAGCTAAAAAGACAAATGCAGTTTTAGGATGTATCAATAGAAGCATAGTGTGCAGATCACATGAAGTGATGGCATCATTCTACTATGCTCTGGTTAGACCTCACCTAGAGTATTGGGTTCGGTTTTGGGCACCGCAATTTCAGAAGGATGTTGACAAGCTGGAACATGTCCAAAGGAGGGCAATGAAGTTGGTGAGGGGTCCGGAGATGAAGTCCTATGAGGAAAAGCTGAAAGAGCTGGATATGTTTGGGCTAAACATTAGGAAGAACTTCCTGACAGTTAGAGCGGTTCCTCAGTGGAACAGGCTTCCTCAGGAGGTGGTGGGCTCTCCTTCCTTGGAAGTACTTAAGCAGGGGCTAGATTGGCCACCTGATGGCAATGATGACTCTATGGCTCAAAATGAATGTAGTAAGCAGATCAGGAGAGGGAGGGCATGAAGGGGTGAGCTGGTGCTAGGCTCTCATGGCTCCTGTATGACAAAGGTAATGCCAATCATCATTTTGGGGTCTGGAAGGAATTTTCCTCCGGGCCAGATTGGCCAGGGAATCCTGGAGGTTTTTTCCTTCTTCTGGGCATAGAGCAGGGGTCACTGGGGGAAGTGAGCGGGAAGGTAGCTGGGAATACCCTGCATTGTTCAGGGGGCTGGACTAGATGACCCTTGGAGGTTCCTTCCAAGCTTTCTACGTTTCTGTGTTTCCTCATCCTGGATTTGAACTTGCAACCCTTTATGCAGGAAGCTCAAGAAAAATGCAGGGCCTAAGCCCCTTAGCCGCACTATCTGGAATCAGGAAGACCTAAATCACGACCATGTAGCCACTTGGGTAAGACAGTTTCTGGCTAGGATTCATGCACCTATTTTTCTCCAGCACCAGACACAAGCAAAAGTCTCTTGGCAGGATTATGCAGATTCTCATCTTACCGCAAGGTGTTTATTTACCTCTGGCTTCTACTTAAGGCATCAGTGAAGCAGTTGTAAAGCGGTTTGTTCAAGCAGGGGAAGTACAGAGTGAAGTCCCACTTCTGCAGCACACACCAAGCGCAGCTGTTTCTTGCCACTAAAGTGCACACCCAAGGATCCATAGATCCAGAGGGGTTAGCTGTGTTAGTCTGTAGTTGCAAAATAGTAAAGAGTCCAGTAGCACCTTTAAGCCTAACCAACTTTATTGTATCGACGAAAGCCAGGACCTTTTCGGTCCTAGCTCCTACCTGGTGGAACGCTCTGTCTGCTGAAATCAGGGCCCGGCAGGACCTACTATCCTTCCACCGGGCCTGCAAGACAGAGTTGTTCCGCCAGGCATACGGCTGAGGCTGGGCCTCTGCCAGCCTTTAAAAAAGGGTGTATAAAATCTTAGCCCTCCCTGTGAAGGTTGTCCACCATCCTGTTTTAAATGTGTATGGATTTTACTGTATTTTAATATGTTGTTTTTATTGTATTTTGTATTTTAATATGTTGTTATCTGCTGAGCTCGCTTGTGGGGAGGGCGGAATAGAAATTTGAAATAAATAAATAAAATAGCATAAGCTTTTGAGAACCACAGCATGCATCTGACGAAGACAGCTGTGGCTCTTGAAAGCTTATGCTACAATAAAGTTGGTTAGTCTTAAAGGTGCTACTGGACTCTTTACTATATTACCTAAGGATCCAGTCACTGAAGGATTTTTGACCAGGTGAAAGGGTGCTAAAACTGCTCCCAGCATCCCAAAGCAGCAAATATCGTGGTACGGTGAGGGATCTATGATAGGACAAACCGTACCCTCCACCCAGAGGCAGATCTACTATGAAACTAATGAAGCTTAAACTTCAGAGCCTCTAATCCTGGAGGGGCCCTGAAGCAGCTTTTTTTTCTTAATGAGTGAATTTTTCAACAAAATTGATGGAGATTTTTTAAGTGTTTATTATTAAAATAAGGCTATTTTAGTGACAGAATCGTAAGCCCACGGGTTGAAGTATTTAATATTGACTTTAGAATATGCTCTAATACCCATTTTATATGGCCTCAAAATGTCCCTGAAATTTTGAAATTTTCACAGGGGCTTGCAGCCCCTGTACTCCCAGTTGTTGCCCTATCGTTGCTGGTTGAGAAGGGGCCCTCATAACAGTTCAAGTTTCAGGGTCCCAAAAATGTAGGTCTGCCACGGCCTGCTCTCATCCAGACAGGAAAGCTTACCACCAGGTGCTCAAGCTCATCTGCCTTTCTCATGAGTAACGAAGATCGGAGAGGGAAAAAAGGCAACATAGGTATTTCACCCAGGGCAACAGCATCCCCTTTCATAGCGCCCCTTAGACATGTAAGATATGCTTGACCAGACATACCTTGCGGGGGGGGGGGGGGAGAGAAAGAAAGAAGGGGTCAGCCCTTCTGGGGATTAAGGAACTTAGCAATGTTCTGAAGAGGTAGTCAGAAAGTCATGTTTAATGATACTTTGCTGAGAAACGCGAACGAGGGAGAAAAATTTAATTAAAACATCACTTAACTCGGGTCTAGTGGAACAAATCAAGTGTGCTAATACTCTGACTTTTTCATTAATGGGATACAAAGGGAGGAATAGAGTCAAGGAGGGATGGGGGGACATAATTTCAGCAGACAGAAAGGGCGGCGGCAGGCGGAGAATACAGCCACCCAGATTTACATGCATGAAGATCACCCAGCAATGTTGCCAGAACTCTGGAGGGGGGGGGGCGGGTGTCTGCAGTTTCTCATTCCTTCCTTCTCGCTCTCCCCTCTCGTCCCTCCCCCAAACGGTTGAGTGAGCTCAAGTGGATTTTGGCAGAAGAGAAAATTACTTTTTTAATAAGCTACATATTCTAAAGCTCCTGCTTGTCAATAAAGAAAAAGGAGCGTGGAGAAGTCCCTTCTGGTTAATTACCTCATTCCTCCCACCAGACAAGCCGGCCTTCTCTTACCCATTGAGGTCATATCGTAAGCACTTAGCGAGGCATGAAATGGGCGCAACGGGGTCGGGGCAGGCGATTAGTTCACTGTTTGTGGCAATGTTACACAGCTGAGCTGTCGAGGGTGTGAAGAGGGGAAAATTCCGGCAGAGAGCTTCTTGTAGCGAAAAGGGGAAAGTATCTGAAGCGGTGAGAACGTTGTGTCACCCAGAAATTGTGCAAGCACTGGGATCTAAACAAAAAAAAAAAGTTTCCTTGTGCGGAAGCAACAGAATTCGGCTTCTTACTGGCTCAAAGGATGGGGACTGAGGCCGCTGGGGGCAGGGTGCAAACCAGTCTACTGAGCCTCCAGAGACCTGTTATGATCAGGCCAGTTTGTGTCATGGAAAACCGACATTCCACACAGCTGAGAGACCACCACATCTGTTTCATGGAGAAGACACCTTCCAAGACTCCTACTGTACACAACTTCGGTATGTGCCAGACCAGACCGAGGAACCTTGGGAACTGTAGTTCTCGGAAGGTATCCTAGGAATGTTCGAGATTTCTCAGCAATACATGCACATTCTTTGGGGTGGCTCCCATCTTGTAGAATGGAGATCAGAGATCCTCCTGCCCCGAATGTGCAAAACAGAACCCCTTTTTATAAAGGGATCAGAATTGTAGTAGAATGGAACACCCCTGGAGGGTGCTAATGATAAAGGACAACAACAACAACAACAACAACAACAACAACAACAACAACACTTATATACTGCTTTCCTAGAAAGATTAGTGCCCCACTCAAAGCAGTGGACAAAGTCAGTGTCGTTATTATCCCCACAATACAACGGGAGAGCCATGGCTGAGAGGAGGGGCTTACCCAACATCTCCTGCTGAGCTCATGGCAGGAGTGGGAATCGAACCAGCAGACTGCTGATTTGCAACCCAACCTCTTAACCACTATGCTAAAGCAGCTCCCTTATAATAACAACTGTGCTTATATACTACTTTCCTGGAAAGATTAGTGCTCCACTCAAAGCAGTGGACTCAGGGCCAAGCTACACATGACGAAAGACACTTGCCTGGCAAGTGGATTGAGTGGAGGGCAAGTGAACAGGGAGAAATACACTTGCCATTCAAGTGTCATTTGTCACTTGTAGCTTGGCCCTAAGTCAGTGTTGTTATTATCCCCACAATACAACTGGGGAGCTGGGGTTGAGAGGAGTGGCTTACCCAGGGCCACCGGCAGAGCTCATGGTTGCAGTGGGATTTGAACTAGCAGAGTGCTGATTTGCAGCCCAACCACTTAACCACTATGCCACAATAGCTCTCATGACAATGTTGATTGCATGTACCATCTTGTTATTACTGCACTGTTTTCTACCGTTGTCGTCCACTCTCTGCATTGTTTATAGCAGGCCATGCCTTAAAAGAGTTTTCTGTTTGAATTGTTTCCTAATTTCTGCAGTCCTAGCCCTACTGCATTGCTTATTAAACATCTCGTGCCGTCTGACTCAACTGTTTTCTACATATTGCAACCCACCTTGAGTCTCAGTGAGAAAGATGGGCGTGGTCCGTCCGACCAAATTCGCCAAGCTACCTTCTCAGCATGGCAATACAGCCAAATCAGGCAAACCAATTACATCCTCGAGATGGGACTTGGGGGAGGGGAAAAGAACAGTTAAGGAAGTGAACCTGTTTTGTGCGATGCCTTCCCCTTTGGAAGCATTTCCATTTCTAAATCAGTTTTAAGTGGACAGCAGTATTGGTCCGCAGTAGAAAAGCAAAATTCAAGTTCAGTAGCACCGTAAAGACCAACAAAATTTCCAGCTATCTGGCGAAGAGGACATTGACTTTGGAAAGTTTCTACCCTGGAAATCTGCTTGGTCTTTAAGGTGCTTCTGGACTCAAACCTTGCATTTCTAGATCAGAATTCAATAATCCTTCACAAGACAGGGCTTGTGTGTGTTGTGCATGTGTCTGATCCTACCACTCAAGCCCAGAAATCCTACATGCTACCAGTGAGAAAATTAGCTCAAGGCTTTGCTAGACGTGGGCTAGCTCAAGTGCCAAATGTTGAAAGCGCACTTTACGACCACTTCCATAAAAAGGTCTTTGACTCCTGAAAGCTTATACCCTGAAAAACTTGTCGGTCTCTAATGTGCCACTGAACTCAAATCCTGCTGTTCCATAAAACAGTAAGCTATACTTTTCAACATTAAGCAATACCTATGCACTTTTAAGCATTCCTTTGCAAACCTCAGGACTAAAAGCTTTTTTATTTTTTTTAAAAAAAGCACATAGAGCTTCAAGGAGCTAAATTCTGCAAGCAATATCTCATTCTTTCTATTCCTGTTCACCTATTGTAGTGATAGAAACGACACGAGATGCCCTGACATGTGTCGAGTCCTGAAAGGTTCACTGGGTAGTGCAGTCTTACAACCACTCGATGCGATTCTCTGCCAGGGTGAAGAGCGGTGGGGGAAAGCGAAAGAGAATCCTTCCCATTGCTCTTCCCCTAGCACAGAATTGCATTGAGCGGCTGTTCTTTGTAAGACTATACTGCCCTGGAAACCTTGCGGGACCCAACACGTGACGAAGACGTATCTGGCGTCTCATGTAGTTCGGCTCACTGAATGCACTACATCCTGCATGTACATGGGTACATCTGTTTGCAGGAGAAACCCAATGTGCTCTTCATTATCACTCATGCAGTTGCACAATGAATAAAGCATGAGAATTACTCAACACGTGTACAAAGGAAAATCAGTGTACACTGCACATGGATTGAACATGAGTTCCCTGTAACATGCAAACAGGGCCTTTCTGTATTCAGCTCTTGCAGAAGATACA
Source organism: Eublepharis macularius (assembly GCF_028583425.1). Lineage (NCBI taxonomy): Eukaryota > Metazoa > Chordata > Lepidosauria > Squamata > Eublepharidae > Eublepharis > Eublepharis macularius. The sequence goes on along the minus strand of NC_072800.1, from coordinate 91,415,093 downwards.
TTATAGCTCTTGTTCACCGTTCTTCAGCTCCATCTATTCAAGTCTAGACAGCCAGGGTAGCCAGAGGTCAAAGCATTGCTTGAAGTGTGCAGACCCTTGTTCAAATCTTGGGGTATTTATTTTAGTTATATCCCTGGCTTCCCCCCCCCCACCACTGGTACCCAAAACGGCTTTTGTGGTTCTATTTTATCCTCACAACAACCCACCCCCCTGTGAAATACGTTGGTCTGAGTGTCTTCGACTGGCCCAAGATCACCCAGCAAGCATCCATGACAGGGAATCGAACCTGGGTCTCCCAGATCCTAGTCTGGCACTAATCTAACCACTGCACAATACAGGTTCCAGCTGATCTCACAAGAGATGGGCACAAACCAAAATACGAACCAAAGTTCATCACGAACTAGGCTGCTTTTTGGTTCGCGAACAGCAGTTCATCGGAGGGCATTTCTGACGAACCACAATGAACTGCTATGATTTTTAGGCCAGTACGTTTTTCGGTTCATCACTGCAGACAGCCTGGCACCAATCAATCAATTTCCTAGGCAATGGGGGGATGGGCTTTCTGAAGACTTTCTGCTGCCCTGGAAGTGACGTATTCACAAACCAAATGAACCAGTTCGCAAACTGGGCAATTTCATGACGGTTTGTGATCCTTGAAACGCGACAAATCACGAACCGCAACAAACCGCATTTTCCCGGTTTGTGCCCATCTCTCAGTCGAAACACACGAGATGAAATACCTAGGTTCAACTCGTGTTCTCTTACCTAAAGGTTTGTCGGGAAGTGTAGGCGTCCTTGCAGCTTAAAGTTTAGCATTTACAGAGCAGCAGGGAGAAGTGCAGGCATCCTTGCAGCTTAAAGTTATCATTTACAGAGCAGCAGAGAGGGATGTGTGGGGGTCCTTGCAGCTTAAAGTCTCCCGGTGCAGCCAGGCATCGCTCTGCAGGGCCAGGCTGGGTGAGGGGAAGGGAAAATGCTGTGATGCACCTTGAGAGTGGGAGGAAAGGCGCCCCACGCCTGCACTTCCTTCCTCACTGCTCTGTAAATGCTAAACTTTAAGCTGCAAGTACGCCTGCACTGTAAATGCTAAACTTTAAGCTGCAAGGACACCTACACTTCCCGGCAAACCTTTAGGTAAGAGAACACGAGTTGAATCTAGGTATTTTGTCTCGTGTGTTTTGAGCCTCTAGCTCTCACCTTTACCTACTTTCACAGGGCTGTAAAGAATAGAAAGACACCTGCATGTCACCCTGTGCTCAGAGGAAGAGGAGAGCAGGCTAACTATACAACATGTAATTCCATGTAGCCCTGGAGAAAGGTGGTTTTCCAGGTGCCTAAGTTTGGCACAAAGGACTCAGTGGTGAACTTCCATGCAAAGAATGTCGGATGTTCCAGCTGCTTATGTGTGAGCATGTACACCTACCCTTGGAGCGCTAAAAGAAGACACAAGCCATACATCCAAAACGATCTCAGCAGCAACCGCTCCCACAAAGATTCTTCAGACCAACAGAGCGTTCGGTGCTCTCCCAAATCTTATTAGCATCAGTTTACCTCTATGATCCCCCCTCAAATCCCAACGCAGACATCCTTTGTTTTCACTGAAACCGAACCTCAACAGCAACTGCAACCAGCATTGGGTAAGAGACTCTCCTGCCCCCAGTGAAAGGACCCTTCACGAGGAAGGAGCCGTTCCAATAGTTCCCTCATTTTATTCAAAGCAGGAGGGAAAAGGATGTGGCAAAAGGGGTTAACGAGGTCCGACTTGTTTCATTTTTCCCCCTCGAGGCAGTGCCCAATTCGCATGATTTGATTTCTGTATTGTTTAAGGCATGCGGGTTTTTCACTGGAAGGAAACTGTGCACCCCTAAGTGGGAAGAAAGTGCCTTCTCACTGGGAAACGGATCTCCTTTTCTCCAGGCGGCGCCCCTTGCAACAAAGAAGAAGGTTCACTGCGAACCACTGCAGGAGCTGTCTGGGACAGAGCTGTTGCCGTTTTACAAGGTGATCATTGGTGCTCTTGGAAAACGCCTTAAGTGACTGCTATCTCGCTCACAGTTTACCCCCTGGGAGAATGGGGGTAAAACCAAATGTTGGGGACAATCACTGGCAATAGCCAATGGACGCTCACCAAGACTGCAGAATTCCCAAACTCTTCCACAATGGTCTTGGTAACTGGAAAAAATGTATTCCCCCCATGACATTTGTTGTATATTTTCTCAGCACTCTGGAAGCAGTGCTCTCAATAAGGAAGCAATGCCTCAAATATCAGCTGTACATAACTGCCATGCACACCACAAGGCCCAGCATTCTGCCTCCAAAGTGACCGGCCAGATGCCACTCGGGAACACCCACAAGCAAGGCAAGGCCTTCAGAGGAATATTAGTTCATAACACAGTCCATTACTGTATTCATAACACTGTATTCATCAACACATGGGGCCAAGCTACATGTGATCAAGTGGAGCGCAAGTGGAGCGCAAGTGGAGCACAAGTGAACAGGGAGGAATACATGTGAGTCTGTTCACTTGCCGTTCAAGTGTCATTCATCACTTCTAGCTTGGCTCATGAATACAAGAACATGAATACCAGAACTACTGCATGTTCCACAAACCCATCTAGTTACAATATGGTCTAAGCCGCGATCCTTCCCAGCCCTGCTCACATAATTTGAACTGGAAAATTTAGGGATTGGCATATGGACCGCCTGCATATAAAGTACTCTCACAGTCTCACTGAGCTATGGGAGACCATATCTTAAATAGGGGGGAAACATGGATACAGCAGCAGGACTGGAACCTAGGGCATATGACTAACAAACTTGCATGTGGATTTGTTTTTCAAAAAAGGAGCAGCAGCTGAACTGGCAAACTGACCTCTCGCCTCCTGTCACTCAAGACCCAGTTCATCTGAGCACAGTTTATCTGAGTCGACCTGTTCTCACAGCCCAGTTATTTGCTCCCGCAACCATCCCCAGAGCTTCTCCAAGATAAGATTAAAAAACTAGGAAATCAAGGATGAGATCTTAATCATAACCGAGTCCAACTTCACCGTGTCCTAGATTAACGCATGCACCCAAGCAACTGCCCATCATCATTTCAGGTAGCTAAATGCCATGCAAGTATGCTCTCTCACCTTCATGCCCACCAGGTTATTGTGGAAGTCCACCCTGGCTCTCAGGTCCTTGTTGGATTTCTTCCCCAAGAACTCCTTGACAAACTTATTGCTGTATTTGAGGTTGTCTCCACAGCCGCCCCACTGCCAGGCCTCGCGGTTCTCCAGGTCAGGGCTTCATCGCAGGTGCAACGTTCCATGCGCCCAGCGCTGCAGGCCTTGGCGATGGCATGGGTCAGCCCTGCTGAAGAGATGGGCATAAAGGAAGGCCGTTTCCTTAAACCTGCAGAAGATGACAACCATTATTACCACCATGTTGGCTGACCGTGGACTAGCTAAAACCTCAAGGAAAGTTTCAGACTTTGACCTCTCCCACCCCTCTCATCTCCTAGTCAGCGATTGGGTTCACAAGATAGTTTCAAGTGGGCATTCAGGCGAAGTCTATAACGGTAGCCCAATGTTCAAGTCTAGCAGAAACTTCAACACCACAATTTTTCAGGGTATAAAGCTCACTTCGTCCGGTACAAACAGAATGAAGATTCATCTGATACAAACAGAACGAAGATTCATCTGATACAAACAGAATGAAGATCTCGTCCAGCCAGCGAATCTTCAACCCAGTTCTATCTGACAAAGAGAGGTTTGACTCACAAACGGTTATACCTTGGGAAACTGTGCTGGTCTTGAAGGTGCTACTGGACTCAAATTTGGTATCACAAGAGGGAATCAAGTGTGCTAGGCTAGAGTTACCAGATCCCCCAAACTGGACTATGGATGTAAGATATAAAAATTTCTGCTGCACTGCAGTTCAAAAACATACACAGCATGCAACATTCTTCCTTGGGCGGAAGAACCACGTCCATGCCTACCAACTTGGCTACAACTTCAAAAGGAAATAGCTTTGAGATATGGATCTGGGTCCAGCTACAGGGTGCAGGAATGACGACAGAGAGAGAAATACAGCGACACACGTGCTCTGTGTTTACTTGAGAAACCGCAACAGCAGAAAGAAAAAAACACTTGTACAATACGGTAACGGTTGGGCCAGCCTTGATTGACAGCTCATGGCAGAATGTGATCGTGATGCACAGACACTGCCATCCTTACTGGTTGACTGTCACAGCTGCTTCTCTTTCCACACCCCTTGCTATGTTCTGGGATGGCAGCTGGAACCTCCTGGAAGGCCAAATTTGGCACCCACTGCTGCCAAAATTGTCATTCTCTACCTCAACATGGACAAGTGTCATCTGTGTGTTCCATTCAACACCAGGCAGTGTTGCGAAGAATCACATTTTTTGCTAGCCGCAAGTAAGGTGCAGGTCACGAGCCCAAAATCCAAGTCAAACAACAAACCCACAAGTGCAGTTATTAAATTCTGAGTCCACATGGCGACTGACTCCAAAGCTACCTGAGAAGGGTGGCCTTGCACCCCTCTCTTTCCAGTGGAGATACCAACCTTCCTCCTCCCTGCACCACGAGCAATTCTTTGTGCCCCCTCCCCACTTCACCTCTCTTGAGCAAGCTGGCTCTGTAGCGGCCTTCGAGGGTGCAGTTCCACCGCTCACAAGCGGAACTGGTACTAGGCACTCGAGGGCACTCATGCTTATGGCTTCCATGAGGGTCTCTGCCCACCCCAGGGTCTCTCCTGCACATCTTCGCTGCTTCTTCTCCAGCTTCAGGCGGTCACAGACTTTGTAATGGGCTTTGAGGGCAGCTTCCTCCATTTCTGAGGTCAGAGGGAGGATGGTCAAGGTTCATTCCCGGTCAGCCTAGGGGAGAAGAAGAGAACTTGACTTGATCCAGGGTTCAAAGATGTTCATCATCATCATCATCATCATCATCATCATCATCATCATCACAACAACAACATTTCGGTTTATATACCGCCCTTCAGGATGACTTAACACCCCACTCAGAGCAGTTTACAAAGCATGTTATTATTATCCCCCACAACAAAACCCCCTGTGAGGTGGGCGGGGGCTGAGAGAACTCCTAGAAGCTGTGGCTGACCCAAGGTCACCCAGCTGGCTTCAAGTGGAGGAGTGGGGAATCAAACCCGGTTCTCCAGATTAGAGTCCCACGCTCTTAAACCACGACACCAAACTGGCTCTCATCTAATGTATCGGTGGTATATGTCTCCAGACAAAATCGCAAAAATGGCCAAGGGTGTCTCAAATACATGTTGGAAATGTGAACAATATGAAGAACGTTTTATCATCTTTGGTGGACTTGCAACTAAGCAAAAAAAAAATTGGTTACAACTACATATATTAATGCAGAGAATTTGAAAGGTTAATCTACAGCTTAAAACCAGAGTTCTATTTATTGGGAATTATGGACAAAAAATTGGAAGAGTGTGGTATTTTAATTCTATATATGGTAACAGCGGCACTGCCTCTTTATATGCTCAAAAACAGAAGTGCAAGGATCTACCTTCAATGGAAGATTGGAATGGAAAGATGTACTTCGCTGAGATGGCCAAACTTACAGCGTTACTCAGAGACAAAACACTCTATATTCATGGTAAATTGGAAACCCTTTACAGACTTACTGCGAGAGATGAAGAAAAATGAATTAATGATTTGTGGTTTTGATTTTTAAGAATAAGGATCTGAGATATCAAGAAGATGAGATATAGAAAAAAGATATTAATTAGACCACAAGCTGATGGATCCTAAAGAAGGAAGTGTTGTAGGCGAAAAACTGTAATGGATTAATAATATGCTTATTGTGCTTTTTATTGTTTTTTTTTACTTTGTATGTAGGCCTTTGTTGGCTCTTTGTAGTTGTGTTTTTGTCATGTTTTATTTTCCTTTTTTGCTTTCTTTTAACTTTTCTACAATAAAAATAAAAAATAAAAATACAAAGATGTTCATCTAAACCCGCTATTATCTCCAGCAACCAGCCAGTGCATGAATTAGCAAAATAAGCCACAACAAGTAGCAACGAGAGATGGGCACGAACTGAAATACGAACCAAAATTAAGCACGAATCACACCGGTTCATGGTTCATGAATCAGCGGTTCATCAGATCTCATTTCTGATGAACCGCCACGAACTTTACACTGGTTCATCTTTTGGTTCATCACTGCAGACAGCCTGGTGCCAATCAATCAGTTTCTTAGGCAACAGGGGATGGACTTCCTGCAGACCTTCTGCTGGAAGTGAACTTCTGCTGGCCCGGAAATGATGATTTTCTGACCTGGATGTGCCGTTTTCATGAACCAAACGAACCGGTTCGTGAACCAGGGGCAGGTTCGTGAAAGTTCGTGGTTCATGAAATTTGACGAACCACGAACCACATGGTTCAGTTTTTTTCTGGTTCGTACCCATCTCTAGTAGCAACATCTCCATATAGCTTGTGTGGGTGGCAATAGTTGAAAATCGGGTTTTTAAGTTTTCTAGAATCTTATTCTGATTTCATTTTATGTCACACTTCTCAATTTAAAAGTCCTGTCATGTCTGTCTGTCTACATACATGCCATGATTGTGTTGCTGACATTTATAGTTTATTACTGCTGCCCTTATGCTAAAGCCATGCTACTGTATCAATGTGTATTAATTAATATGCACTCTCTCCCTCCCTTCCTGCATAACTTTAGTGCGGATGTTACTGAGGACCTAAGCAAGGACCTCTCCCTTATTCTTAGAGAAATATGCACGTCTCGGCTAGCTGTAACCTTGAAGTGTCTAAACGCCAGGTTCAGCTACTCTCCCCAGATACTGGGAATAAATTGTAGTCTCTCTCATTCATAGTCATAACTAAGTTGATTCTTACAGAACCCGTGTAAGCTGCACGCCAAAACTCTAACTGTTGTCTGAAGTGCGGAAAAATGAAATATAACAGAGACTGCTTGATTTGAATTGCCACTTCTGTCAAATTCTGTGATGGAGTACAGACCTGAACTGTATGGATTCTAATAAAGATACTTCTTATGGAACCAAGGTGTGTTCACTACAGAGGTGCTTGAGGGATCTACCTGCCAGGGACTGACAAGTCCTCTCATCCTGTTTTGCAACAGCAACTTGGATGCCAAAGAGCTGACATTTAAGGGCAGAACAGATGACAGATCTCTGCCTCTGTCCGAAAAATGCAAACAGTAAGTTTTGTGCAGCCTCAATAGGCAGTGTGGGACATGTGGGGAAGGAGAAGGGATTTAATAACTCATCAACCTCTGTTTTGTTTCACTAACTTCAATGCTGCCGCTCGCATTTTAAAGGGAAAAATGCATACATGTCTTTGAAAAGCTAGATTTGTATCCAGAAGCACCTCAAAGACCAGCTAGAATTCCAGGGTATGAGCTTTCGAGAGTCAAAGTTCCCTTTGGCAGATCTGGACCCAAATCTTGCTCTTCTGCTACGGACCAACAGGGCTACCTATTTGAAGCATTTAAAAGGCTATAGATGTTTTCCTTCAAAATGCTAACAAAGCAGGGAGCTCAGTTGCAATTACTGAAACCAAGGATCAGAAATTGGCCAAAGCAATATGAAGCAGGTGACCGCCTAGCACAGCCTGATTCGAGTCCAGTGGCACCTTAGAGACCAACAAGAACTAATACTCTAAAAATCTTGCTGGTCTCTCAGGTGCCACTGGACTCAAATCCAGCTGTACTACTGCAGATTAATACGACTAACAACCTAACTTAGCACAGCCTCTTCTTTAAGCCTTTTGTAAGGTAAACTATTGAGAAGTTTACTATTTTCACTCCAAGAAGAGACTGTATTCTCGTTTCTCAAGTCCTGGCCAGTTTCACCTCCAGGCTGGCACTCTAACCAAATCTGGACCCAGACCCTAGAAGTAAGGGTGTGTGCTTCAGGTTTCCAACCCAAATGTGGTCTGATTTAGAATGACTTGGTATTTCCAAATTGCTAAGCTGACTAGGAAATACAGAAGCAAAGCTTTCCAAAGCACTTCAGAACACTTTGGATAGAGCAGCAGCAGCCACAATGCTTTTCTTGTGTGGGGAGGAGGGGGTTGTAGTGAGTGAGTGAGTTTTCTTGCAAACAGCAAGAAAAATGCTGTGGCTGCCACCACTCTACCCAAAGCTTTGCAAAGCGGCTTAAATACCGAATCCTGAAGCGGGAAAATCGAATCTTTTTAGGGTGCACACCTCTATCTAGAAGCACAGGCCCAAGAAGGAATAGGTACCCATAGAGCTGGGAGACGCAAAACACCCTTAACTAGCTATGCTTTGTTGGTCTAGAACATTACAGCCCATCATATTTCCCCGTACTCTAAGGGGTCCAGCCCCAAGAAGTTTGAAATCTAAAGTTTATCACTGGAGAGACAGAATAGAGAGAGGCCTAAGAGAAGAACCATAGAAGAGCTGCTTCTCACCAAAGGAAGAACCTCTTCCATGCATGCAAGACTTTTTGCATCTGATGTAGAGGAGTGCTTTGGGCATCTAACAGACCTCGCCTCACTCCTCAAGGTTGATACCTTGATGGACAAGAAAGTACTTTCTAAGAAAAGAAACTAAGGACAGGAATTTCAAGCCAGATCCATGCCCATGGCTTAAAATGTTGGTTGGGTGCAGCCGCCGCACGGCACCCAAGTAATCCCTTAAACCCCTTTTATGCAATCCAGAGCAAAGGATGGGGGGCGAAGGGTCATTTGAGGCAACGATGTCAAAAGGCCCAATGCCAACAAGCCGTCAGCAGCAGAGCTATTCCTGCCAGCCCTGGCATGAGCTCACTGGAGTCGCCCTCTGGAATGCCAACGGCATCCCCAGAACTCGCTTTCTACGTCTGCCTCGTTTACGGGTTGGGAGATAAGCCTGGGAGGTGAAAGAGTCAAGGACTCATGGAAACACGGGTTCCACTGCAAGATCTGCCCTTTAGAAAAGAACTGCAGCTGAACAACATACTTCTTGGTTGTTGTGGATTTTCCAGGCCTTGGTCTTGGCATTGTAGTTCCTGATGTTTCGCCAGCAGCTGTGACTGGCATCTTCAGAGGTGTAGCACCAAAAGACTGTGTAGCACCAAAAGACTCGGTGACTGTGACATGGAGAGATTTCTGTCTTTTGGTGCTACACCTCTGAAGATGCCAGTCACAGCTGCTGGTGAAACATCAGGAACTACAATGCCAAGACCATGGCTATACAGTTTGGAAAATCCACAACAACCATTGTTCTCCAGCCGTGAAAGCCTTCGACAAAACGTACTTCTTGTCCATGAGGAAAATTCCAGGCTTGATCCCTGGCGTTAGCTCAGGGAACTGGGGAAGAAGTGTTCAGAAAGAACTTTTTCCTGCCTGAGACTTTGGTGAGCCTCTGCCAATTCACAGTTCATTATCAAGGTCAACTTCACGAAGTCCAGAGGTTTCCATTTCCAAAGTGACCAACAGGCATGGAGCACAGCATGGAAGCGGTGGGGCGGGAGGTAGTTGTGAATTTCCTGCACTGTGCAGGGGGCTGGACTAGATGACCCTGGCAGTCCCTTCCACCTCTATGGTTCTACGCTAAAGGTGAATGAAGGCCCGCCCAATTTTGTTCCAGCAATGATACCGAAGTATACTGTCACATGAACATGGGAAGCTGCCACTAAGCTCACACTCATCTGCAGTGACTGGCAGCAAATCTCCAGGGTTTCCGGCAGATAAGGCTCTCAACACCTGCTGGTCAAAATAACCTGGCCTGGAAATGCCAGGAATTGAACTCAAGACTTCCTGCATGTTCCCTGTCAGTGAGCCATAGCCCCTTCGCAAAGGGCTGCTCTCGAAAGGCAGGTCTTGTTTCCATGAGCCCTTGAAACTTTAAACTCTGGCCAGGGCACTTCTTTCCATTAAAAAAAAATGGAGACGCATTTTTCATGTTTGCCCAAACAGCCCAGTCTATTCGTACAGCCAATGGATGCACACCCACCACAGAAAAGGATTTGGGTAGCAGATAAAGTTCTAAAAACAGGGTTATTGCATAACTGCATAATCTTTGCTAGTTAGCTAAGGAATTGGGTTAATAACCCAATGTGCATAAGAAAACAGTTTCCTTTTTTAGAGGAGGCTAGGTTGCCAGTCCCATGGTGGGGGAAGGAGATTCCCTGCCCCCAGCCTCTGCCCCCCACCGCCTCTCACCTGGCCAGCAGAGGGAAGAAAGGTGCAAGAACGCAGTGGTGGGGGTGGAGCATGCTCCCATGTGCTCCTGAGTGCCCTCATGTGCACCCTCCTCATGCCAGGAATGATGCCAGAAGTAACAGGTCACACCCAGGGCTGAGTGACAGAAAATTTGTCCCCTATTTAGTGTTTGGGGCTGATTTTCACCCAGCATGAGACCTATTACTTTCATGTCACCCCAGGAATGACATCATTTCTGGCCTGACACAGGGCACTTTGCATGATGGGAGGTAAGTACCCGCCCCCCCCCAAGAGACTCCCCCCATGCCCCCCCATCCCTTTGTTTTGCCCCTTGGGGACCGGGCAACCCTTTTCAGCCCAGTGTTTCCCAAGCAAGATTCCTCAGGACGTTGTTAGGAGTTCCGCAAAAAAATTGTGGAATAAATACAAATTTTGAAATACCATGAAAAACTCCAGGTATCCCACAAAATATCATGATTATTAAAATTATGTAAGCTAACATGCATATTTGCGGGTTTACACAGACACACACAGAGACACACACTGCACTCCCCACCATCAACTTTTCCTGGCCTGCATGTTTTCATAGGTAGGAGTTCCTTGGGATCCGAAAAATTAATTTGGGAAACACTGTTTTCAGCCGAAGTGATTTTAACAAAAAAAATTCCAAACTTAAAAGTCAACTGAAAGCCCCTGCCTGATAAAAAATTGTTTGAAAGTCCGCATTTGCTACTGGGGTGAAGACATCAGCAAGTCTATGATACCATAAACCTACAAGAAAAACCAGGATAGTTTTAACTATGCAGGCCAGCCACACATAAAACTTGTGCCCCCCTTCCATGTTTCCATCTCTCCCCACTTCCTCCTTCGCCGCTCTTTGGCTCTGCAGCTCTTCATTCCCAAGATCCAATAGCCACAAGATGAGGCAAGCCCGAGAAAGAGTCCCTAGACACCTACGAACAGGGATGCTCGAACACCCACTTAGTTGGCTCGTGCTCTGCTCACCAGCCGCGAGCTGGGAGCCACACTTTCAAAGGGCTGTTTTGAAAGCAGCTTGAGCCAGTTCAGATTTTTCATCTGTTCAAAGTACTTTATGATCTACAATACTTTATGCATGCAAATTCTTCAACAGTCCAACAACAGATTCCCCGCTCCTTCACAAATCTGTTACTCTTTGTTGCTCAGCAGTCACTTGTATAAACAAAGAGTGAGCATATTAGCTGGTCACTGATTGTATTTCATTTTTTTTAAAAATGTATTTTAAGTTCTACTGTTAAGTGTTTGTTTAAACTTGTGTTAAAGGTTATTTCAGGCATGAATGTTTATGCGCAGCCTTCTGGGGGCTGTAATACTCCCGTGCACGCGCCACTTATTACCTGACCAACCATGACCCTGAAGGAGAGTCAACTGTACCTGCTGTACAGATGTAAAAGCTGCTCGCAGGAAGAAATGCATCTGAAATACCACGGCTACTGTTCGGCCGCAAAGCGGACCAGCAACTGTCCTGAGATGGAAGCAAGAGAGGTCGCACGGATCTGAAGAGCAGCTCACGAGTGAACGTGGCAGTTAAACATGGTGTGCTCACCTGCCAAACCTCTTCACAGGGAAGTTCCTTGTATCCCGGTCTATAAACCTCTCCAGATTTCTTTCACAGGGCAAGTAACAAGTAGGGTGGGGTTACCAGATCCACTCACCCTCCTGGGATGAGATGGGGACCCCGCACTTACTCTTGTTGGTGCCCTTGTGCATGCACTCCCAGCCTGTGCAATGACGCCACTTCCGGGAAGTGATGTCGTTGCACAGGCCACATACTGCCCTGGGAGTGCTCCCATGCACAATGGCCTGAATTGGGCCAAATCGTGCCTGATTCAGGCCACTCTGTAGCAGCCTGATTTGGCCTAAATCGAACCTGATTTGGGCCACTGCGGAGCACGGGAGTGTGCCACACTGCCCAGGAGTACGCCCCGGGAGGCGTGTTTATTTATTTATTTATTTATTTGATTTATGCCCCACCCTCCCCACAAATGGGCTCAGGGCAGCTAACAACATTCATAAAACACAGTGAATTAATCACAAAAGCATAAAAACAATAATAATCTTTTAAAAGATATTAAAATAATCCAGGTGCAGGCTATTTAAACAAATATTGGGAGTCCATATACGGGCATAGCGGATGGCCGAGGGCAGCCCCAGAATAAGTGGTGGTCTTAGATGGAAGGAGGACACCCGCTGGCACTCAGCTGAAGGCCTGGCAGAACATCTCCGTTTTACAGGCCCTGCGAAACCCTAACAGGACCCGCAGGGCTCGGATCTCCAGCGGGGAGCGTTCCACCAGGCCGGGGCCAGGGCAGAAAAAGCCCTGGCCCTGGTTGAGGCCAGACGGATGTCCTTCGGGCCGGGGACCACCAGGAGTTGCTTGTCTGCACAGCGCAACACCCTGCAGGGGATGTAATGGAAGAGGCGGTCCCACAGGTATGCAGGTCCCAGTTCGTGAAGGGCTTTAAACACCAAGGTTAACACCTTGAACCCACGTTCAAGGTGTTCCCATGCCTTTTCCCCTACTGTCCAGGGGTGGTGGAGGGTGGGAGAGGGGGATCTCCAGCCCCTAGCAAGTGACTGGCAACCTTAAGCCAGGGTCCTAGCCAGCGGAAACACACTGCCCCTATTCAGACTTCATTACTCTTCCTAGCAGATAAACTTGCATTGCCTCAAGAGCTCCGTTCAAGAGCACCCCAAATGATGGTTGGTGTCAACAGGCCCCCTAAGTGTTTTTGCAGTCAGCCTTACCTTCTTGCTTGGAAGAGGAGGAGGAAGGGGGCTTTTCTGGCTTCAGAATGGCCGGGAAATGGAGATATCAGTGGAATGTGCGCCAGGAGCAGAGAATGCTGAAAAGCTTTCAGCTCTTTATTTCAGTTACTCCCCCCTCCCCGTCTACCTTCCGCAGGAACATTTGCAAAGATTTATTCTCTCACCCACAATTACTGGCTTTCTAACTTGGCAGTTCCCTGTCCCAGCCTCTCCCTTTCTCAGTAACATGGATAGCATTCACTTTTTTTTTTTAACACCAAGTCTCCTTGGGTTTTAACGTCATTCCTTCTGGCACCAGGCCCATTTGAGCAAAAATTGCAGCCCCCGGTTCTAAGCAACAAGGGTAGGGAAGAGAAAACGGGCCCACAATGCCAGATTCAGGAGTAGTATGCCATTATGAGATCTATGGATCCAGCCAGGGCTGCGCCCAAATTCTAAGACCTGTGCCCCTCTAGTCTAGAAAACTTTCCCCACCACGTGCCCCAAGACTCTTCTTTTCTGCTCCCTGCCAAGGGGGATCATAAATGCTACAATATACACAGCTTTGAGATATATTTTCCGGATTCTCTCCCGCTGAGTATGCAATTCTCAGCTATTTGCTGGTGGAGCAGAAGTCTCCAATTCTTAATGAAGAGTTTGGCCTTAGCTACACGTTAACGTAAAATGCACAGCCATCCCAGTCTCAGATCTCTTCCTTGCATCTCCCAGCAGCATTTAAAGCATTTCTTTACCCAATCAATAGCACTAAGCATTTCCTTAGGAAAGGAAACAGCTGGCTTGAGGTTAAGTAGGAGGAAACAGGAGCTTCAGCAAGCGGATTCTCCAACATCCCGTCCCTCCTTAAACCGCACCCTCACCTGTCTCCGCCCCCACATCTGCTGGAGGTTCCCAACCCAGAGTTGCAGAATAGTTAAGAGTCCAGAAGCACCTTTTAGAACCAAGCAACTTTACTGTAGCATAAGCTTTCAAAAACCACAGCTCTCTTCGTCAGATGCATCTGACTACAGACTAACACAGCTAACTCCTCTGGATCTACAAACCCAAGGCTGGTAACCCTAGAGCCAGCCCATCCCACCCAGGCCGAGGGCCCTTCCGAGGGCTGGCCAGAACGCTGTGTACGAGCTCTCCTGCTTCGAGGACACCGGCAGCTGTCCAGCAGTGCCTGCCGCAGGCCATGTGCGTGTGTCAGTCTGGGCTGGCTCCCAGCAGTGCCAAAGCACACATTTGACTGGGGTAATCCATCACCCGTTTGTCTGCCGAACGCCACGGCCAGCCTTTTGTTAAGCTTCACCTCCTAAATTTAAACAAGCTCCGTGACCAACCTGCCGTCTCATTCTGCCACCCGACAGCAGGGTTCTTTGCCCCTCAAGCAGGAAGCGCAGTTTTGCAGTTTACACAGCAAGTCTGATAGCTATAGGGTTGCCAGCTCCAAGTTGGGAAACTCCTGGAGATCTGGGGAGGGGAGAAACCTGGAGAAAGTGGGGTTTGGGGAGGGAAAGGACCCTGGCATGGCATAATTCCATGAAGTCCACCACCACCCCCAAAGTAGCCATTTTCTCCAGGTGAACTGATCTCTGTGGCCTGGAGACCAGTTGCAATTCCGCTACCTGGAGGCTGGCAACCCCAGACAGATAGCACTGGAGAGTGTCAAACCTGACAGAAAGAAGGGACCCCCCTCCAAATAGCCACAGAATTACAAGCACTGTTTTTGCCAAACAGCAGGATTTGAGTCCAGCGGCACCTCAGAGACCACAAGATTTTCAGCGTGTCAGCTTTCGAGCCTCAGCGCTCTCCTCTTCAGACACGAGCGGAAATGGAGATCCCCGAGTCTTTATATCCCAACCAAAGGTGGGTGGGGTGTTACAAGCACATAAAGGTACAGTGCCGCTGATCAGAACAGAAATTAGCCCATGAAGTGCTCTGCTCCTCCAAGCGCTGCCAGCTGGCTCACTGATGCGCTAGTCAAGAGCGGCTCTTGAAGTGCGGCCATAGGGGAAGTGGCTCTCACCTGGCTGTAAAGCTGGGGGAGCCGTGACTTGGGGGTGGGAGCCCCTGCTTTGCATGCCAGAAGCCCCTGCTTCTTTATTATTATTGCTTCTTCCCCCGGCCAAGGGGACTAGGCCAGGAAGCCTACCCTGCCAAGGTCAGTCTGTAAATGACGTCGGAATGCCATGCCAGGAGTTTCCAATCCATCATTTGGCATTGTGAGGGGACCGTGGGGAGAGGCTGGCCTGCATCAGGGGGTGCAGGGGGACTGCTGTCTTCTCCGCCCTATCACCTGATCAAAAATATCATCTCTGGTTGCTTGAAATCCACGTATTGTGCCTTTTCCCCCCAGCCAAGGCTTAAAGGCATGCCGGGTGGGGCCACGCTTGAACAGGGATTCAGCCCTGACTCGGGCTACCAACTCTGGGTTGGAAAATTCCTGGCAGTTTGGAGGCAGAGCTTGGGGAGGCTGGGGTATAATGACAGGGAGCCCACCTTCCAAAGCAGCTTTGTTTCCCCCTCCAGGGCAACTGGTTTCTGTCCTCTGGAGACCAGCTATAATTCTGGTAGATCTCAAGGCCCCACCTGGAGGTTGGCAACCCCGTGAGCAACCCTTTCTCAAGTGCCGCAGCCTCAATCTGGGAGCCTTCTAGAGCACAACGTTGTATGAACAAGGGGTAGCACTGAACCTGGGAAACGGCTAAGATGAATGTATTTATGGAAAATGTTAAACAACGGTTTATAGATCCGGAATGTGTTTCTACTCATCATGATATTTATGGATTATTATCAATGAATTTGTACAGAAGTTGTTAGCATTTATCGTTATAGGAACTGATAGTGTGGCCATTGTGCATTATTCCTTTAAATGAGCTCTGATAGGGATTGGATATGTGCCATAGATGAATTTGTAAAATTCCTATGGTATAGCACTTGCACTTTATATGATTGGTAGTAATTATACTGGATGTATATACTTTGAATAGTGTAATTTGGTATACAGTAATCATTACGGGGACACCTAGTGTATGTTGGACATGATTCGGATCGAGGCTGTTCAGGAAAAAAAAAGAAGTATCAATCTCTGCTCAGGTTAATTAGTCTCCCCTGCACCGCTAAAGAGTCCCCCCCCCTTTTAAAAATGCCAGTCATTGAATGGACTGCTCAGTTCCCATTAGCAAAACCCAGTAGAGGGTGAAGGTTTAAATCCCCTTCCCATGTGGCCTTGATTCAAACAGCAGGCTGCACACATGCGCAGAGAACCTTCGATAGACTGGCAGACATCAGTGACTGCCCTGTGCATTCAGAGCTTTTAAGACACCTCCATTCAAGCAACAGGAGGAATGAAGCTATGCCCTCTAAGGAGGCAGTGCACACAAATACACAAAGGCATCTTAAACCATCAGTCCCATTTAGGACTGTCTTGTCTACTCGGAGTGGCATTAAGGTCTCAGTTGGAAGTCTTTCCCATCACCAACTACCTGGTCCTTCTAACCGGAGGTGTCGGAGATCGAACCTGGGACTTTCTACATGCCAAACTGATGCTCTGCCATTGAGCCGTGGCCCCACCCTACACACACACCAACAAGTCCTTCGACTGCTTGCTGGTACTGCCTCTACACAGGAAAGCCAAAGCTAAATGCTATAGGCTAAACACTGACCATGTACAACTTCCCAGGTGATAAGGTGCTCAAGGAGGCCACAACTTCTCTTCAGCCCTCCCCCACCCCCACCCCCACCCATCCCTTTGTATTTCAGAAGAGCTGAGCCAGCCTCGCTGCACCCAGGCCAGAATGCAGATTTTTATCACGATGGGAGCTCTCCTACGAGACAAAGGTGAACTTGAACTTTGTACCGTTATTGTCACCGGTGATTGTTAAAGCAGAAGATTAATGAAGGCGCAAAAGGCATATTGCCCAAAATGTACAGTTGCATTACATAAAAAAAGAACACACTGGACTTTTGCATAAAAATGAGGCTGGGGCAACTAGGACTGCATCCGAATTTGGCTTGCAGGGCTTTACGACAGGTTCAAATGGGCTCATGTATAAGCTGAAAAAAGCCTTAAGTCCCTTCATGCTGGCGTTTGCACCATGGAGGGCTATGGGCAAATTGTTTGCAACCTGTTTGTTGGAGATGACACTTTGTTTGCACCCATAGAGGGTGCAATTCATAGAGGGAACAGATAGTACCTTGCTTGTGCCCAAGTGGTGGCGGGAAAAGATAGCATCTTGTTTGCAGGATAAACATGTACTAGATAGAAATCATACAGGCCCGGAAGGATGACAGTGCACACGTGTATTAATACTTATGCAAATAGAGGACTTGTTCGCTGTGGCCCAGATGGTCTGGTCAGCTTGTGACCCATTAGTCTAATGAGATGCTCCCCACCAGCTCAATAAGCCTCCTTTGGCACTACAAACATGTTGGGGTTGAAGAGCACCTGACGGATTGACAGACTGTAGCTTGCCTGTTTCCCCTCCCCAAGTTGTGGAAGTAAGGTTGCCGGGTCTCCTTGCCCTCTTGGTGGGAGGGGACTTACCTTTTGGGTGTCCCCACGTGTGCACAAAATGCACGGATGCTTCTGGCATGGTGCAATCATGTCCCTTCCGGGAATGGTGCCATCACACAGGCCCCAGAAGTGCTCTCAGATTTTATACCGGACCAATTTGGGCCAAATCAGGCCGAATTTGGGGCACTGGGCCGAATCAGCCAGAATGAAATCCAGGGATAAATGGAGAGAGGCTCCTCCAGTGAAATCTGGAAAACAAGGAGTGGTCAACCACAACTGGAGCTAAGGGCGTTACCAAACCCCACAAATTATTGAAGGAAAGAACTTACAGAAATAAATTTATAAATTTTCAAAATAATACATGTAAAGTGATGTAGTGCATACATAAATCAGCCATTATAAATACTCTTACAAGACATGAAACATCTGGTAACAATCCAACAACATCCATACAAGAATCATCAGCCGTATCACAGTAACAAGATTAAATTAGAGGAAGGTTAGTTGCCTTTCCCTGGTAGTATCAGGCTACATGGAAAAGGCAACTGACCGTCCTCTGATTTATGTATGCACTATGTCACTTCACACATGTATTGAGTTATTTTAAATTTTTAAAATTTATTTCTGTAATTCCATTCTTGCAATAATTTGTGGGGTTTGGTAACGCCCTTAGCTTTGGTTGTAGTTGTCCCCTCCTTGTTTTCCGGCATGACCTCACGGGGCCTGCAAAATGACAACACCCCTGGGCAGAGGGGATTTGGTTTAAATCAAATCGATTTAAATCACGATTTAAATCACTATAAGACTAGATTTAAATTATGGTTTTCTACATAAAGACTCCTCACACTTAGCTTCTTGTGCAGATCTATTCTACTCCCAACAATCTTCTATTCGTTGAATTTCTTTGAACTTAGCACTTAAGAGGTTGGTTCTATGTACAAAAATGTACGAAGGAACAACGGGATTTTTGCTGTGAAGAAGAGACACAAGGGCTGAATCCACATTACCTCCGCGCGTCCCGGTGTTGCACTAAATGTCCGCGAAACACCCGGAAGTATAGCATCTTTCAAGCGCGATTCAGAAATCGCGCTTGAAAGACGCTATACTTCCGGGTGTTTCGCGGACATTTAGTGCAACACCAGGACGCGCGGAGGTAATGTGGATTTGGCCATGATCTCTGCAGACACACATGCACAGTTTTGAGAACTGTAAAACCAAGCATCGGTGATAATATCTTCTAGGTAGAAAAACTGCCCAATAATCTTGTAGAAATTTCTGGAAGAGCATGATATTGTGAATGGATTAATGGAATTTGTTTACACAAAAATTTAAACATTGCATGATTATACAGCCTCATGCTACGTAACTAATCCTTATTTCAGGATAACCACCTTTGGATGATAGTTGGATGACAGTTTTCTATTTAAGATACATTATCTTTAGATAGATTTTCCCTCCAAAAACATTTTATTAAAAAAATTCAATTTAAATAAAAAATCCAATTTAACTAAAAAATCTGATTTAAAAAAAAACAAAAATCATTGATTTTTTTATCCACCCTGCCCCTGGGACGGCCATTGCTGCACTGTGCCGGAAGCGAACCCCACGAGGTCCTTTCCCGCACTTTTCCCCCACCAGCTAGGTGAGAGGCGGAAGAGGGGGAAGGCTGGAAGCAGGGAAATGCCATAGAAATGGGTTATGCTTTGTTCTCAGATAGATTTAATCCCTGAGCTCAGCTTTATGCTTGTTGCCGGTTTTTCTGTTACCATTCCCTATTGCAACTGGTTCCCTGAATGTCCTAATGGTTGGTCCTTGTTGTACTGTGTTCGGGGATTGTCCTAGCTGAAGATTCCATTGTATATTCACTTGCCCTGTGTAATCCGCCTTGGGTTTCAGTGACGATAATAATCCAGCAGATTTGAGCTATGTTGCCATCCCAAACCGGCTAGACCCAGATATAAACCCCCTAGGAGAGCCTGCGTTCTATCAAGAGGAGGCAGGCAAAGAAAGAGGGAGACGATGAAGAAGTGGAAATCACCATTATTTGCAACTTTTGTCAGCAGCCCCCACTCCCAAATCCATCGACCTCTGAGCGTAGGGTACGCTTGCCGTAAAATATTAACATTTCAGCATAATGCAACTGAATTCAACACACAAAACGCCCTGCGACCAGATAAGCGAATCAAGCACACAGCTGGGATCTTGAGAGATCTACGAAGTCCAAAATGAGGGACTCTTCATCAAGATGTTAAGATAAAGCACGAGGGATGGCGACTGACACAAGAACCTCACAGCTGACTAGGATCTCGAACCTACATCCTTTGGCCAAAAGCCAATCATTTATTTCCTACCCCACCGTGGATCTACACCTCATAATCCAAACACAACTGCACCATGCGCCATTCAACATGCTATTAGACCAGGTGCACGAACATCCTATTCAAACTCCAAAAAGTAAAAAAAAAAAAAAGTTTTTATTGCTCGAAGAATACAGACACTGCTGTATTTCAATCGAGATCTAGTTTGGACAATAGACACAGGGAGGGAGTGGACCCCCCCTGCAAGCCTGACGTTTCTGCTCCAGCCGGCATCCCACAACGTGATGCCAAACCTAATCCAGAGCGCAGAAGCTCCGTACAGGCACACAACCTCCTCGAGCATCTCTGGGAATTAACCACACATGCCAAGAGATTGCGTTCCTTCTGTTTGGCTGAATTCAGACGTTGCACCCTTGGATGCATGTCTGCCAGAGGTGGGGCAAGCATGCTAAGGAGGGGCCGACATTCTCTCCCCCCCACTGCATGTAGGACCTTGGGTCCCCCTGAACCAGGACAGAATTAAACCTTTACAATCTGGCTTACCGACTGCCATTTTGAGATGGTCCAAAGAGTGCATTCGTATAGCTGGATTGAAGGTGCTGGTGGGTTGGTGAGCTCAAGCCAAGAAACCTCCAAGTGAGCTCTGCACATGTTTGCTAGGCACAGTTAGGCAGGCCTCACCCCCTTTCTGCAGCAGCACTGGGGGAACTGAGCCAGCACCAGAGGAAAGCTTTGGCATTAGATCCACAGCAAAATGGCAGACACTTCCACCTTGTCCCGGGCCCCACCACTCGAGAGCCACAACACTGATGCTCCCTCCATTGTCTAGATGCATTATGGCAAGCTATACACGAGGCTTCCAGAACTCTCACAAGCATGTGTGGCTTGCCGCTCTATGGGCCAAACTACAAGTGACGAACGACACAGGTCAGACACTTGTCAGCTTCCCTCAAGTTTTGATGGGAAATGTAGGCAGCTTGGTGGAATGTTGGACAAGTGACCATTGAAAAGTCCATTGGACAGCAGTCGGAGAGCCAAGCTACAAGACCAGGATGCCCTAACACTTCCCATCAAAACTGAGGGAAGCTGACGTGTCCAACGAGTGTTAGGCGTCACTTGTAGTTTGGCCCTGAGTGATCAAGGATGGAGCAACAGACGCTCTGGTCTCTGGCTAGAGCAGCTAAAAGGGCAACATCCTCTAGCAACACCCTTTCTTGATGGGTTCATTGCTAGAAGGTGGCCTTAACAAGGCTTGGAAGCAGAAGCAGGGGAAGACAGGAAGGAATTTATGCACCAAGCCCTCTCCTTATTGGAGGATTGACTCCTCCAATAAGCCACTTTATTTATGTCATTTATAGTCTGCCTTTCTCACTGGGACTCAAGGCAGATTACATAGTGTGAGATTAGTACTATCAGTATCAAGGAATTTCCATAAACAATGCCATAGGGTAAATAAATATAAGTTTACAAAGACATAGCATTAGCAGGAATCCAATACAGAATTGAAGAAATGCTGAAACAGAACATAAGCAATTCTAGGAGTGATATTAGACAACATGAAGCACAGGTAGTATAGAGGAGTAAATATTTAAAGCAACAGATAATATGTAAGGTAACATAGTGGTGAAGTCTATGTTCCATAATTTATTAGCGAAGCATCTGAGACTGCCCCCCTACAATGGAGCCCTCCTGTCTGATTAAATATTTGAATAATTCAGTTTTGCATTGTTCACGGAAAGTCAGGAGCGTGGGGGGCTCTCCGTTCCACAGGGTAGGGGCCACCACAGAGAAAGCCCATGTACGGGCTGCTGTACGGCACCCACTACAGGACAGTAGACACATGCCCTCTTTGCTGAAGAGTGCCCTCAAGTCATAGCTTATGTCTGGTGACCCCTGCTGGGGTCTTCAAGGCAAGAGACTAACAGGCAGGGTTTGCCGTTGCCTGCCTCTGCAATCCTGGTCTTTGCTGGAGATCCCCCATGAAATTACTGACCAAGGCCAACCCTGCTTAGCTTCTGATATATGAAGAGATCAGTCTCAACTGGGCTATCCCGGTCAGGGCACCCTTTTTCCTAGAGACCCACAGAAGTTGGGAGCCAACACTCCTCGCCAGAGGACAGGAGTGGTATCGTATGGGACCCCTTACTCAACATTTGCTCAGGATCCCACTTCTATCCCGGGATTTCTTTGCTATTGGAAGTTGAGGAAGGGAGGTGCCTCTTGCTCAAGAAGGACTGCAAGGAGCTGCCTCTTTGAAGGATTGTTCCCTTCCATGCGCTCAGCAGGAAACTTCTTGCCCCATCACTGCTTAAGCATCTGAAAGACAGGAGCAAACGCAGAAGTTCTCTTGCCAAGGTTTCTTGCATTGGCGGCCAAGCTGTCACTCATCTCCGACCATCCCCGAGAAGAGATGGCTGGGCTGGGAGGGCAAGAGGAGGCTGGTTATCCTTCTTGGCAAGGAGTCCCTATATCTTCTCTCCCCTCTTCTGGAAGGAAACTGGAGAGGCCAGCCACAAGAACAGTGCAGATTTCACACAGCATGTTCCAATGGAATTCATTCTTGCCAGATTACGGCATGCCAATGCAGTAAAGAGAAGTTACGAGGCAAAGAAACTGCTACACCCAAGACCAAGGTGGCTACGAACCAACCACCGGGTTTTCCGAAGAGTCGGAATGAGGGCAAAGATGCAGCTTACAGATTCCATGAAGGCGTGCTGCTGGAAGCCATTTCAACAAAGGCTGTCAAAAGTGAATGGAAAATATCTGCTGAAAATTGTCAATTGCAACGTCGGACATTCCTTGCAATGGCATTTATTCCTTTGGCCTCTGTGATGTCATCACAAAGCCAAGCCCCATTGGCTGCATCAACGCCCCCTGATTTTCTTGACTGGCCTCCAATAGCATCACCATATCAAGTGTAGTGTAATGTCATCACCCTGTTTATTGCCCAACCCTGAATGGGATCACTCATATTGCTAGTCTGGGAAAGAGGAAACAGCCGGGGGGGGGGGGGGACACTGGCAGTTAACACTGGGAAAGCTGTGAATTTTTGCAATCCACTTTTGCAATCCACTTTTTGGTTGGAGGGGGGAGAATTCTCTCTCATACAAAGTAGTTAATTTTAGGACTGAAAGTAAACCGGGCAATATTTGTTCTAACCTGACAAATTTCCCCCAGGGGAATCCCTACCCCTATTCCTAGAGTTGTCAGGTTGGGAAATTCCAGGAGAGTTTGGGAGTGGAGCCTGGAAAGGGCAAAGTTTGGGGAGGGGTCTCAGAATAGTATAATGCCATACAGTCCTCCCTTCACAGCAGCCATTTTCTCCAGGGGAACTGATCTCTGCCACCTGGAGATCAGTTGCAATTCCAGGAGATCTCCAGCCACCACCTGGAGACTGGCAACCATGCCTATTTCCCACCCTCTCTCAGACACACACTGTTCACAGCTCTGCCCAAAAGATCTTGTCAAGTCAAACCAATGCACGGCTCAGTTCAATGCTTATCCCCTTAAGACTCCCAACACCCCCAATCTCCAGGATCTCTCAAACCTCAAGGATCCAAAGATCCCCTGAAGATGCTCTTCCTGAACACTGGAATGGTTGACCAGGAACATACCAAGATCTCTCTTAATAGGCATCTTGCGGTACGGTGGTAGTGGCGGAAACTGAAGTCAAGTCACAGCTGACTTACGGCAACCCCTGGTGGTAGGGCTGCTGTTTCCCTGGTGGGGATGCAGGATTCCCGCTCCCATGTCCACCACCCACCACCACTCACGTGGCCGGGGGAGAAGGTGGGGGAACAGGCCTCCTGGGCGCACTCTCAGCCTGGTGCAAAGTGCATGTGCGCTTCCGGACTTGTGTGATGACATCACTTAGTGACATCATCATGCCCGCCCCCCTCCCCCATTAGGAGGATAAATGTCCTGGCAACCCTACCTGGTGGGGTTTTCAACACTAGAGACTAAGCTAAACCATGCAAGACGAATTACACGAGGACGCACAAGTGAATGGAGACGTAATGTTAGCCGGGAAGCGTAGTTTGTATTTCTCCTCTCTCTACAGAGCCGGAAAAGATCGTTCTTCAGAGGGTTTGTTAATTTCCACTTTGCCTCCCGGAAGGCTCTGTCAGTTATTAACAAACCCTTAGAAGAACATCTTTGCCAGCTTTGTAGAGAGGTGAAGTTAACAAACCCTCTGAGGAGCGATCTTTACCGGCTCTGTAGAGAGAGGTGAAATACAAACTACGCTTCCCAGCTAACATTGTGTCTCTCTTCACTTGAGCATCCTCATGTAATTCGTCTCATGTGGCTGAGCTCTAACAGAGGTGGTTTGCCATTGGCTTCCCATCCGAGTACTAATCAGAGCCGACCCTGCCTAGCTTCTGTGATCTGACAAGATTGGGCTAGCCTGGGCTCTCCAGGTCATTGCCTAAGTGGCTTGGTGGTGGTAGTGGAAATTGCTGCCAAGTCATAGCTGATGTATGGGGACCCTGGAGAGTTTTCAAGGGAAGAGACGTTCAGAGGTGGTTTGCCATTGCCTGCCCCTGTGAGTCTCGTCTTCCTTGGAGGTCTCCCATCCAACTATTAGCCAAGGCCGACCCTGCTTAGCTTCTGAGATCAGACAAGGTCAAGCTTGTGGTTTTAGCACTTAGTTAATACACGGCTGAGCCTGTTCTCACCCCGGCAGCAATGGCAGTGAGAAGCCAGAGGAGCCAGAGAGAGATGGGGAGAGCGTGGTGGTGGAACTGCCTGGAGTCCTCAACTGAGTATGTATAAACAGGGTAAACAAGTTCACAAATAAAACCATGCTCTTAGCCACCGAAGCCAGCTAAGAGCCTCCATTTCAGAGGCTCCATTTCTAAAGGCAAAGCTTGTGAACTTCCAAAAGCCTCTGGCTGAACTTTCCCAGAGAACCAGTCCAATGTCAGGACTGGAACATTGTACTAGAGAGAGATGCATTGAAATGCCCTCTGTGGACTCAAGACTTGTTAGGTGACATTAGGCCAGTGAAGTTTGAAGAGCAGCCTACCTCGTTGGGATGTTGGGAAAAGAAAGTGCGAAAGACCAACATGCACTGTGCTGAGGTCCTTGGGGGAAAGGACTAGATAAAGTTGGATGAGCTAGATCGTGTTGCCTTATGTATTATCTGTTGCTTTAAGTATGTGTGCTCCTATGTACTACCTGTTGCTTTGGGTATGACCCTACTGGGTAGTTCTATGTTGTTGAATGTCAGTCCTAGAATTGCTTGTGCTCTTATTTCAGCATTTCTTCACTTCTGTATTGGATTCTTGCTAATGCTATGTCTCCGTAAACTTGCATTTATTTACCCAATGGCGTTGTTTATAGAAATGTCCTTGATACTGACTGTACTAATCTCACGTGATGTAATCCACCCTGAGTCTCAGTGAGAAAGGAGGACTATAAAGGACATAAATAAAAATGAATAAAAAAGTAAAGCAAAGCAGTTCTTGTGCCCTTCAACTCGTCGAACAACTTCATCCTTACTTTGATCCGTCTAGCCCGGTATGCCCTATTCTGACCGGCGGCAGTTCTCGGAGGGCTTTCCCAGCCCTGATTTTCACCAAGATTGAGCTTGGGACACGTCACACGCACAGCATTTATGCCTCTTGCAAGGATCCAAAAGTAAAACAGCCCTATCTGGCCCTCAACGCTCCAACTGCACATCTTACAACTCAAGATCTGCAGCACCAGCCCTTTTTTTAAAAAACCGCACTGACTCAGTTTGTATTTGCTCCAAGCTGGTTTGCTCCCCCCCCCCCCCGCCCGCCCCCCGCTCCAGTACAATCGCCATGGTTGATGTTTTGATTTATTTCTTGCCATATGGGCGCACAATGTTTTTTATCGGGCCGATTATGCAGGGGGAGCGAGGGAGAAGGCTCCGTGTGTGTTCTCTCTAGTTAATGTTTCCTCTGCGGTTCGGTCCGTTCTGCCTACAGGTATGTTTATTTCACTACTCTAGCAAAAACCAGCAGACTTTTTAATGGAACTGTTGATATTTTTTCTGGCTGAACTTCCTGGAGAGAAACAGCGTACGGCTGAGGTCCCCTCCCAAACTGCAGCCTGAAACTACAATTCGCCCTCATGAAATTAGAGGTTTCCATTGCATTAGGCAAATTTCTTCCTTTTCAAAAGAAGGAAAGGAATACATAAATGAAGTCTGGGGACAACAAAGAGCAGCCAAGATGAGCTTGAGAAGAGAAGCGTGCAACATTTCGGCTGTCCAAAGTGCAGCCTAGAGTTCTCAGTAAGGATACTATATATTTGGCATTGCGCAGGTGGAATCCATTGACCGACACGAGCCATCCATGAAGTTTTTGGCTTCCAGGCTATCAAGGTAGAAAAGAGCCCAGTAGCACCATTAAGACTAACCAACTTTACTGTAGCATAAGCTTTCGAGAATCACAGCTCTCTTCTTCAGATGCATGGAGGGTAAGAAGAAACTGGTCAGGTATATAGGTGGAGAGGGGAGGGAGGAGTAGATACAATCAGTAGCAATTGATTGCATCTCCAGACTACAGCAACTACAGACTAACACGGCTAACTTCTCTGGATCTATCAAGGTGACAACTAACAGTCGTGTGGGCCAACACAACCACTTCTTCTCATCCCACCTCAGTTATTACTTTCCCCACATATTGCACGGCTGTGAAACCAGGTTTGGGGAGAATACGGGGCGGCAGCCAATTTTGGCTTGCTGAACTGCCTTGGATAATCTTGTCCTGTCCTCTTCAGAAGAAACTCGCAGCACCATAATAGGGTTCATCCCCCCATTTTATTGTCAGCCACTACCATGTAAGGTGAGTTGGTCAATCTCTCTCAAGCTGAGGTCCCCTACTGAGCTTTCTAGCAGCTCGGGACATTGAACTCGGACTTGCCAAATCCTAGTCAACAGTTCTAGGATGGGGAAACAGAGTGTGAAAGGAAGCCCCCCTGTCTTGTCAATCCCAGTCCAAAATGGACCCACACATGCCTGGGAATTCAGTCCTGTGCACAGAACTCCCAGAACATATCTGGTCAATGGGACCCATAGCAAACACTAGGTGTTTGGGACT
Source organism: Eublepharis macularius (assembly GCF_028583425.1). NCBI lineage: Eukaryota > Metazoa > Chordata > Lepidosauria > Squamata > Eublepharidae > Eublepharis > Eublepharis macularius. Next base: position 91,388,217 of record NC_072800.1, on the reverse strand, counting down.
CCGGCTCAGTCCAAAGGGTGATGGGAACACTTGCTTTGCATGCAAAAGCTCTCAGGATCAGTCCCCGGAGTCCCCAGTTAAAAGGGCCAGGCAGTCAGTGACGCAAAAGATTTCCGCCTGCAAACCTGGAGAGCAGCTGCCAGATTGAGTAGACTATACTGACATGGGTAGACCAGTAGTCTGAAAGGGCAGCTTTGTGTGTACAAGAAAGACTGGCTACTGGAAACTAATTGTGACTCACCCCACACAGTGCAGAAGGAAAGATAGCTGATATGCCTGAAACAGAGGAGGAAGGAAAGGAGGGAGGGAGGGCCTAATAGGCCAAAGCAGACTGCTGGGCTGCCATACAGGGCCAGAGAGTGGCATTCATATTGGCCCATCATGATGAATGGTATAGGCTTCCCCAGGTTACCCAGTGCCTACTCAGAGTGGAACAGTCCCCCACCATGCAATTAGCAAAAAAGGCTAATTCAATCCTGGGTTGTATCAAAGGGGCCATAGCATCGAAATCGCAGGAGGTCATAGCCCCTCTCTATACTGCCTTGGTCAGGCCACACCTGGAGTATCGTGTGCAGTTCTGGAGGCCTCACTTCAAAAAGGATGTGGACAAAATCGAGAGGGTGCAGAGGAGAGCGATGAGGATGATCAGGGGTCTGGAGACTGAGCCCTAGGAAGAAAGACTGAGGGCCTTGGGAATGTTTAGTTTGGAGAAGAGGAGGTTGAGGGGGGACACGATTGCTCTCTTTAAGTATCTGAAAGGCTGTCATTTGGAGGAGGGCAAGGAGCTGTTCCAGTTGGCAGCAGAGGGTAGGACGCGAAGCAACGGGCTTAAATTACATGCACAAAGGTACCGGCTGGATATTAGGAAGAACGTTTTCACAGTCAGAGTAGTTCAAAAGTGGAATCAGCTGCCTAGGGAGGTGGTGAGCTCCCCTTCACTGGCAGTTTTCAAGAAGAGGCTGGATGACTACTTGTCAGAGATGCTTTAGGCTCATCCTGCACTGGGCAGGGGGTTGGACTAGATGGTCTGTGTGGCCCCTTCCAACTCTATGATTCTATGATCCAGCTGCTGATCCAATCCATAACCAAACTAAAGGGGCACCCCTCAAAGAGAGAACCTAGAAAAAGCCGAAAGCAGAGGGCAATACCAAGGAAGAGAATTTAAATAGATTAAAGGTGTGCTACAAAAAGTATTGCTATAGATATATAAAGGGCAAGGTGCTACAACAGCATATTATAAGCTCAAATACAGCATTATCATACTTCCAAATATGAATATAAAGGAGTACAAGATTTACAAAATATCCACAAGTCAGAGGAAATTACAATACACTGTTAATTTTGCAGGTGCTGTGTAAAACCAGACTAGGAGACAGGTAAGTAACAGGTAAGCAGGGGTCATCTTGTAGGAAAAGAGCTGGAGGAACTCATTAGCATAACTCATTAGCATATGCCACGCCCCCTGACATCACCTATCCTGGCTGTTTTGAACCCAATCCTGGCCATTCAGGGCCAAAATTGGGCCCAAAATGGCAAAAAGGGGTGAAAATGGCCGAAAAGGGGCCCAAAATGGTCAGGATCGGGCCGCTGCTGAGTGGGAGAGTGATCCACCACCTGTAAGAGGCCCAATCCAGGCCATTTTGGCCCCAATCCAGGCTGAAACGGGCCCAAAATGGCCACGGGTCAGGTGGGCGGGGCCACCTGACACGTGACCTATTTGGGGAACTGCCAGAACTGCATTCCTGCGTGCTCCCCGCAAAATGATCCCTGCAGGTAAGTACTTAAAAGGGTCTTTGTGCCTCTTAGATCACAGCAACTGTGGAAAAATAAAAAGAAAACATTTTGATTAATGAAGCTTTATTCCTTTCAAGCTTATATTTGAGCTTATAATGTTTTTGTAGCACCTTGCATTTACATATCGATAGCAATACTTTTTGTAATACACCTGTAATCTGTTTAAATTCTCTTCATTGGTACTGCCCTCTGCTTTCGGCTTTTTCTAGGCTGAGCCAATCCATGCAATCCGGCTGGGATTTTAGCAAGTGTTTCTATTTCAGTCATGAAAGAGTTTTGTGTTACTTAATTAGTAAACTTATTTGCATGTAACCACTTAGGCCTCGAATTTGGATTCCCGCCATAAAAAGGGGAGTCTCTAAGCATAATGAAGTAGAATTAGGATTTTCTATTGGGCAACCTGTTTATTGGGGGGGGGGAGCAATTAAGTGATGCTATATACTGAAGTTTTATTGCTCTTCGCCTCACTTGTTTTCTTGCTAGTCTCTCTCACTCATTTTCTAGCAAGATATAGTCAGTTTAGCAATTTATTATTTTTCTCCAATGTAACCCTATTTTTATCCTTTAGTAAGGTATTCTTACAGAGCTACACTGGAGTGTGTGTCTGTTCTCATTAATTCCAATGCACAATCTTTGCATTAACTCTAATTTCCAACAAGTCCCCAGATGTTTTGATTCAGCCCATCCCATCTTTAAAGAGTTGGGAAAGGTGTCATTAGAAGACCACTACTGGATATCAAGCAATGCCAGATTACACAGCAATCCTCAGATTAACGCCCCTGCATACCTGCCGAAAACAAGCATGTGATCCAAAGGCTTTCCCCATCTCAAGGAAGTTTATTACACAGCTGGAAAAGCTAGAAATCAAAAGCTTAAGTTGTTTAGGGAACAAAGTAAATAGGGAAAGAGACCAAACAGAAGATTAAGACAACAGAGTAGATCGGACAGAAATTTCTATGACAATTCTCTCTCCCTCCCCCAGGTAACTCAATGAAAACCAAGGGAGGCCCGAGACAGACAGAAGGAAGTACTTCATACCACATTTAACTTATGGAATTCATGGCCACAAGATGCAACAGCCGCTCTAACCTTGTTTTTAAAGTCATAGCCAAAGCCTAACATCTGCAAACCTGAGCTGTTCGATGGACCCTGCAGCTTGAGGTGCAGTATAACTTCTAGATGCCTGGAGGACAGATGGGGGAGGCTGTTGCCTTTTGGAGCCTTCTGGAGTGGGACAGAAAGCTGGATTAGAAGCGGGTTGGATCCAGCTGGACTCTAGTTCCCAGCACTGCACACAAGGGAATTGCTTCCTGATCCACTGGAGATCTCTGGCTAAGTCACTGACCTGCTTTGACTCCACTGCCTGGCAGGAGCATAACGCACAGCGGCTTTAGGCCACACACACACACACACACACACACACACACGCCCCTCTGAAGCTCTTCCCATTCATGGTCTGCTTTGTTAAAGAACCAGAGGAGTTAGCCGTGTTAGTCTGTAGTTGCAAAATAGTAAAGAGTCCAGGAGCACCTATAAGACTAACCAACTTTATTGTAGCATAAGCTTTCGAGAAGCACAGCTGTCTTTGTCAGATGCATCGTCAGCTTTTGAGAACCACAGCTCTCTTCATCAGATACATCGTCAGCTGTGGTTCTCAAAAGCTGACGATGCATCTGACAAAGACAGCTGTGCTTCTCGAAAGCTGATGGAAGGAGCATTAAGGGCCCCTCCCAATGATTAAGAGATTTTAAAATTTATACTATGCTATGTTACTTTATTTATACCCCACCTTTCTCCCTCATGGGGACCCAAAGCAGCTTACATAATTCTCCTCTCTTCCATTTTAACCTCACAACAACCCTGTAAGGTAGGTTAAGATGAAAGGGTGCGACTGGCCCAAGGTCCCGCAGCAATCCTTCATGGCAGGATGGAAACTTAAACCTGGGCCTCGCAGATCCTGGTCTGACACTCTAACCACTACATCCCAGCATTATATCTGCACAGGCTCACCTGATGAGAGAGCTAGAGTGGCATAGTGGTTAGAGCATCAGACCAGGCTCTGGGAGGCCCAGATTTAAATCCTCACCATGCCATGAAAGCTGGCCAGGTGACATCGGGTCAGTCACACGCATTCAGCATCAGCTGTTGCACAGGGTGGTTGTGAGGATAAAGCAGAAGAGGACAAAAAAAAATGTGAGCCACTTTGAGTCCTCGATGGCCAGAAAGACAGGGAATAAATGAACCCCCCCCCCAAAAGGAAGTAGAACAACTGTAAAATTAAAAATTTTTAATGTTGAATATACAATGCTTTTAAATTGTATGAATATGCCTCTAGGGCTAAATTAACCTCTTATATGCCCAACAGAGCAACACAGGAATTTCAGTAAAAATGGAGAGATCTCTTTGTATACTCAGCTGGAAATGAAGAAATATTAAGAAGAGTTATCATACGTTAGATCAACTTTAAAACCAAAACTTCAAAAATGTTTAATATAAGACTGAATATAGAATGTTGAGTACAAAACTCTGGGCATAAGTAATTGAGGAGAGGGAAAGGTGCAATATTATGAAATTCAGCTGTGTGGTTATATATCTTGCTTATATGTTTTGTTGCAGCTTAAATCTATTAATGTTGTCCAAGATCCTTTATACACTGTCAAATGTCTCTTTTTTCTTTTAAATAAAGTTTATAAAAATGCACACACAAAAAAAGAATGAGATGTAATGGCATGGAATTCCTGACTTACATTAGCCTCAAAAGTCAGCGTTCTCTTTCTCTCTCTCCTGGTCATAAAAAAGGCCATCAAGTCACAACCAACTTATGACAACCCCATAGGCTTTTCAAGGCACAGGTGGTTTGCCATAACATATAATGGCCCTGGGCTTCCTTGATTGTCTCCCATCCAAGTATTAACCAGGGCTGATCCCTGCTTAGCAGTGCAGATCCAACAAGATGGTCCCCACCCCTAAGGATGCCCACCTCGCTTCAACCAGGGCCAGGGCCTTTTCAGTCCTGGCCCCAGCCTGGTGGAACGCTCTGTCAATGGAGACCCGGGCCCAGCATGACATAGTATCGTTCCGCCAGGCCTGTAAGACAGAGCTGTTCCGCCAGGTGTTCGGTGGTTTAAGAGGGCGGTGCCATGTCGGCCTCCCACCTTTGGGGGGGTGTGGGGGGTTCTCCCCACCATTGCACTTGGTTAATTTATTTCATTCTTGTTTTGTATGTTGATTTTAGTATTGTTGTTTTCTTGTTTTCATTGATTTTAACTTCTTCACCGCCCAGAGCCCCTGAGGATGGGTGGTATATAAATTGAAATATAAATATATAAATATATATATAAATATATATATAAATATATATATATATATATATATATATATATATATATATATATATATATATATATATGGAATTTTTTACGGACTGGGGAAGATTGAAAACATATTTAGAAAAGAAGTGGGACGTAAAGGGGGAATTATGGCAATTTGAAAATTATTAGAATGGATTTGTTATTAGAAGAGATAGAGTCTTTACCATATGAAGTGAAGTATTAGCTAATTGTTAGCACAAATGTAAGTGGACTTAGAGTTAATAGATATTGTTAGAATTACTAAAGTAGATATTTTATCCGACTGTTAGTTTAAATTTAAATATATGTGGAGCTAATATAAAGTAACAGATAATAGATTTTAAGTTTATAACAATATTTTTGAAGTTAATAGATAGGGCTTAGTTGAATAAAAGAGTAAGTAAACATGAGATAAGGAGTTACAGAAAAAGGGGATAGATTGGGAATAGATTAGGCTATAGGGTTGGAAAGCTGTTGGAAGTCTTGGAAAAGGGGGGGAGGGAAAGGGTGGGGGAAAGGATAATGAGATGCTATTTGAAAGTTGTATATTAATATTCTCACCTAATAAAAACTTTCACCCCCTGCACAGTGTACTCAAGTTCTCCCCTCCTCCGGTTTATTCTCATCACAACCCCCAGAGGTAGGTTCAGCTCAGATTTATTTAGCTTATATCCCACCTTTCTCCCCAACGGGAACCCGAAGTGGCTTACATCCCTCCCCCCTCTGCCATTTCAACCTCACAACCAACTTGGAGGTAGGTCAAGCCAAGAGCGTGCGACTGGCCCAAGATCATCCAACGAGCTTCTATGGCAGAGCAGGGATTCGAACCTGGGTCTCCCAGATCTTAGCTGGCCGTTCTAACTATTATGAAACACTGCCTCTAGAAAAGAATGATTGGCCCAAGGTCGCCCATTCAGCTTCATGGCAGGGCGGGGATCTGAATATAGCCTTCCTAGTCCAGCCCTAACCACTACGCCACACTTCTAATTAGCCATCTGCTGCCAGGAACTTGGGAGTACCAACGCCTTCATCTGGGGAGAAATTCCCAGACAGAACCCAAGGGCATTTCTTTGAAAGGCCAAACTTACTCAAAACTAAATTGAACTGACATCAAAGTGTGCGCGTGAGAGATCCATATTTTTCGAATCAAAGGAAATACAACACCCTCTTTTTCAGCCGCCGAATGCAAGCATCCCATTTGCTCCAGAATTAAGCAACCTATCTAAGTTCATGAACTGCTGTGGTGGAATACCTTATGCTGCAGACAGTTGCCAAATTGAAAGCCAGAGGGAGTAGCCCGGCTTTTTAAAATGCGTCCCCCCCTCCCCAAGTCGATTTTAAAAAAAATAAAGAAAACTTAAACCATGAAGTTCCCCACCCTCAACTCTCGCTGGAAACGAATGATTTAATATCGGAAACAGAAGCCCAGAACCACACGCAGCACATGAAGCTATTCGGCTTTCTCCGAGCTGCATTTGCTACAGCAGTGAAGACAGATTCTCATCTTTTTTTTCCCCCACATCCCAGAGAACCCATTGCACTTGCCTGCCTCTTTTAAAGTCATCTTCTTTCTCCAGTTTCATTATTCTTTTGCCTTGTGCTGCGACAAACTGAGAAAGGAAGAGGGGCTGGGCAGCAAATTTAGATCAAGTTTGGCTCTCCGAAATCAAAATATTCCGTCAGCTAAACAGCTCTTAGAGTTGCCAAGTTCCAGTTGGAACGTGGAGTTCCCCTAGAAACTCCATACATTCCTGCATGCAATTGTTATTCCTGACTCATGTATAGACATCGGCACGAACAGAGAAAAAACCTAACATGGTGTTTGTTGTTCGTTGCCATCCATGAACAATGAACACTGATGAACATGATCCTGTCACGAACATGTTCGTTGTTCATTGTTCATGGGGCCAGCAGGCTCTCCTCCAGCCATCAAGATCCCTACCACACCACTCCCAGAAACCCTACCTGAGCAGGCAGCAGGAAAGGTACCAGTAACAAATAATAGCTTGGCCCCAGAGCCTGGCAGCAGCCCTGAAACTTGAAGAGGTAGATCCCTATCCCACCACACACAGAGAAAATTCAAGCTCCAATGAACTCTCCCTGTCTCTCTCTCAAAATGCCAACAGCAACTGTCTCTCCCTCACTGTCTGCAAAACCAGAGCTGGGAGCCCCCTTCCCCCCTGCTCTTTGCTCCCCCTGTTGTAACAAATTTGGAGCTCCACACTTGGAAGGAAGACCTGCCTATCAAGCTAAATTGGGCTTAGATTGGGGTTTCCAGGGCAACAGCAGGAGTTCAGACAGTTCAGGCAGTCCCTGCCTCCAGTTGTGAAGGGAATTGATTGCAGGTGCCAGGCTGTCTGGCTTGACGAACAGCAACGAGCAGCAACGAACGAGGCTTGCAACAACCACCTGTTCGTTTAGAATGGGGCCTCAGGAACGGCTTGTTCGCGAACAGCTGATTGGGCTGTTCGTGCCTTTTTTTAGTTCATATTGTCGTTCGTGCCCATCTCTACTCATGTATCACTCTCCCTTACCAGTGTTCATACGGTAGCAATCCCTTCTTCAGTTCCAAACCATCACTTTTTCTGAACCTTCACACCAATTCAATTTGCATCCCTCTCACCCACCCACCCCCCGATGAGGCATACCAGTAAACCTCAAAGCATCAGGTAAAGCACGTGCCTTTTCAATGATTAAACAGAAAATGCTTCCTGAAAGCGGGGGGGGGGGACCAAAGGGACAAAGAGGTTTTTGCTTCCATTTCATTGCCATAAAGTAGCTGCCCACAAGAAAGCAATAATTGACCTTCCCTTTCCAACTGTTTGCCTTGGCCACAAGCTTATGGCAAATGTGCTACAAGACTCTCTAGTCCTCCTCAGTTAAGTCCAAACCGATAGCCGGTCAGCTGTGAGCTCCATTCACCGGGATAGCATGAAATACCCAAACATTCAAGAAGGGAGCTTGAATAGAAAGTTCACTGGTGGGGCCCTTAGCCGATTTCACCTGGCATATAGCTCAATGACAGTTCATTTACCAGAAGACAAAGATGACTTAAAAATATGCATTTATCTCACCCACTGGCTACCTTATTACCCTCTCTCAAATTTTAATTAAACGGATGCTCGTGTTAAGTTAAACTGGGATGCAGCAATAATCTCACAAATGCAGTTTCCAGTTACAGTACTATAGATTGGACTGTATCAACAATAAGATCTGTAAGAAGGAATATTTTAGGACCAACGTCTCTTCCCCCCAGAAATATACATGCACATCCTTGTTCTCAAATGACTGATGCAATTCCAAATGCGCCCCGCCCCCATTTATAGTCAAGGACACCTGTAGCTTAAGAGCCAAACTAGTTGAGATTAATTACACGAGTCTATGCAAGTGGCCAGATTTGTCTTTTCCCCCTCACTTTCCCGTGTCTCTTTTACCCCCAATGAACTCGTGTCTATGGCTCTGCTCTGTGCACGTGTCAGCAAAAAAGTGGTTTACATTGGCGAGTGTCCGTAGACCATATCATCGAGTTGCCGTTGCAGAGTGGCGATTCTGTTTTGCTTCCACTTCCCGCAATAGGGGACAGGGGATGATGGTTACAGGGGACAGTTTAAGCATGTGCAAACTGGCGGTGTATGATGGGATACCATTCCTGTGTCTTGGAGAAGCGCAGAGGAAACCCGTGCCAGTACGGACATGGGATCAAGCGCAGTCTGGCTGCACTGGTGAGTGTACAGGAAAGCAATGGGGAGACCCATGTAAGTCTGTTCGCGTGTCATTTGTATCGTGTAGTTCGGCTCTAGGATTACATCCCAATGCAGGTATCACACATATACACCAGACTAGCAACTCCTGAAAGCAACCCTAACCAGAGATCTATGAGAGCAGCGTGATGTAGTGCCTAGAGCACTCGGCAAGGCCCAGAGAGACTTACTTGCACTTGGACCACAAAGACAATGAGTAATTCTTGGGTCTCTACGAGGAAAAAACGGGACAAGACATCTATGTGTGTCATCCTAACTTCTTTCAAGAAAGGGGTGGGGTACGAATCAAGGAATGAATGAAAAATATTCCACAAAGTATCCATGGAGATCCAAGACAGCAAAAGCCACATAGCATGCTTTGTACATGTCTAATCATACAACAAACTACGGCAAGGAAAAAGGTTTGCACATAACGATGCACTGAGAGAATTCTTACCGGCCTTTTTGCAGAATCTTTTCCAGTATTACAGTTCTCAAAGTGACACATCTGCAGTTAAGTGTCTGAACGAAAGCACGACTGCTGAGCGCGAACAGGAGGCACCGTACACAAGACCTGCAAATAGGGCTGCCTGGTCCCCTAGTGAGGGTGGGAGATCTGCAAAAAAAAACCCTCCCAGGCCATCACCCAGCAGACACTCCCACTGGGCGCAATGCCATCACCTCCAGAGTGACATCATTGCGCCCAGCGACGGGCATGTTCCTGTGCTTCGCTTCGCTTCACTCCACGTGGGGAAGCATGCTCGCCACCAAGCATGAGGTTGGAAGTGCATGAGAAGTGTCATCGCGCCCCACAGGAGCACTTGTGCAACAAAGACACCCCCAACAAATGCCAGGCCCTCTCCTCCTGGCAACCCTAGCTGCAAGAGGCCTGGTGCAACACAGCTCCAATAAACCCATAGCACGACCATCAATGCCCCTTAAGAGTGCAGTATTTCCGAAAGGTTCTGGGCCAAGCCTTCAAAAACCACACCATGCCCATGAGAACGCTGCATCTGGGCCCATCCACACACACACCCATCACACACACACACACACACAATGCACCGCCCCAGAAATCAATCACTAGCCAACGCCCTGCCCGGGGCACCTGACATTGTTAGCTTCCCTGGTTGCCAAAACAGCCAAGAGGCCAGACAGCAGCATAGCTGCAGGCTGACACCATCTCATTAACAGGCAACCATGAAAGATTTGTCCCGCTGCTCCAACTGCTGGATTGGCCACACATTGGGAAAGGCCAAAAATTCCTTTGCTCGAAATAAAGAGGGCAGTTTGGGCTGGAGAGATTAGCCCCAGCTGTCTCGATTCCTTTGGCAGACCGTGGAACGGAGCAGTCCTTTACTCAGGGACATCTGTTCGACGTGGCTGCCTCCCAGGGCCCAGAGTGCACGAAAACAAAGTTAACAGCCGCGGCCAGACAGACAAAGGGCTCCCGGGATACAGAAGCCGTACAAGGGATGGAGACGCGTTTGCAAAGAAACACAAGAGGTATATTCATGTGCAGGTTACAATGTGTCCAGAAGGATGGGGGGGACAGGGAGGCAACAATGTGATATTACTTCTGGTTTTTCCTTGGAAGCGACGTCATGCCTCTCTATGAAACTGAAACTCTACTGCCTGAAACTCTACGGTAAAGCCATAGAATTTCCAGCAATTCCCAGAGCAGACAGACATCACTTCCAGGATGTGACTTCACACCATCTCCCAACGGCAATATTTTTCATTATTTTCCTCCCGCTGGCCACAGGCGCAGTGGTGGGAAATGGGAGCCAGTGGGTCCCTTACTCCCGAGGGGCAGAGGGCACGCCTGCGAATGGCATATTAAGACCTGTTCTCTTCATGCAGTGGAGCATTTCATAGATGGAGTGTTGCGGGACCTTCTTTTCAGAGCTGAATCAAGACTTATTGCCCAGCTGGCATCATTCTCTGTGTGATGCAGAAGTGATGGGTCGTGGGTTTGGGGCTGGTTTTTATCAAATCAGCCCCATGTGCAGCGTTATCGCTTCCACATTGCTCTCGGAATGATGTCATATATATGCATAGCCAATCAAATGGGAGGGCTTGAGCAGAAAGAGGTCAAGAGTGCCAATCTAACTGCAGCATCCAGCGATGACTTGCGCTTATCAACGGACCATCACAAATCTAAGCTCTGCAGACTAGATCTGACTACAACCAGTGTGGTGTAGTGGTTAGAGCATCCCATATGATCTGAGAGACCCAGGTTTGCATCTTTGCTCTGCCATGGAAGCTAACCAGATAGTCGAGAGAGACATGGAAAACACTATCTATCTAAATACCAAACCGTGACCAACTTACTGAAACTCAGTAAAATATAATGACTCCAATTTATGAAAAGTGAAATACACAAATTTATTAAATTTGTTAATAATACTCTATATGGAGCAGCTAGCTATACCAGCTCCAAACAAAGCTGCTCCCAGAGTAAGTAAAGTTATTTACAATACATGCAATTAGCAAGAAATTGAAATAATCTCAAACGGCATGGACAATTCAAAGAAAGACCACCAAAGGTCTAAGGTTCATATAATTATATGGAGCTGGTATAGCTAGCTGCTGCATATAGAGTAATATTAACAAATTTAATAAAGTTGTGTATTTCACTTTTCATAAATTGGAGTCATTATATTTTACTGAGTTTCAGTAAGTTGGTCACGGTTTGATATTTAGATAGATACTACCCTGGAAGCTGGCAGGGAAACCTTAGGCCAGTCTCACATTCTCAGCCTAGCCTGCCTCACAGGGTTGTTAAGAGGATAAATGGAGGAAAGGAAAATAATGTTAAGTTGTACTTTTCACAGTCAAAGTCAATATAATGCTAGGAAAAGTGGAAGGCAGCAGGAAAAGAGGAAGACCCAAAATGAGGTGGCTGGACTCAGTAAAAGACGCCACATCCTCCAGTCTGAGCAAATCTGTTAATGATAGGACGTTCTGGAGGTCTTTCATTCATAGGGTCACCATGGGTCAGAGATGACTTGACAGCACATAACACACACACTTTTCACAGTGCCAGAATTTTGGCCATGTGACAATGAACGCTGATGTACTTCTCAAGCACTCAAGTTTTCCTTCAGTTCAAACATAAGACAGCTGCAATTAAATCACCCACCAGATACTACTTTCAGTTCCCTCTGAATGCAATGCTGTTTCAAAGGGAGTCAATTTAGATATTACAATAGTAGAAATCAAGCAATGCACATGTGAATTGCTGCTGTCCAATGTGACAGATGCCTACAGGGGCAAGTGGAAGCTTACATGGCTAAATGCAAAAGCACGCACCTAAAAAAACCTACCTGTTCAAGAAGCAAACAAGGGTTACCAGCTCTGTGGTGAAAGCGGGGGATCCTATGCTCCCATCCTCTGCCCCCCACCTCCACTCACCTGGCCAACAGGGTGGAAAGGTGTGGGAAAGGGCCTCCAAGGTGAATTCACGGGGTAGACCAACAACTCCCAAGTGATGTCATTGCACAGGTGCACATGCAAGGAATACAAAGAAGGGGAGTGCCGGATCCCCGTCCTCCTGGCAAAGTAAGGGGACCTGGCAGCCCCAAAGCAAACTAATTCTTCTTTCCGCCTGAAGTTCTTTAGGTACGCTGAGAGCCAAGCTAGAAGAGACAAATTACACGAGGAGGTGCAGGTGAAAGGAGTCAGTGTTAGCTGGGAAGCTGAGTTTTAAAAGTACGGCTTTGTCAATTTCCCCTCTCTGCAGAGCCAGGGAAATCTCTGCTCAGAGGGTTTGTTAATTTCCTCTTGGCCTCTGGAAGGCTCTTGTGGGTTTCACCTCCCCTTCTAGGAGGCGAAGAGGAAATTAACAGACCCTCTGAGCAGGGATCTCCCTGGCTCTGCAGAGAGGGGAAATTGACAAAGCCTTCTGATCTCTTAGCCACCCGGCTAACATTGCAACTCCCTTCACGTGCTCCTCCTCGTGTAATTCGTCTCTTCTCGCTCATCTCAGAACTCAGCTGCAGCCTGCCCATGCCTGGGATGTACCACTCGGGGCAGCCCAAGTACAGATTAATCTGAGCAGGAAGAACAAGCCCTCTGATTAAGAGCTCGTTCTCCCTGCCTTGCTCCGCTTTTGGATCAAGGGACAGCTGTGGAAAGGACCACGTGGCAGACCATAACTATGCTCCAGTGCGGTCGGGGGAAGGGATTGCCCTTCAGCAGGTTCTTTGAAGCCCAGACGGCCAAAGGGAGACAGCTCGCAGCTTCCTAAGACAGGCCACGGTGGAAAGATTCAGCCGGCATGGCCTGTGCAACGAGACAGGGTCTCAGTCAAAACACGCCTGCCTGGAAAGCTTCACGGAGCACACAGGAGCAGCTGCTGCTGCTACTGCAGAGCGGGGCAAGGCGCCGAGGGGCAGAGGGCAGCAGGTGCCGCCAACAGCTCCTGCATTACGGCTGGGCAGGCCGCAGCACTCCCCACACGGACACACCACTGGGCTCCTTTAGGGATGCCCTTCCCCTGCTCTCACCCTCTGCCCCCCGAATCTACTCACCTGGCTGGCAGAGGAGGAAAGGTGGGGGAACCCCTGGGTGTGATTTCATCCCACCTCTCCTGAGAGCGCTCCTGTGCTTCTCAGTGAGCCGATTTGGGCTCCAAACAGGCTCAGTCAGGCCCGTTTGGGCCCAAATCAGCCCTCTGTGAAGCACGTGCACGCTTCCAAGCCCATGCAAGGACATCACATCTGGGAAGTGATGTCATCACACAATCACAGGAACACCCGGGGATGCCAAAGAGGTAAGCGCCGGGTCCCCCATCCTCCTGCTGGGAGCGTCGGGGGGGAACTGGCCTCCCTAGGATCTCTGCATTGGGGCAATGAGAACAAGGATCGAGGGGTGACCCCTTGCCATGGGATTGCTTCCAGCCAGGTCAACTTCTCTTATCCCTCTCTAGACAGGAGGAGGAGATGGGGAACAGTACAGTCATGCGGGGCCCTCCCTTGACAACCCTGTTGAGCTTTGACCCCATTTCATTCACCTCGCAGCAAGGAACCACCTGTAGAAACAGCGTTATTATCCTTGTAGCTTGGCCCCCATTGCCCCTTTAACCACCCATAAGACACATTCAGTGCTCCACTCAGAGCCAAGCTACAAGTGACTTTTTTCACGTGGAGAACACTTGATTGTTCTTGCAATTTTTCTGGGAAGTGAAGTCTGAGTGCTGCTGCTCTAACATGCCCTCATTCCAGCTTTTCTCCAGGAGCTCAGGAGCAGGGGAAGGGCATGTTAGAGCAGCAGCAGATTCTTCCGCTGTCGCTGTGGCTGGAGCTTCACCGACACGGCGGCTTTCTCCAAAGCAGCTCTCCGGGAGCAGGAGGCCCAGGGAGAAAGTTGCAGCTGCCCGCCCCCAAACGATCGTTGGGAGCCCTCTTGTCCAACAGGATTGTGGCTGGAGGAACGATTTGCAAAAGCTGCTGCTGCCGCCGGCTTTCTCTGGCTCTTCAGGCACCGATTCTAACAGAGAGGGGAAGGACACTGGGACTTCACTTCCCAGGAAAACTTGTGAGAACAATCAAGTTGTTCTCCACGTGAAAAAAGTCACTTGTAGCTTGGCTCTCAGTCCATAGAAGATGCCCAGTGTCTGCCTGGAAGATACACCTACTGTGAGCATGAAGAAAGAAAACTGTGTTGTGCATCAGCATAAGGTCACGGTTAGAATGTTGGGTTGGGATTTGAGAGGGACCAGAGGTCAGATCTCTCTACTAGGCAATGAAGAAAAGGGGGTGACTTGGGAGGACTTCTTCCCCCTCCTTTACTCACCTTTACTAGGTTGTTGTGAGGATAAATGCAAGAAAGGAGAGGGAAAGTGCTAAACTGCCCTGAACTCCTTGGAGGAAAGGAGCAGGAATACGAGCGGAACTACAAGTGACAAAAGGCACAGGTTGGCCACTTGTCAGCTTCCCTCAAGTTCTGATGGGAAATGTAGGCGTCCTGGTCTTGCAGCTTGGCTCTCCGACTGCTGTCCAATGGACTTTTCAACTGTCTCTTGTCCAACATTCCGCCAAGCTGCCTACATTTCCCATCAAAACTTGAGGGAAGCGGACAAGTGTCCAACCTGTGCCTTTTGTCACTTGTAGTTCCGCTCTACTATGCTCCTCAGCATGTGCATGATGTACGCTGCTGCTGCTCCCACTACTGAGACAGAGGTTTGTGGCACAGCTGCCAATCAAGCTCCAGCGGACTTGCATCGGCCATCCGGCAACAGCTACCTCCAGCCACATTGCCAGATAAAGTACCATGCTGGCGCCAGAGTTGCGAATTCCAGGTTGCAAAATTCTTGGAGAGCGGAAGGGTGGAACCAAGGGAGGGATCTGGGCAACGAATAATGCCCCGGAGTCCACTCTCTGAATCAGCCATTTTCTCCAAGGGAAATTATCTGAGTTCTTAGGAGATCTTCCGGCCCCACCTGGAGGCTGGCAACCCTAGCTGGCACCCTACAAACTTATGAGGTATCCTGAAGACCCACACAGCTCAGCCTTCTGGCCTCAGATTTCATCTGGGGAGCCAAGCCAAGGCATGAAGGCAGGATGTTGTCTGGAGAGGAGGTGGCTTCATTCGAGCAGACGGAGCTGCCTTCTAGCCAAGCCACACACTGAGTCTAAATACTGACCCTTTAGACTCTGGCAGGAAGAGGCACTCCAGGGTCTCAGGAAGAGGTCTTCCACATCACTGGATTCTTTCAACTTCAGGCGCCAAAGAAATGAACCCGGGGCCTTATGCATGCAAAGGAGATGCTCTGCTACTGAGCCACGGGCCCACACTACCTGAAATTGATCTAGGAGTTAGCCGTGTTAGTCTGTAGTAGCAAAATCGAAGAGAGTCCAGTAGCACCTTTAAGACTAACCAACTTTACTGTAGCATAAGCTTTCGAGAATCACAGTTCTTTGTCAGATGCAAGATGCATCTGACAAAGAGAACTGTGATTCTCGAAAGCTTATGCTACAGTAAAGTTGGTTAATCTTAAAGGTGCTACTGGACTCTCTTCGATTTTACTACCCGAAATGTGTCTGATCTCCATCTGAGGCCTGATCTGCACAAGGAGAAGTCAGGCGCAACACAGATTGTAGGGTTGCCAGCCTCCAGGTAGTGGAGATCTCCCAGAATGACAATTCATTTCCGGGTGACAGAGATGAGTTCCCGTGGAGAAAATGGCTGCTTTGGAGGGTGGACTCTGTGGCATTATACCCTGTTGAGATCTCTCTTCTCTCCAAACCCTGCTCTCTCTAAATTCCACCCCCCAAAATATCCAGGAATTTCCTAACCCGGAGCTGGCAACCCTACCACCTAAGATGCCAAAGAGGGAATGCCACTTCTGCCCAGTAGGAAGAGAAACCCTTCTTGCCCAGCCTGTTATTTGCTGTGCATTTTCAAGGAAGTTTTCCCACATAATGTAAACAAATAAATATATTAAAATAAATACATTATTTATTTATGTTGTTTACAGTCCACCTTTCTCACTAAGACTCAAGGCGGATTACATAGTGTGAGATTAGTACCGTCAATATCAAGGCCATTTCCATAAACAATGCCATAGGGTAAATGAATGGAAGTTTATAAAGACATAGCATTAGCAAAAATCAGAAATGCTGAAACGGAGCATAAGCAATTCTCGGACTGACATTAGGCAACACAGAACTACCCAGTAGGGTCATACTTAAAGCCACAAGTAGCACATAGGAGCACATAGTTAAAGCAATAGATAGGACATGCAGCAACACAGTGGTGAAGTCTATGGACCCTAACTCATTAGTGAAGCATCTCTTCGAGACCCCCTCCCTACAATACAGCCCCCTATCTGAATAAATAAGCCCTTTTGAATAATTCAGTTTTGCATCTTTGCAGAAAGCCGGGAAAATAAGGAATTGTTTTTTAAAGGCTCCCCTACTTGCAGTCTGACATGGGACAGCCCATTCCTCCATTCCCCGAACTCCTTTTGGGAGCGCTACGGCCAAATGGCACAGCATCTACCTGGCATGCAGAAGGTCACAGGTTCACCACATGGTTCTTTTGCGCATCTAAACAAGGCATAGCTAGTAACCACCCCCTTCCATAGTGGCAATGAGTAGCGCATGTTCAATGACACAGCACAAAAAGAAGTGCTTTCTTTGGCCGGCGCCCAACCCAGCCTATGAGTGAGGCAGCAGCATGATGTTTGCTAAATGCGCAACTATGCGCAACCGCAGTCCTCTCTCTGTCCCCTTTTAGGCCTAGAGAGGCAGAGGTGATCAAATGCCCTGTGGCTGCTGCCCCTACCCCTGCCCTCCACAAACCAAGATCCTTTCCCTCTGAAATGGAAGAGGGGCTGCAGAGGAGAGATGCTTGCCAGAGAAACATCGCTCTTCACGGGGCGCCTCTAATGCTGCCCATATCGGGAGGAGAACCAAGTACCACCCTCCCCCAGAAAAAAACAAAACAACTTGCTACATTGGTTCAGTCTATGCACAGTGGAAGACTAAAATTGCACCCAGCCTGAACCCCAAAGTATCTATGCATCCAGTGCTATGCCGTAGAAAGGCCCCCATTCCTGGCCTTCCAAGTTGGGGTGAAGGCTGTACAGATGAAGCCTACCCAAAACTATTCATCTATTTCCCATTCCGACACAATTGCCAACATGCAGCTCTCGGGGTAACTGGAGGCAGCCATGCCAAGAAGTGTAGCTAGCAAGTGCAAGCCCTCCCCCCCCCCACACACACACACACTACACAAATCAAAAATGAAATGAGCTAAAATATGGCTTGTTTGCTCAAAGAAGAAGCTTCTAACACCCTCTTTGCCCATCTCTCCATCCCTCCCATCAGAGCGTGATCTTTCTTGTCCCAGCGGAACTCAGCAGAAATGTCTCGTAGTCAAACTGACCTCTCACATCCCCAACAGACCCTGTACAGTTTGTTCACATTCTAAGGACTTTTAACACATCCTTAACACTCCATGACATCACAGCCAATCAGCCAATGGGCGGGGGGGAGAATCCCACAAGCAAACCACTTTTTTTGCCTATTATAGGCTGACACCAGAAGAGGTTGTAAAGGGGTAGCCCACAAATGGACTGTGAACACACACCATTTATTAAGATTTGAGTCCAGCGGTACCTTAGAGACCAACAATTGACCTTACGGTAGTTCTCCAAGGTTCCACTGGACGTGAACCTGGCTGTTCTACTGCCGACCAACACTGCTACTGGCCTGTACCTGAAACAGCTTATCAACAACTTTTATGTTTTTAAAATAGTAAAGAGTCCAGTAGCAGCTTTAAGACTAACCAACTTTATTGTAGCATAAGCTTTCAAGAACCACAGTTCTCTTTGTTAGATGCAACTTTATTATAGCATAAGCTTTCGAGAACCACAGCTCTCTTCACCACAGCTCGAGAACCTCAGCTCTCTTCGTCAGATACACTGTCAGCTTTCGAGAACCACAGCTCTCTTCATCACGCATCTGACAAAGAGCTGTTGTTCTCAAAAGCTGACAATGCATCTGATGAAGAAAGCTGTGGTTCTCAGAAGCTTATGCTACAATAAAGTTGGCTAATCTTAAAGGAGCTACTGGACTCTTCTCTATTTTGCAACTGCAGACAAACGTGGCTAACTCCTCTGGATTTATGTTTTTAGACGTTCCCCCAACCCCTGCTTAAGAATCATGACGTCTGAATGTACTCGAGGGGCTTGTTCTCCCAAAGCTACGGTAGGCATCTACAGCCATTGCTTCTTCACTTCCCCCCACTAAACACAAGAACCAAAGACGCATTCCAGTGGGCAGAAAGCAGTGGTAGCCTAGCCATAAGAGAACCCAGCACAAAACAGAACACAATTAGACGGAAACCCCAAACAACTTCTAGCTTCAAATTGCCTATTGATGTTGCCTTCTATTGTGAAATGCCCAACTGTTCGGAGACGTGTGCACATGACACCACAGAGCACATAGCTTGCCTTACACTTGTGGAGACCCCCCAAAGCCTCCTTGGAGGAATTCTGCAAAGCCAAGACCCTCAAGAATGGCTTCCACCTCCAGACACCAAAGGTCTGTTTTCTGAGACTCTTTGACCCCCCCTTTACCTGAAACTTTTTTCTGACACCTCCGCAATACCTATTCCCCCCCCTTTCCTTCTTCAGGGCCACCATTCCCCATGAACAGCAAGGTTTGAGTCCCGTGGCAACTTAGAGATCAACAAGATTTTCAGAGTAGAAGCTTTAGAGACTCAAAGCTCCCTTCTTCTCATGTCTGAAGAAGGGAGCGCTGATTCTCAAGATCTTACACTGTGAAAAATCTTGTTAATAATAATAATATTTTTAAAAATAATAATAGATTTATATACCTTATAGACTTAACATCCACTCAGAGCGGTTTACAAAGTGTGTCATTATTATCTCCACAACAAAACACCCTGTGAGGTGGGTGGGGCTGAGAGAGCTCTGAGAGAGCTGTGACTGACCCAAGGTCACCCAGCTGGCTTCAAGCGGAGGAGTGGGGAATCAAACCCAGTTCTCCAGATTAGAGTCCCGAGCTCTTAACCACTACACCAAACTGGCTCTCCAAGATGCCACTGGACTCAAACCCTGCTGTTCTACTGCCGACCAACACAGCTACCCACCAAAACCTTTCCCCACAAACTTCCCGGCAGATCCCTCTTCTCCAATTCCTGCTAAGCCTTGTTGATTCATCCATCTTGCGACACCTCGGCTTCATCTACTCCTCTTCTCCCTCACCTTGCCTGCTGACAGCAAGTGCCCGGAGCCTCGGATCCAGCAAAAGAGTGGCATAAATGAACATACATCACTGTCGCATCTATATTAAAGACCAGTTTCCAATCAGATCACACGCTAGTGTGACCGAGAAATGGATCCAACTGCAGGGCGAGGCGCACAGGGACAGATATCCAGAGGAGTTAGCCATATTAGTCCTCAGAGCCCCTGAGGACGGGCGGTTTATAAATCAAAATAAATAATAAATAGTTGCAAAATAGTAAAGAGTCCAGTTGCACCTCTAAGACTAACCAACTTTATTGCAGCATAAGCTTTAGAGAACCACAGCTCTCTTGTGCATGTGACGAAGAGAGCTGTGGTTCTTGAAAGCTTATGCTACAATCTAGGATGATGCTCTACTCTAGGATGTTTCATTAAGGAATGGAGATCCAGCCACACTGTCTGACATTGGGTGAGTCAGCCTCCACATACAGAAAGAGAGAGAGAGAGAGAGAATGTCAGGGGTATTATTTGTGCAGCCCCACTTTAAGACAGGTGCACACATTAGCAAAACGGCAATCGCTGTGCCAGCTATGTAATCAATGGTGTCCTACAGCACATTGCAATCCCACAACCTGGGAATTCTGGTAACACGCAAAGCCTCCCATAACCACAACAGACTTTTCCTCCCCTCCGAGTACAATATTTGTTCACATGGAAAACAATGCAGCTTAAAGCAAAACATGAAAGTCTCCCTTTTATTGTCACCGGCCAGAAGCGCACAGAACTTTATCGCCATGCTTCATACAACAAGCACAGTTTTGGCATGCGCAACAGAAGATGCCCGTTGTGACTCCTCCCAAGAACCTACGCCTGGCTTCAGTGGATTAAGAGGGAGGAAAGCAAGGGCCACACATTGAGAAACTATTAAAAGCAGTAAAAAGCTTTGAGAAATAAGCAGATTAAAACCAAACCAAACCAAAAAACCTGCACAGCATCGCTTTACTTCATCTCAGGACAGCATCTGGGGTAGGAGGGGCGGATGCCCGCCTCCAGTTCCAGCCTGCGGAGAATGGATCCTCCCAGAGAGAAACAAAATAAATAGAAATGAACAGAAAAGGAGAGGGGGGGGAAGCAAAAGAAACTTTCCCATGAAAATATTTTATTTTCTTAGAGAACAGGATACACCTGCGAGTCTTAACACCAGAGGGCTGCGGTCTTAATTCATGGATTAATGGAGCCCTCTGCTGGCAAGAGTGGGAAGTGCGGCCAGAAATTCTGAGCCCTCCCCCCACCCTCAAACTGGAGTTTGGACAAGTGACCAGGGTTAAGGAAACCAGCAGAAAGCCAACCAGCATACAGCATCAGAGAGGACACCGACAGTCCATCAAGCTACCCCATGGGGTAGCACTGGCATCATGTGAGCAAGTCCAGCTTGGGGCATTTTGTTGTCCCAAGCAAGGAGCAACAGTCTCCTCCCATGCCTGGGCCGTAGGCTTGGAGCGGGCAAGCAGCAAGAGACCCAGAAGGCGATAATTGCCTCCTCCGTCACTGACAGCCACCAGCCAAACAAGCCCTTATAGTACTCCAACCCGAAAAAGCTGCAGGGCCAGAGAATCAGCCTGCGAAACAAGTTGCAGCATATATGAGCAAGAAAGCAGCATTTGCTACAAGGCACACAATATTGTATCCTCCTTCCTTCCCACCCCAATTCTGTAATCGATCCAAAAGCTCACTTGACCGATAACTGTTTGACACTCACTTTACATTTCCAGAAAGGGAGTTTCTGAAACTATCACAGGCAACCATTAGACATACTGGAGCAGAGAGAGAAAGCTTTCTACCAAGAGAGGCCAGCTAGGTTTAAGCAGGGAGGAAAAACTTTCCCAGACATGAGGAGTCTTATGAAATACAGGAAGAAAAAAAGAAAAACTAAAAAGCTTATCCTCGCTGTTCTTTGATTTCCTGCCCATCAAATGCCAAGGCTGAGAAACGCACGCCAGGCGCAATCGCATTGGCAGCAGAGACACGGCTGCACACGCCAGAGACACACATCGCAAACCTCCAACACATCGCAACAAATTAAGTATCTGGGCTTGCCCTGGAAGAGAAGTCTCTAACAAGGAGACATAACTGAATCCAGAAGTCTTGCACCCCGCATTCCCAACTCTGGATTACGTCCCAAAGTGCTGATTTCCAGGGCAGCTTTTTAAAGAAATGCTCAGCGATCTATCCCAGACCAGGCCAGAACCTCAAGACGGATTACATATGGAAAAACCTCGCCCAGAGCAGGAAAGACCCTGACGGAATCTGTGGCTCTCTCCTTTCAGACGCTCAATAGCACCTTAAAACTAGCGTTTATTCGAGCAAGTTCTTAGTCTTTAAGAAACCACTGGACTTGCGTTTTGCTACAACAGTCTAACACGGCTACCCCTGTGGAATTCTCTTCTTTCAGGCTACTGACACAGGTATGCCTAGACAGATGATCTGACAGCATCTCTCGTAGACCTGCTTGCAAGGCCAAGAGAACCAGATTTCAATAGAAGCAACTGCATTTTAAAAATATAAATAAAAGAGTTCCAATTCAAGCTGTCCCCCACTTTTGTTCTCCACGGGAATTGCTAGCCCTCAAGTCGCCAGCCCACCCCTGATGTCATCTGCAAAGCAGACCGCTGGCACTGACAGTAAACCAAAGTTGGGAAAGGTGCCCCAACCCTCTCGCAAACTGTCCCGCTTTCACAGAAGTCGGCCTCATGGGACAGTCATATCCCATGACCTGGCCTTCCAGAAAGCCCATCTTGCAATTTCCTAATAGAGTCATCGTTAAATTGCACCGCCAGCAAAAAAACGAGAGACAGAAAGGAAAAGGAGGGGGGGGACCACAAGATATAAAACCAACGTCCGCTCGCAAAACCAGGCTGTTGCCCACCACTAAACGTTACAGGAAAGAATAATAAATAAAGAGCGCACGGATCAGCATAACGTTTTATAGTAACAAACGAAGCCTGCTCAGCCTCAACAGAAATCCAGAGCAAGCCAAGCAATAGACACCGTTCCAAAACCCAAGCAAGGAAAACTCCCTTTAAAAAGAGCAAAACCGCCCAGTCCCAGGTGATGTGCAGCCATTCCAGACCCTGGAAAAGGAGAGGTCCCTGTGGGACAAGCCAGACATGCACACATGCCGGGAGCTCTCGGCAATTTTTAATTTTCAGGCACATGGCGCTGCAGCGAGCGGAGATTTTAAAACGTGTCGGGAGCGCCAGGCACAAAACTCCCTGCCTATGTGGCTCGGTCCAACTTAAGCAAGCGCAGAAGATGGGCCAGCCACAGAGATGTCCCACCCAAAACAGCCACGGAGGGAGAATTCTTCGGCAGAAAACCTCTTTCCTTTCCTCCCACCTCCAGTTCAGGTTTAGGTTGACCACTGAACGTCACATGGTTCCCAGTTCCCACAGTCTGTAAGGGAATTATGAGGCACTCAGTATGCAAGGACCGGCATTCGGATGCCACAGCTAAAAGGCCAAAGGGAGACATGTCCCGGCCCCACAAGTCCCTTGGCGCACGCCTCCTCCCTCTCTTCTCACCTCTCTCACCTTCACCTTACAGAACGGAGTGTCCTGAGCTAAAGGGGTTCTCCGAGAGAAGAGGGGCCATAACAGGACATTTCTCCAAGTGTTGGGATGGGGCAGATTAATGGCACATGGCGGCAGGTGGTTCCAGACAATCACAGGAGGGGAGGAATAAGCCAGGGGAGGGATAAGGTAGCAAGCAAGGCTTCTCCAGATGTGGGTTCACAGAACTGGACTGCAAATGCACAGCTCCCCGGAGGTAGCCCATGTGCAGAGAGGACCCGATCCCTAAATAAGCGAGGGTGGAAGAGAAAGGGGCAGCTCCCAACAGACTGGGGAGGGGGAGAACAGACTGCAAAGTGCAAGGGGGGGTATCTGTAGGCAGGGGGTGGGAGAAAAGAGACAGTAGGGTAGATCGCAGAGGGGATTCGAGACGGGGCCTCGGCCCCCAGCCCCCCCAAAAACCTGTCCGTGCAAAAAGCTACGGGAGGAGTCAAGAGAAGTTCCTCCGGACTTAACTGGCTAAAGGAGGGCAGAGCGGCGAAGAGCAAAGTTAGTCGAGCGGAGGAAGAGGAGGCTGCAAGCTGCGCGGGCGGGGGCAGCGCGAACGGGGGACCCCGCGGCCAGACGTGCGCCGGGAGATCCGTGTCCGCAGCCGCCGGGGAAAACCGATCTTCCAGCGGGCGGGCGCGGAGCTCCCAGGACGCGTCTGGCCGGAGCGCCGCCGCGCCCGCGGAACTCCCCGCCACTCGGGAAAAGCAGAGAGGGGAAAAGCCCAGCCATCCCGTTTGCCAAAGCAGCGGCAACGGGAAGGCGGCTTGACCGGGAAGGAAGCCACCGAGCCGGGGTTGGAGGGGGCACCGGGGAGCCCGAAGAGATCGCGAAGAGAGACAGCCGCGCCGACCTCTCCGGGCGCTTGCCAGCAGGTCTCCTCGGAAGTAAGCCCCGCCAAGCTTGCTCCCCTCCGCCTGGTAAGCGGATAAAAGCGGATAAAAGCGACTCGTTCCCCCCCCCCCGACAGACAGCCGAGCGGGGCGCGGACCTTCCTCGCGAGGAAGCCCCCCTCCCTCCCGCCGGGCTTACCCGAAGTAGGCGGCCGCGGGTCCCGGGGCGCAGGCGGCGAGCAGCACTAGCAGCGCGCAGGAGGCGGAGACGCAGAGCCCGAAGAGATCGCGAAGAGAGACAGCCGCGCCGACCTCTCCGGGCGCTTGCCAGCAGGTCTCCTCGGAAGTAAGCCCCGCCAAGCTTGCTCCCCTCCGCCTGGTAAGCGGATAAAAGCGGATAAAAGCGACTCGTTCCCCCCCCCCCCCCGACAGACAGCCGAGCGGGGCGCGGACCTTCCTCGCGAGGAAGCCCCCCTCCCTCCCGCCGGGCTTACCCGAAGTAGGCGGCTGCGGGTCCCGGGGCGCAGGCGGCGAGCAGCACTAGCAGCGCGCAGGAGGCGGAGACGCAGAGCCAGCGCAGGCGGCGGTGTCCATCCAGCATCTTGCTGCGGCGCTCGGGCTGACCATCTCGTTCCTTCCCCCGCCGAGCCCGACCAGCGGCCGCCCGCCCGGAGGCGCCCGCTTTATAGGCAGCGCCGGCCCAGCTGAGCGAGGGGCGGGGCCCCGGCCGGGACACGCCCCCAGGCGCGCCGGGCTAAGGTCGGGGGCGGGGCCGGCCGCCGAGGCCACGCCCCTCCCCGCCGCGCTCGGGCTCCGGAGAAGGCGCCGAAAGCCGTCGCGGAGGTTATTCGGCGCGAATGCGCGACTGTTGCGCGGACGGGGAGGAGAAGGGCGGGAAGCCGAAGGCGGTGTTGGGGGAAACCGGTGGGAGAAACGGGGTGGAAAGAGATGAGAAGTCTCTAGGAAGAACTTTAACTGGCCTGATTTGGGGGGAGGGAGGCGTTCTGCTCTCTTCCATCTGCAAGCAGCAGGATTTGAGTCCAGTGGCACCCACAAGATTTTTCAGAGTGGAAGCTTTTGAGAGGCGAAGGTCCCTTCTTCAGAAGACACCTTCTTCGTCTCATATCGGAAGAGGGGAGCTCTGGCTCTCCAAAGCGTCCACTCGAAAATCTTGCTGGTCTCTAAGGTGCCACTGGCTCAAATCTTGCTGTTCTGCTGCAAGAGCTCTGAGTCTCGAAAGCTTATACCCTGAACGTTTTGTTGGTCTCTAAGGTGCCGCCGGACTCAAATCCTGCTGTTCTACTGCAGACCGGTGCTGCGACCCACCTAAAGTTGGTGCAAGGTCCTTTGATGCCGATGTGTAGCTGTATGATTGATGCAGAGGAGTCTGCAGTAGCAAAAATAGAAAAGAGTCCAGTAGCACCTTTAGGACTAACCAATTTTACTGTAGCATAAGCTTTCGAGAACCACAGTTCTCTTCGTCAGATGCATCTGAAGAAGAGAACTGCGATTCTCGAAAGCATATGCTACAATAAAGTTGGTTAGTCTTAAAGGTGCTACTGGACTCTTTTTCTATATATGATTGATGGGGAGGCAAAGGGGAAGAGTGCTAGAAATGAAAGAAACCCATGGTAGAAACTGTTAAAGTGATGAGAAATCGCTGTCCTGATTTTGGGGGGAGGGCATTTTCATTCGAAAGCAAAAGCAAACAGGGGCGGAGGGAAGGGCACCACAGAACTGGACTAAGCTATGGAAAAATACGAGATCTTCTGCAGCCACTATTAGAATAATTCCATACGTGTACCTGTAAAAGAGAAGAAAAGCCACATGTGATATCAAGGATATAGGAAAGTGAACACCTACCTGGAGAGACTTACCTGACTGACAGCCACCCGTCATAGGAGTATGTATGCATTGCCAACCAGGTGTTCATGAGCCTGGAGAAAGTGGGAAGCTGAGTAGCTTTAGATTAGCACATTGCCTTTTGTCTATAAGAGTATGTTACATGATTGTATGTGAAAAATTAATTGAATGTGAATGTTCTTTACTGAGTGTGTTCTGGCTCTTGATTACTAAGAGTAACAGCCTTGAGGACTATGTATTATTTTGCTGCCAATTATAAAGGCTTAGAGTTTGATACATACATTTAATATTTATTATTATATTTATTGACCTCATAGCACCGTGCACTTTAGTGGTTAACAGTGAAGTCAAGCAATATTTATCATTATTTGGCACTGCGCACTTTCAGTATACAACGACTGGTAATTGTGGCCATGGAAGATCTTGTATAGCTTAGTCCCTTCCAAAGCAGGCACGCCAAATTTGGGTTCAGGAGCACCTTAAAGACCAACTCAATTTCCAGGGTATGAGTTTTCTTTTGTGTAGAATTCTTCTTTATTTAAACTATAAACAATAACATAAAAGCTATAGATGACACACAGAGGATAAAAAACATTCTAAAAAGAAGACACGCTAGCAATACATAGACAAGTGAAAAAAGAAAAAAGAAACCCTTAAACTGAACTACAGATTGAGTTCCGATTTTCTCCACCACAAATATAGATCATTTTCAGAATCGCACTTATTCTAAGTTAAACATAAAAGCCCTCTTTTTTCTATTGTTTATGGTTCTTAATCCATAAATCCAGATGTCATCAAGTCCTTATTATCCATTTCATATAAAAAGTGTATAAACGGTTTCCATTCAGTCAAAAATGTGACTAACGTCTTTTCCCTAATCAGTGAAGTAAGTTTTGCCATCGACACAAACTCCAACACTTTTATCCACCATTCCTCCACTGTAGGCCATATTGGAGTTTTCCACTTTTGTGCATACTGTACTCTTGTCGCCGTAATCAAATATAAAAACGAAGTTCCAAAGCTTCTTTCCAACTGACTGTCCATTATTCCCAACAAAACAGTCTCTGGTTTCAACTGGATTCATTTCTAATCTTCAAAAACTTCTGAATCAATGACTGTATCTGCAACCAGAAACTCTTTGCTTTCTTACATGTCTACCACATATGAAAAAATGTCCCTTCTTGTTTAGCACATTTCCAACACACATTTGAAGCACCCTTACACATTCTAGCCAATTTTTCAGGAGTTATATAGCAAGGAAACATCATCTTATAAAAATTTTGTTTGATACTAGAGCTAAATGTAAATTTCAACCCCCTTGTCCACATATTTTCCCATTGCTCCATTAATATAGCATGTCCAGAGTTTTTTGCCCATTTAATCATACATTCTTTTACTTGCTCTTCTTCCATCTCAAACCTCAACAAAAGTTTATACATTTTAGAAATAACATGTTCCTCATTTGTACAGAGGGCAAATTCAAATTCAGTTTTAGATTGCTCCAAGTCATAATGACTCTTATCTTATTTAAATCTCTCTGAGATTTGCATATAGAAAAACCACTGACAAGCGTGCCCTTCTGCTGCTAAGTCCTCTCTTGATTTAATTTTAACTTGGTGCTGAGAGAATTCCAACAAATCCTGGTAAGTTAACCATTTAGGTGGACTCACCATTCCCCTTCTAAAATGAGCTGCTTGCGATAACAACCAGAGAAGTATTTTCGAACACAACCCAAGTTTGTATTTATTCCATACTCTCAAAATGGCATGCCTTACATAATGATTATTAAACTCTGCATTGGCCTTAACTTTGGGTGGCATGGGTATCAGGGTATGAGTTTTCCAGAGTCCAAGCTCCCATCTTCAGATACTTTCAGGTGGGTAGCCATGTTGGTCTGCAGTTGAAGAGCAAGATCTAGGTCCAAGAGTGTCTTAAAGATCAACTAGATTTGCAAGGTATGAGCTTTTGAGAGTCAAAGCTGTCTTTGTCAGGTAGCTGACAAAGCTAATTTGTCTTCAAGGTGCTGTTGGACCCAGATCTTCTCTTTCTTCAGAGGTTTTTAAGCAGAGGCTAGAGGGCCATCTGACAGCAATGCTGATTTTATGAAACTAGGCAGATCAGGGAGGGCAGAAAGTGTTACACCAGTGCCTAGTTCTCGTGGCCCCTTCTTACATGCCCTGGGTAATGCTGATCACCACTTTGAGGCCATAGATCCAGAGGAGTTAGCCATGTTAGTCTGTAGTTGCAAAAATAGTAAAGAGTCCAGTAGCACCTTTAAGACTAACCAGCTTTATTACAGCATAAGCTTTCGAGAACCACAGCTCTCTTCGTCAGATGCAAATATGCACACACTAACTTTGGGGTCAGGAAGCAATTTCCCCCAGGCCAGTTTGGCTAGGGATCCTATCGGTGTTTTGCCATGGGGGGGGAGGTAGATGTGAATTTCCTGCATTGTGCAGGGGGTTGGACTAGATGACCCTGGAGATCCCTTCCAACCCTATGATTCTATGATTCCTCAGCTGCTGTATCTGACAAAGGAAACTCTGGGCCAAGCTACACATGACGAATGACACTTGAACGGCAAGTGTATTTCTCCCTGTTCACTTGCCCTCCACTCAATCCACTTGCTGTTCAAGTGTCATTCGTCATGTGTAGCTTGGCCCTTTGTTTCTCAAAAGCTCATACTCTGGACATCTAGTTGGTCTGGAAGGTGCTACTGGACCCAAATCTTGCTCTTTGGCTGTAGACGAGCGCAGCTATCCACCTGAAGGAAGCATGCAAAAAACCCTGCCTTGCTTCTAGACAGCCCCATTTCCCTGCCTGCCAACTAGCCCAGCATCAAGAAGAGAATGATGTGTGACTTTGGGAATGGAAAGAGTAAGGCAGACAAATTTTCACCCTTGCCTCTCGTATTAGGGTTTGGGGCCACACAATAAAAATAATTGGCAGCCAGCTGAAGATGGACCCCCAAATTGATGTGATCTAGGATAGCCAACTCAGGATTTGGAAATTCCTGGAGATTTGGGACCAGAGCCCGAGGAGGGAAGAGGCCTCGGCAGGAATGTGATGCCCCAGAGTCCACCCTTCAAAGGTGCCATTTTCTCCAAGGGTGCATATCTTTGCCCTCTGGAGATCAGCTATAATTCTGGGACAATGTCAGGCTCCACCTGGAAGTTAGCAATCCTAACACAATCACACGATAACTATGGGATTCATTGCAACAAGACTCTGTGGGGGGTGCTGGCTTAGATACTTTTTCAAAAGGGTGGGTCTGTAGGAAGCTATCAGCTTTGTTCGAGAAATGCGGTATCTGGATATGATTTGTTTTATCTCCTTCATTTAAACTGCTCTTTTCTCCCAAAGGAGCTTGGAATTCCCTGTCCCTATCTGTTGCATTAAAAAGGGATCCTCTCTCCAACAGTCGTACCTGTTTGCAGGTATCCGGAAAATCAGTCTTGTCACTTCCTTTTTAAAGTTCACAGCAATCCTCCGTGCAGACATTTAGCCGCTGAAAAATTCTCCCTCTCTTTGCATAGAGCAAGCAACGTTTCCTTACCTTCTGAAAGCCAGGCAATGACTGGACAGCGCAGCCTCAAAACTGCCAAATCCATTTCGTTTTCCAAAAGCAAGAGCAGGACAGATTGAAGAACAGATTTATCTTTGCATGACCAGAACGGAAATGTTTGCTGCTCTCCGAAAAAAGGTAAAGGTGGTCAGTCGGCCTCTCAGAAATGCCTTACCCACCCTTCGAAGAAACAGCCTTTGACTCAACTGGAACTTTTCTTATTTAATTCATTTATTTATTTAGAGATTTTTTAATGCTACCTCTCCAAGGATCCTGCCCGAGGCGGCTTACAAGACAAAACATAATACATTAAAATTTATTAATTAAAATTGAGCATTTTTTAAAAAACACCCAGACCATAAAACATAGAACATTAAACAGCTTAAAATAACAGTTTTCATACTAAAAGCAGATTATGAAATGGTGTTAAAAATCAAGTCCTTAATTAAGAGTCTGGGTGAACAGAGATATTCTTTCCTTTACTCCGTCCACCTTTCTCGCTGATGCTGAGACTCAAGACAAATTATAAAATTCGACAAGTAATACTATAAAGAAAACAGACAAGGTGGCTTGGATGTTGAGAATATATATTAAATCGGGATATTTGGAGCTCTATATAGTTGGAAGAATCACTGTTTTCAGTTACAAAATTTGTGGTAGGGTATGAGCTTTCGTGAATCACAGTTCACATCTTCAGATACATATAAGTCTTATAGGTAGTATCTGAAGACGTGAGCTGTGGCTCACGAAAGTTCATACCTTACCACAAATTTTGCTAGTCGTACAGGTGCTACTGAACTCTTGCTCTTTTCTACTGCTACAGGCAGACTAACATGGCTACCCATCTTGATCTGTTTTCAGTTAGTTTACAACTAAGAGAAAATTTTTATACAATGGCACACCAATGGCATCTATCACTTCAGAGGTTGGTCAGTGAGTACTGGTTTTGTTCTAAGGATAAAGCTGAATTTTTCCCACATAGCAGTCATGTGTGCACAGAGTTATTGGAATATGGTAGCTGATACAATTTTAAAGATCTTGGACTCTGAGATTTTCTTATGGATCTTTTGATGTTGAAGGATCTGTACAATATGTGTGCTGCTGTGTTTTTACCGAATTGTATCATTGTAGTTTTTATTGTTATGCTACCTGTTTTTATCTTTTATATTGTACTTATTGAGGTGATCTGCTTTGAGCCTGTTCGCAGCAAGAGTGGCTGATTCCGCACACATAGGATAATGCACTCCCAATCCTCTTTATAGATCATTTGGAATGGATTTTTTCATGTGCGGAACAAAAAATCCACTTCAAACTATTGATAAAGTGCATTGAAAGCGCATTATCCAACGTGTGCGGAATCAGCCTATAAAGATAATACAATAAATAAATGTTAAGGCAAAAGATTTATCAGTTCAAGAAGGGGTTAAATACTTGTTCACAGTGGCAAAGCTGGTTTTGGCTAGTTTTTTTGAAGACAAAGAATCTTCCAAGTAAACTGGATTGGTTAAGGACAATTTAGGAGATAGTTAAATTAGGTAGGCTTACTGCTTTGGTTAATGAGAAAGAAATTAAAAGTTAGGGAGCATATGTTGGGGGCATAACTATTAAGTTATGTCAAAAAGGATTATTTGTGATTAAAAAGAAGTTTAGTTATGTGTATTGGTCTGATTTGAATTATATTTGGCGATGTAAGGAGCTCCTTATTCTGTATTTATCATCATGTATGAAATAAATCAGGCATACCCTAAATTGTGCAAGAACGAGATTGCAAAAATTAGAGAACAATAAAGGGCAAACAGTACATACAATAAACAGGGTGATAAACAGTAACCCTATTCCCTTTATGAAAATGCCATCCTGAATAAACAAAAAGCAAACTTGTTGAATGTACTCATTTGATTTCATTAGGTTTGCCTTCATAGAAGCAGAAGCTGTTCTCATAGGGTGAATGGTTAACCATGAAGCCGAAAGACTCCTCCGTGGCCGAGCATTTTGGAATGTGCTCACATTTCTTTCTTGCAACTCAGTTTGATTCAGTCTGATTTCTCTTGCCTTTCGACCAACTGACCTGCTACACACTTTACTTTGCCATTGTTGCTTTTAATCCCATCAAAAATCAAAGCGATAGGGACCCATTGAGCTGGAGGCTGGGTTGCAATCTCCTTATCAAAGCAGGCCCACAGCACAGGTGATTAGAGCATTGTATGTTGCCCGAGCAATAAATGATAAGCACCCATTGATGAGGTGTCAATCTGAGCCATTTCAACTCCCTCTTTGAGAATTGAATCAGCATATAGAATTTCAGGGGCCCAAAAGAATGTCGCTTGCTCCAGTTTCTCTATGTTCAGAGCAAGTGTGTTGTAATGGTCAGATGAGCAACCAGGAAGCCCAGGTCCAAATGAAATTCAATGGGTGACTTTTCTCTCTCCACCTGATCTATCTCACAGGGGTTTTTGAGGAGAAAATGGAAGAGGGGAAAAAGCTAAGGATGCTACCTGATCTCCGTGATGGAAGGAAGAGATTTAAAAAGATCGGCCATTCAATAGCACTTGGAAGAAAAGCCTTCTGGGGGATTTACTGGGAAATGATTCTCGGAAGGATGGAGACAGCTACCAAAAGGTTCAAATACAAAGGCAGAGAGAAACATTCACAAATTTCAAGCAGGTTTCACGTAGGTAGCTATATTGGCTGCAGCAGAACGACGGAATATGAGTCCAGTGGCACCTCAGAGACCAACAAGATTGTCAGGGTAGAAGCTTTCGAGAATCAAAGCTCCCTTCTTCAGATACCAAATTTCAAGCAGTGACACACACAGCCCTCCCCATGCCCCATTTGAAGGGCAGAATGTTTCACTGGATTTGCTAGCTTATTTTGGAATAAAAATAAAGCAACTTTCCATTCAAACCTTTTGGGTGCACTTTGAACGTACCCAGTGGCACAGATAGCCCGAGTTAGCTCGAGATAATTGGCGTTTGGGCTGTAAGCAGGGTTGGCTAGGGCCAGTCTTTGGATGGGGGCAACCAAGGAAGACGGGGGTTAGTACACAGAGGTAGTCACTGGCAAGCTACCTCCGTTCCTCTCTTGCCTGTAACACTCCATGTCTGGAGGTGCCATGAGCTGGTTGCGACCCAACAGCACGTTCTTCTTCTTGAATTTTATGCAAATTCAGTTTTGAAATGTCTCCTCTTTTTAACATTATTGGCAGTTGTGATCCACTCTTTGTATGCAGACAGATCAAGATGGATAGCCATGTTAGTCTGTCGGTAGTAGTAGAAAAGAGCAGGAGTCCAGTAGCACCTGTAATACTTACAAAATTTGTGGTTGAGTACGTGCTTTTGTGCGTCACAGCTTTCGTGAGTCACAGCTCACATCTTCAACTCGCTGAAGAAGTGAGCTGTGACTCACTAAAGTGCATACCCTACCACAAATTTGGTTAGTCTTAGAGGTGCTACTGGATTCTTGCTCTTTGCATGCAAAATAGTAAAGAGTCCAGTAGCATCTTTAAGACTAACCAACTTTATTGTAGCATAAGCTTTTGAAACCACAGCTCTCTTTCACATGCATCATGCATCTGACGAAAAGAGCTGTGGTTCTCGAAAGCTTATGCTTTGAGATGCGTCTGATGAAGAGAGCTGTGGTTCTCGAAAGCTTATGCTACAATAAAGTTGCATCTGATGAAGAGAGCTGTGGTTCTCGAAAGTTTATGCTACAATAAAGTTGCATCTGACGAAGAGAGCTGTGGTTCTCGAAAGCTTATGCTTTGAGATGCATCTGATGAAGAGAGCTGTGGTTCTCGAAAGCTTATGCGACAATAAAGTGGCATCTGATGAAGAGAGCTGTGGTTCTCGAAAGTTTATGCTACAATAAAGTTGCATCTGACAAAGAGAGCTGTGGTTCTCGAAAGCTTATGCTACAATAAAGTTGGTTAGTCTTAAAGATGCTACTGGACTCTTTACTATTTTGCAACTACAGACTAACACAGCTCCTCTGGATCTTTGAATGCAGGCAGCCTTCAGAAAGGAGACCAGCTTTTCTCTCCGCCTCCCCACTTTTGCACACATTGCCTAGGAGTTTGTTCTCTAGCTGAAGAGCAGATTCTCTTTCCCCCATCTTAACTGTATCCCCCCCCCCCTCACACACACACTTTGCCTAAGAGAGCCGGTGTCTCATCAGCTGCAAAACAGCCAGAATCAAGCCGAGCAAAAATATTTTTGCAGTACCCACATCAAGCCCACCCATCAAACAGTGTCGAGGATTTTCCAGGTCTTGTAGAAAGAAGGGAGGGGGAGAAACGTTATTTTTAACCACGGGGCCATTGTTCTCAAAGCCAGTGCCTTTCTCGCTCCAGCCAGAGGCATGACAGCTCTGCAAACTGTTTTCTGATCATGAAGGAGTCCATGTTAACGTTATCCAGAATCCCTCCACTGCAAGCCCATTACTACGATGCAGGGAGCGATCCTAAGCAGGTCTACTCAGTAGTAAGGCCCATGTTATGCAGCGATCTTCACCCCAGGAAAGCATCCTTACAATTGCAACCACAGTCTATTACTTCCATTGGACAACGTAGATTTTTTACTAGATGTTTTGTGAGATTGTGTAGAGGGAAAGGGAACGTTACAAGTCTGGACCGAAGGAAACTACGCTTTGCCCTAAATTACATGTTTCTCTCTGCCTTCTTCTCAGGGGCTTGGAGGGATGTCTGGTGATTCCCTCCTGCATTTTATCCTCACAGCAACTCTGCGGGGTATATTGGGCTGAGCAAGAACGGCTGCTCTAAATTCACCCACCAAGCTTCATGGTTAAGCATATTTTCAACCTGGTCTGATACCTTAAACCCATTCCCTCACTGGCCTGAGCTGCCTTGGAAATTGCTCTTGACTCTTTTACCCTGACGGCACTGAATAAACTCCTTCCGTATACACCTTTTGGATACATGTTGCTGGCCCGCTGTACAAAGGCGGTGGGTTGAGGTGGTAGAGTCCTGAGGCAGTGGAATGGACTCTACCACCTCAGGCTGCAGATGGGTGACCATCTTTCTGAGCAATGTTCCCAGTATGTGCGTGTGGTGCGTGCCATCAAGTCACCTCTGACCTATGGTGACCCTATGAATGAAAGACCTCCAAAACGTCCTACCATTAACAGACTTGCTCAGATCCTGCAAAATGGAGAACGTGGCTTCTTTTATTGAGTCCAGCCACCTCATTTTAGGTCTTCCTCTTTTCCTCCTGCCTTCCACTTTTCCTAGCATTACTGACTTTTCCAGAGAATCTTGTCTTCTCATAATGTGACCAAAGTACAATAGCCTCAGTTTTGTCATTTTAGCTCCAAGGGAGAATTCAGGCTTGATTTGATCTAGTGCCCACTTATTTGTCTTTTTGGCTGTCCATGGTATCCGCAAAACTCTCCTCCAGCACCACATTTCAAATGAATCCATTTTCTTGCCGTCAGCTTTCTTCACTGTCCAGCTTTCACATCCATACATCTTAATGGGGAATACCATTGTTTGGCTTGTAGCAATATGGAGAATCTTCCGATCTCCTTACAGGGAATTTTCCTTGCATGGGATCTTCCTTGCAGAAGGGTATTAAAAAGTGTGAGAGCAAGATTCACGTCCAGTAGCACCTTAAAGACCAACTGATGAAGGGAGCTCTGACTCTCGAAAGCTCATCCCCTGGAAATCTGGTTGGTCTTTAAGGTGCTACTGGACCTGGATCTTGCTCTTCTGCTACAGATCAACGCAGCTACCCACCTGAAACTAAAAAGTGTGAGCCTCCACTTCGAGTCTGAACTCCATTCACTCCTACTTCATTCTGTCGCATGCCCTCTTTGCTACTCTAAGGTGACTCCTCCGTGGCGTAGTTCACAGTGATCCTACCACCAACATAAGGAAGTAGACACAGGCACACGTGGAAAGAGGTGAAGCAAGGTGGCAGGAAATGGGATGGAGGAGTTTTACCTGTTGAAGGTCTGCCTGTCAAATGACTATTCAAGTCAGAAAGAAAGTTATCAACTCACCTGAAACTAAATTCAAGATATGGAGGCTTTAGAGAAGAAGGTACTTGGAGATCTTTGTTCTACCTTTTATCTACCAAACTCCAACAGACTCACCCCTCCGAACCACAGGAACGGCATACATGAGACGGAGTGCCCGGTTAAAAACCAGTTACGGACTTTGTGAATGCAGGTTATAGGAGTGACTAAAGACTTCATACGGGATGTACTGAGGATTAATTGTGAGCTGATTGATAATATTGTCTGTATGTATATTTTCATACTGCTATTTATTGATTGTGTTTATCTTTAATGATTGCTTGCCTTGGATTATATATTTACTGTATTGGATGATATTTATTGCACTTTGTACTTCCATTTTGTGAGCAATTTTGAAATATATGCACATTATAGCTTTATGCAGGGATTTCTGGGAAAAGAGGTGGTGGAACTCAGTGAGTTGCCCTTGGTGGAAATGGTCACATGGCCGGTGGCCCCGCCCCCTGATCTCCAGACAGAGGGGAGTTTAGATTGCCCTCCGCGCCGCTGAGCAGCGCGGAGGGCAATCTAAACTCCCCTCTGTCTGGAGATCAGGGGGCGGGGCCACCGGCCATGTGACCATTTTTAAGAAGTGCCGGAACTCCGTTCCCCCGTGTTCCTGCTGAAAAAAAGCTCTGGCTTTATGAGAGTATGAGGGGAGAATCTGTTGGAGTTTGGTTTTGGTAATATCTCCTGAGAGTGCCTCGGCCTCCCACCAGTTGTTTTTCTACCTTTTATCGACTACAAGATCTACTCTCTTATTCTTTTCATATCCTCCCATATTAACTCTGCTCCCAATTGCCTACCCGCCCACCCCCATGTGGAGGATCGCTTGCTTAAATATCCTGCCCTTCTGAGCCATCCGAAGACCAACTGCGTTCAGGAATATTACCGTGTTGCCGAAATGAAGTCCGATTGTTATGCGAGAGGTTCTTTAAGCAGGGCTTTTAAAATAATCCTCTTCTGTGATTATTATATTTTGGCTGTGCAGTGCCCCAAAGTGCCCTCCCAGGAGGGGGCACCAGGGAGAGACGGGGCCTCATGCACCGTGATTGTTATGAATCACAACAAACAGTGGAAACTAAATGTGACGTGGCAGCCTGCGGAACACGGTGGAGGGTTGCCAAAGGATCCCTTGCTCTCTTGTGAAAGGGAGACCTCCCGGGGCTTTCTTGTTACTCTTGGAAGGCCAGAAACAGCTACATCCATGAAGGATGGCGGAGGCCGGGAATCTAAAGCCGAGAAAAAATGCAAGAAGAGGCAGGAGTGGAGCATTCCAAGCAGAAGGTCAGAGTCTCAGTACAGCCACGTGTAGGCTTATTTTCATGATTTTTTAACTTCTAGGGTGCCTACAGATATTAGAAATTGTATTGCTTGTTTTACTCCCAAAACTATTATAACTGTACTCTTTATATACTTATTGGTCGTATAAGATTGTATAACTTTTTCATGTCTAATTTAGAATCGACATAACTTTTATACTAGGCGCTTACTTTACCTTTTTTTTCTTTTCTTTAAATAAAATTCTTTGTTTAAAAAAAAGATATTAGAAATTGACTCCAGGGCCGTTTCCGCACGGCTTACCTCAACCCGGAACGCTGTGCAACATGCCGGGAAAAATGCAAAAGATCGCGTTTTCTCGCGCAAGTTTTGCGTGATGTTGTGCAAAACTCGCGCTAGAAAATGCGATCTTCCGCGGACAAGGTCTCGGACAAGTTAGTAAACCAGTGATATTTTCTTTTGTGTGAATAGTCTACAAATGGAACCCTTGCACCAAAGAAACACCAGTGGGGTGGGAGGTCTTCTGGGGAGTGGAACTGGGGGAGGAGCAGGACGTTTCAGCCCTTCGTTTCGGGAATCCATGTTTCTTTTGCTGTCATCTGTACAATCTCAAAGCTACTCCCATAGCCGTAAGAGCTAGCAGCTTGCTCCTTTTAAAATAAAATCCAAGATTCCCAAGAGGCTGATTTTTGCACTTGGGTTCAAACTCTACACTTGCACAGTGCAATTGGTGATTGACTTCCAATAGATGAGCAGCCTTTTCTTTATCTTGTGTGTTATTTTTATGCAAAGTATTTGCAAAAATACATCCCATGGGCCCATGCTATCTCAGAAAAGACATTCTCCACTTATGACCTGTCTGCCGTATGAGGAAAGCCCCTTCTAAGATGACCCCTGCTGCAATAAATGAGTACATCAACCACAAACAAAGCATTCTTCTTGCTTCAGAGAGGTAGTTTCATTCATTTGCAAATGGTGCAACTGAATTGATTGGAACTCACTCAAAGACACAGCCGTCCTGTGGTCTTGCTCCACTGGAAGAGATGCTCCAGTGCTGCTGTTATACCAGCACAGAGTTGTGCCACTACTGTGGCAATGTTCATAGAGTCCAAGAGCTAGAAGGTACCTTAGAGGTCATCTAGTCCAGCCCCCCACTCAATGCAGCAAATTCAAAGCTAAACTATCCTCAACAGATGGCTGTCCAGTGTCAACTTGCAGCTCTGTGGCGAAGGAAAGCCTACCACAGCTGACCGGTTCCATTATCATGAGGCAAAAACACACGAGTAGGAAAAAGCAGTTACAAATTGTACCAAAATTAATATAATGGAGTACAACTCTTCAGGTCCTGCTTTTTCCTACTCGTGCGTTTTCACCTTGTTAGCAATCTTTTCGAGTAGATTCCTCTCTTGTGTTTAATGGCCTTATCATGAGGACATTTCTCCTAAGAGTGGTTTTGTGGTTAAAGTATCATATTAGTATCTGGGAGACCCACGTTCGAATGCCTCCTCTGCCGTGGAAGCTGGCTGGGTGACCTGGGACCAGTCACACTCTCAGCTTAACCTACCTTGCAGGGGTGGATTTGTATAACATAGGATGGGAGGTTTGGGTGTCTTTTGTATCCTTGCCATTTTTTCCCCCTTCACAAACTTTCTTCTTCGGATAGCAGGTCAGCAACTTCTGTTGCTGTCGTGGTTAATAATCCACCCACATGGTGAAAGTGAATTCCCCACCCAATCAAGTCCTGGATTCCTACAAAGGAGGCGATGATCTGTGCTCCCTGCTGCAGGCGAGAAGAGGAGGACTGGCAAAGCGGGAAGAGAAAATAATAAGTAATAAGCATTTCTGGGGAGCTTTCAAAGGCTCAAAGTACTTCACGCACACACCATGTGGCCGCAGTCCTTACAAACAACTCTGTAAGGTAGGTCAGAAATTATGTTCCCGGGGGGGGGGGATGGGGGGGTAAGCCTGAAGGAATCTCAGTTGCTGGACAAATACATCCCTTGCAGAGGATTCAAAGAGATCCTGTTCTTGATTTACGGTTCCTCTGCTTACCCAGTCGGAGGAAGCATGCCATTAAGAGTACATTTCACATTCCATGTTTCTTTAAAATATTTCTTTCCCACTTCTCTGCAAAAAGGGTCTGAGGAGGCTCATATATGCAGGCCATCATGCACCAATAGTAACAATTAAAATATTCCTTGATTTGAATTCAATACGAAATACAAACTAACCTACCTGAATCCCAGCATCTAATGAAAAGGCATCTTTATTGACAGTTCCCAAATATCATCAACAGAACCCTCTCTCAAGCAAGACTTCCCCCCCCCCTTCCCCTTAACGTTTTCAGGAATGGTGCCTTCACCATGGTTGGGTCCACAACTAAGAAGGCCCAAGCTTGGACCAAGGTGGTTCTTCCATTCTTACACTCCTAGGAACAAAATATTAACAAACAGCTGGGGAGAGCCACAAATACAATTGGAGCCACAGTGCTGGCGGAGGTGTTAATCCTACTTTCCCAAGACATCTCAACAGAAGTGGCTTCCCGGAAGCTTAGGGTTCCCAGCCTCCAGGTAGTGGCTGGAGATCTCCCAGAATTACAACTGGTCTCCAGGCCAGAGAGATCAGTTCACCTGGAGAAAATGGCTAATTTTGGGGGGTGGTTTCTATGGAATTATGCCGTGCCAAGGTCCTTTCGCTCCCCAAATCCCACTTTCTCCAGGTTTCACTCCCCAGATCTCTAGGAATTTCCCAACTTGGGGCTGGCAACCCTGCCCGTGCTGATATTAGCCATATTAGAAGGAGAGAAAAATGGGCAACAGAGAGCTAAGCTACAAGTGACGA
Source organism: Eublepharis macularius (assembly GCF_028583425.1). Taxonomy (NCBI): domain Eukaryota; kingdom Metazoa; phylum Chordata; class Lepidosauria; order Squamata; family Eublepharidae; genus Eublepharis; species Eublepharis macularius. The sequence continues at coordinate 91,348,583 of NC_072800.1, read as the reverse complement.
ATGGCACTTGGATGGCAAGTGAACAGACTCACATGTATTCCTCCCTGTTTACTTGCGCTCCACTTGCGCTCCAGCACAAGTGGAGCGCAAGTAAACAGGGAGGAATACATGTGAGTCTGTTCACTTGCCGTTCAAGTGTCATTCATCACTTGTAGCTTGGCCCAGAGGCACATTCTGCTCCTCTGCTCTAACATAAGCTCAGAGAAGAAGGTGCTAATAGTAGGTCAGCATGCTGTAAGGGTTACAGTGTTGAGCTGGGCTATGGGAGTCCGGGGTTCAAATCCTCTCTCTGCTATGAACTTCATTAACAGTACAATCCTAAACAGAATTACTTCGTCTAAGCCGATTGATTTCAATGGGCTTAGACTGGAGTAACTCTTTTTAGGATTGTACTGTAATGACAGCCACACTTAAAAAAAAATTATTTGAAAAGAAAAATAGAAATGACAATAGAAAGTGCATAGAAACATATACAGAATACACAGTACTACATTTGAGCTATAACAGAAAAATATATTCAAAATATGTGGCAACACAACTAGCTTATGGAATAGTTCTCTCTCTCCTTGATTGCTTATACCTAAAAATTAATATCAATAGTTTATAATCAGTCATCTCTTCCATGTTTCATACTCAACATTTTTAAGGTCTCTGTATTATGATTACTTTATTTTCATATTAACTACTCTTCGTTTTTCTTAGCTTTGAGCTAGGTAAACAAAGAAATCTTTCCACTTTTTCAGGAATAGACTGATATTCGTCTATTATGCACAGAAGCAGTTAAGTTAGCCATCAATGCATGTTCATGCAGTTTATCTATCAGACATATCGGGGCAAGATTCTGTCTTCCATTTTACTGTTTATAGTACTCTCGCCGCTGTCCCCATATACTTAAAAAGTTCTCCCTGTTCTTTTGTAATATTACTGGATAGGATATTTAATAGAGTTATTGCAGTCATAAAATGAGGAAGGAGAGAGTCACGCACCTCGGAGCTCTTCGGAAGAAGGGTGAAACTAAACATGTTTGGGAAGGATGAGAAGGCAGCAGACATACAAACATACACACACACACAACACTGCAGTGGTATCCATAAGAACATAAGAGAAGCCATGTTGGATCAGGCCAATGGCCCATCCAGTCCAACACTGTGTCACACAGTGGCCAAAAACCAGGTGTCCTCAGGAGGTCTGCCAGTGGGGAAGGGGCACGAGAAGCCCTCCCACTGATTGCCCCCCCCAAACACCAAGAATACAGAGCCTCACTGCCCTAGGCAGAGAGTTCCATCTATACCTTGTGGCTAACAGCCACTGATGGACCTCTGCTCCATATGTTTCTCCAATCCCCTCTTAAAGCTGTCTATGCTTGAAGCTGCCACCACCTCCTGAGGCAGTGAATTCCATGTGTTAATCACCCTTTGGGTGAAGAAGGACTTCCTTTTAGCCGTTCTAACCCAGCTGCTCAGCAATTTCATCAAGTGCCCATGAGTTCTTGTATTGTGAGAAAGGGACAAAAATACTTCTTTCTCTACCTTCTCTCTCCCATACATAATCTTGTAAACCTCTACCATATCCACACATTGTGCTACCATACTGTGGCTTCTTCAACAAAGACACTGGGAGATCCAACCAGTGGTTTGATCTTAGATAATTCGTTTGACTTTGCTAGATACAGAGATCATTTTGAACCATGATAAATTCATACCTCTGGTGTGTGATTCCTGCATCCAGGTAAAACTGTCTACATACTGCAGTGTCAAGGTAGTATACCTATGAGCACAAGATCCTTCACCCGTCCTGGCAGGATTGCCAACTGTCCAGAAAACAGTGAGCCCAACCCGCTCTTGTGTCTTCAACAACACAGGCAGAAATCAACAAATAATTTTGTGGCACCTGAGAATTGCTTGTGCTCTGTTTCAGCATTTCTCCAACTCTGTATTCGATTTCTGCTGGTTTTAAATCCATGCAAATTTACATTTATAGACTCTATTGCATTGTTTATTGAAATGAAATCGACTGTACTAGCTCATACTGAGTAATCCACCTTGAGTCTCCGTGAGAAAGGCGGAAGGTAAATAATGTAAATATATAAATACCCAGTCAGAGGTTGCTATGTCAGGTGTGACTTGACAGTAATCTCCACCACCAATAGATATTAATTCATTCATCTTTAAATTACCACGTAAAGTCTGTTATTTTGTGTGCAACAAGCGATCATGGCTAATCTCCCTGGAAGAAATAAGTAGCTGAAGGTTTTTACTGCATGAGTAGCAAACACAATTCCCCGCTAACTTCTTCATTGTAAAAGTAGAAAAGACCAAGAGTCCAGTAACTCCCATAAGACTAACAAAATTTGTGGTAGGGTATGAGCTTTTGTGAGTCACAGCTCACTTCTTCAGTAGCCATATCTGAAGAAATGAGCTGTGACTCATAAAAGCTCTTACCCTACCACAAATTTTGTTAGTCTTACAGGTGCTACTGGACTCTTGCTCTTTTCTGCTGCTACAGACAGACTAAAACAGCTACTCATCTTGATCTATCTCCTTTGTAAACAGCATTGTAAAGGCTCAGTTACCGACGCCAGCTGAAAGTTGGCCACCCCATATCAATCTTGGAATGGGACTGTTGGAGGATCTTTTGCTCTAACCCAACGAAACAGCTCTCACATTCTTAGTATGGGCAGAGCAAGTGCAAAATTTCCCCCCCCACACACACACACAGATAAAACGCCCTCTTTATCAAGGAACAAAGATATAACAAGGAACAAAGATATAACAATTGTCAAAGATAAAAGGGATGGAAACTTTGCTATCATTGCACACACACCCCAATCAGTCAGTACTTAATTTTTTCAGTGAGGAACTCAGGACTGTTTGGATCGGTTTTTGTACTTTCTGGCCAAGAAACTCTGATCCTAAATTGCATTTGTGCATGTTTTGGCACTAGTGACGCAGTGGAGGACAAAAAATAGGTATCTGAAGAAGGGATCTTTGGCTCTCAAAAGCTCATACCCTGGAAATCTAGTCGGTCTTTAAGGTGCTTTTGGACCCAAATCTTGTTCTTGAATAGGCTCAAAGACACACAAGCACCTTTTTCTCTATTTGTCTTCACACAGCCCAGGACTGGTAACCCCTTACTTAGCTAAGGAAAGGCATTCTGAAAATGCTCAGTGGAACTCTCATTCTCTCTCTCTCTGTTTAATTTCACATCACTCTCGTGGGTTGAGCACCAACCTCAGAAACAGATTTGGGGCTATGACCTGGTTGACACATGGAAAAGGATGGAGGAATGGATTGCATTTTCAGCTAAACCTTACGAAGAACGTCCTGACAGTTAGAGTGGTTCGTGAGTGTAATGGGCTTCCTCGGGAGGTGGTGGGCTCTCCTTCCTTGGAGGTATTTAAGAAGAGGCTCGATGGCCACCTGACACAATGATGATTTTCTGACTTAATAGTAATGTATGCAGAGCACGAGAGGGAGGGCATAAAAAGATGAGCCCGTGCTTGGCTCTCGTGGCCTTTTCTTACATACCCAGGGTAATGCCAATCGCCACTTTGGGGTCAGGAAGGACTTTTCTTCCAGGCCCGATTGGCCAGGGATTCTGGAGATTTTTTCCCCTTCCTCTGGGCATAGGTCACTTGGGGAAGTGAGGCAGGGAGGTAGCTGGGAATTTCCTGCATTGGGCAGGGGGCTGGACTAGATGGCCCTTGGGGATCCCTTCCAACCCCTATGTTTCTGTGCTTCAGCTTGCAGGTGCTGAATTCCAACTTCTTTTGCAAAGAAACAAATCCATGCAAATAGATAATGAGCAAAATAGGAGAAACACATTGTTGTGATTATGTTTTTAAATGATGTAATCCGCCCAGAGCCCATTCGCAAGGAGGGTGGAATAGAAATATAATACAATAAATATAAATAAGTACATTCTTATCCTCACAACAGCCCTGTGGGGTAATTTGGGATGAGAAAGAGGGACTGGCTTTTGATCATCCAGTGGGCTTCATACCCAGATGGGGACTTGAACCTGAGTCTCCCAGGCTGTAGTCTGATATTCTAACCACCATACCCTACTGGCTGCATTTTCATTCAGTATTTTTAACATAAGGAGCTTGTCGAAGCTCAGGTAACTTGCTATAGAATCAGAGGAGTTAGATCTGTTAGTCTGTAGTTGCAAAATAGTAGAGTCTAGTAGCACCTTTAAGACAAACCAACTTTATTGTAGTGTAAGCTTTCGAGAACCACAGCTCTCTTCATCAGATGCAATTTTATTGTAGCATAAGCTTTTGAGAACGACAGCTCTCTTTGTCAGATGCAACTTTAATGTGTAAGCTTTTGAGAACCACAGCTCTCTTCATCAGATGCAACTTTATTGTAGAGTAAGCTTTTGAAAACCACAGCTCTCTTCGTCAGATGCAACTTTATTGTAGCGTAAGCTTTCGAGAACCACAGCTCTCTTCGTCAGATGCAACTTTATTGTAGCGTAAGCTTTCGAGAACCACAGCTCTCTTCATCAGATGCAACTCTATTGTAGCGTAAGCTTTCGAGAACCACAGTTCTCTTCGTCAGATGCATCTGACAAAATGAGCTGTGGTTCTCGAAAGCTTACGCTCTAATAAAGTTGGTTAATCTTAGAAGTCTTTACTATTTTGCTATAGAATAGCACTGCTAGTCACTGATGCGGTATCTGGACACTGCTTATATCCACACGATGCTCTGACTTCTGCTGATATGCAGAAACTGGTGTCGCTTCTTTAGCTGGTTTCTCAAATGGGCCTCCCCTCCACGCCCAAAGATATATGATCAGTGCTTGGCCGTCAATACCCTCATCCTTCCTTATCAATTGCTGATAAGCCTGAGGCAGGGCTTGGTGAAAACCAAATCAGAGATTAACTGGCTCATTGCAGATACTGGGTGCAGGTGTTAATATGCTCCACCGCCTATTCTAAGAATAAGGCACTTTGAATAGCCATATTGCCCAATGCGAAGGACCCTTTTGTATCAGCCCAGCAAGAGGTTCACTATCTCAATGGGAGCCAGTCCCAAATATCACCCTAACTGATAATTTATCTGATTTTTATCCCACCCTTCTCACAGATTCATAGGTTTGGAAGGGATCTCCAGGGTCATCTAGCCCAACCCCCTGCACAATGCTGGGAATTCACAACAACTCCCCAAGCCCCCAGTGGCCCCTGCTCCATGCCCAGAAGATGGCAAAACACTGTCAGGATCCCTAGCCAAACCGGCCTGGGGAAAATGGCTACCTGACCCCAAGGTTGTGATTGGTCTTACCCTGGGCATGTAAGAAGGGGCCATGAGATCTAAGCATTGATGCAAATCTTCCTGCCCTCCCTCTCATGATCTGCCCAGGTTCACAGAATTAGCATTGCTGTCAGTTGGCCCTCTAGCCTCTGCTTAAGACCTCCAAGATGTACAGCCCACTACCTCCTGAGGAAGCCTGTTTCTCTGAGGGACTGCTCTAACTGTTAGGACGTTCTTCCTAATGTTTAGTTGAACACTCTTTTGATTTAATTTCAACCTGTTGGCTCTGGTCCGACCTTCTAGGGCAGTGATGGCGAACCTTTTTGAGCCCGAGTGCCCAAACTGCAACACAAAACCAACTTATTTGTTTCAAAGTGCCAGCACTGCAACCTGAATACTGAGGTTTTAGTTTAGAAACAACAACTCATACAGTTGTCCGAACTAATTAACATATTTTGTCTTAAAAGAGCTCCCCCCTCCCTCACAAATGAAAGTAAAGGAGCAGAGCAGAAGGCATGCAAGCAGCTTGCGTTCCTTTGGAGCTCAGCACCACTCGGCTTGCACTCATTCATTTTCTCCCCCCCCCCCCGCCCCAGTCACAAATGAAAGTAAAGGAGCAGAGCAGAAGGAATCCAAGCAGCTCGCGTTGCTTTGGAGCTCAGCACCACTCAGCTTGCACTCATTCATTTTCTCTCTCTCCCCCACACCCGTCACAAATGAAAGTAAAGGAGCAGAGCAGAAGGAATCCAAGCAGTTTACTGCTCCTTTGAAGCCCAGCACCACTCGGCTTGAGCTCGGAGGAAAAGGAATCACGTGGGCGGGGCCAAAACCCACGTGACCTCTCGTCAGCTCTACTGGAACGCCGTTCCTGTGTGTTCGGGCTCCAAATGAGCCCTGGGAAAAGGAATCATATGGGCGGGGCCAAAACCCATGCCCCCAAATGAGTCCTGGCTTGCGTGCCCACAGAAAGGGCTCTGCGTGCCGGCAGTGGCACGCGTGCCATAGGTTCACCATCACTGTTCTAAGGCAATGGAAAATGACTCCTTGCCATCCCCTAGATAGCAGCCCTTCAAGTACTTGAAGATGGTTATCGTATTACCTCTCAGTCGTCTCCTCTCTAAGCTAAACATACCAAGCTTCTTCAACCTTTCCTCATAGGACTTGGTCTCTAGTCCAGACCCCTCACCAATCACCATCTTCATTGCCCTCCTCTGGACACGTTCCAGCTTGTTTATATACTTCTTAAATTGCGGTGCCTAAAACTGAACACAGTGCACAGAATTCTCCGAAGAGAACAGGTTCATTCATTGTTCTCTGTTCCAGTTTATCCTCATGACTAGACATGGACACGAACCCAAAACATTTAACGAACCACTGGTTCGTGGTTTGGTGCCAACGACGATCCCAAAGTCGCGAACCGCAATGAACATTTTCCGTTGCCGAACCGGTTTGCAGTTCACGGTTCGGAGTTCATGGTTCGTTGGGCACAGAACGGCCCCTGTGGCACTTAGAGAGCCCATATTCCCGGGGAGTCTTTTGCAGGCTCTCCTACAGCCATCACCCAAGTTTGGACAAGATTGCAAAAGGGATCTTGGAGTTATACCCTCTCCAATCCAAGCCCCCCAGGAAACTCCCACTCGACACAATTAGAGCCACTGGTTGACATTGGCCCAGTGTACAGAGCCAGGCAGCAGCCCTGGAACCAGAGGAGATAGATCCCTATCCCCCAAATCCAAGCTGAATTATACTCTCAGTCTCTCTCCCCAAAGGCTAGCAAGTGGCAAGCAAGAGCTCTGTCCCACCCCACTGCTCGCTGAAAGTGAAACCCAGCCTGGGAGTCCACGGCTATTTATAAGCACAGGTCCCATTGAGCAATGCAGGAGGTCTGTGGTTGGCCATCAGAGCTGCCTATCAGGGTTTGCAGGGATGAGATTGGAGTGCCCATGGCTACAGAACACTCCCTTCCCCCTCCCTCCCCTGGGTGTCTTCTTCCAACTTGTAACAGCTTTGCAGCTCCGTGGTTGGAAGGAAGACCAGCCGATCAAGGTAAGCTGGGCTTGCATTTGGGTTTCCAGGGCGACAGAAGGAGCGCAGACAGAGTTCAGGCATTCCCCTGGCTCCATTTCCAGGGGAATTGATTGCTGCCGCCTGAGTGTCTGCCTTCCCAAACCGTGGCCGAATGCACCAAACCAGGCCTCTCCCGAACACCAGTTCATTGGCCGTGGACAATCACGAACTGCCGGATTGTGATTGTGCGATCGCCAATTTCGTGGGTTTTTGAAGTTCGTAAAGCGGTTCGTGCCCATCTCTACTCATGACTGCCCTGGGAAATATGGCTAGGTGGAGAAAGAGTGACTAGCCCCACGTCTCCCAGAGAATTTCATGGAAGTTTGAACCAGGTCTCTTCCATCCTAGTCCAATATGCTAATCACACCATACAGACTCTCAGATTTAAAAGAACTGGGTTGCTAGGTTAATCTTGATTGGCTAATCCTTATTGGTTGTGTCCAGTGCCACAATGGAAAGTAGTATGTGTGGCATTCGAGGTGCCCATTTCCCAATAATTGCCGGGAGGGCCTGGCAACTCAAGGACCCAGGAGGGTGTGGCTTTCAGCATTGTTCAACAGCTGCCGTTTTGCCTAAAACTGCTGAGATGTGAGCTTGTGTTCTTTTCTTTTCTTTTGCCTGTATCCCTTGGAGAGCATCTTCCAGCTGAAGAACCATCTAGAAGTCAATAGAAAATGAAAGAAATCGCAAGGATGGCCGTCCTAAAAACGACCCTGAAGGCCAGCCCACTCAGTCTCAGATGCTGTTGGCCCTCAGAACAGGTTCGGTCTGATGAGCAAAGAATAGGGTTGCTAGCCTCCAGGTGGTGGCTGGAGATCTCCTGGAAATGCAACTGATCTCCGGGTGACAGAGATCAGTTCCCCTGGAGAACATGGCTGCTTTGGAGAGTGGTCCCTAATGGCATTAAACCCTATCGTGGTCCCTCCCTTTCCCAAATTGTGCCAGGCTCCACCCACCAAATCTCCAGGAATTTCCCAACCTGGACTTCTCACAACCCTACCAAAGAACTTGGGGAAGGCATAAGTGGTCACCTGAGACCCTTCCTTTGGAAGACAAAACCCAAGGGTACCACCTTGAGTGAGCTCAGGGCCAAGCTAGCATTACACTTGAATGGCAAGTGAACAGACTCACATGTATTCCTCCCTGTTCACTTGTGCTCCCCTGTTCACTTGTGTTCCACTTGCGTACACTTGAATGGCAAGTGAGCAGACTCACATGTATTCCTCCCTGTTCACTTGCGCTCCACTTGCGTACTCTTGAATGGCAAGTGAGCAGACTCACATGTATAACTCCCTGTTCACTTGTGCTCCACTTGCGTACTCTTGAATGGCAAGTGAGCAGACTCACATGTATTCCTCCCTGTTCACTTGTGCTCCACTTGCGTACACTTGAATGGCAAGTGAGCAGACTCACATGTATTCCTCCCTGTTCACTTGTGCTCCACTTGCATACACTTGAATGGCAAGTGAACAGACTCACATGTATTCCTCCCTGTTCACTTGTGTTCCACTTGCATACACTTGAATGGCAAGTGAACAGACTCACATGTATTCCTCCCTGTTCACTTGTGCTCCACTTGCATACACTTGAATGGCAAGTGAACAGACTCACATGTATTCCTCCCTGTTCACTTGTGCTCCCCTGTTCACTTGTGTTCCACTTGCGTACACTTGAATGGCAAGTGAGCAAACTCACATGTATTCCTCCCTGTTCACTTGCACTCCACTTGCGTACACTTGAATGGCAAGTGAGCAGACTCACATGTATTCCTCCATGTTCACTTGTGCTCCACTTGCGTACTCTTGAATGGCAAGTGAGCAGACTCACATGTATTCCTCCCTGTTCACTTGTGCTCCACTTGCGTACACTTGAATGGCAAGTGAGCAGACTCACATGTATTCCTCCCTGTTCACTTGTGCTCCCCTGTTCACTTGTGTTCCACTTGCGTACACTTGAATGGCAAGTGAGCAGACTCACATGTATTCCTCCCTGTTCACTTGCGCTCCACTTGCGTACACTTCAATGGCAAGTGAGCAGACTCACATGTATTCCTCCCTGTTCACTTGTGCTCCACTTGCGTACACTTGAATGGCAAGTGAACAGACTCACATGTATTCCTCCCTGTTCACTTGCGCTCCACTTGCGTACACTTGAATGGCAAGTGAGCAGACTCACATGTATTCCTCCCTGTTCACTTGTGCTCCACTTGCGTACACTTGAATGGCAAGTGAACAGACTCACATGTATTCCTCCCTGTTCACTTGTGCTCCCCTGTTCACTTGTGTTCCTCTTGCGTACACTTGAATGGCAAGTGAGCAGACTCACATGTATTCCTCCCTGTTCACTTGCGCTCCACTTGCGTACACTTGAATGGCAAGTGAGCAGACTCACATGTATTCCTCCCTGTTCACTTGTGCTCCACTTGCGTACACTTGAATGGCAAGTGAGCAGACTCACATGTATTCCTCCCTGTTCACTTGTGCTCCACTTGCGTACACTTGAATGGCAAGTGAGCAGACTCACATGTATTCCTCCCTGTTCACTTGTGCTCCCCTGTTCACTTGTGTTCCACTTGCGTACACTTGAATGGCAAGTGAGCAAACTCACATGTATTCCTCCCTGTTCACTTGCACTCCACTTGCGTACACTTGAATGGCAAGTGAGCAGACTCACATGTATTCCTCCATGTTCACTTGTGCTCCACTTGCGTACTCTTGAATGGCAAGTGAGCAGACTCACATGTATTCCTCCCTGTTCACTTGTGCTCCACTTGCGTACACTTGAATGGCAAGTGAACAGACTCACATGTATTCCTCCCTGTTCACTTGTGCTCCCCTGTTCACTTGTGTTCCACTTGCGTACACTTGAATGGCAAGTGAGCAGACTCACATGTATTCCTCCCTGTTCACTTGCGCTCCACTTGCGTACACTTGAATGGCAAGTGAGCAGACTCACATGTATTCCTCCCTGTTCACTTGTGCTCCACTTGCGTACACTTGAATGGCAAGTGAACAGACTCACATGTATTCCTCCCTGTTCACTTGCGCTCCACTTGCGTACACTTGAATGGCAAGTGAGCAGACTCACATGTATTCCTCCCTGTTCACTTGTGCTCCACTTGCGTACACTTGAATGGCAAGTGAACAGACTCACATGTATTCCTCCCTGTTCACTTGTGCTCCCCTGTTCACTTGTGTTCCTCTTGCGTACACTTGAATGGCAAGTGAGCAGACTCACATGTATTCCTCCCTGTTCACTTGCGCTCCACTTGCGTACACTTGAATGGCAAGTGAGCAGACTCACATGTATTCCTCCCTGTTCACTTGTGCTCCACTTGCGTACACTTGAATGGCAAGTGAGCAGACTCACATGTATTCCTCCCTGTTCACTTGTGCTCCACTTGCGTACACTTGAATGGCAAGTGAGCAGACTCACATGTATTCCTCCCTGTTCACTTGTGCTCCACTTGCATACACTTGAATGGCAAGTGAACAGACTCACATGTATTCCTCCCTGTTCACTTGTGTTCCACTTGCATACACTTGAATGGCAAGTGAACAGACTCACATGTATTCCTCCCTGTTCACTTGTGCTCCACTTGCATACACTTGAATGGCAAGTGAACAGACTCACATGTATTCCTCCCTGTTCACTTGTGCTCCCCTGTTCACTTGTGTTCCACTTGCGTACACTTGAATGGCAAGTGAGCAAACTCACATGTATTCCTCCCTGTTCACTTGCACTCCACTTGCGTACACTTGAATGGCAAGTGAGCAGACTCACATGTATTCCTCCATGTTCACTTGTGCTCCACTTGCGTACTCTTGAATGGCAAGTGAGCAGACTCACATGTATTCCTCCCTGTTCACTTGTGCTCCACTTGCGTACACTTGAATGGCAAGTGAGCAGACTCACATGTATTCCTCCCTGTTCACTTGTGCTCCCCTGTTCACTTGTGTTCCACTTGCGTACACTTGAATGGCAAGTGAGCAGACTCACATGTATTCCTCCCTGTTCACTTGCGCTCCACTTGCGTACACTTGAATGGCAAGTGAGCAGACTCACATGTATTCCTCCCTGTTCACTTGTGCTCCACTTGCGTACTCTTGAATGGCAAGTGAGCAGACTCACATGTATTCCTCCCTGTTCACTTGTGCTCCACTTGCATACACTTGAATGGCAAGTGAACAGACTCACATGTATTCCTCCCTGTTCACTTGTGCTCCACTTGCTTACACTTGAATGGCAAGTGAACAGACTCACATGTATCCCTCCCTGTTCACTTGTGCTCCACTTGCGTACACTTGAATGGCAAGTGAACAGACTCACATGTATTCCTCCCTGTTCACTTGTGTTCCACTTGCGTACACTTGAATGGCAAGTGAACAGACTCACATGTATTCCTCCCTGTTCACTTGTGCTCCACTTGCGTACACTTGAATGGCAAGTGAACAGACTCACATGTATTCCTCCCTGTTCACTTGTGCTCCACTTGCGTACACTTGAATGGCAAGTGAGCAGACTCACATGTATTCCTCCCTGTTCACTTGTGTTCCACTTGCATACACTTGAATGGCAAGTGAACAGACTCACATGTATTCCTCCCTGTTCACTTGTGCTCCACTTGCGTACACTTGAATGGCAAGTGAACAGACTCACATGTATTCCTCCCTGTTCACTTGTGCTCCACTTGCGTACACTTGAATGGCAAGTGAACAGACTCACATGTATTCCTCCCTGTTCACTTGCGCTCCAATTGCGTTCCACTTGATCACATCACTTGTAGCTTGGCTCTGAGATTTTACTTGTAAAGCGAAGAGGTTTTGGCTTTCAGGAATTCGATGAAGAGCCCAACACACTTGGGGCAACCAACCTTCATTTCCTATTCCCTGTAACTTAACAGCCTACAAGCCCAGAATATTTTGAGTGATTTATAACGCCACCAATAAATATGGCTAAATCACTCGTGCACTTTTTTTATCTTACCTGACAATAACATCTTTAGTTTCTGCTATTCTGAAATGTTCTCTAGCTGGTCAGTCCAGGGAATAATGTATTGGTTACAAAGTAAAATATAACGAGGATATGGGCAGTTGAGTCAACTTGATCGTTACAATAAGTAGTACAGTAGCATTTTTCAGGGGCAGGGTCTACTAAAATGGCCATTCATCTCAGCAGAAGGTAGCACTTTACATCTGAGTAACAGGAAAAAGCAACAATACTTTGGAACGGTTAGATTTAAAAAGTATTTAGGCAGCTGAAACATTTTCTGATAAGATAATTGGAAGTAAAGAGGGGGGCATTTCCAATCTGCTTGAAGTTTTAACGAAGCCCAATCTTTTTGAAGTAATTGATTTTGTGCAGTTAACAGGAATTTTTTCCATGAACCCCTGAAATTCAAGTTCAGATTTAGGATGGCAAGCTTTGAATCAATTGGGCTGAGCCAAGTTTCTAACCCTGCTGGGTCTGAGCAATCTTCCATCAGCATCTTGTTTCATAGATGCATCTTGCATCTGACGAAGAGAACTGTGATTCTCGAAAGCTTATGCTACAATAAAATTGGTTAGTCTTAAAGGTGCTACTGGACTCTTTTCGATTTTGCTACTACAGACTAACACGGCTAACTCCTCTGGATCTTGTTTCATAGAGTGGTCAATGACATGCGCCCAGGACTATAACTAGGGTATGGAACATAAGGCATTCCCCTATCGTTGCCCGCCCAGCTCCTGAGACTTAGAGATACACTGCCTCCGAACATGGAGGCTTTATTTCATCATCATCATCATTTATTCTGCTTATATGGCTATAGGCCTTAAGCATAATTTAATAAGAGTTAAAATCAAGTACAAATATGCAATTACTAAATAACAACAGCTTAAAAGTACAAGATCTATAAGATAAAAATATATGATAAACAGGACATTTTATAAAATGGACAAAAATGGGCCATATAATTAAAATTCAGCATTTAAATGTTTTTAAAAAAAAAAATCAAACTTGACTTGACTACACCTAAATGCAGATGACAGGGCAAAGTCTCACCTAAAACTTAATTTGAAACTGATTTTGCTTTTCAGTGAAATTATTATTGCCAGAAATTTCGCCACTGAGACCGTTATTGCCAGAATAGCATCCGCCAGTAAATAGGACTTTATTTAATCATAGTTGCTAATAGCCATTGGTGGCTCTCTCTTCTATGAACTGGTCTGATCCCCTTTTAAAGATACCTAAACCAATATCTGGTGCAATGGTATAGTGCAGCCCAATGTCATCAGATTTTAGAAGCTAAGCAGGATAGGTATTTGGATAGGAGGCTACCTAGAAAAACTGGGGTTACTCTGCAAAATGGCAAATCACCTCGGCTCCTCACGTACCTCGAAAGCCCCCTTGTTGGGCTGACCATAAGACAGTTGCAACTTGACAGCACACACATACATAAACCAGAAGCCATCGCTACATCTTGTGGCACTGAGTTCCACAGGTTAACAGTGTATCGTGTGCAGAAATCGCTCCTTCTTCTTCACCCGAATCGACTTCCTTTCTATAGGTTTCTACACCACTGCTTCTCTCAACAGCAACCTCTCAAGGTGGCTTTCAATAAAATCAACAGATTAAAAACCATTCACAGTATTGTGTAATAAAACAGGCAGGGGAGAGCTGCCATTTTCTTCGACGTGTAATAGCTATGAAGGTGGATCTTTTCCTTCTGAACATTTATCATATTGCGCCTGTTGGATTTCACGTTTTTTAAATTTATCATGTATCTCCTTGAAGTTTTTGTGGAGAATGTGGACAGGAGATCAATGGGAGCGGTTGGGGGAGTCGTTATTAAATTTTCCCAAGGTTTCTGAAAACATTTAAGAGTCCGTCGGTGTGGGTGGCAGTGGTAGAAAGCGGGGGGAGAACTCAGGACGACATAAAGGTAGCGAATGCCAACCAGTCCAGGAAGCAGGAAAGCGTTCTGTGGCCTCGGATAGACTGCGGGAAAGATTCCACGCTGCGTTTTATCTTGACTTTCTAATATTGAATAGTTTGGATTTTATATTTATATTCTATAAACTGGTAGATTATCGTCTCTACAATCTTTGGGGATAGGACAAGTTCTTTTTTTTTTTGAAAGCCTAAATAAATAAATATTCCCGTTCTCCAAGCCAGGGCTTGTTTACATTAGGAGTTTATCACAGGTCAGAACTGCGTTGAAGTTGATTTAGCCCACAGGTGACCCACAGCTGCTTGCACTGAAAACATCTGGAAATCGGTATAGGCGGGAATTAGTGCAGAAAGAATGCTGCGGTGCTACTTTTCCGTACTTTTTGAAGGATGCAAAAAGACAGTTCCTCACTTCCCCCGCCCCTTGCTATATTTTGATATATTGTTAAAAACTGGGGAGGGTTCATATCTGTAGGCAAAGAAAACCGCTGCTCTTAGAACAGCTGCCAAGCATGCAGCCGTCTCAAGGTTATCTTATTTCAGCAGCATGTTAAACCTTTAAATCTATTGCTATCTTTCTTTAAAGAGCTAAAGGCAACCTACGTGGTTTCGCTTTCCAACAGCCCTGTGAGGCAGGCCAGGCTATGAGACAGTGACTAACCCAAGGTCTCCCAGGGTCTCTCCAGTTCTAGCCTAACCATTGCACCGCACTGCCTCACATGTATTGCTCACCCTAAAGTTTTGGGATGGGCTATTTCAGGTAAGCTTGTCTTGTCTCTTTCACAGAAGGTTAATGGGATGCTCCCTATGAGGTGGTGGGATGCTAAATACAAGGTAATGTTTTTAGCCTCCATGCTATAAAAAGCTTTACTGACCTATTTCAACACATTCAGCATCTGGAAAAAAGGGCAGCACATTTTTCTCAAGGCTTGTTGGCAACCCCAGCTTCAAGGCATAACAAAATTAGATCCTTAGTACCAGGGGTCATTCCATAGAAAAAGAGCTGGAGGGACTCATTAGCATAACTCATTAGCACAAATCATTAGCATATGCCACGCCCCTTGACATTGCCGAAAGTGTGTCATTAGCATAACTGATTTGCATATGCCACACCTCCTGTCATCACCTATACTGGCTATTTTGGACCCAATCCTGGCCATTCAGGGCCAAAATTAGGCCCAAAATGGCAAAAAAGGGGCTGAAAATGGCCAAAAAGGGGCCCCAAATGGTCAGGATCGGGCTGCTGCTGAATGGGAGAGTGATCCACCACCCGTCAGAGGCCCGATCTGGGCCGTTTTAGCCACAATCCAGGCCAAAAGGGGCCCAAAATGGCTGAGGGTCAGGTGGGCGGGGCCACCTGACATGTGACCTCTTTGGGGAACTGCCAGAACTGCATTCCTGTGCGTTCCCCCTCGAAATGAGCCCTGCTTAGTACTATGCCCTCACTGTCTGATTTTTTAAATTATTTGTTTTATTTTATTTTGCATGATCTGCTCATCAGGACGCACACAAGATGGAAGCACAATTCTCCTGATTTTTTTTCCCCTGCAACCCTATGTACCTTATTAACTTCGCTAATACTGATGGGGGCCATCAGTATTACATCGCTTCTTTTCCTGGCTATTGCCCTTCCTCATATCAGAAACATTATATTTGTGAAGTTTCACCATTGCCTCCATCCCCCCCTTGCTTAGCTTGTGAGGCTGTAGAAACCCGAAATGATTCCCGTACAAATACATCTCCAAAAGTCCCCTCCTGTTTTCAGTGGGTTGCATCAAATATATCAGAATGGCTGCAAATTTAGCACTTATTTTAAAAAGAAAGAGCAACAGAGTCCCTAGAGCATGTAAGTCCAAGAGGGAGAAACGAAATGATAATACGTGAGGATTCTTTTTGTGGAAGAGGTAGCCAAATGAAAATGAAGCAACCGTTTCTCTGAAATTGACGTGGAACAGACCAACCGTTAGACCAACCGAGTTGCACATCTATCTCCCAAAAACATTGCCCCTAACGCATTTCAGCTCCTTGACCTAGGCCATTTTCACATATTCTAAATTTTCTGCTAATTTTGTGTTATGATTCCATTAGTTGTGATCCCGCTGTCATGACGCACCGTTCACATTGCCTTGACTTGTGTCACTTAGTTGTGCTTCCAGAAGTTCACATTCTGGAGAAAAGGTGCAGTTGTGGCCGGTGGATGAGTTCGCATCACAGCTGATGGAAGCACCTTCCCGCCCATTTTGCCTTTTTTTTTAAACCTGGAACCAAGATCCCTGTTGCCAGGAGCCTCCTGGTTGTGGGCGGGAAAATCTCTTCCTAGCGTGCAGAAAACAAAAAAAGGAGGAGGGGTTGAGTGGGTGGTCTCTCGAGAAGCATTTCCAAGCATTCTCATGCAGGTGAAAAAAGCGCTAAAAAAGCGTTACACAGCGGAATAAACGGGAAATCCGTGTTCTCAAAGAAAGCGCAATGATTACAGGAGGATGACGGGTTTTTACGGGTGGATTGTGTGTACAGCTGTGCGTATAGAGGAACAATTGCAATACTATGATGCTACAATGACATGTGAAAATGGCCGTACCCTGAATCTGCATGGCTTGGCCCCGGTCAGAAGAGAAAATGGCCTGGAGCAAGCAAAGCGGAGAGACTTTGTTCCCGTTGCCACAAGCCAATGCAGTGGAGCTCCCAAACTGACAGCATCAAGGGGAGAAGCTGTTAGCTTGTTCCTGGCCACCAGTGGCCCACTGGGATATTTCTTTGTGAGTTTCATGGCCTTGCCACAAGTTCCCCAGCATTCCCATTCCCTTCTCCCGTAATTCTGTCCATTCTCCCAGAATCCTGTCCCCTGCATCACATTAACCCATTCTTGAATTCTGTGGCTGGTGTGGTTGTTTGAACATGGGTCATTCCACAACTACGGTTAGCCCAGGGGACAGGATTCTGGGAGAACAGGCAAAATTATGGGAGAAAGGGAGAGTGAATGAGTTTGAATCCTGGTTCATTCCTGGTCTTTTCTCTGGTGGTGTCTTCCCAGGCTAGAGAGAAAGCAATGAAAGTAGAACTTGCTGAGGCAAACCAGAGTTTTGAGTCTGCAAGCCAAACCCTGGTTTCACAAGCTTACCATAGTTAAACAAACCAGGGTTTTAAGTGATGTCTGAACTGAGCTAAGGCCACAAGTTGTTTTACTGGGCACATATTTGGCTTTGTTTTTCGGCTTGGGTGCATTCCCTTCCACCCCTCCCTTTCCCCTTCTCACGCAGAATGTAATGCAACCCTAGTTCCATAAGATGGGGGCCACCACAAGGAATGTGCCTGTACGGGCAGCTGTTGATTTAGTCCAACTGCGGGGTGGCATCTGCCGAAGGTCCTGTTCAGATGAGCAAAGCTGCTGTGACTGAGTCTGTTTAGAAAGTCAGAAGATCCATATCTCTCTTGAAACCATATCTCTTATGAACTACTCTGAGACCAGTACGCTTAAGAACTACTCTGAAACCGTTATGGATATGTAATAATATGCAATAAAAATAATCTCTATTTCTGTTTAAGTAAAATATCTGTTTTATCTAAATAAAGGATCCCCTTTCACCTCACAGCCACCCCTCGTGCCAACTATTCTGTCAATCCATCTACTATAACTAAGTCTTCCTATACTGTGGGTCAAATTGGTGGTGGTGAAAATCTAAGGGAACACAAAAAAAGATATGGAGGCATCATAATACAAGTGTCATAAAGGGAGCAAAATGCCACAATGTGGTTAAAGAATTCCTGCATTGAAAGAAACTTTGTTTCTATGTCTTGCCCAAATGCAGTCATTGAAAGAGGGAACTGATTCCCCATTCAAACTCCATTAAGGAGCAGCATTCGACGTTTTCTTTAGTGGAGTTTGAATGGGAGTTTTTTGAATACTGAAAATTACATCAGTGAGATAACCATCTTTGAAAAAGACCCTGCCTCCCCTAATGAACCTGTCTGCCCGTCAGTTGGTCTAATCCAACCTGCATGTATTCGGACCTGGACTTGAAATTTGACCCTATGAACTTTTTGAGTAAATTCCAAGAATATTGATGGACTTTAGAAGTATTAATTGTTCATAGGTGAGACTAGCATTGTTTTGCACTAGTCCAGGTCTGTATATGAAGACTGTGTGTACTGATACGTATTGAAACGCAATTTGAATTATGAAATAACAGCAAGAATAATTTTGTGATTTTTCTAAGTCTTTATTTCGTTAGGATTTCACGACTATTGCATCTAATTCCCGCCTGGAGGTTGGCAACACTACCCTAAAATAAATGCTGTTAGGTGCCAGGGGGGACCTTAGGAAACTGCCGTCGTCTGCTACAATTATTCTGAATGATAGACAGAGACACCTAGTGGTAAGATGGGGTATGACAAGCATGCCCTATTAGAGCCCGAATAGGCCAAATTCAGACCCATCCATCCGCCTATTTTTGTTGTATTTATTAATGTCATTTATAGTCCGCCTTTCTCACTTAGACTCAAGGTGGATTACATAGAGTGAAATTAGCACCTCCCCCTCCCCAACAGTATACCTGAACCAGGTATGAGTAAACAGCTCCGCAGCCATACAAAGCCACTTATCCCCGAGTCAGAGCATTTGACTCTACTCTAATCTACTCTACTCTACTCTAGCTGGCAGCAGCTTCTTAGGGCCAAGCTACACATGACGAATGACACTTGAACGGCAAGTGTATTTCTCCCTGTTCACTTGCCCTCCACTCAATCCACTTGCCGTTCAAGTGTCATTCGTCACGTGTAGCTTGGCCCTCAGAGAACAGTCCTCCCCAGCATTGGCCTTTTTGCTGGAGATACCAGGGCCATTTCCACACTACTTACCTTCATCCGGAACACCGTGAAACGTTGCGAAAAAACGTGGAAGATCGCATTTTCTCGCGCAAGTTTTGTGCAACGTCACGCCAAACTCACGTGAGAAGACGCTATCTTCCGCTTTTTTTTTGCATCATTCCACAGCATTCCAGATGAAGGTAAGTAGTGTGGAAACGGCCCAGGATTGAGTCAAAAACCTTTTGCAAGCAAAGAATCGGATATTCAGAGAACTGAAGAAGGGAGCTGTGACTCTCAAAAGCTTCCACCCTGAAAATCGTTGGACTCTAAGGTGCCACTGGACTCAAATCTCGCTATTCAAGAGCTGGTTGGGCTTCACTCAATGCACAATGAATTGATGGAACTCACTACCACAAGATGTAGTGATGGCCAATAGCAGAGATGGCTTTAAAAGGCAATTGAAGAAATAAAGGGAGGAGCGATCTCTCAATGGGTAATCACTGTGGTGGCTGTATGAAAACTTCATGTTCGCAGCAGTGTACTTCTGAATACCAGCTGGGTGGCAACAGTGGAGGAAAGATTTGGCTTTATGCCGGACTTGTATTCCTGCTGGGGGCAGCTGGCTGGCCATCAGGGAAAACAGAGCACTGGATGTAAGGTTGCCAACCTGCTGGTGAGAACTGGAGATCTCCCAGAATTACAACTTACCTCCAGATGACAGAGATCAGTTCCTCTGGAGAAAGTGGTTGTTTTGGAAGGTGGACTGTATGCCATTATGCCCCACTGAGATCCTTTCCTTACCAAATTTCTCCCTTCCCCAAACCCCACCTCCCAGGCTCCGCTCCCAAATCTCCAGGAATTTCCCCACCTAGAGTTGGCAGCCCAAGCTGACCAGATGGACCATTGGTCAGATCCAGAATGGCTACTCTTATTAAAACATATTGTGGCTGGTATAACATGCTCAAAATGGCTCTCTCCAGTTAATAACTAGGCAGCCAGAGTTTGGCCTGATTGAAGTTTCCGGTATCTTTTCACATGTTGCGCATGCTGCCATCATCCAGTCTGGAAATCCTCAAAGCATGCTCTCTTGTGGCCAGATCGGACTGTTCCTGGAAAGGTGACCTCGGTGCGTGGTGCTCTCTCACATCTACAGCAGACCTGGGGAACGGATACCAGCTGGTGCTCCTGTACTTGCCTGGCATGTTGGGGACAGAGGGGGCCTTCCCCCCCCCACAAGCTCATGTCAAAGCCTCTGATTCAACCAAGGAATGCACCAGGCAGCAAAGCGCCATTTCAATCAGCATGCACGCCAGGCAGCTAATGGGTCTGTGGCCTGTAAATCATTGCTAGCGGCACATGATCCAGAGGTCAAGAGCTAGCTGCTTGGAAGGCGCCTGCTCCTTTGCACATAATGAAATCCTAGAACTTCAGGAGACAAACTGGGCAGCTAGATGCCGCCTCGAAGTCCTAACCGATCAGTTGGAGGAGATTTTGCCATGGCCCAACACCAGCCTGTCTTTTAGGTGCTGTAAGTACATATCACAAACACAGTGCAAAGCTCTATATAATTTTCATATTATCCAAACGTAATAATAACAAAGCCGGTAGAAAGTGGCCATATGCCAATCATATATTTTTTCTTATCCACAGGGTTTAACCATCAGCTTCCAACAAACCTAATAGAAGGTAGGTACCATGCAATGGTAAAGTCCAAATAAATAATAAAGTTCTATTTTCAAGACGTGAAGACCCCGCAGGGGTGTGCAAACTGTAGTCCAACCAGTAAAACTGGCCAACAAGCTTGCTGGCTATTTGTTCCACCCGTTTCGGGGGTCTTTTTAATTTAATTTATTTATTTATTTAATTCAATTTATACCCTGCCCTCCCCACAGATGGGCTCAGGGCGACCACATACTTTAATCTGTCTTCTTGATACAAACATACACACACCGCATTGGTGGAGGTCTATCGGTTCTGTCAGAGGTCTATCGGAAGACAGATTAAAGTCTTCACATCTGGAAAAGGAAAATAGAATTTTGTTATTTATTTGGACTTTATTTATTATTTATTTGTACCATTGCATAGTACTCACCTCTATCAGGTCTGTTGGAAGCCAATTCTTTAACCCTGTGGATAAGAAAAAATACATGATTGGCATACGGCCACTTTCTACTGGCTTTGTTATTAAGTTTGGATAACCGGATTGTTGTTATGAAAATTATATAGATCTTTGCACTTATTTGTGATACACATTCATAGCACTTGCACTTTTATTGATATACATTTGGGGAAAGATACATTGTGTCAATTGTTCTGGTCTCCGGTGGAGTTTTCTCCTATTGCTGTTAGCTTGTTACTTTACGGAGACTCCCTTCCCCCTTTCTTTGCAGTTTGTCTTTTAGGAGCAGCTCGAAAATGGGATGACGGCGATGTAGCAAACATGGCTGCCATTAGGACAGGCAGAGCAGTAGCTGATATGGTGCAAGGATCAGAGACGTCTTGACGTTCTGCCAGGTGGATATCACACTGAGGGCCAAGCTACACATGACGAATGACACTTGAACGGCAAGTGTATTTCTCCCTGTTCACTTGCCCTCCACTCAATCCACTTGCTGTTCAAGTGTCATTCGTCATGTGTAGCTTGGCCCTAAGACACGCACACCTCTTTGCAGACTGTCTTTTGGTGAACTGGATTACTCATTAGCAGGGACGGAAGGGGGATTCTCTGGGCCAAACTACAAGTGACGAATGACACTTGAACGGCAAGTGAACAGACCCACGTGTATTCCTCCCTGTTCACTTGCCCTCCACTCAATCACTACATGATCGAGTGGAGCGCGAGTGGAGCACAAGTGAACAGGGAGGAATACTCTTGAGTCTGTTCACTTGCCGTTCAAGTGTCATTCGTCACTTGTAGCTTGGCCCTCTGTTTTGAATTGTATTAAATGCAGTGAGAGCAGGTGAAAGACTGCAAAGATTGTCTGGGGGTGAGGACCACATTTTTATCACTTCCCACAGTGTTGGGATTAAATCTCTTGACGCATTTTCGACCCTCAGAAGCAGCTGGGAAAGGACGCAGATGGGGTTCATCAGACTTGGGGAAGCGGAGGGTACTTCTTCCACATGCACAAAAACTTCTGAATTGCCCCCTCCCCGACTATATTTTTTACCCAAACTATCTGCAGGCCACCAAGGGCAATTTTGATCAGGAAAACGGGGGCTGGAGAGATCACTTGGTGCTTAACGTTTTTACCTCAGTCTAAACCGAGCCCCACCATGGATGCTTTTTAGCATGAAAGAAGGGCCGATTCCAGACGACTAACCTGAAGGCGCTGCATGCCGCCATGTTCCGGATCGTGACGGGGAAAACGCGAAATATCATGTTTTCTCGTGTGAGTTTGGCGCGACGTCGTGCCAAACTCGCGTGAGAAAACGCGATATTTCGCATTTTCCCCGTCGCGATCCGGAACATGGCGGCATGCAGCGCCTTCAGGTTCGTCGTCTGGAATCGGCCCTGGTGTGTGATGCAATAACGGATCCCTCAGTGTTGTGTAGCGGAGGCCTCACTGTGTGGGAGGGGGTCAGCCCATATCAGCTGCAGCGAATTCTTCCACGTAAGACAAAAGCAATGAGTTTTCCACCTGATGTGCCTGTTTCATCTTTATTCTATTAGTTTTTTTATTTTATTACTAATTTTACTGGAAAGAGATTTTAAATCCCAGCTCTCTGTTGTAGGTTCTGAAATGGAAAAAAAAGTTAAAATAATATACCAACAACAACAACAACAACAACAACAACAACAACAACAACAACAACAACAACAACAACAACATTAAATTTATATACCATCCTTCAGGACAACTTAATACCACAGTCAGAGTGGTTTACAAAGTGTGTTATTATTATCCCCACGACAATCACCCTGTGAGGTGGGTGGGGCTGAGAGAGCTCTGAGAGAGCTGTGAGTGACCCAAGGTCACCCAGCTGGCTTCAAGCAGAGGAGTGGGAAATCAAACCTGGTTCTCCAGATTAGAGTCCTGCTGCTCTTAATCACTACACCAAACTGGCTCTCAAAGTGTGTTATTATTATCCTCACCACAATCACCCTGTGAGGTGGGTGGGGTTGAGAGAGCTCTGATAGAGCTGTGAGTGACCCAAGGTCACCCAGCTGGCTTCAAGCAGAGGAGTGGGAAATCTAACCTGGCTCTCCAGATTAGAGTCCTGCCGCACCTAACCACTACATCAAACTGGCTCTAAACTACATTATGAATAAAAGTTCTAACGTAGTTTAAAACAAAACCAACAGATTTAAATCAAGCATGCCCACAACAGATTAAACTGATTGACCTGACACCTGAATCTCAGTGGACTGAGCAAACAGTTGTGAGGAAGAAATTCCGTATATGAGGGGCCACTACAAAAAGACCGTGTCCCTGGTAAGTGCCCTTCTCTTTATGCCACCATCTATAAGCTGGGACATAGCAGCACTGCTAAGATAAGAATCTCCTTCCAGTTCAGGCCACTTCCTAGATCCCTGGCCAGCAATACTGTCAACTAATGGCCTTTCCACCTTGTTTGGATGACTCTGGGCCATTTTCACACATTTTTACATTGCGCAAAACTCACGGAATGACGCGATTCTTCATGACGCGATTTCTGACATCATCACGCCACAAAAACAGAATCGTGGCGTGATGATGTCAGAAATCACGCCATGAAGACGCCATCGTTCCATGAGTTTTGCACAATGTAAAGACATATGAAAACAGCCTCTGGGTTTGCCAGTTTTGTACGAGTGGAGGTACATTCAGTCACAAGACCCTTGTTTGCATTCTAAAGGGACGCATGCAACTTGGACCCAGGCTGTCCACTTGCATGAGCAAGAAGGTCTCCCCAGAGTATGACAGAACATCAAGATATACAGGAAGGAAAAGAACCTGAGAAACTTTCCCCAGCCTTTTAATAAAATTAATTCTGCTTCCTAAAGAATCCTTCCATCATGTTGCCTGAAGAGGAACGCTCCAACTTAATTTCACATTTTGCTGGAGGCAATATTTTTCGGGAAAACGGAGCATTTGATCTTACGGCAGCTTTGTTCCGAAACAGGAAAACGTTTTGCAGAACAGATGTGGCCGGAAGCCTTATAAAGGGGTTGACTTCTAACCCATCCGGTCACGTGGTCACGGCCCTGGAGAGTCCGCCATCTCTACCACCCAACTAGATCATCCCCTCCCCCCTCCCCTCCCTTTTTAACATTACAACTTTAAGAGTCAACTTGGCTGAGGAGGTTGAGACGATGGACCTCCCTGGCTTCCTTCAAGCTGACAGAGCTCGCTTCCCTGGTGTCTGCTAATAGGCTGCTGAGGAGAAACCTTACATCTCCTGGGCTTTCTCCTGGGTAACACTCCAGGCGTGAGATTCTGCAGACCCAGTGCCTAAAGCTTTGAGCGGGTAATGGTTGGAAAGTTGAGGCTGTCGGTTGGGTGGGTCTCCCTGAGGCTTACAGAGCCCATCTGGAAGGGAACTCATGACCCAGGCTTAACCTTGGTCTTCTCTGGAAATGGGTGATGTCAGAATAAGCCGGCCAGCTGAGGCTACAAGGACTTTAGTGGACGGATGGGTTGAAAGGAGGACTGCTTGTGTGGCCGAGTCGTCAGCAGTTGAGTGAGGCAGGCTTTCGTTGAAATAAATGAGGTATGATGATTATGGGGCCTCCTCCACTGTTGGTTGGAGGTTACCAAGAGCTGAGAATGGTGCTTCCCCCCCCCCTTGCATCAGCTGCACACGAGCACTTCAGATTCATGTGCAGGCAACCATAAAAGATCGAACACTTCCACACTAGCCATTCAGTCTGGAACGGACACCTCTCTTTTGCTTCCTCGGGTCTTACGGAGAATTCGGACAATTTTGCTGGCAACCTGTTGCACCGTAGAGATTTCCTTGTTATACTCACATCTTGTTATCCTAAAAAACGTAAAGTGCAATGTAAAAAATATAAAATGCCGTCGAGGACCACACTGTTCAAATATGGACCGGCAAAGTGCTGTGGAGGCTTCTCAGAGCTATGAAGGCTTCCTGGGAGCCACTTTGGTGTAGTAGTTAAGAGCAGCAGGACTCTAATCTGGAGAGCCAGGTTTGATTCTCCACTCCTCCACTTGAAGCCAGCTGGGTGACCTTGGGCAGCAGGACTCTAATAATAACAACAACAACAACAACAACATTCGATTTATATACCATCCTTCATGACAACTTGATGCCCACTCAGAGCAGTTTACGAAGTAATTTAATTTAATTTAATTTATTGTATTTATATTCCGCCCTCCCCGCTTTCGCAGGCTCAGGGCGGATAACAGAATACAAATATACACATCATTAAAAGCACCTTAAAAAACACAATCATCTCATCTACATCTATTACATATAAATAATTTTTAAAGAATTTTAAAAGCAGCACATAGCAAAAGTTTAGTGTATCACACAACTGTGTTACCAGAGCAAATCCATACCTTAATAATAAGTGTGGCAGCAGCATCTGCATTCACATGGGGGAATAGTTTAACCCCCCCTCCACGGGGGGGGAGGCACCGCCCAGTGTCAGCCATATGCCTGGCGGAATAGCTCCACCTTACAGGCCCAGCGAAATGCAAGCAAATCTTGCCGGGCCCTAGTCTCGCAAGGTAGAGCATTCCACCAGGCTGGGGCCAGGACCGAAAAGGCCCTGGCCCTGGTCGATGCCAGGCGGGCCTCCCTAGGGCCAGGGACATTTAGAAGATATTTTCCACTAGATCGAAGAGTCCTCTGGGGCTCATACAGTGAGAGACAGTCCCACAGATACGTCGGTCCCAATCCACATAGGGCATTATAGGTTAACACCAAAATCTTGGACCCGATTCGGTACTCCACTGGCAACCAATGCAGCTGGCATAGCACTGGCTTAATGTGCTCCCACACTGGTGCTCTAGTAAGACCCACGCCGCTGCATTCTGTACCAGCTGTAACTGCCAAATCAGGCCCATGGGAAGCCCAGCGTAGAGCGCGTTACAGTAGTCCAGCCTAGAGGTGACCTTTGCTTGGACCACTGTAGTCAAGTCGCGGGGAGATCAATAAGGGGCAAGCTGCCTGGCCTGCCGAAGATGATAAAAGGAGGACCTGGCAACTGCCTTGATCTGGTCCTCCATCTTCAGGGAGGAGTCCAGAATCACCCCCAGGCTCCTAACTCTCAACCCAGCTCCCCAGCTGTATTGTTGGGATAATAACAACACTGACTTTGTTCACTGCTCTGAATGTGGCACCAAGCTGTCCAGAAGGGTGGTATATAAGCACACTGTTGTTGTTCTTGATGCTGTAATTGGATATTTCATGTGTGTAACCATATAGGTCTGTAGTGCAAGAGCAAAATTCAGACCTAGTAGCACCTTAAAGACCAACTAGATTTCCAGAATTCCACAAGACAGTGCAAGCACATACCCAGTTTTAAATATGCACAAGCAAGCACGGTGGTTAAGTGGTTGGGATGCAAATCAGCTCCCTGCTGGTTCGAATTCCTCTACTGCCATGAGCTCAGCAAGTGGCTTTGGGTAAAACACTCCTCTCAGCCCCAGCTCCACATCCGCATTGTGAGGATAATAATAACACTGATTTTGTTCACTGCTCTGAGTGTGGCACTAATCTGTCCAGAAGAGCAGTATATAAGTGCACTACTGTTGTTGTTGTGTCGTTATTGGGGGTTTCATGTGGGTAGCCATGTAGGTCTGTAGTACGATAACAAAATTTGGGTCCAGTAGCACCTTAAAGACCAACTAAATTTCCACATTCTTTGTCTGATTAAGGGAGCTTTGACTCTCTGAAGCTCATGCCCTGGAAATCTCAGCTGCTACTGGGCTCGAATCTTACTCTTATTCGGTGTCTTTCCTTATAGATCCAGAGGAGTTAGCTGTGTTAGTCTGTAGTTGCAAAATAATAAAGAATCCAGTAGCACCTTTAAGACTGACCAACTTTACTGTAGCATGCATCTGATGAAGAGAGCTGTGGTTCTTGAAAGCTGACAACTGCATCTGACAAAGAGAGCTGTGGTTCTCAAAAGCTTATGCTACAATAAAGTTGGTGCTACTGGACTCTGCTATTTCCCTTATGGACTGTTATCGATTTACACTGAGCAATGCTCTTTGAGTCTGAATGAGAAAGGCAGATTATAAATACAGTAGAAAAATGAATAAATTTCCACCTGGCTCTTTGGGATCTCTCGCTGGAGAAATGCAAGCCGTCCTCTCGGATACTGGACAGCAGCCGCCGAACGCGGCCGACTGGCTGTCTCATGGAGATCTGGCGCCACCTTGCGGCTCCCACTGCATTCTGCCAGGAGTGGAGGCTTTTCTTTGATTTTCTGCAAACGTCTTGCGAGCATTTTCACAACCGATTCAGAGATAATACATACGCGCTCACGCACGTGGATGGCACTTTCACCGAGTGCAAGATCTCTGCCCCGAGGAACCTACGATCTAAAATTTCTATACTTGGCATATAAATTTAAGTTTCTCCCTAGGGAGCCTGAATAATTTATTCTGGGGCAGGGGAGAGATCTCTAACAGAGAATTATTAGGTCTTAAAGCATGGGAACGGGGAAGGCACAACAGTTCAACATAGAGCCAGTTTGAATGGGGGAGTACAGACATGATCTATACTGCAGTGGTCAAGTGGTTGGGTTGTGAATCAGCACTCTGCTGGTTCGACTCCCACTACTGTCATGAGCTCAGCAGGTGCCCTTGGGCAAGCCCCTCCTCTCAGCTCAGCCCCCCAGCAGCATTATGGGGATAATAACAACACTGATTTTGTTCACTGCTCTGAGTGAGCACTAATCTCTTGCAGGTGCCAGCCTGCACATGGGTGAAATCAACAGCGGCCCATATACGGTCTTTCTCTGGTGGCCCCTACCCTGTGGAACAGCCTGCCTGAGGAGGTGAGGAGAGCCCCCACTCTCTTGGCTTCCAGCAAACAATCCAAAACCGAATTATTCAAAATGGCTTTTTACTCGGATAGGAGGGGTGTATTGTAGGGAGGGGGTCTCAGATGCTTTGCTAATAAGTTAGGGACCACAGACTTCACCACTATGTTACCTTGGTACAAACTGTTGCTTTAAATATGTGCTCCTATATACTATCTGTGCTTCATGCTGCCTAATGTCAGTCCTAGAATTGCTTGCGTTCTGTTGTAATTCAACTTGGTCTCTACCAGTTGAATTACATGATATTGTATTTATTATATTTATTGTCTTTGCACTTGGCACTTGGCACTATTTAAAATCTACTAAAAATTGTCTTGTGATTTCTTGAAATCTTTTTCCCCCCGGGCTGTATACTGACATCGTTTAACTTATCCGGGTGATCTCCCCTTGTAGTCTTCTATCTGTGTTCTGTTTCAGCAATTCTTCAACTCTGTATTGGATCCTTGCTAATGTTATGTCTTTGTAAACTTGTATTTATTTATTCTATGGCATTGTTTATGGAAATGTCCTTGATACTGATTGTACTAATCTCATACTATGTAATCCGCCTTGAGTCTCAGTTAGAACGGCAGACGATAAAGGACATAAATAAATAAATAATCTGTCTAGAAAGGCAGTACAGTATACTACATATTGGTAGTGTAGACATAAAGAATCTACACATTGGTAGAGAAACATATTCCACTCTACTATGGCAACTTTCTGGGTGACTCTGGGCCAATCAAAAGAGCCCCGTGGCTCAGGACATGAGTTCGATCCCAGCGGAAGCCGGGTTCAGGCAGCCGGCTCAAGGTTGACTCAGCCTTCCATCCTTCCGAGGTCGGTAAAATGAGTACCCAGTTTCCTGGGGTAACGTGTGGATGACTGGGGAAGGCAACGGCAAACCACCCCGTAAAAAGTCTGCCAAGAAAACGTCATGATGCGACATCCCCCCATGGGTCAGTAATGACTCGGTGCTTGCACAGGGGACTACCTTTACCTTTACCTGGGCCAGTCACATACTCTCAGCCTAACCTACCTCACAGGGTTGTTGTGGGGATAAAATAGAGGAGATGAGAACAATGCACAAGCTATCTTGGGTCCCCATTGGGGGGGAAGGCAGGGTATAAATGAATTCAATAATAATAAAATGTAATATTCGAACATTCTTTCCCATTCTACACCTAAAAATAGGCTAGTCCAATCCCCACCCCAAAGTCCTAACTCCCCTCTCCTGCTGAAGACCACACATGCGCACTTACGTGAAGTCGGATAGGCTGAAAAATAGTGACTGGTTCCTGCTCACCAATTAACTTCCTGGAGACTCGAACCCAAGGCCGCGTAGGCCAGCATTCAGCTATACCACGTTGGTGCTCTAGATTCATAAAGAATAGGTCTAGAACTTTTTCAAAGTCCTGGAGCTTTTTGTCCGTTACTACATATAATCTTAGTATATGGTGTTCCAGGGAGGGTGTTCTTTTGTTGCCCATCAGCTACATTAGGAATTCCAAGGATTCGTATTATCAGGGAACGGCTGACCCACTCCTGCGGCTGGATTCCCATTTCTGAAACTCCCCAAAGCCCCCTGCCCCTACCTTTCTGAGCCCATTCATTTCTTTTGTTCATTGCATTTTGTTAGATTTCATTATTGTTCTTTGACAGCTTCTTCTTCTGATCTTTAGGGCGGGTTATATTAGCCAAAAAACAGGGTACAAATATTTTAAATCTATAACATTAGAGTTCCAAGCAGCAAGCTCACAAATGTGTACCTCCTGCCACCAGGTGGCAGCATTGCTTCACATTTGGCTGCAGAAAGACTGGCTTCACACATGCCCTTCCAGCCCTTTAAAGCTCTCCAGGAGACCAGAAGCTTTTGCTATTTGAAAATTGTCCTCATTTCTGCAAATTATACCTACACTATAAGCCTTTGCCATGCCACGTCGATCACGCCATGTAGCTACTGAGATTGTGTCCTGAGAACTGAAACAGTCATTCTTCTTAATTTAAAAAAAGCTCCTAGTCCTCAAGTTTAGGAGCATATGAGCAACAGCAAGTGAAATTTCACAGTAGGGATGGGGAAAGAAAATAAAATGAAAAGAGGGCTAGAATTTCAGGAAACAGGCTAGCCTAGAACCCCTGCCCCTAAGATTGTTTATATGGAAGGGTTATTTTCTAAACAGAGGAACAAATGCTCCTGTAAATCATCCCAAGTAACAGCCAAGGCAAGAATTTCCCATCTCACTGGAAACTAGGTGAATGCTCAGAGATCTGGAAGCATTTATAGCGGGCCAGGCCAGGGACAAAAAATGGGGTGATGTGGAGGTGGAGCTACGAAGGGACGTAATACTACCGGACGTAATACTACCTCTTTCAGCAGCCATTTTGCCATCGACAATAACTCATCACAAGGCGGCATGAGCAGGCAGTCCTAGTTTAGGACCTGATCCATTTTTTACTAGGGAATCAAAGATGTAAATAGCAGGAGAGTTCTTGCCATTTTGGCTGCTAGTTCCTCTCTGAGTCAATTTGGGGCAGTTTTGATGTAAGTTAAGCCATCTCTGAATTTAGGATACAAGAATCTATTAGACCCTTTCACTGGACCGCAAGAAACCTATTGAACTTTTTTTTAAGAGAAAGAAAGAAAGAAAGAAAGAAAGAAAGAAAGAAAGAAAGAAAGAAAGAAAGAAAGAAAGAAAGAAAGAAAGAAAGAAAGAAAGAAAGAAAGAAAGAAAGAAAGAAAGAAAGAAAGAAAGAAAGAAAAAATTTTGCAGCTAGTTCTCCTGTACAAAATTGCTTGCAAATTCAAATGGCTGACCTGGCCACCTGGATCCATGCTATGGTAACGTCAAGGCGTGACTATTCTAATGCTCTATACATTGGCCTCCCATCTAAGTTATCTAGGAGGCTCCGATTAGTGCAAAATGCTGTTATCAGGAGCGAGCAGGAGCATGAATGTCACTCCCCATCGTTTACCATGCTCAGTTCAAGGTATTCGTTATTACATACAAAGTTCTTCATGGCTTTGGTCCAGCATACCTACGGGACCGCCTCCCTCCCTATGTCCCTCCACAGCAGCTTCGCTCATCTGAACAGGGTCTCCTGCAGGTGCCAGGCTGCACACAGGTGAAGTCAGCAGCAGCCCGTACATGGGCTTTCTCTGTGGTGGCCCCTATCCTGTGGAATGACCTGCCTGAGGAAGTCAGAAGAGCCCCCACTCTCCTGGCTTTCCATAAATGATACAAAACCAAACTATTCAAAAACTACTCAACTGGGAGGGCTGTATTGTAGGGATGGGGTCTCAGGTGCTTCACTAACAAGTTGGGGATCATAGACTTCATCACCATTTTTGCCTTATATATTATCTGCTGCTTAAAATATGTACTCCTATGTACAACCAGTGCTCTATGTTGTCTAATGTTAGTCCTAGAATTGATTGTTTTCCTCCAATATTTTTTCTGCTCTATCTTGGATCCTTGCTAATGCTATGTCTTTAAACTTGTATCTGTTTACCTTATGGTATTGTTTATGAAATGTACTTGATATGATAGTATTAACCTCATACTGTGTAATCCACCTTGAGTCTCAGTGACAAAGGCGGACTATAAATGACATAAATAAAATAAATAAATAAATAGTTTGGGGTGGGGGGGTCATGATGGATGGATAGCTCAGTGAAACTGATGACTCAAGGAAAAAGGCAACGTCTGTGCTAAAAGTTAGCAAAAAGGAGATTGGATACAGAGCAGCCAACATCGTAATAACCCAATAGATCAATGATGTGGCTAGATGGAAATTCTGGCTACGGTTCTGGCCATCTCCTCTTCAAAAAGATCTCATAGAGCTGGGGAAGATGCGGCAAAGAGCAATCAAAATGTCTTGGAGCATTTTCTCTGCAAGGAAAAGTAAAGGAGTTTGAGACTTTTTAGCTTAGAAAAAAAGATGATTGAAGAAGGGGAACCTGACAGAGATTTATATAATTAAGCATAGGGTGGAGAAAGTGGATATCGAAAATACTTCTCCTCCCCACCCCTCTTCCAGACTAGTACACATAAGGAAGATGGGCAAGAGAGGCAACACAGACTGAAGAAAGTACACGATGCCTAACTAGGTTGTGGAACTCACTGCCACAAGGTGCTAAGTGGGAGGCTAGCTTAGATGGCTTTAAAAGAGGGTGGCAAATACAGGAGTCGTTATTAGCCAGTGTGACACAATGGGATCTCCTCATTCAAAAAGAGTAACCCTCTGAAGACCCATGCCGTGGGGCAACATCAGGGGCAGGGCTGGGCCTCTGGGCCGTGCTCATAGGCCTTCTGGTAGGCCACTGCAGAGAAAAAGCTATTGGCCTTTCATGGTACCATGTTACAGCCAGAACTGCTCTGATCTGAGATCAAAACATGGCATCAAAGTAATGAATGCGGCTCTTGGTGAGTATTTAAGGTGCTCCCACTTGGCATGGGAGATCATTTCCCCAAAGGTTGAGCTCTTCCACTTAATAACAACAACAACAACATTCGATTTATATTCCGCCCTTCAGGAGAACTTAACACTCACTCAAAGCAGTTTACATAAATTTTTTATGTCTTATAATCATGTTTATATTCCTTTTTGATATTCTTGAGTGGGTTCTGAGGATGTTTGTAGAGAAAGGTGTTGGAGATTTGTCAGATTTCTCCATGATAATGATTGCTCCCCCCTTTGCCAGCTTCCTTAAGTATGATGTCTGGATTGTTTTTGAGGCCGTTTATTGCATTTTGTTCCACATAGATGAGATTGTATCATGAGATCCAGAGGAGTTAGCCATGTTAGTCTGTAGTTGCAAAATAGTAGAGTTCAGTAGCACCTTTCAGACTAATCTTGTAGCATAAGCTTTTGAGAACCACAGCTCTCTTCGTCAGATGCAACTTTATTGTAGCATAAGCTTTCGAGAACCACAGCTCTCTTCATCAGATGCATTTGGACCCGAATCTTGCTGTTCTATTACAGACCAACACCCACCTGTTTCTTTTTTTAGTTTACTTTATGAGATAAAAATAAATTAAAATATTACAGCTAATATTCAAACCATATAAATATTCTTCCCTTCCACTGAATGGCTAACCTTTCCCCACCCTGTCTACTTCAAGGACATACGACAAGGCCAAATCTGGAAGAGGTACCCCTACGCCCCACTGTCTGGTGACATGAAGCCCCCGGCCTCTTTTTCTAATTTGTCAACAGGCAGCAAGAAGATCCTTCTCTTAGGCTGTGGAGAGCCTTCTTCTGGACCCCCAGGGGCTGTGACCTCTTGTCCTCTCTGTTTATGAAGACGAAAGGGAAAAGGGCCATGGCAAATATTTCCCTTCTTTTGTGATTAAAATAGGAGAGAGCGCCATTGTGAAACCTTCCCTCCTCTCTTCTTGCAGTGACTGGGGGGGGGGGCATTCGGGCTTCGGTATCAATATCCCCTCCGGTTTACTTATTGATCTGCCACCACGCCTCCCCTTGTTTGTCTTTCTGACACCTCTTCTGAAAAAAACTTTTACTTCCAACCTGCCTCACTCTAGCAGGAGAGGGAAAAAACCCTGATAATAAACCAAAGAGGATCATCTCAAGTAAACAACTGTCGTTCAAAGAGGAGATCAAGGAGCACCTCTCAGAGGGGAGCTTATTCCTCCCTGAGCAAACTCCTGCCTTCCGCTGGTTGTGAGATTTCCACCTTCTAGAATTAAAGAGCACAGAAGGGAGACGGCCAGACTCAAGATTTACTGCCTTGCAAGCTCAATGGGTATTCTTTAAGGGAGGAAAGCTAAGCGGAACTTCCACGTTCAGTGACAGTGTATCTTTCTCGATCAGATGCCAAACTGGAGTTGGCCTTCGCATTCAGTCCTTTCTGCCACCTTCTTATCTGGCAGTGCACCTATCCCAGTGCACAGCAAATAGAAATGCGACAGTTTTGACTTGCTTGCATGGGATTGCAGGAAACAAGGGAAAGCTTTACCTGTGGGGATTCTGTTTGTCAGGCCAAAAAAGGGAGTAACCCTACCTGACCAATCGCCTGGGAGGGTTCGGGACTGTCCGCAGGCTCCACCCACTCATTGCGATCACACCTGCAGAATGAAACAGCTGCCTTGTACCGAGTTAGGCCACGGATTCCTTGAATTCCAGGATTCCGGAGAGAACAGTGCTGCACAGGAAGTGGGAGATGGGAATACGGACCCAACTCTAGTTCGTCTCGCTCCCTTCCACTCACGACGTCTAGCAAGCGGGCCAACAGCGGGCCTTCCACATTCTGAGTGCAGATCAGTTCTTGCATTTAATCAGTAGATTCCCCCAAACCTACCCTTGGGAAGACCATCAGCTCCATTAGACCTAACATCTGTAGCCGATACTCACATTCTTCTGGGTTCGAATGCTGAACTTTAATATTTTGAGATCCAGAGGAGTTAGCCGTGTTAGTCTGTAGTTGCAAAATAGTAAAGAGTCCAGTAGCACCTTTAAGACTAACCAACTTTATTGTAGTATAAGCTTTTGAGAGCCACAGATGCATCTGACGAAGAGAGCTGTGGTTCTCGAAAGCTGACGATGCATCTGATGAAGAGAGCTGTGGTCCTCAAAAGCTTATGCCACAATAAAGTTGGTTAGTCTTAAAGGTGCTACTGGACTCCTTACTAATTAATATTTTGAACAGCTTTCAGTCACAGAGACATACTCACAAGAGATAAAAACAAATATTAGCTGAGCTGTCTCCAACACGGCGGTGAACTGTGGAGAAGAGGACAACTCTTCAGACCCTAAGGTGTATTTTTTGTAATTTGTTATCATTTATTGATGTTTATCAAACATCAACATGATTTTACTTGATTTTTTTAATCATTCTTTCTTGAACTGCACTTCCAGTATATCCAAGCACCTAGGACAAGACTCACATTTATTTATTTATTTGCCCCACTTTTCTCCTCAAAGAGGCTTAGTGTGTTCGCCTCTCCTCCAGTTTATCCTTACAACAACCCTGTGAGGTAGGCTAGGCTGAGAGTGTGTCACTGGCCCAAGGTTCCTTCCCTCAACAGACCTCCTTCTGCTCACTCGTTACCTTTCAGACTAGATTTCCGACTCACCCTCTGAGAATAAGGCCCAGCCGAGTGTGTGTCACTCGGTAAAAATGCCCATTTAGCGTCGACCAGAGCCAGGGCCTTTTCGGTCCTGGCTCCAACTTGGTGGAACGCTCTGTCTAAAGAGATCAGGGCCCGGCTGGATTTGCTATCCTTCCGCTGGGCCTGTAAGACAGAGCTGTTCCAGCAGGCATATGGTTGATGCCTTGGGCCTCCCTGCTGGCCACCTAGAGATAGCCGTGCCCCTACAAAGGGATATCAACCACCTAGCCTTTGCCATATATTTCTGGAGGTAGTTGGGTGGTGGTTCCTGGAGGAATCTGCTGCTATATATCTTTATAAAATCTGCCGCTGTATTGTTTGTTGTGTGTTTTTCAATATTTAAGGAGTTTGATTGGTTTTAAAGGTGTTTGTATTTTATATTAGTGTATTAATTGTAATCTGCCCTGAGCCTGCTGATGCGGGGAGGGTGGAATATAACTCGAATTAAATAAATAAATAAATATATTTCCAAGATATTCAAATATATTTCCAAAATTTATATACGTGCACTTTATGAATCTTTGTGCAATATGTTTTCCTATTTGAAATTAGCACTTTAGCACTAGCACTTTGTCAGCCTGTTGATGTGTGTCCCGTATGAGTTGATTTTTGTACGTATTGAAGCCCTTTAAGAATTGACTCTCTTATAGTACAGAGATTAATTTTGGAAATAAAATTGAATCGTTGAGAACCATACTAGAAGACAAGTTAGAATTGTACCTACACATACTTACCTGTTGGATACCTACATGTCATCTTTGGGAGCACCGTTTGTGTCCATACACCTAGAGGAGAAAAGAGAACAAGCATTACTTTGATTTGTGTTGCTGGATTTACGTCTACTTGACTTTCAAGGATTTCCAGGCTGTTGCTGATATTTTGTATATGGATATTTTTGTATAAGAATATTTATCGGTGTATATGGATTCTCTGGAATTATTTATACGATCCTATTTATATGACTGTATTTGTATTAGAGTACAGCACGTGTACACTTTGCACTTTATTGACAATTTATTTATAAATAGGTAAAGGAAGTCCCCTGTGCAAGCACCGAGTCATTACTGACCCATGGGGGGGACGTCGCATCACAACATTTTCTTGGCAGACTTTTTACGGGGTGGTTTGCCATTGCCTTCCCCCGTCATCTATACTTTACCCCCAGGAAACTGGGTACTCATTTTACCGACCTCGGAAGGATGGAAGGCTGAGTCAACCTTGAGCCGGTTACCTGAACCTGGCTTCTGCCAGGATCGAACTCAGGTCGTGAGCAGAGCTTGGGCTGCAGTACTGCAGCTTACTGCTCTGCGCCACGGGGCTCTTCTTATTTATAAATATTTAATACTATTCTTGAATATGGTCTTTTCCAGTATTTCCCCCAACTTGTGGGTTCCCGCTGTATTTTGGCCTTCGCTGTTGTGGCAGCTACCGGAGATTTAAAATACCTGCTAGCTTTGAGTACAACCTGGATGTTTCAAATTTCAACAAACCTGTATCCCCAACAGATCAAATCCTCAGAGACTCCAAATGTTGGGGGAGGGAAGAGATTATCCAAAGAAACAAACCTTATTTAATAGTACATTTATATGCTGCTCCTCTAGACAGATTAGTGCCCACTCAGAGTGATGAACAAAGTCAATGTTGTTATTATCTGCACTGGGGACCTGGGAGGGGAGGAGTATGCGAAAGAGATCTTGGGGTAAGAGTGGACTGTAAACTAAATAGGAGCAGTCAGTGTGATGCGGTGGCAAAAAAGACAAACTCAGTCTTGGGTTGTATCAGAAGGGCCATTGCATTGAAATCGTAGGCGGTCATAGCCCCTCTCTATACTGCCTTTGTCAAGCCACACCTGGAGTATTGTGTGCAGTTCTGGAGGCCTCACTTCAAAAAGGATGTGGACAAAATCGAGAGGGTGCACAGGAGAGCGACGAGGATGATCAGGGGTCTGGAGACTGAGCCCTACAAGGAAAGGCTGAGGGCCTTGGGAATGTTTAGTTTGGAGAAGAGGAGATTGAGTGGGACATGATTGCTCTCTTTAAATATTTGAAAGGCTGTCATTTGGAGGAGGGCAAGGAGCTGTTCCAGTTGGCAGCAGAGGATAGGACTCGAAGCAACGGGCTTAAATTATATGAAGAAAGGTACCGGCTGGATATTAGGAAAAACTTTTTCACAGTCAGAGTAGCGCAAAGGTGGAATCAGCTGCCTAGGGAGGTGGTGAGCTCCCCCTCACTGGCAGTTTTCAAGAAGAGGCTGGATGAATCTTTGTCAGGGATGCTTTAGGCTCATCCTACATTGGGCAGGGGGTTGGACTAGAAGGTCTGTATGGCCCCTTCCGACTCTGGGATTCTGTGAGTTGCTTACCCAAGGACACCTGCTGAGCACATGGCAGTTGTGGGGCTTGAACCAGCAGAGTGCTGGTTTGCAGCCCAACCATTTAACCACTATGCTACAGCAGCTATTAAGACACACCCCCTCCTCCTCACTCAGTGTACTCATGGCAAAAGTGAGATTGAAAAGAAAAAGTGTTCTGATTTCTCCATCCGTGCTATATGATCTCTGCTGGAACATGGTGGAATATTTCCTTCCTCCCAACAACCTTGTGAGGTAGGCTAAGATCAGAGAACAACTGAAACTGTGTCACCCTACAGTGAAATCTTATGCAAATCTGGAAAGGCAAAGCCTCAGGGTGAATCTAGATCCTCAAATGGTGGTGGAGAGTGCCCTCAAGTCATAGCTGACTTGTGGAGCCCTCTGGTGGGGTTTTAACAGCAAGAGACTAACAGAGGCTGTTTGCCATTACCTGCCTCTGCCACCTTGGTCTTCACTGGAGGTCTCCCATCCAATGACTAACCAAGGCAGACCCTGCTTAGCTTCTGAGATCCCAAAAAAGCTCAGGTTTAGCAACGTTTATTCTCAATTCACCTGCAAGGGAGCTGAGGTCTTGCAAGGTGCTCTGGTTTGGGTTTAAAGCCCTGGATTTGCTGGCTGTTGCTTTTTTAAAAAGCAGGTTTAGGGTCGCTTTTCCAAAGCAGTGATGGGCTGTGGAGCAACTGTGGCTGGAAAGGAAGCATCTTGAGGGGGGGGGATCTCTGTTCTTAAACAGGGGAGAAGACGCCACGACTCTCGGGCCCCTTGCCCAGGCACTCTCCGCCTTCGGTTCCTTCCCCCTCCCTCCCCCTGGCTGGCTCCCTGCTTGTGTCTTAGAGGACGCGTGTTTGGGTGTGTGCATTTCAGGCTGAAATCGAAGCAATTTCCCTTGAAAGGGCGACGAAAATCCCCCGGCCTTTGAAGAGCGCGGCACCCGCTCCTTTCCTGTAATGCCATAATTGCCCGGGATTTTCACCTAATGCGGAGGGAAAGTCCAGGCGAGCTCGACTCGGGTTTAACTCCCTCCAGCATCCCCCCGCTAGGCCCTCTCGGGGGCTGGGAGGGGGGTCTGGAGAATCCTGCACGGCTTTGTGCACGAGGAAGAAAGAAGCGCAAAGGGATCGCAGCTGCGGATCCGGACCTGCTATGCTTCCACCGCAGCTCTCGGGGGAGAGGGGAGGGATCGAGCCCCAAGGGGAGGCGGTCCGGTTTGGAAACCGGCTTGGAACCGAATTGCTCAAACTCGAGTCTCCTTCTCCCAAAGGCTGGACCCGAAACTGGCTTCCAGGAGCGAAACCCATTTCCCTGGAAGTCAGCTTCCAGGGAACACTTTCCTCCGAGGAGACGCTGAAGACCCGATCTTCTTCCTCTTGTTTGCTCAGTAGTCCCACAGCGGTAGCTTAAAGGCGGTTACCTGGGGGTAAGCCCCATTGAATAACATGAGGCTTACTTTTGAGTAGACGCGCAGACACACACCACTATGTTCAAAGAAGCCCCTACCTTCCCAGAGGGGAATGGCTACTGAAATCCCATTGCATCCAGCGACTGGCTTACTTTCGAGTTAGTCCGTCAGCCCTGGCCTGTCAATGGCCTGTTTGAAAGGCGTCTTTTCCCTCTCGAGCGTTTAGATGGGAGCGCAAAGCGAAGCCGATTCGGGCGCGCAGCTCAAGCAGGTTTACTTGGAAGCAAGTCTTGCAATGTTCACTGGGGCTTTTCCGAGTAAAGGTCATGGGACAGATGCTTTAGGTAAGTCCACCCTAATATATCAACTAGGGTGGAAGTGGAGGAGGATAACGTACGCTTATAACAACAATAATAGTCCTTTATACCACTTTATTAGGGTTCCATCCATGTGTGTGAGAGAGACAGAGAAAGAGAGATTTTCTACATTAATATCCCATCAAGATAGCATAAGATATTAGCATATATTAGCATATTATATTTCTAACAGCTTCTCTAATTTACAAGCCAATATAATTGCATGGGAGGGCGTGACTGTAAGACGGATGCTAGGCGGGGGTGCCTGCGGTTTAAAATCAAAGGCCCTCTACAGTTAAAGAAAGAGGGGAAGAAACCATCTCCATATTCCGACATGGGTTTAGTATTTTTAATGGCGCAAAAGGATTCCAAATAAAATTATGTCAAAAATGGGATGCGCATTAAGCATTAAAGTCGCCCTGTTCGGTTCCACTGGGTTCATTCCCTAAGAACCGCCTTTAGGTTTTAAACGTGCAAAGGACCCGCCAGAGGATTTCTGTTTAGGATTGGGGTGGTCTTTTCCGAAGGGAATCGGACGCCCCCCTCTTCTTCCTCTAACGCGTCGCCCCCCCCCCCCAAGAAAATACCTAGCAGACCTGTGGCGGTCCAGCCGTCGTGTGGCGGCGAAAATGCAAAGCTATCCACGAGTTCAATCATAGCCGTATCCCCCCCAGCCTTCTCCGCTAAAATGACATGCGAGGGATCCCATTTGCACACCGACCGACCCATTTTGCCAACTGCAGCCTTCGAGGCGGCCTCTATGTACCCGGCTCTTTCCGGAGCCAAGCTGCGAGCCTCTTCATATTTACACAAGAGTAACCCTGCTGGATTTTGCGGGGGCTTCCTTCCGAGTAAACGTGCGTCAAGACAGGCCTCTGGCCCGCAGAGTTCAGCCCTTCGGCGGAACGGCCTTGTGGATCCCGGGGTGACTTTATTCAAAAACGTGGCAGGAAGGGGAGATAACCCAGGGGGAAGAGATAACCCACCCACCCCATTACATGTCATGGTGTGTCTGGAGTTGACCAGTAACGCTCGGGTTGCGATCCCAAGTGCGGGAATAAATTCTGTTGGAATCCAAGAAACTTACTCCCAAAGAAGAGGGGCTAGATACGGAGTGCCGGAATCCTGAGGACGAAATGGGATCCCACCCCAACCCTTCATTTGGTCTGGGCTGTGTCTGACAGCATTCCCACGGCCCTACAAGAAAACGGATTAGGCATCGCTCCACCTACGGTTAATCTAGACCGGTTCTCCGCCCTGTCCGGTTAAAGGTTTCCGAGGGGGGCCGATTCGGCCCCGATCCTGCGAATCAGGGAATCGTGTTTCGCTCCCTCCCAACCAGAGCATAGGATTGCTGCCTTCCTCGGAAGGAAGCCCCGTTTCATTCTAGGAAACCTGAAACCAAATAGCTGCATTTAGGGGCGCCAATCTGATTTTTGGGGGAGCCAAGAATCTGCCTTAACAAACAGTGCAATCCTAAACAGAGTTAATCCAGTCTAAGGCCACTGAAACCAATCAATCTTAAACCGAGTTACTCCAGCCTAAACCCATTGAAATCAATCCTAAATGAAATCAATGGGTTTAGACGGGAGTATTTCTGATAAGGGTTGCACCAAGAGCTGTGGATCGGTCTGTATCAACAGGCTTAAGTTTGCCGAACCTCCCATCCCACTCCCAAAATGTTCCGGGTTTTTTTTAGTCCAGAATGTATATTGTGTATCGAAAGATGCTTTAACCTTGTCAAAGAAAAGAGAGCGATCTGGCTCCAGTAGTACCTTCGAGATCAACTAGATTTCCAGGGAGCTCCCTAAGGGCTCTCGAAAGCTCAGACCCTGGGAATCTAGTTGGCCTTTAAGGTGCTCCTGGACCCAGATCTTGCTCTCCACCACAGACCAACCCAACTATCCACCTGAAACTATCTTCAAAGAAAAGATAGTTTGGGAAATGGTGGGGTGGGGGGGGGGACTATTCCCCCTTCCCCAAACGCACAAGGATCGCCCTGGCTGAAATGTCTCGAATTCCTCTTGTTGTCGCCGTTGAAATGTAAAACAAGAAGGTTGCGAATCGTAGCCGGGTGTGTGTGTGTGTGCGACTTCGCTTATTAATAAGCAAGAGAGAATCTCACTCATCGCCCGTCTCTCTCCGTATCTCCTTCGGATCTAAATGATTTTGCTATAGAAGAGAAGGGGGGCCGGTCTTGAAATCGACTCCCTCCTTAATTCAGGCGGAGGGGGCTGCTTTCCTCTCCTCTCCCCCCCCCCCCCAGTCTCTCTCAGCATTTTAGTGGCACCACCGACCCAGGCAGTGAAGTCCGGACAGGTTGTTATAGCTACGCTGAGCCACAGGGGTCCCCCCCCGTCTATTTAAACCCCCTAAATCTTCCTTTCCTTAAAAAAAAAAGCCCCCCCCCCCGCCTCCATCTCATCCTCCGGCTTGTGGGCCAACATCTCCTTAATGACTATTAAAATACTACCTGGCTGCAATTAGCTCATTCCCTCGCTTGCCTCCCTGGACTGACGCAGCGCGCAAGAAGTCTCCGAAATTCCCCCTTTGGCGATCCGCGCTGATTGGGTCTCTCGCCAGCAAACCTGCCTGAAACTTTTTGACCGCCCCCCCCTTCTTCTAAATGTTTGCCTGACTGTAAGAAGAAGGATATCTATATATTTTTTTAAAATAATAATAATAAAAAATAACCCCTCTGCAATTTATTTCTATTCCGCCCCCCCTCCTCTTGGAGAGGCGCGCCGAAGGAAAGGGAGGAAAGCTGCGTTTTCTAGAGATCTATAGATACAGAGATCTATAGATACACACATATGTATATATACCTGTTGGGGCTGGGTTGATTTTATTTTTGGGGGGGTGGAGGATTTTCTCCGCCCCCCTCCTCCCTCTATTCAAGAGTTCGAGGACTTCTTCGTGGCTGTTTTTTTTTTCTTTTTTAAAAAAACGTTTTTTCCCCCCAAAACTTTTTGGGGGTCGAGATGGCCCTTTTTGGATATTTCCTGTTCCTCTGTGGGTTGACCCAAGTGTTATCGAGTTATCCCATCTGGTGGTAAGTTTGCTTTCTTATTGATTGATTGATTGATTGATTCCTTGGGGGAATGCCGGAGGTTTCGTCTTTGGGCTTTGGTGAGATCTGCTAGGCTTCCTTCTCCTTTCTGCTCAGGAGGGGACTGTGGAAGCTACAAGGGTTTAAGAACTCGCTTTTTACGTCTTTTTTATTTATCTAAGCGCTGTGTTTATTTTGACTAGGTTAGCCCTCATCTACCATTCTCCTACTGTAAAAAAAAAAACCCTGAAAAGGTGGGGGAGAGGAGAGATCAGAGGTTTTTTTTTTTTTTTTTGTGGTGGTGGTTTAAAAAACTCAGCTTTGATCCTCTCCTGCCAAGAACAAAAGGTACTGAGTGAATTAAACGGAGAAGGCTACAAGTCGGCACGAGTTTTCCAAGGTGATTTTCGAGCTAGTCATGTGGAAAAGAAGGAGGGAGTCAAAAGAGAGGGGGGGACACCCCCCTTTTAATTAAAAAATTAAGGAAGGTAGATGGACACGGGGCTGATGCTTTTTAAAGGGTGTGTGTGTGAAAATGGTCCCAAAGGAGAATCCGACAGAGGTGGCTTCTCTGTGGATTTCCTTCCCTGCCCGAGATTCTCTCGCTCGCGGCTAGCTGGTTGCCGTCTGTTTTCTGCTGGAAAACTGGATCCTGGATCCGATCTTCCGGGGAGGGGGGAAATATGGGTTCTTCACCCAAGCAACAAAATACAAAATGTCCTTAGTGTGTGGTTGTGTGTGTGTGTTGGGGGGGGGGGGCGCTTGTATATCTGCAGCCTGTGACACTCAAGCGCTGCGTTTCTGCCTCTTCCTCGTTCCTTGGAACTGCCAGTGTGGTGTGTGGGTGTACATATCGCCCAAAATTACACAGCGTTTTCTCTCTGTAAAGTGGCAAACGGTTTAGGAAACCGGTTTTTAAAAACAGTCCCCTGTTTATCCTGCCTCTGGGGATGGGTGGAAGTTCCTTAACATAAGGTCTTGATGAGGACTTTTTTTAAAAAATCGGGATTTTTATCCTGGGGGGGGGTGTCTCCCCCCCCTCTTCTTTATTATATGCGGTCGGTCCCCAAGAGCGTTAAGCCTTAGACCACGTTAAGGCCGTTTTCCCAATCCCGGCTCTTTCTCAGCTGAACCAGTTTGGCAGTACTGGTGCGCTTTGGTCTGCGATCCTGAGGGCTGAAACTGACCAGGCGCAAAGAGGCGAAATTGACAAAGGGGGCGAAATTGACCAAGGACGTGCGGGCGACCCTCACCGCTACTGCCAACGCCGTGCCGTGCCGTGCCGTGCCATACAATAAGATAGTGAAGTTGCTCCGATTCCCGCAGGAAGCGTAGAGAGAGGCATCCAGCTAGGAAATCCGAAGTGGGGCAAGGGGGGGGCGGTATTAAAGGGTTTGAAATACCCCCTCCCCAAAGCCCTAAGAAGTCCATCTGGGAGAGGGTGCAGTGATATTTCCCCCACCATTCAGACCTCTGCCTGGCTGACTTTTAATGCCTTGAAAGGATGGATTATTATTATTATTATTATTATTATTATTATTATTATTATTATTATTATTATTATTATTATTATTATTGGCGGGGATGCGCCCCTGTGCCTTTAAGAGCTCCCCTTTAGCGCTCGGGCAAGGGAAAACAGAAAATGCTGCGGAGGGCCTCGACCGAGTTGGGGAGAAAGAGATTTGGGCATGTCAGAACACATCGACCGATCGGCGGTAATTATAGACTCCAGGAGCTGGAATGAGCGAAGAAGGAACCCCTTCCGAGCTCCGGCGCAGCAGGCAACGAAGCGCGGTGCTCGGGTCCCCGAGGGGTTCCAGCCGAAGCCCCCGTTGCCCTCTCTCTCCCGGCCCGAGTTCACACGACCGCAAGAGGCACGGTTGCGAAGGAAAGGGTTGGGCCCAGAGGTGCAGTTGCCAGAGCGCCGGGAAAGCTACGCACCCCAAGGTCGCGTCCCTATCCAGCGTGCCAGTTGCAAAGAATAGTGACACAAGTGCACACGTGTTTACAGACCGCAGCATTCAGGGACAAAGCTTTGTCCTGGGCTGCCCCCCCCCCCAATACAGGAGAGACGTTGCATGTTTGAATCCCCACTTCCCTGAGCTTAGAAAAGTAGCGCGTCAGGACAGACGCTTTCTTCTGGACGTATTTTTGAGTTTAGGGACGGCGTCGAATATTCCCCCTGCTGCTTTACCTGGGAATTCCAAGAAAAGCGTCACTACTTGACGGTACCAAAACGGCCCCACATCCCACCAGCCTTTTTCTTTATAGGACATCATCTTTTTTTTTTTACATTAAATTTGTATAAGGATCTAGAGACACGTCTGGACAGGCGTTCAGGCCGCACGGTGGATTCTCCCATGATATAGAATCGAATCGCTGTGATTTCTATATCATTCTAGAGGTTCTGCCTGTTCTTCTCGATACAATG
Organism: Eublepharis macularius; assembly: GCF_028583425.1. Taxonomy (NCBI): domain Eukaryota; kingdom Metazoa; phylum Chordata; class Lepidosauria; order Squamata; family Eublepharidae; genus Eublepharis; species Eublepharis macularius. The sequence goes on along the minus strand of NC_072800.1, from coordinate 91,303,813 downwards.
CCGTTTGGACGCTTTAAACACACCCTGCATAGGAAGGCTTTTGAGGGGGCAGTTTGATGGGCACCGTTTCACACGTTACACCGCAACAAACCCGGGTTAGCCACCAGCAATATACTGCACCTAATCCCGGGCCTTCCACGAGGGTATCCATATGAAGTCGGTATTTCAAGTACCTGTTATAATTCTTTACAAGGTTCGGTTACTGTTTTTCATGGGGGGGGGGGCTGAGCTGTGCACACCCGCCTCAATGTACAGAGAGAATTTGCCTCGTGTACACGTGAGCAGTCGAGAGGGTCGCAATGGCTGCTGATTTAGGCTTATCTTAAAATGTCGTGTATTCTCCCCATGGCAGCCTTTAACACTTCGAATAATGCAGGAAAGCAAGGATTTTACGCACATAGTACCAGTCACACCTGTAGACGGGCTTTTCTTTTAAAAAATGCCCTGTTATTCTCTGCACCTGCCTGATGCACACCCCACACACATCCACGTAAAAAACAACAAACCTGTTTAAACCTTCTGTTACTTATTTGCACGTCCTCTCTGCCAAAAGACAAACTCGGGACTTGTCTGTCGGATCCCCAACCGGTCTGAGCCGAGAGAGAAGCGGGGAAAGGCCCTTCTTTGGCACGAACTCGACTCCCGAACGCAGGCGGAGCCTGACCTGATGCTTGACGTGTAGAAGGACCTAAACCGTTTCTATCGCGCCTTTTCCTTCATGCCCACTCCACTTCCACCCTAGTTGATATATTAGGGTGGACATTTTTAAAAAATGCACAGAGCGCCCGTTTTCACACAGGCTTGAGCAGAGATTTTACAATCTTCTTTAAGTGATCCTGGCAGTGTTGCGTTGTGTTTTGTGTGTCTCTGTGTTAGCAAAGGGTGTTAAGGAAAGCCTCCCAACAAAGTTTCTCTCTCGAAAACTGGGGTTGGAGGAGGAAGCTAGGAAAGCTCCCCCCTCCCCCCCCCCACACACAAAGTCCTTTTTATAAAGGGGAAAATGTACCGATGGGGGAGGTACACATACCGGGCCAGATTCTCTCGTGTGTTATAAGTATGTAATATGAAGAGGTGGTTTCCCTTCTAACACAAACAGAAATATTCCACCAACCAACCACTCCCCGGTTGCAATAAATTTGCTTTTGGAAAAGAATCCCTTCCAATCTCCTCTGTAAAGGAGAGGTGTGGGAAGAGGTCGAGACGGCCAGCGGGTTTGCCCCCCGCCCTGGGTCCCCCCCCCACACACACCTATTTTGTCTGCGTTCCTTAACACACAAGCCAGGCGCGTTTTCTTTCCCGGGGAGACGGGAGGGCGGGTGTCGTGGAAGGCAAAATTCCCCAAATATTTCAGGTATGACAAAGGGCCAAGCTCATAAAATGCAAATGGGCTGCCTGATAAGGCCGGCTGCTACACACCCGCCTAGGTTGGAGTCATGCAAGAACCTCGGTCGATTCCCAGCCCCGGCCTCGAAGCGCTCCCGAGAAATCCTCCTTTCGCGATCCCAACTGGAGAAGGAAACGCGCGCCTAGCTTCCAGTTCTATAGGAAACCCTTCGCTTTCTCTTTGTAAAAAATGCACTTTCAAAAATGCGTAATGGTCTAACTGCAATGAGAGGCTCAGGCAGCCCTTGTGGACAGGCCCGAACCCCATTTACACCGAAGTAAATCCTCCAGATTTAGAATGCAATTGGCTTTTCAGGGAAGGGTTCTTGCAGTAGCGGCCTGTTTTTCTTAAATGTGGTCTAGAGAGAGATTATATTGCCTCTTCCCGAGCCAGATAAGGAGCAAGCGTTCTGTCCATGCTCAGAAGCCCTCTGACGCGAGCAATTGCTTTACATCTTCCAGAGGCAGGACCTTAAAAACAGGTACTACGGCTTGGTCCACAGACCTGGCAGCTGGACCTGTGATTCCGTTCCGTCCAGACTGGTCGTCCAAAACAGGGTTTGGGGCTGACAGGCTCCTAGTATTTCACAGCATTCTCAGATAAAGGGGTGGAAAGTGCAGCTCTTTACAGAAGTATAATTGGGGAGAGGGAATTGAGTCTGGCTCCGTTTACACGGGTGCAGCTCTATAGCTACCAGTGGGACGACAGCAGCTCTGGTGAAATTTTCAGTCATGCTATGATGTTCTAAAAATAATCCCTTAAATAAGCAATGCTTGTAGGCATGCCTTGGTTGGGGTGGGGGTGGCTTGGAATCCCAATTTTAACCAATGAACTGGGCAAGAACGTCTCTAGGGGGGGAAACCCGGTTGTTAGACGAGGGCGGTCACGTTTTGCGCTGAAGTCAGCGAAGTGCATTCTGCCCCATCTTTGCTCATTTTCACAGCTGTGGCTGAAATCGCGCATAATGCAGCTTGCAATGGTTCAAGGGGGGAAGCCGTGTTGGTCTGTAGCAGAAGAGCAAGATTCGGGTCCAGTAGAACCTTAATGACCGACTCGTTTTCTAGAACAATATTCGGGCCCAGCAGCACTTTAAAGACCAACTAGATTTCCAGCATACGAGCAAAAATCGAGTTGGTCTTTAAGGTGCAACTGGACCCGATCCTGCAGCTCGCAAAGTAGCCCCTGGCCAGAACGTTATCACACGAACCACCGCAAAGCTCCATCGAGGCTCGCCGGAGCGATTTGTGCCATCGCGTGTGAATGCTGTTCATCAGGGACTGAATGAGGACGGAAGAGTCCAACATACGCCTGGCAAGGGTATTCGTGAAAAAAAAATATACGCGAACGGCTCTTTTCCTCCTTCCGAGCCTGTATTTACATTCACACGTGGCGCAAAGGAGTGAAAAGTTTTTGAGTGGCAGGTGAGAAAACGGACTTCCTTTGGTGTTCAAGTTCTTGGCATCTACCAGGGGGTGCCTTTGAGGAGGAGGCCTGGTTGGGCTTCGATTTTAAACCTGGTGTGATGAAATCAACTCATCTATGGTCGGGCTGTATTTTACTTACCCAAGAGAAACGAAGGGTCTAAGGTCTATACACGAAACCAAATCCAGTTTTATTCAGCGCCCCATTCGCCTAAAGATGATTACTTGGTAGGGAGTGGGTTTAAGACCGCGGTAGTAAAAGTACTGAAACCGAAATCCTATTATCATAGATCCAGAGGAGTTAGCCGTGTTAGTCTGTAGTCCCAAAATAGTAAAGAGTCCAGTAGCACCTTTAAGACTAACCCACTTTATCGTAGCATAAGCTTTCGAGAACCACAGTTCTCTTCTGACGATGCAGCTGACGAAGAGAGCTGTGGCTCTCGAAAGCTTATGCTACGATAAAGTGGGTTAGTCTTAAAAGTGCTCCAGGAATCTTGACTATTTTGAAATCCTATTGCGATCTTACGGACCAAATACCAAGTAAGCTTCGAATTCTGCTCACCCTTCCTTGGGAGTAACTCCTACAGAACGCACAAGTTTGTATCCGAGTAAATATCCACAGGAAAAATGCGCTGCGTTTTTACGCTTTGCGGGGCAGAGTTCGGTTCGGATTGCCTAGACTCAGCTAAGCATGCGACGGGTTTGGGATAAACCTCGTGGAATTTGTCGTTTGTGGGATGTATGCATAAAAGTCTCACTAAATTCCCTTACTTGGGAGTAAGCCCTACAAAAAACTTCGGAGCCGACATGCAGAAGATATGCCCATCAAGCGGAGAAGGTGTAGCAAAGACTGGGGGACCACGAAGCATCTTTGCTTAGGAGCGCAAAATAGCTCCAGCACTCACGGTCACTCCGAAGTTATCCCCACTGTGTTCGCTAGGACTTACTCGCAAGTAAATTTGCAGATTACCTGATTACTGAAAATATGGGGATAGAACAAGATGGGTAACCATGTTAGTTCTGTCTGTAGCAGTAGAAAAGAGCAAGAGTCCAGTAGCACCTGTGAGACTAACAAACATTGTGGTAGGGTGTGAGCTTTCATGAGTCACAGCTCACTTCTTCAGATACCTGAAGCAAGCTCACGAAAGCGCATCCCCCACCACAAAGTTCTTCTAGGTGGTACTGGACTCTTGCTCTTTTCTACTACTTCTGAAAATATGGGCGGACGCACTCATTTACCAGGGTTTAAATTCTCCTCCCCCTCAAACGAATTTCGTTTTGACTTAGGACTTTCTCTAGCCCTCCGTTTCGGAAGACAGTGCAATCCTATACAGAGTTACTGCACCGTAAACCCACTGAGATGCACGGGCAGACCACATAGTGAGATTCAAAACGGCAACCATCTCTTCAGTGCGGGAAATTCAAGAGGCCCCTTTAATCCGGTTTGGAAGCTGCCAAGCCTCCCTTCCACCAGCGCCCCCCCCCCCCGCAACACGCGTGGTAGGTGCCCAAAGTAAAACAGAGAACATTTTAATTTCATAATCATCATATTCCCTTTAGCTCTGGCCTCTGTCCCTATTAAATCTGGAGGCCAGAGCTGTTTTCATTAAAGCTTCCGGAGGCAACGCCTCTTGGGGGGAATTAGCCTCACTGGTTTGTAAGCCCTGTTTCTCCACCCTCACCCCCCCCCCCCAAAAGGCAAGGGCAGACAGAGACGATCTTGTGGTGTATATTTCTTCTCCGGCAGACGGAACTGGGACCGCAAAGTAGCTGGAGTGTGTGTGTGTGTGTCTGGGGATGGCTTTTGTGTAGATTAGAACCTTCTGCCAAAGGCAAGTCGCCTCCCACTGCTCTAATTTGTTCCCTTGTGTAAACTAGTTCTGGAGTGTTTAACGATTTTCTTGTTCCGGAAAGGCAAACCCTCTAGGATGGTTAACGCAGTCATTCCAATTCTAGGAGAAGAGGAGGCGTGCCTTAACCACAAGCCCCGCCCACTGAGCTCCACCTGCCCCCCTCCCCTCTGTCTCAAACAAGAGGCCCCCACAACAGTCCCTTGAAACTCAAGCATGGTCTTGAGCCGTTGTAGCTGTTTATTTAACAGATCTCTATGCAGGATGGCCCTTTGACTTATTTTCCTTCATTTATACACCACCTTTATCCCCAATGGAAATACACTGCCCTTTGGGACAACTTAATGACCACTCAGTGTGGTTTACAAAGTGTGTTATTATTATCCTCAGGACAATCACTCTGTGAGGTGGGTGGGGCTGAGAGAGCTCTGAGAGAGCTGTGACTGACCAAGATCACCCAGCTGGCTTCAGGTGGAGGAGTGGGGAATGAAACCTGGCTTTCCAGATGAGAGTCCTGCCACTCTTAACCACTACACCAAACTGGCTCTCAAAGTGTGTTATTATTATCCTCACAACAATCACCCTGTGAGTTGGGTGGGGCTGAGAGAGCTGTGACTGACCCAAAGTCACCCAGCTGGCTTCAAGTGGAGGAGTGGGGAATCGAACCTGGCTCTCCAGATTAGAGTCCTGCTGATCTTAACCACTACACCAAACTGGTTCTCAAAATGAGTTATTATTATGCCCACAAAAACCACCCTGTGAGATGGGTGTGGCTGAGAGAGCTCTGAGAGAGCTGTGATTGACGCAAGATCACCCAGCTGGCTTCAGGTGGAGGAGCGGGGAATTGAACCTGGCTCTCCAGCTGAGAGTCCTGCCGCTCTTAACCACTACACTACTTCAGAGATATTGCAGTTTCCTGCTCATTTCAAGACAACACTGAATAAGAGAAAAACCATGTTTTGGGAAGATGTCTGATTGAGACTCTTGTACTTTCAGTAGCAGATTTGAACTTCTGAAGCACCCCTCCCAACCTTACCATTGCATGTGGAGGGGAGCCCTGAATAAGGTTGGATGGCCACATTTTTTTAACCAGTTCTTTATTTTGAAATGAGCAAGGACAGGCAGGCCACGGGCCTTGGGTGCACCTCTAACTCTCAGATGCCTGAGCCGAGACATAATTATAATAACCAACAGAATACACAGCACAATACTACCAAAATAAACAGCCCACTATGAAAACAGGCTAATTTTATTAATATATTTAATTGCAAATATTTTGTCATTGTGTCCCTCAATTGTTATAATCGTATGCTTCTGTAGGAGATATTGTAAAAACCCCTTTTTAAAACTTTGCTTCTAATTAGTCTGTTTTCACAGCGGGTTCTTTATTTTGCTGAGCCTAGATATCGGCAAACCCTGACCTGGGTAGCCCAGGTGAGCCCGATCTGGTCAGATCTCAGAAGCTAAACAGGGTCAGCCTTGGTTAGTAACTGGATGGGAGGCCTCCAACGAAGACCAGGGTTGCAGAGGCAGGCAATGGCAAACCACCTCTGTTAGTCTCTTGCCATGGAAACCCCACGGGGCGGGGGGCGGGGAGGGGTCTGCCATAAGTCAGATATGACTTGAGGGCAACATTTTTTCAGACATAGGCAAAGGGATCTCAGACCCCATCCCCAGCTGCAGAAGGGCCCCTCAATTGCTCATTCCAGGGACCCCGTGAAGGCCTCTTTAATCCCCTGGGTCCCAGACCTACATGTCTGCATGGCCAGTGGTGCTTAGTCCCTTTTGCTTGAGTCTCTCTCTGTTCATGAAAGAGGGCGGCCCCAGTGAGTCAGAGCAGGGCTCTGCCCAAGCCGCTGTGCCTGGTTGGGACAAACAGGATTAAAGAGCCCTGCAGAAGCAGATTATGGAGGACAGCAGTCTGTCTGTGCTTTGCAATGAGCCGGCTCCTGTATAACACATGAGGACCAGGTGGGGTGTCCTTGGATGGAGCCTTCGGAAGTGGCAGCGGAAGGAAGAAAATCTTTCCCTTGAGAGTCGATGAACCTCTGGACCTTCTGTGGCATGCTCCATGCAGCCTTCAGTGTGGCTGACGTGAGCAAGGAACAAGCCCGTGGCTTTAGGGGATTTGGGTGCATGGGACAGATGTCACTGACTCCCCCTTCCAACCCCCTGCCCTCCACTCTTGGCCTGCCCCAAGGCTCCTTGTCAAAGGCTTAGACTCTGCCCTTAGCTCTAGAACTGTTCAGAACTGGATGGGACAAAGCCCTGAAGAATTTACGGTAGGAAACGCGTTCCCCAGGCGAATGGAATGCATGAGGTCACCACCAGCCGTCCCATCTCTCTGCAATCAGGTATGTGAGTCAGGCAAGGAAATGTCTTTTTCAGTTTATAGAGCCGTAATGGATTCAGAGGCTCGGGCCAGGAAGAGGAGCCAGGGCTTAGTGCGACAGAAGGAGTTCTCCGTCTTGTCAGCCGTAAAATCACCTGAAAGAACCTGTAACCACAGGGACCGGGGGAGATCAAGATGTGAAATTCAGCCCTACCCTACCCAAAGGCAGCCGCACAGCCCCCTATTTATTTATTTATTTATTTATTTATTTATTTATTTATTTATTTAATCACATTTCTAGACCGCCCTCCTCGTCAGACGGGCTCAGGCCGTTTAACAACAGCTTAAAACAATAAAAACATTAAAACATCATATCAAACAATTAAAATTGGAAGGTATAAAATATTAAAAGGCTCCACTGCCTGTCCTTCCCTTCCCGCAGGGCCCTACCTCTTCCAGGCATTCTTAATATTTATTTGCCCTGACCTGGATAGCCCAGGTGAGCCTGGTCTCATCAGATCTTAGGGTCAGCCTTGGTTAGTAATTGGAAGGGAGAGCTCCAACGAAGACCAGGGTTGCAGAGGCAGGCAATGGCAAACCACCTCTGTTAGTCTCTTGCCATGAAAACCCACCAGGGGTCGCCATAATTCAGCTATGACTTGACAGCACTCTCCACCACCAATTTTTATTTATCTTATTGATTTAGCTATTTATATTCTGCTTTTGTCTCTGGTGGGGGATAAAATTATCCCACGAGGTAGATTTGGCTTAGAGTGACTGGTCCAAGGCCACCTGCTGAGGTTCCATAGCAGCATGGGTTTCGAACCCGGGTTTCCTAGATCTTCACGTGACCCTTTAACCACTACAACGTGGTGGCTTCTACTCCCTTTGTCCTTGCCTGTTGCCTGCCTTTCTGCTTAGCATCCTTTAGAGTATCCTAACTCAGACATCAGAGGGTGGCGTAGTGGATATTGTGTTGCACTGGGATCTGGGAGGCCCAGGTTCGAATCCCCACCTCTCCATGGATGCCGACTGGGTGACCTTGGGCCAGTCACACCCTCTCAGCCTAACCCATCTCACAGGGTTTTTGTGAGAATAAAATAGGGGACAGGAGAATGATATAAGTCACTTTGAGTCTCCCACTGGAGAGAAAGGCAGCATTTAAATGAAGTAAATAAGACGAACAGAGATCTTCTGGCGATCTGTACTGTAAGAAATTGCTCCAATTGGTGCAAAACGCTGCAGCGCGACTGCTGTCAGGAGCAAGCAGGAGCTTGAACATCAACCCCATTCTGCAGTCACTCCATTGGCTACCTATCAGTTACCGTGCTCAGTACAAGGTATTGGTTATCACACACAAAGCTCTTCATGGCCTTGGCCTAGCATACCTATGGGAGCGCCTCCCTCCCTATGTCCCTCCACGGCAGCTTCGCTCTTTCGAACAGGGTCTCCTGCAGGTGCCAAGCTGCACACGGGCGAAATCAACAGCAGCCTGTGCATGGGCTTTCTCTGTGGTGGCCCCTACCCTGTGGAATGGCCAGCCTGAGGAGGTCAGCACTCTCCTAGCTTTCTGTGAACAATACAAAACCAAATTATTCAAAAAGGCTTTTGTATTGTTGGGAGGAGTCTCAGATGCTTTGCTAATGAGTTAGGGACCATAGACATCACAGCTATGTTGCCTTACATGCTACCTGTTGTCTTAAATATGTGCTCCTATGAACTATTTGTGCTTCATGTGATCTAAGGCCAGCCCTAGAATTGCTTACGTTCTGTTTCAGCATTTCTTCAAATCTGTATTGGATTCTTACTAATGCTATGTCTTTGTAAAATTGTGTTTATTTACCCCAAGGCATTGTTTATGGAAATGTCCTTCTAGGAGCTCTCTCAGCCCCAACCACCTCACAGGGTGTTTGTTGTGGGGATAATAATGACATACTTTGTAAACCGCTCTGAGTGGGCGTTAAGTTGTCCTGAAGGAACAAATAAATTGAATGTTGTTGTTATAATCTCACACTGTGTAATCCACCTTGAGTCTCAGTGAAATAAGTGGACTATAAATGACATACATACATACAGGGCTTTTTTTCAGCTAGAACGCAGTGGAATGGAGTTCCGGCACCTCTTGAAAATGGTCACATGGCTGGTGGCCCCGCCCTTTGATCTCCAGACAGATCTGGAGATGAGGGGGTGGGGCCACCAACCATGTGACTATTTTCACCGGGAGTGATTTAAACTTTAAAAAACTCCCCCCTGGCTCCAGAGATCTGGAGATCAGGGGGCGGGGCCACCAGCCATGTGACCATTTTCGCAGAGGGCGATTTAAACTTTAAAAAACTCTCCCCCCCCTTGTTCCAGCTGACCCAAAGTGACATCATTGTGTGGTCCTGTGCTGGTAACCCACTGAGTTCCACCACCTCTTTTCCCAGAAAAAAAGCCCACATACATCCATATGTACATACATACATAAAGTGGTCTCAAGAGACCCATCAGTAAACGGATAAGAAGAGAAAGCACAGGATTTATTAATATTGCTTTAAATTTTGAGGGATCATAGACTTCACTCCTATTGTTATAGGTATGATCCTACTGGGTAGTTCTTATGTTGTTCAATATATCATTCATGGAATTGCTTATGCTTTGTTTCAACATTTCTTCTGCTCTGTATTGGATTTCTGCCAATTTTAATTGGCATGCATATACCCATTACATGCTTGATGAAATGTCTTTGATAGTGACTGTACTGACTTGCATGGTGTAATCTGCCTTGAGTCTCAGTGAGCAAGGAGGGCTATAAAGGATGTAAATAAATAAATAAAATAAAATAAACGAGTCCCATCACCATCTTGCTAAATTCTCACAGAGAGTGCCAGCTGTTCATAAATCTTCTATTGTTCACAGCTCCCCCCGAACAAATGGAATGTTTGTGGACATTCCATAACAAATCCGCTCAGCCAGTTCCTCTGTATGGAGAGGGGCACATGTGTATGTGTGCCAGTTTTAACCTTCTTAAAATATACATAGGAAGGGAGTCCACAGGTCATGAAATATAGCCCTGTGTCCCTCCTCATCTCAGCTCCACACACTAATTCACATGTGTATGGAAAGTGCTGTCTAGTTGTGGTCGATTTATAGTGACCCTGTACGGTTTTCAAGGCAAGAGATGTTCAGAGGTGGTTTGCCATTCCTTGATTCATGCTAGACTTCCTTGATGGTCTCTCATCTGAGTACCAACAGGGGGTTACCCTACTTAGCTTCTGAGACCCAATGAGATGAGGCTAGCCTCATAGTCCGCACTAATATGCTGATGTTCTGATGTTCCCTGGCTCTTCTAGCCCTATATTGATTGTGTGATCTAACAATCATTCCTGGATCCATTTATGAGCCTTCTGGTTCCAAAATATTGTGAGTTTCGGATCAAGCAGAATATGGATTGTGGAGATCTACTTAAGCCATATGTTTTCCGGATTGGTTTGAGCTCATTTGTAGACTTGTGCTCAGTGCTGCCCGAGATCAGGTGTGTTGACACTCTAGAAAAAGTTCAGGGAGAACCCTGAGGCTTTAGAAAGAAAACTCTTTTATACTGGAACTGGACATGTTACAATGGGGCAGGGGATGGCCCATGAATGGCTTATGGAACACATCCCGACCCCTCCTCAATTCTTAGTGGGTCACCTGGCAACTGTAATCTCACCAAATGTGCTTGTGATTCACCTTCCGTCATAGCAGCTCAAGCTAGGAAAATCACAAATCTCAGTCCTTAATTCTAACATTGTCATATTCTGAGGGATTTTTCCAAGTGCCACAAAAATGGGTTGGATCGGGCAAGGAGCGTTCTTTAACCTGGGCCATAAGGGATAGATGAATGGTAACATGGACGCTATCCACTCCCTCCTGAGCTGACCCATGAGTAGGACTCTTCAATCCTCTCTTTCTGAGTCTGGACATCCAAATAAGCTGTGGCAGAGTTCATCCTGCCCTTTAGGGCCATGTCTTGGCACATGAGAAGTCAGATTGGGCTTATGGCTCAATAGTAGAGTTTCTGCAGAAGGTCATGAGTTCAATCCCCAGAGCCTCCAAATTAAAAAAAAAAATCAGATAGCAGGTGATGTGAAAGACCTTCACCTGAAACCCTGGAGATGCACTGACAGTCTTAGACAAACCTAAATTTGATGGATCGATGGTCTGATTTAGTATAAGACAGCTTCATGTGGTTGTATGAGAGTAAGCCACAAATGTACACGAGAAGAAGATCGCAGTGTTCCCTTTGTCTTCTTTCAGGTTGGGAGAAAGCGGCAGAGATGAGTAATTGTGATTTTATGGTGGTGGTAGGGATACTCCTTGGGTACCACAAGGTATGCCCGGAGCCGGACTTTGCAAGACAAATTTGAATCTCAGTTGCCTGTAGGTGGAGAACTTTTCTACTGTTTCCTGCTTTGTGCAGTTTTATTATTTATTTATTTATTTATTTATTTAATTCGATTTATATTCCGCCCTCCCCACATCAGCACACACACACCCACACACACACACACACACACACACACACAGGGCTTTTTTCTGGGAAAAAAGGTGGTGGGACTCAGTGGTGGAACTCAAGACCACATAATGACATCACTTTGCGTTAGCTGGAACAAGGGGGGAGTTTTTTAAAGTTCAAATCGCCCTTGGCGAAAATGGTCACATGGCCGGTGGCCCCGCCCCCTGATCTCCAAACAGAGGGGAGTTTAGATTGCCGTTCATGCTGCAGCACAGAGGGCAATCTCAACTCCCCTCTGTCTGGAGATCAGGGGGCGGGGCCACCAGCCATGTGACCATTTTCAAGCGGTGCCGGAACTCCGTTCCACCACGTTCCCGCTGAAAAAAAAGCCCTGTGTGTATATATAACACAGCGGCACATAATCTAAACGACCACCTTTGTAGCCATCTCCGAAGCATTTTGGCAGGGAAATATGAGAGATGGAGGTATCACTAGTAGGGAGGACATGTGTTGTACTCCCCCGGCTAGGGGGCACCGCCTCGCATCAACCAAATGCCTGGCAGAACAGCTCCATCTTACAGGCCCAGTGGAAAGCTAACAAAGCCTTCTGGGCCCTGGTGTCATTGGACAGAGCGTTCCACCAGGCCCTGGTGGATTCCAGGCGGGCCTCCCTAGGGCCAGGGATCTTTAATAGATGTTTATCGCTGGAGCAAAGAGTCCTCTGGGGTTCACATGGGGAAGCAAAGCAAAGCAAAGAAGCTTGCTAGCCGTCTCCTTTATATGGAACATTTTCTGCTTCCCTACTTTTTCCTCAAGTGCATGCTTTGAGTAACCTGGCTGACCCAAAAAGGACTTCACGAGTCGTTCATAATATCAAATATTTCACAAGCGCTTGTCCCAGAGGAAAACCCTCTTACCTCTGAATCACAGGACGTCATGTATGCATCACTGTAGTTTTCACACCCCTGGTTCACGGACGTGGTAGTGCATCAATGGAACATGTGGGCTCCCTTGTATGCCCAAAGGTATATCTGGGATCTTTCTTACACCAAACAATGGCACAAAGATCTGCTGAACCCATGAAAGCTGGCCTCAGAAGTGAATTAATTAGCTCACGGGATTGCTGTGAGTATAAAATGGGAAAGGAATAGTTATGTTCACCAGCCAACGTGCAGGAAAAATAGGATTCTAGATAGACTCTTACAGTGGAATTTAAATCAATGGGCTTAGACTGGAGTAACTCTTCCTAGGATTGCGCGGTTGGTCCATCTCACTCAATATTGTCTATTCGGACTGACAGCTGTTCGCCATAATCTCTGGCAGCAGGAGGCCCTTTTCTTAATACCTGCAGAGCGGCTGATTTCCGGAACTGGACCTGGGATCGTTTGCATGCAAAGTATGTTATGGACCACTTTGCTATGGCCAGCCCCAAGTATCCATGCTGCTCTCTGCAGAAAAATGGTTAGCCTGCCTGTCCTGGTATATGTCTCTGCTATTCATTTATTTATTTAGAATCACAGACTCATAGGGTTGGAAAGGTCATCTAGTCCAACCCCCTGCACAATGCAGGAAATTCACAACTACCTTCCCCCCTCCCTCACACACCCAGTGCCCCCTGCGCCATGCCCAGAAGATGGCAAAACACCTCCAGGAAGCCTAGCCAAACTGGCCTGGGGGAAATTGCTTCCTGACCCCAAAGTGGCGATTGGCTTTACCCTGGACATGTAAGAAGGGGCCACGAGAACTAAGCACTGATGGAACCCTTCCTGCCCTCCCCCTCATGATCTGCCTAGGTTCACAATTCTTTCTTTCTTTCTTTCTTTCTTTCTTTCTTTCTTTCTTTCTTTCTTTCTTTCTTTCTTTCTTTCTTTCTTTCTTTCTTTCTTTCTTTCTTTCTTTCTTTCTTTCTTTCTTTCTTTCTTTCTTTCTCTCTCTCTCTCTCTCTCTCTCTCTCTCTCTCTCTCTCTCTCTCTCTCTCTCTCTCTCTCTCCCTCCCTCCCTCCCTCCCTCCCTCCCTCCCTTCATTCAATGTCATTTATAGTCCTCCTTTCTCACTGAGACTCAAGGCGGATTACATAGAGTGAGATTAGCACTGTTAATATCAAGGACATTTCAATAAATAATGCCACGGGGGTAAATACATGCAAGTTTACAAAGACATCACATTAGCAAAATTCCAATACAAAGTTGAAGAAATGGTGAAACAGAGCATAAGCAACTCAAGGATTGATGACAGGCAACATAGAACTACCCAGTAGGGTCATACTTAAAGCAATGGGTAGTATATAAGAGAACATACTTAAAGCAATAGATAGTACATACGGCAACCTAGTAGTGAAGTTTACGGTCCCTAACTCAACATAGTGGTAAAGCCTACGGTCCCTAATTCACTAGTGAAACACCTCTTTGAGACCCCTTCCTTACAATACAGCCCTCCTATCTGTGTAAAAGGCCCTTTTGAATAACTGCCAGAAATGGAACAAGGGGTGGGACACTCGGTCAGGGTCTCATTCAGTGCAGTTCTCAAAATCTGCAGAAGAAAGTAACTTTTGGATCACAGTGGAAGGAGACGAAAGGAAGTGGAGAAAGGAAGACAGATCCTTCCCACAGAAACTTGGGTCACCAGAGGTAGGAGGCAGGTTTACCACCACCTCCCATTACAAAGTAGCCATGAATACATGCCTTCCTTTTCTTCCATGTAAGTGAATGGCTGCCATTGAACCCATGTGTGTGGGGGGGAGGGGGGGTTAAAATGTGAGCATTGCAGGAGAGCATTGCAGTTGGGGGGACCTGCCCACCACCCCTTGTAGAGCTGACCTGGTAGGAGGGCTGCCATGTATTGCAGAGGCACACCACGCTCTCTTGCGCACCCGTGAGGTCCCTGCCTTCTACAGCCTCTCCCTCCACAGGAACACCCCTCTCTGTCATTGCAACAGCTACTTTGCTAGCAAATAACAAGGCACTCCTTTCAGGTTGAAAGAGAAGGGGAGTGACAGAGAATCAGGGCTTTACGTGCTCCTTTCGCGAGGAGGAGCTTCTGAACTCTGGCATCCTCTGCCAGCGTAGAAGGAAAAGCAGTTAAGAGGTAGCTTCAGCGGATGCAAACAAGGAAACTTGGTTCAGCCACCTTCACCACTGCTGGGATTCCAGCTTAGCTCTAAGCAAGTCATAGTAAACTGCAGAAAAGAAGCATTCGTGTCAACCAGCCACCTATAGATCGGTGCCTGCATTTTTTTAAAAAGAAGCTTTCTCCAAAATTTGGCTTCGCGTGCAGACAAAGAATTCAATTCCGCAAAAGGCAGGGGTAGACCAAGTCTGGTTGAAGGAAGGACACTGAATTTTCATTAACAACTAATTTTGCTGAATCGTGCCCGGTTAATTCTTTACGATACAGTTTCGTCGTTGATTACTGCTATGGCCTAGGGCAACAGGAATAACTGCGATGGTACAATTGTAATGGAGGAGGGGGTAGGGATTTGTCAACCAGTCCTGTAACTTACCTGGAAAGCTCCTGGTAGACCAGTTTCCCGGAGACCAGTGCAGAACTAGCAGGTTTACTGGGTCGTTCAGCTCATACCCAAATCTTCCCTCATGGTAAGCCTAACTGTACCCTGAGTCCCAACCGAGTCCCTTGTGACGCTGCCAGCCCAACTGGAGGGGAGGGGGGCACTTGGTTTGTTTCTATAACCTAGCTGCTATCGCAACTTACAGTAGCACTGAGTTCCACAAGCTAGTAAGCATTATGCGAAGGACTTCCTCATTTTGAATTTTGTAAAAATTATTTTATTCGCGCAAAACAGGAAAAAAAGTATACACTTATTTTTAGATATTTGGAAATCTTTTATAAATGCCTATGTATAGATCTGCTACTAGTGTTTCTGTAGCCAGCGCTGTTTTCATTTTTTCACCCTTTTGTTTGCTCTTTTAAATAGGGGGGGGGGGGGAGAAAGCACTGGCTACAGAAACACTAGTAGCAAATCTATACATAGGTATATATTGCCAAATATCTAAAAAAAAAGTTCATACACAATTGCCTTCTATATGCAATATGTTCAAGTGTTGATAAGTTTATAAGGTCTTCGATCCAGTGATCTACACAGGGCTGGCGCCACCATTGAGGGGGTAAGGCATGAGCTACGGGTGCTGTGGCTCCGAAGGGGGCACCCGAGGGGGTGCCGGGGGCGGAGGCACGCACCACGGAGCTGGCGTGCCTGGCTCACAGCTGCTGCAGCTGGTCAGCCCCGCACTGCCGCTGCTGCCACCACCACCAACACACGCCCCCGGCCGGGCGCAGCAGCTGCGGGCCAGGCACGGCAGGCATCCGGGGCAGCGTGCGGAACCTCCCCAGCCACCTGCCGCACCTGACTGGGAGTGCAGGCAGCCTCCACATGCTGTCCCAGCCACCTGCCGGCCAATGGGGCCAGCTTGCTGCGTGATAATGTCATCATGCAGTGACATCATCATGCAGTCTAGGAAGTGTGCGCGCGCATGTAGGGGCAGCCAGGGGCAGCCGCAGGCGCCAAAAACCCTGGCACTGCCCCTGGATCTACACAAAGTGGGCTCTTGTCTTTCCAATGTTGAAGTATAAGTCTTTTAGGAACTGTAAGGTCATGGAGGGCCCATTTCCATTGACCATCTGTTAGATTCCAAGAGACAGGGAAGTAGTTTAACAGTAAATTAACATGCTGAAAAACAAATAACACAAAATTAATATGACTAATAACTTCTTCCCCAAAGGGCTGAATGACTAAACATGTCCCAGGAATATGCTTAAGAGATGGATCTTGTGAATTACACTGCCAACAGGCACTGTGCTTAAGCCTGTAGTAAAAAGATGCTACGGTGTCCAATATACTCTAAACATAATTTTTTTTTGCTGAATAAGTCACAACTTAAGATCCATAGTGGCAACAAGTATATGACTTAAGGCCTTACTCCATTGCTTTAGCAAAACTGGACGCTCCAGATGTTATTCCATTCAGCTCTAAGGCTCTATGTATCATATTTATTGAAAAATGAAATCCAGCTCTTAAGTCCCGGTTACTTATGGTATTACCTGGTGGGGTTTTCATGGCAAGAGACTAACAGAGGTGGTTTGCCATTGTCTGCCTCTGCAACCTTGGTCTTTGTTGGAGGTCTCCCATCCAATTGCTAACCACGGCTGACCCTGCTTAGCTTCTGAGATCTGATGAGATCAGGCTCACCTGGGCTATCCAGGTCAGGGCATCATAGTTATTAACCAACCTCAAATATTTATATACAGATATTGTATATATGAATCTGTATTGGTTCAATAATAATCTCCAAAAGTGGGGGAGATTCTGACGCACTCAGAGCTGCCAGATTACACTTGGACACCAACAAATGTTGCAATTGTAAATATTGCCATTCAGTAAAAGTTGGCAAATCATATTTAGACCTCAGCTGGGAAAATGACAAGAACTCATCATCATTACCTATCCATTGATCTAAAGTAAAAAAATTCCCTTATCTGTCCAAGCCTTCCGTAAGAAAGATTTCTTCCCAATTTTTAAATCTGGATTTGACCATACTGTTAATTTAGCATGTGATAACAGGTCAAATTGATATTGTTGTGATATTATGCGCCGTACTTCTCTAGCCGTAGAAAACTTTCTCTTGAGCGTCTTGACTACTTGCCAACTTCATTGCTCTCCCTCCCGTCAAGTTCTAGTACTATGAGGAAAGGAGAAAAGTCCCTCTCAGTTCACTTTCTCCAGATCGTGTGAAATTTTATTAACTTCTGTCAGAGCAGTTCTTAGTTGTCTTTTCTCTTAACAAAACACCCCCAAACCTCTTTACCTCTCCCCTCAATTGTATGTTCTCAAAAGTGACATGGAAGTAGGATGAAACTTAATCGTCTTGGGCGGATTGCAAGTGCTCTGGGAAGAAACTTAGTTTAGCAAACTGTTTAACTGGGTAGAAATCATTTAAAAAGTTTATATAGAAGGAAATGGAAAGAGATTTACTCTGCCAAATCACATCCATACTATTATGAAAATTGCACTGATCAGCAAACACAAAACAAAGGACATTTAAATGGTTTTACACAGTGAGAATCTTGTTTGTCTACATAGTTCTGGAAACCAGACCCAAATGCCTCTGGTTTATGCTAACCTAACCTAAGCTTTGCTCACCTTTGATTCTCAGAAGAGATGTGATTAACTCTCCACTAATGCCGAGGACAATCGTTGCTGTAATTAATGAATAAATTGTGAACTTTCCAACACCCACAGAAGAGTTTTCAAAAATGATTCAGCAAAAGTACCATTGGATCATCCGGGAAAGAACAAGCCGCAATTCTTCTCCCACTTAAAAAAAAACCCCAAAACCTTAATAACAAGGGATCTCAGTGCAAAGGTGAAAAAGAGGTGACAAACTGTAACTTCTATACATTACAGAATGACATGATTTGCATATGCCCCTTTCATTTGCATAATTTATTCTATTTTTGCTAGCGATGACTTAGGACTATGAGCCGTGATGGGCACTGAAACACTGTTCCCCAGGGAAGTGGACATCCTACTGATTTTGCTCTGAAGCTTTGCAGTCTTGCCTAGCAATGCAGTTTGAACCCAGTCTTGAGAATTATAGGGGCTAGAAACTTGTTTTAGCAACAACAAAAAAAACCCAGAGATCTATGAGAGTTTGTTTTCTGCACCCAGTGCTGATTCTGCCATTTTTGTGTGGGGTTGCTTGGATGTATATGGTAATAATAAAACAGTAACAACAGCAACCTTGTGCTTATATATCGCTCTTCTGGACCACACTCAAGAGTCTCTCTACACAAGACATCTGACATGTGAAGAACACGTGTCGAGAGAAGCAATGGTAGGCGGGAAGGGTAGTTTAAAAAGACAGAGCCGGCGGCAGGGCAAAAGCTTTGCTGTACACTGGAGCTGCGTGAAGGGGCTGTGAAATGCCAGAAGGGAAACTCTGGCCCATTAGAACTTCTCCAGGTCGAAGCCTGGCTCTGGAAGGCAGCTCCAGACCATTTCCATTCCTCTCTGCCCTCTGGTTGCCATCCCACACAGCTTTAGACTGGAGAGGTGAAATCGACAAAGTCTTCCAGGAGATGAAGGTGAAATTAACAAACCCTCTAAGGAACAATCTCTGCAGGCTCTGCCTTTAAACTGTGCTTCCCAGTGAATATTGTCTCTCTCTCTGTATTTGATGAACATGAGCCAAGGTGTCTCATGTAGAGAGACTTTCAGAGCAGTTAGCAAAGTCTGTGTTATTCTTATCTCCACAATACAGCTGGGGAGCTGGGGCTGAGAGGAGTGGCTTACCCAAGGCCGCCTGCAGAGTTCATGGCAGTAGCGGGAGTTGAATCAACAGAGAGCTGGCTCAGAGCCCAGCTACTTAACCACCATGCTACAGCAGCTCAGTTTTCTCTGTATGCTCTCAGATGTTAGATCAAATATGTATTTCTGCAGGCAGCCCCCGTTGCATTCTCTTGCAAAGTGGAGATCACAGAGAAATAGACACACGTTCACATACACCTTCTAAACTCATCACATGGATATAAATTCCAGTGATCACCCCCCCCCCCACGCACATACACACATTATTGTAATTTGTGCCCAACTTGTTTTTGTGATCCCCTATCATATGACAACTTGGCCACGCTACACATGTGTTGCTCTTTGAAATCTCTCGCCATAAAGCTCAGCCCCTGCAGCCTCGCTTTCAGTGCTTTGAATTCCCTCTTGTTCATCTGCACCTTTCTGGCAATGACACAGAGAAGTACAGTTGATGGCAGCCATTCCAGGTGCAGCAACAAACACTGGGCTTCCAGGCTTGCGGGGCGTGTGTGTGTCCTCCTCTGAGTGGCCTGTGGAGGTCACCGAGGTCAACCCGTTTGCCACGTTGTGGGACGGAAGTTGCACTGAATTTGGCCAGTGTCTCCTGCCAGATGTGCACCTGGACATGTTTTGTGCAGTGGGAAAGCATTGTGCCATGGGAATGATGTTTCTGTACCGTTCAGCATATGGGACTTAAGCACGGCATCTCGATGAGGAGCTTAGAAAAAATGTACTGTGGGTTCTTGTGGGAGAGTACAAATGCGGCTTTGACAGCACGGGGAAATTAGAATAAAACTTCTATACCAACACAGGATATTATTAGAGATGGGCACGAACCGAAATACAAACCAAAGTTCGTCATGAACCAGGCTGGTTTGCGGTTTGCAACCCGGCGGTTTGTCAGAACCCATTTCTGACAAACTGTCACGAACTTCAGGCTGGTTTGTTTGGTTTGTTTTTCGGTTCGTCACTGCAGACAGCCTGGCGCCGATCAATCAGTTTCCTAGGCAATGGGAGGTTGGGGAGTGGGATGGGCTTTCTGCAGACCTGCTGCTGCCCCAGAAGTGACATATTCAAGAACTGGTTCGCAAACCGGGGCAAGTTCATGGTTTGTGAAACGTGACAAACCACGAAACGTACAGTTTGGCATTTTCCCGGTTTGTGCCCATCTCTAGATATTATCCATTGCCAGAGTCTTGAACCTGCCATTCAGGCCTTATGTAGCCTGCCATTCAGGCCTTATGTCTTAAATTTGTTTTTTAAATTTTGTTTTAAATCTGTTTTAAATCAGCCTGGTGGAACGCTCTGTCAATGGAAACCCGGGCCCAGCGGGACATATTATTGTTCCGCCGGGCCTGTAAGACAGAGCTGTTCCGCCAGGCGTTCGGTGGTTGAAGGGGGTGGTGCCATGTCGGCCTCCCACATTTGGGGTGGGGGAGGTTTCTCCCCACCACTGCACTTTGTTAATTTGTTTTATTGTTTGTATATTGATTTTAGTTCTTGTTTTTATCGATTTTAACTGTTCACTGCCCAGAGCCCCTGGGGATGGGCGATATATAAATTGAAATATAAATAAAAATAAATAAATAAATATATGCGCAATTATAATAAATACTTTCTAAATATATTGTATTTTAGGTTGTAACTTGACCCTTCTATTTTGTTCCCTAAAGAGATCAGTTCCCCTGGAGGAACTGGCAGCTTTGGAGGGTGGACTGTATGGTATTATACTCATCTGGGGTCCCTCCCCCAAACTCTCCTTCCTCAAATGTCACAACCAAGCCTCCAGGAATTTCTCAAGCTAGAATTGGCAGCCCTTTTGGGAAAGGTGAAGTTTGAGGAAGAAAGGTACTGCAGCGGGGATATAATTCCATACAGTCAACCCTGTGGAGTTGCTATTTCCTCCAGGGGAAATGATCTCCGTAATCTGGGGATCAGTTGCAATTTTAGGAGCACTCCAGACTCCACCTGGATGCTGGTGGTAACTCTAAAGGGAAGGCTCTATAAGAACAAACACTGAGAATTTCACAAGAGGCTTGTCTTTGGAAATTTCCAGCCTGAAAAATGAACCACCAGCGGCCCCGAGAAGCACCTGAACAATTCTCGGTCCTTATCTCCAACGGCCGCAAACTTTATCGACTTCCATCATGAGATCTTTACAAAAAGACCCAAAGGGAGAAATAGTTGCATCGACACAAGATAGGACTCTGACGAAATGCAGCATATGGCTTTCAGCTGCCTGCATCCTTTTCTCAAATCCGTAACGGAGAAACCGCGATGAAGGACATATATTTTAGTTTAGGTGATCAATATTCTGACTTGCAGGCATCAGCAAAGCTGGCTGTATTTCTTACGATTGTGGGCACAAGCACAGAATACAGTCTACGGGTCCTGAACTGGTGTCCTTGATTACCCTATTTAAAAACTGACAACAATGTTTCTAGTCCACAGAGTGGCAGAGTAAAATCTGAAATCTTCCTTGAGTTTTCGTTGAAGAATATATCTGTTAGCACTTAGGAGAGTCTGAAGGGGACACTTTTATATGTGTGTGTGTGTAGGGAATGCTCATATCGCCACTGGTAGATAAATAGGAGGTGAGGCTGTGGCTCAGTGGTAGAACATCAACTTTGTGTCAATCCCTGGCATCTCCTATTGAAAGGATCAGGTAGCAGGTAGTGAGAAAGAAACCTTGGAAAGGTGCCGTCAGTCAGAAAAGACGATGCTGTACTTAATAGGCAAAATGTGTGACTCACATTCACTCTACATGTTACTTGTTTTACGAGTTCTTCACAGAGCCAACCCGTGCTCTGTGCAAAAGCGGTGTGGGGAAGGAGAGTTTCCCCTTTCTGCTGCTGCATGTGCACAAAAAACCTCCACGCGGAGCAGCAGAAACGGGGAAATGTCTCCCCTCTGCACTGTTTTTGCATGGGGAGGGGGGAACCTTGGGAGAGAGGTGAGAGCTCTCCCTACCCCAGGGGCAGATTTCCGAGCCCATTTGTTCTCTTCTTTTTTCACAGAAGCCAATCTCCAGAGCTGATGTGTGTCTGTGCAAAGCATGGGCTGGCTCCGTGGAGAATTCGTAAAAGAAGTAGCGCGTAGCATCACTGACAGTAAAAGGCAGCTTTACATGTTCATGTGTATGTTAGGTATAATGGCTTGGTATTGGAAAATAGTAATGGCTGCCTAAAGAAGATCCAAATCTCATATTGGCCTAGTTGCAGAACACAAGGAGTGTGGGTAATGTGCCGTCAAGTCTCCTCCAACTTATGGTGACCCTATGAATGAAAGACCTCCAAAATGTCCTATCATTAACAGACTTTCTCAGATCCTGCAAACTGGAGGATGTGGCTTCTTTTACTGAGCCAAGCCATCTCATTTTAGGTTTTCCTCTTTTCCTACTGCCTTCCATTTTTCCTAGCATTATTGATTTTTCCAGAG
Organism: Eublepharis macularius; assembly: GCF_028583425.1. NCBI lineage: Eukaryota > Metazoa > Chordata > Lepidosauria > Squamata > Eublepharidae > Eublepharis > Eublepharis macularius. The sequence goes on along the minus strand of NC_072800.1, from coordinate 91,281,589 downwards.
AATCTTGTCTTCTCAGGATGTGACCAAAGTACGATAGCCTCAGTTTTGTCATTTTGGCTTCTAGGGAGAATTCCGGCTTGATTTGATCTAGTGTCCACTTATTTGTCTTTTGGGCTGTCCATGGTATCCAAAAAACTCTCCCCCAGGAACCTGGGGGATCCTATAAACATCAGCCTCAACTCAGTTAGACCCAAATCTTCTGATTTTCATTTTATTAATTAAGGGTCAACCACAAGACAGGGATTTTTTGCAGAACATACCCCTAATGACCACAGATAGACATGAATATATCTGGGGCTGGAAGAGTTTTTCACTTCTGGCTGAAACACTTCAAGAAAAACAACAGTGATCCTAGACAGAATCTCAAAATGAGCAGTCAATGAGCAGTGACCCTCCGAATATCAGTGCCAGGAGGCAATGTCAGGGGAAGCCCTCAGCTCTACATCCTTTTCGTAGCCCTCTGTAGCAACTGCTCGGACGTTGTAAGAGAAAAGATATTGGATTAGATGGACCACTGGTCTGATGCAGCCGGGCTCTTCTTATATCCTTACGTCCTTATAACAAATTTATTTATTTATTTAGAAATATTTCTTTAATGAAATTTATAGTAATATAGTAATTTAATGTAATATTTATTTAAATGTAGTTTATTTGATGTAATTTATTTAATGTCATTTATAGTCCACCTTTCTCACTGAGACTCAAGGCAGACAACACAGTATGGGATTAGTACAATCAGTATCAAGGACATTTCCATAAACAATGCCGTAGGGCAAACAGAAACAAGTTTAAAATACATTGTGTAAGCAAGAATCCAATACAGAGTAGAAAAAAATTACTGAAACAGAACATAATCAATTCTAGGACTGACATTAGACAACATGGAGCACTGGTGGTACATAGGAGTACATATTTAAGGCAGCAGGTAATATGTAAGGCAATATAGTGATGAAGTCTACAGTCCCTAACTCATTAGTGAAGCATCTGAGACCCCATCCCTACAATACAGCCCTCCCATTTGAGTTAAAAGCCTTTTTGAATAATTCGATTTTGCATCCTTTGTGGAAAGCTAGGCGAGTGAGGGCTTTCCTGACCTCCTTAGGCAGGCCTTTCCGTGGGGTAGGGGCCCCCACAGAGAAAGCCCATGTACAGGCTGCTGCGGACTTCACCTGTGTACAGCCTGGTACCTGCAGGAGACCCTGTTCAGATGAGCGAAGGTGCTGTGGAGGAACACAGGGAGGGAGGCGGTCTCATAGGTATGCCGGACCAAGGCCATGAAGAACTTCGTATGTAATAACCAATACCTTGAACTGAGCATGGTAACTGATGGGTAGCCAATGGAGCAACTGTACGATGGGAGTGATGTTTATGCTCCTGCTCACTCCTGATAACAGTCGAGCCACCGCATTTTGCACTAATTGGAGCCTCCGAGTTAACTTAGATGGGAGGCCTATGTATAGAGCATTACAGTAGTCAAGCCTTGATGTTACCATAGCATGGATCCAAAAAGGTTAGAAATATTTCAGAATACGGCATGGAGGATATACAGACGGTTTCTGTGCGCATTGGGGTCAAGGAGGCCAAGCAAGGACTTGATAGTCTGCAGATACATGAATGTATGAAGCTGCTTTATACTGAGCCAACACAAGAACAAGATAAACCATTGTGAAACGCAGCATTTTCCAAATGAAAACAAAACGAATGTTAAAGATGTTGAGTGTATTCCTACCGGGAGAACTTCTGTAATGATTGTAAATACTTGACTTTGACTGTACGCTTGATGTTTTGCAAGTTTCCCTTACTGAAGAAGGGACTTGAAATGCCGAAACGCAGAAGTCAGACCGGAAGCCCCGTCTCTGTGCTTTGTGCTACGGCTATTGCATATTACAACATAATTCTGTGGACATTGTATATATTACTACTCTTTCACTACATGAAGTTTTGTTAAATATCTATATCTTTTGGACAGTGTTCAAACTGGTATATTGTTACTGTATACTATCAGATACTTTTGGACTACTAAATATAACTAAAGCATTATTTATAATAGTTGATATATATCTTCGTTTCCATTGTGTTTTCATTTGGAAAGCGCTGAGTTTCCCAGTGGTTTATTTTGTTCTTGTGCTGTTCACTCCGTGATTCCTCTGGTATTATTATATTGAGCCAAGGCATCGGTCTGAACTGGCCCAAGGAGATCAAGGTCAATTGTTTGACTTGCCTGCCCTGGACAGGACAAGTCACACCGAGCTCAAGGAAATAAGGCAGGATGCAAATGTTTTAAAGAAATAAAAAGAAGAACATGTTGAGATCATCTTGAGGGCTTTATGGCCAAGAGGTGTGGTAGAGAGTGACCTCAAGGTATAGTTGACCGATGGCGATTTGCCATTGCCTCTGCAACCCTAGTCTTCATTGGAGGTCTCCCATCCAATGACTAACCAAGGCCAACCCTGCTTAGCTTCTGAAATCTGATGAAATCAGGCTCAGCTAGGCTATTCAGGACAGGGCATGGTTAAACGGTGGGATAAAATTAAGTATTCTCAGGGTAGAGTAAGGTTAAGCTTCCGGAACTGTTTCTGCACTGATGGGACTTGGAAGAGATTGTCCACCAATGCGGTGGGTCCTTCATCATTACCGATCTTCTAAGACCAAGATTTGGCTGTACTGGTTTGGGCAAAGTGGGATCAGTGTTGACAGAGATGTTTACATACATGCTGCTAGAATATAGAGTCGTCAACTTATGATCTCAAAATATTGAGGGCCCGTTCAGTGGGGTCAGGAGGAGTAAAGTCAAGAATGGATCATGAGGGTCAGGGACAATCAAGGACTGGAGCAAGAATGGGATTTGACAAAGTTTGGACAAGATCCAGTGGGTCATAGGTAGAACTGTCCAGAATCTGGAGTTTGTCAGAGATGCAAAAATCCTTGTTTATGTGAGGTGGGAGACTCCCTATGGGCCTCTGCCTCAGTGGTAGCGCACATGCTTTGCATCTAGAAAGTTCCAGATCCAGTCCTTGGTGGGACCAGTTAAAGAGGCCTCAAGGGCCATGGAAGTTCTCTCTGAGAGAGTCTGAAGAACTGCTGTCTGTCTGTACAGTCGCTCGGATAGATGTACCGGTGGTCTGTCTCCGAAGAGGACAGCTTTACACGTTTCCCGTTTTCCATTTCTTATGCAAATATTCAGGCTTGCTTAGCGCAGCAATAACTTTGCTAAGATCTGGTTCGGGGAGGGTAGCAAGACAGGGGTCCTAGCACAGCCTGGAAGCAAGGAATAGTGAGCATTGTAAAAACAAAATAGACAAGCTCTTCACAAGCCATCATGGCAGCTCTAGAAGACAGGCGCCAACAGATATGGAGTCTCTGGAAGCCCATTATCATCAAGCTTCCCTGCGAGCCAGTCGAGGTGGCTTTTCTCACTCTCAGAATGTGACGCCCTAGGAAATTACCTTGGTTTGCCTAGTTGTTGGGCTGGACACGCAGCACCGAATTGGCTGGCAGCACCAACGAGCCACTCCAATTACCCTTTTAAGCTGCCTGCCAGGCATTCTCTGCCCATTCGTTGGCTAGTTCTCCCTCTTGGCACAAGAGCGTCCTGGTTGTTTGCAAAACCAGAGCTAAGCACCTCTCGGTTCTTTGGCAGCTGTTTCTTAGGTGAGTCAAATGCTGAACCGCCCCATCTTGCTCTCCTCCTGGCCTAACGGGTGGTTTTGCCAAAAGTTACCGGAGTCTGTGTCTCCAGGTCAAGGTGGAGCAACCAGGTAGCAATTTTGGTGGGGGGCGGAGGGTTGGAGCGGCTCCTGCTTCTTTGGCTCACCTAGGAGATAAAACTTGTTCTTTTGCCTCAATATTATACTTTCCAAGGTTACGGGGAACCCTTCAGAGCAGCTCTGTACAATGGCATATTTTCATGTTTGAGAGTTGCCAATCAAACTCTCGATGGTTGTCCCAAATTGAGATATATAAAATCCCATCCTTCTCCTGATCTCTCCCCACCAGCAGCACACAGGACTATCTGTCCTTAGGTCCACTGTCATTTTTTCTGGTCTCTACTTCTTTAATCTTCTGCTACTTCAAGGACAAATGAGACATGATAAGCAAGCAATTCACACCTGATGGTGCTTTTTAGCTTAAAAAGCAGCTTTGGGAAAAGAAGGGAAATTCCTGGAGATTTAGGGATGGAGGGATTTGGGGAGAGACCTCATCAGGACATAATGCCGTCATTTCCACCCTCCAGAGCAGCCATTTTCTCCAGGGGAACTCATCTCTGTAGTCTGGAGATCAGTTGTCATATTTGGAGATCTCCAGCCCCCAATTGGCCTAGACAACTCTAAGGAGCATTTTTTCAGAAAAAAACAAAGATTGTCCTAAAGATACATTTCAGGGGAAGAAGTGAGATTGAGATGCACGCGTTGGCTCGCCATGTCATTTGCCCCTAATTCTCATGACCTCAAACGCCAATCTCCCAGCTGTAGCATAGTGGTTAGAGCAATTATGGATACACACGAAAATAGGAGCCTTTATTGAATTTGTACACAGTGGCACTTTAGTGTCTTTATTATTGTTTATAGTGGTTAGAATGTCAGATTACGATCTGGGAAACCCAGGTTCGAATCTCCAGGCTGCTATGGAAGCTCACCCGGGGTGGGGTGACCTTGGTTAAATCATACACTTTCAGCTTAACCTGTTTCACAGGATGGTTGCTAGGATAAAATGGAAGAGATGAGAACTATGTAGACCACTTCGGGTTACCCCTGGGGAGAAAGGTAGGGCATAAATGAAGTACAGAAAATGCTGTCTTCTTTTATTAGGCACCCCTTTAACCGATGGTTTCCCTGGCTTATGAGCCCATAGCTTATCTAATTTCTACACATGAGATTCCACCCTCCACCCCACCCCACCCCGCACGTAGAAACAATGCCACACAAACGAAACAAACAAATCTACCATGACACTCAACATTCCACCCTTTTTCAGTTGGGATGTTCATGAATGTTCCGTGGCATCACAGCACCTCAGTCAAACATCTTGTAGGGTAGCAGTGCTTAGTGACCGCTAATGGGCAATATGCAGTTTTTACCATAGTGACATGTATAAAGAGGGGGGGTGTCACTTCTAATATAATACAAAACAATAGTTTTATTTAAATTAATGCGGTCAGTGTGATTATCCACATGCAGGCTAGTCTACTAATTATAGTTCATTAGGCTCCTTCAAACAAAGTTCAGAACTTATTAACCACAGACACTTTTATTTATATTTTTCTATAGCTTTAAATAGCTCTGTCACATGGAAACGGACACCCTGAAAATCCATCCCATGGCAGCTCCTAGCCTTTAGCCAGTTGGCTATGAGCCTGTGCCACCATATGCAGAATTCAGATTTTGGTACACCAGCAGAAATGCCACCCACGAATAATAACAACAACAACAACAACAACATTTGATTTATATACCACCATTCAGGACAACTTAATGCCACACTCGGAGCGGTTTACAAAGTATGTTATTATTATCCTTACAACAATCCCCCTGTGAGGTGGGTGGGGCTGAGAGAGCTCCTAGAAGCTGTGACTGACTCAAGGTCACCCAGCTGGCTTCAAGCGGAGGAGTGGGGATTTCTATGGAATCGAACCCGGTTCTCCAGATTAGAGTCCCGTGCTCTTAACCACTACACCAAACTGGCTCTCATATGTGTGCCTCTTGTGAGTCTTACACAAAGCAGAATTTGATATGGAGCAAAGCACATATAAAAGCCGCTGGCCACAGGGCTGGGTGTTCCTACACCCACAGAATTGTCAAGGGGATTTCCTATGGCGGCCACACACCAAGCAGCCACGGGAATATTGTTACTTTGTCGACTGGAGCATGAGAGAACCCTGGCGTCTTTGGCTGCCATCAGAAGCGAATGGATATGGAAGTAGATTCCACTGAAATCAATGCAACTTATTTTTCAAACATGTGACTAAGATTGGGCTGTCGATGGCTTATTGTCCCAGCTGACTGGAGTGAATTGAGGCACATACATGCGTGCACGCGCGCACACTCCCTAAGAGAGAGAACATTTATCTTACACTCAGCTGTAGAATTTGGAAATATGCTAATGAACAGTGTGGCTGTGGTGCAAACACCCTTTCGCATCCCCTTCTGAACAGATGCAAGATACTGCCCAAGGCGCCTTCTTTTTATTTTATTTCTCTGGTAAAATGTAATCCTTTGTTTTGCTACCAAAGGCATGCTAAGATTTGCTGGCAATTAGAGTTGTCATTGAAGTCCAGCTCAGCAAGAATTCAGATTGGAAATGTGGTGTTTTACTAATGCAAAACTGTTCTAGAAACGCTTGCTCAAATTCACTGCAGCTCTGCTGCAGCGCAAATGCAACTCTCAAATGCTTTATTTGGCTGGCAAGCATAACGGGTTATGGTTTTTGTGGTATTAAAGACTACACATCCCATAATACAGTATAACTGTGAATGGAATACATACATACTATGAAATACATACAGATGAGAACTCCTAACAGTGTGTTTAGCAACTCAGACATGAAAAAGTGTGCTAAAAGTGTGCTATACGTATTTATAAGAAAATCTGGTACTTAACAACTAATATGATCAAAGATGTATAACCATGGTTTATGCAAGAGTAATGGCATGTGGATACGGTTTGTGGATTTTCTATGGAAATCTTGTCAGCATTTCTCAAGAAAGCAGAAATTCGCTTTGCTCATGCTCAGGGCTCTAACTAGGGTTGCCAACTCCACGTTAAGAAATTCCTGGAGATTTGGGGGTGGAGCCTGGATACGGTGAGGTTTAGGGAGGGGAGAGACCTCAGTAGAGTATAATGTCATAGGGTACACCATCCAAAGTACAAGAAAACAACCCCAAAGGCAAAGACCTCAACAACATATAAGTAATATGTTCCCACATAGAATAAAACATACAATACACACACACACACACGTAATCTTGTATGTTTTATTCTATGAAGGAACATATTACATGGTGTTGTTGAGGTCTTTACCTGTTAGGTTCTTTTCTTGTGGTTTTGTCACACTCCAAAGTAGCCATTTTCTCCAGGGATACTCTGGATATTAGTTGTAATTCTAGTGTATCTCCAGGCCCCACTTGGAGGTGGGCAACCCTAACCAATGGTCGTTGTGGATTGTGTAGGTGGGCAACCCAAACCAATTTTACACTCAAAAGAGCTTCCCCTCCAGACAAGGGATTTCCCCACTGCTGTTGCTTGTGGCTTGGCTTACTTGTTTGAGTCACCTGGCTTATCCAAGCTCTGTCCCTGCTGGCTAGGACGCCAGCATGCTTTACCATTGTGGCACATGAAGAGTCCAGATTCTGCAGCCGGGCACTGCCTGGGCGTTTTGTATGGTTTTCTCTGGAAGCAGCTTTGCAAATCCATCTTGGTATGATTTCTGAAGCTCTGCGGCCAGGGAAGGTTCAACAGGCCCAAAGCGATTTTCTGGCTTTATCTGATTCTCATCTGGGCAGCTATTTATGACGGGGCATTTTTGCTGGCTGGCTCTTGCCAAAGGCTTATCTGAATTCTTCACCACCACCATCCCACCCCAGGATGTTTTTCAGGGGATGATCTGCTCATTGTAGAGAGCTGAGAGCTGCCGTGTGTCTAGGGCTCTGCCAACTCTGGGTTGGGGAATTCCTGGAGATTTGAGGGCAGAACCTAGGAAGGGCAGCGTTTGAGGAGGAGAGAGAGCTCAGCAGGAATATAATGCCACAGAGTCCAACCGCTGACGCTGCCATCTTCTCCAGGGGAACTGATCTCTGTAGTCTAGAGGTCACATGTCATTCCAGGAGAACTCCAGGCCCCACTTGGAGGCTGGCAACCCTACACCGGCCTTTGGCCTCAGTCCTTCACCCTTCTGCAGCTCTCATCATAGACAGCTCTCCCTTCTCAAATGCTGGCATTTTGTTCCTAAAACAGTAGCAGATAAAGCACAGCGTCCAAGAGCCCTTCTTTTAGAAAATGATGTATGATTTTTGCACTTTCCTCCTGGCTAATTTTTACTTATTTATTCTGTATTCATAATAGCAAAGAGTTCAGTAGCGCCTTTAAGACTTACAGAACAAAGATAATTAAAAAAAATCATATAACAGCAACAAGGGTAAACATCTAGAATACATATTTTCAAATTTTGATTTCAGTTAAAGGTAAAATAGCAAAGAGTCCAGTAGCACCTTTTAAGACTAACCAACTTTATTGTAAGCTTTCGAGAACCACAGCTCTCTTCATCAGATGCATTGTCAGAAGAGACCTGTGGTTCTCGAAAGCCGACGCTGCATCTGCAGACTAACACAGCTAACTCCTCTGGATTTGTATTCATCGTCCACCTTTCTTGCAAAGACCCAACCTCATTTGAACGTCAAATGAGAAATTCTGCCATAACTATATGGGGGATTTTTCAGAGCAACCTCTCAGTTATAGATATCAGGTTTGAGGATAGAGCCATTCATTCTATTTTTATCCTGCCTTTCCTCTAAGGAACTCGAGGCAGTGGACATTTTTCTCCTTTCATCCTCATAACAGCCCTGCGAATTAGTCAGATTGAAAGAAGACAAGTAACTGAGCAGGGCCTTCAACCCGGGTCTCCCTCTTTGCCCAGCACTCTACCCACTACACCACACAGTTTCTCCAGCTGCATTTTCAAAGGTGAGCTTGTCTGACTGTCCAGCAATTACAGTCCGAACAGATGAGCCGGCAATTCTGGTTGTCCCGGTTCTGGGACTGGAAAAAAAGAAGGAAAGAGTAATGAAGAGATCGGGACATTTCTGATAGGAAGAAAGCTAAAGTAAGGCTTAGTAAAAACATGACAAAGAGAGAGGATTATAAAATTATGGATGGTGTGGCAAAAGAGACATTTCTCTTCCTCTATCATATCATGACAATTCAGGGACACTTGAAGAAATTGATGGAAAGTCAATTCAAGGCAGGAATTCCCTGCCACAAGACATGCTGTTTACACCTGTCAGAGAATAAGACAGTAAAATAGAAAACACTGCTTTGGTCTGCAGGAGATGGATTCCACCTTTAAATGAAACTCCAGATTTAATTTTTTAAAAATCCATGCAACTAGAAGGCTATCACAGCAGGGAGAAGGGTTCTACCCACTCTCTTTCACTTGGTTAGTTTCCTGTTTGCAGGGAGTTTTTAACATTCCAAAATGTTAAACTCCAGGATTCTCCTCCTGCATTCTGAAGTGGTATAGCCCATCCTGCCGCCTCCAAATTCTACCACCTAATTCTCACTTCATTCTCCCCCATGTGTAAATCAGGTCCTACAATGAGGCGGCAGAATGAGCTGTACCACTTCAGATTGTGGGAGGGAATTCAGTTCTTATTGCGACCCCATATATATGCAGGGCTTTTTTTCAGCTGGAACGCAGTGGAACGGAGTTCCGGCACCTCTTAAAAATGGTCACATGGCTGGTGGCCCCGCCCCCTGATCTCCAGACAGAGGGGAATTTCAATTGCCCTCCGCACTGCCGAGCAGCGCGGAGGGCAATCTAAACTCCCCTCTGTCTGGAGATCAGGGGGCAGGGCCAACCAGCCACATGACCATTTTTGCAGAGGGCAATTTAAACTTTTAACCCCCCCCCCTTGTTCCAGCTGACCCAAAGTGACATCATTGTGCGGTCTTGAATTCCACCACTGAGTTCCACCACGTCTTTTCCCAGAAAAAAGCCCTGTATATATATATTTAATATTTTATATATTTTATATTATATATATTTAATAATAATAATAATTTATATATTTAAACTTTGCAAATGAAAAATTAGCTTATCCAGGAGAAATGTTCTAGGCTAGCTTTTGAATCCTAGTTTTCCACTACTAGAGGGTTAAAACTTTGGGAAAGTATTATCTTCCCTGCATTTTGCAGTGGCCCAGGCTCTCCTACTTCCCCAGCGGTCTGCTTTCTCATTCTGCTGCAAGGCCGTACATGGTTTGAAAAAGCAGATGAGATAAACGCATGGGTCTGTCATGAGTCATGACATTAGCCGGGGCAGTTAAATGGAACGTCGGTGTGCACGAGCAACGTGCTTCTTAATACCTGTTGCTGGAGAGAAAACAGGAGGACGGACTTTTGCCTTAGTGCAAAGTGGCTGTCCACTGCTGGAAATAGGATACTGGTTTAGGCGGCTCTTAGGTCTGATTCAGGGAATTCTAATTGAAACAAAAGACTACTTTTAAACCCACCAATCTGGCAGATGTTTCTGTTACATCCATGAATCCAGGGCAAGGACAGGCAATGCCCCCCTTTGCTCTTGGGCGAAGAACTCTGCCTCGTCCCCAGAACCTTGGCATCGCAGCACATAAAGTTTGGGCACCGTTTGCAAGCCGGCGAGGGCGTCCAGGGCGGGCTCTCAACCTCATGCAGCGCTCTGCTTCTTCTTCTCGCTCCAGCTTTTTTCCCTGCGTGATCCAGATAAATAGCTCGGGGTGAAGGCCTGCTGCACATTCTTTATTAAGCAAAACATGCCGTCGAACGAAGAAGGCAAAGTCTGTGGCCTGGGGCATCATGTGCAAAGGAAAGTGTCTCCCATCCTTTGCTCGGGCTTGTTTGAAATATGCGGCAGCAGCAGGAGTAGAAGCAGCCGCCTCCTGCTTGGAAAGGGGGAAAGAAACCGTCCACAGCTCAGTCAAGCCAGCAGATCAGATTGGGAGGGGGGCAGCAGGAGCGGAGGAGGGGGCTGGGTCTTGTCCTTCCCACCCCATAAGGTCCAGCATTCATGAGGATACTCAAACACCTCCATAACTTTACATATCCACATGTATATATTTAGAGAGCATGCGGCTTTTTCCTGAATTACTGAGTAGTGCAATAGACCCTTTTCATTCTCTCCATTTTTTCTACCACTCTTCTGACTCCAGTTCTGGGCAATATATGTGGTTTTCACTCTTCGATTCACACAACCACCCTGTTGTCATCCAGTGAGGCCTGTGGCAGAATGGGGTTTGGATCCCAAGTTTTCCAAGCTCTATACATCACTCTGACTGTTGGCCTACAGTGTTATAACAACAACAACATTTGATTTATATACTGCCCTTCAGGACAACTTAACGCCCACTCGGAGCAGTTTACAAAGTATGTTATAATTATCCCCACAACAATCACCCTGTGAGGTGGGTGGGGCTGAGAAAGCTCTGAGAGAGCTGCGACTAGCCCAAGGTCACCCAGCTGGCTTCAAGTGGAGGAGTGGGGAATCAAACCTGGCTCTCCAGATTAGAGTCCTGCTGCTCTTAACCACGACAACAAACTGGCTCTCAAAATGTGTTATTATTATCCTCACAACAATCACCTTGTGAGGCAGGTAGAGCTGACAGAGCTCCTAGAAGCTTTGACTGACCCAAGTTCACCCAGCTGGCTTCTAGCGGAGGAGTGGGGAATCAAACCTGGCTCTCCAGATTAGAGTCCTGCCGCTCTTAACCACTACACCAAACTGGCTGGGACCAATTATCTGTCTTTTATCCTAACATCCCTCCAAGGACCTCAGGATAGCGTTAGCATGCATAATTTTTCCATCCCCCATAGTTTTTGAGAGGCTTTGACCCCCTTCCCATGTACTTCCTTGACTTTTGAGGTTTTCCTCAAAAGGCAGCACCAACTGTTTTGCTCCGAAGTGATTCTCAATTCTCAGATTTAAGGATCCGCATGGGGCAAAGCCACTTCAAAATTAGATCTATGATATAAACATTGTAATAAAATAAAGCACCTAAGATGGACCGGAGAAGCACGCTGTGGTCAGCTCCGGAAAAACGATCTAGGCTGGCACGGGAAAAGAAGCAGGTCACCTTCAAGTCTGGTTGTCCACCAACACGTGTGTTCTAGAGAAGAAGATCTAAGCGAGAGAACCACAGAGAGCTCACAGCTGAGCCAGTTTTTTAATTCTCGGAGGGTATATTCAGTTCAGGTCTGTCCCCTCTCCCAACCCAGATGGTCTTTGGGGCTAGCTGCTGCATAGAGCCGAAGATCAGCAGGCAGAAGTTCTGGTTCTGTTGACCGGCACAGGAAGGAGATCAGTTTTTGTATATTTATACGAGGCTTTGTCAGTCCAGAGGCATCATGTCGCCTACCTGAAGCAAAAGTGCAACTCTTATTCTTGTCTAGGCCTGACCAGCAGCTGCCATCCCAGGTAGCTGAAGCCATGGAGGTCCTTGCTAAAATCTTGTTATATTTGACATGACCTTCTCTCAAGTCCACCCCTCCCTACAATACCATCAAACTGGCTTGCATATCCTTGGCTTTCTGAAAGTATCTGTGATTCTGTACCTAATCCTGCACACATTACCAACCATTGCCAATGTCAAAATCCCTGCCCTTACTCTGGAGTAGCTCCACTTAGGACCGCACCGTAGCTCACCTAGGTGCTTGTGAGCTGCAAACGGAATTGTGGTGTTCTTCCTTCGGCTTTCAGAGCGCTTGCGCCTGCAATCCTAGAAGTTTCACAGCCTGAGCTCGCCTTAATTCCTCCTCCCGTGCAATTACGAGCTCAGCAGCTGTCACTCTGGCACCGGTTCAGGTATCTCAAGGAAAGGAACAGGCAGTGGGTCCCTTCTGTTTGTTTTTGTGAATCAATATTTGCGTTAGCTTTGGCCTCCTGGAGGACTGCCCACAAGTACTTGTTTTGCGACCCAGGTCGAAAGAATTATTGGCTTCTTTAGGAGCTGAGTTTCCTCAAGGGTAGATTCCTTCTTTCTTGCATAACAGATTTCACCCATCACTCAAGTGACATAAATAGGGCTCCAATGAAGACATGAAATAATTCCTTTGTTTGGTCAAAACATTAACAAACCTATACATTGCTCCTTTCTCTTAGGGTTGCCAGCACTGAGTTGGGAGATTCCTGGAGATTTGGGGGGTGGAGCCTGGGGAGGGGAGTGTTTGGTGAGAAGAGAGACCTCAGCAGCGTATAATGCTATAGAGCCCACCCTCCAGAGCAGCCATTTTCTCCAGGGGAACTGATCTCTGCCCCCTGGACATCAGTTGTAATTCCAGAAGTTCTCCAGCCACCACCTGGAGGCTGGCAACCCGAGCAAGCAAGGCCAGGAGTATTGTATGAGAGCAAGAAAATAAAATGATAAAATGAGAGCCCACATTCCCACAAAGTCTTCATTTAGACACTGGATGACCTACTGTCAGGCAAATGTTTTTGTATTTGGATTGCTGGATTTCTGGATCATTCCAGTTCGGCAAACTTGGTCACCTTTCTGCAAACTTTATCTCATAGGGTCCAAGACTCTTGGAGATGGAAGAGGTCTTAGCAGTCCCACCCTCTACTCAGGGTGGGAAATCCCAAGCTAGAGTATCCCCAAGAGATTGCAGCCCAACCTGTGCTTGAACCCCTCCCCCCAACCCCATGCAATTGGCCCCCTTTTCAAACAGCGCCTACCATTCATAAGTTTCTCCTAAAGTTCCAGCAACTTAAGACCATTGACTCAAATCTTACCACCTGGGGCAGCAGAACAAAGTTTTGCCCTCGCCCGTTTGAAGAGTGCAATTGTGTTTCAGTTGCAGTTACGTACGAAGCTGCTTTATACTGAAACAGACAATGGATCCACGTAGCCGAAAACTTTGTATTTACCCCAAGTGGTTCTCCAGGATCTCAAACATGTTTCTCCGTCTGCTATCTGAGATCCTTTCAAGTGAAGCTGCTGGGACTGAATTGGGGAACTTTGACATGCACAGTTCCCCATCGAGCCGGGGTTCCATTCGGATTCCCAAAAGGAATAGCTAGAGATCATGCAAACTATGTATTGTCGAAGGCTTTCATGGCCGGAGAACGATGGTTGTTGTGGGTTTTCCGGGCTGTATTGCTGTGGTCTTGGCATTGTAGTTCCTGACGTTTCGCCAGCAGCTGTGGCTGGCATCTTCAGAGGTGTAGCATCAAAAGACAGAGATCTCTCAGTGTCACAGTGTGGAAAAGATGTTGGCCGGTCATTTGTATCTACTCAGGAGGGGTGGGGTTGAGCTGAGTCATCCTGTAAGAGTTTCCCAGGGTGTGGAATGCTAATGGTGGGAGGCTTCACTGTATCCTGAGGAGATTCTTTTGCATATGGATTGGGGCTTGATGTGCTAATCTTCTCTGCAGGGCTATTGTCGGGTATAGAGTGTTTTGTTAGCCTGGTGTTTTTCAGAACTGGAAACCATGCTCTGTTCATTCTTAAGGTTTCTTCTTTCCTGTTGAAGTTTTGCTTATGCTTGTGAATTTCAATGGCTTCCCTGTGCAGTCTGACGAAGTAGTTGGAAGTGTTGTCCAGTATTTTGGTGTCCTGGAATAAGATACTGTGCCCTGTTTGAGTTAGGCTACGTTCAGCCACTGCTGATTTTTCAGGTTGTCCAAGTCTGCAGTGTCTTTCATGTTCTTTTATTCTTGTCTGGATGCTACGCTTTGTGGTCCCGATGTAAACTTGTCCACAGCTGCAGGGTATACGGTATACTCCTGCGGAGGTGAGGGGGTCTCTACTGTCTTTTGCTGATCGTAGCATTTGTTGTATTTTTGGGTGGGTCTGAATAGTGCTTGAAGGTTATGCTTTTTCATAAGCTTTCCCATCTGATCAGTAATTCCTTTGATATATGGCAAAAACACTTTTCCTGTAAGAGACTGTTTTTATTTGGTTGTTTGATTCATCCTGGGTTTGATTGCTCTTCAGATTTCATTTCTGGAGTAGCCATTTGCCTGAAGTGCGTGGTTTAGATGATTAATTTCCTCATTGAGAAAGTGCGGCTCACATATCCGTCTTGCACGATCCACTAATGTTTTCATTATGCTACAATGCTCACATATCTGTCTCACATATCCGTCTTGCACGATCCACTAATGTTTTCATTATACTACAATCCAAGACCACGGCAATACAGCCCGGAAAACCCACAACAACCATCATGCAAACTGTTAAAATAATTAACTCTAATTGATAAATAACACAGAATATGAAACTCTATTTAGCTGTCTTCAATCAAGAGGAAAGGAGGGGTACAAATGTTATTATTAATAAATACATATTAGTGTGTGTGTGCCATAATTCAAAGTGAAATATTTGTAAACACTCCTGCGAGCCTTTTTGGGGAGTAAAATAGTAAAGAGTCCAGTAGCACCTTTAAGACTAACCAACTTTATTGTAGCATAAGCTTTAGAGAACCACAGCTCTCTTTGTCAGATGCATCTGATGAAGAGAGCTGTGGTTCTCAAAAGTTTACAATAAAGTTGGTTAGTCTTAAAGGTGCTACTGGACTCTCTATGATTTTGCAACTACAGACTAACACAGCTAACTCCTCTGGATTTGGGGGGAGTGAGATGCCCCCCAGGTTCAGGGCAGGAGTGGATATGGGCTTGTTTCAGAAGATGAGGCTGGCATGACTCCGGAGAGATTAAAGAAAGCGCTTCTTTGCACAATGTATCATTAAATTATGAGACTGGCTACCACAAGATGTGTGGGCAGCCACTGGCTTAGGTACCCTTTAGTCATATCTCCCACTATGTACTTCTATGAATCAATCCCTCATGGCCAGGTGGTTACATGAATGATGCTATCCTGTTGATGGGGCCAGGAGGGAGGGAGGGCAGATGTCAGTTCTGAGACGAGAACGCATTTCTCTTTAGCTACACCCTTTCCACACGGGGTGACCTTATGGAAGAGCAGACAACAGAGCTTTCAGGAGGCACCACAGAGGGCTTCCAAAAGGTTGAGATGCATTCATGGAGGAGGGTCTATCAACAGCCCTTGCTGTGATAGCTTAATGGAACCTCAAGGTTCCAATGCAGCGTGGTGGTGGTGGTGGTGGTGGTGGTGGTGGTGGTGGTGGTGGTGGTGGTGGTGGTGGAGAGTGCCTTCAAGTCAGAGTTGAGTTACAGCGACCCCTGGTGGGGTTTTCATGGTAAATGTCAGTCTATGGAAGACAGGATACATTGAAGCTGACTCCAAACCCTTGCAGCAAGAAATCCAAGCTCTCTTGAGTAAATGGGGTTTATTTAGATATCTTGGCTTCGCCATACATATGTCCATAGGATACACAGAAGCAATTAAAGGCATTTGGCTGTACACAGGTTCCTTGTTAAGAATGACACATTGAATACATGATACACTATAACTACCCCTCCACATGTCCCCCACCCGCTTAGCCTATCAAGCAGAACATAATCAGTAGCGGGACAAATGGAGCTGTCCCAAGGCCACTGCGGTGAGCCATCCGAGATAAGGGCTCTGCCGTACTGGAATCTGGAAAGCAACAAGGGAACAGGAGCACGAGGCTATTGCAACATACCATCTAAAACTGTGTAACAGTATGGAGGGACTGTGGGCAACGGACCTGACAGTAAAAGACGAACAGAGGTGGTTTGCCATTGCCTGCCTCTGCAACCCTGGTCTTCATTGGAGGTCTCCCATCCAATTACTAACCAAGGCCGGTCCTGCTTAGCTTTTGAGATCTGATGAGATCAACCTCACCTGGGCTATCCAGGTCAGGGCTCCAACGCAACATACCTCTGAAGTTAGTTATTTATTTACTCTATTTATAGTCCACCTTTGTCACCAAGACTGAAGATGGATTGCACAGTGTAAGTCGATGCAGTTGCAAGGATGACCTCTAATAAGCAATGTCATAAGACTATGATGACAGCAGTCTGAAATAATAGACATGATATGTTAAACAATGCATTAAATGGCATTATGTGTGCATGAAGTGTTGTTAAGTCACAGCCAACGTATGGAGATCCTGTAGCATTTTCAAGGCAAGAGAAACAGAAAATAGCACATTCAAATCACAACATACAGTCCCCCACCTTGAAACAAATTTTGACATCACACCAGAGAATCACACACCAAATATATAAATATATATATACATTTATTTTCATTTCTTGGATTTCTGGGAACAGCATTAATAGCATGTTCAAATCACAGTACCACCTCGAAACAATTTTTTTTAAAAAAATATTGTCCTTCCTGAGAATCCCCCAATCGGGAAGGGAAGAGCTGCTTGCTGCTGCAGGAACTGGCTCTTTCTCTCAGCCAATCTCCCTTCCCTGATCACCCCCTCTCCCGCTCCCTCTCCTGCCTCTCTCACTCCCCTCTTCCCCTTCCCGTCAGTTGAAAGCTCATTGAAGCTTTTTTCCTCTTGCTGCGGCAGCTTCCCGAAGCAACCCGAATCGCTTTGGGTTGCTCTGCTTCAGGTTTCCCAAATCAGGTCAGCTCTGCTGGGGCTGATTCGGGAATCACAGATCAACCCGAATCGTGGTTGATTTGGGTTTGCTTCGGGTTTCTGAAACCCAAAGCGCACATCCCTAGTCTGCCCACCTCGATGCAGCCGCTCCAGTCTCCTAACCAAATCCTAACCAGGGCCAACCCTGATTAGCTTCCGAGATCTAACTTGCCTGGGCCATCCAGGTCAGGGCAAAGCAGTATTGCCTAAATAGAAAACAATGCAGCCGAAATATCAGTTGCCAAAGGGCTGTTAGCTTCACGTCCCGCTTGCAGTCTTTCTAGAAGCATCTATCTGGCCACTGCTGGAAATAGAGAGTACATCTGATTCAATAGGGACCTTCTTGTCTTCTTTTTTATCTTTCCTTGTGGGATATCCAGCTGTCTCAGAACTGTTTTTGTTCTAGAGGGTGTGGGTTGGATCCAGAGATGCATAAGTAGAAGGTGTTGATGGGTATATTTCTGTCTCTCATTCCCTCCATCAGTTCTTTCCAACCAATGCCAAGTTGATTTCCAGGGCTGAAGGACTCATGTCCAGGAACAGGCTTCCTCGGGAGGTGGTGGGTTCTCCTTCTTTGGAGGTTTTTAAGCAGAGGCCAGAGGGCCATCTGACAGCAATGCTGATTCTGTGAACCTGGGCAGATCATGAGGGGGAGGGCAGAAGGGGTTGCATCAATGCTTAGTTCTCATGGTCCCTTCTTAAATGCTTAGGATAATACTAATCACCACCTTGGGATCAAGTAGCAATTCTCCCTAGGCCAGGTCAGCTAAGGATCCTGACAGCATTTTGCCACCTTCTAGACATGGAGCAGGGGTCACTGTGTGTGTGTATGGGGGAGGTATTTGTGAATTGCCTGCATTGTGCAGAGGGTTGGACTAGATGACCCTAGAGGTAACTTTCAACCCTTTGATTCTATGATTCTGTGTGGAGAAGCATGTATACGGTCTACTCCATGATATTCACAATACACATGTTGTGTAGAATGCTGATTGAATGTTAAAAGATGCCTACATTCTACAGGAAAAAAAATAGCACCAGGAAACAGAAAGTGATGCAGAAATAACGAATCACAGGTTTAAGTCACACAAGAAAGAAGCAAAATCAAAATGTGGGGAGGGTTGCGGAGTTGAAGCAAGAGAGATGGGGAATTCTGGATCATCTTTCCATTACTGAGTCCAATTCACAGCCCCTATTTTGTTCCAAGGTTCTCTACCAGGCTCTCCTTGATCAGTTTTTCTTCTCCTCCTGCGTGGAGGACTGTTCTGCAGCCAACCTCAGCATGTCTCGCTGACTTATAATGTCTTCTTTTCCTTCCATCAGTTTTTGCAGCCGGGATACTGCGCTAAAAAGGGTCCAGCTCTTTGAACGCTCTGGTCTCCTTTGGGTCCCTTCCCAAAGGTCTCTCCAGTCTACGACTTGTTGGCGCTCTCCGGTCTGCATCTTGTTGGAGCTCAAGGACTGCGTGTAACATCATCACGCAGGGCTGGTGCGACCTGTTTGCCTAGTAGAGGTGCCGCTCTCTGGCAGAAGGAGCATTCTCCTGACACAAGATGTTTTGAAGAATGTCTTGCAACAGAGAAAATCTCTTTGTTGGAAGGAAAGTCGGTTGGTCTTCAGGATCCAAAGCACCTGAGCGTGCAGACTCGGGTGGTGAGCAGGAAGGCAACAAGTTGTGGGAAAGCTAAGGAGGGGCGTCCAATGCATGCTGCAGTGGTGTATGGGCATGGGCCAATAGGTGCCCATAATAGTATCCTGAATATAATAATAATAACATTCAATTTATATACTGCCCTTCAGGCAGGGCCGGCTCCAGCGTCGCCGGCACCTGAGGTTGCCTCTGTGTGCGCGCACGCACCAGGCTGTATGATGATGTCACCGTGCATGATGTCATCACGCAGGGCTGGTGCGTGCGCAGAGGGCCTTCCAGACCTCCCGTTCAGTTGCTCTGTGGGCCAGGCTCAGCTGGCCACCCTGGCCACTGGCTGCCCCTGGCCCGCAGAGCAACTGCATGGGAGGCTGCCCACTCAGCTGCCCCATGCTGCAGCTGCCAGCATGCACTCCTGGCTGCTGCTGGTGGCAGCAGCTCCATGGCATGCACCCCTGCCCCCGGGCCAGCACCCCTCCGGCACCTTAGCACCCTGAGGTGGCTGCCGGGCCAGCCTCAATGGGCAGGCCGGCCCTGCCTTCAGGACAACTTATAACAGTCTTTTTAGTTTGGGCAAGAATTGCAGTGTTCCAGAAATTGGGTGAAAGGTCTAAGATAACTCACATTAGTGGAATCACTGTTAAAAGATTTAATCTTGAGCTTAGCTTGGTGTTTTAAGAAAAGAACACTTTAGTTGTTTAGTTGGAAGGGACTCGTTTTGAATTGGTGAAGGCAGATTTTACCAAGTGAGTCCGAAAGTCAGGGGCACTTCTGTTGGTTTGTTTTAAGGCTAGTTTGGGCCTGCTGTGATTCTGTAATTGTGGGGATGAAATTTTAAGAAAATATTTAACGTGTTCTTGCTTTCTTACAATGACTGATAGGTTTTCTTTATTAAATTCATTCCACTGTTCCAAAAGATATATTACGATGTTGCCAGCATGCAAACTGATTTACGGTTAATCCCTTTAGACAATCTTACTAAGAAAACACTGGGTTTCACTAAAGGCACCGTCCGGGTTTCTTCTGCCAATGACTTCCCTTACATTTCTGTGGGAGTGACATCTACACTGCCTTTCCCTCTGGTTTTGAAAGATTTGGGTGGGATAACAAGAAGACTGCGGATTTTTATTCCCGTGTCAGCACTTTGCTACTTGATTTTCTCTGCAGCATCTGGCATTTCCACTTGAACCCTGACGTATATTCTTTTTTAAAACCACATTACTGCAACAGAAAGCATTAATAGGCATTGGGGGTACATAAGGATAGTTCCAAGAATGGAAGGTGCTAGCAAGTTCATTGGAAGGGCAGAAGAAATTTGGGCTCAGTCGAAAAGGAACTGTGACTTCTGACTCTTTGTTGAGATATGTTGGGGATGAGAAATGGTGAAGAGTGGCAGAATGGGCATGATGACATCACGTCCAGGGAAAACCCAGAAATGACAGCTGGTAGCACTGGGAATTGTCAGAAACTCAATGATAAAACCATGGAGTTTCTGGTGATTCCTAGAACTACCCCCTCCTCGTCAGTTCTGTTTTTTCTCCCGAAGTGATGTAATGGCACATGCTGGGAAAGAGCGGGCTCAAAAATATTATGAACAAACAGAAACAAAGCCGGGAATACAACAATATGTATTTCTATTCTATTAAAGTGCATTTAAGTGCAAATAGCAAACGTGTTGTAAACAGTGTACAAAAAGCAATAAATATATCAATCACAATCCGTCAGTGTTCATATATATATATATTCCACAATGGGAGATCCCAGGAAGGGGAGGTGGAGTTCCAGTTGGAAACAAATTTCCAGGAAAGTTCATAAATAATTTAAAAGTCATAATCCATGCACGATGAAACCATTATTGCCGACAGTCTGATATGTGCACTGATGTTTCAAATCCCGTTTCGTGGCAAAAAGGCACTTCTTCATGGGCATATATCTTCTGGAAAGTAATAACTCCCGGTCCAACACACTTCCGGATCCAATACACAATCAAAAATTACGACGGAAGCTTATGCTACAATAAAGTTGTATCTACAATAAAGTTGTATCTGTCAAAGAGAGCTGTGGTTCTCGAAAGCTTATGCTACAATAAAGTTGGTTAGTCTTAAAGGTGCTACTGGACTCTTCTTTACTATTTTGTCTGGGATCATTTCCCATCCTCTCCCCCTCCCTCTACGAGCGAATCCATCGGGGTCGATTTTCAGCCAAGTCACCCACACAAACTCCTTCCCATGGCCCTATGAGGAAGCTACCAGCAGTAGAGGAGGCAGGGCGCATTGCCTCCTGGACCCACTCTGTCACCAGGGGTTCAGCTCAGATGTAGTGAGTGGTGGCGTTGGACGATGGATATACTTTCTTTGGGGACATCAAAATACCTTGAACTATCACTGAGCCCTGCACACCCATGCAGCACATGCCTCTGTTCAGCAGAAGTGATTCTGAGGCCCTGGGCAGAAGTCCAGGAAGTGGACGGGGGCCCAGCATCAGTTCCACCAACACCGCTGGCCTTCTGGGGCCCACCCCAGATTCAAGCAAGGCAGGGGTGGGCATGTGCAGTGGCCCCCACCTGACTCCTACAGGGGCAGGCTTGTGAAATCACTGCGGGCTTTTACTCCCCGCTACACCAAGAGGCCAGGGCTCTGGGGAGTTGCCCCAGATGCCCTATGGCTAAGACAGCCCCTGACTCTGGGATTTCCCACATTTTTTTCCCTTTCAGTTCTGGCTCCATGCTGCTTCGATTCATCTTCTGATTTCCACACATATTTTTTTGCCTTTATAATAATAACAACAACATTCGATTTATATACTGCCCTTCAGGACAACCTAATGCCCACTCAGAGTGGTTTACAAAGTATGTTATTATTATCCCCACAATCACCCTGTGAGGTGGGTGGGACTGAGAGAGCTCTGAGAGAGCTGTGACTGACCCAAGGTCACCCAGCTGGCTTCAAGTGGAGGAATGGGGAATCAAACCTGGCTCTCCAGATTAGAGTCCCGCGCTCTTAACCATTACTGGTTTTCTGGTTTTTTGGTTCATTTCTGTTTTTTTGGTCCCCCCCCGCCCGTTTTCCCTGGGGTTTATTTGCCTCAAATCTTTTCTGGAAGCTGATTTTGAGTCGATATTTTCCTGGTGAATAAAGTTTGTTTCAGTTTTGTTTGTCCCACCCACTTCTACCTACCTCTACCCCACTTTTCAACTATTGGACTTTCATTATCACCAAACCACTCCTCCTTCCCCCTGCCCGGTTTTGTTTTCTACCTTTTTATTATCATTTGCATAGTAACCTACTGTTGTAAGAATACATGCAGCATTTCTTTGAATTCCTAGCTTTCAATTTATCTGTATCGCTCTTTGAGTTACTGTTCTGCACATGGCTCCTCTGAAGTCAGGTAATTTTTCAATGCATTGGAAGTGGTGGAACCTGGCTCTAGGAATTACCAGAAACTATGATTTGGCTACAGCTCTAAGAATCACTGGAAATGCTATGGTTTTACTATAGAGCTTCCAGAGATTCCTAGAGGTACTCTATGTCACTTCGGGGGTGGGGGGTTGCCTGAAATAATGTGACACTGCAGCAATGTGTTTTTAAAAATATTTTGCTCCCACTACTTCTCTGAGCAGTGGCAACAGGAGTGAGGCTAGGGGACCCCTCACCCACACTGGAGGACTGAAACTCCTGGCTCTATTGCAGCAGTAGGAGTGATCACAGCCTACGCTCTGTAGGGGTGGAAGTGGGCTCTCCCAGAAGAAATCAGCCTTCCTTCCTGCATTGACTTGCATATCACCCCCACAGATAGAGGCAGTGGTTCCTTCTTA
Source organism: Eublepharis macularius (assembly GCF_028583425.1). Classification (NCBI taxonomy): domain Eukaryota; kingdom Metazoa; phylum Chordata; class Lepidosauria; order Squamata; family Eublepharidae; genus Eublepharis; species Eublepharis macularius. Next base: position 91,258,905 of record NC_072800.1, on the reverse strand, counting down.
AGGTCGCTAGCCCAGCTATCAGGAAACTAGGGGGACGGAGCCATGTCATGTAATACTCTTAAGTTTTTTCCAAAATTCTACAGCAAAATTCCTAGAGTGTTGCACAATGTGGCTACCTCACTTCCGTATTCCTATCCAGAAGTGATGTCCCAACATTGCACAACATTGTTCTCCCCCTTTCCTCCCCTCCCATGCCAATGAGAACCAGTAGGGGGATGGGAATCTGGCACCAGGAACCTGGCAACCCTACGCCTTCTCTTCCTCCGCTCCTCCCGGTTCAAAATGGAGGCAGCATTCTGCTCTCAATTGATTGCCCCTCCCTCCAGTGGGGTGGGAGGAGCAGCTACCATTCCCTTATTGTTTGTGATACAGACCTTAGTAGGTAATGATTAGAGTGTGGGGCTAGGCTTTAGGAGACCTGAGTTTGAATCCACACTCTTGTCATAAAGCTCCCTGGGTGACATGGGGCCACTTGCGCGCTCTCAGAGCCAAGCTACAAGTGACGCCTGACCCAGGTTGGACACTTGTCAGCTTCCCTCAAGCTTTGATGGGAAATGTAGGCATCCTGGCCTTGCAGCTGTAATGGAGAGCCAAGCTGTAAAACCAGGATGCCTACATTTCCCATCCAAACTTGAGGGAAGCTGACAAGTGTCCAACCTGTGTCAGGCGTCACTTGTAGCTTGGCTCTCAGCCTAATCTACCTCACAGCGTTGTTTTGAGGGTAACACAGAGAAGGGTAACACAGAGGGTAACACAGAGATGTAAATCATGCTGTGCTCCTTGAGGGAGGATCAGTTCAAGGTGGGCTAGATAGTTCTTGCTGAGGGCCCTCAATGCCTGGAACCTGCTCTGGCAACTACAAGTGATTTTGCATCCAGGCGTGAGGACAATGCACCGAAATATACAGCCTCGTCAGTATCTGTTAGGGCCGGAGATGGTGTGGCATGCCTGTTCTCTGGATTGATTGTTTCCTCTCCAGAACAGCGGAAGACATCACACCTCGCAGGTGACTCACCAGGGGAGCTGGTGTCATCTCTCAGCACCACGGGGCTTTACAGGGATTGGGTAAGTCTTAGTTCCAGAGATGAGTCAGGACTTTGCCAAACAGAAGGTTGGCAATGGAGAGGGACAGAATGCCATGGAGTCTTGAAACTGGAAAGGACCCCAAGAGGATTCTGCTCCCCCTGGGCTTGCCAATCTCCAGGTAGGCCTGGAGATCTCCCGGAATTAGAACTGATCTCCACACAACAGCTTTCACCTGGATAGCCCAGGAGAGCCTGATCTCATCAGATCTCAGAAGCTAAATATAATAAACAAACAAATAAATAAATGAGCATTCTCTGTTGTGGCTCCCACCTTGTGGGTGGCATGGCCCAAGGAAGTCAAGAAGCTCCTCCCACCCCCACCCCCTCCCCCATTTCACAGGATGTGCAAAATAGAAATGTTCACAGGAGGGCATTTTTATAATGGGATCAGAATTGTAGTATAATGGAACAGTCCCAGAGGGTGCTTTTATAAAGGAATAGTCCATAGTCTTTCACACTGTTTATTGTATGTATTGCCTTGCTTTGACTGCATTGTCTTCGACCTTTGCAATCTGCTTTCTGCATTCTTCACAGTGGGCCATGCCTTAAACAGTTTTCTGTTTGTATCGTTCTCTAATTCTGTAACCCTATTCCTAGAGCCCCGTGGCACAGAGTGGTAAGCTGCAGTGTTGCAGCCCAAGCTCTGCTCACAACCTGAGTTCAATCCTGGCGGAAGCCGGGTTCAGGTAGCTGGCTCAAGGCTGACTCAGCCTTCCATCCTTCCAAGGTCAGTAAATTGAGTACCTAGTTTCCTGGGGGTAAAGTGTAGATGACTGGGGAAGGCAGTGGCAAACCACCCCGTAAAAATCTGCCCGGAAAACATTGTGATACAATGTCCCCCCATGGGTCAGTAATGACTCGGTGCTTGCACAGGGGACTGCCTTTACCTTTAACCCTATTCCTATTGCATTGTCAATTAGATGTCTTTATCAGTTGTTTTTATGTTTTGTAATCTGCCATGAGTCTTAGCAAGAAAGAAGAGTTCTGCAAATCTTGGAGTTGGGTGGACTGTGAAGCACTGAGATGCCACCCGGAAATTCTCCTCCTTCGCTGTGGCAGACCCTAGCTCAGGCTGTCTTACTCTAGAATAACTGCAGTCTCCAAACTATCAGATGAGGCACCTGCGTATTGTTTTCTGCTGCTGAGGGGGTTCCTCTTCTGTAGTCAGCTGGCGGGTCTCCATGTGGCACTTGGCAGTGTGAAAGTTAGGAACCCCAGCTGTGCCTGGTTGCATGGCCAAAATCCTGCTAGATGTTTACTAGGAAGTAAGTCCTGTTCCGCAGAAGTTCCACTCCTTTGCAATTTCCTTTTGTTCCTGTGTTTAACAGCCTAATTAATTACTTCCTGTTCTCTATGCATTCAGCCAGGGCATACATGATCTATTGCTAATTATAGTTCTTGTTAAGGAGGACAAGACATTCAATGCTATTTTTTTCACTTTTCAGGAAAAGCCACTGCTCATTTATTTTATTTTTTATGTTGTAATATTGTTATAAGAGTAATACAAATATCAATTAAGCAGTGGTTCTCTTCCCTCCAGCCCAAGAAATTATTCATCTTTGTTGATAACATGGCTAGGACAGAGAAGGAGTAATTGATTAAGCTGAGAGCAGAAGAAAAGGGAGAAAATTTAATAATCCTACAAAATAATCCTACAAAATCTTGACTTGAGTAGCCCAGGAGAGCCTGATCTTGTCAGATCTCAGAAGCTAAGCAGGGATGGCCTTGGTTAGTAATTGGATGGGAGACCTCCAGCAAAGACCAGAGTTGCAGAGGCAGGCAATGGCAAACCACCTCTGTTAGTGTCTTGCCATGAAAACCTCAGTGGGGGTCGCCATAAGTCAACTATGACTTGAGGGCAGGATTTCATTTCATTTTAGTCCTGCGAAATCTCAAAAGTGTTTTGGCTGTCCAGGGTGGACTGTCAACGCTCTGTCAATGGTGAGGATAATAATAATAATGATAATAATGATAATAATGATATTTCAATTTATAAACCGCCCATCCTCAGGGGCTCTGGGAGGTGAACAAGTAAAAATCAATAAAAACAAGAAAACAACAATTCTAAAATCAACATACAATAAACAATAATGAAATAAATTAACCAGATACATTAAGGTGCAATGGTGGGGAGACACCCCCCCACCCCAAAGGTGGGAGGCCGACATGGCACCGCCCCCTTCAACCACCGAACACCTGGCGGAACAGCTCTGTCTTACAGGCCTGGCGGAATGATAATATGTCCCACTGGGCCTGGGTCTCCATTGACAGAGCATTCCACCAGGCTGGGGCCAGGACTGAAAAGGCCCTGGCCCTGGTTGAAGCGAGGCAGGCTTCCTTAGGGCCGGGGACCACCAGTAAACATTTATCTGCTGATCGAAGCAGTCTGTGTTTAAAGTTTAATGCCTGTGTTTAAAGTTTAACACACACACATGCACACATGCACACACTCACTCACTCACACACTGCAAATCAGGTTGGAAAAAAGATAGGGATGGGATAAGAAAGCCAGTTTGGTATAGTGGTTCAAAAGTGCGGGACTCTAATCTGGAGAGCTAGTTTTGATTCTCCACTCCTCCGCTTGAAGCCAGCTGGGTGACCGTGGGTCAGTCACAACTCTTGCAGAACTTTCTCAGCCCCACGCACCTCACAGGGTTGTGGGGATTATAATAACATATTTTGTAAACTGCTCTGAGTGGGCGGTGGTGGGTTGTCCTGAAGGGTGGTATACATAAATCAAATGTTGTTGTTGTTGTTGTTGTTGTTGTTGTTGTTGTTGTTATTATATGCAACACATTACTAATGATGTAGTATGAATTCTCTGGTATAAATGAATGGACCTAGTGCAACAATCCCAGCCTAAATGGTTCATATGGAAACACCCGCTGTTCAGGAATTGCCGGTATCTAAACTTTAGCCCTAAAGGACAGAGGGGCCTTAAAACTAAAACTTGGGATGTTCTCTAGCAATGGAGGGAAGGTGTGTCCCATGCCAATAAAGGAGGTGGGAACGCAGACTCCGCAGCACTGAAATGCCTCTCCCCCGTACAGCTTCAGTTGGCAATCTCTTCCCAAAACAACTGCAGAAGCGCTGCACTCCCGCCAGCCCTTAGCACATGGCCACTTGCTCGTGCTTAGGAGGAGATACCAGCTTTGACTTGCCAAAGGAGGAGAAGCAGTGCTCAAGGATCAGTCTCCAGCGCCCTGCCAAGATCCCATGTGTGTTTATTTTAGAATCCAAAGACAAACTTTTTCTCTCTCCTGGTGATACAAGTTACAGGGTCATTCCCTTTGACATTTCCCCCTCCCCAGTGAACAATTCTTGATGTGTTCTCTGTGGGCCTGGTAGGGTTGCCAGCTCCAGGTTGGGAAATTCCTGGAGAGTTTGAGGTGGAGCCTGGGGATGGCTGAGTTTGGGGAGGGGAGAGAACTTAGCCATGTATAATGCCATATGGTCCACCTTCCAAACCAGACATTTTCTCCAGGGGAACTGATCTCTATGGCCTGGGAGATCTCCAGCCATCACCTGGAGGTTGGCAACCCTAGGGCCTGGCCTGGTGGACCGATGATCCCTGAGGATTAGGCACGAAGGGTCAGTATTTGGTTCCTGGGGAGATAGGAAATGAAAAGCCAGGCACAGCGGAAAATGAAGGAACTCACAGGGGTCAACCACACGAGGCGTTATGTTGTTATATGGGGATTATACAAGTTCATAGAGAAGAGGTTCAACAGTGGCCCTGATGGGTAAATGCAACCTCCCTGTTTAGACCCAGTGTGCTTCTGAATACCAGTTGCTGGGGGGCAACAAGAAGTGGAGTGCTTCTGGGGGCATTTGGTTAGGTATTGCGGGAAGTAGGATATTGTAGCAACTTTATTGTAGCATAAGCTTTTGCGAACCACAGCTCTCTTCGTTAGATACACATTTATTGTAGCATAAGCTTTCGAGAACCACAGCTCTCTTCGTTAGATACAACTTTATTGTAGCATAAGCTTTCGAGAACCACAGCTCTCTTCGTTAGATGCAACTTTATTGTAGCATCTTCGTTAGATGCAACTTTATTGTAGCATAAGCTTTCGCGAACCACAGCTCTCTTCGTTAGATACAAATTTATTGTAGCATAAGCTTTCGAGAACCACAGCTCTCTTCGTTAGATACAACTTTATTGTAGCATAAGCTTTCGAGAACCACAGCTCTCTTCGTTAGATGCAACTTTATTGTAGCATAAGCTTTCGAGAACCACAGCTCTCTTCGTTAGATGCAACTTTATTGTAGCATAAGCTTTCGAGAACCACAGCTCTCTTCGTTAGATGCAACTTTATTGTAGCATAAGCTTTCGAGAACCACAGCTCTCTTCGTTAGATGCAACTTTACTGTAGCATAAGCTTTCAAGAACCACAGCTCTCTTCATCAGATGCAACTTTATTGTAGCATAAACTTTCAAGAGCCACAGCTCTGTTCATCAGATGCAACTTTATTGTAGCCTAAGCTTTAAAAATCTACAATAAAGTTGCATCTGACGAAGAGAGCTGTGATTCTTGAAAGCTTATGCTACAATAAAGTTGGTTAGTCTTAAAGGTGCTACTGGACTCTTTACTATTTTGCAACTACAGACTAACACGGCTAACTCCTCTGGATCCCAGGCAAGTTGCAGGTGAAGGAGGTGACGAGGAGGTGTCTGTGTAAAGTGTAGGCTGCAGACGGTGGAGTGTGAGTTTGGCACGGCAGAGCAGAGGCTTTGTGGGGATTTGTGAGAAGAAAGGGGAGCAGCTTGACAGATGGGCGATGCTATTTGAAGCCGCCCGAGACTTTAGTTCATCCCTTAAAGTGCTCGCAATCCATCTTTGTTTAGTATCATCGTGGTTTGGGGTATGAATGCTCTTTCATCTAAGACTTTAATGAATACGTTGGACAATTGAAAAGACGAGATGCTCGCGAAATGGCAGGCACACCTTAGATCCGTATTACACAGCAGCGCTGCTGGGAGGTGGGGTACAGTGTTGCATACTCTGACCGGTAGAGTTTCATTAGGTCTGCAAAAAACAAATACATGTGTGTTTGCAGGGGGGCGGAGTTTCATATAATGTGCCTGGCTGTATATTGTAGATGCTAGATACACCATTTATATGCTTTGACGCAGTGCGTTTAAGGCATGTATCTTAATTATCCTCAGGAAAGCATTACGAGTATAACTAATTGAACTATTTGTTTATCGATGCAAATGTACACTGTTCTTTTTAAATTTTGTTTTGCAATTGGCATGACTTTTATATTGTTGATACTCCATTTTAAGCTGTTTACCACTCTATATATATTGTCAAAGGCGTTCACGGCCGGAGAATGATGGTTGTTGTGATCTCTGGCCACGTTTTACACTGAATAGTGTTATTTTGAGCCAATCTTCTCCACATTGTGACACTGAGAGATCTCTGTCTTTTGGTGCTACACCTCTGAAGATGCCAGCCACAGCTGCCGGCGAAACGTCAGGCACTACAACGCCAAGACCACGGCTATACAGCCTGGAAAATCCACAACAACCATGTTTACTAATCTCTTCTTTCAATTTTATTTTTTTTCACTCGCTACCATTTTTTTAAAAACATGCAGCAAGAGATCCCTTGTTTACTTCTATCGTCATTGCCTCTAGTATGGCCCTCAACATGAGCTGCCTTACAAGATTATTTTGAGGAAAGAATAGAACATTTCCATCCATGATGCTTTGAGCTGGTATCAGTAGGGACAGGATAACAATGAGAACGATTGGTGTTGACCTTGGTCATAAGGTCAAGTGCTACGGGGAATTAATGTCAAGAGGGGCAAGTGAGAGTAAGCGAGGGCTGAGCAGCCAAATCCCCTTGTTTCTGAGACCAGTAAGGTAGCTGGACATGAAAACTTTCATAGGGGTCCCACAGTATCCGTATATAATGAATAAATCTCACCTGAACCATTCTAGCCTGTTGTTGAACTTTCTGGGTGTAGACCCCTGTTGATCCCTCCTTCGGTAAGAACATGGTGACATCTTGAAAGATCTCTGCTTCTCATCTCACAAGTAGGCCTGGAGATCTCCCAGAGTTATAACTGCTCTCCAGACTTCAGAAATCAGTTCCCCTGGAGAAAATGGCTGCTTTGGAGTCTATGATTTTGTACCCCACTAAGGACCCTCCCCTAAGCACCACCCTTCTCAGTCTCCACCCCCAAATCTCCAGGAATTTACCAACTCAGAGCTGGCAACCTTACTCATAGGATGTAATCTGAGATTCAGCTATAGCAAAACACGCACCCTCCAAATATTGAGAATAAAGCATTTTTTTCTGGAGTTTAGCAGAGAAGGGGGGAATCAAAGAAGAGAATCTTTAGGGATCTATAAACAGCTGTAAGCTATGCCTTAAGCCAAGTCTGGCTGCTCTGACAAGGCAGTGTCTCCAATTATACGGCATGCTCTGACTTGTTCAGGCAAAACCAATTTGCTGTATGTATATACCACTTTTTCCCCCCTCCTGGGTATATGTTAGAGCACACATTTGGAGTGCATTATGTCACAGACCCCAAACTCTCACGCACCAATTCACCACCCAGCAAGATCTGGAGAACTTGGTACCAGTTTGCATGTTGGAGAACCCAACTGGAGGGCGCTTTGAAATTGCTGCATGGGTCACTGCTCTCCGTGTTGCTTGCCACAGTTCATGCACAGTAGCTGTCCACACTGTGCCTCGTGCTCCCAGTGCCCCCACAAATAATGACAATGGACGTGGCGAGTTCAAAAGATGGTCAGCCTGCAGAGTAAGTGACTTGCTGTCAATGGTTTGCTAGGCAATATGCTCCAGATTTTGTGGGTCCACCCACAAGAGGTCTTCACCAGACCACCTCAGTCTGGTCCAGAGGGGGGGACATCATTTGATGGCCAAACTACAACTAAGAAGACCCACGTTCAAGTTCTCACTCAACTCTGAAGCTCATGGGATGGCCTTTAGCCAACCTCTCTCTCTCTGTCTTTCCCTTTCTCTGCCTAAGCTACTTCACACGGTTGTTAAGAGGACAGAGCAGGGGTCACTGAGGGAGGAGGGGGGATAGCTGTGAATTAGTCTGTAGTTGCAAAATAGTAAACAGACCAGTAGCACCTTTAAGACTAACCAATTTTATTTGTAGCACAAGCTTTTGAGAACCACAGCTCTCTTCATCAGATGCAACTTTATTGCAGCATAAGCTTTCGAGAACCACAGCTCTCTTCGTTAGATGCAACTTTATTGTAGCATAAGCTTTCGCAAACCACAGCTGTCTTTGTCAGATGCAACTTTATTGTAGCATAAGCTTTCACGAACCACAGCTCTCTTTGTCAGATGCAACTTGATTGTAGCATAAGCTTTCGTGAACCACAGCTGTCTTTGTCAGACGCAACTTCATTGTAGCATAAGCTTTCGAGAACCACAGCCCTCTTTGTCAGTTGCATCTGACAAAGAGAGCTGTGGTTCTTGAAAGCTTATGCTACAATAAAGTTGGTTAGTCTTAAAGGTGCTCCTGAACTCCTTACTATTTTCCATGCCTGGAGACAGTGAAGACTTCTTTTAAAGTATTCGTGCCAGCCTGAGTTTTTCCAGTCATTGGGGGCTTGTTCACATGGTATGAAATCTCTGCCACGTGACCCGTTGGTCTCAGACTTCTTCATGAGTTATGAACCAAACAAGGTTGAGTTCGGTCATGGTCTGCAGATGTGCTGAGAAATCACTCCAACATGCCAACATCCATTGAAAAAGGTACCTATTCATCCTGACGTTGACATACTGCGGTAGGATTCGCCCAAGGCTTGTCTGGCAGAAAGATGATTTGCAAGGAGGAAATGCTGACTCGGTCGAACTGTCAATACCTTATGGAGGCTCACCTTGCTTTGCTTTAAAGAATCATGAATTGGCTAATTACTCATTAGCCCAGTCAAGTTGCAATCACTAAGTTGGGTGAAAAAGAGGGAATCTACCTGTCTTGAGGTGTGTCCAGGCTTCCATTCTTGTGACTAACAACCGGAAAGCGAATCAAAGTTTATTGAAAATATATTGCTAGGTGTGTGTGTTAAGGGTCATTAAGTTGCCTCCGACCTATGGCGATCCTATGAATGAGAGACCTCCAAAATGTCCTATCATTAACAGCCTTGCTCAGATCTTACAAACTGGAGGACGTGGCTTCTTTTATTGAGTCCAGCCACCTCGTTTTAGGTCTTCCTCTTTTCCTACTGCCTTCCACTTTTTCTAGCATTATTGACTTTTCCAGAGAATCTTGTCTTCTCATGATGTGACCAAAGTAGATAGCCTCAGTCTTGTCATTTTAGTGTCTAGGGAGAATTCAGGCTTGATTTGATCTAGTACCCACTTCTTTGTCTTTTTGGCTGTCCACGGTATCCACAAAACTCTCCTCCAGCACCACATTTCAAATGAATCCATTTTCTTCCTGTCAGTTTTCTTCTCTGTCCAACTTTCACATCCATACGTAGTAATGGGGAATACTGTGGTCTGGATTATCTTGATCTTGGTCCCCAGAGAGACATCTTTTCTCTCTCACCTTGAAACCCCTATGATGATATTGCTAGATGGTGGTAACAAAATATTGGGAAAGGAGCACTCTAGGTATGAGGCTGACTAAAGTGGCCTCTGACGACTCCTTGCCAGATGAAAGGCAAAGAGGAAGCTGTGGTCTTGGCACCACCCCAGAAGGAAGCACCTGAGATGCCTCCAGGAACACCCCTTGATTTCCCTAAGGAGTCCCAAGAGACTGGCTCTCCCTGCGATACAGCCCTGCTTTCTTCCTTGGACAGAGTCCAAATCCCCTACACTTAAATCTGCTGCAGCATGAATTTCCATCCAGCCAACCACTCAGTCCTCAAAGGCCAAGAAACATCCCAAACTCATGGGAGCACTTGTTTCCATGAATCGGTACAACAAGGATAGCCAAACTCCAGGCAGGGCCTGTAGATCTCCTGGAATTACAATTAGAGATGGGCACGAATTGGAATACAAACCAAAAAAACCCCATGAACCTGCCCAGTTCGTGATTCGCAAACCAGCAGTTCGTGGAAGCTAGTTTCCATGAACTTCCACGAACTAGTCTACTGGTTCGTTTGGTTCGTTTTAAACACCGATGCCCCTGTCCCTGCCACTGCAAAGCGGCAGGGAAAGGGGCAGTTAAACCCCAGCTGCTTGTCGGGGAGTTCCTGGCCGGTCAGCCAAGCCCCGCTGTTTAAATGGCCATTTCCCTGCCGCTTTGCAGCCATTTAAACAGCCCAGCCCCAACAAGCAGCTGATCCGGGGGTTTAAATGCCCATTTCCCTGCCGCTGCTAAGCAGCCAGAAAGGGGCATTTAAACCCCACCAACCACGAACCGGTTTGTGAACTTGCCCCAGTTCGTGGAAGTTCGTGATTCCTGGTTCGTGAAAACACCACAAATGACTAACTGCACGGTTCAGTTTTTTCGCAGTTCATGCCCACCTCTAATTACAACTCATCTCTAGATCAATTCCGCTGGAGGAAATGGATGCTTCAGATGGTGGACTCTATGGCATTATAGCCTGCTGGGGTCCCTCCCCAAACCCTGCCCCTCCAGGCTCCATCCTAGATCTCTAAGAATCTCTCCATCCTTTATATGTAGTGTCACCAACCTCTTGGTGGAACCTTGCGATCGCCCAGAATTACAACTCATCTCCAGACCACAGAGATCAATTCCCCTTGAGAAAATGGCTGCTTTGGTGGGTGGACTTCTTCTTCTTCATTTTTGCTTGCATGAATTTATTGTGGTGTGTTAACACATGGATAGTGTGTTACGGACTTGTGGTCATGTGCTGATAAGGTATTTAGAAAGTTCTGTATGGTATTGCACTCAGTTTGAGTTCAACTAAAGCTTAAGTAAAAAAGATTAAAGTTTCACATGATTGTAAGCTGCAATCTTCTCACACGTTGCTTGCAGCATAACGTTACGTGACCAGTAAATGGAAGGTGGGTGGACTTTTATGCATTGCACTCCACTGAGGTCCCTCCCCTCCCCAAACTGCACCCTCCCCAGGCTCCACCCCTCCAAATCTCCAGGAATTTCCCAATCCGGAGTTGGCACCTCCAAACTACTTAGACGAATACCGAAAGGTTGGATTTCAAAAAACCCAGCATTTATTTTTGAGTAACGTGTATGATCTGTGACTGATTGAATTGTCTGAACAACAAAGGATGGAGGGTAATTGAACTCAATGGGGCTATGTGAGAATGTGGATGAACGAAAAGTCAATTGTACATGGTTTGGAATGGTTCGGAAGAAACACACCCTACCATGGACAGGTTAAAAAAACAGTCAAAGTGATCAAAATATCAGCTCCTTTTTTTGCAAAGGGCAAATAGGATATGAGCCAAACTGGCAGGTTAGCAGGATTTGTGTCCAGTGGCACCTTAGAGACCAACAAGATTTTCAGGGTAGAAGCTTTCAGGAGTCAGAGCTCCCTTATATCTGTGGAAGGGAGCTCTGATTCTCAAAAGCTTACACTCTGAAAATCTTGACAGTCTCTGAACTGGCAGGTGTTCGAGCACGCCTATCGTGGGACAGCTTGAAAGGGTTCAGACTTTGCCACTTTAAGTATCTCTTTTAGCTGCATTTTTAAGGACTTGCTTTTAATTTTGTGCATTAAATAATTAATGTACTCTTCATTCCATCATTTTACCTATTGTTATCGCTTGCCTAGATTCCTGATGGGAGAAAGGTGGGGTATACAAATGTCTGAAATCAATCTGTCAATTATATTGTCTCTCAGAAGGCTGTGGGAAATTCCAGAGTTGCATCAAGATTGGCATAGTGGTTAAGAGCGGCAGGACTCTAATCTGGAGAGCCAGGTTTGATTCTCACTCCTAATGCTTGAAGCCAGCTGTCAGTCACAGCTCTCTCAGAGCTCTCTCAGCCCCACCCACCTCACAGGGTGATTGTTGTGGGGATAATAATAACAACATACTTTGTAAATCACTCTGAATGGGTGCTAAGTTGTCCTGAAGGACGGTATATAAATTGAATTTTATTATTATATTATTATTATCAAGATAGGCTGGGGGGAGAGGAGAGGTGGGCACTTGGTGGTGTTAGCAAGACTTTGTTGGAGGCGAATTCTCTTGTGAACGCCACTCTCTCATTCTCCTTCCTTTCTCTTAGGTCCTTGGCTATTGGCCACCAATATTCTTCTTTGGGAACACAGCCCATCCTCTGCGGAAGCATTCCTGGCTTGGTGCCGAAGCAGCTGCGGTTCTGTCGGAACTATGTGGAAATCATGCCTAGCGTTGCCGAAGGGGTGAAGATCGGCATCCAAGAGTGCCAGCACCAGTTCCGTGGTAGGAGGTGGAACTGTACCACTGTAAACGATAGCTTGGCTATCTTTGGGCCCGTACTGGATAAAGGTGAGCCCGTAGCTTTGTGGGAAGTATATTGCTGATGGACCAAAAGGGAAATCTGAAACTGAGAAACCAGCTGGTGTAACCTCTTCTTGGCTTTTCCTTCTGCCTGGTTGATAAGCTAGACTGTGCTTATGGCTTTGGTTACGATCCATTGAACAGTAGAATTTCTAGCACGGTGGGCAGTCAGTAGGCTATGGAAATTAGGACAGCTGGTGGAAGCTGTGTGGAAGCAATTTGCTATGGAAAGTAGCACGGGGTCTCTGTGTTATTCAGGCAATGGAGTTGCTGTTGCCTTTTGCTTGTCGACTCTGTGCACATGTGCACACAAGCCCTAGCTGAACTGCTACGATGCTAGAGAATGTTCGCGAAATAGGTGCTGGCAATAGATTCTGGACGAAACAAAGAGCAGAACTACAAGTGACAAAAGGCACAGATTGGACACTAGTCAGCTTCCCTCAAGTTTTGATGGGAAATGTAGGCATCCTGGTCTCGCCGCTTGGCTCTCCGACTGCTGTCCAATGGACTTTTCAACTGTCTCTTGTCCAACATTCCGCCAAGCTGCCTACATTTCCCATCAAAACTTGAGGGAAGCTGGCAAGTGTCCAGCCTGTGCCTTTTGTCACTTGTGGTTCTGCTCAAAGTCAGTTAGAATGGGAGGAAAACTTCAGAGCTTTTTGTTCAGAAAGGGCAGTGAGATTCTGAGCCAAGGAGGCCTGGTTACAAGGACAGGTGACTGGAAAGAGGACCTGGAAGGAGAAAAACATATGCCCCAAGATAATGGGTGGACAGCTGAATTACTAGAATAGATTTGAATGTTACCAGCTTTCTTGCTGCTGCTGCTGCTGTTGTTGTTATATTATTATTATTATATTTCAATTTATATACCGCCCATCCCCAGGGGCTCTGTTGTTGTTGTTGTTGTTTTCATTAGTCACTTGGCTCTATTGTTTGCATCACGTTTGGTGAGGTTAACTTTTTTTTAATTAAATTATTTTATGACACTTCAAAAACAAAATAAGCCCCCCACCTATCCCTAAAACCTATCTTTCTCCAAAAAATCTTTCTCACCCAGTTAGCAGTTTCCTTGTTTCTCATATCAGAAAAGTCCCTTCCACTAAACCCATCAAACATATTTGAATGTTTGAACTTCAGTATTCACATTGGGAGAGGAGTAGGGGTGTTTGTGTGCGCACGCGTTTGTGTGTGTGTGTAAGCATGTGCCTGCTTGCGCATACCTGTGGAATGCAGATTTAAACCTGTGTTGCATGTGACTATGCTTACTATTTTGGTTAAGAGCACTGATTTTCAGACAGAAGCTTGGATCCAAAATAGTGCAAAGTTATTTCTCTGCACGCAAGAGGATTTTCTCATTCCGACTTTCCAAGCAGGTTCCAAAAAAACACTTTTGCAAGAATGTGGAGTCCTGGGGTCACTTTTTTAGGGCAAAGGGGTCTGTAGCTGCCAGGAGAATCAGAGTGAAACTTCAGAAATGCCTTCAGCTTGCACGTGAAGGGTTGCCAACTCTGGGTTGCAAAATTCCTAGAGATTTGGGAGTGCAGCCTGGGAGGGTGAAATTTGGAGAGAGGAGAGACCTCAACAGGATATAATGCCTTACAGTCCACCCTCTAACAGTAGCCATTTTCTCCAGGGGAACTGACGCCTGTAGCATGAAGAGGAGTTATAATTTTGGGAGATCTCCAGGCCACACCTGGAGGTTGGCAAGTCTACAAGGGATGGGTAAACCTGAAGCCCTTGGAGGTTGCTTATTTTCTAAAAAAAATAAATCCTCTATTTTCTGTGCTCAAAAGCAAGGACAATTCCTAAATAGTGATACTGCTGGCAAACATTCTGGTATAAACAGTGTTTGGCAATCCATAGCATAAACGAAATAACAAAACTTTGGTGAGACTTAGGTTTGCTTCACATGCTGCATTCTTAAAAAATATATACACCCAAAAGTATAATTTCTGAATGCAGCTAACACATGCAACATACTGGTAGGGTTGCCAACCTCTAGTTAGGACCTGGGGATCTCTCACAATTACAGCTGATCTCGAGACTAAAAAGATCATTTCTCCTGGAGAAAGAGGCTGGTTTGGAAGGTGATCTCTATGAAATCACATTCCTGCTGAAGTCTGTCCCTTCCCCAAACCCCTCCCTCTGCAGGATCCACCCCCAAAACTCCAGGAATGTTCCAACCTAGAGTTGGCATGCCCACATACTGGTACCAATTCGACAGTTGGGATTGGTTGTGGCTCTTATTGGATGGCATGTAATGTGTGGAAGGGCCAGCAGATTGAAATTGGATGTGGATAGTTAAAGCACAGGAACGATGCCATGAGATTGTAAGTCAACACTCCTGTGTCATTTCTAAAGGGAGGGATTATATCTAGCATATAGTAAAGAGTCCAGTAGCACCTTTAAGACTAACCAACTTTATTGTAGCATAAGCTTTCGAGAACCACAGCTCTACTATTTTGCAACCACAGACTAACGCAGCTAACCTCTATATCTAGAATATATGATTCAGTCTTAGCCCAGTTCCCGATGTTCCATAACAAGCAATGGCTGTCCCTATATGTAAAGGTCACGTAGCAAAGAGGGAAAAGATATCCCATGGGAGAAAAATGTACTCTGCTCCGTGCTTTGTAACGTTTAAAGTGCTCAAATGCTTAATTCATGAGGTTCTATCACCATTCATATAACAATATGTCAATATCACAAGAACTCGTACATCATAAAGTGACAGGCAACAATCTCATCCTGCATGTATCAAGACACTTAACATGCACTGGAGGTGACTCGGGGAAAGACAGATATACAGCAGTATATATAGCAATGTCCTTGAGTCTCTTATGAAATATTTCTGATTCCACACATGTTGGATAATGCACTTCCAATCCTCTTTATAGATCATTTGGAACGGATTTTTTTGTGCGCGGAACAAAAAATCCACCTCAAATGATTGATACAGTGCATTGAAAGTGCATTATCCAACGTGTGAGGAATCAGCGTATTGTTCTTCTTCTTTTTGAATGCACTTCCAACCCTCTTTATAGATCATTTGGAATGGATTTTTTCATGTGCCGGACAGAAAATCCAACTCAAACAATTGATAAAGTGCATTGAAAGTGCATTATCCAACGTGTGTGGAATCAGCCTTTATCTTCTTCTGTTGTATGTCTGGACCGGTGGAGAGATGATGATCCAGAAGCTCCACGCCCAGGTTTGATTCCCCACTCCTCTGCTTGGGCGTGGAGCTTCTGGATCATCATCTCTCCACCGGTCCAGACATACAACAGAAGAAGATAAAAAGAAGAAGAACAATACTATTAAAAATATTTCATATTTTATGATGTATGATTACTTGTGATATTGACATATTGTTATATGAATTGTGATAGAACCTCATGAATTAAGCATTTGAGCACTTTAAACGTTACAAAGCATGGCATAGAGTACATTTTTCTCCCCTGGGATATCTTTTCCCTCTTTGCTATGTGACAATTCCTGATGTTGGCACAAGTCTGTGTCCAGTTATGCACCTGATCCTCAATTTCTTTTTGTACATGGCCTCCTCTAAGATCAAGAACCCTGGCCCCAGGAGATAAATAGTCACCTTTGTAACAAACATACAGGGAAAGATTATTACCTCTGTTGCCAATTTTGAGGTCCCCCTTTACTCTCAAGGCTTCAAACGTGTTGATCTTAGAAGCAGAAAAGTTTTATTCTGAGAAATTCTCACATAATCTTAATGCACACAGTGGAGTACAGTAGGGTGCATCACAATCTGCATTTATACCTTTCCAGCAATACAAGATAACATTGTTTACAATACAGAGAATCGCATATAGTTCTATAAACAAACAGGTCTTCAAATAATCTAATCAAAGTTACATTATTTTATCAGTGTGATGTACTGACAAATCATGACTGGCATTTAGAAAGGTCACCGTAATAAAAACACTCTGCATGGCACCATTATGTTTTATTACGTAATATAGGAAGGAACACGCTCAAGGCTGAGACAAAAATTGTGGACATAAACAATTATGATCTTTGGTGTGTAATGAAAATTAACTTGCAGTGCCTGCGGTACTTTTTCGAGGCCTTTTCATTGTTACTGTTAATTGTAGAAACAAGAACGTTAAACGAAAAAGGAGCAGAAAGGATTCATTCACAAGCATAAAGTAATCTAGATCAATGGATTTTAACTAGTATACAGGGGGCCTCCCCAAATTCTCTACCCAGGGCTTTTTTTCATACGAAACATGGTGGAATGGAGTTCCGGCACCTCTTGAAAATGGTCACATGGCCGGTGGCCCCGCCCCCAGCCATGTGACCATTTTCGTCAAGGGCGATTTAAACTTTAACCCCCCCTTGTTCCAGCTGAACCAAAGTGACATCATTGTGCGGTCCTGGAAGCGTGCGTGCACTTTGCGTGTGTGCATGTGGTACCAGGGCCACCACCTCCCACCAGGAGTTGCCCCCTGTGCTGGCAACCCACTGAGTTCCACCACCTCTTTCCCCCCCCAAAAAAGCCATGGCTCTAGGGCTTTTTTTCAGCAGGAACACGGTGGAACGGAGTTCCGGCACCTCTTGAAAATGGTCACATGGCTGGGTGGCCCCGCCCCCTGATCTCCAGACAGAGGAGAGTTTAGATCACCCTCCTCCCCTTGTTCCACCTGACCCAAAGTGACATCATTGCACGGTCCCGGAAGAATGTGTGCACTTTGCATGTGTGCATGTGGTACCAGGGCCACCACCTCCTGCCAGGAGATGCCCCCTGTGCTGGCAACCCACTGAGTTCCACCACCTCTTTTCTCAGAAAAAGAGCCCTGTCTCTAACACAAAACATTCACCATTGTCAACACATGTGTGTGCTTTATTGACCTGGATTTAAGCCGTTTTGTAATGTAATTGCTGAAATGCTGAGCCCTCCCTTCCCAAAGGGACTGACACTCTTGTTAAGATGAGCTTCTCCTGATGCCCAAGCAAAGACCAATTAACCTCATGTCAGAAGTGCAAGGTCACCTCTGGTATACTTTTTTGTGGAGACCATCCTGGTGAATGTTTGTACGGTTGACCTTAGACGTTCATCCTTGGGGGCAGGAGAGAGGGCAGGCTCGAATGCACTGACAAATTGTATAAGGATGTCGTCCTTCCTCCCTGATCTCCTAGACCCTCCTCCTCTCCTAATCTGAGCCAAGCTTCTTCAGTGCTGCTGGCAACCAGTGGAGTCGGGGGGGGGGGCAGATGGGGGATGCCGGTGTCATGGCCCAGCCTGGGCTCAGTGAGAGCGAGGACTCCTCCTCAGGAGGAGAGGGGCTTCGTGTAGCCAGCCAGGACTCCTCAGGAGAAGAGGAGCTCCATGCAGCCAGCCCTGACTCAGCAGAGGCTGGTAATCAGGAGCCACAGCTGCTGGCTAATCGGAGCCTACAGCCAGCAGCTGAAGCAGAGCCATCAGTACTCTCCAGCCCCAGCACCACAGGGGAAGTGCAGCCAGGGACTTCCACAGGGGAAGCTCAGTCAGGGACTGCCAGCACCACAGGGGAAGCCCAGCCAGAGGCTTCCACCCCCCCAGGTTCACCCACACCCAGAGAATGCCGCAGACAGCGCCAGAGACTGGAGCTGCAGGAGAGACGGCGCAGTGCTCGTCTCCTGAGCCGACGCCAGCTGCTGGAGAGTGATGATGAGTAGCTTCAGGATGGAGCCCCAGCAGCTGGCTGAAAACCATGCCTGGCTATACAAGCCAGTCAGGAGCAACAGCCAGGCATGGAAGCAACGTCTCTACTGCCTGCAACCACTCCGTGCTCCGTGAACCTTGCCCGTGCCTACTGTTGGACCTGACACTACCGGTAACTGACCTTGGACTGTACCTGACCTTGCTCTTGGACTCTGGACTCACTTCTGGCATTAGCTTGTGCTCTGACCACTGCTTTGACTTGGCTTTTGGCTCCTGAAACTCCCTCTGGACTTGGTACCGAGGTTTGGACTTGCACCACCCTGCTTGGGCTGGCCCAGCCCGTGACAGCCATTGGGTGACAACACTACATCACTATTGGGGGGGGGGGAACCAGAAATTATATCACATCACTCTAGGTATCTTCAGAAACTCTATGGTAAAGCCATAGACTTTCTGGTGATTCCTAGAGCAGCAAAATGTCAGTTCCCCCTCACACTGATGTAATGTCCTTGCTTGATGGTGATTTTTATTTTTAAAAATTATTCTCCCACCAGTCATTGGAGTGCCAAGTAGGCAATGGGAGCTGGTGGCAGGGCATCTTTTATCCCCAGTGGCTGGCAACCCTACCTGAGAATGAACCTTCAAACCCAAACCTCAAGGTTGAGACTGTGACAACTCTTAATCATAAGTCAACTTGAAACAGCAAAAAACTTAATAAATCTAATAAGCGAATACTTGATTTATTATTGAAACTTAACTGGGTCTTAAATCCAAGGTGTCTGATGGTCAAGCTACACGAGACGAATTACACAAGGTGGAGCGTGTGAGGGAGTTGCAATGTTAGCTGGGAAGCTGAGTTTTAAAAGAGAATGCTGAGCAGTCCCTTCCCTTCCCAAAGGGAAGACTTTGTCAATTTTCCCTCTCTACAGAGCCTGAGAGATCCTTGCTCAGAGAGTTTGTTAATTTCCTCTTTGCCTCCCAAAGGCTCTGTCAGTTTCACCTCCCCTTCTAGGAGGTGAAGAGGAAATAAACCTTCTGAGCAACATCTCCTTGGCTCTGTAGAGAGGGGAAATTGACAAAGCCTTCCAATCTCTTTTAAAACTCAGCTTCCCAACTAACATTGTGACTCCCTTCACGTGCTCCTCCTCGTGTAATTCGTCTCTTGTAGCTTGGCTCTGAGTGTTCACACCCAGCATTCCAGAGTGACGACTGACTTCCATTTTATGCACAATACCATCCACCGTGGCCTTAGCAAACAGAAAGCCGTAGCCTCATTAAGGCCAGAACTAATATTTCATTGGATGCTATGAGGCATCTAATCTGTTGGAAGAAGGATAATAATGGAGAAGTAGGGGTGTCTTATTCTGAATTCCTTCACAAATGGAGCCATCGGAGAAGAGCTCAGTTTTTGAGTTAAAGAGGTGCAGGGAGAAGTGAAAAACCCAGAGACTAGGGTGCTACGAGAAAATATCATCCTGCTATGCTCATTCAATCTTTAAAATACTCTGTGCATCCTTTGGGAACTTTATTTCCTGGTTTGCCAATGGTTTCTTAATTTTTTAGGTCCTTCAAAATCTTAGCATTTGTACAGAGTATAAAGTCACAGAGAGTATGAAGTCACAGACATAAAATATCTGTAACACTGCATACCATCAGCTCTCCAGGAAATTGATTTGCTTCTTATCAGACTATTATGGTTTGGTTGATTGAATTAGCATCCCTACAGTCTTTTCTCAAGAGATGCAGAATTCAAACGAGAGTTGGGAAAGATGGAGAGTGGGGAAGATTGCAGTTAATCAGTACTTGGATTAATAAAACGGGAGGTTCCGGATTTACCCCTGCGAGCAAATCATTCCATCCATTTTAGAAATTATCTCTTTATACCAGGCAGGTATATGTGTGTGGTTACTGTGTAAAGAGGGGAAAGCATTCTGTACATGGGCAGAGTGGTTGCATTCAGCATAAAGATTCTTTTCCAGTCAAGTCCATAGTACCGTAACGACCAACAAAGAGTTTCCAGGGTATAACCTTTTGAAAGTCAAAGCTCTCCATCTCAAAAGCTTATACCCTGGAAACTCTTTTTCTGTCTTTAAGGTATCACTGGATTCATAACTTGCTGTTCTACTGCAGACCAGGACAGCTACCCACCTGAAATTAGTCTCTGTTCAAATTAATCTTGCATCAGAGGAGGTCTCCTTTGGCTAGCAGAAGGTTACAGACTGAGCACAGCGGCAGGTTTTAAAACAAGGGTGTAGCATCAAACAGGTGCCATCAAAAATACAGTAGTCCTGTCTGACCTAGGGTTGGCCAACAATGGAAAGAGGAATTCCTGGAGATTTGGGAATCTCCAGGAGGAGCCGGAGGAGGACAGGGTTTGGGGAGAGGAGGGGATGGGATGATCCTCAGGGGGGTAGAATACCATACAGTCCACCCGGCAAAGCAGCCATTTTCTCTGTAGAGTTCAGCTGTATTTCTGGGAGATGTCCAGACCTTACCTGGAGGCTAGTGACCCTTAACACACTGTCTCTCTTTCTTTGAGCTAAACTACACGAGATGCCTAACACGTGTCGGGTTCCTGCAAGCTTACCTGGGAAGCGTAGTCAGGCCTCACCCGTGAGCTCCTGGAGGAAAACCTGAGCGGAATGGGATTTTCGCAAGTGTCTCTTGCAAAAATTCGCTATGTTTGGGTTTTCCTACAGAAGCTCGGGAGGGGGAGAGATGTCAGAGCAGCAAGAGGGCCAGAAGAATGGGAGGGAAAGAGTCATTGAGCGGAGCTCAAAGAGAGCTGAACCTGAAGGTGGCAGGTGGCTAGCAGCGGCAGAAGGAGCCGCTGAGGCTGCTACCACTGCTAGACTCAGCCATCCCAGGGCAGACTCAGTAGCTCCTTCTGCTGCTACTAGCCACCTGTCAGCTTCAGCTTCAGGTTCAGCTCTCTTTGGGCTCTGCTCGCTGACTCTTTCCCTCTCGTCCTTCTGGCCCTGCTGCTGCTGCTGCTCTGACATTCCCCCTCCCGAGCTCCTGGAGAAAAACCCAAGCAGGGTGGATTTCTGCAAGAAACACTCTTGCAAAAATCCATTCTGCTCAGGTTTTCCTCTGGGAGCTCACGAGCGGGACCCGACTACACTTCCCAGGTAAACTTGCAGGAACCCAACACGTGCCAGGCGTCACATGTAATTTAGCTCTAAGTCTGTTTGTGTGTGTGTGTACTGTGGGTTGAGCTGAGCCCAGCCTTGATTGGAGGATAGGAGACCAGTTCAGTATTTGCAGCAAGACCCAAATTGCCCCATGCTATCTGGAGGGAAAAGGACCAGATCTGACCTCCAGAAAGAAGACTGACCCCCCAATGCTATTGGGGGGGGGCAAATTGATCTTGGACTTGGGCTGTTTTTCAATGCATCCTTTCATGCCATCTTCACAACAACCGTGCAGAGCCAAGTCAGTCGGTGAGACATTGTGAGATGCCCAATGGTCACACCATTTGCTTCCCAGTGGAGCAAAATTCTGAAGCTCATTCACATCAAAGCCACTCCCCCACACCAGACAGCAAAATATGTCAGTTTTCCCCAAACCAGTTGGGCACATAGCAGAGGGAAGGAGGCTGGAGGGGGGACTATTTCATAACTGAAGAATGTTGTCCCTTGAGGGAGAATCAAGCCACCCTTCAGCTTTGCTTTCACTTACAGCAACGTTAGGGTGAGGGTGGTGGAGAGAGAAAAGAATCAACATCTAAGCTGCATTCTTCAGAGATCCCTGGGGCGAAGAACATATTTGAGCTGCTAAGAAACAGGATTTCAGAGCTAATGCGAGCACCAAACCTTCGTAGGCAACTCCTGCGCGGGCGGAGACTTCTCTCTGCTTCTAGAAGCCGAGGCCCGAGAAAAATGCAATCCTAAATCATGTCCACCCCCTCTGTAACATCTAGAGTGGCTTCCCCCATGTTGTGACATCCCAGCCCTTGTGTTTCTCCACCCCTACACTGCGGGTGGGATAATGTGGATTAGGTGGGGGAGGATCTAGATAAGCAGCTGGTGTTTAGGGTAGTAGGTGGGCATTTAGTTTCACCTGCCTTCTGGGCCTAAGTCAAGTATTACTTGGCACATCCTTTCTTATGAGCAGAGGCTAAAAGCATTTGAGGCTTTATTTATTTTTAAAAAGACATGCTGAGTGAAGAGACCAAGAGTCAGGTTTACAAAATTATCCAGGGAACCCACAACGACTCATAGAGGAGAAATCCGACCACCCTTCAGGCTTCAGCTCCCTCCCTTGTCTCCTTCTGCATGCTGCTGAAACATCTAAATGCTTTTTGAACCCAAAAGGCCACCCAGACTCCAAAATGGTTGGATGTGTGTGTTGGAAACCATATGCAGAATTGCTATTATCTGGGGGAGGGGTTAACCCTCAAATTGATTTTTAAAGTCGGGTTTTTCTGCAAATTTAGGGGTTTATCCAGGTTTTCAGAACCCTAAATCATAGCTGTGGCTGGCCTCGTTCTGTGGATTTGTTTATCCGCGGAGTGATCAGTTACCAGTTAGATTATCCCAATCTAAATTGGGTGGAAACAGTAAAGACTGGGATATTGTGTCAAATTATATGGATTCATTCTGGCAACAGTATTCCTCCGTCTCAGAAATCTTTTCTCATCAATGGAAGGCTACTTGCACTAGAGGAATTGTAATATTATGACAAGAGATCGGCAGAACACAACCCGATGTTGTGATTATCTCACAACACTAAAAGTTGGTGTTACTGTGTGAAATTGATGGATGGTAATATCCTGACATGGATAGCCCAGGAGAGCATGATCGTGGCCATTTCTACACGTGCTTACCGAACACTGGTAACTTTTCCCCTTGATTCCAGACAGCTCCATTTTCAAAACGATTGCAGGCTGTTTGACTTCCAATTTTTTAGGCACTGAAAAAACAGAAGCCAAACAGCCTGCAACCATTTTGAAAATGGAGATGTCTGAAGTCAAGGGGGAAAGCCGCCAGTGTTCTGTGAGTGCGCTGTCCCTTTAAGGGCATGTGGAAACGAACCTTGCCAGATCTCAGAAGCTAAGCAGGGTCAGCCTTGGTTAGTACTTGGATGGGAAACCTCCAATGAAAACTAAGTTCGAAGGGGCAGGCATTGGAAAACCAGCTCTGTTAGTCTCTTGCCAGGAAAATCCCACCAGCGGTTGCCATAGATCAACTGTGACTTGAGGGCAGGATTGCATTTCATTCCAAGGTGACTTTCCGATAGAAAAACACCTATGCCCCTGTGCTGATGGGAAAATAGAATCCTTAGAACATGTTATCTTTGAGTGTAAAATGTACAGTCAGATCAAAAAAGTCTATATAATGCCTATACTTGTAGCGTACCCCGGAAGACAAAGAGCTCTTCTTCTTTTGAAAATGCTGTCGGATAAGAAACAGGATGTAACATACAAGGTTGCTAGATTCGGATGGTTGGCAATGAAGAGCAGGAGACATTATATTACTAACTAAAGGGAGTTTTCTTAATTTTGTATTTATGCTGGATTAGGTTTTACGCAGTATGGGGTTTTAAAATAATTTTAATGTGTCTTTTCACTGGACTGTTTTATTGTCCTGCTGTTTATTTACCCATAAGTTTTACTATCCATTGTATCTTGCTTGCTGTTCTATGACCGCAATAATAGAATTTGATTTTTGACTTGTACTTCCTCCATTGCCACTTCCATGTTTTATGCCGGAGAAGGGTGATGAGCATGTTCCCTCATGACAAGTGCACATTAAAATCTCTCACATTTTCACCTTGGCGTGGGAAAGGGGCTGTAGCTCCATGGGAGAATGTCTGCTTGGCACGCAGAAGGTTCCAGGTTCAATCCACAGCATCTCCTGTTAAAAGGATCATGTAGTAGGAGATGAGAAAGGACTTGGCCTGAGAACTTGGGGAGCTCCTTCCAGTCAGAGTAAACAATACTGACCATGATGGACCAGCGGTCTGATTCAGCATAAGGCAGTTTCCTGTGTGTTCATGTGCGGGTGGGATATATCTTGCTCCCCTTCCCCAGGGGTGAACCATTCAGCCTTCTTCTAGCATAGCTTTGGGTGAACATCCCAAAGGTCCCACCCTCTCCCAGGTCCCCCAGACTCCAGTTTGGTATATTGGTTAAGAGCAGCAGGACTCTAATCTGGAGAGCCAGATTTTATCCCCCACCCCTCCGCTTGAAGCCAGCGGAGTGACCTTGGGTCAGTCACAGCTTTCTCGGAGTTCTCTCAGCCCCACTCACCTCACAGGGTGATGGTTGTTGTGGGGATAATAATATCATACTTTGTAAACCACTCTGAGGGTACGTTAAGTGGTCCTGAAGGGTGGTATATAAATCGTATGTTGTTGTTGTTACCGAAGAAACCGTCATCCCGATTCAATCCCCTGCAAACATTCATTCGTATGATGCAACACGTCAATATTTTCTAAAGGCCATCGATCTCATCGAACCCCTTTTATTGGAAATTTCTTCCGTGCCCCCCACCCCGAGAATGAAACCTACAAAAGTCCCCAGCAAGTAATTAGCCCAGCAGAAAAGGTTCCCTTCCCCTCTGCCCTCCCTTTTCCACTCACAGTAAATTACCACCAAGTCTTTAAACGCCCCCTTCTTCACCCCCTCCCCAGCCCATTCATTTAAATGTTTCAAAAGGGATCTCTTGTCCATCAGTTTCCCTTGTCGCAGCCCCTCCCTGCTTGCCTCCTCTGGCTCTGCTAAACACTGTCCACAGCTCTAAACCTGCCAGCTGCCCTGAGAAATGGCCAAGAGTCATTGTAGGGAAGCCGCTTTTAATGAGCGATCGGAAAGCGATACAGTGATGAGTGTTGAAGTCGCCCGGTAAAGAAACAGGTTCTCAGTCCCGGGCCTATTGTGGTGTAAATGCAACCCAGTCCCTCCTACTGTTTGGCCAGGGCTAAAGAGGAGAGGACAGAGGGGGTTCATCTTATAGGGTCTCCCCTTCAGTTAATCAGTCTGATTGGATTAGGGTCACTGCGACCCTTAATAGTGTCAAAGGTCATGCCCAACGGGATTAAAAGCTTTGTTGGGAGGGAGTCCATATCCTTTTGGCAGTTAGGGACGATGCTTGTTGATTAGAGTTTTACATTCTCACCATCATTGAGAGAAGTAGACTCTCTTCTCGTGGCCTTGCGCCTTCCCCCTCATGCATATAAGGAAAGAGAGAGAACCCTTGTGCATCTGCCACGCGGACGTGTCCGACCCGGCCCTCATAACATGTATATGAGGCTCAGACGGGGCCCTTGAGAATGCTAACAGGTTTATGAGTGTGGCAGGGAACAAACCATCTCAAATTCTGTTAGAGTTGTTGGGATTTAGCAAGTGTTTTCATTTCAGTCATGAAAGAGTTAAACGGTTTGTGTTACCTACTTAATTAGTAAACTTACTTTGAATGTAACCATTAGAGCTTCGAACAAGATTCTCTAGGTAGAAAGGGGAGTCACTAAGCATAATGAAGTAGGATTAGGATTTTCTATTGGGCAGTTTGTTTATTAGGGGCAATTAATTGATGCTACGTGTTTAGTTACATTGAGTACTGAAAGCAAGAATTTTTAGCTTTGTCTCAGAAGATAACAGTGCAGGCTAGCATCGTGTGTTTGACAGAAACATCCAGGCAGAAAGGAATTCTTGAAAAGGTAACATACTCGTACATTCAAACAATGGCTTATTTTGTAGGGTCACAAATACACAAATGTAACATGAGCTGACTGCACTAAAAAAAAGTGGCATGCATACTAAAATTCCTAACTGCAACATAACTATGAACCAATCATATTGTAATTGGGTACAATCAGGGCTTTTTTCTGGGAAAAGAGGTGGTGGAACTCAGGGCCAAGCTACAAGTGACGAATGACACTTGAACAGCAAGTGTATTTTTCCCTGTTCACTTGCCCTCCACTCAATCCACTTGCTGTTCAAGTGTCATTCGTCACTTCTAGCTTGGCCCTCAGTGGTGGAACTCAGGACCGCACAATGACATTACTTTGGGTCAGCTGGAACAAGGGGGAAGTTTTTTAAAGTTTAAATCGCCCTCGGCGAAAATGGTCACATGGCTGGTGGCCCCGCCCCCTGATCTCCAGACAGAGGGGAGTTTAGATTGCCCTCCGTGTCGCACGGCAGAGCAATCTAAACTCCCCTCTGTCTGGAGATAAGGGGGCGGGGCCACCAGCCATGTGACCATTTTTGAGAGCTGCTGGAACTCCGTTCCACCGCGTTCCAGCTGAAAAAAAAGCCCTGGGTACAATAATGTTCTGATGTCATAATTGCTATAAAAACTGCTGCTCAAGGGAGAGCCAGAGGGAATCTTTTTTGGTATTTTGTTCTCTCTCCTATAATTGCAATTAAAGTTTGATAGACCCGTCACTCCACTCCAGGCCTTTGTGTCTAATTGGGAAGGACGCAGAGGGTTAGCTGTTTCAGGCATAACAGAACTGCGACCTTTACTCTGTTCATAAGACCATCTCCCTCTCTTCCTTCAGAGCCCTCCATAAAGTTCATTTTTCCTGGTCAAAAATGAAAGTCAACCTTCTGAAAATATCCCAATCTTCTTTCATTGGAGGTTGCTTGGCTTGGAAGTTCTCAACATTCTCTTATTGGCTTGGCTTGGAAGTTCTCAACATTCTCTTATTGGCTTGGCTTGGAAGTTCTCAACATTCTCTTATTGGCCCCAGCTACCTGTTTCCATACAAGGTAGGGGACGCTTGCCTTAGGCAATATTGAAAGAGAAGTCGCAGTGGATTAGAAACGGCAGTTCCAAAGGCCTAGTCCCGTGGTCCCAAAGGAGTGCTCCGTACCAAGCTGAGGACGTATGACTCAAAGGGCCTGCCATGGATGAGCTGAGAGCTTTGCTAGCCAGTCAGCTGGGAGTTTCCCGAAGTTCCCTGTATTCTTCTGTTCCATTCAAGTCCCTTTGTAATTTATCCCAAAGACTTGAGATGCCAAAGTGCACAAGGAAATACTTTGGCAGGCCTGTAGGTGATCACTGGAAATCTTCCAAAATTACAAGTGCCCACAGTCGTCAGTTTTCTTGGAGAAAATGGCTACTTTGAAGGGTGAACTGTATGGTACGTTCTGGTGTCGTGTGGTGTGGTATGGTGTGATGTGGTGTGGTATTAGATGGTTAGGGTTGCCTGCCTCCAGGTAGCATCTGGAGATCTCCCGGAATTACAACTGTTCTCCAAATGACAGAGATCAATCTCCCTGGAGAAAATGGCTGCTTTTGAGGATGGATTGTATGGCATTATACTCCACAGAGGCTCCTCCTCTTCCCAAACCACACCTTCTTCAGGCTCCACCCCCAAATTCTCCAGAAATTTCGCAATCCAGAGCTGGCAACCCCTGACTATATGGTATTATGTCCTGATAAGGTCTCATCCCTCCCCAAGCCCCTCCGTCCCCAGGCTCCACCCCTATCAAATTTCCAGGAATTTCCCAATTCATCATGGGCAACTCTGGACTATGCTGGAAAAATCATTGCTCCAGCCATAGCTGAAAAACAAAATGTCAGTCTTCCCTTTACAGTTGGTGTTAACTGTGTGAGAAGAAACCAACGCATGTTTCAGAATATATTTATTTCCGTTTGGTTTCTTTGACAGAAATGCCACAATATCTTTAACTGGGAGTGGAGAAAAGAATTGTTCGAGCAATTAGTAACCATTAATTTGGGTTTAATTGCTGGTGTGTGGAGAAAAAGGTCGGAAGCCCCTGCCTCTGTGCTAGTCGGTGAATCGTGCGGCAGTTCTCAGAAACGGTTGCTTGGTCTCAAAATGGCAGCACCTCCCTGAGATTAGTCAAGCTTCAGTCAGTCGAGTGAGGGCAGTGTACCATTCATATTAGCAAAGTTTCCAATAAAAGATCTGTTCTTTTTTTGGCAGTTGGGCCTTTCCTGCTAACAGACGCCCTGCTGGAAGAACCGAGTCCTCTCTCAAAGGCCTGAGGCCTGCAACTCAAGTCAGTTATTAACTGTCAGGAATTTCCCTTCCCGTCAATCATTCTGGGCCTCAGTCATTCCCAATGAACTCCAGTTTTATCCCAATCAATTCCACCACAATGCTGGAATTCCTTAGCAAAAGGGGGCAGAGTCAGGCCTCCTCTTTTCTTGATAATCTGATACGGAAATAGAGGGCGCCTTTAAGAAGAGAGGGAAACCTGTTTAGGGTTGCCAGCTCCAAGTTGGGAAATTCCTGGGGATCTGCGGGGTGAAACCTGGAAAACCTGGAGAAGGTGGGGTTTGGGGAGGGAAAGGACCTTGGCATAGTATAATTCCATAGAGTCCACCCCCCAAAGTAGCCATTTTCTCCAGGTGAACTGATTTCTGTGGCCTGGAGACCAGTTGTAATTCCAGGAGATTTCCAGCCACTAGCTGGAGGCTGGCAACCCTATGTGCATCTCTCTGTTATCCTACCGATATGACATGCTAGTCTGGTGTAGTAGTAAGAGCGACAGGACTTTCATCTGCAGACCCGGGTTTGATTCCCCGCTCCTCCGCTTGAGACCAGCTGGGTGACCTTGGGTCAGCCACAGCTCTCTGAGGGCCAAGCTACACATGACGAATGACACTTGAACGACAAGTGGATTGAGTGGAGGGCAAGTGAACAGGGAGAAATACACTTGCCGTTCAAGTGTCATTCGTCATGTGTAGCTTGGCCCTCAGATCTCTCTCAGCCTCACCCACCTCACAGGGTGATCATCGTGAAGATAATAATAACACACGTTGTAAATCGCTCCGAGTGGATGTTAAGTTGTCCTGAAGGGCGGTATATAAATCAAATGTGATGATGATGATGGGTTGCTTCCATTATCCTGGTCCTGATCCTATGATTTTAACTGCGGCCTGACACAAAGGAGCACGCTTGCCAGCTCCAGGTTGGGAAATTCCTGGAGATTTTGGGGGGGTGGGAGCCTAGGCAGGGCTGGGTTTGAGGAAGCGAGGGACCTCAGCGGGGTTTAATATCGTAGAGCCCACCCTCCAAAGCAGCCATTTTCTCCAGGGAAACTGATCTCTGTCACCTGGAGATCAGTTTCAATTCCAGGAGATCCCCAGCAACCACTTGGAGATTGGCAGCCCTATAAAGGAGGGGAAAGTGTCACCTGCTAAATGGGTTTCGCTCAGGATCTTGTCTTGCTAAATGTACATGAGCAACACAAAGGTAAACACAAAGGTAAAATCTTGCCAACCTCCAGGTTGGCAACCCAGCAATTTATCGTAACAGACTAACTAAAAATAAATAATTCGACACCTCTAGTGCCTATTGCTTATTATTAAGTCTTTCTTGCATATACAGATTGCCTTCAGTATACTCTGTTGCACACAATCTTCCCTCCTCAAGACCTGCACATAAAATGCTAGTGCAACCATTAACAAGTTCCTATGAACAATCATTGAACATCATTTAAAGTGCAATCCTAAGCAGAGTTACACCAGTCTAAGCCCATTGAAATCAATGGGCCTAGACTGGGGTAACTCTGTTTAGGATTGCACTGTTAAAGTTCTATACAAGGCAGGATACGGCATATACAGCAACAAATCAAAATGTTACGTTCATAGGATATAGCGTACAGGTCTTGAGGAGGGAAGATTGTGTGTAATAGAGTATACTGAAGGCAAACTGTATATGCAAGGAAGACTTAATAATAAGCCTTAGGGCCAAGCTACGAGTGATGAGTGACACAGGTTGGACACTTGTCAGCTTCCCTCAAGTTTTGATGGGAAATGTAGGCAGCTTGGCGGAATGTTGGACAGGTGACAGTTGAAAAGTCCATTGGACAGCAGACAGAGAGCCAAGCTGCAAGACTAGGATGCCTACATTTCCCATCAAAACCTGAGGGAAGCTGACAAGTGTCCAACCTGTGTCAGGCGTCACTTGTAGCTTGGCCCTTAATAATAAGCAATAGACACTAGCATTGTTGAATTATTTATTTTTAGTTAGTCTGTCACGATATATTGCTGGGTTGTTGACTTCCGTGATTCTCTCTGTATTGCTACTTGCTAACCTCCAGGTAGGGTCTGGCGATCTCCCAGAATTGCAACTGCTCTCCAAATTACAGAGATCAGTTCCCCTGGAGAAAATAGCAGCTTTGGAGGGTGGGATTCATGGCATTATACACTGCTGAGCTCCCTCCCCTTCTCAAACTCCTCCCTTCTTAGTATCCACCCTCAAATCTCCAGCAATTTCTCAACCTGGAGTTGGAAACCCAGTCTAGCAGCATGCTAATGGAATAGAGCTAGTGCCTCGAGCCTTAATTGTCAAATGAATCTCATTTTAAAATGGTGGTGAAAGAAATAATAAAAACCAACAGCGATTTTATCTGCAAGGGTTACAGCCCTACTGCATCACACACTGTTGAGTTCTTGAAACAGCAGTTAACTGTTTTAGCAAGGATTAACCAACGAGATATATAACAAAGGTTTAGTGAGCAAGATAGCTCATACCCTGGAAATCTAGTTGGTCTTGAGGTTCTACTGGACCTAAATCTTGCTTTTCTACTACAGACCAACACAGCTATCCTCTTGAAACGATCTTTTTTTTTTTTGAAAAAAATTTTTTATTGGGTTAGAATCCATTATTTCCACATTTACATTCAATTTTCCCCAATTTTTTCATCTCTAACCCCCTCCCTTTCCCCCCCTTTTTGTTGACTTCCAGCAGCTTTCCAACCCTTTGTCCCCTTTCCCTTACTTTTATTAGCTTCCTCTATCTAAAACAAATATATATTCTCCATTATTCTAAGCAGTACATCCTTAACTATTTTTAACATTATATGCCCAAACTGTAAGCCTTTGTTTCCATCTTAGATAAACAATTTATCCCAATTTTTCAATTTCAGGTATTTCTATATATCATAAACCATATAGATCATACATTCGTTTATATCAAACAATTTGACTTATTCTCTATATATATTACTCATTCTATCTTTTTATAATAGTTCTATATATCTCTCCTCACGTAGTCAATCAATTTGACCCATCTATATCTTCAGACATTCAGTTTGGTACAAAACTTGTCAGAAAAAAAAGAAAATATTGTTAGTTAATCGCTCCTTATATTTAGTCCTTATAATTAATTATTTTCTCTATGTTCTGTTTGTTAACCTATATATATCTATACATATGTCAATCTATTAATCTGACTGCTTATTAATTCACATTTATCTCTTCTCCCCCCGGTAAAGTCTCCCCCCTCTACTTCAATACTTCAGTAGTTCTCAAACTGCCACAGTTTTCCTCCCACCTCCCATTTCTTCTCCAGGTATTGTTTCAGCTTCTCCCAGTCTGTGTTGAACTGCCCTGAGTCCAGATCTCTCAATTTTCTTGTCATCTTGTCCATTTCAGCCATATACAGCAATTTGTAAGTCCAATCTTCAATAGTTGGCACTTCTTGTACTTTCCATTTTTGCGCATACAAAAGTCTAGCTGCTGCTGTCATATAAAATATCGACGTCCTGTGTTGGGCTGGAATTCCCTCCAATCCCAAGTTCAGTAGCAGGAGTTCTGGGTTCCTATTAATTTGAAATTGTAAAATTTCACTCATTTCTCTTATTATTTCCCCCCAGTACTGCCTGGCTACCTCACACGACCACCACATATGATAGAGGGAGCCCTCATGCTTCTTACATTTCCAGCATTTATTAGAAGTATTCAAATTCCCTAGCGCAATCTTCTTTGGTGTCATGTACCAACGATAGATCATTTTATAAATGTTCTCTTTGATATTAATACATGTCGTTGTCTTCATTGTAGTTTTCCACAAGTATTCCCATGCCTCCATTGTTATTTCTTTATTAAAGTTTATAGCCCATTTCACCATTTGTGTTTTAACTATCTCATCCTCGGTATACCACTTCAACAGTACTTGGTATACCTTGGATATTCTTTTCTTATCTTCTTTAAGAAGGGTCTGCTCTAGTTCCGAATTCTCTATTCGTATACCTCCCTTTACAGAGTCCGAATTATATAAGTCTCTGATCTGTCTATACTGGAACCAATCGTAGTTAGGTGATAGTTCCTCTTGTGTCTTTATTCTAAGTTTGGATGCTTCAGTTTTAGTTATTTCTTTATACGTTAAACATTGTTGTTCATTATCAACAGCTCTCGGGTCTATCACCTCATATGGAACCACCCACAAAGGGGTTCCTTCTTGTAGATAAATTCTGTACTTCTTCCAGATTATGTATAGACTTCTCCGAACAAAGTGATGCAGGAACATCGAGTTGACCTTTACTTTGTCATGCCATAAATATGCGTGCCATCCAAATATTTTTTTATATCCCTCTAGGGCTAATAGTTTCTTGTTCTTTAATGTCATCCATTCTTTCAACCAAACTAGGCAGATTGCATCATGATAAAGTCTCAGATTGGGCAGTTGCATTCCGCCTCTTTCCTTTGCATCTTGTAAAACTTTCACTTTCACTCGAGGCTTCTTGCCTGCCCAAACAAAATCTGATATTTTCCTCTGCCATTTTTCAAATTGTTTGGAGTCTCTGATGATTGGTATTGTCTGTAGCAAAAACATTACTCTTGGTAACACATTCATCTTAACTGCTGCAATCCTGCCCAACCATGACAAATTCAATCTATTCCATTTAATCAAGTCTCTCTCTATCTGAGTCCATAGTTTTTCATAATTGTTTTTGAATAGATCTATGTTCTTTGCAGTTAATTCGACTCCCAAATATTTCACTTTACTTGTTACTTCACAATCCGTTGTTTCCATTAACAATTGTTGTTTCTGCTTAGTCATATTTTTGCATAATATCTTTGACTTCTTTTTGTTAATGAAGAAACCTGCCAAGTCTCCAAACTCCTTGATCTTATCTATCACTCTTGGCATGTTCTCCAATGGGTCCTCTACAATTAACATTATGTCATCCGCAAATGCTCTGACCTTGTATGAATAGTCCTTTATTTTTATTCCACGAATTTCATCATCTTGACGTATTTGTATCATCAGAATCTCCAATACTAAAATGAACAACAATGGAGATAACGGGCAACCTTGTCTTGTTCCTTTACTTATCGTCAATTTCTTGGTCAATTCATCATTCACCACAATTGCTGCAGTCTGGTCTCTATAAATTTCCTTAATTGCTCTGATGAATCTTTCTCCCAATTGTAGCTTTTCCATAGTGGCAAACATAAAGTCCCAGTTTAAATTGTCAAACGCTTTTTCAGCGTCAACAAAGAAGAAACCAACCTCTTTGTCACAACGCTTGTCATAATATTCAATAGCATTGATCACTGTCCTTAAGTTGTCTCTTATTTGTCTGTCTGGCAAAAAGCCTGCTTGTTCCTCCTCTATGACTTCCGAGAGCCACCCCTTCAATCTCTCCGCCAATATCT
The DNA here is from genome assembly GCF_028583425.1 of Eublepharis macularius. Lineage (NCBI taxonomy): Eukaryota > Metazoa > Chordata > Lepidosauria > Squamata > Eublepharidae > Eublepharis > Eublepharis macularius. The sequence goes on along the minus strand of NC_072800.1, from coordinate 91,225,367 downwards.
TCGCAAAAATTTTATAGTCATTGTTGAGTAGCGATATAGGTCTATAATTTTTCACATTAGTCAGGTCTTGGCCCTCTTTTGGGATCAATGATATATTCGCTTCACTCCAAGTTTCTGGAATCCTTTGATCCCTTAAAACCCCATTCATCACCTCTTTTAGGAATGGTGCCAGTTCATTAGCCATTGTCTTATAGAATTTAGCCGTAAGTCCATCTGGCCCTGGCGCCTTTCCTAGATTTGCAGATTGTATTGCCTTACTTGAAACGATCTTCATAGACGGTTTGGTTTTGCCTCCCAACAGAGTTGGGGGTATATTGACTTTGTAAGGCTCTCATCATGAAAGATTTCCCCTGCCTTTTCACATGTACAGAGCTCCCTCCTCCAAGAATGCGGACAAGCCTTGTGGATATTTTCTTTTCGCCAACATTTTCAGATATTTCTCTCAAACAGAAATTTCCCAGTGTGTCATGCAGTTTTGCTTTTGCAGAAATCTAGGAGTAATTCTAGCCCCAGGTCTCGTCCGCTTTGACATTCCCAGAACTGCTGATGTAAGAACTGGCAGAAATGTCTTCTGTAGCTCCCAGTTAGGGCTTTAGGGAAAGGCTGTGCAGAGCATTTGCCAGGCATGGAAAAAATCACGGGTTTGCTCCCTTTCTAGGCCCCGGCACCAGCCTGGTGGAAATCTCCATCTGTGGAGACCCAGGCCTAGCAGGATTTGTTATCATTCCACCGGGCCTATAAGAGAGAGATGTTCCACCAGGTGTATGTTGATTGAGGCAGGTGGACTGCCCATAGGGTTGCCAGCCTCCAGGTGGTGGCTGGAGATCTCCCAGAATTACAACTGATCTCCAGGTGACAGAGATCAGTTCCCCTGGAGAAAATGGCTGCCTTGGAAGGTGGACTCTATGGTATTATAGCCAGCAGAAGTCCATCTGCCTCTCAAACCTCACCCTCTCCAGGCTCCACCCCCCAAATCTCCAGGAATTTCCCAGCCAGGAGCTGGCAACCCTAACTGCCCACCTGGACTCTTGCCATAGGGAGTTGCATGTCCCCCTGTTCTGCTGCTATTATCAACTGGCCACCCTGCCCCATGGATTTGTTGATGTTGGAGGTTGTTGTAAAATGTGTACTGCTTTAATGATTATTTCTTGAAGTTTTTACATTGTGATGCTACCATGTTTTTATTCTTATTGGGATTGTAATCCTCTCTAAGCCTGCTCGCAGGGCAAGTGGACTATAAATCTAATTAATAAATAAAACAAAATAAATAACATTCTCCATGAGAGGCTAACAGATGGAGGAACAGGCTTTGTAAACTATGTAAATAGAAGGCCAATTAAAGAATTTGAAGAGAAATAGGGAAAATACTTTGCCTATTACGCATAAAATTTATAGTATATTTTAGCCCTGTGGATTTGAAAATGATTGCAGTAAAATATGCTTGATAATCTGATTGTAAATTAAGTAGTTATATAAAGATAACAGACTTACTAATATTGAAACACTGGTAATATCACTATAGGTATGTTAAATATAAGCAAAAGGTAATGAACATTTAGACTAGAAGCAAATTAAAATTTTTAATAGCATTTTATCTTCAGGCTCTTAAAGGTTATGATAATCTGTAATATTAAGAAATAAGCAGTGTTATTATTAATAATTGTTAGGTATGAATTCTAGGCAGGTTGGTTAAGATGGAAAAATGTTTAATCATTAATCAAGATCTCTAAAGATTAGGACTTTGATACCTTGCATTTTAACAGTTCTGGTAGTAGATAGTTTAACACTTGCTTCCCCTATAATAAGATGTCTTAGACCTGCAAATATGAAAATGATTGTATAGAGCTATGCTTGATAATTTGACTGTAAGATAATTAGTTATATAAAAATAGTAGATTGTATAACATTGAAACATTGGCAATAGGCAAGCGTGGTTACAGGTATCTTGAGTATAAGCCAAAGGTAATGAGAATGTGGAGTAGATATAGATCAGAATTCTTAATACTATTTTATTTTAAAGATTTTAAAGTTACGATAATCAGTTATATTAAGAAATAAGCAGTGTCTGGGTTAATAATTGTCTTTTGTTTCTTTTTTATTATTACTGAAACAATGAGTAGAAATAGGTTTGAATTTTCTGTGTGTTGTTTATTTTGGAAAAACATTTAATTGCTATAGCTATAAAGATCATGACTTTGTATCTTGTATTTTAATAGCCCTTGTAGTATACAGTATTATATCTGCTTTGTTTGCCCCCCCTCTCTTTCCTTCTTTTCTGTACCCCCCTCTCTTTTTTTTGCTTAATAAAACTTTTTTTAAAAAAAATGTAAAAGAAAGAAAATTACATATGGATATTACATATGAATATTACATTTATTTAAACATTACTTATGAAGCTGACATTATACTGAATTGGGCCAATGGGCTGTTAACGTCAATATTTAAAATTCAGACTGATAGCGGCATTCAGGCATAATAATAACAACAACAACAACAACAACAACAACAACATTCGATTTATATACTAGCCTTCAGGACAACTTAATGCCCACTCAGAGTGGTTTGCAAAGTATGTTATTATTATCCCCACAACAAAACACCCTGTGAGGTGGGTGGGGCTGAGAGAGCTCTGAGAGAGCTGTGACTGACCCAAGGTCACCCAGCTGGCTTCAAGTGGAGGAGTGTGGAATCAAACCCGGCTCTCCAGATTAGCGTCCTGCCACTCTTAACCACTACAACCACTACACCTGTCAGCATTTGGACTGACAGCGGTATTCTTTCCCACTGATGTCTTTTCCATCATTTCCTACCCGGTCCTTTTAACTAGATATACCAAGAATGGAATAGGATTGCCAACTCTGGGTTGTAATGTTTCCCAAGTAGACATTTTCTCTAAGGGAACTGATCTCTCTCGTCTGGAGATGAGTTTTCATTGCAGAACTCCAGGAGCCATCTGGATGTTGGCAACCACAACTCTGCTCACCTATTGTTTGTCTGGGTGAGAGGTACTGCTATGGTTGCCAACTCTAGCATAGGAAATTCCTGGAGATTTGAGGCAGTGCCTGAGGAGCATGGAGTTTGGGGAGATGAGGAAGGGATGTTATATTAGAGTCCACCCTCCAAAGCTGCAGTTTCTGGTTTCTGTGGTCTGGAGATCAGTTGCAATTCCAGGACAACACCAGGCCCCGCCTAGAGTGAGTGCAGCAATGTCCTCTGATAAGACCCATGGCTCTTGGAACTGGGCAAAGGCCATGGTAGCCACCTCAGTGGCCTTACTGAGCATTTCTGCCTGCCCACTGTCACTATTGTAAAAGACAGTACTGTCAAGACACACAGGTCCCCCTGACCCATTCTTTCGAGTGAGATTGTTGGCTCCCATTTCAGTGACTCAGTACCCTCATGGACCTTGTAGGGCCCCAAGGGCCCCAGTTTGAGAATGCAGCCATAGAGAATCACACCCCTCCAAGGTGGGTAGCCGTGTTAGTCTGTCTGTAGTAGCAGAAAAGAGCAAGAGCCCAGTGGCACCTATAAGACTAACAAAATTTGTGGTAGGGTATATGCTCTCATGAGCTACAGCTCACTTCTTTAGATATCTGAAGAAGTGAGCTGTGACTTATGAAAACTCATACCCTATCTGAAGATATCTGAAGAAGTGACTTGTGAATTACGAAAGCTCACACCCTCTCTGAAGATATCTGAAGAAGCGAGCTGTGTCTTACGAAAGCTCATACCCTCTCTGAAAATATCTGAAGAAGTGAGCTGTGACTTACGAAATCTCATACCCTATCTGAAAATATCTGAAGCTGTGACTTATGAAAGCTCATACTCTATCTGAAAATATCTGAAGAAGTGAGCTGTGACTTAAGAAAGCTCATACCCTATCTGAAAATATCTGAAGAAGTGAGCTGTGACTTATGAAGACTCATACCCTATCTGAAGATATCTGAAGAAGTGAGCTGTGTCTTACGAAAGCTCATACCCTATCTGAAAATATCTGAAGAAGTGAGCTGTGACTTACGAAATCTCATACCCTATCTGAAAATATCTGAAGCTGTGACTTATGAAAGCTCATACTCTATCTGAAGATATCTGAAGAATTGAGCTGTGACTTAAGAAAGCTCATACCCTACCACAAATTTTGTTAGTCTTATAGGTGCTACTGGACTCTTGCTCTTTTCTACACCTCTCCAAGTGTTCACTCCCTCCACTCATCTGCACGCATGTATGATACCTGGCAAACTTGAGAATCTTTCATTCTCAAGTGAGCGCTAACCACAACCCCCTGACCCCACAAGAAAGACAATTCACAGTTGTCTTACTTGAGAAACTCTACTACAACGACAAGGAATACAGGTCGCTGTGTCACTATCTTAGAAAACAAGACTTCTCCCCCCCCCTTCCCCCAAACAACCAATCCTTTCTACTGATTTTGTTGTGGCCATGCTGAAGACTCCATACCTTGTTCATACCACATTCCTGCAAATATTATTTTAACGGTTGTTATTAATTTTTTTCAGTGTTCTTTATCAAATTGATGTTGACGGCTTTAATTTTGGTGGGGGGGTGAGAGAGGGAGAAGAAAAAGGGAGATTTTGCAACACACATTGCTGGAACATCTTGGCTAATTGGAATACACCCTTTGGATATTTAGAATTGGCCCAGATACAGTCTTTAATGAATAACACTTTAATTAAATTTTTACATATTAAATACACTGTGGCAGAAATAGTTAGGCAAATGGCACAAACCATTAATCACGTACCAGTGAGTCAGACGGCGGAGGCACGCCATTAATATTGCTTAGGAAACACCCTTTCCTTTGAAGGGTATAGAGAAGATGCGGATAATTAAAACGAGAGATGGATACAGACGATAGGGAGATAAAGTGTCGGTGGCGAGTCGGAATAGGAAACGGAGAACCACAAAGGATGCTAAAGAGCCCTGATCAAAGCTGCCTTATTTCAAGGATGCTACTGAACTGATCCCGGCCTTGAATTCAGTGGTGCGTTACTCTCTAGCAATGGTAAAGCAGCTCCAAACAGGGCTGGGGAAGACACCAGAATCGATAGAAGTCTAGGGCAGATCTGGGAGGTTAAAATTCAGAGGATCAGCCAACTAAAATAGCTTTGGTTGCTGACATCCCTAAGAAATATGTTTTTTGGCTTTATGATACCCCCCTTTTGTTTTCCTTTAGAGTGGAGGCAGGCAAGTCTATCCTGCCCCCCACCCCAAACCAAGGGATGAGCCAGAATTTGAAACTTACTTTGCGTACCTTCATTCATTCTAGCAACTCAAAAAGCAAATCCCGCTGAGGGGGTGGCTGGCTTGCCGCGCGCCTCCTGTCCTGCGGGGCAGGCGAATGGCACGGGTGGGCTCCCAGCCACCTGCGCTGCCGCCGCCAGCTCCGTGACACTGGGCCAGCCAGCTTGCTGCGTGGGCGGCACACTCCGCCCTGCATGATGACGTCACAGAAATGACATCATCATGTAGTGCCGGGAGCATGCGCATGCGCGTGAGACTGGACTTGGGTTGCCCTGGGTGCCAGCAACCCTAGATCCGGCCTTGCCTTTAAGTCCAGCCCATCTATGAAGATCCTCCTCACATGCTATGCGCTCTGTGCCAATGCCTGCCGAGATGAGGCGAGTGGATCCATGTGCTGGGCTTTTTCAGTGGTGGCACCTCACCTCTGGAATGCCCTTCCTTTTGAGGATCTCCTAGTTTCTTCTCTACTCTCTTTTAGGTGTCAGGCCAAAATGTTTCTTTTCACCCAAATTTTTAATTAAGGGACTGGCACCTTTTAAACAATTTTTATAGTCTGCTTCTGGCTTGAGAACAGCTTTAGCTCAGTGTTTTGTGCTGAATTTCTTTTTATGTTGGTTTTTTATAATGTTCACAACTTTTAATGATTTTCTGCTGCTTTGTGTTTTATTGTGTTTTATTTCGGAGGCTGCTTGGAGTAGGTTCTCTGGAGCGGCAGAATAGAAATTTTCTAAATAAATATGTAGCAAAACCTCAGCTGCTAGATGAAAAAAGACTGTGATCGGTTCTTCCTCCATTTTGCATGTTAATTATGATAAAACTGTGGTAAACCTCCTCTGCCAAGAATCTCAGAGCTAAGGTTTTTGTGGACAGAAATCTTGCACCGTTTTGGCTCATTTTCCAACAGCCGCTAAATATTACCAGAAGTTAGAATATACAGAGTGAAAGAAAAGTGGAAGAGTTTGATCTAGTTGGTATAACAACATGGCTCTAGGTAAGGAGATGATGTAGTGAGGAATATGAAGGATTTAGGATTTGGTTGTTGTGGGTTTTCCGGGCTGTATTGCCATGGTCTTGGCAGCAGCCAGCTTGCTGCGTGGGCGGCACACTCCGCCCTGCATGACGACGTCACAGAAATGACGTCATCACGTAGTGCCGGGACCACGGCAATACAGCCCGGAAAACCCACAACAACCATCGTTCTCCGGCCGTGAAAGCCTTCGACAATACATCGATTTAGGATTTGCTCTACCTTTAAGGCAGAAGGACCAGGGAATTTAGTCAGGGAAAGAGGCTTCAGTTTTGGGATTTCTGCAGTTATATGTGTGACTAGCAACAGAGCCCGTTGTGTGGAAAAATACAATGGGTGCAAGAAAACCAATTTGGCAGGTCCCCTCTGTGGGGCCTTAGAAGGGCCGTGCCGGTGCGCCAGGCCTCCCTGCCACCTCCATGGCCACTGCAGGAACTTGGAAGGGCCGCACCACTGTGCTGAGCCTCCCTGCCACCTCCGTGGCCCCTCAGAGGGCTGGCACAGTCGGCAGGGAGGCCTGGCACGGTGATGTGGCCCTCTCAAGGCCCCGCAGTGGTTGCACCGGGCCTTCCCACCACAATGGTGGCCTCCTCAGGGCCCCGACCCAAGTCGTGTTGTTGACAACTCACTTCTTATCTCCGCGGAGTGCACCTGCGTGGGAATAAAAAGTGAGTCATCGCCAATACAGCCTGCCTTTTATATAGTAGGATGTTACCTATCTAACTTCACAAGTGAATGTGTAGACGTGCTTAAATGTACATGGATTGCCCCCCCTCCCCATCATGCATAGTTCAGCCCTAAGAGTGACTTATATGAGTCTCCTATCTAGTACAGGTAAACCAGATTGACTCTTGTTTAATGTAATTCTTACTTCATGTATTAATTATCAGTTTAATTTAGAGTATCTACTACCTTCTCGGGAGTCATATGGAACATAAAACTAGTATAGTATATGTGCTAGAGTTTTGAAGAATTGGATCTACCTCTGTCCCTCCAGGTGGAAACTTCTAAGGTAATTTGGGCCAATCACCTTCTTTTAGTCTAGCCTGACTCATAGGGCTGTTGTGAGGAGGAAATGGAGAAGAGAAACGTGTATGCTGCTCTAAGCTTCTCGGAGAATGTGTGAGGTTAAACATAATTGTAAAAATTCATCCCTAGAGACAGTCTGCACATTCAACCATGGTTGAAGTGCCGTGGTGGGATCTTAAAAATGTATCTTCTGAGCTTTCCAAAGTGGTCAGATTATCTTGGAATAAGGGTCCATTCAACTCACTGTCCGTTAGGTGAAATCCTATGTAGCCATGTCATAACTGAATAGCTCCAGCTGTCCATTTCCACCCCATAAGCCTCGAAAAATAGGAAAAGATATTTTTATCCAGCCCTGTTGGCAACTCTACCATCAGCTCAAAAAAACTAAGGAAGTCCTTGCTACATCAGAACCAAGGTCCATCCAAGTCCACCACCACTTCTACAATATGACCCCAAGGAGCTCGCAAACAAAGCACGAAGGATATGCCCCGCCCAGTTCTTTGTTGGCAGGATTTGGTAATCAGCGGTATATTGTTTCTGATCATGGAAATCCTTTCCGCATTATCATGGCTAAAAGCCATTGACAGCCCTGTTCTCCAGGAACATGTCTAGTCTTTCTCAAAAACCATTAACGTTGGTGGTCTCCAATACCGTGGCTGTGTCTCAGACAAATACCAGCATCACACCTCATCCAGAAATTAACTTATCAATGAAAAGAGATTGTGGAAATTAATTGTTGGAGCGGAGTTGCTTGAGAAAATGTGTGTGTGTGTTTGTGTAAAAGGCCCTTGCAAACAACACTGTGCTTCAGCCATCTTTTGAAAGGAGGTTGGTAGACATTCCCAAAAAAGCAGGTTATGACCTGTGACCTTTCTATGAGAAATTGTTGCCTTTTAGGATGTGTTAGGAGGTCCATCCTTTTCATCAAATGCGTGTTTCTCCTTGCTGGGGGAGGCAATCACACCAGTATATCATTAACTCTCCGAGAAAAGGGGGCCGTAAAAGGCCTTGATGGGGGACCTTCGCCCGCACCCTGCTGAGGTCTGCTCGGAGCACAATATCCCAGAGACCAGGAGATTAAGCTAGAGAGAAAAAGTGAAAATGCTTTTTCACGATTCACACGCCCTTTAGATTGTTTTATTAAACCATTTGAATAGGGATTTCCCTTTCGGCCAGCGACAGGGGCCGGCCATCGCATAGTTCTGGGTTGCTATGACTTGGCTGGTTTTTGCCAATCAGTGGCAAGGGGGAACTTCATATAAAATATCTCGGGCCATTGTTAGCCTAACGCGCCGTGACACCTCCATGACAAAAGGGGATTCATTCACCCCAGCAGGTAATAAGGACGACTGGCCCTCCCGACCAAGCGAGGCTGTCAAGAGAAATCATGCCAAGGGAGACGGAGCCTCACATTCCATTCTCAGGTGGGCTCGGGCTGATCCCTTTGTTCGCAGGACCCACTGATCACAGAAAATGGTTTTCTGCAGGGTGAGGGTGCAGGGAAGCAGAGAGAGGGGTTTATAAAAATAATGTTGCGGAGACGGCCTCAGAAGACCAGCTCCTCGTGCAAATAACGTTGCTGAGAGAAAGCGGGCCAGGGGTTTTGTTGGTAGAGAGCAAGCTCAGATGGCCTGTGACTCCTTTCCTGTGGTGGGACACTACCTTTTAAGATCACGCTTTGGAAGCCTGGGGCAGTCATCCATTCCAACTTTGTGCTCTGAAAGCAATGGCCTAAAAATGGCCACTGGACACAAAGGGCCGATTTAGCAAAGGTTATTCAACATGAGAGCGGAATTGTTCCTCCATATATCCGTTACTTGTATCCCGTTGTTTTCTCTACATAGCATAAGGTAGTGTTAATGGGGGTCTCTCAGGTTTTCACCCTCACCTAGGAAGCCAGGGCTCCCATTATGGTGGGAGATCTCCCACCGGCGACCCTCACTGCGGGCACCGCTGCTCTGTCTGCCAGAGGGAGACTAATAAGCTGAAAAATCTCTGCTGGGTGATGGCATTACATCGCTTCTGGGGAAACCAGAAGTGACATCATGCCTCTCTAGGAATTGCTGGAAAGTCAATGGTTTTACCACAGTCTGACTAACTGGAAAGCAAACAGAACACTGACTGAGCTTGATGGATCCATGGTTGGAGACAACAAAGCTGGTCTTATAGTTTCAGGTATATCTGCTTATTGCCCCCCTCCACCCTGCTAAATATTACTTGCACAGCAAGCAAAGCCGCTTGCCTCTTGGAACAGAGGGAAAATTCAATTCCAAGATCAAACGTCATCATCTGTCTCTGTCTCATCCGCTGTTTTCGTAAAGCACATTGACCTATTGTGGAAGTGTTAATGTGCCAGCTGTTCACTACATCAGGTCAGATCCTTCAATTCAGCTTAACAAATAGTGGCAATTTCCATGAATGCAAGGAAACATCCACCAGAGGAAAACTCCACCAAGGCTCCTTGTACTAGCGGAAAGCTGGTTACATTGGATAGAGAAGGCTCCACTCTTACCCACATAGAAGCACAAGACCTAGTCCTCTGTGCTGCAGTCATGACATTGAAGCTTCTGGTGTTGATTGGTTCCGCTGATATAATAGAATCATAGAAGCATAGGGTTGGAAGAGATCTCCAAGGTCATCTAGTCCAACCCCCTGCACAATGCAGGAGATTCACAACTACCTCCCCTTCCCCCCACACACACATCCAGTGACACTTGCTCCATGCCCAGAAGATGGCAAAACACTGTCAGGAAAACACTGCCAAACTGGCCTAAGGAGAATTGCTTCCTGACCCCAAAGTGGCAATCGGCATTACCCTGGGTGTGTAAGAAGGGGCCACGAAAACTAAGCATTGATGCAACCCTTCCTGCCCCCCCTTCATGATCTTCCCAGGTTCACAGACTCAGCATTGCTGTCAGGTGGCCACCTAGCCTCTGCTTAAAAACCTCCAAAGAAGAAGAGCTCATCACCTCCTCCCGAGGAAGCCTGTTCCACTGAGGGATTGCTCTAACTGTCAGGAAGTTCTTCCTTAGTTGTAGTTTGGCCATCAAATGATGTTCTCCAATCTGTTCCAGACTGAGGTGGTCTGACCTTCCTCTCACGATCTGCCTAGGTTCACAGAATCAGCATGGCTTGTATGAGAAGTACCTAACAAGTCCCAATGTCTTTGTTAAATGCTTTTCCAGTTTACTGTTCAGGGAAGAGATTACTTGTAGTGGTAAACTCCAACAGCCAGTGGCCTTTTTTAGACAGGTATAAAGTAAAGGAAAATGCTACAAACGTCCAAATGCTCAGTAAATCAAGCCACCCAAATGCTTGCAGTCCAGTTATTGCAAGAGAAGGGAAACTGGTCCATTGGGCTGGAATGAAAACCTTTCACAAGTGATAGGACTAGGGCTGCCATCTTCCAGTTGGCGCCTGGGGTTCTTCTTGGTCATAGATCCAGAGGAGTTAGCCGTGTTAGTCTGAAGTTACAAAATAGTAAAGAGACCAGTAGCACCTTTCAGATTATCCCACTTTATTGTTGCATAAGCTTTCGAGAACCACAGCTCTCTTTGTCAGATGCATCTAGGAGGTAGAGAAGCTAAAGAGAAGAGAAAAGCAGCTGAAGGAAGAGTGTAAATTAGGCAGAGAACTGAAAAACTTCAAGAAGGGGTAGTGACGGTAGCCTTACCTTTAAAAGCCATCATTACCACATGTCTGAAGGACCCTGTGTGATCCAGCATGCTACATATTTTCTTGGACCAAACTGCTGAAGATGCTTCTCTTGGAGTAGCAGAGTTGGCCAGAACTCGCTCATGTGCTTTCATTGCTTCCTGCCCAAGAGGTCTGGGACTCTACCTGGAGACTCAAAATCTCTCCTTGCTCTAAGTTTTTAGGAGGGCTCCTGGATAGGCCAGGAGAGCCTGATCCTGTCAGATCTCAGAAGCTAAGCAGGGTCAGCCTTGGTTAATAGTTGGATGGGGGACCTCCAACGAAGACGAGGGTTGCAGAGGCAGGCAATGGCAAACCACCTCTGTTAGTCACTTGCCATGAAAACCTCACCTGGGGTTGCCATAAGTCTACTCTGACTTGAGGCCAGATTTCATTCATTTGTTCGGGTTTCATTCATTTGATCTCCTAGCTCTAAACCATCTGGTTATGGTCCACAGCACCTCTGCATCTTGACTGGCCCTTCTTTGCAACACCCTTCCCATCTTCTGACCTGGATATAAGGACAGGTAGGTCTCCATTCTGACAAACTGAGCTTTGGCTCCCAAATGCTTATACCTTGGGAAATATGGTTGGTCTTTAAAGTGCTACTGGACTCAAAGTTTCTTTTACTGGATAGCCCAGGCAAACCTGATGTCATCATATCTCAGAAGCTAAGCAGGGTCAGCCTTGGTTAGTAACTGGATGGGAGGCCTCCAACGTTGACCAGCGTTGCAGAGGCAGGCAATGGCAGACCCCCTCTATTAGTCTTTTGCCATGAAAACCCCACCAAGGGTCGCCATAAGTAGCTATGACTTGACGGCACTCCCCCCCCCCCCCAACTACAGACTAACACTGCTGGTACCTTGGCTTAGTTAAAGTGTTTTTAAAAAAAAATTGTAATTGTTTTTTTTATTTTTATTATAGAAAAATGAAAAGATAGAGCGAAGAAGGAAAGTAAAACATAACAAAAATACAACTACAAGGAGACAACAGTGGCCTACATACAAAGTAAAAAAAAACAGTAAAAAGCATTAATAAGCATATTATTAATCCATTACAGTTTTTCGCCTACAACACTTCCTTCTTCAGGATCCATCAGCTTGAGGTCTAATTAATGTCTTTTTTCTAGGGCTTTCTGGGAAAAGAGGTGGTGGAACTCAGTGGTGGAACTCAGGACTGCACAATGACGTCACTTTGGGTCAGCTGGAACAAGGGGGGAGTTTTTTAAAGTTTAAATCGCCCTTGGCGAAAATGGTCACATGGCCGGTGGCCCCGCCCCCTGAACTCCAGACAGAGGGGAGTTTAGATTGCCCTCCATGCCACTCTAGCCTCTGGAGATCAGGGGGGTGGGGCCACCGACCATGTGACCATTTTCAAGAGGTGCCAGAACTCCGTTCCACCACGTTCCTGCTGAAAAAAAGCCCTGCTTTTTTCTATATCTCATCTTCTTGATATCCCAGATCCTTATTCTTGAAAATCAAACCCACAAATCATTAATTCATATTTCTTTGTCTCTTGTAGATAGTCTATAAAGGGTTTCCACTGTTCCTGGAATATAGAGAGTGTTTTGTCTCTGATTAACGCTGTTTGGCCATCTCAGCTAAGTTCATCATCTTTCTAGTCTAATGATATCTTCCAATTTTTGAGCACTTAGTTAAAGTGTTTTGATGGTTCCCAAGGAGGATGTTTTATCGGCTGACTTACGGACTGAAAAGTCATAATCCACCTTGAGTCCTAGTGAGATATGTGGACAATAAATGGAAATCATCATTGTCAAGCTAGAACAGTTTCTGAATGAACGAATGAACAAATGAATGAATGAATGGCCCTTGGTTATCTGCTCTGACCATTCCGTGGACATCTTTCTCAGGTCCAACCAAAATTATAGCCAAAAGCCACCAGTCCACAGACCCTCAGCCAAGATTTTTCCATCAACTCAGGGCAGCAATGTGCTGGTACAAGTCACAAAGGTAAAAGGGAAATTCCTTCTCACAGAAATTCCTTCTCCCTTTCCTGGGGGAAAGGGAATAGAGAGAATAAATATGGTTTTTAAAAAAAACAAAAACAGATAGTTTGGTAATCAAACCGATTAAACCTTGGCAAAAAACCAGGCGAGATGAAGATCATCCAGAACAAAAGTAAGAAGAGACTTGGAAGTTTTTACCATGTGTTTAATTTATTGATAGTGCCGCTGAAGTGCGTGGGAGGGAATAGCTCAAAGGTGGGAAGGCAGTAATGAGTTCCTTCCATCTAAAAGAGGGAGGAGGTTCTAGGCCAGCTTGGCTTGGGGCAAAAATATTGGGAACGTTGGAAACCAAATATTGATGCTGCCGAGCTCCTTTTCAGGATGAACTCTGCTTTCTGCCTCATCATGTCCCACTGAAGCGTATCGCCTCCAGATAAACCAAGGCATGGCTGTTCATTAGAATCATTTTTCATTAGAACCGGTTCCCCCAATTTTCTGATATCAGAAGAAAGTTTTTCCTAAATTAAAGGGGGGGGGATACATTCCATTCTTGCACTCAAAAACACCTACTTTAGACAATATTCGGTGGGTAGCCATGTTGGTCTGCAGTAGAACAGCAGGATTAGAGTCCAGGGACACCTTAGAGACCAAGAAGATTTTCAGGATATGAGATTTCATTGGTCAAAGCTGGTATCTGAAGAAGGGAGGTCTGACATTTGACGGCTTATACCCTGAAAATCTTGTTGGTCTCTAAGGTGCCACTGGACTCAAATCCTACTATTTAAACCATGTGTTAGGCTTGGTTCACACAAGACAGAGAATGAAGTGGAAGACCCATGAGGTGGTAGAATGGACCCTGCCACATCAGACTGCAGAGGCTGGATTCCAGCTTTGAATAGTTTTTTGCATTTTAAAAAAACTCCTCACAAATAGAAAACTAGCAGAGCAAGAAGGAAGGTTGGGTGGCGGGCCCCCTTCTTTTTACGTGTTGGGCAGATTCTGTACGGCAGGGGATTTTTAACACAGGGAAGCATTCAAAAATGTTTTAGGTGGGTAGCTGTGTTGGTCTGCAGTAGACAAGCAACATTTGGGTAAAAACCCCAAGTGACAAAGGATACTTCTTGGAATCGCCAGTACTCCAGGGCTTTTTTTCTGGGAAAAGAGGTGGTGGAACTCAGTGATAAAACTCAGGACTGCAAAATGATGTCACTTTGGGTCGGCTGGAACAAGGGGGGAGTTTTTAAAGTTTAAATTGCCCTCGGTGAAAATGGTCACATGGCTGGTGGCCCCACCCCTTGATCTCCAGACACAGGGGAGTTTAGATCGCCCTCCGTGCCACTCAGCGGCCCTCTCCTCAAAGCAGTAGAACTATAAGTGAGGTGAACAAAATCATCTATGGTCTGTGTGTACAGAACATCCATGTAGGGTGGTCATGTACCGCCCCCGCCAACACAGGCAGCCAAATCTGCATATTATGCAAATTGTTTGCCAGCTATTAGGGGTGCCATTCCACCACCCAAGGCAGGGGATCCTCTGCTCCCACTCTCCCCCTGCCCACTTACTTGGCCGGTGGGGGGGGCACGTTCCCTGGGGCACCCCCCTTGGCAGCGTGGCATGCCCACAGGCAGTGCAGCACCCTCCCGTGCCTACAGTTGCCCGATTCAGGACAAAATGCGCCCTGCAGTGGGCCCATTTGGGGCTGAATTGTGCCCCGCTGTGGGCTGATCCAGGCCCTTGGTGAGCGCAGTAGTGCTCCCAGGCCGCCCTTTGACCCACATGATGATGTCACTTCCTGGAAGTGACATCATCGCACACGCCGGGAGCTAGGAGCACAGCAACGTAGGTGCCGGGCTTCCAATCTCCCGCCAAAGGAGTCAAGGGACCCAGCAACCCTACCAGCTATGCACTCCAAATGCATTCAGTGTTGCATTGCAGAGTAGTTGCTCCGCATCTGCACTTGGAAGTCACCGAGAAAAAATTGCAGAAGGCTGAAAAGACAATTCTTTTCTGTGATTGTTTTTGCTCAGGGCAGGATTTGTTCAGGCTACGAATCAGCAGAAACTTGAAGCAAATTACTTGACTCAGTAGAAGGTTGCGATGTTCATAGCATGCCAGTGATTATCAACCTTTCTATCTCTTGGGAGGAGAGGCGGCTCGGCAGCAGTTCATATGCTTTGCACACCAGAGGTCCCAGGTTCAATCCCAGAAATCTCCAGCTAAAGGGGTCTCTCCACTGCAATTTTAGAGGGGTTCTTAGAGGCTGACTCTTTGGGGGGCCCCAATCTTCCCCTTCCATGTCGAGACACATACATCAAATAGACAGAAGCCAGGCATAGCTTCTACCATACATTCTGATTAGTCACTTCGGAAATCTGTTCCCCAGTTCCCCGAGGCAAGAGCAGCAGTGATGGATGGGAGAATTAGCGGGGGTGGGGAGCAGTTGGAAAGTCAGGGAATTGGTTAGGCAAAAAAGATGTGAATGCTCCAGCTCTTCCCCAACTTGGTGAGGCTTTTGTTCATTCTTGATAATATGCAGCATTGACATCATCAACCATTTTCAAGTTTGTGGTTTAATCCCTACGGCAGCCCGCTAAAGGAGATTAATGTTCTATTCAGATATTAAAGATGGTGAGGTTGGCAAATTTCGTCACTCACATCCGACGAAGAGAGCTGTGGTTCTCGAAAGCTTATGCTACAATAAAGTTGGTTAGTCTTAAAGATGCTACTGGACACTTCCCTTCTATGGGTGTCTGAAGAAGGGAGTTCTGACTCTTGAAAGCTTACACCCTGAAAAACTTGCTGGTCTCTAAGGTGACACTGGACTCAAATCTTTAAGTTTCATGGCCAAAAGGGGATTTGAACTCAGTCTTCCAGGTCTCAGATTCCCAGGCAGGAGCTTTGGAGATGGGCATTGGAGAGTCGTGTTTGTGTTATGGTACTGCTACATCTTTTCCAGGGAAAACCCAGAAGTGATGGAGGGTAGCTCTTGCAATAGCTGGATACTCTTTGGTTTTATCATAGAGCTTCCAGCAATTCCTTGATCTGCCCCATGCAGATCTACTTCCCCTGGAAATTACATGGCAGCACACATGACGCGGTTTTTCTCCTTCCCCCACTCAGAGTGATGGTGGGAAACAAGATCTATACCCAGTATTCTGTACTGGTGTTTGATTATTCTTTCTTTTTTATTTAAACCACTTTATGCCATTTATACATGATATGTCTAAAAATAATGTTGGGAAATGGATGCATTTTATTCCTGACAATTTAACATGTGGGAAGGGAAGCTAGTGCAAAAATAAAGGCTCATCTCTCAGTTTCACCTCCCAGACAAGAGAAATTAAATCAAGGTGGCGACATTGATATTGAACCACACAGCTTTTGGGATTCAGTTTCATCCCTACAGTGACTGCTGTGTCTCTGCATGAGTCATTCCTCTCCTCTTGTCTCCTTCCAGTCAGCTTTTGCACTGGACATGATGGGATGCCTGATTCAGTCCCAATGCAGAGGTGCAACATACTCAAAAAAAGCACATCCAGAACAGAGACTCACCTAGAAAACACAGAGAGAGGGCATCGCTTAGGGCTACTAATTCATATTCTGACACACCCTCAGAGAAAACTTTGCAAGTGACTAAGGGTGAAGTGTACCACCAATTTTAATTCCTAACAGAAGTGTACTTTGTCTATCAGATGTTTAGGAAATATTGGCCTGGAGGTCCACCAAAGTCCTAGCCTGTACACTTTCAAAAGAGGCTCCATTTGAGGCAGGTATATTCCATAGTCAGAACGAAGCAGGCATTGAATAACACGCGTTTAATTGGGAATTTCTGTTGTATATGTCTTGTTTGCTTTTTCACTGTTGTTACCCACCCCAAGTTCATGGGACAGGGCAGGATAAAATTCAAAGTGAAGAAACAAACAAAATGATTACCTGGTGGCTCCAATGAGAAATTAGGAGATTTCCAGGTCTACAACAGACATAACAATGTTCAGGTCTCTGGCTTATCCCTTCCAGAGCTCAAGCACATGGCACAGGGAAATTGACACCCTTTAACAGGAGCAGGAACTTTTTCCGGGGGGGGGGGGCGCCCTGGGCTACAAGTAGGGTTCCCAACTTCTAGGTGGGGCCTGGAGATCTCCCAGAATCATTAGTGGTTAGAGTGTCGGCCTCAGATCTAGGAGGCCAAGGATCAAATCCCCGCTCTGCCATGGAAGTTTGCTGGGTGACCTTGGCCCAGTCACACACTCTCAGCCTAACCTACCTCACAGGGTTGTTGTGGGGATTAAATGGCAGAGGAGAGAATTATGTAAACTACCTTGGGTTCCCAGGAGAGAAAGGTGGGGTACTAAGTGAATGAATGAATGAATGAATTCCAGACTACAGAGATCTGTTCTCCTGGAAGAAATTTTGTAATCTGTTTTTTTAAAAAAAATTGTAATCCCTTTGCTGTTTTACTGAAGTTTTCATACGTATAAATTCTACCTTGAGTCCCAGTTAGAAAGGCAGACTATAAATGATGATGATGATGAAGATGAAGAAAGAGAAAGGGCTTTCAAGGGTGGAGTATTGAATTGCATCTCTGCTGAGCTCCCTCCCTTCCCCGTACTTTGCTGTCCTCAGAATCCACGCCTAAATTTCCAGGGATTTCCCAAGCTGGAGTTAGCAAATCCAGCTAAAAGTCTATTTTGATTAAATAGTTTTTCTCCCTTCTTTCATAACTCCTGGGATTGAACATCTGAGACGGGGCTGTGGGGCGGGGGCCACGTTCACCCTGCTCAGAGAAATGGTGCTTTGGGTTTCTCCAACCTTCTGCCTTGCACCCACGCTGGGCACAGGGCCCAAGCTGGCGCTGCCCAATTTCACACCTGGCTTCTACCAGCCCCGCTGGGGCTATGACTTCTGGGGACGGCGCGGGTTTCTACTCTGTGGTTTTGCGCTCCCCTGAGAGGAATGCTCTCCGTTCCCCTCTAGGTAAGGATTCCTCGCCACCGTCCTGCTTACCCACCAGCTGACTTTCCAGGAGCCCTTCCAGTCAAGTTGCAACCTGCTGCCTGTCTCTGCGGCAGCTACCCAAACCCACCCAGGCAGGCTGACATGACACTCCACTCCTTGCTCTCCCGCTCCTTATCTTTGCTGCCGAGGCACTTACATTTTTATATGGCATCTTAATAACCCCTCATTTCCATTACAAGGGCATGCTTTCCTCCCGTTTATCTCCTTCTGCAAGGCCAGGCTTTCTTCAAGCCAGGCTGCCTCAGGCACTGACCCAGGAGCGCTCCCAGGCTCAAGAGGGTCAGGCCAGCCAGAGAAAAAAACCAAATCCTTCTCAAGGGGCAGGAAGTGAGTAACAAATATCTGGACTCCCCAACACACTCGCACACAAAGCAAAGCTGAACCTGATGCCCCGACCACGAGGGAGGTAAATCCAGGGCCCGGGATTTGATGATAGTTCCAGGCTGCTGGGATGACTCAGGGTTTGGACAGCAAAACATGGGTGACCAGGAACAGGGCACTAAAAAGCACATTTCTGCGTTTTCAGAGTCCACCATGTCAAACCAACATACCTTTGAATAGATCCAGAGGAGTTAGCCGTGTTAGTCTGCAGTTGCAAAATAGTAAAGAGTCCAATAGCACCTTTAAGACTAATAAACTTTATTATAGCATAAGCTTTCGAGAACGACAGCTCTCTTCATCAGATGCATCGTCAGCTTTCGAGAACCACAGCTCTCTTTGTCAGATGCATCATCAGCTTTCGAGAAACACAGCTCTCTTCATCATCTGACAAAGAGAGCTGTAGTTCTGGAAAGCTTATGCTTCAATAAAGTTTGTTAGTCTTAAAGGTGCTACTGGACTCTTTATTATTTTCTATACCTTTGAATGCACTTTAAGTATAGAAATTCTCCTTTATCAAATCTACTGATTTATTTGGACAAGTGGAGGGAGGACATAAGAGTTGCCAATCTCCAAATGGGGGCTGGAGCTCTTCCGGAATTACAACTGATCAACAGGCTACAAAGACCCATTCCCCTGAAAAAAATTGGCACCTTCTGAAGGTGGCTTTTGTGGCATCACTTCCCTGCTGATTTCCTTCTCCTCCCCCAAATAGTAAAGAGTCCAGTAGCATCTTTAAGACTAACCAACTTTATTGTAGCATAAGCTTTCGAGAACCACAGCTCTCTTCATCATATGCAACTTTATTGTAGCATAAGCTTTTGAGACCCACAGCTCTCTTTGTCAGATGCATCGGCAGCATTCAAGAACCACAGCTCTCTTCATCAGATGCATCGGCAGCTTTCGAGAACCACAGCTCTCTTCGTCAGATGCATCTGACGAAGAGAACTGTGGTTCTCGAAAGCTTATGCTACAATAAACTTGGTTAGTCTTAAAGATGCTACTGGATTCTTTACTATTTCCTCCCAGGGAACTGATATCTGTAGTCTGAAGACCATTTGTCATTCTCGGAAAACTCCAGTCCCCTCCTGGAGGCTTAGGGTTGCCAGCTCCAAGTTGGGAAATTCCTGGAGATCTGGGGGTTGAAACCTGGAGAAACCTGGAGAAAGTGGGGTTTGGGGAGGAAAAGGACCTTGGCATGGCATAATTCCATACAGTCCACTCCCCAAAGTAGCCATTTTCTGCAGATGAACTGATCTCTGTGGCCTGGAGACTTGTTGTAATTCCAGGAGATCTCCAGCCACTACCTGGAGGCTAACAATCCTATGGAGGCTGGTAACCTGACTAGTTTACTTGGGGCGAGAGAAGTTATGCTTTAGTCCGGCTGTCATGTGAAGAGGTTAAAATCTCTTTGAGTCCATGCATTAGGGTGTTGGCTTTATTTCCATGGAATCTTAATTTGTTGTTTGTCAGTCCAAGACTTTGAGATGTGGTTGGCTTAGCTTTTGGACCCGAGTAATTTATCTCTTTATTCAAAACATTTTCTCATATGCCTAAAGTGGCTTACGAAAGGTAAACAACGATTTAGAGAAAATACAGCTATCAGTAAGTGCAAGGCAAACTACTTCACAGACTTACGGGCCAATATGTGGTTCAGAGATGCCTGTCCATCACACAATGACTGCAGCAGAATCTTTTTTATATTTTTTGTAATCTGCCTTGAGTTCCAAGTTAGAAAGGCAGACTATAAACGAAGTGGATAACTAAATAATAAACATCAAGTGATGACTTCCCAGATATTGTCGCGTTGGATTCTTGCTGCAGACTTCTGCATCTCCTTGCTCTTTGTTTAATTTTGAGAAATTCAAAAAATGGCAATTATGCAGAGGGGAAATGATCAGAGCAGATGGCCGGTGGAACTGCTTGCCTAGGGAAGCTGTTTACTTGCTTTCCCTGAAGGATTTCTAAAGACAAGTCTGGAGAAGTTACTGGCAGGCACGATTTAGTTCAGAGATACGACAAAACATTTTTTCCCAGTCTTGCAGGATATCTTACATTCTGCAAGTGAAGATCCACAGCAGGCTTCCCCGGGGAAACTTCCACTCTCCAACAAGTTTTGTACAGTGAATTGTCACTTTAGTATCAGAGGACCACAAAACTATTTTCCCTTTGGGCCCTTTCAGATGATCCATTTTTAACACAAGAAATGCACAGTAGTCCAGAGACATCCTTTCCAGAGACGGCTTGTCTGTTGCAAAGCAAAGCCCTAAACGTGCGGTCCCACGTGACTACAAGCCGAAAGAAAACTTCCGTAAATGGAAGCCCTTGAATCAAGCTATTAATTCCTGAAGTAGTCCAAGAACGTGGTACTCTTATCAGGGCAAACGTGTGATTTCCCCCCCCCCCCCAATATTTTAATGTTATATTTTAATGCCATTTTACTGTAACACACTAGAACCACAACAGCTTGAAACTGTAATTAAAATGTACCCTTTACTCTCAGCCTCCCAGACCCTCCTGATTAATAGCTGATTTGATGTACAAATTAAAAGTTGCAACCTTTGTTTTCACAGATCAAGCAGTAGCCTTGAAGCTTTTTAAAAAATATTTACAAACGTGTAATATTTCATGCTTGCTTTATGGTAAAATGATTATCAAAGGCTATAAGTCACAATAGCCAAATGGACCCTCCATGTTCAGAAGCAATATACCTTTAAGCAGAGCCCAAACCACAGACATAAGACCATGTCCTGCTAATAACCTTCATCAGATACTGGGCAACTGAGTTAAAGAAAAGCTGAAATATGGGTATGAAGAAACCCAGAGCAATTAAAACGAATTATTTGCAACTGCTTCATGAAAGAATATGGACGCCTTTACTCAAAAAAATAATAATCTAAGGAAAAGTAAAACAAAAATAAGCTAACCATTTCTGCCCACACTGAATGACAGTTGTATAAATAATGAAACCAACATTTCTGGTTTCCAGAATTTCCAATTTATAGAAATCAGGGCCCAGACAATCGTGCATCTCCATCGTCCATTTCATGCAAATTTCAGGATCATGCAGCCTCCCTTTGCCTTGGGGTTGTGCAACAAAGTGAGAGGGGGTTTAACCCTTCACCCTCCACTAGATTTTGCTGTCCAAAACCAGGATCCCTGCTTTGTTAGCATAAAAAAGGATCCTCTCTTCCCATATGCTCCCTTGGGCAAATTATACTGCTTAGATCATTACCTGCTAGTTGCCCCTTCCCTTAGTGTAGCTAGGCATGCCAGGTCTCCCGCTGGCAAGCTCTGTTACCCACCACCACTGCGGGCAGCAGCAGAAGAAAATAAAAAACAGCAATGTCACCAATTTCACCATATCATTTCTGGGCGCAGCCCGGAAATGACAAAATGTAGCTCTAGGAATTGCCAGAAACTCTATGGTTTTCCCAGAGCTACCCATTGCCACTTCCAGGTTGTACCTGGAAGTGATATGGTGATATTAGTGATGTCATCATCATCATCATCATCACTCACATACCCTTGTCCCCGTCCCAGCCCTCCTACCAGTTTCCTGGCTGAGCCAGGCAACCCCAACGGGCATCAACCACAAGCTGTGCTTTTTCTGGAATGCCCTGAGGAGGTGGGAGAAGTGTGGCTTCTATTTGCTGAAGCATTCATGTGTTATAAGACATCTTCCTTCAGCCCCAGACTTTATGCAGTGTGATCAGTTACCATGTTCATAGTCAAAACGAGCCCTCTTCCTCTGCAGCAATCGATTCTAACAGCCTGCCATTTCTCTCCTTGCAGCCACAAGGGAGTCCGCCTTCGTCCATGCCATCGCCTCTGCAGGGGTGGCTTTTGCAGTGACCAGATCCTGTGCCGAAGGCTCAGCCACCATCTGTGGTTGTGACACGCGTCACAAGGGTCCCCCAGGAGAAGGCTGGAAATGGGGCGGCTGCAGTGAGGATGTGGAATTTGGGAGCATGGTGTCCCGGGAGTTTGCAGATGCACGAGAGAACCGACCAGATGCTCGATCGGCCATGAACAGGCACAACAATGAGGCTGGAAGGACGGTAAGAAAAATGCACATGAACGTACATAAAGCTACCTTATATTGTCGAAGGCTTTCACGACCAGAGAATGTTAGTTGTTGTAGATTTTCCGGGCTGTATGGCCGTGGTCTTGGCACTGATGCTACACCTCTGAAGATGCCAGTCACAGCTGCTGGCGAAACATCAGGAACTACAATGCAAAAACCATGGCCATACAGCCCGGAAAATCTACAACAACTAAAGCTACCTTACTTTGAATCAAACCATTGGTCCATCAAGGACACTCAGCGGCTCCCCTGGGTCCCAGGTACAGAAACGTCTTTCACATCACCTACTGCCTGGTCCTTTTCACTGTTAGGGATTGAACCAAGGACTCTACTTGCCAAACAGATGCTCTACCCATTGAGCCACAGCTCCTCCCCAATTCCTTGTGCTTTGCTCTGTCCTTCAGCACAGCTTCCTAGTTGTCCTAACTGCCAATATCACAAGCAATGACAATAGCTCTAGGAATCACCAGAAACTCTATGCTTTTACCATAGACTTCTGGAAACTACGCTTTTACGATAGTGTTTTCAGCAATTCTTAGAGCTACTGCCATTGCTTCTGGGTTTTCCCCAGAAGTGATGTCATCACACTTGTGCCTTACTCTATGTCCTCGCCCTCAACCCTCCCACTCGTTGTCAAGCTCAGCCATGTTGCATGCCAAGTTACTTGGGGACTTGGTCTGAACTATGGAATGGAATATGGATTAGGAAAACCACCTCCCCCTGGTTTTCCTAATCTGTCTGCGAAAACTTCCAATGGTGAGCTCAAGTTCCATTGGACGTAGAATCATTTGGTAATCCTGAAGACAGCCCTTTCAGCAAAGAAAAACTGGCCCAATCCTGTGCAAGAAAGCAGGAAGAATTGCACAGTTCATGTGCAATAACCTAGTTTCTGCAGACACCCTAAGAGGTTGAGGGCCAAACTAGACGTGACGTTGTCCACGGGTCTGACACCATTTTAAAGCAATTTTAAAATGCCATGAGAGCCCAATCCTGGTCATTGTTAAATAGCTTTAAAAGGGTGGCAGCATCCATGAGTTGGACCCGTGTCTAGTTTAGCCCTGACATTCCTTCATATATGTGAAGCTGGTTTATATTGAACCAGACCTCTGGTCCATCAAGGTCAGTATTGCCTACTCAGACTGGCAGCAGGTCTCCAGGGTTATTCTCATCACCTGCTACATGACGCCAGGGACTGAACTGGGGACCTTCTGCATGCAAAGCAGACGCTGTACCACTAGGCCACATCCACCTCCCACCTACCTAGGTAGATGTCATTTATACCCCTCTCCTCCTTTAAGGAGTTCAGGCCGGTGCGGACGGCTCCCTCTCATCCATGTGCTCCTCAGTGCTCTGATCGGAGATCTTTTATTCCTCCCTGCAAGGAATCCACAGGCTACGCCAGGACGGATCACTTATATAATCCTTGTGCATTACGCATAAGAACCAGCTGAAGCCAGGCGATACTTCGGGACGGGAATCATGAAAGTGGAGCATTTGTTAATATGTTAATAGACTTAGCAGGTCTAATTCCAGGAAAGGACCAGATAGATTGACCATGCAGGGGCCGTCGAGGGGCTTGTAGTTGCACACTTGTTGCAGGATAAAGGGTAGATACTATGTAGTCTCCATGAATTCACATTTCTTTTGAAAGCCATCAGTAATGGCAGCTTCCATTCAATGAAGGGTTAGAACCATAACTCTGAGAAATTAAGAATTTCTATTTTCTACCAGTTATACCTAGGTCATGAAATCAGTTCCTTATAGAGGTGCAGATACCATGGACAGCCCAAAAGACAAATAAGTGGGTACTAGATCAAATCAAGCCTGAATTCTCCCTAGAAGCTAAAATGACAAAACTGAGGCTATCGTACTTTGGTCACATCACGAGAAGACAAGATTCTCTGGAAAAGTCAATAATGCTAGGAATAAGTAGATGGCAGTAGGAAAAGAGGAAGACCTAAAAAGAGACAGCTTGGCTCAATGAAACAAGCCACATCCTCCAGTTTGCAGGATCTGAGTAAGTCTGTTAGAGAGAGAATGTTTTGGAGGTCTTTCATTCATAGGGTTGTCATAGGTCGGAAATGACTTGATGGCACATAACACACACATAAAGGTAAGAAAGATAGTCTTGTTCATTTTCCAAAAAACCCACACAACTTCCCTTTTAAAATGAGACTTTAACTAGGTAATGAAATGGGATGAGGGTGTTTCTGAAGGGTAGTTATTTTATTGTCGTAATTATTGATCATGTTTGAATCATGTAATTGCATTATTAACTATGTAATGTCACCACACATTGTATTTATTGATCTTCCTACATGCTACTTGATGGAGACAAAATACAAATTCTCTAACAAATTTTATTTTTAAAAAAAGACAAAGCTCTGAAGCTGCTGAGGCTGGGAGACCAACAGAAGGTCAATCTGAAGCTCTGGATTCCAATCCCGACACTCTGACAACTACATCAGAGTGGATCTTTGATAACCTGATAACTGCCAGCACCAGGGGTCATTTCGTAGAAAAAGCGCAGCAGGAACTCATTAGCATAACTAATTAGCATATGCCATGTCCCTTGCCATTACCGGAAGTGTGTCATTAGCATAACTGATTTGCATATGCCACAGCCCCTGACATCACCTATCCTGGCTGTTTTGGACCCAATCCTGGCCATTCAAGGCCAAAATTGTGCCCAAAATGGCAAAAGGGGGCTGAAAATGACCAAAAAGGGGCCCAAAATGGTCAGGATCCACCACCCGCCAGAGGCCTGATCTGGGTCATTTTGAGACCAATCCTAGCTGTTTGGGGCCCAAAATGGCTGAAAGTAGCCATTTTGGGCCCATTTAGGCCCAGATCAGGACCGAAATGGCTGGGACCGGGTCAGTGCCAGGCAGGGGAGGGTTTCCCCACCTGGCTCCGACCCAATCCGGGCTGTTTTGGCCCTGATCCAGGCTGTTTCAGCCCCAATCCAGGCTGCAACAGGCCCAAAATGGCCAAAAATCAGGTGGTCGGGGCCACCTGACATGTGACCTCTTCGGAGAACTACCAGAACTGCATTCCTGCGCGTTCCCCTTCAAAATGAGCCCTGGCCAGCACAATGCCTTGGATCCCACCAAGTGTTTGTGGAAGGCACTGTTGGGTGCAAATTTTCCCCATGCTCTGCTCTCCTTTCAGCCCCTGTAAAAGAGATTCCTACAACTGCAAGGCCCAGCTAGACAAAAAGCCGTGCATGTCAGGTGCTGCAGTGAGGGGGACAGGAGATGAAATCTCCTCATGTTTCCTTTTCCTGAAGTACAGCTCTTTCGGTGGATGGAGTAGAGGGGCAATGTCACCCCCCTTTCCTCTCACTCTATGCAGGATCCACAAGTCCAGAAATCATGTTTTCAGGGGTCAAAGGTGATTGCTGGGGGAGGAGGAATGTGAAGAAAATCTTCATCTGCCAGAGCCTGAAACTTGGTGACTTGGTATAAAAGCCTATGGGGTATAAAAGTGTCAGATTTCATGATTCGTCACATGGCAGGCTAATGTTGTCTCTCCTTTTGCTCTTCTCTCCCCCTCTTATTTCTTTTTTTCTTTTTCAGTCCATTATCGACCACATGCACCTCAAATGCAAATGTCATGGCCTGTCAGGTAGCTGCGAGGTGAAAACCTGTTGGTGGTCCCAGCCTGACTTCCGGGTCATCGGCGACTATCTCAAAGACAAGTACGACAGCGCTTCGGAAATGGTCGTGGAGAAGCACCGGGAATCCCGTGGCTGGGTAGAGACGCTCCGGCCCAAATATAACTTCTTCAAAGCGCCAACTGAGAGAGACCTGGTCTACTACGAGAACTCGCCCAACTTCTGCGAGCCAAACCCTGAAACAGGCTCCTTTGGGACCCGCGACAGGATCTGCAACGTCACATCGCACGGGATAGATGGTTGTGATCTCTTGTGCTGTGGCCGTGGGCACAACACTCGGACCGAGAAGAGGAAAGAGAAGTGTCATTGCATTTTCCACTGGTGTTGCTACGTCAGCTGTCAGGAGTGCACAAGGGTCTACGACGTTCACACGTGCAAGTGAAACAGGATACCCTCCATCCTGGGAAATGAATCAGAGACAACTTGTTTTGTGGGGGGAAGTCGACTTCTTGAAATTGAATGAAATCAGACATACGCAAACAAAACCGAGGCTAAAACTGGTCGGCTAGAATAGGTCTAATTTGTTCTCAACTATCCCATTCGGAGGTTACCCTCACAACACAGAACTCCCGACAAGCCAAGGAACAAACCAGCGAACCGTTCAGTTTTCCTCCCGACATGAGATTGTGGTTAACTATTTAGCATCATAGACCTGGATATGGATAGAAGGAGGCTCTGCTCTTACCTCTTTCAACCCACGTGGCAAGACTCATGCTATTAAGTGTCCTTTGAAAGTTGTGTGTCTTCCCCAAACGTGGCCTACTTGTGCATTACAAGTGTGGACAGGGCTTCTAACACAACGGTTCTGAGTATTCTAGCTCAGTTTGTAGCACTGTATCTCAGCCACTAAGTTTCTGTGTATAGAATTAACAACAAGTGGTGTACTTCTTTTCCTCAAAGGCCCCCATTTGACGCCTTACGGGAACTGGAGGGACTTGCCGACGGCTCTCTGAAACAGCCGGACTATTTTTGCGTGAACTGGTTGATGTCGCGCCTTGTAACATATCCATAGGAAGTGACAATCCAAACTACACTTTTGCCATCAGACAGGACGGGGAACGGGTGGGGTGGCATTCACGCGGCATGCTTGCTAGACAATG
Source organism: Eublepharis macularius (assembly GCF_028583425.1). Lineage (NCBI taxonomy): Eukaryota > Metazoa > Chordata > Lepidosauria > Squamata > Eublepharidae > Eublepharis > Eublepharis macularius. The sequence goes on along the minus strand of NC_072800.1, from coordinate 91,198,133 downwards.
TGATACAGTACACACAAGTACACACATGCACACACAGCACCAATGTGTACAAACGGCTTCACCGTGTTGAGTGGGTTGTGAAGGCTAGGAGACATTCGTGGTCTGGCTTGTAGTACGTAGGCTTCCTGCCACAGGGGAGAGGGACACAATGGTGGGCTGGGTAGCCAGACTGGCCCAAACAGTTCCCTCGGGAGCCCCATAGAGACAAAAGGCCTTCACGCACTGAGCTGATTGTTGAACCATGTTATTTCACAGTTGCAGAAAGGATGGAAAACCACATGTCTTTGCTTTCTTACCTGGGGCCGTCCATCCAAGAGAATGAGTATGAAATTGTTGGAGGAGAGTCGCGGATGCCCTTTTCTCAATGCCCGTTGTAAGCGCTCAGGCCAGGCTTCTCAATGCTCTCTCCCAAATCCACATACCCTCACGAAAATCATTGCCATTCGTTCCTTTTACACACAGGCCATCCTGAACAATAAAATCCTTCCGATCTATCCTAGTGCAATCAGTTGGCAGTTTTCCAGAGCAAAGTGTCCTCTTTCACGTTGGTGGCATATCCAAGGGCGAAGCTACAAGTGACGAATGACACTTGAACGGCAAGTGTATTTCTCCCTGTTCACTTGCGCTCCACTCAATCCACTTGCCGTTCAAGTGTCATTCGTCACTTGTAGCTTGGCCCCAAGTTACTGAAATGGCAGGCATGGAAAAAACTTTTTCCACACTTTCTGATATCTACAGTAGAGACCTTTGGGGTGCCGGTTTCACCCAAATGGCTTTCCACATTGAACACATGGATACTCCCTGGAGACAGGGATGTACGGCTCTAAGGGAACTTGCCAACTTCCTGCTAGTCAAAAAACCAAAAGGCACTGCCTATCGGAGGGAAGAACAGTAATAATATAATTTTTGTGGTTTTGTTTTAATTTATATAAAGTGCAAAAAGTGCTCAATAGTGCATAATGTCACAATAATAAATAAATTCAATAAATATATTAATTACAATCAGAGGTCATTTTGTAGAAAAAGAGCTACAGGAATTCATTAGCATAACTCATTAGCATATGCCACACCCCTTGACATCACCGGAAGTGTGTCATTGGCATAACTGATTTACATATGCCGCACCCCCTGACCTCACCTATCCTGGCTGTTCTGGACCCAATCCTGGCCATTCAGAGCCGAAATTAGGGTTGCCAGTCTCCAGGTAGAAGCTGGAGATCTCCTGGAATTACAACTGGTCTCCAGGCCACAGAGATCAGTTCACCTGGAGAAAATGGCTACTTTGGTGGGGGGGGGGGTGGACTGTATGGAATTATGCCATGCCAAGGTCTTTTCCCTCCCCAAACCCCACTTTCTCCAGGTTTCTCCAGGTTTCACCCCCCCCCCCAAGACCTCCAGGAATTTCTCAACTTGGAGCTGGCAACCCTAACCGAAATTGGGTCCAAAATGGCAAAAAAGGGGCTGAAAATGGCTGAAAAGTGGCCCAAAATGGTCAGAATTGGGCCACTGCTGAGCGGGAGAGTGATCCACCACCCATAAAAGGCCCGATCCTGGCCCTTTTGGGACCAATCCTGGCTGTTTTAGGCCAAATCCTGGCCATTTTAGGCCCAATCCAGGCCAAAACGGGCCCAAAATGGCCAAAAATCAGGTGGGCGGGGCCACCTGACATGTGACCTCTTTGGAGAACTACTGGAACTGCATTCCTGCATGTCCCCCCTCAAAATGAGCCCTGGTTACAATGATTATATCAAGCAATATAATCAGGCGCCGCCCAGTTTTGGGATAATTTTATAAAATCCCATCCACAACCAGCTTTGAGCACTAAGGCTTTATTGAATTTATGTACATCTCAGCAAGAAGGAAAAATATGTTGGAACTCTTGTGAATACCCGACAATATAAGTATTTTCCATACATCTGAAAAATAAACGAAGAAAAATATTTTTATTACAACAGAATACTAAACATGACCAGTGGTGTAGGAATGATTTTGTATGTATGATTGATTCTTTGACCTCTTCTATTTATTGCTTGATATAATCATTGTAATTAATATATTTATTGAACTTATTTATTATTGTGACCTTTTGCACTATTGAGCACTTTTTGCACTTTATATAAATTAAAACAAAACCGTAAAAATCATATTATTAGTGTTCTTCCCTCTGATAGGCAGTGCCTTTTTGTTTTTTGGTTTACTTCCGAGGAATCCCTTGTTTTGCTTTAACTGCCTGCATGTGGCTGCAGTGCTTAAGTGGATGCTTCAGGAGCTGTTCACTCCAGAGATGACGAGTTTGTGGAGGGGCGGGGCTCAGAGGTGGCCATGGACCTCAGCCTATTAGGGTCCAGCTCAACAAACCAACTGTCAATTTGGGGGTTTCTTATCTAGAATTTGACCTCTGGAGACGCTAAACATGCAATGAGACTCACAGGCCCGGTTGTGATCACTGTCCAATTTACGGTTGCTACCCTCCAGGTGGGGTCTGGAGATCTCCTGGAATTACAAGTGATCTCCAGACAACAGAGATCTGTGCCCCAAGAGAAAATGGCTGTTTTTAAGAGTGGACCCTATACCCCACTGAGCTCCCTCCCTTCCCCAAACTCTGCCTTCCCCAGACTCCAGCCCAAAATCTCTAGGAAGTTCCTAACCTAGAGTAGGCAACCCTAGTCCAATGAGATCCTCAGAAATTATAAACTCTAGGGCTTGATGTTTTCAGTATCCTGGACAGAACTGCAGTCCCCAGATATGCACAGGCATTCAGCCCAAACCCTACAAGCTTCTTTCCTCCATAATTCCCTCTGTTCTAGCAGTCTAGTAAAGACCTGGGATGAACTGGCCTACAATCAGAGCAAGATGAAGGTTTTATGGAGGAAGTGAGATGGCAAGCCGCACTGCCCACCAGCAGGAGAAAATAACATTTAAAAAGGCAATGTCGATGTTGCTGACATCACTATGTCAGCAAAAGGTAGCTCTAGGAATCAAAGGAAACTCTATGGTTTTACATCCGGGTTGTTCCAGGAAGTAAACAGGAAGTGACATAGTGATGTCTGCAATGTCTGCCTCCCACTCAAGCCAGCACTGATTTCTTTTTTGATTTCTCCCCAACCCACCTACATCTATCCTACAAAAGAATTTTGCCCAGTTACTTCCTTTTCTAACCTTCCTTTATGTTTCTGACCCTCGCTTGATTGACCCTCGCATCCCTATAGGAAAGGAGCTTTTTTTCTGCTCAAATGTCCCCTTTTGCTATGAGTTGTCCTGTCTGGGGGCAGAGGGGCATCTATCACAGCTTGCCTGTTGGCCCTTTCCTTCAGCTTGAATAGACCACTGAATTGGCTCCCTTTTTTGTGCTTGAAGTCAGAAGTCAGGGAGGGTGGAAAATTATCTGTCCAGAACAACATAACCAGAACAATGGCAAAACATTAAGAAGAATTTCCTGACAGTTAGACCCATCTCTCAGTGGAACAGGTTTCCTTGGGAGGTGGTGGGCTGGAGGTTTTTAAGCAGAGGCTAGAGGGCCATCTATGCTGATTCTGTGTACCTGGGCAGATCATAAGAGGGAGAGCAGAAAGGGTTCCATCAGGGCTTAGTTCTAGTAGTCCCTTCTTACATGCCCAGGGGAATGCCAATTGCCACCTCAGAGCAGGACCACAAGTGACACCTGACACAGGTTGGACACTGGCCAGCTTCCCTCAAGTTTTGATGGGAAATGTAGGCAGCTTGGCGGAATGTTGGACAAGTGACAGTTGAAAAGTCCATTGGACAGCAGTCGGAGAGTCAAGCTGCAAGACCAGGATGCCTACATTTCCCATCAAAACTTGAGGGAAGCTGACAAGTGTCCAACCTGTGTCAGGCGTCACTTGTGGTCCCGCTCTTAGGGTCAGGAAGCAATTTCCCTAGGCCAGTTCGGCTAGGGATCCTGACAGTGTTTTGCCATCTTCTGGGCATGGAGCAATGGTCACTGGGTGTGTGGGGGGAAGGGGAGGTAGATATGAATTTCCTGCATTGTGCAGGGGGTTGGACTAGATGACCCTGGAGGTCCATTCCAACCCTATGATTCTATGATTCTAAGAAGTCCATGTGAACTGTGGTGTGCAACAGGCATGGCCTTTCTTTCCCCCTCTTAACAATTCCATTTCTAGCTAGAAGCTAAAACAAAACCTTTCAAATGTTGTGGAAGGTTAAAATAGCATGTGAGTGGATACGTTTTCCCAAAAACTCAACTTCCGATTTGATATAAAAGGAAAATATCAAAGGGTGGGTCAGGCACATGTGTAACTTTCCCTTTGAAATAAATGGGATTTAGAAGCACTTAAGTTTGTCTGCCTGGGGTTTGGATCAAATCGCATCTAGAGGCAAAGTTATTGGGTAAAAGCTAAGATTTTCTTTGTATCCCAAAAGGACTTGAGGTAAATTTTCTGCTTTCTTCCTCCAGCAATCTCAGAGGTATGTCTAGATGGCAGAAAGGTTAGGAATCTCTTCGATTCTTCATATTCGCCCCGGGGCAGAAACACAGCTGTGATTGCAGCACGAATATGACCCGTCAGGTCTCAGAAAAGAATGAGCAGCCCCTTCTGTGCGGCCTGTTCTCCTTCCCCCTCGCTTTTGATAAGATGTTTTCTCCCATTTAGGCATCTCAGGAGGTTTTTGAAAGCCTCCACAGAAATCTCAGCAGCCCTGCTGGAGAGGTCTATTAAAATCTGCCTTTGAGTTTCCTTTTTTACCAAGTTTCTCAGCCTTATTTATTAGTATTTATTTATTAATAACTCCTGTCCTCAACAACATTCCTCCCCCACCCCTCGACAAATGGCCTTTCCCAAGCACCTTCATTGGATGGAGAGACATCAGAGGATGAATATTTGGAGCTTTGGTGTTGGGTCACCACTGAAGGGAGGCCTAGCTGATGAGAAACTTCTTCGACCACCACTCCATCTCCAAGAATCTTTGGCCCTTACAACTTCAGGAAACAAGCGCGCTTCTCGCACCTAGCAAAGTGAACGTTCTAGGCCCAAATATGCTTTAGCATTTGACTATTTCTGGGGTTGTCCTCCTCCAAGCGGCAAATGGAGTTCTCTTGGAATTACTTACAACTGACCTCCAGATTACAGGGATTAATTCCCCTGAAGAAATAGAAGCTTCGGAGGGATTCGGTAGAATCACATCCCTGCCTAAAACCCACCTTCCCCAAGCGCTGTCCTAAAATCTACAAGAATTTCCCAAGCCAAAGTTGGCATCCTTGCTTCTCACTGAACCGGTCCAATCTGTGTCTTGACTGTCCCACTTCAGCTGACAATTTACACATCTGGGGGTGGGGGGGATGATTCCTGCGTGTAGAAATCTAGCATGCTAAGGACAAGCAAGGCCAGATCTCTCCTCCCCGGTTCTAGTTTTTCCTGGGGAAGGGTTAGTTTTGTTTGGGTGAGCATTCACTAATGTCAGCTGCCACCTGTAATCGTACAAACTAGAAACCAGATGATCTTCTAAGTGAGAACTCAGCCACAGTCAGAAGTAGGATTGCCAGCCAATGGCTAGCAAGAACAGGGAGGAAATGGCACCGCACTAGCAGCGCAATGTCACTTTTGGTGAATATGGAAAAAACCCAAATCCTAGAGCATCACACATCATACTGGAGACATGACGTCACTTCCAGATATTCACCAGAAGTGACATCACACCACCAACACAGACCTATTTTTTTTTTAAAAAAAAAAATTCTCCTGTGAGCCCTCAATGGGCCACTAGAGAACAAAGAGTGGAAATGGGAGGTCTCCGTAGTCAGAAGGGCTCTCTATTTTTATTTCTTACAAAAAGTCTCACTACACTTGCATGCAGGGCTTTTCTTCTGGGAAAAGAGGAGGTGGAACTCAGTGGGTTGCCCATGGAGAAAATGGTCACATGGGTGGTGGCCCCGCCCCCTGATCTCCAGACAGAGGGGAGTTCAGATTGCCCTCCGCACCGCTTGGCAGCACGGAGGGCAATCTCAACTCCCCTCCATCTGGAGATCAGGGGACGGGGCCACCACCCATGTGACCATTTTCAAGAGGTTCCAGAACTCCGTTCCCCCGCGTTCCCCCTGCAAAAAAGCCCTGCTTGCATGGACCGTAATGTTTGTATCTGGGATCTCGTGCTCTGATAAGAAGAAACTTTCCTTCCTCCAAGCCATTTGTCACACTCCTGGTTGTTGCTGATCTTGTGCTGCATCCACACATGAAGGACGATGATGCTTTCTAAGGTTGCCAACCCCAGCCTGGGAAGTTCCTGGAGATTTGGGGACGGTGACTGTGGAAGCAGAAGTTTAGAGAAGGAGATATCAGTGGAGATGCAATGTCACAGAGCCCACCCTTTGAAGCTGCCATTTGCTTCAAGGGAATTGATATCTCTGCAGACTGGAGATAAGCAGTAATTCCAGGAGCATGCCGGGCCAACCTGGAGGTTGCCATCTTTGTTCCAGGTGAAGCCTGGAGATCTCCTAGAATTACAACTGATCTCCAATCTACAGGGATCAATCCCCCTGGAGAAAATGGCTACTTCGGAGGATGTCACTTCCTTCCCCAAACCCTGGCTTCCCCAGGCTCCACCCCCAAATCTACAGGAAATTCCCAGCCCAGAGTTGGCAGTCAAATATTCATTGCCAGCACTTACAACCATGGCCGTTTCCAGACGGCTTACCTGCCTCCGGAACGTTGCGCCATCTTGCGGGGAAACACGAAATATCGCTTTTTCTCGCGCGAGTTTTGCGCGACGTCGCGCAAAACTCGCGTGAGAAAACGCGATATTTCGCATTTTCCCTGCAAGATGGCGCAACGTTCCGGAGGCAGGTAAGCCGTCTGGAAACGGCCCATGTGCTTCCATAATCCAAGTGAAGCAAAGGCATCAGAAAATCAGAGATGCTGTTAAAGACAGCAGGATTTGCCTCCAAGGAACACACGTTTCTCCTTTCCTCTTTTTTATCCTTACAACTCTGAGAGGCACATTAGGCTGAGAAAGAGGCAGAGAGGGACTGAATGAACGTCACCCCATGAGTCTCGTGGCAGTGTGGAGTTTTGAACCCCCATCTCCAAGTCCCAATATTCTAACCATTACACCACACTGATAAAGAGATGGGAGACAGAGACACATGTGACATACAGGGGGCTATCTACATAGACGTTCTCCTGCGCAAGTTCCAGGGCACTGGACAGGTGCTGGGCAGCAGCTCGGCAGTCTGTGCTACCATTGCCTGTGCCTCAACCAAACTCCTGAAGTTTGCATTACATTTTCGTTGCATATCCCAACTCATTAAGTAGTTCAGTCCTTAGATGTCGCCCCTGAAACGAAACTTCGAATGATACCCTCCAGCCATGAGTTGGGGCTACTACACCTTTATGTCGATATCAAGACTGGAGACTGGAAAATATTGAGACTGAAGGTTGGGTGCCTGCCAATTGGCATCCGCTACCTGCAGCATCTCCTTCCCCTTGCTCTGTGGTACAGCCGGTCCCGTTCGCCAGCGTCCTAGCATTCGCCCGTTTCCTGTTCAGTCTCTATTTCCTCCGAATGCACATCTTATGAAAACAGACAAAACCCTGAAATTCCAAAGCTATTGTACAAAGTAGTCACTTATTTGCTTTTTTCCCTCTTTTTTTTTTGTTGGTCTTTTGTTAAGTTTGATGGGTTTTTTATGATTATTTATTTTATGAACAAATGTATATATTAGCAAGAGAATATATTTGCAGAAATAACTCCTTGGGGACCATGTTGTCAATCTGCGACTGCAGTTGTCAATCTCAGTTAGCATCAACCCAGCCGTTCTGTGCATGGAACTTGGCATGAACGGGGCTACCCCGTTGAATCGCTCTACCTGTGTGCTGGAAATGCTCACAAAATGTCTTCAAAAACAAGGCAAACCCTCATACATATCTGAACTCCACAGACCCTTCCGGATCACGACTTTCTGTCTTTTTATCTATCCTGTTTTCTACTGACAACCTGCTAGTGAAATCTTGGGGTTTTTTGTTTTGTTTTGGTACCAGTTATTTCATAGATGTGTTAACTTTATAATGAAAATTAAAAAATGCATTAATTTTAATACTCGCTCATCTTAACAATTGTTTGTTTCACGAAAGGAGGTACATGACGGTAGGCTAGTTTCAGTGCTGCCTACTGCCAGGGAGCAGACGGAGCCTTTGTGAAGATTCATCAGCGAATCTTTTAGCAGTTTATTTTATTTTATTTATGTCATTTATAGTCTACCTTTCTCACTGAGACTCAAGGCGGATTACATAGTGTGAGATTAGTACAGTCAGTATCAAGGACGTTTCAATAAAAATGCCATAGGATACATAAATGCAAGTTTATAAAGATGTAACATCAGCAGAAATCCAACACAGAGTTGAAAAAATGCTGAAACGGAGCATAAGAAATTATAAGGATGACATTAAACAACATAGAACTGCCCAATAAGATCACATTTAAAGCAACAGATAGTACATAGTAGCACATACTTGAAGCAACAGGTAGGACATAAGGCCACAGATACTACATAGTGGTGGAGTCTTTGATATCTGCCTCCAGTTTATTTTAAAGCACCTTTCAGCTCCTCCAGAGCTAATTTGTATACCCCCTGGTATATGACAACTGCAGTGTGATGGGATAACAGAGTTGTTTCGGTGCATGTTGGTTCACAATCCGCTCGTGCTATACGCTGAAAAAAATAAAGGGAAAAGTGTACACATCAGCAGTCAAATCTTGCACTCCACAAGTTCGTCATCTGAGTTCAGGTTGATTTTCTACTGGTTAGATGAGATTTCATTCAAGGAATCCTGAAAACTACAGTTTAGCAAGGTCCCCATACAGAACAGCTCTTCCTACATTTCTTTAGGAAGAGGGAACAAGCCTGAAACCGTTTGAGGGTTTCTACCATCGGGTGGATCTATCATCCGAGTAATGAACATAGCATTGTGTGTTATTTATGGTTTTAATGTAAGATGGTAACGTAAATCTAATATTGATGTTATCTGTTCTGAGCCCGTTAGCTGGAAGAGCTAACGGGCTCAGAAGAGCTAACGGGCTCAAAGCTAACGGGCTCAAAATCAAATAAGATGTCATCTCCAGGTTAGAAGTCAACAAAGGCCAGAAGTCACCCCGAACGTAATGAAACCGCAAAGGATCCTGGAGAGGAGACGACTGAGATATGATAACCATCTTCAAGTACTTGAAGGGCTGTCATATAGAGGACGGCGCAGCGTTGTTTTCTGTTACCCCAGAAGGTCGGACCAGAACCAACTGGTTGAAACAAAATCAAAAGAGTTTTCAACTAATTGCCACTTTGGGGTCAGGAAGCAATTTTCCCCAGGCCAGTTTGGCTAGGGATCCTGACAGTGTTTTGCCATGGGGCGGGGGGAGGTAGATGTGAATTTCCTGCATTGTGCAGGGGGTTGGACTAGATGACACTTAGAGTTCCCTTCCAACCCTATGATTCTATGAAACGACAGAATTTGAGTCCAGTGGCACTTTAGAGACCCCCAAGATTTTCAGGAGAGACAAAGCTCCTTTCTTCAGAGCTCTGATTCTCAAATGCTCATATCCTGAAAATCTTGTTGGTCTCTCGGGTGCCACTGGACTCGAATCCTGCTGTTCTACTGCAGACCGACACGGCTATCTACCTGAGCCTGAAACGATGCAGAGAGTCCGTGTATCCATGTGTTCGTATAAGGCCCAGTTCTCCCGCAGCAGTTCTAAAGCCCTACTGGCACCCTTAACGTTGGTTCTCTTTGTTTGTGAGAATGCAGCTTTAGAATGTCACCAGAGACCGCCTGAGATTTGGAATCTGCTTGCTGAGGACTTCTTCCCGTGATGGCAGCTGGTGGTGATTCAATGTGTGTGTTCCATTGTCAACGCACTCGCAGCAGGCACCCAGCCAGAATGCATGCCTCAGGGCTACAATCCACTCTGGGGCTTATGTGCCTGCTTGCGTGCATGCGTGTGTGCGCGTGTGTCAGCAGGTGAAAAGTGTTAAGTAATGAACTCTGTGATGAGTGTTAAGGAAAGGTCAACACAGTCCCTCAGATGGTTGGCTCGGAGCAAGGGGAATGAAGCAACGGAGACTTCTGCTCCTTATTGAAAACAGTCACAACAGACTAGAGTGTTGAAACAATCTTTCCATGGCCTCCTTGACCCACACCTGGGTGGGCATAGCATCAGCTCCCCCCACCCCCCTCTTAGAGATTGCGTCTGCCTAACTACCACTGGTGACACCAGCCCGAGACTGAATTACCCACGTACGAGGGCTGAATGTCCAGTTCTCATGAGCTTAAGTTATACTGAAAACATGGAGTCCAGTAACACCTTCAAGACTAACCAACTTTATTGTAGCATCAGCTTTCAAGAACCACAGCTCTCTTTGTCAGATGATGCATCTGACGAAGAGAGCTGTGGTTCGCGAAAGCTGATGCTACAATAAAATTGGTTAGTCTTAAAGGTGCTACTGGATTCCTTACTATTTTGCAACTACAGACTAACATGGCTAACTCCTCTGAATCTATGACTGAAAGCATGGACAATGGAACATGTGATTTAAAACCCACATTTATCATGGTAATGGTCTCGTTTCTAAAATAATTTTTTTTTAAAAAAAATTGTCATTTATGCTCTGTCTTTCTCCCTGAGACTCAAGGCGGATTACACAATGTGAGATTAGTACAGTCAGTACCAAATACAATTTCATAAACAATGCCGTAGGGTAAATAAAAACAAGTTTACAAAGACATAACACCAGCAAGAATCCAATACAGAGTTGAAGAAATGCTGAAACAGAACATTAGCAATTCTAGGGCTGACATTAGACCACATGAAACACAAGTAGCTCATAGGAGCATATATTTAAAGCAACAGATTATATGTAAGGCAACATAGTGGTGAAATCTATGGTTTCTAACTCATTAGCGAAACATCTGGGATCCCTTTTCTACAACCCCACCCTCTTAGCTGAGAAAAAAAAGGCCTTTTTGAATAATTCGGTTTTACGGTGGGGGCTCTCCTGACCTCAGGCAGGCCGTTCCACAGGGTAGGGGCCACCACAGAGCAAGCCCGTATATGGGCTGCTGTTGATTATACATTATAATTTACCTTATACTGTCAAGTATGATTTGTTACAAACATGGCCCTGAGGTCTCCATGGTATACGTTTGCCACATCAAAGGCTGAGGGAAGACAAGGCCCATTTTCTTCGACCAGAGGTGTGAGATTTGACTTGGCTTGGGGAAAAAAAAAAAACACAAGTGCCAACAACACTCCAAAAGAGCAGCATGGGTGGGGGGCTCATAGTTATGCAAGAGTTTGTCCCACCCACCTGCCCGGCATCTTTGAGTAGGTGTCTCCTGTCAGGTGAGGAAGGAGGCATTCGAGCTGTTCTGAATGGAAGGCAATCGGACCGCCTTGGGTGTTTTCACACAGTTAGGGAAGAGGCCAACTTCACTACTAGTTCTCTCCGTCCTCCCCCCGCCCCCCCCCCCGCCCCACCCCCAGGACCTCCTCCTCCATTTCACACCATCTCAACTACCTGCTAATGTTTCCATTTCCCTTCAGCCCAGAAAGCAAGAGGGGAGGGCGGGATGAATTGGGGAGGGGGGGTTCTTGAAGCCCAAAGTCATAAAGTCCTTTCAAAGAGAATGATGGATGCCAGCTTTCTTTTTACAATGCCCAGCTGTTTTTCTCGGTGATGTGTGTGTTATGTGCCATCAAGTCGCCTCCGACCTATGGTGACCCTATGAAGGAAAGACCTCCAAATGTCCTTTCATTAACAGACTTGCTCAGATCCTGCAGACTGGAGGACGTGGCTTCTTTTATTGAGTCAAGCATCTCATTTTAGGTCTTCCTCTTTTCCTAGTGCCTTCTACTTTTCTTTGTGTTTTTGGCTGCCCGTGGTATCTGCAAAACTCTCCTCCAGCACCACATTTCAAATGAATCCATTTTCTTCCTGTCGGTTTTCTTCACTGTCCAACTTTCTCATTCATCCATAGCAATGGGGAATACCATAGTTTGGATTATCTTGATCTTGGTTCCCAGAGATACATCTTTTATCTTTGTCTTGGAGATAGCTGCACTGAGGGCCAAGCTACAAGTGACGAATGACACTTGAACAGCAAGTGGATTGAGTGGAGAGCAAGTGAACAGGGAAGAATACACTTGCTGTTCAAGTGTCATTCGTCACTTGTAGCTTGGCCCTGAGAGTGTTTGTTTCCCTTACCTGCATCGTGGCACAATGCAGGACTGGCTGTAAGGTCCTTGTTGGCGCAGCGTGGTCAGAACTGTGGCTGAGCTAAGAATGAGGCTCCTACACACGAACAGCACTTAGGTGTAAGTAGAGTTTATTTCCGGTGACTATTTACAGATTCTTGTTCCCAGCGTCAAAGTGCTTCGCCTAGCAGCTGACGGAACAAGGCCCACCCCAGCACAAGACTCTGCCGGCTTATATCCCCCAGTAGCACCTCCCAGTGTCCAATCACAGCATAGCTTCTTTGTCAGGTGATGTTCTTGCATCATCCAGGACCTGATCTTGCATCATCCAAGACCTGTCAAATAGATCTTTTACATCTACAGTAACATGACAGATGCAAACAGCAAGACACAGACATGCTTCTTGACTCACTAGCTCAACAGTCCTAGACTGCACAGCTGATCGATTAGAGATCAATGCCTTTCGGACAGCATCTGAGGCCCCATTCACAACTGTAACACTGAGTTTCCCCCCATAGTACTAGTGAAGCAGCCCTGACCTGGGCCGTTTCCAGACGGCTTACCGGCCCCCGGAACGTCGCGCCACGGTGCGGGGAAAACGCGAAATATCGCATTTTATCGTGCGAGTTTTGCACGACGTCGTGCGACGTCGTGCAAAACTCGTGCGAGAAAACACGATATTTCGTGTTTTCCCCGCACCGTGGAGCGACGTTCCAGGGGCCGGTAAGCCGTCTGGAAACGGCCCTGGATACCCCAGGTGAGCCTGATCTTTATTGTGGGAACTCTATACTCTGATAGGAAAGGAGGGCAGATAGATCCTAACTACCTATCTAGTCTAAGGATGGACATGGATGGCAGAGCAAGGCCTGCATCCGCACTGCCAAGATGGAGGGAGGAGAAGGAGAGAGGTGTTGCCTGGAACAAAGACAGGAAGAGGAGGAGTGAGAGGGAGGAAGTCAGGAGGAGGAAATCCTGAGAATAGCAGTCTGCATATCAAAGGATAGTCTGAGCAGTAAACAGAGTGCCCTGTCCTCTTTATCTTTCTAACTCTTTGGATCGTCCCCCTCTGAAACCTGAGGAAAGGGACAGGACTGAATCTTCCTCTTCCAACAGGATCTGAACCAGTTGGGATTTGAGAGCCAGTTTGGTGGCTTAAGAGCAGCAAGACTCTAATTTGGAGAACCGGGTTTGATTCCCCGCTTCTCCACTTGAAACCAGCTGGGTGACCTTGGGTCAGTCTCAGCTCTCTCAGAGCTCTCTCAGCCTCACCCGCCTCACAGGGTGTCTGTTGTGGGGACACAAAGGGAAGGTGATTGTAGGCCTTCTTCGGGTAGTGAAGGGTGGGGTATAAAAGCAGCACTTCGTCTTCTAACCTGGATCTCCCAGCTTCTGTTCTATGCTCTATCCACTGCTCTAGCTTTCAAGCTTGTGAATTTCCCACTTTCAACACAAACGTTTCTTAGGGACGAGACTGCCAGAACTTTGGGCTTGACTCATGCTTTTCGCCTGTCTTCATGCGGTCTGCCTCGCAGACAAAGCCCTGGTTAGTAGCTCTTTCACCATATTTTCCTTGACGTTCTAAATCATCTTCCGCTGTAGACAACTATAAATCAAGATAATGAAGGAGAATTATTATAAATCACAACATGCCATCCTCTTCATCTTTTAACAATTAAGCTCTTTTTCATTCCCTTCATTTGAATGCCCTCTGCGGAGGAAACTACTGTTACCACCATACGGCATGATCCTCGAGACCAGAGGTTTACTCACTGTGTAACAAAAGACACCCCAAAACTTCCCTTATTCCTCTTTCTCCTTTATCCAGTTCCTTCCAGTTCCATCGCAGGCTTCTTAATCCCTCTGCAATGTTGGCATTTTTCAGAATTCCTCCAGTTGCCTATTAAAAAATATGCCCCACAACTCTCCAATGCCATGTTTTGGAAACTCTCCAGTTTCCTACCCCTTACTATGAACAACCAACAAAAAAGGCAAAAATTCCACTAGGGCTTGGGGTTTTTTGAGCAGGGACCTGAGCTGGGTCTACAAAATAATGCATGGTGCAGACAGAGCAGACAGAGATAAAATGTTCTCTCTCCCTCATCAAACCAGGATGCCGACATTTCCCATCAAAACTTGAGGGAAGCTGACAAGTGTCCAACCTGTGTAAGGCGTCACCTGTAGCTTGGCTCTCACAAAAGGAAAATGATTATTCGGGAACCTTGTTGTTTTAAGACGTGAGTGGTCTGTTTTGTGTTTTTTATGCTGTGTTTTTATGCTGGGCTGGGTTTTTAATCTCCTGGAATGTTTTGTTTTTTAAGCCACTTCAGGCAGGCTCCTGGAGAGGCGTCATGAAACTTTTCTGAATAAATAACAAATTAGCAGATTCAAGATGCACAAAAGGAAGTTCTATATCGTACAGTAAACAGTTGACTTGTGGAACTCCATACCATGAGACATGGTGATAGCCGCTGGCTTAGATGGATTTTTAAAGGAGGGGGGGGTAGACAGAATTATTGGCTTTTAGCCACAATAGCGAAATGGTCCTCTAGGTCATATGCTGGAGAGCAGGCAGTAAGGGTGGGCTGTTACCTGCCGGCCCTGCTTGCCGACTTCCTTGAGGCGTCTGAATGGCCAATGGAGGAAACATCTGCTAGCTCAGAGCCAAGCTACAAGTGACGCCTTACACAGGTTGGACCCTTGTCAGCTTCCCTCAAGTTCTGATGGGAAATGTAGGCAGCTTGGCGGAATGTTGGACAAGTGACCATTGAAAAGTCCATTGGACAGCAGTTGGAGAGCCAAGCTGCAAGACCAGGACGCCTACATTTCCCATCAAAACTTGAGGGAAGTTGACAAGTGTCCAACCTGTGTCAGGCGTCACTTGTAGATTGGCTCTCAGATTCAGTGAGTCTACTCTTATACCTGTGGGGTAGTTCTTACGGAAGTAGTTCATCTATGTCAGGATCGAACCACTTCTGCATGAAGGGGAAGGAGGCTCATGTGGCCAAAGGCTCCTCTATACAAAACAGTTCCTTCTCGTTAGAAAACTCAAAGGCCAGAGAGAATGCTGCTGCACGTGTCTTAACTGGAGCTTCGTGGAGGACACACATTACGCCTATCTTGCAGCAGCTTCACTGGCTCCCAGTAGAATTCTGGATCCAGTTCAAGGTGTTGGTTTTGACCTATAAAGCCCTAAACGGACTGGGACCAGCATACCTAAGGGACCATCTCGCCCTGTATGTGCCCCAGAGAGCACTTTGTTCAACCGGAAAACATCTACTGGCCCTAGGGAGACTCGGCTGGCCTCTACCAGGGCCAGGGCCTTTTCGGTCCTGGCCCCAACTTGGTGGAACTCTCTGCCTGAGGGCACTCGTGCCTGCCAGGATCTTGTATCATTTAGGCGGGCCTGTAAGATAGAGATGTTCTGCCGAGCCTTCCACTGGTCTCCCTCTACAAGGGGTATGGCGAGTCCACTCCCGCTGGTTGCCCCAAAAGGGGCACAGTATTTTATCTGTTGCTGTTTTTATGATTGATTTTAAGTTGTATTTTAATCAATGTTTTACGTCACCCTGAGCCCACTCGCGAGGAGGGTGGGTTAAAAATAAAATAAAATAAAATACAAAATTGATGATGATGATGATGATGATAAGGGTCATAGCCTATCCTGAGCCTTGACATGCTAGATTTCTATGTGCAGGGAAGGGAGGGTTAGGTCAGTCTTCAGGTCAGTAACAGCTCTCTCAGAGCTCTCTCAGCCCCACCCACCTCACAGGGCAATTGTTGTGGGGATAATAATAACACACTTTGAGAGGCAGTTTTGTGTAGTGGTTAAGAGGGGCAAGACTCTAATCTGGAAAACTGGGTTTGATTACACACTGCCCCACTTGAAGCCAGCTGGGTGACCTTGGGTGGGTCAGTCTCAGAGCTTTCTCAGCCCCACCCACCTCATAGGGTGAGGACTGGGGAGAGAAAAGACCTCAGCAGGATATAGAGCCATTGAGTCTACCCCAAGAAGCCACTATTTTCTCTAGGGAAACTGTTCTCTGATGTCTGGAAATCACTTGCAATTCCAGATTTCCAGGCTCCTCCTGGAGGTTGGCAACCCTAGCTTCACCACTCTCTGTGGACTGGAAGGCCAGAAGCCATCCTTTGCCCTCTGACTTGTACACCCTAAGGAAAAAAAAGGGGGTGTGGAGGAAAGTCCCCACAAACTCAACCCATTCTATCTTTACTGCAGATTGATGTAACACACCCTTATACATTGGAAACCAAGCCTCAGAGCCAAGCTACAAGTGACGCCTGACACAGGTTGGACACTTGTCAGCTTCCCTCAAGTTTTGATGGGAAATGTAGGCGTCCTGGTTTTACCGCTTGGCTCTCCATTACAGCTGCAAGACCAGGATGCCTACATTTCCCATCAAAACTTGAGGGAAGCTGACAAGTGTCCAACCTGTGTCAGGCGTCACTTGTAGCTTGGCTCTCAGAGTACAACAGTAAATGAAGAGCATTGTGTGAATGCAGTCCTGGGTCTACTGCAATAATTGTATTTTATCACACAATACTAGAACTCTAGATATATAAATATAATAAATTAAATTAAATTAAATTAAATTAAATTAGATAAAACACCGGGAGCATTTCGTGATTGGTTTCTATATGTGTGGGTGTGTTTGATCATAAATTGTTTACAACTGACCACTGAGGAAGGCCTGAGGGCTGAAACGCGTCTGTTTTTTTTACTGTGCCTTGGTCTATTTGTGTTGGTCATTGCACTGTACCATCATCTGTACCTTGAGATGTTTTAGCAAGTTTTAGCATATGCGTGTAGCCTGCCATTCAGGCCTTATGTTTTAAACTTGTTTTTAATCTACATTTGTGCACATTTATAATAAAGATTTTCTAATATAGTTTTAGGTTGTCACTTCAACCCCTCTATTTTGTACACCCTAAACTTAGACCTGACCTGAATGTCAACCCGGAGCATGGTTTCTGGAAAGCGACTCAGAACCGTCTTCCAAGGTAGGAGCTGGGGTGTGATTGCACACAGAGGGTTAAACGCCAGTCGACCAAATGCAGGAGGACTTCATAACGACTTGTTGCTTACCGCAAGGCTCTCCTGGAGTAATGCAGCGCAAGAAAAAACACGTCAAGAAATGTCAGAAAAATGTAGTGCACAGAAATTAAAGGTGGGGGGGGATAATAGTGTGGAACCTTCATTAGGAGTTAGCTCTGGGCAATTATGTTTCTGGCTGATAGGCAGAGACATAAAATTTTGGAATTTGCAGCTCATGAAATATTTGTTTCTCCCTGCTGACCCTGAAAGTTTCACTCTTTGACCCTGCTATTATCCCCTATTCTCCTCCCCTTCCCAAACCTTGGGATCTTGCTATAGCACTGGTGTAGCTCTGGTGGTAAGGGAAGGCTTAGATAGCAGCCCGCAATCATATTGGCGCTTATTTGGAAGTCAGTTCTGTTGGATCAAGTGGAACTGGTTTCTCGGTAAGTGCGCACAGGACTGATCTCTGAGTTTATTAAGCAAAATTCACCGGAGGCCATCATTATATGCGCAAGTTAAATTCAAAGGCAAAACCACCCTCTGTGAGGCGAATCTAAACAACAGCTGAGAATTACCTTTTGGATCAAAGGATAAAAACCCACCCCATCCTGCTCACAGAATTTCAGGGCAATGCACTAAACAGGTTATCACGCATTGCATAAAAAATTTAAGAAAGATACAAAATTTGAGAGAATTAATGAGTTACCAGTAACGGTCGGTAGAAAGTATGATACCTTTAGGTCTGTCAGTATTTTCTTTCTTTGTCTTTCAATAAACCAAACCGGCATATCCTGCCACTTAGAGACAGAGCAAGAGAGAAGACCTGGCTATAATCACTTGGGTAATCCTGGGCAGGTCACTTTCTCCCAACCTAACCTACCCCACAGGGATGTCGTGAGGATGAAAAGAAGGAGGGGTGCCTGTGTAGGGTTGCCAGGTCCAGGATGGGGAATTCCTGGAGATTTTGGGGGTGGAGCCTGGAAAGAGTGGAGTTTGGGGAAGGGAGGGGCCTCAATGGGGTATAATGCCATACAGTCCACCCTCCAAAGCAGCCATTTTCTCCAGGGGAACAGATCTCTGTGGACTGGAGATCAGTTGTAATTCCAGGAGATCTCCAACCACCATCTGGAGGCTGGCAACCCTATGCCTGCAGTGCCATATAGTAAAAGTAGAGAATGGGCATGAACCGAAATACGAACCAAAATTAAGCACGAATCAGGCCGGTTTGTGGTTTGCGAACTGCGGTTCATCAGATCCCATTTCTGACAAACCACCACGAACTTTTAGGCTGGTTTGTTTGGTTCATTTTTGGGTTCATGACTGAAGACAGCCTGGTGCCAATCTATCCGTTTCCTAGGCAACAGGGGATGGACTTCCTGCAGATCTTCTGCTGACCCAGAAGTGACTTTTTGCTGGCCTGGAAGTGACTTTTTCTGACCCGGATGTGACATTTTCACGAACCAAATGAACCAGTTCATGAACCAGGGGCAGGTTTGTGAAAGTCCATGGTTCATGGTTCGTGAAATTTGACGAACCACGAACCGCATGGTTCGGGTTTTTCCCGGTTCGTGCCCATCTCTACTAAAGAGTCCAATAGCACCTTTAAGACTAACTACCTTTATTGTAGCATAAGCTTTCGAGAACTACAGCTCTCTTCATCAGATGCAGGACAGCTAACTCCTCTGAATCTGTGGGTGCCATGGAGCCTACTTTCCTTGGCACCTGCTGAGTTTTTCTGAATGTAGATGGGGCTGTTGTAGGGCAGGGCTTGTTATTGGCTTCCCTCGCTCAAATGAAAGAGTGTCCCACTGGAGGATGAGGAGAACTGGAAGTACTTGGGCTTTCTTTATTCAGTTTCTTTATTCAGTATGTTCCCCTTCAGGCTTTTCTTCTTCCCAGGATGGGTGAGGAGGTAAATATTCTCTTTGGCTCTACCTCCGGAGGCAGCCATTTGGGGTTTGGCTCTGCTTCCTGTGGAAGCCATTTTGGGGTGTTACTCACCATCTCCTCCCAAAATTCCAAAGGTGGCCACAGCCTCATAGAGTTTGGAGGCCTTCTTAACTTTGACTGGATCATGTCCATTGATTGGATCAAACTGTTGGGAAAGCTTTGTACATCGAAAACCCACATGACGACTCTCCAGCTATCAACCATTTATGATAGCCATGACTATCACAACCATGGCTATCAAATTTCTTTCAACCTGCCAGGAAACGGCAGCAAATTAACGCCACTTTCCAATGAATTTCCATTTTGGAGCTGCCTTTCAGCCTCGAGCTACGCAAACCGTCTGTTAAAGCTCCCGATCTCTTCCCAAGATGAAAAATGAAACAATGTCGGGGGTTTGGTTTGCAGCCAGCCTGTTGACAGAACTCTGACATGGTTTCAATGGTTCTGGAGTGAGCAACCTTGCCAAACATTGTCTGAATTGTTTTTCTTAATAATTGGTTTTTTTGAAATTATTTTCTCACCCTAATTAATTTCCATGTACTTTGTCTGGCCCAACTAAGAAAAAACTTGCCATTTTAGCCTGTGCAAAAATAAATGGACTGTCATAAGTGCAGACACCCATTATGTAGCCTGGCATTTCACTTGCAAAACTTTAATTTCAAAAAAGAAAAAAAATGAAATGAAAAAACGTTAATTTCAAAAAAGAAAAAAATGTTTTTTTGCAGTGCCAACAAATGCATATATATTTCCCTGTAAACAGTTGCAATCTAAAGAGCAGCAAAGAATTATATATAAATTAGGAGATTGTAACCTGTCTTGTATAGTGGTTAGAACATCTGACCAGAATATGGGAGACCTAGGTTCAAATCCCCTAGGTTCAAATCCCCTGGCAGCCCCATTAGGGCTTGCCCTCTCGGCAGGAGGGGGCGGAACCTGGCGCTCCTGGCACTTAGGTAATTATGTCACTTCTGGGAAGTGATGTCACCACACCGGCCACACTTTGCGCAAGGCCAATTCTAGCCCATTTGGGGCCAAAATTGGCTCCAGCAAAGTGCGGGAGCACAACTGAAGCTGGTGCAATGACATCACTTCAGGAAGTGATGTCGTCGCAACCTCAGGAGCGAATGCGCCATGCATGTTCCTAGGGTGCCTGCCAGTGGCGAGTGATCTCCAGGGGACTTGCCACCTCCCACTGATCATTGGCAGATTGGCAGGAAATGGGGCAAACCCCCAGTGGTAGGCACTTGGGAAACCTATCTACCATGGAAGCTTGCTGGGTGTCCTTGACCCAGTCTCTCTCTGTCTCCCACTCAGCCTAATCTACCTCCCAGGGTTATTGTTAGGATAAAATGGAGAAGGGGAGAATATTGTAAAACACTTTGAGCCTCACAGAGGGAGGGAAATGGGGTATAAATGAAATAAGCAAATTAATAAATTCACCATCTGTGCTCCCAGAGTTAGATCCTGTGAATTTCTAACTTAGTAAGGAAAATCTCAAGATTTGTGGTCAAAAAGCTTCTAGGCTTAGGTTACTGTCCTCATGGAAATTGTATAGAGAAGCCTGAGACAATGCTGGCCCCCTGCAGCAGTTGCTGGATTTACAACCAGATCGTCTCTGAGTCATGGTTGCCAATCTCCAGGTTTGAATGCCCACTGCCATGAGAGTTTTCTGGGTTCCTGGGGAACTCCCCAAATTTCAACTCATCTCCCAACTACAGAGATCAGTTCCCCTGGAGAAAATGGAGGGCGGACTCTATGGCATTATACCCTGCTGAGATTCTTCCACTCTGCAAACTCCAGCACCCCCAGTCTCCATCTCCAAATCTCCAGGAATTTCCTAACCCCTAAAGAGACCCAGATGTGTTGAAAAATGTGCCCACCCCTAGTTTGGCAAAAAGCTGGGGGCAATGCTGAGGGAGCTCTTCTTGACTCCAGTGGTTCATAAGAGCTCAGTTCAGCACAGGCCCTCACTCTCGACGGCTTGAGGCTGCCTTGTGGTTGCTTTCTTTTCCTGGCAGGGCTTCTGTGCCTTTAACACAGGCCTGCACAAGCCAAAGGCAGCCCATCAGTCATGAGTGATGGCCCACCGTGGACTTGCTAATCCTTCTGATTTTGCTGCTTGCCTGGGACTGCAAAAAGTGGTGTGTGTGTGGGGGGGGGGGAGGGGTGGAAGCTGCATGCACCTGGCGGTACGTAGCACAGGGCTGGTTTTCTTCTTGGTGGGTGGCCAGTTGTACAATCCTGCTTTCACAGCCCTTCACTACAAAAGTGAATTCTGTCACCACATCTTCACGTCGAGGAAAGCATCGGCTGTGGGATATGCATATGGAGGAACTTGGCAGGCCTGCCTTAGAAATGGGGTTGCCACATTCCAGGTGGGCTCTGGAAATCTCCTAAAATTACAGCTGATCTCCAGACTACAGAGATCAGTTTCCTCTGGAGAAAGCAGCAGTTTTAGAGGGTGGACCCTATGGCATTATACCCCACTTAGGTCCCTTCCTTCCACATACCCTGGCCGCTTCCACACATCTGTACAGGGACAGAATCACAGAATCACACAGTTGGAAGGGGCCATACAGACCTTTTAGACCAACCCACTGCCCAGTGCAGGATGAGCCTAAAGCATCCCTGACAAAGCTTCATCCAGCCTCTTCTTGAAAACTGCCAGTGAGGGGGAGCTCACCCCACCTCCCAAGGCAGCTGATTCCACCTTTGAACTACTCTGACCGTGAAAAAGTTTTTCCTAATATCCAGCCGGTACCTTTGTGCATGTAATTTAAGCCCATTGCTTCGGGTCCTACCCTCTGCTGCCAACTGGAACAGCTCCTTGCCCTCCTCCAAATGACAGCCTTGCAAATATTTAAAGAGAGCAATCATGCCCCCCTCAATCTCCTTTTCTCCAAACTAAACATTCCCAAGGCCCTCAGCCTTTCCTCATAGGGCTCAGTCTCCAGACCCCTGATCATTCTCATTGCTCTCCTCTGCACCCTCTCGATTTTGTCCACATCCTTTTTGTATTGAGGCCTCCAGAATTGCACACTACAGAACTCTAGAATGGTCCACTCACGGAATGCAGGCGGCTTTTCCCCAGGATTCCAGATGTCTCCATTTGCAAAACAGTTGCAAGCTGTTTGGTTTCCAGTTTTTTGGCACTTTTTCTGAGACTGCACTTTCCCACAGTCCTAGAAAAGGTGTTGAAAAAATGGGAACCAAACAGCCTGCAACCGTTTTGTGAATGGAGACGTCTGGAATCCTGGGGGAAAGCCACCTGCGTTCCATGAGTGGGCTGTCCGTATAAGGACATGAGGAAATGGCTGCTGCCCTCCCAAAGGCTACACCCTCAGATCTTCAGGAATTTCCAAACCTGGAGTTGGCAAGCCTTCTTAGAACAGAAGGGCCCAAGTGTCAAATTTTATTTTCTCCAAGGACATCAAGGTATCAGAAGTGGTTCTTTCTTCCTTCATTTTATCCTCACAAGAGCCCTGTGAGGTAGATCACGCATCAGAAAGAAAACAGCTAGCCCAAGGTCCCCAATGAACTTCATGGCATGGTCAGAATTTGAACAAGGTCCCACCAGGGTCCAACACTCCAACCATTGAACCATGCAGACTATCAAACTAAAGGTGTTCACATCATCACATGTATGGCTTTCTCACATATGAAGTAGAGACTAAGAACCAAATTTTATTGTCAAGGCGGGGTGAACTTTCCATTCTCCCAGCATAGCTCCCTGTTGGTTCAGGCCCTTCTTCGAGGCTGACTTCAGTACTAGAAATGAGTCAACTCCGCAGAACCCCACAACAGACACTCCTGCACTTAGTTCCAAAGCCCCGAAGTATCTGCAAGATCCACTAAAACATCTAGAAGGTACAAAGGAATAGCAAATGCATCTATTTCCAGCATCTCTGGGAACTTAGTTCCCTCCAGAATCCATCAGATGGTTTGTCCCAATCTGGCTATATAACTGAAAGCGGTCGACTGACTCACTGTGTCGCAAAATGCTGCAAGTGGTTGTAACACACCTGCTGAAAATGCCGTAAAATACAACGCATTGCAGGCAGAATCTCTGGAGTGACAGGCCATGGGAACGTTAAGAGGAACGGGGATCCCCTGTTCCCACCCTCTGACCCCCGCCTCTGCTTACCTGATTGGTGTGGGGGGGAGGTGTGCAGGGCCAGTGCCAGGGTTTCTTATGCCCCTCGCCCTGTGCCCCAAATGAAGTGCGTGAATGCTCCGGCGGGAGGTGCAATAACATCACTTCCGGAAGTGACGTCGTCATGCTGGTTGGGAGTGTGCGCACGGCGCATACTCCTGTGGTGCCTGCTGGTGGCAGGCTACCTCTGGGAGCTTGCCCCCTCCTGCCTATTGCTGGGCAATCAGCGGATGAGGGGGCAAATCCCCGGAAGTTTGCCCGCCACCGGCAGGGACCTGGGAACCCTACCCCCCCCACACACACACCTCTTACCTGGCCAGCAAGGGGGAGGCATGGCACTGAGAATGATGTTATTCCTGGTTCAACGTGGAAGTGACAGGGGGCACATGGGGCTGATTTGGTAAAAATTGACCTCAAACGATAGATTGGGAGCCGAGTTTTATCAAATCAGCTCCGCGTGCGATTCTCCGCTTCCGTGTCATGTCGGGAACGGCATCATTTCCAGCATGACACAGAAGTGCTCCGGAGGCAAGTCCTCCTGTCGTTGTCCCCAGGGCCCTCCCATCCCCTGCTTTCGAGCCTGGGGACCTGGCCACCCTAATGGGAACTGATCTCTGTAGTCTGGAGATGATCTGTAATTCCAGGAGATCTCCAGTCCCCTTCTGAAGGTTGCCAACCCTATTCTTATATATAAAGCCCTTCCCGGTCTTGGGGCCCAAATAGTGAAAGGATCACTTCTCCAAGCATGCATCCATGCAGAAACTACACTTGCTGAGCAAGGATTCTTTAATACTTCTCATGCAGGGGTGTTAGAACAGTGACTGGCCATTTGCAGCTATTTTCTGTAGCAACCCCCCCCCCCCCCCAGTGCTGAATAACCTTTCTGAGCCCACGGAAAGTTCCTGCCTTGCTAACATTTTGCAAAGGTTGCCAAGCTAAATTTTTTAGAGGGGACTTGTTTAGCAAATGGTGCTGTAGGAACTTGTTGACTGCTATCCAAGCATACCCTAACAATGGGCAAATCCACACGCCCTCGGAGCATCCCGGCGTTGCGCTAAATGTTTGCTAAGCACCCGGAAGTATAGCGTCTTTCTAGCATGATTTCTGAAATCGCGCTAGAAAGACGCTATACTTCTAAGTGTTTAGCGAACATTTAGCGCAACGCTGGAACACGCCAAGGGCGTGTGGATTTGCCCAATTTCCCGTGATTATCAATTTGTCGTCGAGGTGTCATTTTTAGTCATTTTTGTAATGGCTCGCCTTAATCTTCCTCGTAACCCACCTTGAGTCCATGACTGGAGGAAGATTGGTTAAAAATGCGCTAAGGAAACAAATAAATATTATACGCTTTCCAAAAGAATAAAGGTAGTCATAATAGGGGTGTGTGTGTGTGTGTGTGTGAGAGAGAGAGAGAGAGAGAGAGAGAGAGAGAGAGAGAGAGAGAGAGAGAGAGAGAGAGTTAAATGACGCACAATCTGGCGTCGAAATTGTGTGCGCGTATTTAAATTGTGTGCGCGTATTTCTTTTGGTGAGCCCTTCTTGGAAAACAAATGCTGGCCTCCCTGGCATAATTTTCTGCAACGGCCAGGATGGGCAGCGTTACCTCGGCTGTAGACATGGAGACGCGGGTCAAAAAGTCTATGTTATCTCGCCTTAATACACGAGAACCCAACTGTTACTCGAAAGCGAGTCGCTGAGTGACAAATTCGGAAGACACTGAGTTCATGAAAGGCTTCCAGCCCGTGGAGGCTTCTGGGAAGTCACCCCAACAAAAAAACGTACATGTTTCAAATGAACCCATACAACTCCCCCCCCCCAACTCCCCGCCCCTCGACTTTGCCTCCTGAGGAATTGTCTTGCCCTTGTGTGTCATTTTTTTTTGTATGTGTGGCGCAATTAAGAATTGATATGCTTCATATGAATGGCGGGACCTCGAAATACGCTCAATAGAGACCGCGAGTCTCAACACATCATCGAGGGGGGAGAGGAGGCTGTGTTTTCCTTCCCGCCCCTCTGTTCCCCAACCAACTCAGCCTGGGAGGGAAAGTTGTGTATCAATCTAGGCCTATAATGGTGTAATTTAGTAGGTAGGCCTGGACTCTGGTGGTGATATTGTACTGGAATGAATGAAACTGTGGGCTTCAGGCTGCGCCATACTGCTAGGCCCTGCCTGGGTCTATTCAGCTCGGGTCTAATCTGCTTCATTTCTTCTCTACACCAAAGCTCCCTTCTCAGTAGTAGGTTTTTCTCTGGGTTTTGTTACTGTTTCTTAAAGAGCTCAGCTGGCTGCTGGGGCTGAAAAGAATCAAATTATTAAAGATTTTGTGGAAAATCCAGTGAGAATGGGCCCATGTAATAATGATAGCATTGTGCCACGGGGGAGCATTCCCAGCTTCCACTGAGGAGAAATTGTCACGTCTGCCTTTGTTTTCTTAACCCTTTCAATAGAAACAAAATAATATTTAGCTTAGCACAAAATAACTTCTTTTTTTTTCTAATCCTTTTTTTCCCTCTTCGCCTCCTTATCCCCTCCGGTCCTCCCTCCCTCTCTCTTTTTTAAGGAGGGGTTGCTACCCTCCCAAATTAGATTTATATCTTCTATACATTCTGCTTCCCTCCGTAGCTAGCCAAAGGGGCATCTGTTCTATCAGCGCCACTTGTTAATTAGTATGTAAAGGGAATAGTTAAATCAGTCACCAGTGACTACAAAAGATAGATGGAAAAATCAGGGGAGGATGGGGAAAGAGAGATCATTGTATGGCCACAGTCCCACACAACGTTAAATGTGTTTATGTGTTGGGCTGTGGGCCACATCTGTCCAGTTAAGAACTACAATGCTGTTTATATTATAGTAAGTACAGATTTTTTTTTCAGTCATGCCTAAACATTGCGTAAGTTTAACAGTCAATGGACACACACTACGGACAGTTTTCCCTCCATGTAAATTTGAGTGGCACGTTCATCTCATAGACCCAGAGGAGTTAGCAGTGTTAGTCTGTAGTTGCAAAAGAGTAAAGAGCCCGGTAGTACTTTTAAGACTAACCAGCTTTATCGTAGCTTAAACTTTCGAGAGCCACAGCTCTCTTCGTCAGATGCATCGTCGGCTTTCGAGAATCGCAGCTCTCTTTGTCAGATGCCTTGTATGAAGAGAGCTGTGGTTCTCAAAAGCTGATGATGCATCTGACGAAGAGAACTTTGGTTCTTGAAAGCTTATGCTACAGTAAAATTGGTTAGTCTTAAAGGTACTACTGTACTATTTTACGTTTACTGCTGAAACTCGGAAGGAAGGAAGGAAGGAAAATGATGTTCTGTTTCAGCAATTCTTCAACTCTGTACTGGATCCTTGCTAATGCGATGTCTTTGTAAACATGTATTCATTTATTCTATGGCATTGTTTATGGAAATGTCCTTGGCACTGTATGGAAATGTCCTTGATACTGATTGTACTAATCTCACACTGTGTAATCCGCCTTGAGTCTCAGTGAGAGAGGCAGAATATAAATGACACAAATAAATAAATGTATTCATTTCAACTGGGATTACTCAAGAAAACTTGCACCCAATGTCACTTCTTCCCAGAGACTTTGGATCCTCTTAGGGACTCTCCCTTCAGACTGTGTGCACTTTGAGCATTTCGTTCACAGCCTCACAAAGCTCGAGAGGCAGACTCTAAAAAGCAGCATGCTTATTTCCTATGAATTGTCAGGAGGGCCAACACAACAACACTTTTATGTAAGAAGAAAAAGGCCAAAAAGGAGTCAGATCCGTTGAGCTACCATGGGCAAACGGAAGGCCTGGATTCTCATTTGGCATGACCGTGTTGGAAGCCAGATGACAAAAATATTCAACAAAGGAACGGTGGCGGGGAGTGAACCAAGCTGGAGATTTTCTAACCAAAGCCAATTCAAGATGCATGGGGACCGTTTCAGAATAGGTGAGAGCAGGGCTTTTTTTCACGGGGAACGCGGGGGAAAGGAGTTCCGGCACCTCTTGAAAAATGGTCACATGGCTGGTGGCCCCGCCCCCTGATCTCCAGACAGAGGGGAGTTGAGATTGCCTTCTGTGCTGCTGAGTGGCGCGGAGGGCAATCTCAACTCCCCTCTGTCTGGAGATCAGGGGGTGGGGCCACCAGCCATGTGACCATTTTCTCCGAGGGCAACCCACTGAGTTCCACCACCTCTTTTCCCAGAAAAAAAGCCCTGGGTGAGAGAACGTAAGAACTTAAGGAGAGGCCTGCTGCTCCATCTCATCTATGGCCAACAGAGGCCAAAGCTGCCGCCCAGCAGGTTTCCTGCCTCCAAATACGGAGGTTCCCTTTTGTCCCCATGGTTAGTAACCACTCATGGACCTCTCCTCTATGAATCTAACCAGGGCTTTTTTTCAGCGGGAACACAGTGGAACAGAGTTCCAGCACCTCTTGAAAATGGTCACATGACTGGTGGCCCCGCCCCCTGATCTCCAGACAGAGGGGAGATTAGATTGCCCTCCGCGCTACATGGAGATCAGGGGGCGGGGCCACCAGCCATGTGACCATTTTCACCGAGGGTGATTTAAACTTTAGAAAAACTCCCCCCTTGTTCCAGCTGACCCAAAGTGACATCCTTGTGCAGTCCTGGGAGCATGCACACACTTTGCACACACGCATGTGTTACCAGGGGCACTACCTTCCACCAAGAGTTGCCCCCTGTGCTGGCAACCCACTGAGTTCCACCACCTCTTTTCCCAGAAAAAAAGCCCTGAATCTAACCCCCTTTTAAAGCCATCTGTGCTTGTGTCTATCAGTACCTCCACTGGCAATATATTCCGCCATTCAATTACTTATTGAGAAAAGAAATATTTCCTTCCTTTTGTCCATCCTGAACCCGTTGCTCGTAAACTTCATCGTGGGCAGCCAAATGATAATATTATGGGAGGAGAAGAAAAAGTTCTCTCTGTCCACTTTCTTCTCTTCAAACTTGGCAATCTTAGAAGCAGTAAAAGTTTATTCTCAGATAAGCCTGATGCATACTCTATTCCTGCAGGGTGCATCACAATAAATTGTCAGCGTCTGCTTTTATACCTTTCCAGCAATACAAGACAATATTGTTTACAGTACAGAGGATCTCATACAATTCAATAAATGAAAATTTCTTCAAATAACCAAATCAAAGTTACATGATTTCCTCAATATGATGGATTAACAGGTCATCACGACTAGCATTTTGGAAGGTCACTAATAAAAACAGTCTGCATGTCCCCAACGGTTTCATAACATAACACAGAAAGGGACAGGCCCAAGGCTGGGATTAAAAGTTGGGGACAGAACAATTATAACCTTTGGTGTGTAATGAAAATTAACTTGCATTGCTTGCTGTGCATTTTGAGGCCTTTGCATTGTTATTGTTAACTGTAGGAACAAGAATGTTAAAAAAAGGTGCCGAAAGGATTCATTCGCAAGTATTAAGTAATCTAGACGAATGGATTATAACTTGAATACAGCGGGCTTCCCCAAATGCATCGTTTTTCGAACCGATCTCTCCCTTAGTCACCTTTTCACCCTGAACCTCCTGCTTTCTGTTTCGTGCCGTTAAAACAGTTTTAACCTGTCCGCCTATTCCATGACTGCTAAGCCGATCGGGAGTCTTTGGTGAGGCACCTGGCCAAAAGCCTACCGGATCTTTTTCGCCTAACTGCCAGAACGTTCCCAAGACACCAGAGAGGCCAGAATGAGGTGGTGTCCTGGTTGTCCCCTTTCCCTTGCTTTAAAGCCCTGCTGTCTGCAAAAAACAATAGTGAACTTTCCCACCTGGGGAGCTGATAACAACATGTTAACATCAACTAATAAACTGTGCGCTGCCCTTTACAGAATTCCTGGGGGGTTGGATGGAAATCCCAAGGACAAGTAGACCAGCTCTGGCCGCTTCAGTATTCTTTATGCTGTGGGCAACACAATTTCATGGGCTGCTGTTGCTGGCGGGGTAGGGCGTCGGGGAACAGACATGCCATTACAAATCAGAGTTCCATTTGCATCAGGCTCCAGGGGCAGGGCTTTGGGACAGAGCTGTCACATTTTCCAAACGGTTACCGGGTTTCCCAATGTTTCCCCCCAAAAGTTTCTCTTTTCCATGCCTTACGCTTTCCTCAAAAGAAACTGGAGGGCGCTATAAAGAAATAAAGGTTGCAAACTCATGTTCTAAAAAGATGAAATTGAAGGGGTGTTCATATGTAACCTTTTAGAACTTACTTCCCCAGCAGCTACAGAACAAAAATGTGTTGCGCTTCTTGGGCCAGAATTTAACCGCTGATCCATTTTTATCCTGCCTTTCTTTCAAGGAACTACAACAATGTACACAGCTGTCCACCCCACACACACACACACACACACCTTTGTCCTCACAATAACCCTGTAAGGGAGGTTAGAGAGAAAGACAGAGGCTAGAAAAGGTCGTCCAGTGGACTTCGTGGCCAAGTGGGGATTGAACCCAGATCTCTCAGTTCTAGCCCAGCATTCTAAACACTACATCACCGTTGCTGTCCGTCCATACTTTATTTATATGCAGTACTAGTAATCGTGTAAGCACTATGCAAAGGAGGATGCTTTGGAAAAGGGCATTCTACCCACCTATTGACACATGGCAGAAGTTGTCATGCCATGTGAACCAGCTTAAACTGGTTCACTGACTGCAGCCGTTCCCACAGAGGGCTGAGCTGCCTTGGCAATATCCAAGCAGAACTACTGTAATATCATATGCTTTTTGTGGAGCTACCCTTCAACACGAAGGCTCAACTGCTACAGAATGTGGTAACCAGGAATAGAGATGGGCACGAACCGAAATACGAACCAAAATTAAGCACAAACAAGGCCGGTTCGTGGTTCGCAAACCGTGGTTTGTCAGATCCCATTTCTGATGAACTACCACGAACTTTAGGCTGGTTCGTTTGGTTCATTTTTTTGGTTCGTGACTGCAGACAGCCTGGTGCTAATCAATCAGTTTCCTAGGCAACTGGGGATGGTCTTCCTGCA
This sequence comes from Eublepharis macularius, assembly GCF_028583425.1. Classification (NCBI taxonomy): domain Eukaryota; kingdom Metazoa; phylum Chordata; class Lepidosauria; order Squamata; family Eublepharidae; genus Eublepharis; species Eublepharis macularius. The sequence goes on along the minus strand of NC_072800.1, from coordinate 91,167,758 downwards.
GATCTTCTGCTGACCCGGAAGTGATCTTCTTCTGGCCCGGAAGTGGCCTTCTGCTGACCCAGACATGATGCTTTTCTGACCCAGATGTGACATTTTCACGAACCAAATGAACTGGTTCGCAAACCAGGGGCAAGTTCATGAAAGTTTGTGGTTCGTGAAATTTAACAAACCACGAACCACATGGTTCACTTTTTTCCCGGTTCGTGCCCATCTCTAGCCAGAAACCTTCCAAAATGACTCAGTAACGCTGATTGTGTGTCAGCATTTGCACAGTGTAATAGATATAGTAACCTGGACCAGTGCTACTACTGGTTGAGGTATTCACCCCTGGTCCTGTTCTCGAAAGGTTAGAGAGTCTCTTTCGCCCACTCTGCTTAGCACATTGACCCCAGATATAGTGCATTACAGGACAGTTAAGGAGACACAGTGCCTCTTATTAGAAGGGAATGCAACAGTTTTAAATTATTAATTTCCACCTTAGTCGTTCTCTGTCTTTTTTAAAGTGATTGCACGGAGATATCGGCCGTTTTCACATATCCTTAAAGGGACGGCCCACTCACCAAAATCTGCCGGCTTTTCCCCTTCACATGTCTCTGATTTCAAAACGGTAGCACGCTGTTTGGCTTCCATTTTGGCAGTGCCTTTCCAGGGACTGTGGGAAAGTGCATTCTCAGAAAAGGCGCTGAAAAAAACTGAAGCCAAACAGCCTGCTACCATTTTGAAATCAGAGACGTCTGGTGTCAAGGGGGGAAGCCGGCAGCGTTCGGTGAGCAGGCCATCCCTTTAAAGGCATGTGGAAACAGTCAGCCACACAGTATAATAATTATTGAAGCCAACCTTTCACAAGGGTTGTGAAAAGGAAGCCTTACAGAAGTTGCCACTCTCTGGCCACCAAACATTGAAAAGTTTGTGTGAATCAAGGAAAGAGGGTTGCCAACCCCCAGGTGGTACCTGGAGATCTCTTGGAATTATAACTGATCCCCAGGCTACAGAGATCAGTTCCTGTGGAGAAAATGACTGCTTTGGAGGGTGGACTCTATGGCATTATACCCAGCAGAGGTCCCTCCTCACTAAACCCCACCTTCCCCAAGCTCTATCTCCAAAATTCCTGGAATTTCCTAACCTTTACGCGAGTGGAGCTTGGTCTGCCCTCAATCAGAGCTCGTGTACATCCAACCCTGCTCAGATTCTGGAGGAAGCAGCGTAACGATAATGCCAATCCATTACGCAGGTTATGCTGTGAAATTACGCTGAAAAATGAGGCTGTACAACTGGACAGCTATAATAACATCCTTTGATATTACTCCATCTACGACGACTCCCAGGGTGTCCCAGTTGCTGGCTTTAACATTTGGGACTGGGGCCGTTTCCACACTACTCACCTTCAATCAGAATGCCGTGGAATGTTGTGAAAAAAACACGGAAGATAGTGTTTTCTTACGCAAGTTTTGTGCGACATCGCACAAAACTCGCGCGAGAAAACGCTATCTTCCGGGTTTTGTTCGCAACGTTCCGTGGCTTTCCAATTGAAGGTGAATAGTGTGGAAATGGCCTGGGTGTTCCACTGTGACGCCGTAATGGATAGGCAGGTGATCTCTTATTCTAAATTCTCCCAGCGTTTAAACTATTCAAGAAGGATCACATTAGAGCCCCCTATTTGGTTATTATCCTTCCTCACAACCTTAGAATAGACTTTACCTCAATTCGGTTCCAAATACCTCAAGCTCTTTGCTACTGTATTTGTGGAGCCCACATTGTTGAGGAATTATCACACTACCTATTATCCTGTTTTCTCTATGCAGAGCCAAGGGCTAAATTCCTAGCAGAGTTTTTAATGGGTTTCAACTCCTCTTCAGACTCTGAGAAGCTGTTTTTTCTCCTGTCTGATACTGTTGCATTTGTTTCATATAGGGTCTCTCTTTTCGCTTTAGCAGCCAATAAAATGTGGAGTAGAGCTGTTTCCAGTGATAGCAATGCTATTATTTGACTGGTTATTTTCTCCCCAAATCATTTTAATCTCTCAATATCTGTACATGTGTTTATACACTAGCCTGTTTTATGTGCGTGGATTGTAACGGCCTTCGGCCACAAACAATAAATTGACCTACCCTATGGAGAATCCCTTTTCCATAGGCCCAGCCTGTCCCTCACTTTTGGGAAGGGGCATTTCAACAAACAACTCTTGTCTCTCCACTTTCCAGCCGAAAAGCCACTCACACCTCTGAACAAGGAGAATCTGGACCAGCCATTTCTCTCCTGACGCAAGGGAGGGGTCCGTTCACGGAGGCTCCTTTGCCAGTTGGCTTCCAGACAGGCAAAAGCTTATTCGTGTTTCCAAGCCCCAGCCAAGATTGGCGATGGAGCCTGGAATGTTTCGAATTGGGAAGGAGAACAGGGCTGGGAAGGCGTCCAGTGTTTGCTTGGCAGTTGAGCCAGGAGCAAAAGGAGGTGTTTGTTGCTGATTTGAGCCTGTGAAAGCGGGGAGGGCAGAATATAAATATAATAAATTAAATTAAATTAATTAAATTTCAGAGGCGGGGTGTGCGAGATGCTGAATTCATGGGTGGCGGTGGTGGTGGAGAATGCCCTCAAGTCATAGCTGACTTATGGTGACTCCTGGTGGGGTTTTCATGGCAAGAAACTAACAGAGGTGGTTTGCCATTTCCTGCTTCTGCAACCCTGGTCTTCATTGGAGATCTCCCTTCCAATTAATAACCAAGGCCAACCCTGCTTAGCTTCTGAGATCTGATGAGACAAGGCTCATCTGGGCTAGCCAGGTCAGGGTCAAATTCATGAATACAGGAACTCATTAAAGAGCGACCACTCCATGAGACAGACCCGAGGAACAGCCTTGTTGGAAGAACTGTGCTGTTGGAGCAAGCCATCTAACCCAGCTTCTGCTTTGTAACAAAGTTCAGCCTCTGCAACACTGGCTAGAAAGCTGAAGTAGGCTCCAGAGAGCTGAGTTCAAATCCTTGCAATGCCATGGAGATAACTGGGTAATCTTGACCAATCCCTCTCTCTCTCTACCTAGCCTTCCTCATAAGGTTGTTATGAAAAGGAGAACTGTGCTACCTAGACCTCTTTGCAGGAAGGACTGGATAAAAATAAGGACATACGAGGTGACCTGTTGGATTATACCTGTGTCTATCTAGTCCAGCATCTTTTCACACAGCAGCCAACCACTCGCAGAGGTGCCAAGGCCATTCCCTGTTGTGGCATCCTGCCATTGGTATTCAGAGGTCTGCTGCCTCTAACCTTCAGTCACCATGGCTAGAAGCCATTCATGGAGCTCTTCTCCATGAATCCAAAACATCTTTGAAAGCCCTGCCCACCTGACTCTCAGCCATTTTGGACTTGTTTCAGCCTGGATTGGGGCCGAAACGGCCCGGATAGGGCCTCTGATGGGTAGTGGATCACTCTCCCACTCAGCAGCAGCCCGATCCTGACCATTTGGGGCCCCTTTTCAGCCATTTCCAGCCCCTTTTTGCCATTTTGGGCCCAATTTCAACCCTGAACGGCCAAGATTGTGTCCAAAGCCAGGATAGGTGATTTCAGGGGGTGTGGCATATGCAAATCAGTTATGCTAATGACACATTTCCAGTTATTGCAAGGGATGTGGCATATGCTAATGAGTTATGCTAATAAGTTCCTCCAGCTATTTTTCTATGAAATGACCCCTCTTTTCCTCTTTTCCTACTGCCTTCCACTTTTCCTAGCATTATTGACTTTTCCAGAGACTCTTGTCTTCTCATGATGTGAACAAAGTACAATAGCCTCAGTTTTGTCATTTTAGCTTCTAGGGAGGATTTAGACTTGACTTGATCTAGTATCCACTTCATCTTACTGAGTAGCCTTTGCAAACGCTGCACTGGGGACCTGGCAACCTTTTCTTTAACTGTTATTTTTAATTCTTAAACTTTGTTAGAGTGTATGGCCTACGGGCTATTAAGCTGAATAAACTTACTGAAATGGAATCGAGTGCCCATTGCTTGGGACATAGCTTGAACCAGCCCTGGAGTTGGATGGGATCTCAAAAGGGTCTTCAAGACCAAGGGCAAGTTTTGCTCAGAATTTCTGGAGCAGAGCCCAACTCTCTTTCGCCAAAGACGGCAGCTTTTCGTTCAGAGAGAAGCCATCAGCCGCAACAGACCTGCTGTAAGGACAGCTCACCCACTCAAAGACTGAGAGGATTAAAAAACCGGCTGAGGTGTGTGCTTTGCGCTAACCGCAGGCAGTGCCTTCAAAAAGAAAAAGAAAAAGGGAGTGAGCGAGAGAGGAGTTCTTAAGTTTGGCGCAATAATAATAAAGCAAAGGATTAGGAAGATATTTTTAACACCACATCTGTCATATTAATGGCTAACTGCTGGTTTAATTGCTGTAATCTTCCTCTGTCTGTTTTGATTTCTTAAAAGGAATACAGCCATCCTTCCTCAAACCAAAGCCTCTCTGACACCTCCGACATGCTTGTTCAGAAATTAAAAATAGTTCTGCAGGGCACACAAAGGAAAGCTGAAGGGTCCCTCTTCTGGTGCGCAGGGGCTACGTAGCAAAGTTGCAGGAGCCAGGGCAGACCCTTGCCTCAGACAGGCTGCCTCTTCCCACAGCCAGAAAAGCAAGCTTTACTACAAATGGTACTTTGTGCTGCTTCAGAGGAAATGCAAGTAGCCCGTGACATGTGGTTTGAATGCTCCTGTCATCAGAACTCTCTGCACATAGAACACTAGTATGTTACAAAGAAGACTGGGTTGGAGCCAGTCTCCCTGAGGTGCTAGGTTTCCACATGCATAGAACTTTGACTCGGGGGGGGGGGAGGCATATGAACAATCTCCCTGTGGCACTAGGCTTCCACATGCGTGGAACTTTGTCTCAGGGGGCACGTGAACAAGCCATTCCCTAGGATTGCATCTCATAGAGAGTTATGCTCCTGGAAATGTATTTATTTAATTTAATTTATTAAATTTCTAACCTGCCGTCCCCACAACAGGCTCAGGGCGGATAACAACGTTGGTAAAATACAATAACAGCAAGTTCAACATAAAATTAATAATGCAATACAAATACAGGATACAATTTAAAACCCTAACAGCAACAAAGATATTAAGAGGCCAATCCAGCTCTTCAGCAATCGAAAAAGTTAGGGCAGGCAGGTTATACATGTTCAAATAAACAGCGGATCATGGCCACTGCAGAGAAGACAACCAGGTAGTCCACCCAGACTTAAACGACTGTCATAGGCCTTTTATCACTTTTAGAGGAGGCATGTCCTGTCAAGGACATACAGAACTGCATCTTCCACTTTGGCCAGTGGGCCAATTTTTGCTGATAACCCTCTTCCATTGCAGACCCCATCTGACCCACACATATGTTCTTGCCACTGGCAATTAGAAGCAAGATTTCTGCAGAGGGAGGAAACAATTTGGAAAACATGCCCCCCCCTTTATACTGGCAGAAGTGCCCCCCGTGAGGGAAACGTAGGTAAGATCCAAGAAAGAGCCAGAAGTTGAAATAAGTGGCGCGTTCCTCAGTGAAGTTCAGTTTGCATTTTTACGTTCATTTTGTGTTCTTTCTCTGAGCCTTGAAGTAAGTGTTGGCTTTCTGTGGTTAAGGTACTCTAGATGCAGGACTTTCGAGATATGGGACCTGGAAGGCCAGAGGCAAAGCCAACATTTCTTCATGGTTTGCCAACTGACTAGAAGAAACAGCAGAGTTCCTTTAACGGCAGAGTTAGCCGGCAAAGCTCTTAGTGGTATGAAGATCTTGGCAAATATCTGCAGACCCAGAAGTGGTTAACAGGAGAGGAATAAAGACAGATGAAGCAAATGTATCCCTAATCTCTCTACCCAAACAGTCACCCAAAGTTACACTGATGAAAACATAAGAACGTAAGAGAAGCCATGTTGGATCAGGCCAATGGCCCATCCAGTCCAACGCTCTGTGTCACACAGTGGCCAAAAAACCAGGTGTCCTCAGGAGGTCTGCCGGTAGGGAAGGGACACTAGAAGCCCTCCCACTGATTGCCCCCCCCCCCCAAACACCAAGAATACAGAGCATCACTGCCCTAGAAAGAGAGTTCCATCTGTACCTTGTGGCTAAGAGCCACTGATGGACCTCTGCTCCATATGTTTATCCAATCCCCTCTTAAAGCTGTCTATGCTTGAAGCTGCCACCACCTCCTGAGGCAGTGAATTCCATGTGTTAATCACCCTTTGGGTGAAGAAGGACTTCCTTTTAGCAGTTCTAACCCAGCTGCTCAGCAATTTCATCGAGTGCCCAGGAGTTCTTGTATTGCGAGAAAGGGAGAAAAATACTTCTTTCTCTACCTTCTCTCTCCCATACATAATCTTGTAAACCTCTATCATATCCACACATTGTGCTACCATATAGCAGCTTCTTCATCTTAAAAAACACTGGGAGATCCAACCAGTCGTTTGATCTTAGATAATTTGTTTGACTTTGCTAGATACAGAGATCATTTTGAACCATGATAAATTCATACCTCTGGTGTGTGATTCATGCATCCAGGTAAAACTGTCTACATACTGCAGTGTCAAGGTAGTATACCTATGAGCACAAGATTCTCACCCATCCTGGCAGGATTGCCAACTGTCCAGAAAACAGTGAGCCCAACCCGCTCTTGTGTCTTCAACAACACAGGCAGAAATCAACAAATAATTTTGTGGCACCTGAGAATTGTTTGTGCTCTGTTTCAGCATTTCTCCAACTCTGTATTCGATTTCTGCTGGTTTTAAATCCATGCAAATTTACATTTATAGACTCTATTGCATTGTTTATTGAAATGAAATCGACTGTACTAGCTCATACTGAGTAATCCACCTTGAGTCTCCGTGAGAAAGGCGGAAGGTAAATAATGTAAATATATAAATACCCAGTCAGAGGTTGCTATGTCAGGTGTGACTTGACAGTAATCTCCACCACCAATAGATATTAATTCATTCATCTTTAAATTACCACGTAAAGTCTGTTATTTTGTGTGCAACAAGCGATCATGGCTAATCTCCCTGGAAGAAATAAGTAGCTGAAGGTTTTTACTGCATGAGTAGCAAACACAATTCCCCGCTAACTTCTTCATTGTAAAAGTAGAAAAGACCAAGAGTCCTGGAGCTCCCATAAGACTAACAAAATTTGTGGTAGGGTATGAGCTTTTGTGAGTCACAGCTCACCTCTTCAGTAGCCATATCTGAAGAAATGAGCTGTGACTCATAAAAGCTCTTACCCTACCACAAATTTTGTTAGTCTTACAGGTGCTACTGGACTCTTGCTCTTTTCTGCTGCTACAGACAGACTCCGTATGTTTATCCTCCGGAAGATGTTGCCTTATAGATGCAGAACCGGCTTGATCATTTCATTTAGAGCTGAAGAGAGTATCCATGCAGATTTTAACATTTGGCAGAATTTCCAGTGCGTGTATTTGTATTTTGCCATTCCAATTTCTTTTATATATATATATATAAGATTTTTATTTTTTTTTTAGATAGAAAATAGGGAGTAGAAAGTAGAGGGAAGGGGGATAGAAAGAACAGAAAGAACGAAAGAGGAAGTGACATATCTATTACATTGCACCATTCACTCTAATACATGTCATAGTATTCTGCTAGTCAGCTCTCTATTTGCAAGTTTTTCCATTTATCTTCTCTAATGTCCATAAAGGACCACATCTTAATTGAAAATTAAATTTCTCCAAACTTATCTAGTATCCATTTGTAAAAAGGCTCCCAAATGTCATTATAGGTTGTATTGTCCAACTCTTTCAATAAATGATGGTTGTTGTGGGTTTTCCGGGCTGTATTGCCGTGGTCTTAGCATTGTAGTTCCTGATGTTTCGCCAGCAGCTGTGGCTGGCATTTTCAGAGATGTAGCACCAAAAGACAGAGATCTCACAGTGTCACAGTGTGGAAAGGATGTTGGCAGGTCATTTGTATCTACTCAGGAGGGGTGGGGTTGAGCTGAGTCATCCTGTAAGAGTTTCCCAGGGTGTGGAATGCTAATGGTGGGAGGCTTCACTGTATCCTGAGGAGGTTCTTTTGCATATGGATTGGTGCTTGACGTGCTAATCTTCTCTGCAGGGCTATTGTCGGGTATAGAGTGTTTTGTTAGCCTGGTGTTTTTCAGAACTGGAAACCATGCTCTGTTCATTCTTAAGGTTTCTTCTTTCCTGTTGAAGTTTTGCTTATGCTTGTGAATTTCAATGGCTTCCCTGTGCAGTCTGACAAAGTAGTTGGAAGTGTTGTCCAGTATTTTGGTGTCCTGGAATAAGATACTGTGCCCTGTTTGAGTTAGGCTATGTTCAGCCACTGCTGATTTTTCAGGATGTCCAAGTCTGCAGTGTCTTTCATGTTCTTTTATTCTTGTCTGGATGCTACGCTATGTGGTCCCGATGTAAACTTGTCCACAGCTGCAGGGTATACGGTATACTCCTGCGGAGGTGAGGGGGTCTCTACTGTCTTTTGCTGATCGTAGCATCTGTTGTATTTTTCGGGTGGGTCTGAATACTGCTTGAAGGTTATGCTTTTTCATAAGCTTTCCCATCTGATCAGTAATTCCTTTGATATATGGCAAAAACACTTTTCCTGTAGGAGACTGTTTTTCCTTGGTTGTTTGATTCATCCTGGGTTTGATTGCTCTTCGGATTTCTTTTCTGGAGTAGCCATTTGCCTGAAGTGTGTGGTTTAGATGATTAATTTCCTCATTGAGAAAGTGCGGCTCACATATCCATCTTGCACGATCCACTAATGTTTTCATTATGCCTTCATTATACCCGACAATAGCCCTGCAGAGAAGATTAGCACATCAAGCACCAATCCATATGCAAAAGAACCTCCTCAGGATACAGTGAAGCCTCCCGCCATTAGCATTCCACACCCTGGAAAACTCTTACAGGATGACTCAGCTCAACCCCACCCCTCCTGAGTAGATACAAATGACCTGCCAACATCCTTTCCACATTGTGACACTGAGAGATCTCTGTCTTTTGGTGCTACACCTCTGAAGATGCCAGCCACAGCTGCTGGCGAAACATCAGGAACTACAATGCCAAGACCATGGCAATACAGCCCGGAAAACCCACAACAACCATCGTTCTCCGGCCGTGAAAGCCTTCAACAATACATCTTTCAATAAACTCGACAATTTGTCCATTTCAGCCGTCTCAAGTATTTTTTTGACCAGGTTTTCTTGTGTTGGGATAGTTGTCATTTTCCAAAGTCTCGCATATGCAATCCTAGCTGTTGTAATTGTATTCAACATCACATGCTTTTGCTCTTTATTGACCGGGACCGATATGTGGTTTAATAAAAAAAGTTCTGGTTTCAAAGGTAGTGGAGTCTTGAGTATCTGTTGTAACATTGTGTGTACCATCTTCCAAAACTCCATTGCTTTTTTACATGTCCACCACATATGATAGTAAGATCCCGGTGTCTTCTCACACCTCCAGCAATTATTTGACATATTTAAGTGAGATTTAGCTAACCTAATTGGGGTTAAGTGCCACCTATAAAACATTTTATATACATTTTCTTTCAGTGAGGCCGATTTTGTCATCTTTAAATTACTTTTCCACATTTGTGACCATTGCTCTAAATCTATTGTATGTCCCACATTCTCAGCCCATTTTATCATAGTATCCTTGACCTCTTCCCCTTGTCATTTTGCCTTTATAAGTACAGCATATATTTTCTTTATCATTTTAACATTAGTACCATATATCACATCAATATTTTCATCCTTTTCGTAAATTTTTGACTGAGACACGTCAAAGCAAAATGTGAACTCTCATTTTGTCCATGATGTTTTTATCTCAACATTTAAATGGTTTGGGTGTGATTTTTTTCCCCACAGGCATCAAGAACGAAATATCACGCTGCCTAATGTTACTTTGCCATTGCATGTTCTCTGTCATGGGCTGCTGAGTGTAAAACACCATAGCACTTTATCTATTAAATATTGTTGATATTAAATACTTAAATATGGTAAAAACCACCCTGGAGTTTTCAAATTCTCTTCCAAGGAAGCTCAGATTCTTTGGAAGCTAGTCAGAGATTCCTCAAAGCAAAGAAAAGCTGAAAAACAGCAGCTGTTCTTAGTGATACTGCTAAAGAATTCTGGAAATAATAAGCGCTTTGATTTCAGGGCATCATTGTAGCCTACAGAAGAACCTACATTTCCTATAAGTTTGCCCCAGGACACGTTTCGCTCCATAACTGGGCTGCTTTCAGCCATATGAAATGTGTGTGTTCTTGGACCCATCCACACACCCTGAGATTATGTCTGAGCCCTCCGTTCTTTTCCATGAAGCACTGGTTGTTTTGCTGCTCCTCCACAGACCTCTTCTTCTTCTTCAAGACTGGTAACTATAGCCCTGCCTGAAACTGCTTTCCCATTTCCTCACTGTTTTCTTAGAGTCTCCCTACACGAGATGCCTTGGTGTGTGTTTGTCAAGTGTCGGGAGACAAAATCTTTGCTGGGAAGCATAGTTTAAAAAGACAGAGCCGGCTGAGATTGCTCCTCAGCGGGTTTGTCAATTTTGCCTCTCCGATTTAAAACTGTGTGGGATTGCAACTAGAGGGCAGCAAGGAATGGAAATGGGCTGGAGCTGCTTTCCAAAGCTGGGCGTGGACCTGGAAAGTAATAATGGGCTGAAGTCTCCCTTCTGGCATTTCACAGCCCCTTCACATAGCTCCAGTGTATAGCAAAGCCTTTGCCTTGCCGCCGGCTCTGTCTTTTTAAACTACCCTTCCCTGCTAACATTGCATCTCCTGATATGTGTCCTTCTCACGTCAGATGTCTCGTGTAGAGAGACTCTTAGCTCTGTGTGTATGCTTGCCACTTCTTCCTCTGTTAAAATATTTGCCAGTCCATTTGAGACATCTCTAAGGGAACAATCCTGGAAATACATTAAGTTACCCCCTCTTGTTATGTCGCCTTTAACTCTAATTCCCCCAACTCACAAGGAGACCCCCCCCCATCAGGGTAACATCCCTGCAGTGCCCTCTTCTGGTTTTAGCTGCATGGACCAAATCTCTGCCTCCGGTCACCAGTTCAGGATCAGGACTCCTGTCAGGCAGAAGTCCTCACCATAATGTTCCACTCTTCTTTGTTAACCTCCATAAACCCAGAAGCCTCCCAAACAGGGAATGCAGTTTTTGAGTGTTAGAAGACAATCCTATAAATTTTGCACAGCCTATGTGAGGTCTTATTTCAACAGAAGGACAGACATCAAAGCTGTCTTGGTCTCCCAATGCACTGGTGACGGGTGGGGGACACAAATATGTGGGGCAGATCTTCAGGTTGCAACCTGGTAACTTGACCCTCTCTTGCATGGCACAAATCCTGGGAAATGGTTTCTTATCTTGACACGGTGGACCTGGCCACCTGGATCCATGCTATGGTAACATCAAGACTTGACTATTGTAATGCATTATACATTGGTCTCCCATCTAAGTTAACTAGGAGGCTCCAATTGGTGCAAAATGCTGCAGCTCGACGGTTATAAGGAGCAAGCAGGAGCATGAACATCACTCCCATCCTACAGTCACTCCATTGGCTACCTATCAGTTACCATGCTCAGTTCAAGGTAATGGTTATTACATACAAAGCTCTTCATGACCTTGGTCCAGCATACTTATGGGACCGCCTCTCTCTCTTTGTCCCTCCACGGCAGCTTCGCTCATCTGAACAGGGTCTCCTGCAGGTGCCAGCCTGCACATGGGCGAAATCAATAGCAGCTCGTATACAAAATCAAAATGAGTCCAGTAGCACCTTTAAAACTAACCAATTTTATTGTAGCATAAGCTTTCGAGAATCACAACTCTCTTCGTCAGATGCATGATACAGAGACTGGTCAAATATAGAAGAGGAGGGAGGAGAAGGGGAGGAGAGAGAAGAGGCAATTAGGGGGGGAGGGAGCAACAAAAACATTCCTTTGCTAGTATATGTAAACATCTCCTTTTGGTGTGTGGATCAGTTGGCTTCAAAGGAGTTTGCCCTGTTAGTCTGTAGCAGCCAAACAGCTAGACCATCCAATTCCAATGCAGTATGAGCCTTCGATAGCCACAGCTCTCCTTGCCAGATGCATCTGACAAAGAGATCTGTGGTCCCCGAAAGCCCACGCCAGGTATACAGGCTTTCTCTGTGGTGGCCCCTACCCTGTGTAACGGCCTGCCTGAGGAGGTCAGGAGAGCCCCCACCCTCCTGGCTTTCTGCAAACAATGCAAAACTGAATTATTCAAAAAGGCCTTTTTTTCTCAGCTAAGAGGGTGGGGTTGTAGAAAAGGGATCCCAGATGTTTCGCTAATGAGTTAGAAACCATAGATTTCACCACTATGTTGCCTTACATATTATCTGTTGCTTTAAATATGTACTCCTATATCCTACCTGTGCTTTATGTTGTTCAATGTAAGTCCTAGAACTGCTTATGTTCTGTTTCAGCAATTCCCCAACCCCATACTGGATCCTTGCTAATGCTATATCTTTGTAAACTTATATTCTTTTACCCCATGACATTGTTTATGGAAATGTTCTTGACACTGTATGGAAATGCCTGCCCTTGTCCTTGCCACTGATTGTACTGATCTCGCACTATGTAATCCGTCTTGAGTCTCAGCTAGAAAGGCGGAATATAAATAAATAAATAAATAAATAATCCACTAGCACATTTGGAACGCAAAGCTGCTTCCTGCAACGATCCTCCGTCATCTTTTGCTCTTGAAGAGTACCCCTGCAACATGTTAGACGTTCCCAATGAGCCAGACAATTGTGCGTTTCCAACTCGAGATCTCAGCCCTGGAATAAACAAGTACGACTTCCGACACCCTCGCTGACAGTGAATGCCTTCGGTTCCCAAGGAAATGTATTGTTGCGCTCTGTTTAGTAGTCAGCAAACGGAAAGGAGGGGAATGGAATGTCCCCAAAGAGTTTTCTTCATCTTCTCCTCCTCGGCTGCATTTAACGATTTTTTAATGGTTAAGGGTTCATGGACACCGAGTAGCCAAGCCCTCCTCCCAATCCTGTCCAATTTTTGACCGTTGAAAACTGCAAACCCAGGTAGATTTGTTAACTGCAGGAGATTTTAGCAGGCAGTTGCTCTGCAGTTTGAATGAACAGAGGAGAGCTTTTGTGGCTCAGCGGCTGATTCCTGCCAACTTTGTGAAATCCAAAAGAAGGACCTCCTCACTAAACTCAACATTGCAAGGCAGAAGGGGCTTAAAAAGAGGGAGGGCCTAAATATTGCAAGAAGCCCTGGCTGGGCCTGGTTCCATGCACACTGCACACAAATATTTTGCATACGTGCACAGCCAGCATCGAGGGTCAGCCTCTTGGGCTAAGGCTCCTGCTTTGGGAGGGCTCTCCCCTGTGCAGCAGTGAGACTGACTGCAGCTTGCCCTCTCCAGGTGATGGTATAGCATTGGGCACCTGTGGAAAGATTGGGCCTGCCCAGACCTCTTCCCTCTCATAGCATGCAGTGCCACCTTCTCAGCAGCGCCTTCTGTTCATCCTCTCCTCTTGAGTAAGGGAGAGAGTGCAAATAGCACTGGTTCCCAATGGCCTCTAGAAGCTGCTACCCGCACACTCACAGCCAACTAAAAGGAACGGGCAAGCAAATAACTGCTCAGTCTATTTCTTAGGGCTCGAAACCTCCAGTTGGGCAAAAGACACAAACTATGGAAGCTCCCCTGGTATCAAAACTGGAAACGAGGGTGGAGAACCACAGAAGAAGCCTCAGAAGATTGTTATATGTGCATCTGGACTTATATTTATTGCACACTATTGAATAGAATTTTCTGGTCGATCTTCTCTTTTTGTTCATGTTATTTATTGTGCATTGTGGATGTTTCATCGATATTTTGTAAGATAGATTTTGTAAGAATTTGTAAATATTTATATTGTACTAGCACCTTCTCACTTTGCACTTTAATATAAAAAACTATATTTATACATTTTTTTTATATTTCAATTTATATACCGCCCATCCTCAGGGGCTCTGGGTGGTGAACAGTTTAAAATCAATAAAAACAAGAAAACAACAATACTAAAATCAATATACAAAAAAATAATGAAATAAATTAACTAAGTGCAATGGTGGGGAGAAACCCCCCCACACACACACACACACCAAAGGTGGGAGGCCAACATGGCACCGCCCCCTTCAACCACTGGATGCCTGGCAGAACAGCTCTGTCTTACAGGCCCGGCGGAACGATAATATGTCTCACTGGGCCTGGGTCTCCATTGACAGAGCGTTCTACCAGGCTGGGGCCAGGACTGAAAAGGCCCTGGCCCTGGTTGAAGCGAGGCGGGCTTCCTTAGGGCCGGGGACCACCAGTAAACATTTATCCGCTGATCGAAGCGGTCGCCGGGGAACATACAGGGAGAGGCTGTCCCCTGTAAGACATGTATCTTAAGTAATTGTTACATTGTCCTTATCCCCTGGGTTGTGGTTCTCCACCCTCGTTTCCAGCCTCCTGGAGATCTCCCAGAATGACAACTGATCTCCAGATGACAAAGATCAGTTCCCCTGGAGAAAAGAGCTACTTTGGAGGTTGGACTCTATGCCATTATAGCTATCTGAGGCCCCTCCCCTCCTCAGACTCCACCTTTCAAGACTCCACCCCCAAATGCCCAGGGATTTCTCAACCCATAGCCAGTAACCCTACTGTCAATCACATTTTTTTCAATTGAAGTATAAAATTAAATACAAGTCTGAATCTACGCTCAAAGCATAATCAGACACAAGCCTTAATCCATAATGGTGCAACTCACAGCCAGAAAAATGGCTTGCCTCCAACACCAGGTAGATCATCATTCCAAAATATTCGAAACAAATTCTAATTGCCTCGAAGGATGTTATCCATCTGACATCCTGGTGTCTGCTTATTAGAGTCAAATCCCAAACCTGGCCCAGAAAATTTCTGTAAAGTGTAAGGAGACTCCCAGAGTTACAACATGACACAATAACAGAAATGGGCTTTTATATACATAAGGCAAAAATTCCAGAAAAGAGGCAAACTTTAGACTGGAGCAATATGAAAAAGCCATTAAAAACCAAGCTAGTTAATTCAAAAAGTGTAATGTTATGAATAACGATCACTGATGATGCTTATAAAATAGTAAGAGACATAAGACATTATTACTATCAGAGAAGCAATGTAGCTTCCCAAAAGAAAACTAAGTATATAAACCAATTCAGTATAACATGAGAGTGCCTTATAAAAACACTGATGGCTGATTATCGATATGGGATCATAGACTTCATCACTATTTTTGTGTTATATATTATCTGCTGCTTTAAATATGTACTCCTATGTACCACCAGTGCTCCATGTTGTCTAATGTTAGTCCAAGAAATGATTATGTTTTGCTCTAGTGTTTTTTCTATTTTGTCTTGGATCCTTGCTAATGCTATGTCTTTTAAGCTTGTATCTGCTTACCTTATGGTATTGTATTGAAATGTACTTGATACTGATTGTATTAACCTCGTACTATGTAATCCGCCTTGAGTCTCAGTGAGAAAGGCGGACTATAAATGATGTAAATAAAATAAAATAAATAAATAAATATTAAAATCCTTTAAAAGTCAACAATAAATTTAAGGACGCCCAAATCCTTACCAAAACACACAAATCATTGTCAATGCAATCAAACTTAGCATCACCTTGCAAAATGGTAAAGAGTCCAGTAGCACCTTTAAGACTAACCAACCTTATTGTGGCATAAGCTTTCGAGAACCACAGCTCTCTTCGTCAGATGCATCATCAGCTTTCGAGGTTCAGCATCAGCTTTCATGAGGTTCTCAAAAGCTTATGCTACAATAAGGTTGGTTAGTCTTAAAGGTGCTACTGGACTCTTTACTATTTTGCAACCACAGACTAACACAGCTAACTCCTCTGGATCAACAACACCTCGGTTAGCCCAAAAGCTAGTAACATGAATGTTACTACACTCAGAATGCCAATGTCACCCATGAAGATAGTTTCACATGGGTAACCATGTTGGTCAGTAGTAGAAGAGCAAGAATTAAGTCCAGTAGCGCCTTAAAGACCAACTAGATTTTCAGGGCATGGGCTTGCGAGAGTCAGAGCTCTCTTCGTCACACCTTTGTGCCCCTTGGAAAATGTTAGTGCCTGTCATTTTCGCTGAACCATTCCTGCCCCTTTTTTGTCCCACTTTGCCCCTCCCGTCCTCTCTGCCAAATATAAAATAGCATTTATAATCTAATTAACACAGCCATTGCCTGCCATGGCTGGAAGGCAATTTGAAAGCCTATCTGCTTGTGTTTTCCTTCGCCTGGAAAAGTTAATCTTCTCCAGGAACAGGGGATTCCCGTGCTCCGAGGCCCACACAACCTTTGCTGGCTCAGTTAAATCAGTGATTGGCAATTATGGCCCCATAAACTACTCTTTTAAGAACCTGTCCTGTAGGGATGTGCCCACTGCAGCCCACTGGGCCATTTCAGGTCAGGAGAACGGGGCCGGTGAGCAAGGCTTTAACCACCTTCCCCCCCCCCCCACACACACACCTCAGAATCAGACCTCCATGCTAGACCTGCCACGCTCCAGGTGGGGCGTGGGAATATCCTGGAATTGCAACGGATCTTCAGAATACAAGAGATCAATTCCCCTAGAAAATGGCACCATCTGAAGGCAAAGTCTACAATATATCATATATTTTAGGTGCAATTCCTTCCCAAGGTCCCTCTTCTATACACGTCGCCTCCAAATCTCCAGGAATTTCCCTGGCCAGAACTTGATTTTAACAGACAAACACCACTCAGAGTTGTCTTCACAGAATTCCCAGTCTTTTATAGAGTTCTCCCCTCAAAGCCCTGGTCCCTGCTAGGTGGTCCATTTCAGATTGAGCACTTTGCATATGCTCAGAAGCATTCTGGAATTTCTCCAGTTCCTCTCAGCAGCTGCTTCCCATCAGGAAGGGAGACTGAAGAGAGTATGAAATGCCTGCCTAAGGTCTCAAGGTATATCTCCAGCTAAAGGAACTCAGGGAATTGGTGAGGAAAGATTTTCTTTTGCCAGAGACTTTGGAGAATCACCAGCAATCTGAGGAGACATAACTAAGCTGACAGAGCAGTAGTCTGATTAACTGTAAGGCAGTTATCTAGGCTGACTCTGTGTATGCTCAGAAACACTGTGGCCATAGGATCCATCTGTTGTGTACTTCCTCTTTAAGAGGCTAATCCAGAAGGCCTGAGGCATAACAGAAAGGTGGATGCTTTGACAAATGGACTCTGAACATGACTAGGAAACAATTGGCGTAGCTCTGACACTGCAACACCACTTCTGGCACAAACCCAGAAGTGGAGCCATTTGCGTTCCCGAAGAGCTCTTGGCTGTTTACCACCAGGACCTGGAGACCAACAGGTTTTTAATTTCCCCAGCAGTTCAGAAGAACTTTATCTCTCGTCACCACAGTTTGACTCAGTTTTTCAGCCTCTCTTCCTGAAAATAGTGGCTGTGAATTGGGTACAAGCCCACACTTTCCACAGCGAACACAGATGCAAAGAATCCATTTAGCTTCTCTACCATCTCCCCATCTTCCTTTAGCAATCCATTTGTTTCTAAGCAATACCAAGGCCCAATTGCTTCTCTGTCTGGTTTCCTGCTCTGGATATATTTAAAGAAATGTTTGTTGTTTGTCCTGATGCTTTTAGAATGCACCCCTCAAATTCTCTTTTTGCAAGCGTAATTATTATCTTACGCTTCTTTTCTCAGACCTTGTGATCCCGTCTGTTTGCTTCATTGGAGCTGACCTTCCACTTTTTAAAAGAAGCCTTTTTTGCTTTTTATGGCCTCCTTAACTTTAGTTATTAACCATGCAGGCATTAGTTTAGACTTGGTAGGGAGAATGCTTTCTACCTGGACCTCAATTAGTGTGGATTTTAAATAGCTTCGAAGACTCCTCTAGGGATTTGCCCATCTTTCAGCTTCCCTTTCAGCTTCCTTCTAACTAGTCCCCCCATTTTTGGAAAGTTGCTTCTTTTGAAATCCAACGTACTGTTTTGGATTTTCCGGGTAACTTTTCATTCACATGAACTTAGAGAATCATAGAAGCATAGGTTTGGAAGGAACCTCTAGGGTCATCTAGTCCAACCCACTGCACAATGCAGGAAATTCATAACTACTTCCCCAGACACACACACACACACACACACACACACACAGTGCCCCCTGCTCCATGCCCAGAAGATGGCAAAGCACCATTAAGATCTCTAGCCAAACTGGCCTGGGGAAAATTGCTTCCTGACTCCACAGTAGTGATCAGCCTTACCTTGGGCATGTAAGAAGGGGCCACAAAAACTAAGCACTGATGCAACACCTCCTGCCCTCCCTCTCACGATCTGCCTAGTTTCTCAGAATCAGCATTGCTGTCAGATGGCCCTCTAGCCTCTGCTTAAAAACATCCAAAAGAAGGAGAGCCCACCACCTCCCGAGGAAGCCTGTTCCACTGAGGGACTGCTCTAACTGTCAGAAAGTTCTTAATATTTAGCCAAAAACTCTTTTTATTTAATTTCTGCCTGTTGGTTCTGGTCCGACCTTCTGGGGCAAAGGAAAACAACTTCGCGCCATCCTCTATATAACAGCCCTTCCAGTACTTGAAGATGGTTATCATATCACCTCTCAGTTGTCTCCTCTCCAGGCTAAACATACCAAGCTCCTTCAACCTTACTTTATAGTAAGGTTGAAGGAGACCAAGTCTGGAGACTTGGTCTCCAGACCCCTCACCATCTTCATTGTCCTCCTCTAGACACGTTCCACCTTGTCTATATCCTTCTGAAATTGTGGTGCCCAAAACTGAACACAATACTCTGGGTGAGGTCTAACTAGAGCAGAGTAGAGCGATACCATCACCTCCCGTGACGTGGACACTATGCTTCCGTTGATACAGCCCAAAATCGCACTTGCCTTTTTAGCTACCACATCACACTGCTGACTCATGTTCAGTGTATGGTCTACTAAGACCCCTAGATCCTTTTCACACATACTACTGCCAAGACAAGTCTCCCCCATCCTATAATTATGCATTTGATTCTTCCTACCTATACGCAGAACTTTACATTTACCTCTGTTGAAATTCATTTTTTTTGCTTTAGCCCAGTTTTCCAGCTGCCAAGATCATTCTGTAGCCTTCCTGACTTGTCTTCTACCCTATTTGCTACCCCTCCCAATTTAATATCATCTGCAAATTTAATAAGCATTCCCTTTATTCCTTCATCCAAATCATTTATAAAGATGTTGAACAGAAAGAGGTCTCAGTCAGGACCAATCCCTGAGGCACTCCACTTGTCATTTTCTGCAAGAGGATGAGGAACCATTAACAGGCTCTCTTTTGGTGCGATCTGTCAACCAATTACAGATCCACCTAACAGCAATAGGATCCAAACCACGTTTTACCAGCTTGTCAACAAGGAAACTTAATAGCATTGCCATCACTATTCCCAAATAGTGCAACAGCATCTATGCCTCAAGTCCTTCTCAGAACCATGTCCAAGGTCACTGCCCCTCTGGTTGGCTCCGTGCAAAGTCATTTATGAGGACTAGGAATCTCATTTCTGCAGCATGCCGCCAACATGTTTACCTAGTCCATGTGAAGTCATCTATTAACACAACATTATCTGCTTTAGTCACCTCCCTTCTCCATCTTGAGATCAGCCTCAAGGGTTTGATCAGGCGGGCGATAGAACACCCTCATTTTTAAGTAACCCTTAGGGCCCAGCATCTCAACCCATTACGCTAATGTCAGAGAGTTCATTCCCCTCATGTTTTCTAGCTTATTTGACTCTGTTCCATTATTGATGTGCAGCACAATGCATCCCCAAACACATCCCTCCCTGTGCTGTCTATAATGCGTCTACCCAAGGATGACTGTTTCCCCATTTCACCACGCATCTGAGAGTCTCTCTACACAAGACACTGAAGCATGTGTCCGTCAAGTGTCAGGAGATGCAATGTTAGCTGGGAAGCATAGTTTTAAAAGACAGAACCAGCATAGATCGCTCTGGAGGGGACGGATTCTCTCACAGCCCTCCGCTGCCTCTGGCGTGCCTGACTGTCTCAAATTCCAGAGCTTTTACTCTCCCACCCTCACCGCTTAAAATGTTGAATTAACCAAGCCTCAGCACAGCAAAGGATCCAGAAGGGGAGACACCAGAGGTGGTGGAGGCCTGTGAGAGAAGCCGTCCCCTCCAGAGTGATCTCTGCCAGCTCTGTCATTTAAAACTACACTTCCCAGCTAACATTGCGTCTCCCAACACATAAAGAACACGTCAAAAGTATTGTGTAGAGAGACTCTGAGACTCCTACTATATCTAAATTGTCATTTAGCACCAAGCACTCTAGTTCCCCCATGTCAGCTCAGAGGCGTCTAGCATTGGCATACAGACACCGGTAACACATTTCCACCTCCAACAACACTCACCTCCCTGGGTCCTTTCATCTCCGCACACACGTGGCCTTTCTTTACCATTCTACCCTCACACCCAAACGCTATTGCTCACTTACCAGTGACACACACACACCCTCAGGAGATTGCCCACCAACAGCAGGCAATCTCCCAGGGGTTTGCCCTGTTGCCCGCGATGTCACTTCCTGAAATGGACTGAATTTGCCTCACACAGTGCATGGGAGCACACCCATAGCCAGCGTGCTGACATCACTTTCCGGAAGTGACATCATTGCACAAGCTTTGTGCGCATGAAAAAACCACACACGAGGCACAATGTCAATGCCAGGTCCCCAGCCCTCTTTCTAGGAGGGTATAGGGACCAGGCAACCCAAACTGAGCACAAGTAACAGGGTTTCCTTTGGGTTCCAGTGAAGGCCGTCCCTGGGCTGACACTCCAACCACTATACGACACTGGCTAGAACTTTCCTCTAGAGCAGGGGTGGGGAATGTCCTGCCCATGTCCTGCCCACCCTTCCCCCCCTCCGTTCCCACTTACCCACTTGGTAGGGGTTGCGCTCCCTGGGGCACCCCCTCCCTGGGGGGGGGCGCTCCCACACTGTGAGAGCAGGCGGTGGTGGCAAAGGCAGGCCACTCTTGCTACTGCCGCCTGCTGTTGCCTGTGCCACCCCCTGCTGCCACCAAGAGCAACCTGCAGTGCTGGTGAAAGCGGCCTGTGCCGCTGGGGGAAGAGCAAGTGGTGGTGGTGGCAGCAGGGGGCACTGGCGCTGGAGACAGAGCTGCTGCTGCCACCGCCACCACAAGCGTGCCACAGCGGTGGCAACAGAAAGGAGACACAGGCGCCCTTTCTCCCATGCGCATGACGTCGCTCCCAGAAATGTCATCATGATTATGTCACTTCCAGGAGTGACGTCACACATGTGGAAGAAAGGGCACTCCCTGCATGGGACAGAACATAAAACTTGGCCCTCAGCGGAAAAAAGGTTCCCCACCCTTGCTCGAGAGCATCTGGTCTTTGAAGAGCATAGAATGTTACACTTTTAAAAAGCAGTGCGAGGGAGGAACTTGCAGTCTCCTTGCATGCAGACTAAAATTATACAGTCCGGGAACGATGTCATTCTCTGAAGTTTGTCTTAATTGGGTCTCAGAGTAGCCATTAACCCATTATCCCATGTCATTCAAATTTCATTAATTTTCTTGCTAAATTTTTGATGTGAAAGACACGATCCCAGGAAATAACAGCTCCTGTCAGTAATAAAAGGAGGACAAGTGGAGACAACAGGCCTGCATTTTGTAAGAGGTCACCTCAGAGGTCCGAGGATTCCCATCTCATTGGCCACGGCTCACCTGAGCCCATTAAGGAAGAATTCCGCACACGCACACAGGCACTATATTTCATATATTTTCTGGGCCCAGCGAGGCTTTTGATAACTAATAGAGCATGGGGGAGGGGGGAGAAGATGCTGAAGATGGGGTAGGGAGAAAAATGAAAGAAGAAACGTTATTGAAAAGACTTCAAAGTGGAACAAAGGCCAGTCCAGATGTGAGTAATTGCCGGGTCAGAGTGTTAATCACAGGTAAGAGCTCTTCAGGGAAAATAGACCTGTTCACTTCACTGTGATGGTGTGGGGGGGAGTTGGGGGGGAAGAACACAGAGTAAGAAAGAAATAGGGGGCAGAAAACAAGACTTTAATATAGTACCGAGAAGGTCGGCCTGAGAAATGTATTTTCCGCGTGATTATGGAAATAATGACTCATACTCTTTCCTTATTAAGAAAACCATGACCCCTATAATTGAAGAGGGCATTTTAATCTGAAAGGGCGGCCTAACGACGAGGGGAGAGAACTTTGGAAAGAGGCCTTGTCTTTTGATTTCATCATAATGCGATATGCTCACTTCACACACGCTCACCCGAAAAAGCAACCCACCAGAACTGCAAGCTGTACGATACTGGCAAACAAGAGCAAAAGAGAGCTTCCATGCTCAGGGGCAGTGTACACTTGATCACCAACTACTGGAGGAAAAGAAACAGAAAAGCCATCCCCAGGGGTGATATAAGTCTATAAATGGGAAGGAGACAGCTGTTGACAAGCATCTCCCTAGCTTCACTACAGAGCTATCTTGATTAGACATGGGCACGAACCGAAAAAATTTAACGAACCAGCGGTTCGTGGTTCAGTACCGACGACGAACCCAAACCAGCGAACCGCAATGAACTTTTCCCGTTGCCGAACCGGTTCAAGGTTCATGGTTTGTGGGCATCAGAACGGCCCCCGTTGTAATTACAGAGTCCATATTCCCGGGGAATCTTTAACAAGCTCTCCTCAAGACATTATCCAAGTTTGGTCAAGATTGCAATAGAGATCCAAGCTCCAATTAAACTCTCTGTCTCTCTCCCCAAAGGCTAGCAAATTGCAAGCAATAGCTCTGCCACACTCCACTGCTCGCTGAAAGTGAAACCCAGCCAGGGAGCCCACTGCTTTTTATAAGCTGAGGTCACATTGAGCAACACAGGAGGTCTGTGGTTGGCCGTCAGAGCTGCCTATCAGGGTTTGCAAGGATGAGATTGGAGTGCCCATGGCTACAGAACACACACCCCTCCCTCCCCCGGGTGTCTTCTCCCAGGTTGTAACCACTTTGCAGCTCCATGGTTGGAAGGAAGACCTGCCGATCAAGATAAGCTGGGCTTCAATTCAGGTTTCTAGGGCAACAGAAGGAGTGAAGACAGAGTTCAGGCATTCCCCCGGCTCTGTTTCCAAGGGAATTGATTGATGGTGCCTGACTGTCTGGCTTCATGAACCATGGAAGAACGCACCGAACCACACCTCTAACGAACGCTGGTTCATTGGCCATGGACACTCACGAACTGCCGGATTGCAAACGGAAGAATGGGTTGTTCGTGGGTTTTTTTGGTTTGTAATGTGGTTCATGCCCATGTCTAATCCTTGACACCGTGCAATAAAAAGATCATATTCAGCTTCTAAATGGTGGTGGAGAGTGCCCTCAAGTCATATCTGACTTACAGCAACCCCTGGCGGGTTTTCATGGCAAGAGACTAACAGAGGTGGTTTGCCATGGCCTGCCTCTGCAACCCTGGTCTTCATTGGAGGGCTCCCATCTACTAACCAAGGCTGATCCTGCTTAGCTTCTAGATCTGAGAAGATCAGGCTTACCTGGGCTATCCAGGTCAGGGCCCGCTTCTAAATACCTACTCTAATATCTGTCCAGTACACTTTTATCCCACCCTTCATCTAAGGAGTTCAGAGCAGCATACACGGTTCGTCTCTCCTCTATTTTATCCTGACAACAACCGTGTGATGTAGGCAATGACACGTAGTGAACACAGCAGTGGGGGGATTCGAACCTGGGTCTCCCAGATCCTAATCTGACAGAACATTACACTAAACACCACTGAAACCTCCAACCATTGTTCTCAAAGTTCTCCTCTCCCAGTGTTTATGGACCATTCACCAGATCTTTGCTGCATTCTCAAATTTTCCCGAATATTCTCTGAATATTTTATAGCTGTATTAGCCATTGTGATCATATTTCATTTCCATATTTTATATTCGGCCATGCTGACAGTATTTCACACTTAATAGTATTTTTTGGCTAACATGCCAGAGTCATCCGCGTGCGGCTGGCTTTGAGATCCCATCTGTAATGAAATTTACCGTTTGACCGCTGACTGTTTCAGAGAGGAAAGATTTTATGCCTGAAAAACAAGCTGAAGATGCCCAACAGTTTAAAAGCAATCAAATTTCAAGATAAAATGTCCTATTCAAAACACAAAACTGAATCTTAAATATGAAATATCTCATTCAAAGGTTGAATGGCAAAATGTGTTTGTAAATCACTCTGCGTGGCATTAAGTTGTCCTGAAGGGCAGTATATAAATTGAATGTTGTCGTTAATTAGTTATGGTTTAAATGAAAAAAATTCTTTGTTTAATTATGGTTTAAATGCAAATTCTACTTAAATTTTAATACTGATGTTGTCTGCTCTGACCCCGTTTGCAGGGAGAGTGGATTATAAATTTAATAAATCAAATCAAAATTTCTGCAAATTTCAGATCTTTGCAAATACTGGTTTTGGTTGTAGTTTCAATGCAAGACTCGTGACGCAACTGAATTTGCCCCAGGACCCTTAACTTTCAGAAGTTTTAGATACTTATGCACATAAACACACACACACAAACACACACACACACAAACCCTGCTCAACTATCTATAGAGGAACAGTGGAGGAGGAGGAGGAGTAAGTGAACTGGTTCTACTCCCACCTCCAGCCAGTTTCCATGTGCATTCCCCACACTTGAGCCTGCACGCACACAAACTGTACTTTCAAAGATACTGCTGCCAAACACGCACCTGCTTGCACAGATAGATTGCATCTACTGCTTGAAGCTCTACAGTGAGACTGAAACAGCAATGTAAAAATACCATGTGATTTATGGCTCTCAAGCACCACTGCCCTTGGACTCATCTTTCAAATTTAGATTAATAGATAAAGGATGAGTAAACAAGTAGATGAGAGAAAGATGGTTGCCAGGGACACAAATAAAATCCACCCACCCACCCCTTTTCCTGCATGCAGCTTTGTTCCTATGATTTGGAACAAGCTGAGCCGCAGGCACCTTTTTAGGGAAGTGCCCCACTCACTGCCAATGTAACCCTGGTACGGCGTGTGCAGGAAAGACCCAAGACATTTCTTTTCAGCTCCCATCTCCCCACCCAATGTTAACATGACAGATATCGGTTCTAAACAAAACTCGGGAGCCGAGAGGCGTTCTGGAGGGCAGCAGGTTTCGATGCAATTATTTGGAAGCTGTGGAAAGATTCATAATTCGTGAGATGAAAAGAATTAAAACATGTTTTGCCTGGAGAGATGGTGGCTGGCGGGGGGTGTTATCTGAATGTATCTGAAAGCTGTAAATATTGAGAAGGGAATAATTTAGGGTGGTAAGAAGGAGGAATACGCTGCTGAAGGAAATGAATTCAATTAATTAAGATGCGTATCAGGCAGAAATTCCTGCGTATGAAGGCTTCTGGGAGAGGAGAAAAGAACGCGTTTCTGTTGACCCACGCTCTGTGATCCACAGCAGCGCCTCCGTGAGGAAGGCAGATGATAAATAACAGACACCAACAAAGAGATTTCCTGCACCCATCAGCTGGAACACACAAATACAGAACTTAGTATTGTGAGATGGCAAATTCTGAGAATCGCAGCTTTTAGTGTCCACCTCGTTTCTAGTCCATAAGATTAGAGCTTTAAAAAGAGCAAATGGTATCTTTGAACGTTCTGGGGCAGATATCCTTTGTGAGATGGGGCTGGAACAGAAAGAGTGTACAACAACTGAAATGCACTAGGGGAAGGGGAAGTGGTAGAGTGTCAGGGACTGCCAGTTAGATCCCCAGATACTTCACTGTAGACACTCCAAGAGTCCAGTTAAAGTTTCTTTATTAGAGATCCATCAGTATCAGCGCACTCAGACGACAGCATTGGCAGAAGTGACGAAAAGGGGGAGAGCAATGTTAGTTATAGGGCAAGGTTCCCGCCCTGGGAAAAGGACCGTTAGAATTTAGGCGTGCAGGGCCTAGAAGGATGGGTGGGGTAGGGGAAGAGGAGCTCATTCCATGTTTCAGGGAGATATGGCTCCCACCGGCACTGCAAGGACACTTTCCCATGCCAGCCGAGAAAGTGAAAGTAGCCACCTGCAAGATAAGCCATTCACAGCTACACAGTTAGACAGCTACACAGGTATTCCTCCACACATTCTCAGAGGCTTAGAATATAACACAGAGTACCATAGACATACATGGCAGATAAGCAGGGCACATCTGACACAGAGCATCTGATGAGCACGCAGCAGGTCTCAGACTCAGGCTCCAGAATTTCTAGTTCTATGGCTCAGGTAGCAGGTGATATGAAAGACCTTCACCTAAGACCCTGGAGAGCTACTACCAGTCCAAGTAGGTAGTACTGACCTTGAGGGACCAAGGGTGTGATTCAGCATAAGACAGCTTCATCTCTCTACATAAAGACAAGTGTCCTGACTAACTCATCAATGCCCAGCCCAAACCCCTGAACCTAGAAACATGAAATTTGGAGAGAACATTCATGTCATGAGGTAAACACTCACTAAGAAGGGACTTTAAGAAATCTGCCTCCTAAGGGAGTAAAAAGGAGTAAAACGTGTTTTCCCAAAGGGATACAGGTTCCCTGTGCGGCTGGCAGGCTGCTGCCTGCTTGCACCCCCGCCCACTGCCAGCTCGGCCACTCTTCCCTAATTAAGCCAGCCTTTCAAGGTCATTTGCATATGCGGACTGATTGGGGCTCACAACATTCCACACCTCATCCACCTCAGAGACAGTTGGAACACAGAGATCATTTGCATATGCAGTCTGATTGGTCCTCACCCCCCACATTCTAAACATCGTGCAGTTGCTATTGGGAGTCATTGAATGTTTCCTCAGGTAAATGCATCTCCCACTCTTCCCCTAAAAGTTCACCAGGGTTGCCAACTCAAAACACACACACACACACACACACACACACACCAAAAAAGTTACATTCCCATAAGTATTATAACTAGATTTAAAGAAATTAAATACTGTAGCTAAGCATGTGTATCAAGCTAGTACATACATATCATATCTGCTAGGATTCAGTGGTATGGACCCTACAGCACAGCACCATCACTGTCTTTCATGGCAAGGCGAAGAAGACCAGCATGAAGTAGACGGCCATCAACAGACCTGGGACGTAAATCTAGGTCACATTTTGGCATCTGTCCTACCTCTCCTGCAAGGGACACAAGGCAGCATCCATTGAGTTGCCAGCTTTCAGGCGGGGCCAGGCGCTTGACCAGAATTTACAACTGACCTGCAAATTACAGAGATCAGTTTCCTTGGATGAAATGGCAGTTTCGGAGGGAAGACTATATGGTGTCACATCCCTGCTGAGCCTCCACTGCTCCTGAATTCCTCCTTCGGCACTGCCTCCAAATCTCCAGGAATTTCGTGAGATTTCTGCAACAGAAGTTTTTGGAATTATAACACCCACCAGATGTAGTGAGGAAACAGACCGACAAAGCCAGAAGGGTACTCTGGGACAACCTGCTTCAAAATGGATCCAAACAAAAAAGCAAAACAAGTTCAGGAGAGTAGACTATCCCGAGGCTAAATAGGGACTTAGGATTCTTCTCTCGTTGCAGCTGCTAATTTTCTTCACTTCTACCACTTTCCTATCTCCTTGCTCTAATCGAGCTGGTTACACTTTGCATTGTACCTCTACGTCCTGTCTCCAACTCATCCTTCTTTGTAACACCCCCTTCCGCCTTCTGCCTGGCACGTAAGGGCTGATGGGTCTTCGTTTCATTTGCATCTGACCAAGTCAGCTTTGACGTAGGAAAGCTTAGACCCTGAACAAATGTTATTTTTATTTATTTATTTATTTATTTATTTATTTATTTATTTATTTATTTATTTATTTTTAACCCGCCCTCCCCACAAGTGGGCTCAGGACAAGGTACAACATTGGTTAAAATACAACTTAAAATCAATTAAAAAACAGATAAAATACTGTGCCCCTTTCGGGGCAACCAGTGGGAGTGGACTCTCCATACCCCTTGTAGATGGAGACCGGTGAAAGGCTCGGCAATGATGGGCTAAAAATTAGCCTCCACCATATGCTTGGTGGAACATCTCCATCTTACAGGCCTGCCTAAATGATGCAAGATCCTCAGACAGAGAGTTCCGCCAAGTTGGGGTCAGGACCGAAAAGGCCCTGGTCCTGGTAGAGGCCAGCTGAGCCTCCCTAGGGCCAGGTACCACCAGTAGATGTTTTCCAGTTGAACGAAGTGCTCTCTGGGGCACATACAGGTAGAGACGGTTGGCACTGACTTGGATAGCCCAGGCAAGCCCAATCTCATTAGATCTCGGAAGCTAGACAGGGTCAGCTTAATAAGTAATTGGATGGGAGACCTCCAAAGAAGACAGAGGGTTGCTATGCAGAGGCAGGCAATGGGAAACCACCTCTGGTAGTCTCTTGCCTTGAAAGTCCCAGCAGGGGTCGCCGTAAGTCAGCTATGACCTAAGTGCACTTCCCAACATCGAGGCACTATTGGACTTGAATTTTATTCTGCTGCTACATACTAACATGTATGTAGGTACATATAAAGGTACCTATAAAGCCCTATGCGGACTGGGACCAGAGTATTTACGGGACTGCCTCTCCCTGTATGAGCCCCGGAGGATGCTTTGATCCAGTGATAAACAGGTGTTACTGGCCCCTGGCCTCAGGGAGGCCCATCCAGTGTCAACCACAGCCAGGGCCTTCTCGGTCCTGGCTCCAACCTGGTGTCATGCTCTGTCTAAAGAGATTAGGGCTCAGCCGGACTTGCTATCCTTCGGCCGGGCCTGTAAGACAGCTGTTCTGCCAGGCATATGGTTGATGCCTTGGGCCTCCCTGCTGGCCACATAGAGACAGCTGTGCCCCTACTAAGGGTATCTACCACTCAGCCTTTGCCAAATATTTCTGGAGGTGGTTGGGTGGAGGTCGCTGGAAAAATCTACTGCTATATTTCTTTAAAAAATGCTGCTGTGTTGCTTGATATGTGTTTTAAATATTTTAAGGGCTGTTTCCACATGTCTTACCTTTTGCCGACACATCGCGGAAGACAGTGTCTTCGTGCGCGAAATCGCGTCAGGAAGACGCTGTTATTGCGGAAGACAGTGTCTTCTCATGCAATTTCGAGCACGAAGACGCTGTCTTCCGCGAAGTGCCGGCAAAAGGTAAGATGTGTGGCAACAGCCAAGGAGTGTTATTGGTTTTTAAAGGTACACGTATTTTATATTTATTTGTGTTGATTGTAATCCGCCCTGAGCCTGCTGATGCGGGGAGGGCAGAATATAAATCGAATTAAAATAAATAAATAAATAAAATGTCTAGACGCTCCCCGAATCTGTTCATGAAAAAAAGGGCTCACAGTTCAACGGGATAGCACGTTGTTTGTAGGTTCCATCTCCAATCTCTAGCAGTTCCAATTCAAACAATCTCTGGAGAAGCAGAGCAGAAGAGACAGCTAGCAGACATCTGGAAGAAACAAGACTTCTCCACAGGGACACTTGTGGAAATAGCATCTCCGGTGGCAAGGATTGCCCGCTTCTTGTTCTACACTAGTTTCAGGTAGGTAGCCCTATTGGTCTGCACAGTAGAACAGCAGCATTTGGGTCCAGTGGCACCTTAGAGACCAACAACATTTTCAGGGCAGAAGCTTTTGAGAGTCAAAGTCTGAAGAAGAGAGCTTTTAGTCTCAAAAGCTTACACCCTGAAGGTTTTGTTGGTCTCTAAGGGGCTGCTGGACTCAAATCCTGTCATTCTACACCATTGGATAATGGAGAAACAGGCGTGATGACCCCCAAGCACATCAGGAATGCGTCTAAGCACTACAGTAACAGGCAGCAGAGCTAATCTATGCTACTTTGAGTTGTCCCTCCATTAGTCTCTTGCCATGAAAACCCTACTCGGGGGTGCCATGTCAACTATGACCCGAGGGCAGGATTTTTATTTTTATTTTTAATTTCTCTCATGGGCGTCTGCTCTGAGACCCTGGAAAGCTGGTGCCTTATCCAATCCTTCTTCCAAGGACTTTGGAGCAGCTTACATAGTTCTCCACTTCTCTGTTGTGTCCTCACAACAGGCCTGTGAAGTGGGTTAGGCTGAGAAAGGGTGACGGGTCCCAGGTCACCGAGTAAACTTCAGGGATGAATGGGAAATCGAATTCAGGCCTTTAAAGTTCAGCTCACCAAGTACTGCGCTGGCTCTCGGATGAAACAGGCACCACCGACTTTGATGGTTTGACTTAGTCTAGGGCACTCTGTCTTGTTTTCTCCCATCTGGGAAGGCCTTTCCTCGGCTACGGCATACAGGGCAGCCAAAACGGCCCAGTCGGTGCAAACCGCATAATGACGCTCTTTGACATCAGCCCCTCGGTAAACAATTATTTGGCTTGTGCCAGTCTCTAAATTAGTGTTTATCACCAGAGCAGAACACCAGCTGGTAGCATCAGAAATGCTGCCTAAGCGAGGTGCCCTTCCCCGGCAGAAAGAGTAGCTATTTGTGGCACAGACTCACGCGGGGGGGGGGGCGGGTTGGCCATTTCAGAGGCAAGCCTGAGCAGCAGCTTCCCTCTCCCCACCTGGCTGCCTAAATGCTTACGGTTGCAAAGATGCGCCTGCGAGAGTATGGCGCAATGCCGGTTGAAGTCTCAGGGGCCGGAGGGGTTGCCAAAGAAGGTTTTCAGGGGACAGAGGTTTCTGTGGGCATCGCCATGATGCATAATACAATTATGCTCATTCAAAGGAGTTGTGAACATGAGCTTGATTTGCATCACTGATAGCAGTCCCAGAATATGGACTGGAACCTCGGAGGGGTTTAAGCAGCTTGCCCTTGATGGGGTATGTTGGTTCCTGTCAGACTGAGTTCAGAGCTGGGGGAATGGTTGTTTTAAACTTGGCTCACAGATTTAAAACAGGATTGGAGGGGTGACAAAAAGCAGGTGGCCTTCTATCAATTACATCTTGAACTTGAGCACAGCAAATCTGGCCATGCTGATCCACATAGCAGTAACCTCAGGGCTACCCTGTTGTATCATACTCCGTATAGGACTGCCCTTGAAGACAATTTGGAAATTTCAATTGGTGCGAAATGCAGCAGCCTGCTTATTAGCTGGCCCTGGCAGATTTTACAGCCAGGGCTGTTTTTCAGCTGGAACGCAGTGGAACAGAGTTCCGGCACCTCTTGAAAATGGTCACATGGCCGGTGGCCCCGCCCCCTGATTGTTTGTTGAGCAACCATGGCACAGTTAATTAATGAGAGCAATACTTTACACATCTGCACTGCTTTAGAACATTCAAAGCAGAGGTGTGTGAATTGCCTGATTGTAATCCTAAAAATTGAACCAGGGACTTCCAAATGCACAGAGCAACGGCTTCACCACCACGCTAAGCCAGTTCTCCAGATTATATAGTAAAATTCTGTAAAACAATGCAAAGATACAGAGCCCAGCAACACCCTTATATAATCAGGCAGAAAACAACCCTTGGCTTTCTTATTATTGGAAAGACTGGAAATGAAGCGAAAACCCTGGAATTTCAATTCATACCTCAGATCTGGAGGCCCTAAAAGGGCTAAATAAGCTTTCCTCTCCCTATATAATCACTAGCTAGACATTCTCCCCGTACCCACCGGCCAGGTGTTCCTAGGCTCCTCCCCTACTTCCACAAGCTCCACCCCTACTTTCCAAGACCTGCCACTGAAACACAAAAAACTTGACAACCAAGTTGTCTGAAGAAGGGAGCTCTGGCTCTCAAAAACTTACACCCTGAAAACCTTGTGGGTCTCCAACGTGCCACTGGACTCATAACATTGTTATTAACATAAGCATTAAATAAAAATGGAGCCAGCCTTGGCCTGCCCCTCTTAAAGCAAGTATCCTCCTATTCTGTTGCTACACCAGGACTTTCTCTAGTCTAGTCTCCCATAAATTCCACCACAAGAACACGGTGCAAAACAACCCCTGCACAGAAAAAGGGTCAGACTGCACCCCAAGGCTGTTTGCATCCTTCATGCACTCTAACTCTGCTGATGTTGACCAGCTCCTGGCCAGATGTGTGTCGAGGTAGGAGGATGGCTGGTTGTTGTTGTTGTTGTTGTTGTTGTTGTTGCTGCTGCAATTATAACGATAACGATAACGATAATGACAATAATGACAATAATGACAATAACAATAACAATAGAAGCAACAACAACAACAAAATGCAATTTATATGCCGCCCTTCAGGATGACTTAACATCCGCTCAGAGTGGTTTACAAAGTATGCTATTATTATCCCCACAAGAAAACACCCTGTGAGGTGGGTGGGGCTGAGAGAGCTCTGAAAGAGCTGTGACTGACCCAAGGTCACCCAGCTGGCTTCAAGTGGAGGAGTGGGGAATCAAACCCGGCTCTCCAGATTAGAGTCCTGCCGCTCTTAAGTGACTGACCCAAGGTCACCCAGCTGGCTTCAAGTGGAGGAGTGGGGAATCAAACCCGGCTCTCTAGATTAGAGTCCTGCGCTCTTAACCACTACTACTGAACTGGTAGCCCCAGGGAAGCCGCCTTGTGCCTGCTAAAGGAAGAGCCTCCTTCAAAGGTCATAAATAAATTTCACAAGGGTGTTCCTGTGAGGTCAATCAAATGGTCCCATTCCCTGAGGATGCCAAGGTGTGAAGACCATCAGCTCTCATGTGGAGATTCCTGGAGAAAAGGGCGTGAGATTCAACAAATAAACCAGGCACTGACAAATTGAATGAGGCCAAGTTGGGTTGCAGGAGCCCAACCAGCTCCCCTCCCTGCCACTACCAGTTGCTGCTTTCTCATGCTGTCCCTCCCACAAGGGCAACCCCCCCCCCAAAGGCTGCTTGAACTTCTGGACACAGCCAGCAGGCAAGACAGAGCCCGGAAAAATGGCTGGGAAATAATAATAACAATTGTGCTTATATACTGCTCTTCTAGACAGATTAGTGCCCCGCTCAGAGCGGTGAACACGTTTGTGTTATTATTATCCCCACAATACAGCTGGGGAGCTGGGGCTGAGAGGAGAGGCTGACCCAAGGCCACCTGCAGAACTCATGGCAGTAGTGGGATTCGAACCAGTAGAGTGCTGATTCGCAGCCGAACCACTTAACCACTGTGCTACAGCCGCACAAAGGCAACCTCCTACCCAAAGCTGCTTGAACTTCTGGACCCAGCCAGCAGGCAAGACAGAGCCTGGAAAAATGGCTGGAAAATGGCATGTTGTTGGAGTTCTCCTGCCGCCTTCTGTGCTAGCTAGGGATCTCATTCCCCCTCCTTCACCCTCCACCCCCCCCCACACCTCCACTTACTTGCCCAGCAAGGGAGGGAGGCATTGGAATGGGCCTCCCGGGCATGCTCCGTCCTGGGACAGCACAACGATGTCACTGACATCATCGCACCACCTTGAGTGCACTCCCGTGCTTCGCCACAGGCCAATTTGAGCCCCAAATGGGCTGAATTGGGCCCGTTTGAGGCCCAAATCTGCCTGCTGTGAAGCACGTGCACACTCCTGCACCTACGTGGTGACATCACCGGAAGTGCCATCACCAGAAGTGACATCATCACGCAGCTCAGTTCTCAACGGTTCAACCTGTATGGTTGTGAACCAACAGATAAGACAAACATACCACATCGGGTTGCCAACTGATTTAGGAAATTCCTCGAGATTTGGGGGGTGGAACCTGGAGAGGGCGGGTTTGGGGAGGGGAGGGGAGGGGCCTCAACAGAGGATAATTCCATACAGTCCACCCTCCAAAGCAGCCATTTTCCTCAGGGGAACTGATCTCTGTAGCCTGGAGATCAGTTGTAATTCCAGGAGATCTCCAGGTCCCACCTGTAGGCTGGCAACCCCAAGAGGCCCCAGGATTGTCTCCTCACAAGAAATAAAAGCTTGGAAAGGGAAAGAATTGGGGAACACAACATTTTAAGAATGTCAGAAGAGTCCTGCTGGGGCAGGCCAAGGGTTCATCTAGTCCAGCATCCTCCAGTGGTCAACCAGATAGACCAGAAGGATATAATCATTGCCTTATATCCATAGCATGGATATAATCGTTGCCTTGCCGCTGCCCCTCCAGTATCTGGTATACTGCCTCTAAACATGGAGGTTTCATTCATCCAGCATGACTCATTGCCATGGATGGGCCTCTCCTCCACAGATCTTTCTAATAAAGCTATCTAAACTAGGGGATGTTCTTTCCTCCACTTAATTATGTACAGTGTGAAGTATTTTTTTCACCTGTCCTGAATCTACTGCACCTCAATTTTATTGGTTAACTCCTAATTCTAGTGTTCTGGAAGGGGGAGAAAGAGCTCCCTTTCTCTCCGCTTCCTCCCTACGAAGCATCACTTTGTAAACCTTTATGAAACCCCTAGCCCAAATATCTTTTTTACTACACTAAAAATCCCCCAACTGTTTTAGGAAAGGTTCTTCACACTCGCGCAATCCTTTTCCGCAACTTTCTCAGGTCTGTACTTCTATTTTTCAGCTGAGGATGACCGGCACTGTACAAAACACACACAAAAAAAACTGGAAACACCAAATGCTGGAAAATTCAGAGGGCTTTGGTTTGGGTCCAACACATGATCGATTCTGCCACCACTACCATTACTTAAAGACCAGTATTTTCATACACTCCCATTTTCATGAGTCATGAAATGTCTGGTCTATTTTTGAATTGTGATGTTGATCGTATCATGATAATAAACTTGCAACATGAACACAGTTCCCCTAGAGCCCTAGCCCCAGTAAAATATACCTATTTTGTCTCGTATGATTGAGTCCCTAAATTAATCTCAGTACGGAAAAGAAGGGTATGATCTTTGGAAAAGATCATTAGGAAAATCATAAACTAGATATGAATAAAGAAATATAGGCAGAGCTAAATAGCCTCGTGAGAATAGCCAATCTAAGGTTTCACTGAATTTATTTCAGAAATTAATTACTTGCCTGTTGGATGAGTTTAATATATAACTCCCTACACAAATGAACCTCCTCTGATTCCAAGTTTATAATCACAGACCAAAAAGTCCAACACCATCTTGTAAGGTAGGATGCTCTGTGCATATTTATAGTTTCTGGATATCCATAACTGGGGGGGGGGGGAATCAAGAACTCATATTTAGGAAAGCAGCTTTGAAATGGAAATTATCAACAGGGTTCGTGTTCATCCCAATTAGAGATGGGCACGAACCGGGGAAAAGCCGAACTGTGCAGTTCATGGTTCGTCACGTTTCACGAACCATGAACCATGAACTTGCATGAATTTGCCCTGGTTCGCGAACCAATTCGTTTGGTTCATGAAAACATCACTTCCGGGGCAGCAGAAGGTCTGCAGAAAGCCCCCCCACACACACACCATTGCCTAGGAAATGGGCTCAGACGAACCACCAGTTCACAAACGATGAACCGTCCCAGTTCATGGTGAACTTTGGTTCATATTTCGGTTCGTTCCCATCTCTAATCACAATATTATTTGGGTCCAAGCTCATTGCAGGGGTATTCATTAGGTCTTTAAGTAATGATTTCTGCCGCTTGTCCACCTAGCCCCTCCCGCTTGGAAGCCAGATCAGTGATTTCAAACATTGCCTGTGGCTTTGATAATATCTTGTTTCTTTTTTGGTCTGACGGGACCCTCCTTTTATTAACACGGAAAGCAAAGCAGTGCATGATCTAAGATGCTAATTCTAGTCCTGGAGACATCAAACACCCTTCTCCCCCCACCCCACCCCACCCCATCCCATCTGAAATGTTTGGCAAATGCGCCCGCTATAAGCACATCTGAAATTACCAGGTTCACAAGTTGACTGTTCGTGTGGAGAAGTGTTTACTTTGATGCC
Organism: Eublepharis macularius; assembly: GCF_028583425.1. Lineage (NCBI taxonomy): Eukaryota > Metazoa > Chordata > Lepidosauria > Squamata > Eublepharidae > Eublepharis > Eublepharis macularius. Next base: position 91,131,870 of record NC_072800.1, on the reverse strand, counting down.
AGAGAATCTGGAAGCTTGCCACTTACAGTAAATGAAGAAGAAAATTGATTCATGGCAACTGGAGGGGTGTCAGATGGTTAGATTCGCCCGGTACTCTTTTGAACTTGCATGTGCTGCTAAGCAGGGAAGATAATTAACCTTAATTAACCTTCAGGATTGACATGAGTCATGTCAAGGGACGGATGGGAGCAGATAGGCAGAAAGACAGCAGTACGTTTTGCACAGCACCCACATCTTAAGCCTTTAAAGACCGATCTCAATAGAGCTGCAGCACAGCCAAGGCCCAGTCAGGAAAGAGTACACGTTCAAATCCTGGCAAGGACTGGCTCGGCATGGCTACTTCAGGTTTCAGCAAGTCCTGGAAAGATGCACTCCAGTAATGCTGCAGGAATTCATTCCATTTTCTAGTGAGGGTCAGGAAGTAGGATTGCCAGGTCCCCTTACCCTCCTAGGGAGGACCCGGCACCCACCTTAGTTGTCCTCTTCACGTGAGCCCTCCTGGGCCTGTGTAACGACATCGCTTCCAGAAAGTAACATCATTGTGCAGGCCCGGGAGTGTGCTTATGCTTCACAGAGGGCCGATTTGGGCTGCAAACTGCCAGGATTGACATCGTGCTGCCATGGAAGCACGCCTGGGAGGTTTGTTCCCCCACTTCCCTGTTGGGAAAAGGGTTAAAAATTGTTTAAATTCAGAGTTGCAATGGCTCTTGAATCAATAGAAAGTCAGACGCTTTGTTTGCTTTTAAGAAAAGTTTATTTCTAAAGGAAAAGGGTGCACAGGGTTGCTACAAAACAAAGAAATCTATCACCTACATCTTGACATTACAAAGTACAAACTTAGACTGAGTTACCATGCCTGCTATGGCGAGTTTCTTCCGGACCCTAGAAAAGAAATCGCCTGATCAATTGACCAATAGCAGTTGGTCAGTTGATACAAACAGATCTTAGTTTCCCAGGCTTTGAGTTAAATAGGGCTATTGGCTGTCTGCCAGGTTTCCCTTCCAGGTCAATACAAACAATAGCACACCGGGTAAACACATTAACCCCATCATGACTGAATGCAGCCTATATTCCAACCTGCTGATGCGGGGAGGGCGGAATATAAATTGAATTATTTAAATAAATAAATAAATCCCCCTCCCCACCAGCTAGGTGAATGGTGACAGGGGTGGAGGGTGGGAACAGGGGATAGCCTCAGTGTTGTCATTTTAGCTTCTAGGGAGAATTCAGGCTCGATTTGTTCTAGAACCCACTTATTTGTCTTTTTGGCAGTCCATGGTATCCACAAAACTCTCCTCCAGCACCGCATTTCAAATGAACTGATTTTCTTCCAGTCAGCTTTCTTCACTGTCCAACTTTCACATCCATATATTGTAATGAGGAATACCATAGTTTGGATTATCTTGACCTTGGTCCCCAGAGAGACATCCTTATCTTTAAGGAACACCAAATTATTTAAAAAGGCTTTTCACTCAGATAGGAGGGAAGTATTGTAGGGAGGGGGTCTCAAATGCTTTGCTAATGAGAAAGGGACCGTAGACTTCGCCACTATGTTGCCTTGCATATTACCTGTTGTTCGAATATGTACTCCTATACTACCTGTGCTTCACGTTGTCTAATGTCAGTCCTAGAATTGACTGTGTTCTGTCTCGGCAATTCTTCACCTCTGTACTGGATCCTTGCTAATGCTATGTCTTTGTGAAATCCTATGACATTGTTTGTCATAGGAAATGTTTGGGGAAATGTCCTTTGACACTGTATGGAATTGTCCTCCTCGATACTGTATGGAAATGTGCTCGATACTGATTGTACTAATCTCACACTATGTAATCCGCCTTGAGTCTCAGTGAGAAAGGCGGACTATAAATGACATCAATCAATCCATCAAAGTGACACTGAGAGATCTCTGTCTTTTGGTGCTACACCTCTGAAGATGCCAGTCACAGCTGCTGGCAAAACATCAGGAACTACAATGCCAAGACCACGGCAATACAGCCCGGAAAACCCACAACAACCATCCTTCTCCAGCCATGAAAGCCTTCTACAATAAATCAATCAAAGGATCTTTTCTAGTTCCCTCACAGCTGCTTTTCCAAGGCTCAATCTTCTTTTGATTTCTTGGTTGCAGTCTCCCTTTTGGTTGATGATTGAGCCTAGGAACAGAAAATCCTGAAAAATTTCAGTGTCCTCATTGTCATCTTTAAAATTGTATGATCCCTTCATTAGCCATTACTTCTGTCTTTGGCGCTTTCTCCTTTAACCTTCATCAGTAGTTGTTTCAAGTCTTCACTATTTTTGGCCAATAACCTGGTGTCATCCGCATATCTCAAAATGTTCATGTTCCTTCCACCAATTTTCACTCCAGGACCACGGCCTTAGATGAATGGAAAAGGGGACTGGATGAATGTATGAAGGAGAGGATTATCGCTGCCTATGAGGGAAGCCAAATGGGGCCTCCGGAATGCCCTTGATGGTCTGATGGTGGGAAGCAGTCAGCAAGGAGGGCTTTTATGGCATCTGAGAGCGAAGCTACAAGTGACGCCTTACACAGGTTGGACACTTGTCAGCTTACCGCAAGTTTTGATGGGAAACGTAGGCGTCCTGGTTTTACAGCTTGGCTCTCCATTACAGCTGCAAGACCAGGACGCCTACATTTCCCATCAAAACTTGAGGGAAGCTGACAAGTGTCCAGCCTGTGTCAGGCGTCACTTGTAGCTTGGCTCTGATTGGCTGCTGCTGGAACCAGGATGTTGGATTACATGGGCCATGGGTGGGGGTTGCTAACTCTGGGTTGGGAAATTCCTGGAGATTGGGAGACGGAGCCTGGAGAGGGCAGGATCAATAGGGCCATTTGATGCCAGAGTCTGCCCTCCAAAGCTGTCATTTTCTCCAAGAGAACAGATTTCTGTAGTTGAAATTCCAGGAGATCTCCAGCCCTCCTTCCGCCTTGGAGGTTGGCAACCTTAGCCTACGAGGAGATGCCAGGAGCAGCACATAGTACTTCCACAAGCCAGTCTCCAGGATGGGTTGTCCTGAGAAGAGGCCCTGCTGCCTGCTCATGAAGACTGGGCTTTACAAAGTTCAACGAAAAGACAAGTCCCTGCCCCAGGGAGCTCACAATCTAATGCAAGCTCGATAGGACTCTGCGTGGTCCTGCAATCACAAAATTTGCCCTCCTGCAGCATAAGAAAAACCTCTCTTCCCCTCCCCCCAAAAGAACCCTCTTCTCCTTTTGATGTCTCCAAGACCGTATCTGGGCCAATAAACCCCTTTAGCTGTCTCCGGGATCAAGGGGAGGCGGCAAACAGTTCAGGTGGCACCTCCTTGAGAATGACAATTGACAGCAGGATGCAGGGAAAAGAGAAAGAGGGTTGGGGGTGGCGTCGAAAGGTCTATGCCTCCAGCATAAGGCTGTCAACTCCGGGTTAGAAAATTCCTAAATTCCTGGAAATTTGGAGGTAGAGCTGGGAGAGGGCAGGGTTTAGAGAGGGAAGAGAGCTCTGCAGGCCAAAGCAGCCAGACCCCCCTGAAGGGAACTGATCTCCGCTGTTTGGACATCAGTTGCAAAACAGTAAAGAGTCCAGTAGCACCTTTAAGACTAACCAACTTTATTGTAGCATAAGCTTTCGAGAATCACAGCTGTCTTCGTCAGATGCATCATTTGACAAAGAGAGCTGTGGTTCTCAAAAGCATATGCTACAATAAAGTGGATTAGTTTTAAAGGTGCTACTGGACTCTTTACTGTTTTGCAACTACAGACTCACATGGCTAACTCTTCTGGATCTACGGACATCAGCTGTAATTCTGGAGGATTTCCAGGCCCCACTTCGAGGTTGGGAACCCTACTCCCAGCACGGCCCTTTGGTTTTCATGTCCCACTTGCAGTGTCTGCGTCTGCCTTCTTGTTAGCCCTCACCTGTCTCTGCTCAAAGTTCGGATCTTGAGGTAAAGAAATACTAACATCTTTCTCAAAGTAATTGCAGTTCTGAAGCCTGTAGGCATGAGGCCAGCCAAGCCTATTTTACATGACAATTTCTCCTTTGCATCTTTTGTGTTGCAATTGGTGCTCTTGTGCAAAAGGTATTCTTTTGTTTTAAATTTTATTTGAAAGGGAGGAAAGTAAAGAGTAAACAGATAGTAAACAATATATAAAATAGCATAAGCAAAATATATAATCAGGGCTCATTTCGAGGGGGAACGCACAGGAACACAGTTCCAGCAGTTCCCCAAAGAGGTCACATGACAGGTGGCCCCGACTACCTGACTCTCGGCCGTTTTGGGCCCGTTTCAGCCTGAATTGGGGCTGAAATGGCCCGGATTGGGCCTCTGACAGGTGGTGGATCACTCTCCCACTCAGCAGCAGCCCAATCCTGACCATTTTGGGCCCCTTTTCGGCCATTTTCAGCCCCTTTTTGCCATTTTAGGCCCAATTTCGGCCCTGAATGGCCAAGATTGGGTCCAAAACAGCCAGGATAGGTGATGTCAGGGGGTGTGGCATATGCAAATCAGTTGTGCTAATGACACACTTCTGGTGATGTCAGGGGTATGGCATATGCTAATGTTATGCTAATGAGATATGCTAATAAGTTCCTCCAGCTCTTTTTCTACGAAATGACCCTTGTATATAACAGTACACAAAGACAATAGAAACAGAATATATAACAGCGTATTATACTACAAACCATTTCTCCTCTCTATCTCCTTACTTACATACACTCAACATTTTATATTCAAAATTAATTTTACAGTCGATCTACTTTAATAACAGCAATTCTTAGTTTTTCTTAATTCTCAACTACATAGTCAAAAAAGTCTTTCCATTTTTTTTTTTGAAATTCTAAGATTGGTATACTATGTATATAAGAGGTTAATTTAGCCATAGACTCATACAATTTCTTCTTCCACTCAGTCACATCTGGGCAAGATTCTGTCTTCCATCTTGCTGCCTATACTGCTCTCGCTGCCAAACTTATTCTTGTTTGGTTTGGCAGGGAGAATCGCACAGTTACTGAGGGCAGTCGGGTTCCTCAGTTCTGCATGCTTCCATTGTTTGTTGTTGCGCAAAAGACACTCTGCATATGCTCTGCAAATAACAGGCAGACATCAACAGAGGAAAGTTTTGCTGCCAGGATATTTTGTCACACAAAGACGGAAGGGTGCTGCTACATGGGCCTAGAGAAAGGAGAAGGGAGCGTGCTAAATGGGTGTGGCTAGAAGAGCAGGGGCGGGGCAATGCTAAATGGGTGTGCCTAAAGGAAGGGGTGGGGCTACAGGAATAGCAATAACTACAAGATTTTTTTCAATCCGTACCACACTGCCACCTGTGATGTATGTCCCCAACCCACAGAGAAGGACAGAACTCAAGAGACCAGTTGCTCAGGCATTTGGGGAATTTGCCTTCATTCATAGCATACCCTGAACTTTTCATCCATCCTTGGCTCAAGGAATTTTCTGAGGCATCAAGGTCAGGCTGTGTAGGTCTGTGAAAGTGATATGCAGATTAAAGGCAGGTGCCAGGTGGATCTTACGCTGGAGACCCTAATTAAATGGAGGGGCTGGAGGACATGGCTTCGCAGCGGAGGTCTGACATCTGCGAAAAGAGCCATGCACAGCTCAGGCACTGTTGTTTCTCTTGTGTAATAGCAAGAAGCTGTGCAACGTGCTCCTTCCAGCCTTCGGTGTCCTCTCACCCTAAAAAGAAAGCATTTATTGATGGGTCTGAATCTCATTTGGAGCATCTTCCTTAACCTGAAAAGGCATTTTCATACACGAAGCTTGTTTCGGTTGGGTTTGAGCACTCACGTGTCTGGAGTCTTTTCCTGTCCAGCCCATCGGAGGTCTTTTTAACTGGAGAGAGTGAAATTGGCTAGGACCAGGGCTTTTTTCCAGCCGGAACGCGGTGGAACAGAGTTCCGGAACCTCTTGAAAATGGTCACATGGCCAGTGGCCACGCCCCCTGATCTCCACGGCGCGGAGGGCAATCTAAACTCCCCTCGGTCTGGAGATCAGGGAGTGGGGCCACTGGCCATGTGACCATTTTCTCTGAGGGCAACCCACTGAGTCCCACCACCTCTTTTCCCCCAAAAAAATCCCTGGCTAGGACCTTTTGCAAGCCAGACTCTGCCCCTGAATTCGCCCACCCATCAACTGGCCATTCTCAGAGCAAAGGCCTGCCTCAGAAATTGCCGTGGTTGGTTTATCGATCATTATTTCTCTTCTTTCTTTTTGTACAAAACTATGTTTAGAAACAATAAGTTTATATTTATATATATGTATATAGTTAACTATTCACTCACAGTTATTTACCAACTTTGTATATTGAGTTTGAAACATTAAGAAAGAAAGAAAGAAAGAAAGAAAGAAAGAAAGAAAGAAAGAAAGAAAGAAAGAAAGAAAGAAAGAAAGAAAGAAAGAAAGAAAGAAAGAAAGAAAGAAAGAAAGAAAGAAAGAAAGAAAGAAAGAAAGAAAGAAAGAAAGAAATTGCCATGTTTGGCATGGCTGGGTTTGTTTTGCTGTCTTTGACAAGTTTCTTAAAATTGACATGAATTTTATTACTCTTGCAGGCAGTTGGTACATTTCCCCCCTCTTGAGAGAGAATATTGGCATGACCTGCTGGAAGCCACACAAAACTTACAGGTACAGGGGGTGGGATTCCTGTCAGGGGAACATAACCAAAATAATAGCTAATTGTAAAGAGGGTCAAAACACCAAAAAAGAAACCTACGTCAAAGGTGACGTGTGTTTGCATAATTGGATACTGAGCATAGAAATTGGGATTCTCAGGATTTTGGCTTTAACAAGGCACGCTTCTAGCTGCATGTGTCTTGACACACACACCTGGGACATTCCGGGCGACTTGGGGGCAGGGCCTGTGCAGGGGGGAATTTGAGAAGAGGTTTCACCTAGGATCCATGGTATTTCATAGAGTCTGCCATCTCTAGCTGCCATTTTCTCCAAGGGAACTGATCTTTGTTGTCTGGAGAGAAGCTGTAATTCCAGGAGATCTCCAGGCCCCACCTGGAGGTTGGTAACTGAGCAACAGGCCTTCGAACTTTGGTTTTTGTGCTCATCCAGGCATTCACCCTCATCCACGTCACATCTTAGCACAAAGGTCTGTTCGGCAGCAAGGGCACCAAGCCAGCCCTTCTGGATTCAATTGCTACCATTCCCTCTGCCTCAGCTGTACCAGCTTATCAGCTCTCTGTTTGCAAAGGGGAAGGGGGCCTATAGAACCCCAATGCTCATTGCCCCTTGAGTGCCTTTTACCTCCCTCCTCTCATCTGAAGGACTTCCTTTCCTGCCGGGTCAAACGCTCTCAAGAGGTGCACCTCGAAGCCTGGCTCTGAAAGCTGACAAAGGGAGAAATGTTGAAGTGGCACAGAGACATTGGCTTCCAAAGTTCAGAGCAGATGGACCTGAAAGCCAAGGCAGAGTGGGAGGAAAGGGGGCGTGAAATGAAGGAAGGAAAGTTCCCCACCCTGAGCCTCCGAAGTCAGGTGCCTCTGGGATTGCCAACCTGCAGGTGGGGCACCTTACACAGAGGCGCACCCAAGTTCCAAAGGAAAACCAAGAACAACAATACTTGGGAGGGAAAGAGTAAACACAATCAATATATAACTATTCAGTTGATACTATTAAAGTATTACAATCAAGGTGACAACCTATTTGAAGTGCTCCATGCAAAATATTACTAGTACAATGAATAAATTATCATACAAAAATCATTCTTGCCAATCAATGCTGAGAAGGATTACAAGACGACGACCCAGTCCGTTAAGAGAGTCTCTCGCTGTCAAATTCCAAACGTCTTGTGTTGTTAGTTTTTATCAACCTTGGAGACTCCCACTTGAAAAGCTGTTCTCTTTGATGCAGAGGGGGAAAAGGTGAGGTGTGGCCAAAAAGAAGAGAGAAGGAAGCTCAACTGGATTCGGTGAACTCCTCCCGCTTTAAGCAATTGAATGATTCCAATGTAGCTTTTTCTTTTTATAGGTGGATTGCCAAAGAGGAGGGGGGGCCCGAGGAGCCCCCTGGCCCTACAAGCTCCTGGTTCAATCACTCAGCTTGTTTCATAACACACCGTCTTCCTCAGGGGCCAACCAACATTTCCACCAATCAGAATAATTTTCACCTTTGAACGAAAGTTAATTTTTCATGTGCAGTCAGTTCATTGCACCTAGCAACCGTCCTGCCTGGATCTCTAAAAAAAATCACACAAGTATCAGTCAACAATCACACAAGTACATGCAAGTATATACAATTAAAAGTGCATAGAAGACAGAATCAATTTCTCATCAGGATCCAATAAAGATTCCCCCACCATAAATTGTCAACTGACCCTTATGCACACTACAGGTCATATACTGGGAGAGGGAAGAGCAAGTATCCCATTTTCATTCAGACCAAACGTGTATCAGCTCACAGCAGTCTGGAAATGATGGAGGGGGGACCTTGGAAACAGGTGCCTTTGCAAGCCATCTGCAATTGCAGGGGGGAAGGTCCCAATCCCCTCGCCCTGGACTGTCAACCCAGTTTTCATTACGATCCAATCAAGGTGTTTGACATTCCTTCGGGGCTCTCTGACTCAAGCTGACCAGCTAAGAAATGTAAGGCAGGCAGCCGGGAGAGTATTTTTAATTTAGCCCACAGCTAGACTAATATGATGAAGCACAGGAGGGAGGGAGGAATACGAGCAGAGACCCTTTCAAAAAAATACAGGTGTTTGCTTCGATAAAATTGGTCGCGGGGTTTATGTCTCAGAGAGATCTTCGATAGGGAAGGATGGAAAATATAGTTTGGTGCGTATTAGATGCAAAAAGATGTTTCACTAGAATCATAGAATCATAGAGTTGGAAGAGACCTCCAGGGATTCATCTAGTCCAACCCCCTGCACAATGCAGGACATTCACAATTACCTCCCCTCCCCACACCCCCAGTGGCCCCTGCTCCATGCCCAGAAGATGGCAAAACACCATCAGGATCCCTAGCCAAACTGGCCTGGGGAAAATTACTACCTGACTCCAAGGTGGCGATCAGCCTCACCCTGGGCATGTAAGAAGGGGCCACGAGAACTAAGCACTGATGCAACCCTTCCTGCCCTCCCCCTCATGATCTGCCCAGGCTCACAGAATCAGCATTGCTGTCAGAGGGCCCTCTAGCCTCTGCTTAAAAACCTTCAAAGGAGAGCCCACCACACACCGCTCAAACTGTCAGGAAGTTCTTCCTAATGTTTGGCCAAAAACTCTTTTGATTTAATTTTAACCCATTGGTTCTGGTCTGACCTTCTGAAAACAACTCTCGATCCTCTACATGACAGCCCTTAGAGTACTTGAAGATGGTTATCATTATCCTATCACCTCTCAGTCGTCTCCTCTCCAGGCTAAACATACTGAGCTCCTTCAACCTTTCCTCATAGGACTTGGTCTCCAGACCCCTCACCTCACCATCTTCGTTGCCCTCCTCTGGACATGTTCCAGCTTGTCTATATCCTTCTGAAATTGTGGTGCCCCAAACTGAACACAATACCCTAGGTGGGGTCTAACCGGAGCGGAGTAGAGCGGTACCCTCAACTTGCGTGATCTGGACACTATACTTCTGTTAATAAAGCTCAAAATCATGTTTGCCTTTTTAGCTACCCCATCACACTAATAGACTTAACTATTATGTACTATCTGTTGCCTTATCTACTATCTTTAAGTATGATCTGACTGGGTACTTCTGTGTTGCTTGATATGTTGTTTAATGTGTGGGAACACACTTTTGCAAGTCCATTCCTTCAGCAGCCCCTTTTTCACCTGGTAGCAACAGGCCTTGGAGCAGGGGCGGGGGGGGGGGCGAGGGTGTTGCAGGCAGTTCTGTCTGAGTTCAGATGTCGCTATTTAATCTTTCCCTGGGAGACTGGAGCAGAGCCCGGTCAATTCTCTGCTGCAACACAGATAGCACTGCTAACCTAACATGTCTGGGTATTTGCCCCGGGCAGAGCCATGAATGAGCCTCTTGTATTGGGTGTGTGTGTGTGGGGGGGGGGTCCTAGTCTAACATTTTCACATGCTGCTGACGCTAAGCAATGTCAGACAGTGGCAGGTTGGGGTGGGGGAGGAAAGTGAAGCGAATGGTCTCTTTCTTCTCGACCCTCACACTATGTAATCCGGCTTGAGTCTCAATGAGAAAGGTGGACTATAAATGACATCAATCAATCAATCAACGAAGACCAAGGTTGCAGAGGCAGGCAATGGCACACCACCTCTGATAGTCTCTTGCCATGAAAACCCCACCAGGGGTCATCATAAGTCAGCTGTGACTTGAGGGCACCACACACACATGTCATTGTTTGTGGAAATGTCCTTGACACTGTATGGAAATGCCCTTGATATTATTGGGTGATTCCGCACGAATGGTTTTCCCTGCTTCAGCTTCTAAATGACCTTGATTTTTTCTTGTGTTTCCACACGTGGGAAGGCAATCCTAGCAGCAGATTCGAAGTCACTGCACGTTTTGTCTGTTTTTTTCCCATCCTGCTTTCCCCCGAATTATTTGTCCATGCACAGCAGATTAGGGATTTTAATCATGCGGAATTCTTTATCCGATGTTCTCCCCACCCTTGCCCTTTTCTCTCGCCCTTCGAATCAACTTAATTTGATTGGCCAATCATGTTTTCTAAGCTACACCCACTACCCTTCCCTTCCCCTCTTTTTTTTAAAAAAAATGTAAAAAAAGTTGCAACGTTTCTACAAATCTATGCAGAAACATATCCTGTATCACATGACAACAGCTGACCAATAATGGGTCCATTTTACAACACGCCAAATTTGTTACTTGTTGCTCGCTGACAGCTGACAGCTTCTGAGGCAGAGTGAAAGTGTGATGGAGGGACTTCAGCGTTCAACTAGTGGTCTAGGCATTTCATGGAGGAAGAAAGAGACCGTCCTCAACACAACATCTATCACTAAACCACACCGCTCATGAAGAAAGCGGGAAGGATAGACGGGGGGTCATTGGTAACAATTTTCCCTCCAAATGTCAATAGCCAATACTCTTCCACAATATTGGCGGGAAGTGCTCTGGCCTATCCAATATGTTTATTTGATGCAACATTTATGTGTACCAACGTTTTTTTGTGAGAAATTTTTTTCTAATGTGTTGGTTTGATGCAACGTTTATGTGTAGCAACGTTTTTTTGGGGGGGGGGAATTAAAAAAAATGAAGATGTGCATCATTCGACACTTCCCCCGGAAAAAGCGATGAGGAATCGATTTTTATCCTGTCAAAAATTCTGCATGATGGACTTTGAGCCGATGAAATGTGCGAAACAAAAGCCTAATGTGGAATCGGGGAGAAGTGGATTCGTAGGACTCCACGGCGGCATGACTGCTCAGAAAGTCCGATCAAAATTGATCATGAGGAATCCCCCAATGGGGATCGATGGTACTAATCTCACACTATGTAATCTGACTTGAGTCTCAAAGAGAAAGGTGGACTATAAATGACATCAATCAATCAATTTACTTATGGCAACCCCAGCAAGGGGCTGCCAAGGCAAGTGAGAAGCAGAGGCAGTTTGCCAGTGCCATCTGCGGCAGTCTTCCTAGTCCCCCAACCAAGTATTGGCCCTGGTTAGCTTCTGAGATCTGACGAGATCGGGCTATACCATGCCGCCTTCCCTCTGCAATTCTTACCCTACTGTATTCTCTTTTGAATATTTATCGAATGTCTCTGCCACTGATTGTATTAACCTATATAAATAAATAAATAATCCCTGTGCCATCAACGAAACACAAACATAACACCTATTGCTGCAGAGACCAACTGACTGAGGCAGCCAGTTCACAAATGCTACACCACTTCATGTAGCATTCCCCCCTTTTGGGGAAAAAAAAGAGAACGAACTTAATCAGCTGTATCTCGCAACCCTTCAAGGAAGACTGCTGAAGAACAGATGCTCAGACCCAGGGGTCGTGTTGTGTCCAATCAGCCTGTCATCACCCACTAACTCTGATGCCCCTTGCTCCAAATTTAATAATCAACCCCTGGGCAGCCCAGAGACTTGCCTGCACGTGGGCCTGCTTCCTCCGTTCATTTAAAAACTGAGTGAAAGGTGAAGCAAGTGTAAGGAACGGGGGAACCTGCCAGCCCCGGCCGGGTGAGAAAAAGAAGGGACAATGGGAGAATTATAGCAGGCAAGCGATAAGGATCACCCCCCACCCGTGAGCCGGGGTCCCCCTCCTCTGACTTCATTACACAGGCCCAGCTGCTGACCGCTCAAGTTCATGGTGATGAAAAACCACGTTGGCAAGATGATTGCAAAGTGGGGGACTTTTGATGTCACGAGGGTGGGCAGGATTGTGAGTTAAACCTGCGGATCCAGGCAAGAGGGACAACTCGAGAAAGCAAACAGATCCAATCTATAATGGGACTGCACAGGACTACCATACACTACACCAGTTTGGAGTAGTGGTTAAGAGCCAGGTTTGAGTCCCCACTCCTCCGCTTGAAGCCAGCTGGGTGACCTTGGGTCAGTCACAGCTCTCTCGGAGCACTCTCAGCCCCATCCACCTCACAGGGTGATTGTTGTGAAGATAATAATGACATACTTTGTAAACTGCTTTGAGTGGGCATTAAGCTGTCCTGAAGGGTGGTATATAAATCGAATGCTGTTATTGTTATTGTCGTTGTCGTTGTCATTTCCATCATCGTCGTCATTGTCGTCATTGTCATCGTTATCATCAGGGGTCATTTCGTAGAAAAAGAGCTGGAGGAACTCATTAGCATAACTCATTAGCATATGCCATGCCCCTTGACATCACTGGAAATGTGTCGTTGGCATAACTGATTTGCATATGCCACACCCCTTGACATCACCTATCCTGGCTGTTTTGGACCAAATCCTGGCCATTCAGGACCCAAATTGGGCTCAAAATGGCAAAAAGAGGCTGAAAATGGCCAAAAAGGGGCCCAAAATGGCTGAGAGTCAGGTGGGCGGGGCCACCTGACATGTGACCTCTTTGGGGAACTGCCAGAACTGCGTTCCTGTGCGTTCTCCCTAGAAATGAGCCCTGGTTATCATTATTATATTCTGTAGGTGGTGAATGGGACTGCATTTTGCTAAACGCTCAGAACTCCTTATGAATTATGGCTGAATGGAACCTCTCATAGATGCCTAAAAGCATCCAGCTGCTAATTGTTGGAAACAGGATGTGGGCAAGATGGACCACAGGTAGGCTTGCCGGCTTTCTGCTCGCAATCCCTGGGAGCATTTCGGGGGTGGAGTCTGAGGAGAGGAAGTGGCATGAATGTTGTGAAGTCACTTCAGGCTGAGTATCACAGTACCCTTGATGCTCTACGAATGTCCCCAAACTTTATGGCAAGTGCCATAGAGATTGGGGGAAATCCTAGAGCGTCATGGACATTATGGTTTCTAGGCAATCAGCCAAAAGTGACACCACAGTTAGAGCTGCTAGGTCCCCTGCCATGGCATTAAAGGCTTAAATGTTATTGATGCTCATAGCATTGTGGACATTCCTATATTGCATAGGTCTGTGCCAAATGTTTGAAAGCAACATATTTATGGTACAAAATCTCCCCTACTAATCTCTGACCACCACCACCCGCCCACACACACAAATGCCTGCCGGTTTGTGCTGGCTGATAGGCTTTGGAACCATCAAAAAAATACACCTCCCACTGCTTCTCATTGGTTCTATTATTCCGGCCAATTGAGGATCATATTGCCAGCCCAGTGGCTTCCCAGGGCCAGGTAGCCAATCAGGAAATATCACAAAGCCCATTCTGAGCCAAGAATGAAACCCTGCCCTCGCTCAAATTTCACCCTTTATTACACCCCCCATAACCAGAACTGGGATATTTTTCTCAGCTTGTAAAAAGCTTTCCCAAAGTGAACCTGTTTCAGCTCATCCCTTTTATCATACCCAGGGGTCATTTCATAGAAAAAGAGCTGCAGGAACTTATTAGCATAACTCATTAGCACAACTCATTAGCATATGCCACACCCCTTGCCATCACTGGAAGTGTGTCATTAGCACAGCTGATTTGCATATGCCACACCCCCTGACATCACCTAACCTGGCTGTTTTGGACCCAATCCTGGCCATTCAGGGCCAAAATTGGACCCAAAATGGCAAACAGGGGCTGAAATGGCTGAAAAGGGGCCCAAAATGGTCAGAATTGGGCTGCTGCTGAATGGGAGAGTGATCCACCACAAGTCAGAGGCCCGATCCTGGCTGTTTTGGGACTAATCCTGGCTATTTTAGGCCCAATCCTGGACATTTTGGGCCAAATCCAAGCCGAAATGGGCCCAAAATGGCCCAAAATCAGGTGGGCGGGGGCACCTGACATGTGACCTCTTTGGAGAACTACCAGAACTGCATTCCTGCGCGTTCCCCCTCTAAATGAGCCCTGATCATACCCATGAGACCAACAAACTCAAAGAGAGGCTTTTAAACTGGGATATTTCCTATTGTTACAGCTTTTCCTTGTGTGTGAATGTAAGAAGTACTGTCAGTTCCTGGCAGGTAGATCCCTTAGTCCCTCTCCAGTGAACACACATTAGTTCCAATAGAAAAGGCTCTATTCAGGATTTTACAGTTCAGGTCTGCACTCCATCACAGAGCATTGGTAGAAGTGAAGAATCAAAACATAGGCCGTCGTCACACGGGCATCTCTTCCGTTAAATTTACAGCATATAGCGTCCTACCTGTTATCGGCACAGTAACGTTTCTTTGGGTCACCTAACGGCTCTTCGCGCCACCAGCTGTCCACACCGAAGCACTCTGTTCTGTTCTCTCTAACCGCGCAGAAGCAGCTCCTCCCCCCCTTTTTTTTATTATTCTGGCATTTAATTCCGCTATAACGGATTAACAGCATATAAACATTACGACCCTTTTGTTTTTCCAACTTTGAAATTATATAAATAGCCCTTTGCCCGCAGAAAACTCCCTGTCTGACGTGATCCCCATCGCTGAAGACTCTGCCATGGCAATTGAGTCATTTTTACTTCAGCAGAAAGTTTTCATTGTGTTATGTCGTTATGGCGTTATAAGGACATAATAAAATAAAAAAAGGGGAGTCGCAGGAAGAAATGGATTCTGGGATTGAAGGGAGGGCATAGGACGTTGCGAGGCAAAATACATCGATGTGAGGCATTCACACTGAGGCGCAAAATATCGCCACTATCAAGCAAAAAACAGCAATGAGGAAATCGCATCAGTGTTGGAATAAGGTGGGTGTTTGCCGGGAAATAGCGCCATTTTAGCACTAAAAAAAAGCCCGTGTGACGACGGCCATAGAGGCTAGGATATACTTGAAAACTTCCACGCTCCAGCAATGGTTAGGTTTTTGGTGTGCAAGATTACACGGGTTCTGTGGGAACCCTTTATAGTTATGGCTACATGATTAGTACACTATAGCACATTTCCAGGGTCTGGGCAAAACAGCTAGAGCTGGCAGTTGGAAACTCCAAGGTCACTTTTAACTAGAAGATGCCTATTAGAGAGATAAGGGGAGAGGCCCTTTTCTGGGTTTGGAAAGCAATAATTCCAAGAGGAGAGAACATGAGCCATTTCCACAAAGCTTACCTTGTTCCGGAAAACAGCGAAATCTCACACGAAATCTCACGAAAAGATGCGGCTATCGTGTGAAATCATACGAGAAGACACATTTATCGCACGAGAAGACGCGATAACAGCATCTTCTCGTGAGATTTCGCTTGAGATTTCGCTGTTTTCCGGAACAAGGTAAGCTGTGTGGAAGCGGCCGTGGTTAATATGGCTAAAGGAGAGAGCACAACAGGTTAGCATTAAGGCATTATAACTTCAGAAAACGGTGGCATCAGTGATACAACAAACAAATAAACATGGCATGGCTATACACATACATGACAAGAACCCTTGTAAACTGCCATTTAAAAATACCTTTCATTTTTTAAAAAATTATATTTTTTATTATTTTTTCCAGATAAGAGAGAAAAGAAAACAGATAAAAGGAGCAATAAAGTTTTCAGTACAGTTTCAGTAGGCTTGCTTAACTCAACATTATAATTCTCCAAGGCTTCTAATTAATCTCACTAAAATTTATAACTGTAAGTTCTAATATTTCATACATTGTTGCCATCATGTTGGATTCTATTCTGTATATTTATTATTTATCCATTCATAAAAGGGATTCCAAGGTGTAAAGAAGTCTTCTTCCACTTGTCCATTCAATATAGAAGTTAATTTGTCCATTTCTGCAGTTTCCATTATCTTCTCTATTAGTTCCTCTTGTTTGGGTATCACTTGTCATTTCTAGTAAGACGCAAATAAAATTCTAGCTGCAGTTATTACATGAATAGTAAAGATGCAGAGGAGTTAGCCGTGTTAGTCTGTGGTAGCAAAATAAAAAGAGTCCAGTAGCACCTTTAAGACTAACCAATTTTATTGTAGCATAAGCTTTCGAGAGAAAAGCTCGAAAGCTTATGCTACAATAAAATTGGTTAGTCTTAAAGGTGCTACTGGATTCTTTATGAATAGTAAAATGCATCTGTTCTTTGTCTATGTCCGGTATACAATTTAACAAAAAACTCTCTGGTTTGAAAGCACTTTGAGAGCAAAAATAAAAATGAAAAAATACCTTTCAAATGCCTTAATCAATATCCCTGGACTCAGGTGGACTATTAAAGGCCACGATGATGTAATCTGAGGCTACCAATTTGTCTCACTTGTTCTAGAAGCCTTCTTGCAACTCGTCCAAGTTCTCTCTTAACAGGAACAATGAAACTGAAGTGCTGAAAGGGGACAGTCAGGTTGCGGCTGCAGACTAAAAAAACTAAAAAATGCATGTTCCACCAACACCTTACTTCTGCAATAGAAGGTTAGTCAGTCAGTCCACAAAAATAAAGGGAACATAATTGCGTTCTGGAGATCACCTCATGGCACAAGACAATTGCCTATACAATTCACTCATCTGGCATTCCTACCAATCAGATTCGAGTGCATCTCTGCGTTGTGGATAATGGGATCATTCAGCCACTATGGGAAGCAGAGATTAAGCAGAATTTGGGGGATTTAGAGGAGGTTTTCTGTTGCATCTCCATATGAGTCACTACTCAGCCTCATTCCTATAAGGATGCACATCCAGAACAATGCTGAACTGCAGCAGAACAGCAGGATTTGAGTCCAGTGGCACCTTAGAGACCAACAAGATTTCCAAGGTAGAAGCTTTTGAGAGTCACTCGCTTTTTCCAAAAGAAGAGAACATCAAGAACAGTAACTTGAGCAAAGGGGGGGGGGGTGTTGAATCCTTCATAGGGGAGTAACTCAACCCCTCCCCAAAAAATTAACCCTTTCAGGGGGAAGTGTGGACAACAGCTCCTATTTTAAATCAGAAAAGATGTGTATCTCAGCCAGGGCTTTTTTCTGGGAAAAGAGGTGGTTGAATTCAGTGGTGGAACTCAACATCACACAATGACATCACTTTGGTTCAGCTGGAACAAGGGGGGGGTTTAAAGTTTAAATCGCCCTCGGCGAAAATGGTCACATGGCTGGTGGCCCTGCCCCCTGATCTCCAGGCTGTCTGGAGATCGGGGGCGGGACCACCAGCCCTGTGACCATTTTTAAGCGGTGCTGGAACTCTGTTCCACTGTGTTCCCGCTGAAAAAAAGCCCTGATCTCAGCTATCATTTTTGGAAATACTGTTAAACTATACATAGGATACATAACACACAAGTCTTCATTCTTCAGCATAATTCTTTGCTCTTTTGTGACTGGCTGAAACAGAATCAAGCTTAGAAAATCATTGTTGCTTTGTTGCCATTATTTATCTGGGTTGTAGAATACATCTTCTCCTGGTGCCATACGTGGTTCATCCTGGTGCAAAATTCATATTTATTTCTTGGTTGCAAAATTGGCAATGCTCTAAAATTAAAAACTATAAAGCATTTGACACAACAAGGACCATGGAAATTCATAATTCATAAAATTGAGCTTCAGAACCTAGGGCGAGGGGTGTGTCTCAGTGAGAAAGGTGGACTATAAGGGGTGTATATTCCCCGGAGACCGCTTCGATCAGCGGATAAATGTTTACTGGTGGTCCCCGGCCCTAAGGAAGCCCACCTTGCTTCAACCAGGGCCAGGGCCTTTTCAGTCCTGGCCCCAGCCTGGTGGAACACTCTGTCAATGGAGACCTGGGCCCAGCGGGACATATTATCGTTCCACTGGGCCTGTAAGATGGAGCTGTTCCACCAGGTGTTCGGTGGTTGAAGGGGGTGGTGTCGTGTCAGCCTCCCACCTTTGGGGGGGTTTTCCCACCATTGCACTTTAATGTACTTGGTTAATTTATTTTATTATTGCTTATTGTATGTTGACATCTCTAAGTATTTATCACTAAGTATTTATCACTCAAAATTCCCATAAAAAGCTCTTAGACAGCCATACTTACTTCACAAGTACACCACCATGTTGGTTAGCTCAGGACGGTCTGACGCCGTGAGCGGTACTCCTTTCACATACCATTTTAAACAAACTCATTTAAAGAGACAGGAAGGCAAATCCGTCTCATAGAAAGCAGCTGAACTCCAAAGCATTATTCAAGCCATAAGGCATCAGACTATTGAGTCGAAATATCCATTTTGATTCTAGTTGTAACAAATTGCACAGGGTATCCATACCACATTTTGGGTCTAATGCCTGTAGTACCGAAACCTTAAACTCCCCTTTTGCACCATGATATTGAGTGAAATGTTCTACCATTGGTGCGTCCATTACCCTGTGTCGAATTTGAGACAGGTGTTCCTGAATACACAATTTAAGAGACCGTGTTGTACTGCCCACATAGATTAAAGGGCGCTTACACTGAATTAAATAGATAACATACGGCGTTTTGCAGGTGGAAAATGAATTGGAGTACAAAGGTCTAGTTGTGACCGGATATAAGAGCTTTTTTATGGGAATTTTGAGTGATAAATACTTAGACATGTTATTTGACAGATTAATATTGCCTATGAAGAAGTGACTGGACGAAACGGGGCAGAGATTCTATGCTGGCAAAACCCGTAGGCGTGGCTTGTCTAAATGCTGACTTCTGCAGGCGTATGCTACAGAGACTGTTTTCTACAATCTTTCCAATGAATCATATTTGAATGCCTGCGTGCATTCTAGAGACTGTATGCAATTGACATTGTATTTTCCCACCAGTTGGATATGTTTACAATTGTACTGACTTGTGATATTAACTTGTGATATTGACTATTTTCATTGAGCACTTTTGCACTTTACACTTATGAAAATGTTATACATTTGTAATACATTGTTTACTCCGGATACCTAGGTTGTTTGCCTTAGTCTTGTACTTCCGGAGCAGCTCTTGTGGTTCCTGGGAAAGACTGTGCAAGCATCCGCAATGCTTTATCCCGTTCAGTATCCGTTTCCCTATTCCATGCTTCTGCTTCCTCCTTCGTTGTGTTAGTCAGTCAGATGACCCCATGCAATCAGGGATTATGTATTGAACGGAATGATATCTTGATGTTGTCTGACATGATGGTATCACAGATGGCAGGTAGATAAAATCGCCACCAATCACAGTTGGCATCTACGAGGGCAAGTGAGGGCAATTAAGAACAGGGGCAAGTGAGGGCAACTAAAACATGTAAGGAGCATCCAACATCTCCAAGAAACATGGAGATTTATTTATTCATTGTATTGCCGAAACATGTTTCATGAAAAAATAAGTAGTAACTTTCAGCTGACCCGTATCTTAGCTGACCTGGAAATTACCCTCATTTTTTGCACCCAGGGCCCCAGGTATACCAGGGGCATCCTTCTTTCACTCACCCGCCAAGCCTTCAGCAAACACGATTGCAAGAGGGATCATCAATATAACTGAGCCTGGGTTTAGAGGAAGCAAAAGTCGCTTTCCTTATTAGATAAGAGAGGTGCCCATCCCAAAGTTGGCAGGATTTCAGCTGTTCTTTTTCAAAGAAAAATATTGGCTCTTAGAAAGACATCGCTCTGGGTGGAACGTTGTCTCACGGGTGGATTGCTGTGAATTATTAAATAACTGGGGGAGAAGTAAAACTGTCTGATTCATTCTTGCTGCTAAGTACCTCAGCAAGAGACGCGGAGGACATGCCGTTTGATTTCCTTTCGCCATAGCCAAGCAAAATCATCCAGGGAATCAGGCAAATTGAAATGAAATGTCACATCTCATTTGGCACAGAGGCCCCAACATGCGGATGGCCGCACCAGGCGGAAAATTTTGACAGCTTGGCTGGTTGTGGCAAGCTGCCTTACGATCCACCGTCTCCCACTGAATATCTCCTTAGCCTGATGCCTCTTCAAGGAAAGGCATAAGCCTATGAAACTCTTAAAGGCCTCACACTGCCGATTGCATAAGGCAGATTAGCTACCGTCCTTAACCACGCTGTCATGCTCAAGATGGATGTGGTTAAAGAGCAGGGCTTTTCTACCCTTTCAAAGTGAAGTCAGAATTTTAATCCATTTCCGCCACAATTCACACAGGGGGCCTGGAATGGAGCCTCTCTGTCTAATCAGAAGCCCCTGGGTTGCCGTGACAGCTAGTGGTTCTGACAGCTGCCACAGGCACTCGAGCAGTACCACCTTTTTGCTTTCTTTCCTGAGCACCCTGTAGGAGCTACCAGCTTCCTTCGGGAGTGGAAAGAAACAAGATAGTCAACATGGTGGTGCAAAAGGGAAGGCAGGTGATGTTGGAGGGTGAGCAGGTGGCAGAGGTGTGTAAGGTCTGGCAAGGGGCCACAGGTTTCTAGAGGCTTCGTGCCATGTGGAGTCTTGTCCATAAGCCGCAGCATGAACAGGCCTTTCATGAATATAAAAATAGGGAACGGTGTTGCGTTGGTTTATGGAACATGGGAGTGCAAAAGTGTTCTCAGATGCATGTGGATGTAGCAAGAGTTGCCCTCTCCACATCGAGAAATTTCAGGAAATTTGGAAGTGGAGTCCTGAGGGACTTGGGGAGGAAAGGGACCTCAGCAAAACATAAGGCGGGGTCCACCCTTCAAGGCAGCCCTTTTTCCAAGGGGACTGATGTTTGTAGCCTGGAGATCAGCTGTCATTCCAGGAGATCTCCAGGCGTCACCTGGGTTAGTAAGCCTACTGAACACCTATCCCTTCTGTGTCAGCTGTGTCAAGGAAATTGTGCCGCTAGCTGCCGGAAAGACTCAGGGACTCAAACTGTTTGGTCTTAACTGGTTCGAGAATGGCTTCGCAAGTCTGGCAGCTGTTCACAATCCATCGCTTCGAGAGAAAACATCTTTGCGCTGAGTCGCCGCATAACTCACCCTCATGCTCCGGAAAAGTAAATTTGCTTTGCAGAGAGCCTGAAAATTTGCACTTTAAGATTAAGGCAAGGGGTGAGACTCAATTCATTTACACAAAGGACGGGCTGAATGCATTCCACGCAAGCTTCTCTCATCGCATGCAAAAATTTCTGCCATTGCTGCCTTGAGTGTTTCTCCTTTATTTAGGGTCCCTGTCATTTTGACACCTTTTTCTGGGCAGCTTTTCCTTCCATTACTCTTCCCAGCAGGTTGCCCTGAATATCTGCATGGCATGTGCACATATCCAACTGGTAGTGTTTCTTGGGTAATGGAGGTGCAGTACGGTTGCAAAACCTCCAGGTGGAACCTGGAGATATTCTAGAATTACAACTGATCACCAGACTACAGAGATCAGTTGCTCTAGAAGAAATGGCTGCTTTGCAGGTAGGGTTCCTAGGTACCTGCCGGTGGCAACCAAACTCCTGAGTATTTGCCCCCTCACCCACCAATCTTTGGGGGCGGGCAGCTGCAACTTTCTCCCTGGGCGTCTTGCTCCCGGGGAGCTGCTCTGGAGAGAGCCGACATGTCGGTGAAGCCGAGCAGGATGCCCTGGGAGAAAGTTGCAGCTGCCCGGCCCCAAAGATCCCTGAGAGCAGGCTTGTGATTGGAGGAACGATTTGCAAAAGCTGCTGCTGCTGCTGGCTTTATCTGGCTCTTCAGGCAACAATTCTAACAGAGAGGGGAAGGACACTCGGACTTCAGTTCCCAGAAAAACTTGCAAAAACGATCAAGTGTCCTTCATGTGAAAAAAGTCACTTGTAGCTTGGCTCTCAGCCTCTGCCCACAATCCCCTGCTAATTGGTGGGAGGAGGCAGGCCAGTAAAACAGGGGATGCTATCCTCATTCCCACAAATGACATCACTTCCGCACAGGGGCCAATTCTTTAACATTCAGCCAAAAACATTTGAATATGACTATCTCCTTTCATTGCACGAATATACAGGGAAGTTCAAGTAGGTAGTCATGTTAGTCTGCAGTAGAACAGCAAAATCTGAGTCCAGTTTCAGAGTGCAAGCTTTCGAGAATCCGAATACGGGTACTGCCTGTATCTGAAGAAGGGAGCTATGACTCTCGAAAGCTTATACCCTGAAAATCTTGTTGGTCTCTTAAGATGCCACTGGACTTAAATCCTGCAGATATACAGGCACAAAAGGGCTAGATGCTCAGTCTTTACAAAAAAAATGAAAGATGGGAATTTAGACAACCTGATATGTAGATTGTTATATCGTTACACAATATTCAATTGCACATCTTCCACTGGGCTTTGCAAATCCGGATAGCTTGTTATAAGGAGGCGAGGGAAATGCAAACACTGAATCAGATAAGACACATTCCACGTCACACATTTTTTAAATTCTGAAATTGCTGCTCCTGGGCTCTTGCACTCGACCAGAATTGTGTAAGGCCACTTAATCTGTAGATAGAAAATTTATCATAGTCGGGCTGATAATACTCCTTCACGAACGGCAATTCACAAGTGACAACACACACCCCTTCCTTCGCCTGAATATGGCAGAAGAAAAATGGGAAATCCAGATGCTCAGATAAGAAACATTCCAGCCTTGAAATGCTTGGAGCTCTCCAGCTAGCTGGACAGCCAGATAGGAGCCAATATTTAAGCAACTCTGAACACAAAAGAGGTTTTTTAGAGCCCTATGGGAGGAGGAGGTAAGGAAGGTCTTACGGTCTTGCTGACCAACAAGCAAGCAGCAGGTAGCTGACTTCCATCTGGGCTAAGTCTGGCTTCCTTTTCCTGCCAGTACTATCAAGCTTGCCCGGATCTGGACAGCCCAGGCAAGCCAGATCTGATCAGATTTCAGCAGTTACATCTGATTAGTAATTGGATGGTAGATCTCCAAAGAACAGTAGGGTTGCTAGGAAGGGGCAGGCAATGGCAAACCACCTCGGTTAGTCTCTTGCCATGAAAACCCCACCAGGGAGCTCCGTAAGTCAGCTATGACTTGATGGCACTCCAAAGTCTGGGCGCTCCCAGAGGCACGAAGCAAAGGGCAAGAGCCAAAGAATTCTTGGCCAGTGGCTCGACGCCACTATTCATATTGTATGTCTGTTGTCATCATCGTAAACTGCTTTGGATCCTTTGTAAAGAAAAGCGAGGTGCAAATCCTCAGATAGGTAAAAATGGGAAAGATGGTTTGGGGGCATGGCTCAGTGGCCCTCAAATGGAAATCTGATTTCACTCCAAGATTCCTGGGACCAGTTTGCACATGTATGTCGATCCTTTGATGACTCATAACTCAACGCTAGGTGACTGACAGGTAAATGTGAGAGCAGGATCCAGATTTTCTTTAATGCAAACAGCAGAGTCCTCCCAGAAGTGAATTTCTCGTTTTGTACCGTTCACCCATCTCACCAACGATCAGAGCTGATTCACACAATGGACTGATGAGCACTGGAACAGGCGTAAAACGGAGGTGAGGAGAACAAGCTCCTCAACTGGGGAGAAAGGTGAGGTAGAAATGAAGTAAATAAATACACAATATTGAAGAGATGCAACAGCTATTTAGGATTCGCTTTGTGCTGAATCCTAAAAATGTGTCATTAAATATTTTACCTAGCAATATTACAAAAGCACACAGCGAACGTTTTAAATACATGGTCATAGATCCAGAGGAGTTAGCTGTGTTAGTCTGTAGTTGCAGAATAGGAAAGAGTCCAGTAGTCCAGTAGCACCTTTAAGACTAACCAACTTTATTGTAGCATAAGCTTTCGAGAGCCACAGCTCTCTTCGCCAGATGCATCTGTGATTCTCAAGAGCTGTGGTTCTTGAAAGCTGATGCTACAATAAAGTTGGTTAGTCTTAAAGGTGCTACTGGACTCTTTCCTATTTTAAGTACATGGTCATTGTGGTCCCTTAGTCTGACAGGTTTGGAAATTCCTGCTGCAAATATGCTTCGGGCCAATCAGGGGTTCCCAAGAAGCCCTCAAGCAGTAGTGACTCCATGAAGTCTCCCCCCGCCAGCATCTGGTATAGCTGTTCATTGGACCATTTGGTATCTAAAGAAGTGAGCTGTGACTCACGAAAGCTCATACCCTAACCACAAATTTTATTAGTCTTATAGGTGCTACTGGACTCTTGCTCTTTTCTACATTAGCCCATTGTCTATGAATTTGTCTCAGTTTTAAAACCATCTGTGCCAGTGTTTATACCCAGGGCCGGCCCGCCCATTGAGGCTGGGCCGGCAGCTGCCTTGGGCGCTAAGGCGCCAGAGGGGGCGCTGGCCCGGGGGGTGGGGGCGCGTGCCACGGAGCTCAATTGCCCCGTGCTGCTGCGCCTGGCCAGGAGCACGTGCTGGCGGCGGCAGCGTGGGGCAGCCTCCCGTTCAGTTGCTCTGCGAGCCAGGCGCAGCCAGTGGCCAGGGCGGCCAGCTGTGCCTGGCCCACAGAGCAACTGAATAGGAGGGCTGGAAGGCCCCCCGTGTGTGCACCCAGCCCTGTGTGATGATGTCACACGCAGTGACGTCATCACGCAGTCTGGCACACGCGCACACGTGCACAGCAGTGGCCCTTAAGCTGCCTCAGGTGCCAGTAACGCTGGCGCTGGCCCTGTCTATCCCCAAATCCTCTGGCAGTGGATTCCCAAAGCAAAATAAATTATTAGCTGTGTGAAGAAATCATTTCCCTTGTTTGTCCTGAATCAATATGAGGCTGGGTTGGGTGGGCTCCTTTTATGAATTATATCTAAAATTAGACCAGCTCCAACAAACTAGCCACACTGGAGCAGATGTCTGGGAGGGGGGGGGAGGGGGCCTGTGGGAACGCCTTTAGAGGTCTCCTGCCTGCTAGTTACAAGACTGGATGCTACGGAAGCTCAAGCACGGTGACCTTCTCGTGTGCCGACGGAGCAATTCCTGAGCATAATTCAAAACAATACCAGGAAACAATGTACCTTTGTCCACCTCCCTGCCTGCTCCTTAATTCAGGTCTCCCCGCCATTTCTGAACTCAAATGTCAGGTATTCTAAAGCAGTCAGAGCTGAGGAATTTTTACCTGTGCCAAGAATTTTGCGAAGTCAGTAAAGACAATCTTCCCAGATAAAAAGAAATCAAATGCCTCGGGCAACTAGAGATGAGGACACCTGTTCACTCCAACCCCGCCCCCTCCAGAAATGTCTGAACCCCTAGATAATAGATGGGCTGCTGTGTCAGGCAGTGCTTCCATGACTGAAGTAAAATCCCTTCCTGTTCTACGTGAAAGCCACAGAATATTATTTTTCAGGTTGCGGGCCAGTTCACATATAAAGGAGGCTTGCTGCACTGTGAACTAGCCTTATTCCGATATTTCCAGATGGCAGGCGCCACTAGGAAGGAGAGAGAAAGTTTTCTGCCGTGCAATCTCCTTCTATTGCCTGACCAAGATGAAGATTTGAACCTGGGACTTCCTTAGTTACAGCTTGTTTATTGAATCCTGGCACTCCGCAAATGGGTACTTGCAGGGCTCATTTTGAGGGGGAACGCGCAAGGAATGCAGTTCTGGTAGTTCTCCAAAAAGGTCCCATGTCAGGTGGCCCCACCCACCTGACTCTCGGCCATTTTGGGCCCGTTTTGGCCTGGATTGGGGACCGAAACGGCCCAATTCAGGCCCAAAATGGCCAGGATCAGGCCCCCAAACAGCCAGGATTGGTCCCGAAACTGCCAGGATCGGGCCTCTGATGGGAGGTGGATCACTCTCCCACTCAGCAGCGGCCCAATCTTGACTATTTTGGACGCCCTTTTGGCCATTTTCAGCCCCTTTTTGCCATTTTGGGCCCATTTTTTGCTAGGATTGGGTCCAAAACAGCCAGGATAGGCGATGTCAGGGGGCGGGGCATATGCAAATCAGTCATGCTAATGACACACTTCCAGATGTGTCAAGGGGTGTGGCATATGCGAATGAGTTGTGCTAATGAGTTATGCTAATGAGTTCCCACCACTCTTTTTCTATGAAATGACCCCTGGGTACTTGGAGGTTTATTATGGGTACAGAGCCACCCCAGGAAGTGGCAGGGCTGAAAGGACCTTTTTTCATTGATAAGCACTTATTTACTTCATTTATCACCTGCCTTTCTCACTGAAACTCAAGGCAGATTACAAAATATTTTTTAAAATCCTATCAGCACAACTAGATGTCTTGGGCAATGGTAATGCAATAGCAGTAGAAAAGAGCAAGAGTCCAGTAGCACCTATAAAACTAACAAAATTTGGGGTAGGGTATGAGCTTTCATGAGTCACAGCTCCCTGAGGTATCTGAAGAAGTGAGCTGTGACTCACATAAGCTCCTACTCTACCACTAATTTTGTTAGTCTTATAGATGCTACTGGACTCTTGCTCTTTCCGACTGCTACAGACAGACTAACACAGCTACCCATCTTGAGTAATGTAATAGGACCAGGAACACAGAAAATGAAGGAATGATGCAAACAGATAACTGTCAAAGGCACGGCCGACCATTAACTATGCGGAGAGTGAATCACAAAGGTGGAAGATGGGGCAGTGAAAACAAGGTGGCCCATACAATAAAGAGCTCGGGGCTCCTCACTGGGGGAACAGAAAGCATCTGTATCTTTCCCACAAAGAAACTGAGGAAGGGGTCTGTAAATTGACATGAGGGAACGGGTTAAATCCCCATCTACAATACACGGAACGGCCCCACTCTTGACAGAGATTTCCCCACAGCAGCTCTTTGACCATAAAAATCATTTGAGAGGTCACTGGATCTCCTAGAACCTCTCTGCCCTTGTGTTGGTCTGTCTTGAAAGCCACAGTTTGTTTTTAAAAAGACAGATCTCTTACTAAGTGTATTTATCAGGGTGATAACCCAAATTGACCACTAAATGCAAAAAAAAAAAGCCCCTCACCTCCACATGCTTCATGGCTGAACCCATTGATTGAACTTGGCTTCTCCAAACTTCTGCTTAGCTAGGTTATTGGCAAATCATCAAATAAAAAAGAGAAGGGATCAGCCTTCTGCAGCTGTCAAGGTGCTGGTAGGAGAGACAGCAACGGAAATTAAAAAAAATCCAAGTATGAAACCAGGGACTGGCAAGTTGAGGTGAAGCCCCACACTTGGGGTGGATTTGGAGGTAAAGCCCAGTGGTAAATCTGTTGGGGTCCAGCTAAGGTTGCCAACTCTGGGTTGGGAAATTCCTGGAGTTTGGGGGATGGCGCCTAGGGAGGTTGGGGTTTGGGGACATCCGCATGGCATAATGCCATGGAGTCCACCTTCCCAGCGGAACTGACCTCTATAGTCTGGAGATCAGTTGTCATTCTGGAAGATCTCCGGGCTCCACCTGCAGGTTGGCAAGCCGAGGTACAGCTTTCCAAGCGATGCATTGGGAGGGGGGAGGGACAGGCCTGGCCCTTGGCAAAGGTTTTTAGCACTTGGCCCGCCCCGTTTTTTCCCTGCCCCTTGGCAACCCTAGCCACCTCCCAGTGTACGTGGTTCCCCCTTCTCCATTTTACCCTAATAATGACCCCACGAGGTAGGTGGCTTAAAGTGCCTCGAGGTCACTCTCAGGGGCCGTGGCTCGGTGGAAGAGCTCTGCTTTGTCTGCAGAAGGGCCCAGGTTCAATCTCCGGCGTCATCAGTTAAAAAGGATCAGGTAGGAGATGATGTGAAAGGCCTCCACCTGAGACCCTGAAGACCCACTGCCAGTCTGAGTAGACAATGCTACCTGTGAGGTGCCAACGATCTGATGCGGAATAAGGCAGCTTCATATGTGTTCACTCTGAGAATCTCTCTACATGGGGGTGCTCGAGTGACAGATCTTTCACTTGCTCCTACACGTGTCGGGGGTAGCAATGTTAGCCGGGAAGTTGGCGTAGATCGTTCCTCAGAGGGTTTGTTAATTTCATCTTGGCCTCCCCAAAGGCTCTGTCAGTTTCACCTCTCCAGTCTAAAACTGTGTGGGATGGCAACCAGAGGGCAGCGAGGAATGGAAATGGGCTGGAGCTGCCTTCCAGAGCTGGGCTTGGACCCGGAGAGGTTATAATGGGCTGAAGTTTCTGGCATTTCACAGCCGCTCCACTCAGCTCCAGTGTATAGCAAAGCCTTTGCCCAGCCGCCGACTCTGTCTTTTTAAACTATCCTTCCCAGCTACCATTGCATCTCCCAACACATGTAGGATCAAATGTCACGTGTCAGAAGTCTCGTGTAGAGGGACTCTAAGATGTCTTGTGTAGAGAAACTCTATGTTTCACGGCAGAGTGAGGATTTGAACATAAGTCTTGCTGGCCCTAGTGTGACACCCAACCACTCCACCACAGCAGCTCTCTATATGATTGCACATCCACGTACATATGAGGTATCAGCCCTTGACTTACTTTAATTTAATGATACTGCTCATGCAGCCTATTCAGCTCTGAGCAGTGCCACACTAGAATTAGAATCAGCCCCTGACTTAGGGAGCTTCAACTCTCGAAAGCTCATCCCCTGGAAATCTAGTTGGTCTTTACAGTGCTGTTGGACCCAGATCTTACTCTGATTTATCAAGATGGGTAGCCATGTTTATCTGTGGCAGTCAAAAAGAGCAAGAGTCTAGTAGCACCTATAAGACTAACAAAATTTGTAGTAGGGTATGAGCTTTCATGGGTCACAGCTCACTTTTTCAGATACAGCTAGAATGTGGGCCACCCCTTAAGGACAGATGGACTCACATCCTAGCTGTATCTGAAGAAGTGAGCTGTGACTCACAAAAGCTCATACTCTACCACAAATTTTGTTAGTCTTATAGGTGCTACTGGACTCTTGCTCTTTTCTTTCTGATTTATGTTACTATTCTTAATTGCTTGCTTGTAAGTTTATATTTTTCACCCATTTTCTTTTGGCAAATTCTGTCCAGGTAAGTCAAAGCAATTATTTCCTTTTTGTCTTTCGAGGTGTTGTTTGGCATCTGTGATAGATGCAGAAGCTGTGCCTAGAAACATCACAACCTCCTAAGCAACAATCGTATGAAAATGGTTCATCTCAAACGGTGAAAATTGGTGCTAAATTCAATTTCCATGTAAAAGAGCATCAGAAGCACATTCGGTCTGCAACCGAGGAGATAATATGGAAAATACAGCATCTCGGCAGGGGGGCTGGGGGCTCTTTTCCAAGCAGCAGTGCCAGTAGAGCAGTCTGGGGAAAGAACCGCCTCCGATTTGCATTTTACTGAGTGCCATAAATATTTTCTTGTCGTACATGCTGCAAACAACCTCATGCTGTTGCATGACTATGGATATTTGCATAAACCAAGATAAAAGAAGATGTATAAAAGTTATCGCCTGCAGCCCAGTTATTTCCAGAACTTTCTCCAGCAACGCTATCTTGAATATATCATCAGTTCAATATTGGTTGCTTTAAAGAACTGTCTACATTTTGGGCAATGCCAAATGATGTTTGGGCAAGGAGTGCCTCTGTTTGGGACTTGCAGCCCAATCCTGAACACATTAAGGACCGGTTCATGCATAGACATGCATAGACATGGGCACAAACAGAAAAACAAACATGGTGTTTGTTGTTCGTTGCCATCCATGAACAATGAACAACGAACATTGACGAACATGACCGGATCACGAACATGTTCATTGTTCATGGGGGCCAGCAGGCTCTCCTCCAGCCATCACCACACCACTCCCAGAAACCCTACCTGAGTAGGCAGCAGGAAATGTACCAATAATAAATAATAGCTTGGCCCAGAGCCTGGCAGCAGCCCTGGAACCTGGAGGGGTAGATCTCTACCGCACCACTCCCAGAAACCTTACCTGAGCAGGCAGCAGGAAAGGTACCAGTAATAAATAACAGCTTGGCTCAACCCTGGAACTTGAAGAGGTAGATCCCTGTCCCACCACACACAAAGAAAATTCAAGCTCCAATGCACTCTCCCTGTCTCTTTCTCAAAATGCCAACAACTAATGTCTCTCTGTCTCCACTGTCTGCATAACCAGAGCTGGGAGTCCCCCACCCCCCACCCCCGCTCTTTGCTTCCTTGTAACAAATGTGGAGCTCCACACTTGAAAGGAAGACTTGCCTATCAAGCTAAATTGGGCTTAGATTGGGGTTTCCAGGGCAACAGCAGGAGTTCAGACAGAGTTCAGACAGTTCCTGCCTCCGGTTGCCGAGGGAATTAATGACAGGTGCCAGACTGTCTGGCTTGACGAACAGCAATGAACAGCAAGGAACGAGGCTTGCAACGACCACCTGTTCGTTTAGAATGAGGCCTCCCGAACAGCTTGTTCGCGAACAGCTGATTGGGCTGTTTGAGGCTTTTTTTAGTTGGTATTGCTGTTCGTGCCCATCTCTATTCATGCATGCATCTGCGTCACTTGTTTCCTTCTCATTGACGCAACAGTTAAGCCTGATTCACACACACACGTCGGTCACAATTTCTCTAGGCACTTCAGCCATCCCAAGAATATACAGAATCCTTCAGGTTGGCTCATTCACACATGCAGGTCATGTCTTCACATTGCAGTCTTCAAGCACTGGGCGTGCATGTCTCTGAACTAGCCCATCTTGTGCTGTGAGAAAAGCATATCACGACACTTCTGTGCTTTGTTACAGCTGTTTATTTACCAGGAGATAAGAGTCAAAGCAGCGTAGCGGTTAGAAAGCTGGACTAGGACAAGGGAGAGTAGACCCAAGTTCAAATCTCAGTTGCAGCAAAAGTTCCTGGGTGACCTTAGGCCACTGAGAGCCAAACTACACGTGACGTCTTACACGGGTTGGACACTAGTCGGCTTCCCTCAAGTTTTGATGGGAAATGTAGGCGCCCTGGTTTTACAGCTTGGCTCTCCATTACAGCTGCAAGACCAGGATGCCTACCTTTCCCATCAAAACTTGAGGGAAGCCGACTAGTGTCCAACCTGTGTAAGACGTCACGTGTAGTTTGGCTCTCATTCTCTCTCAGTTTAACCAGCCTCATTGGATTTTTGTGAGGATAAAATGGAAGTGAGGACAGCCATGTCCACGGCCCCAAACTCTTTAGCAGGATAAAAAGATACTAAACAACAAACACTGGCAGGATCTGGGGTCAAAAACGAGCAAAGGGATATTATATCTTTCTTATTGAAATTATTTATTTTCCATGCCTTCCACAAAAATGCCGAGGACGGCATTACGAGTATTCTTCATGCCCAACTTGGCTCGCTCCGAAGTCTGTCAAAGGTTTGCAACAAACAGGCCGCAACTGGAAGCCCGTCACTGCCGACTCGTGCACTGAAACCCTACTGTGCCTTTTCCTGGGAGTATATCCCACGTAACTCAGAGCCAAGCTACAAGTGATGCCTGACACAGGCTGGACACTTGTCAGCTTCCCTCAAGTTTTGATGGGAAATGTAGGCGTCCTGGTTTTACAGCTTGGCTCTCCATTACATCTGCAAGACCAGGACACCTACATTTCCCATCAAAACTTGAGGGAAGCTGACAAGTGTCTAACCTGTGTCAGGCATCACTTGTAGCTTGGCTCTCAGTGGGACGGACTTTGAGAATATAGGATTATTTTCTTCTCCAGTGCTCTTTTTACCTGGCGCCACGCTGGGATCTTCTACATCCTATTTTAGCCCAACTTTCAGAGTTTTCTGATGATTTTAAGGTTCAGTTTCTACTTGACAACACAGATGGGGAAATAACTGAAACAGTAGCAAAGTTTCTCTACAGCGCCATGGCTATATGCCCTGACAAGTAATATTCTATAATGGTTTTACTGCACTGTTGCCCTGTTCCTTTCTGTAATTTTAATCTCACTTTGTATGGACTCGTTTCTGTATTTAAAATTGTATATTTTATGTACGCCAATAAAGGCTTGCTTGCTTGATTTGGATTATTTTGTTGGAAACGGATTTACAACACCAATAAGGCCATTTTTGGAAAGGCAGTGAAGGCCCAACAGATCACGAACGGGCTGAACTTCCAAAGCAAGGTGTTTGGGATTGCAGTACACAGAATTTGATGACCGAATCTTTGATAAATTTGTCTGTGCAATACATTCCAGGAAAAGTGCACCATCACATGCAACCAGAACTACCCCTCTGATGTCCTCCAGGGATATGTTTAACACCTGCTGATAATGAATTGATGCCTGGCTTCCAAGTTACCCTAACTGATTGATTAGAGCCCTTCATTAATCTGGCTGCTCCAGCAGAGACAACATGTTTGTCAAGCATCCTTATCAGACAATAGCCCTCTTCTCAAGTAAAAGCCCTAGGGCTAGTTTACACAAACAGCGAATCAAGTGGTAAATCTGTGTATGGACTCTACTACTTGGCCCTCAAGGAGGTCTCCGTCAGGATTCACCCTTGAGAATTTCTGGAGCTACCATCCCTTGGATTACTTGGCTAACTAGATTTGATACTACCGTAAATGTTTTGGGTACACTTGTCGACTAGCAGTGATAGGGTTGCCAACTCCAAGTTGGGAAATGCCTAGAGATTTGGAGATGGAGCCTGGAGAGGGTGAGGTTTGGCGAGGGAAGGGACCTCAGCGGGTTATAATGCCATATAGTCTACTTTCCAAGGCAGCCATTTTCTCCAGGAGAGCTGAACTCTGTCGCCTGGAGATCAGTTGCAATTCTGAGAGATCTCCAACCACCACCTGGAGGCTGGCAACCACAGAATGAATCTCTGTTGGGCGCAGCTCAATTGCAAAAGATATTATTTGTACCTAGAAGGTTCCCGTTCAGTCTCCAGGTTAACTAGTTTGTAGGTGCCTAAGCCAGGAACAGGGTAGCTACCCGAGGCCTCGGAGAGCTGCTGTGGGTCAACACTGGGCTAGACAGACCACCGATCTGTCTCCAGAGAAGGCCACTTCATGTATGTACCAGTCTCCCTCACTGCTTGCCCTTTTAATCCTCCACCTTTGACCTTTGACCAGAGTCCTATTGTAGAAATGCACATGTTAAGGCAACGAGGAAATGACCCGGCTCCTGAACTTTCCTGATCTTTGTGCCTCCTTGTTTCTTCCCCCTCCCCTTCCCATCTGAAATCTTTGCATCTCTAAGCTGGGCCTGAATCTATTGATGTTGGGGCAAAGACTGCTCCTCGGGCCAGACAACATCCGAGAGCCTCTTTGATGAACAATTAATCTCCTCGCCTTCTCTGACATCACTTGCTGCTGTTGAGGCTAAAGAATCCAATATCAGCCTACGTAAAATCAAAGGAAGGGAACAGACTTCTGGGGAGGGACCCAGAGGATGGGCAGTGGCTCCAGTGCACCAATGGGGTGAAGACAGCTGTTCACTCCCAAGCTGAGGGCACAGCCCATGTACAGCACTGCCCTCAGGTGCCAGATATACATACAGCTAGGAAGGTCATGCAGAAGCAAAGTAAAGAATCTTTTAGAGGGCTGGGTTCCCATCCCAACTGGCTATGACTCTCACTGGATAGTTGAGGTGGATAGCCATGTTGGTTTGCAGTAGAACAGCAAGATCTGAGACCAGTGGCACCTTAGAGACCCACAAGGTTTTCAGAGGATAAGCTTTCGAAATGTGAGCTATGCAGATGACACCATATTACTGGCAGAAAATAGTGAAGGCTTGAAACAACTACTGGCGAAGGTTAAAGCACCAAAGCGGGATTACAGCTGAACGTCAAGAAGACAAAAGTAATGACTACTGAGGAATTATACAATTTTAAAGTTGACAATGAGGAAATTGAAATGGTCAGGATTTTCTATTCCTTGGCTCAATCAACCAAAAGGGAAACTGCAATGAAGGAATCAGAAGAAGAAGACTTGAACGGAGCTAGAAAAGATCCTTAAAGATAAAGATGTATCTCTGGGAACCAAGCTCAAGATAATCTAAACTATGGTATCCCCCATTACTATGTATGGATGTGAAAGCTGGACGATGAAAAAGCTGATAGGAAGAAAATTGATTCATTTGAAATGTGGTGCTGGAGGAGAGTTTAGCGGATAACATAAGGTAAAGGTGTGCAAGCACTGAGTCGTTACTGACACATGGGGGAACGTCGCATCACGACATTTTCTTGGCAGACTTTTTACGGGATGGTTTGCCATTGCCTTCCCATGGACGGCCAAAAAGACAAATAAGTGGGTACTAGATCAAATCAAGCCTGAATTCTCCTTAGAAGCTAAGATGACAAAACTGAAGGTATTGTACTTTGGTCCCATCACGAGAAGACAAGATTCTCTGGAAAAGTCAATAATGCTGGGAAAAGTGGAAGGCAGCAGGAAAAGAGGAAGACCCAAAACAAGATGGCTTGACTCAATGAAAGAAGCCACGTCCTCCAGTTTGCAGGATCTGAGCAAGGCTGTTAATGATAGGACGTTTTGGAGGTCTTTCATTCATAGGGTTGCCATAGGTCGGAGGCAACTTGACAGCACATAACACACACAAAGCTTTCAAATCAGAGCTCTTACAGTAGAACAGTAAGATCTGGGTCGAGTGGCACTTTAGAGACCAACAAGGTTTTCAGGGTGTAAGCTTTCGAAAGTCAGAGCTCTCGAAAGCTTATACTCTGAAAATTTTATTGGGCTCTAAGGTGCCATTGGATTCAAATGACTCTCACGGCATGGTCTTGGGGCAGCCACTCTCGCACAGACTAATGCCTCCCTCCCAGGGTTGTTGTGTGAGGAAAAAATGGAAGAAGGGAGCCTGATGCTACTCTGAGCTGCAAGGAGGAAAGACAGCATAGAAAGGAAACAGACATGCTTTTATGGATGGATTTACAAAATTTTGAGAAATTCGACTTTGGATTTCTGAAGAACCTGCACAATGGGTGAAATCTCATGCAATTGTCACGGTGACTTAATTTACAAGCACAGATGGTTAAGGAGGTGGAATTGGAGTGATCTTCTGCAGCGATTATTAACTGGACTCCAGTTATTGAGGTGAGTAAAGCTAGAAACTGAACAGGAAGGACTGTTGTCCTGGCACTCACAGGTACACTGCCTCTAAATAGGGAAGTTCCATTCATTCGTTACAGCTAACAGCCCCTGATGGATCAACATTCCATAAATCTGTCTCATCTTTTTTTAAAAAATCAATCTGAGCAGCCCTCGCTACATCTTGTGGCTTCATGCGTTTTCTCTTGTAGGATCCTTCCTACAGCCCTGCAAAGTAGGCCAGTATTTTTAACCCCACATTGCAGATGGCGGGGAGAGCACAAAGAGAGAGGTTGGCTTGCCTGTGGCCTACTTAGCAATTTCACAACAGGAGCTCCTTTCACAACAGCAGCTCCTTCTTTTACCCCAGGGCAATACTAGACAGCAACTGAGGAGCCAATCAAGAGAAGACCAGATTTTTGATGGTGGCCAATGAAAGCACCCAGGCCAGATCCAGGTCCGTTGGTACACAAATCATGTGAGCAGGAAAAAAGGAGCTGGCTGGTGAAGTCATCTAGGGAGAGGGTACACAGTACCACCCCCTTCAACTTGCATCTTCTAGAGGTGAGGAGGGTTTGTGCCAGTCGGGCAAGGGCCTTTATTCTGAAAGAGAAGCTCTGTATCCCCTCCCACTCAGGGTTGCTGGAGATCTTCCGGAATTACAATTTATCTCCAGCCAACAGCTTCCCTGCAGAAAATGTCTGCTTTGGAGGGTGGACTCTATGGTATTATAACATAACAACATTCAATTTATATACCGCCCTTCAGGACAACTTAACACCCTCTCAGAGCCGTTTACAAAGTATGCTATTATTAGCCTCACAACAATCACCCTGTGAGGTGGGTGGGGCTGAGAGAGCTCCAGAGACCTCTGACTGACCCAAGGTCACCCAGCTGGTTTCAAGCAGAGGAATGGGGAATCAAACCCAGCTTTCCAGATTATCCTGCCAAAGCAGATTATACCCTGACGAGGCCCGTTCCCCTCCCCAAACCCCACCTCCTTCAGGCTCCACCCCAGAAATCTCCAGGAATTTCTCAGCCTGGATCTGGCAACCTTACTTCCACTGAAGTTGAGGGACTGAGCCCACCTTAATGGGGTCAGAAGGTACAGTGCCAGTCCACTGGCTAAGCCCTGTGAAAGGATCTCCCAGGCAAACTCGTTCCCACTCTCCATTTGGGGCAGGGGGGTGGCCTGGCATCCCTCCCCAAGCTTGAGCGGCTGCAGACTCCTGCTACAATCGAGCAGAGGCTCAGCTTGCACAGCACGGGCCCTGGAGGAGACGGACATCCACAGCCAGTAGCTTGAACAAGCCCTGAGAAAGCAACAAACCATCTTCTTCCATTCATCTGTTTCTTTTAATCTGGTTAACTCTGGACAGGAAAATTCCCGGAAAGCTGCTGTAGCACAATGGTTAAGTGGTTCGGCTGTGAATCAGCACTCTGCTGGTTCAAATCACACTCCTGCCATGAGCTCGGTAGGTGACCTTGGGTGAGCCGCTCCTCTCAGCCCCAGCTCCCCAGCTGTATCGTGGGGATAATAATAACACTAATTTGTTCACTGCTCTGGATGAGGCACTAAGAGCGCTATATAAGCGCAAATATTGTTGTTGTTGTTGTTATTTGTGGTGGATCCTGGTGGCAGCCAGGTTTGTGGAGGGCAGGGAGCATAGCAGGATATAATGCTACTTTCCAAAGCTAGAAACTGAACAGGCAGGACTGTTGTCTTTCAACACCTGGCCGCTTTCCAAAGCAGCCATTTTCTCCAGGGGAACTGACTCCGTATTCTGGAGATCGGTTGTAATTCCAGAAGATATCCAGAACTCACCTGGAGGGCGGCAACTCTACTTCCTTGCACAAGGCTAAAAGCCATGTGTCTATATGGACAGACCAAAAAAAACATACTTCTTTACGCAACTTGTGATTAAAATATGGAATTCACTGCCAAAGAATGTAGTGAAAACTTTAAAAGGGGATTAGACAGATTCATTCTATCAGTGGCTACTAGCCTGTGGACTAAAGGGAGCCTCCACATTCCGAAGCAGTCAACCTCTGAATCCCAGTGTGAGGATGGAACATCAGGGCTCGGCCTCTATGCCCTGTTGTTGGCCCTCTAGAGTAACTGGTTGGACACCGCGTGAAACAGGACGCTGGAGTAGATGGACCATTGGTCTGATCCGGCAGGGCACTTCTTATGTTCTATATGTAGGGTTACCAGCTCCAAGTTGGGAAATTCCTGGAGATCTGGTTGAAACCTGGAGAAACCTGGAGAAAGTGGGGTTTGGGGAGGGAAAGGACCTTGGCATGGCATAATTCACTCCCCAAAGCAGCCATTTTCTCCAGGTGAACTGATCTCTGTGGCCTGGAGACCAGTTGTAATTCCGGGAGATCTCCAGCCACTACCTGGAGGCTGACAACCCTATCTATATGTGTATGTGTGTATGAACATCTGGGCAAACAGGAGTCAGTAGACTTTGAGTGTTTCGTTTTCCTCAAAGTTTCATATGCAGAGAAAAGGTTAACCATACAGGGCAAGCCTTCCTATTCTCTCTCCTCCAGGCCTGCTGCTCCACCTAGCGTTGGAAACACTTCCACACAAGTCCCTGAAGCAGCCGGAGATGCCCTGAGACTTTGCCTAGAGAGAAAGAGTGATAACATTTCAGATATAAACCGCATTGACCTGACATGTTGCTAAACTGTTAGAAGAGGCGGAATATCACAGGAACGGCGGCAGGTTGCTAGGCCTCATGAAGATAGGGCTGGAGATCAAGCAGAACGGCTGGGGAAATTTAGAGGCCAAGAGGGGAGGGCTGGATAAAAAGGTTCAGCGGTTTGTGGACGAAATTTAGCTACTTTTCTCTGCACAAGTTGTAGGATCAAGCAAGCAAGCTGGTGCAAATCTGCTTCAG
The DNA here is from genome assembly GCF_028583425.1 of Eublepharis macularius. Taxonomy (NCBI): domain Eukaryota; kingdom Metazoa; phylum Chordata; class Lepidosauria; order Squamata; family Eublepharidae; genus Eublepharis; species Eublepharis macularius. The sequence continues at coordinate 91,093,806 of NC_072800.1, read as the reverse complement.
AGACACCTAGACTGTAGAATTCAGCTTGGCACAGAATTTGGAAGTAGCAACGAATCTCAGCTGGGTTTGTAGCATCCTAAAAATCATACAAGCTGGATTCTCCTTGGGCACTTAAGAGATTGGAGTGCCTTTGGGGGTTACGCAGCACGTTGTGAATTGAAATGCTCCTCCTCCAGGGAAGCAATTAAAACTGCCCAATAGAAGTGTGCAGTGAGTCGACTCGTGGTGGCCCATTCTGGCTCACAGCCTGTTTCTCTGACTGCTTTCCCCCATTTGTTGATCTCTGAGTGTTTAATGTGGGTTTTTCGCACACCTAAAGCGGAGGCAAAAATACGAAAGGCAAGATTCTACTGTTTTGTGTTGTATAAAGTTGTTGGGGGGGAGGTGTTGTGTGAATTTTTGTTTGGTTGTAATTGTTTTTAACATATGTTTTATTATATTTTTATTGTGTAGGTTTTTAATCTGTTAGCTCCCTTGGTGGGCCTGATGAGGGCAGGATGAGAGGAAGGAAGGAAGGAAGGAAGGAAGGAAGGAAGGAAGGAAGGAAGGAAGGAAGGAAGGAAGGAAGGAAGGAAGGAAGGAAGGAAGGAAGGAAGGAAGGGGACAGAGATTAGAGAGAGAGAGAGATCTGATGAAGGATTCAGTCACTCTTAGCCTTGTGCCGACGTCCCGCTGGACTGACACTGACTTCTTGTGCTGCACAAAGGTCCGGCACCTTGGAGGAGGAAATTACAAGCACTTCATGTTGTGACACACAGGCCTCCAGATCCTGGGAATTGGGACAGCAAGGATGGTTTAAGGTATTTTATCAACGCCCACCAAATTCAGGGCCTCTGCTGGTGGTGGTCACTTCTGAGCCTGGCCCTGTGACATTGACTCAGGAGGTTGGATCAGACCCAGCCAGTGGGGACTGCCCCAGCTTCTCTGGATCCATTCTGCTCTCCCACCTTCACCCTCCTCCTTTCGTGGTCTTTGGTTTGCTGAGGATTTTTTTCTATGGTGCATTACAAGTCCTGCATCTTTTCCCATTCACCTGTTTTTACTACTGGGCATGCCCTTGGAGACACAAGACCCCAGGAACCCAAAATTAACAGAAGTGCCACGAGTGGCATGTGAAAGAGCCACACAGGCCGCACAAGCCACTGCCGTTCTGTACCCTGCAGTCTGTGCCATTTGTTGATGATGAAGTGCGCGGGGCTGCTAGCTCACTGTGGGCCAAGCTACAAGTGACAAATGACACTTGAACGGCAAGTGGATTGAGTGGAGCGCAAGTGAACAGGGAGAAATACACTTGCCGTTCAAGTGTCATTCGTCACTTGTAGCTTGGCCCTGTATCTCCAGGTTGGTGCTTGCCTTCTCTTTCTGTCTCTCCAGTCTAGGGCACCTGGCATAAAGCTCCTGAACCTACCAGAGAGACCAAAGGAGCGTGTTTCCCCTTTTGTCCTTGTGCAACCTCAAGAAGAACTTTCCCAGGTATTGCCGTGGGGGGCTGCCTGCTCCGTGGCAAGCCTGAGGAACAATGAAGATTAACTGTGCCTTTCACCCGACCAAAAAAACCCACCCCAAAACAGGAATTCCAACTGCAACAAGCCCAAAGAAATGAGAGCAATTTGAGAAGATTTTAATGGGGCTTTTTCCTTGGCTGTGGGGGTTGTTCCTCATAGGCTGCCAAGCTAAACAGATCATGTTGTTCGTGTGGTTAAAACTGGGGGGGGGGAGTTCTCGAATGCCAACCTGTTGGAATCTGGAGATGCAAGCTGAAAAGGAAAGAAGAGGAGCACTAAAACTGTCACGCTGAGGCTGGAAATAGGGTTAAAAGTACATAGAGGTTTTCTCCAACAGGGTCAAAAGCAACTGGGGAGCGTGTGTGAGAGGAACAAGTTAAATGGTTCTTCTTCCCCTGCACCAGTCTCCCCGCCCCCATTTGAAAGTGTTGCTCCAGTGGTTGCATTGTATACAGTTGTTGAAAACTTCGTTGGTAAAAAGCATCAGGGGATTGCACATCAAGTACAGTTCTGTCCCTGGCCTAAGCAGCTTTTGTGGTTGGACAAAGATCCAAGCAGAAAGCAGTTGGCAACCTTGTATTTTACAGAGAACCAGGGTGGTCTCGAGTGATACAGTGAACCACAGCTCTGTGCATTGTGTGTTATGTGCCATCAAGTCAGGAAGCAATTTTTCCCTAGGCCAGTTCAGCTAGGGATCCTGACAGTGCTATGTCATCTTCTGGACATGGATACGAAAGAGGAACCTACTGGCAAAAGTAACTAACAAGGTGAAAGCACACCAGTAGGAAAAATCAGTCACAGAATGTATCAACTCTCTATGTACAGTCAAGAAAATCGATAAGAGGAATCAAATGTAAATGCAAACCCAGGTGCACTCAATCAAACCGGGTGCACTCAATCAAACCTGTATATCATACAAGCAATACAAGAATTCCAACAGGAAGACATCCAAAAGGTAAGTCCAAAAAGTCCATAATGCTGGGAAGAATCAACAAAGTTCAGTGATGCTGTGTTTTCCTTCCAGGTGGAGCTGTATTCAAGGGTTGCCGCTGAGTTTCTTGACTGTACATAGAGAGTTGACGCTCCATTACATTATTTTTGATACATACTGTGATTGATTTTTCCTACTGGCGTGCTTTCACCTTGTTAGTTATCTTCTGGACATGGAGCAAGGGTCACTGGGGGGGGGGCGGGGGAGGTAGTTGTGAATTTCCTGCATTGTGCAGCGGGTTGGACTAGATGACCCTGGACCAACTCCTCACCCCTTTGTGTGTATGTGCTACGTGCTATCAAGTCGCCTCCGACCTATGGCGACCCTTTGAATGAAAGACCTCCAAAACATCCTATCATTAACAGATTTGCTCAGATCCTGCAAACTGGAGGACGTGGCTTCTTTTACCGAGTCAAGCCATCTCATTTTAGGTCTTCCTCTTTTCCTACTGCCTTCCCCTTTCCCCAGCATTATTGACTTTTCCAGAGAATCTTGTCTTCTCGTGATGGGACCAAAGTACGATAGCCTTAGTCTTGTCATTTTAGCTTCTAGGGAGAATTCAGGCTTGATTTGATCAAGAAAAGACACATCAGACATAGAACTTCTTGCCTCGCATCTGTTTGAGCTCTGGCTCTTCTTTGGCAAAAGCAACCCTTGGGGAAAAAATAACCTCCCCGTGCTATGTTACCATACTTACCCATTCAAAGTTATCCCAAGTGCACATATGTGAAAGTTGCAGGCTTAGGAATCCCAAGGTGCGCCTACAACTTTCATGTACGTACAATAGGGATGAATGCGCTCCCTTCCTCCCCTTTGATATATTTAATTTCTACTGACTCCAGTAAGAGGGCTAAGATGCCAAGAATTCTCTCCATAGTGTACTCCCATGCACAGTCATACAATTTTAGCCTGAACGCAAAACACGATACAGGAATTTGTTACAGACAAGAACCTCACAATAGGAATTGCTCACGGGACAGAGGGACACTTACAGTGTGTGGCAAATCTCTAGTGGGGTCCAGGCACAGCCTATCACACAATTGCATTTTATTTGTTTGTTTATCTCATTTATAGTCTGCTTTTCTCACTGAGATTCAAGGCGGATTACACAGTATGAGATTAGCACAGTCAGTATCAAGAACATTTCCACAAAAAATGCCATAGGGTAAATAAATGCAGGTTTACATTTGCAAGAATCCAGTACAGATGGTTGTTGGGGGTTTTCCGGGCTGTATTGCCGTGGTCTTGGCATTGTAGTTCCTGACGTTTCGCCAGCAGCTGTGGCTGGCATCTTCCAGCCACAGCTGCTGGCGATGCCAGCCACAGCTGCTGGCGAAACGTCAGGAACTACAATGCCAAGACCACGGCAATACAGCCCGGAAAACCCCCAACAACCATCATTCTCCGGCCGTGAAAGCCTTCGACAATAAATCCAGTACAGAGTTGGAGAAATGCTGAAACAGAGCATAAGCAATTCTAGGACAGACATTCGAAAACATGAAGCACAGGTAGCTCATAGGAGCTAGTATTTAAAGCAACAGATAGTATGTAAGGCAACGTAGTGGAGAAGTCTGTAGCATGTAAGGCAACATAGTGGTGAAGGCAAACAGAGTGGTGAAGTCTAGTGGTGAACTCGGTAGCAAAGCATCTGAGACCCCCTCCCTACAATACAGCCCTCCTATCTGAGTAAAAAGCCCTTTTGAATAAGTTGGTCTTGCATCATTTGTGGAAAGCTCTCCTGACCTCCTCAGGCAGGCCATTCTACAGGGTAGGGGCCACCACAGAGAAAGCCGGCATACAGGCCGCTGTTGATTTCACCCATGTGCAGGGCGGCACCCATAAGCATTCTTCTGGAAACCTCTGATGGCATCAGGCAGAATCTACAAAACTCCACCCAGGGTGGACTGCAGAGTGGATGAAGAGGGGAACTTATTTCCGTGGGGTCCCTAGAATTCCTCATTCTGCAAACGTGCCTTGGTATGTCGCATTCATACAGGAGCCACTCTGCTGGAGGCAGGGGGGGGGGAAGGCTGGCCCAAGATGTTGTGATGCCTGAACCACCAGGCATGAATGTGACACACAAGCCGCTGGAAAAGTCTTCTGTGCAAGCTCCATTGGACAGAATGGAAGCAGAGATCCCATTTCATTTCAATGAGGCTTGCGCCAGAGATGCCGAAGAACTTGGCCTATTTGCATCATGAATTCAAGCTCTGCCACACACTCTTTATACATATCGCAGGGAGAGCCAAGACTTAACCAAAGATCTCTTCTGCTCATAATTTTAAAGTGATTATTTCCTGATGTACTATGAGCAGTCTTTCTGGCAGGGACTCTAAATATGCGTGGGAAGGGGGGGCAGTAAAAGGGATTGGATTGACGCTTATCTTTCTGGCCAGGAACCCAACACTTAGCTAGCGGCAATCTCTGATCACGTCAGTTTGAGAGAAACTCCAATCGCAGGATGAACACTTGCCTGAGAGTAATCCCCAATGAACACAACAGTGCTTACGTATGTGTAAACATGGACAGGGCTGAGATCAGGATGAAATGTGGGGGGAGGCACGGAGAGAAAGACGTTTAAATCGGGGCTTTTCTGCCTGTCAAGAAAGAAATGGCTTGTCCTTCCAGCGCAATCTCTGATTCTTCTGTCAGGATGAAAGAAAGTCTGCAAATGTCCACAAAGGAATGGGAGGAGAAAGAGGGAAGATGAAAAGGCGGTCAAGGGGACTTTCTGTTGCTTACGGGCTCCTACCCTCTCTTGGATCATGATGGGCCAAGCTACACATGACGAATGACACTTGAACGGCAAGTGGATTGAGTGGAGGGTAAGTAAACAGGGAGAAATACACTTGCCGTTCAAGTGTCATTCGTCATGTGTAGCTTGGCCCGATGTCTAATGAGGAGAAAAAACACTGGGGAAGATGTCTCCGTCCTGTGGATGGACGCTTACCTGAGAGTAAGACACCACCCCATTCTAGTAAACACATGCACAGGATCAGGTTGAAGAAAGTGGACATAACATAAACTGGAAGCCTGAAGCTGTCCAAGCACTTGGGATAGGAATGATCTATCCTAGGGTCCCCAACATGGTACCCACGGGCACACTTGTGCTTGCCAACACTTTTCTTTGTGCCCACTAAGTGTTTTTAGAAAGTGGGTAGGGCCAGGTGGGTCTTTTGCCCAGCAGGGCTTCTGATTGGCCGTTGGAATATTGATTGGCTGTGCAGATTTTTAAAAACATTGCTTTGGTGGAAGCGGCTTCCACAGCACAAGGATCTTCACTGTGTAACTGGAGGCAAGAGGTAGCAGCTATTTTGAGGTTGGCTTTGCTTCCTGCAGCAGCCATTTTGTGGTTGCCCCCACCACACTATGTCAGATGGGCACGAACCAAAATACGAACCAAAATTCATGACGAACCAGGCCGGTTCATGGTTCGCGAACCAGCGGTTCATCAGATCCCATTTCTGACGAACCACCATGAAATTTAGGCTGGTTCGTTTGGTTCATTTTTTGGTTCATCACTGCAGACAGCCTGGTGCTGATCAATCAGTTTCCTAGGCAACAGGTGATGGAATTCCTGTAGACCTTCTGCTGACCTGGAAGTGATTTTCTGCTGGCCTGGAAGTGACCTTCTGCTGGCCCAGAAGTGACCATTTTCTGACCTGGATGTAATGTTTTCACCAACCAAATGAACCGGTTCACGAACCGGGGGCAGGTTCATGAAAGTTGATGAACTACATGGTTTTGGGTTTTTTCCCGGTTCGTGCCAATCTCTAGTCAGCATTCCAAATGTGCCCGCAAGTTCAAGAGGGTTGGGAACCCCCTAATCTATCCACCATTTATCTGAAGAGAGTTCAGGTTATTCAAACTTCAGCCCATTTCAAGCTTACACAGTAGACTCACTAGCCTGGTGTGAGATTTGCGTCCAGTAGCACCTTAGAGACCAACTAGATTTCCAGGGTATGAGCTTTCGAGAGTCAGAGCTCTCTTTGAAAGCTCGTCCCCTGGAAATCTAATCGGTCTTTATGGTGCTATTGGACCTCCATCTTACTCTTCTACTGCAGACCAACATGGCTACCCACCTAAATCCAACCTGAGGTGGTGCCTCAGAGCAGTGACTCCCCAAGAGAGGGAAGCCACTAGAGCAAGACAGCTGGATGGAGAACTAGCCTTCTGAAGATCTTCCACTCCTAGCAGCAATGTCTTAATTTCCCAGTCTCTGACTGCAGGTTTGCTAAAGATATTGCAGGCTGGCCACCGTTGGCCAAGGAAACTACTGAGTTTGCCAGGCTTTGACCCCAAGATTCAGGTTTGAGGATTCATTTCCAGGTTTCACTTATATGCCGGATGGCTTCTTTTAAGATTTCGGCACTTGTCTTCTTCCCATAGCGGCTGTATGTGTAAATTGGACGTGGAAGGCAATAATCTGGTACCAACCACTCAACTATAATAATAATAATAATAATAATAATAATAATAATAATAATAATAATAATAATAGATTTATATACCACCCTTCAGGACAACTTAACACCCACTCAGAGCAGTTTACAAAGTGTGTTATTATTATCCCCACAACACTCACCCTGTGAGGTGGGTGGGGCTGAGAGAGCTCTGGAAAAGCTGTGACCAGGGTTTTTTTCTGGGAAAAGAGGTGGCGGAACTCTCAAGAGGGAAATGAGGAAGAAACACACAGGATTCTTTGAAATCATACTATTTTCAAGCACTATTGCCAAGTATTTTCAAGAGGTGTCGGAACTCCGTTCCCCCGCGTTCCCCCTGAAAAAAAGCCCTGGCTGTGATTGACCCAAGGTCACCAAGCTGGCTTCAAGTGGAGGAGCGGGGAATCAAACCGTTCTCTAAATTACATAAGAGAAGCCATGTTGGATCAGGCCAATGGCCCATCCAGTCACACAGTGGCCAAAAACCCAGGTGTCCTCAGGAGGTCTGCCAGTGGGGAAGGGACACTAGAAGCCCTCCCACTGATTGCCCCCCCAAACACCAAGAATACAGAGCATCACTGCCCTAGACAGAGAGTTCCATCTATATAACAGTGTGTTTATATATCGCCCTTCTAGACAGATTAGTGCACACTGAGAGTGCTAAAAAAGGCCATGTTATCATTACCCCCACAAACAGCTGAGAAGCAGGGCTGCGAGGAGGGGCTAAGCCAAGGCTGCCTTCTGAGCTCATGAAACAGTGGGATTCGAACCAGCAGAGTGCCAATTTGCAACCCCTGCCGCCCTTAACCACTACACTAAACTGGCTCTCACAGTGCGTTATTATTATCCCCACAACAATCACCCTGTGAGGTGGGTGGGGCTGAGAGAGTTCCAAGAGAGCTGTGGCTTACCCAAGGTATCCAGCTGGCTTCAAGCGGAGGAGTGGGGGATCGAACCTGGTTCTCCAGATTAGAGTCCTGCCACTCTTCACCACTACACCAATACTACATTTTGTGCTTATCAAATGGTTAAGGTCTGGGGATGCAAAGCCCTGAATGGAGAATGGGCAGAAGCAGGTGGGGAAAGGATGCTACAGAGATTTTCACCTTCAAGGAGTCAGTGCCACTACAACAGCAGTTTGGCAGCCAGGGACAGTCTCAGACAGCGAGCAAATTGGGCGGCTTCCCTGGCCACCAGACTAAGGGGACCCAACCCCAGCTCCATCCCCAATGGAGGAGGGGGGAGAAGAAACACAACAGGCTCCCACCACGGCTGCTTGGACTTGGGTAGCCAGATCAGTGGAAGCTACAGCTCAATCCTACCCTTGTCTGGAGCAGGAACAGCTGGCTTGTGCTGGCAGCTGCCGTGCATGGGGCAAGGACTGCCCTTTGCTCGGCCATGGGGGAGTAGCCCCAGCTTGAGGGTCCAGCAAAAGGAGATGTCAGTGCTTCCAGGGCCCCATCCTGTTCTTTTGCCCAGAATCCCTGTGGTCACTTTGTGGAAGGCTACCCATGGCGCCCAGAGAGGCTCCCGATCTTCGGGACCGCCTCTCCCCATATGTTCCTTGGAGGTCGCTTCGATCAGCTAATAAGCATCTGCTGATGGTCCCTGGCCCCAGGGAGGTCCGCCTGGCCTCTACCAGAGCCAGGGCCTTTTCAGCCCTGGCTCCGACCTGGTGGAACTCGCTGTCTGAGGAAACTAGGGCCCGGCGGGATTTGTTCTCTTTCCACCGGGCCTGCAAGATGGAGATGTTCCACCGGGCATTTGGTGGGGGCGAGGCTGTCCTCTTGCTGACCATACCACTGAAGAATGTCCACAAAGTCTGATGCTGGTCATTTTGCAAGACCTAGGCCCTGCATTTAAAATGCTGAATTTTAATTATTTATATCCAACACTGAGAAATTTTATTGTATACAGAAAAATGTTTAAAATGTTTAATGTTTTAAATGTTTATTTATAATGTTTTTACTGTTTTAAATTGTATGTGTAAATCATTGTTGTTACACTGCCCTGAGCCCGTCTGATGAGGAGGGCGGTTTAGAAACGTAATATAATAAATAAATTAAATAAATAAATAACCTCATGAGAGGTAGTAAGCAAGAACTGGGCATGTATCGCTTGCTACTCTGCCTTTAAAACAGCCTGGAAGATGGCCCACGAGGAGGTGCCTGGCTGCCCACTTCAGGCTGCAGAGGCGGTGAGAGAAAGGAGACATTGCCCACAAACTCCTCTTCAAAGCCACAATTGTGGGTCACTCTACACATTACTTCTTTTACAAGTTCTCCATGGAGCCAACCCATGTTCCATGCAGACACACATCAGCTCCAGGGATTGGCTTCTATTTTTAAAAAGGAAAGTGCAAATGGGCTCAGAAAGGTGCCACTGGGGGAGAGAGAGCCCCTTTGCATTCGTTCCTAGCTTTCTTTCTTTCTTTTTCTTTTTTAAAAAAAGGTTTTTGGTTGTGGTGGTGCTGTTATAAGGGAAATGGTGCATGCTTCACATTTCTCCTTATAACGTCACAAGAAAAAGGGCTAAAGTCTTTTTTTAAAAAAAATTTATTGGTTTTCAAATAGATAGCTAATTGAGTAAAAAAAAGAGGAAATAAGAACAGAAAGAGAGTATAGTTAGAAAAGTGAAAGAAAGAAAAAGAAAGGAAGGAAGGAAGGTAAATATATCTATAATATCCTGCTTACAGCATTGCTCAATATATCATTAAACATTCTTAATAATTAAACACACTATTAATGATAAAACATTTGAGTCCTTTTACATGCTTGGCAAATTCAAGTCTTTATATTTATTAGTAATCCAGTTATAGAACGGTGTCCAGGGTCCAGCGAATTCTTCTTTTTTTCCTTTGTGCCAAAACAGTGCCAGGTGGAAGGGAGAGTTTTCCCCTTTCTGCTGCCACACGTACAAACAATACCTCCACATGGAGCAGCAGAAATGGGGAAATGTCTCCTCTCCGCATTGTTTTTGCACAGGGAAAACATCTTGGGAGAAAGGCAGGAGCGCTCCCTCCCCGGGCAGCTGCTTTCCAAGACTGCTTTCCAAGAGCTGCTGTAACACAGTGGTTAAGTGGTTCAGCTGCGAATCAGCACTGTACTGGTTTGAATCCCACCACCGCCATGAGCTCAGTAGGTGGCCTTGGGGAAGCCACTCCTCTCAGCCCCAGCTCCTCAGCTGTATCGCGGGGATAATAATAACCCTAACTTGTTCACCACTCTGGGAGAGGCACTGTTCTGTCTACAAGAGTAGTATAGAAGTGCAGTTATTATTACTATTTGCACTCTGTTTTTTTTATAGAAGCCAGTCCCCAAAGCTGACATGTGTCTGTGCGGAGCACAGGTTGGCTGTGTGGAAAACTCATAAAAGAAGTAACGTGTTGAGTGATCCTGTGAATACCCTCATTCCCAGATCACACAGTGTGCTTTCTAGTGGTGTGTGGGAGTACCACCTATATCACGGCACAAATCCCATTCATTTCAATGAGACTCACTCTAGACATGCCGAAGAATTTGGTTAATTCAGGGGTCCCCAACCTTTTTGAGCCCATGGGCACCTTTGGACTTCTGACCCAGGTTGGTGGACACAATCACGAAATGGCAGCCATGAAAGGTGGAGCCAACCCCACACACAGGAGAAATTTTAAAGGAGCAAGAGAAAATAAAACATATAGTCTAGTCTAGTCTAGTCTAGTCTAGTCTAGTCTAGTCTAGTATAGTATAGTATAGTATAGTATAGTATAGTGTTACCAGAACTGCTTTTTATAAGGGGAAATTAGCTTTGCAGTCTGTAACTAAAATTAGCGCGGATCTAACCTGTGTTTACGGAGGTCCCGATTCCAGACACTCTAGTGACAAAGAGGCAGACTACAAATAGGTTCAATAAACACGTGTCTTTACTAGTAGTGCGGCGTAAGCCTGAACTTGCACATACACACAAGAAAGCATACAAGGACTAGGAAATATAGAGCAAGAAATATAGAGACGTTCGCATTAGCAGGTTCCCAACGATGGTAAGGGAAATACTCACTTATCCTGAAGCGGAGCAGGGACACAACAGCGGGGTGGTCCAATGCCAGCAATGGATCCACAGACAGACAGCAAGGGGATCTGGATAGGGAATGGCCTAAGCACCATGCGGTCTGAGAGACCGACTTAAATACCCCAAAACGTACCCTGGGGCTGGTGCTGTACTTGGTGGTTCTCACAGGTTAAAACAAAGGTTCTAATGGGTTACTGAATGGCTTGGATGGGCCACTTTGGTAATCTGATTGTGATAAGTGACACCTCAGGAAGAGGGGACAAAAGAGGGAGGGGGAAATCCGAGTGGGCTGAATGGATGTTCCAGCGGACAGGGCTTGTCCTGATGTCATCAGCTCCGGAATGCGGAGGTTTCTTTGAGATGCATTCTCTAAGTGCTTGGGATGGTCGGCACTTAGTTCCTTCTCCGGGGCGGCTCCTAAGATATGCAGAGCGGGGCGAGGTACTCTCGCTGCGGACGTGGTGTGCCCGCTTCGCCGAAATGGCTTCTCAAAGCAGTCTTCTTCCCTGGGTCTTCTGGCTGCCTAAGAACATGGTTGCTGGCTGGGCATAGCTGGGGCTGGATAGCAGGCTTGCTCGGTAGTGAGGGCAAGCTCGGGGATCAACCCGCGGTAGGCTCCAGGTGGGAACTGACCAGGGGGCACCTAGCCAGGCTCGCTGGAGGTTTCCCCGGCAGGCGCCCGGCTGCTAGCAGCGGCTTGGGCCCAGATGAGGCAGGCTTCCATGGAGGCAGGGGGAACAGCACGTAAAACACAGTCCAAAGCAGGGAACAGGCCCGGTCCGTGGCAGATGACACTGCAGGCACGGGGCACACTTGTAATAAAGTCCAAACACACACTGGGAAATCCAGATATAGGTCTGAGCAGGGCTGCCCAGGAAAAGAGTCCTTTGTGCAGTTAATCAAACATGGAGTCAGGGAACTACACAGTCTATTGCAGCAGCAAGGTAATCAACGAGCAGACAGGAAACTGACACGTGTATCAGAGCACACATGTGCAGGGCAATCTTTGTGTAGCAGTAAACAGTAATGCAGGAAACTTTAACACAGTCCATGGCAGGCCTTAAAGCAGGAGAGGGGGCCTACTTGGCAACAATAGTATAGTATATATGCCTGAGAGCCCCCACTCTCCTGGCTTCCTGCAAAAAATGCAAAACCAAATTATTTTTTAAAAAGCTTTTGTATTGTAGGGAGGGGATCTCAGACGCTTTGCTAATGAATTAGGGACCATAGACTTCACCACTTTTTTGCCTTATGTACTTTTTGTTGTCTTAAATATGTGCTCCTATGAGCTACCTGTGCTTCATGTTGTCTGATGTCAGTCCTAGAACTGCTTATATTCTGTTTCAGTATTTCTTCAACCCTGCCTTTCTCCCAAGCTTTTTTCTCTGTACAAAAACAGCGCAGGGTGGAAGGGAGAGTTTCCCCCTTTCTGCTGCCACACATGCAGACAAAATCTCCACATGGAGATGTCGGTGGTGGACAGTGCCCTCAAGTCACAGCTGACTTATGATGACCCCTGGTGGGGTTTTCATGGCAAGAGACTATCAGAGGTGGTGTGCCATTGCCTGCCTCTGCAATCCTGGTCTTCGTTGATTGATTGATGTCATTATAGTCCACCTTTCTCATTGAGACTCAAGACGGATTACATAGTGTAAGATTAGTACAATCAGTATCAAGGACACTTCCATAAACAATGACGTGTGTGTGGTGCCCTCACGTCATAGCTGTCTTATGGCGACTCCTGGCAGGGTTTTCATGGCAAGAGACTATCAGATGTGGTTTGCCATTGCCTGCCTCTGAAACCCTGGTCTTTGTTAGAGGTCTCCCATCCAAGTACTAAGCAAGGCCAACCCTGCTTAGCTTCTGCAATCTAATGAGATCAGGCTCACCTGGGCTATCCAGGTCAGGGTTTACATGGAGATATTTGCATTTATTTACCTGATAGCATTGTTTATGGCAATGTCCTTGATACTGACTGTGCTAATCTCATAGTGTGTAATCCGCCTTGAATCTCAGTGAGAAAGGTAGACTATAAATGACATAAATAAATAACAAATTATTATTATTCCAGGCTTACCTGGCTTGAAGGATGAAAACCATTTCTATGATACCCTCATAGGAACAATCTTCAATCAGTCTTAACAAGAGAACACTTTTAAATCTTTTCAGTGATCTTCTGGACCAACCTATATATTTTTTTCTTTTTACACTTTTTGCTTTAAATTTTTGCTTTAAAGTTTTTGCTTTAAATTTTAGTTCCCTTATTTACTTTCATGTGGATACTTAGAGGTGTTGTATGTTAAATGCAACAATGATTACCGATTAAACAGCGATCCAAATTGAAAGGCATTTGGAGGTGAGACAAGCATTCTGTCTGTGCCGGTCCATTCACATATGCAGGTTGTTGCATGGTGGTGTAGCCATCTAGTGATAAACCTGCATGTATGAACCGGCCCTGACTTGGCAGCGCCTGCCGAGATTGTTTCAGAAGCAATCATTTTTTTTCTTGGTAATTTTCCATTGTAATTTTGTCTTCAAAAGCTCTTCAGTGGTAGAAGGAGCGTCTTATCTCTCCGTGGTGTTAATAATTCTCCCATTGCCAGCGGCCCTGCTCAGATCTGCACAAATTAGCTTTTTCTTTCTTTGTCTGCTTCTATTCTCTCAGGTGTCTCTTAATTCAGCAAATGTGGTTTGCTAGGCTGAAATGCTTCCTCTGGCAATTCATTTCTCTAAAGAGAAGCAGTGGAGCTCCACAGAAAGCCGAAAAGCCTCATCTTCAGACGGATCCTAGACTAGGAAGAAGGTGACCTCAGACAAGGGAAACCACAGCCGGCTCCAGGGTGTGGGAAGCCTTGGGGAAGAGGCTCCCTAGTGCCCCAGCCATGGCTGCTTCCTGCACCACTTCATCTGCCAAACCATACCAGTCTGAGTTCTCCAGCCAAGCCACCCACGTGGTAGCACAATGCTCCACTGGGCTCAGTTTCCTCCCAGCCATCAGTGACACAGATGGCAACCAGTATCCCTTCCTATGCCCATGGAACCAGCTGGGTCCAAGCCAAGCCAGCCTGTGGTGGCCTAGTCCCAGGTCAGGAGGAGATAGGAGTACCATACCTAGGGCGACATAATACCTTGAACCAGGACTGCCCCCAAGCCCACACACCCTTATCTACCTACTAGAGATGGGCACACACTGAAATACAAACCAAAGTTTGTCACGAATCAGGCCAGGTTTTTTGGATTTGTGAACCGGTGGTTCGTCGAAGCTCAATTCTGACAAACCGCAATGAATCGCTGATTTTTAGAGTGGTTCATATGGTTCGTTTTTTAGTTTGTCACTGCAGACAGCCTAGCGCCGATCAATCTGTTACCGAGGCAATAGGAGGGGATGGGCTTTCTGCAGACCTTCTGCAGCACCGGAAGTGACAAACCAACGTACCATATGAACTGGTTCATGAACCAGACAAGTTCATGGCGGTTCGTGGTTCATAAAACACGATGAACCACAAACTGCCATGAACCGCCATTTTCCCAGTTCATGCCCACCTCTACTACCTACCTTTCTAAGATCATTGCCAGTAATTTTTGCATCTGATTCAATTATGGCTCCATGGGGCAATTTAAACCCCCTCTGCACCACGGACATAACTCCTCATTATCACAGACGTCAAGCCAAAAGGCATGGAATCGGCTTGTCTGGGCCCTTTCGCCCCTCTCACGTTCAGTCAGTGTGGTGCCATTCTTTTCAGTCTGCACCATGTCAAAAGGCATCAAGATTGATGAGTGCTGGTGCTTTCATCACTGATGCCATCACTGGTGACGTCACAGCACCAGCCCTTTCCTTTAAATAAAATATATTTTGCGCACTTGATGAATCGATGCATCGCAGGAATGCTGGATCAACCTATTTCCTGGATTTCTCCCTCTCAACCTATTGGTGCATCGATCCGATGCTGGATTTTTTAAAAAAAAATTAAAAACAAGTGAAAAGGAAAATAGAGAAGAAAGAGGGGAGAGGGGAAGAATGGAAAGGAAGGGGAGGGAGTGGCTGGATAGACAACAGTGGCCAATCACAATGAAGTGAGCTGGAAAGGGTAGGACAGGGACAGAAGAGGGTGGAACACTAAAAGATGGGATAAGGAGCGTGTACAGGGGAAACAGTAGACTGGAAAACAGATTTTTTTAAAAAAGTCCGGATATAAGTGCTCCCAGGAAAGCTGTAGAAAAGCCACAGCAAATCTATTGCAAACGATCACGGGGAAAAACACTGCTGTATGGGAACTGAACTGGCGAAATTAGCCATGCAGAAGGTGTTCTTGGGGACACAAAAACAAGGAGTTGGATCCAGATGGAATTTTCCCTGCATGGAATAAAATCATAGAATCACAGAATCATAGGGTTGGAAGGTACCTCCAGGGTCATCTAGTCCACCCCCCTACACAATGCAGGACATTCACAACTACCTCTCCCCTCCCCCCCCGCAACTGCCCCAGTGATCCCTGCTCCATGCAGAACTTTCCTGCCTTCTCCCTCCCACTGAAGCCCATGTTTAGCATGCAATATTACTCCTGGGTGATAGAGGGTCCAGAGGAATGACTTGGGGCGGCCTGCAGCAGAGAAGGAGGAGTCAACGGAAATTGCCAATTTAGCCTGGATCCAACCCCAAATGAAGGGAAGGCAGATATGAGAAAGCATCCTTTTCCAACAAAAGCCACAGCACAACTCTGGATGCTTTCCCCATCTGCTTTCCCCATCTGCTGCATCACAACAAGAAAAGGGCCAGGACACACCCGGGAGATATAAAACTCCCATTGCACATTTGATACAAAGGTCTGGAGTCATTCTCCAACAAACATGAAGACTTGCTCACCTCACTGCTGAAGGAAGCATACGCCACTTGTGCTAAAGGCATTGCTTGTTTATTGCAACACCTGATTCTCACATCTGAGCCCCGGCATTGGAAAACAAGTTCTGGGGATGATCTTTTGTTCAAATGAAATTCTGCCCTTTTGCTGCAGATAAATAGAACCATTCCTTCCAAAACAGAAATCAACTGTTTCAGACTTGCACAACTTAGCACTCAGCTGGCTAGATGCAGCAGCCCAGGAGAACCCATTTCTGCATTTCCAGCTCCAAGGAGGCAGAAAAACCAAGCCCTAGTAAGCCACCAGGTGCGGCTGGGGGCTTTTCAGCCAGACTGGCTCCCCAAACAGTTCAAGTTGATTCCAATGCACAATTCAGCATGAAACTTGAATGAGCTTTTCCACAAGGAAGAATTTTACATCTCGATAAACAGAATCCTTTGGGTGAGGCTGCAGCCCCTGAGTATTTCATCCCAATTGGGTGGGAGAGGATAGAGCCAGAGTTGTGCTGTGGCTTTTGTTGGAAAAGGATGCTTTCTCATATCTGCCTGAAATGTGGAGGGTTGCCCTCAAATGCTCTCCCATGCAGTCTTAACTAATACGGCCTGTTCTACCCAATCAGCACCCCGCTAGCTCATTCTGGGGCATGATTAGACCAAGCCTCAGTGTGTGAAACATTTTCACAGGCTTGGGAGCAGCTGACAGCAGCAAGGCAAACGTTCACCTGTTGAGATAGGCACATAAGGTAGGGACAGTTAAGCGTTACTCACATGGATCAAGAGCTACTGTAGCATAGTGGTTCACTGGTTGGGCTGCAAATCAGCAGTCTGCTGGTTCAAATCCTACCACTGCACTAAGCTCAGCAGGTGGCCTTGGGTAAGCCGCTCCTCTCAGTTCCAGCTGCTCAGCTGACTTGTGGGGATAATAATAACACTGACTTTGTTCAGTGGTCTGAGAGTCTCTCTACACGAGACACTTCAGCACATGTTCGTCAAGTGTAGGGAGACACAATGTTAGCTGGGAAGCGTAGTTTTAAAAGACAGAGCTGGCAGAGATCACTCCACAGAGGGTTTGTTCATTTCATCTTCACTACCCCAAAGGATTTGCCAGTTTCACCTCTCCAGTCTAAAACTGTGTGGCAGCAAGAAATGGAAATGGGCTGGAGCTGCCTTCCAGAGCCAGGCTTGGACCTGGAGAGGTTATAATGGGATGGAATTTCCCTTCTGGCAGTTCACAGTGCCGTCACACAGCTCCAGTGTATAGCAAAGCCTTTGCTGCCAGCTCTGTCTTTTTAAACTACCCTTCCCAGCTAACATTACAACTCCCAACACATTCTTCACATTTCAGATGTCTCATGTAGAGAGACTTTACGTGGGGCACTAATCTGTCTAGAAAATCAGTATATAAGCACACTGTTATTATTGTGGAGGGCTACCTTTACCTTTATTATATGAAGAGCCCTGTAGCACAGAGTGGTAAGCTGCAGTACTGCAGCCCAAGCTCTGCTCATGACCTGAGTTCGATCCTGGTAGAAGCCGGGTTCAGGTAGCCGGCTCAAGGATGACTCAGCCTTCCATCCTTCTGAGGTCAGTAAAAGAACACATTAAAATAAATACTGAGCACGAGTGTATAAATAGATCTAGCATCACAAAACCATATTACAAATATAATACAAGTTTCTACTGAAAATACTTATGATTTTTTTACTGTTTTTTAGATATGTATGGTTTTATTCTGAAATGCTTTGTTGTTAGCCACCCTGAGCCCGTTTGTGGGGAGGGCGGGGTATAAATTTGATAAAATAAAATAAAATAAAATGACTACCCAGTTTCCTGGGGGTAAAGTGCAGATGAGTGGGGAAGGCAATGGCAAACCACCCCGTAACGAAGTCTGCCAAGAAAACATCGTGATGCGATGTCCCCCCATGGGTCAGTAATGACTCGGTGCTTGCACAGGGGACTACTTTTACCTTTATTATTAAGGGGAAGATCTTTGTGGAGGTATCCATGGACAGTCAGTGGCACTGGAAAGAGTCCTGAAGTTCATTAACTGGAAGAGCAATGGTCTCCAAAAGGAACAGCTGAACTCAACAGCTGAAGAGTTGTAGAACCTGGAGATGTCTAGATGCCTTGGGAGAAGGCAAGGGGAGACTTTCCAGGGGCACTGGATTTCTAGCCACTGTGTGTGACAGAATGTTGGACTGGATGGGCCACTGGCCTGATCCAACATGGCTTATGTTCTTATGTTCTTATGTTCTGGAGCATCAAAAGGCAGAGGCTGCACGAAGAATGGGACATCCTGTCTTTTGAGAGGAAACTAGAAAGACAAGCTCGCGTCCATTCAGATCCATTAATGTGGACACCAAGGATTGTGACTGGACCGTGGCTCCTCTGAGAGGAGGCATTCACTCGCGTCTGTTAATGAGAAGAACTGAATGTGTATTGGGGGCTTTATCTCTCCCTGTTGTTTTCACTTGAATGGCTCTGCACCTTGCTTGTAAATGGGAGATTTGACCAAAAACATAAGATGGTCTCCCTACGGGGGTACGCAGACAAGCATTACACCACAGGCCAGTTCTCCACAACGAAAAGTGACATGGAGGGGAAGGATTCCTTTGTTTGCCGAGACCTAATCTGTTTTTTTGTCGAAGAGATGAAGATAATTGGAATTTAGAAACCCCACCTTCATGCTTTTCCAGTGGTCACGGACTTAATTCTGAAGAGAATAACGCCCCGCCGTTATGGTTATAAAGCTATGCAACAATTCAGATGAACCTTTTCAGTTCTTGGTACCAGGAAGGACCACCCAAGCTCCTACCAAACAAAGCTGGTCTCCCACAAGCTGAGAGGGTTTGGGAATTACGTGACCAGAACCACATGGTAGTCTGCTGGCCACATGGGGGTCAATAGCAATTGGATCATGGTGGGACATATTAATAGGCTCTCTTCTCCCATACCCACCCACTGACCCCATTCATCACTGTAGGCTGAAGGCAATTAGATTATAGCACTCAGGAATGCAGCCTGGTTACAACCCCGCATTTGCTTTGTCCTCTTTCCATTAATAACATTAAAAAAGGATTACAATTTTTTTTGTTCCATTTCTTCGCCTGCCACAACTAACAACACCAAAAAAAAGATTTCGGGGAGGGAACAGAAATCTCTGCACGGAAGTAGATTTTCCAACGAGAGAGAAAAGCCGGCATGTGTACAAGCTCCCTGGCCTTTTCCGATTCTGGTACATCTTTGCTCGTTGCAAAGTTCCCACTTTGTTTCCAGGAGGTTTCATTGTCCAGGAAGGGCCAAGCAGGCAGCAAATTTACATAGGTGGAACCACTTAAAAAGTGGCATTCAGAAGAGGAAATGGCTCTTATTTTAACATCCGTAAAGAAGAGTGCATGGAAGGAGGAGGTATGGCTCAGAAGAGAAGCAATGTTCCTCCTCCTTTTCTGGGAGAGACATTAGGCTCATAGGAAGATTTTGTTGAATTTGAACATTTCGCATCGAATGCAGGTTAAGAATCACCATGTACAAAGCAGGGGGATGAAACATAGGCCATTTCTGCACATCCTTATAGGGATGGCCCACTCACAGAATGCTGGCAACGTCTCTGTTTGCAAAATGATTGCAGGCTGTTCGGCTTCCTTTTTTTGGGGGGGTGCCTTTTCAGGGACCGCAGAAAGCGCATTCCCAGAAAAGGCACCGAAAAAAACCAGAAGCCAAACAGCCTGCAGCTGTTTTACAAATGGAGACGTCTGGAGTCAAGAGGAAAAGCCACCAGCATTCGGTGACTGAACCATCCCTCTAAGTACGTGTGGAAATGGCCATAACATTGTTTCTTTGATATCCAACTTCTTACCTTGCCTTTCTCGCCAATAGGGACCCAAATGGCTACTTGTCTATTGTATCCTCCCAACATTAGCTCTGTAGATAAGTTAAACAGAATGACTAGCCCAAGGTCTCCCAATGAACTTCCATGGCACTACACAGAAGACTGGATATTATACCTAAAGGATTGAGAATTAAAAATCTACTACAGTCAAGTGTCAGTAATACCCTTCAACTTTCTGTATTGGACAAACATGTCAGCCCCTTCACAAAAGAATGAATGGACATTAACCTGATATCAAAAATCATAACATTCAAAAAAACAGTGGGAGAACATTTCAAACTGTCAGGACACTCCATCCTTGACCAAAGAGCAGCAGTTCTTAACGGGAGAAACTTCAAAGGAAAATTACAACACGAGACTGCTGAAATTGAGTTTATTTACACATTTGGAACAATGGCTCCCCCTCCAATGTTGAACTGGGACATAAAATTATTCTCGCATTACAAATGCTAATTTCCTGCACTTCGCACCAAGGTTCTATCAAGCTAATTACAACATGTATTGTAGCTAGCTTCCTGACACTCTAATTTACAATACTCCTCCCGCCCTCTGCCTGGATTATGATCCCTTTTCCACTCCTCGTGGAAGAGAGCTTTGACTCTTGAAAGCTCATACCTTGGAAATCTAGTTGGGTCTTTAAGGAGCTACTGGATCCAGATTGTGCTCTGTAAATAATGTAAATAAAACCCTGTCCATGTACCTCCCACTTGCAAAAAAGGGAGAGAAGAGGCAAGAGAAGCAGATAAGAGGTGGGAGGTCAAATGGGAGGAAGCAAAGACTGGGATTCCCTCCCCTTCCTGCAAGTTCCATGCCTTCCCAACGCTGGAGAACCTGGGGGGGGATACTCACCATGGTGAAGTTGGGGGTGTGGAAGGGGGTGCACCGAAGCTTGGGGGTGAGTGGGGGGGCAGGAAAAGCCAGAAGCAACAGTGAGGGAGCAGCAGACCCAGCAGCTGCCTGAAATCCCACCCCCCAATCTCTCGGGGCCCCTCACTTATAACTCCATAGGGTTACAAGTCCATGCTTCAAACTAGCCTTTTTCTCCAGGGGAACTGGTCTCTGTAATCTGGAGATCCATTGTAATTCTGGGAGAGTGCCAGGACCGCCCTGGAGGTTGGCAACCCTACTGGCCAAGTGGGGCGGGAGTCTTAAGGCTACTGATGGTGCTGGGAGGGCCACCAGTTTCTTCCTTCTGTTTTGGTTGGGATCCTGCCAATCGAAGCAGGTCTTTTAGGCTTGTTTTAGTGTATGCCTATATTGTTTTTATTGTATGTTATTCCTCTTTTTGTATTTATATTTTAATATGGTCGTAACCCACCCTGAGCCTGCTTGCAGGGAGGGAGGGCTACATATCGAATAAATTAAATTAAACTATAGTAAATCAGGGGCATCCTGCAACCCAGTGAAAGTGCGCCGAATGGCTACCGAAGGCCGAAATGGGGTCGAATATTTTTTTGAATTTATCACAGAGGACCAAAAACATCTGTGTGTGTGCAGAGAGGGGTGTCTTTTGCAAGTATCCAAGTGTGAGGACTTGATCCTGCTGCTGGTATGATGGTCAAGCTCTCCCTGCATCTCTCTTCTGGGAGGGAAGAAGTGCCTGCGCTGGGCAGGTGGGTCAAGATCTGAGAAAGGGCTGGAAATTTCTGACCAGGAGCAGATTCCCAGGCGGGGGGGGGGGCACAAAAGAGGAGAGGTCACGCCTATGGGGACACCAGGGGAGGGGCCCAAGTCTTAAAACTAGGGTTGCTAACCTCCAGGAGGGGGTTGGCGATCTCCAGGTAAATTTACAACTGCTCTTGAGACAACAGAGATCAGTTCTCCGGGAGAAAATTGGTGCTTTGGCTGGTGGATTCTCTGGCATTATACCCCACTGAAGTCCCTTCCCTTCCCAAACTCTACCCTCCCCAGGCTCCATCTCCAAAATATCCAGGTTGCCCAACTAAGAGTTGGCAAATGTAGTTAAAATGCAAAGGATGCCCCATCTGCTAGTAATTTATTTTAATTATTTATTTATGTTATTTATAGTCCGCCTTTCTCACTGAGACTCAAGGGGTATTACATAGAGTGAGATGGGTACAGCCAGTATCAAGGACATTTCCATAAACAATGCCATAGGGTAAATAAATACAAGTATACAAAGACATAACATTAGCAAGGATCCAATACAAACTTGAAGAAATGCTGAAACAGAGCATAAACAATTCTAGGACTGACATTAGACAACACAGAACTACCCAGTAGGGTCATACTTAAAGCAACAGGTAGTACAGTTTGGTGTAGGGGTGCCATTCTCCGCCCGAGGCGGGGAATCCCCTGCTCCCACCTTCCCCTGCACCCATTTACTTGGCCAGCATGGGGGCATGTTTCCCGGGGCACCCCCCCCCAGGCGGCATGGCACGCCCCCAGGTTGCATGGCGTGATCCAGTGCCCACAGCAGCCCAATTCAGGCCGAATCATGCCCTGCAGTGGGCCCGTTTTGGCTGAATCATGCCCCGCAGTGGGCTGATTCAGTCCCTTGGTGAGCACGGGAATGCTTCCAGGCCGCCCTTTGACCCGCATGATGATGTCACTTCTTGGAGGCTGGGAATGGGCTGCACGCTGCGTGCACGCAAAAAACAAACACATGAAATGCAGCAAGGTAAGTGTCAGGCTCCCAATCTCCCGCCGGGGGAGTCAGGGGACCTGGCAACCCAAGTGTGGTATAGTGGTTAAGAGTGACAGGACTCTAATCTGGAGAGCCGGGTTTGATTCCTCACTCCTCCACTTGAAGCCAGCTGGGTGACCTTGGGCCAGTCACAGCTCTCTGAAATTCTCTCAGCCCCACCCACATCACAGGGTGATTGTTGTGGGGATAATAACAACATACTTTGTAAACCGCTCGGAGTGGGCATTAAGTTGTCCTGAAGGGCAGTGTATAAATCAAATATTATTATTACGTAGGAATATTTAAGCAAAATCGAAGCTTCTGTGGGGGAGCTCTGAGGGGTTGAGGGTCTGTTTTGCTGGGGAGGAGGAATGTGCGAGGCTGTAGCACAGACACGTTTAAAATAGGGGACATCTTATAAAGGATCTGCTTCTTTATTAAAGAATTGGGCATGTTGAGGGATCCTTTGGGAAGGCTTTTGCGGCTGAAGTCTTTAGCCAAAGTCTGGCAGCCTTCCATTTGGACTTTTATCCCTGCTTTGGAATCACATTTTTGCACCGTGGTGGTGCCATGAAGCAGTGGGTGCGTGATTTTGGTGGTGCAGCCTGTGGCTATGGACATGAAGTGATTTGATGGTGAGTTTGGGGGGGACCCCTATGTAAAAATCCTGAGGATCCACAAGGATCTGTACCTTGGCTTCACACTCTTGCACTGTGACAGTGCCCCAAAGGGGTGAATGCGTGATTGTCATACTACTGCCTCTACAGTAAGAAAGGATCTACCACATGTTGGTGGTTGTATTTTGTTTCAGTGTCAAAAAAGCAGCCTCTGGCAGGAGGAAGCTAGAAGTGGGTCTTTTGTGCTTTCTGGATAGTCCATCTAACCGTTAAATGGAAGGAATTGCAAATCCTAGAGAGGCTTAAGAGAGAAGGCCGCTCGACATGCTACAGTCACTTTCTGTTCCAGAGTCCTAGGTATGTATCGCATTGTTAATGAAGCAGAAACGAGGCAGCAGCAATTGAGGACTTTTCAGAAAGAGGCAAGTAATGAAATAACATTTCCTTTGCAAAATGCATCCCTGCTTTTGACATTATTAACCAGAGGGCTCTATGTATCTAAAGAGCTTTTCTGATTGCTCTCTGGAAGCCTTTCTTCACTGCAGGTGGCACCAATGTCATGTCTGTGCCCCATCCATGCCACTACTTAATGCTGACCTGTTGCTCTGAAACCAATGTTTCATGCTGTAACTTGATGTCATATTGCCAGTGCCATAACTGTTTTGCATTCACAGGCTTGTTGAAGCTGCAGGTGTCTTATCTAACAGACTGTAGAAACTCTCAGTGCTTTTGACCTTGCATACTGCTGCTCACTCCCATGCACTGCTATGTCTCAACTTTGATCTCTTGCTTTTTCAGTGTCTCGACCTGATATGTGAGTCGTTCTCAGGACAAGTTCGCGCCAAACGTCCTGTTTTACTGATGGGAGGGGGGAAGGAGTAAATGTGTGTGTTACAAGGAAGGGTTTTCCCTCATGCTATCATCCCTGTCAACCTGTTCCTTACTGCTTAGTTGCTAACCTTGCTTCGGAGTAATCCTATGGACATATCTGTGGAAATGATCTGATTTCTGAATAAAACTATTTAACCAAGAGCCTGGATTTCTTGCTGCGATGGTACAGGGATCTATCTGCCGTAGCCTGACAACCGACTTCTGTCTGGAATAAGTGATGCACGGTCTGTTGTTTTTTTCTCGGCATTCTGCTGCTGGTTGCAAACTCTAGCTAAACAGCTTCTTTTTCAGCATCCGTTTCTTTCTATTTACATTATGTATAGTCTGCTTTTCTCACTGAGACTCAATGCAGTTTACATGGCATAAGTCAATAAGAACAGCTGGGGCTTTCAATAAACAATACAACAGGGCACGGATTACCTTACCTGTTTGAAAGCAAGCATAAATTTGGATATAGAAATGAAACATTGCTGAAACAAGGGCCTAAGTGATTTGACAGGAACTTATTAATTGACATGGAAAGTCCTTGTAGGAGCATATCTATGCCAATAGACAATACCCGCAGTCAGGGGTCATTTTGTAGAAAAAGAGCTGGAGGAACTCATTAGCATAACTCATTAGCATATGCCACGCCCCTTGACAGCACTGGAAATGTTTCATTAGCATAACTGATTTGCATATGCCACACTCCCTGACATCACCTATCCTGGCTGTTTTGGACCCAATCCTGGCCATTCAGGGTTGAAATTGGGCCCAAAATAGCAAAAGGGGCTGAAAATGGCCAAAAAGGGGCCCAAAATGGTCAGGATCAGGCTGCTGCTGAACAGGAGAGTGATCCACCACCCGTCAGAGGCCCAATCCGGGCCGTTTCA
Organism: Eublepharis macularius; assembly: GCF_028583425.1. Taxonomy (NCBI): domain Eukaryota; kingdom Metazoa; phylum Chordata; class Lepidosauria; order Squamata; family Eublepharidae; genus Eublepharis; species Eublepharis macularius. The sequence continues at coordinate 91,069,044 of NC_072800.1, read as the reverse complement.
GCCCCAATCCAGGACAAAATACGTCCCAAATGGCTGAGAGTAGGTGGGCAGGGCCACCTGACATGTGACTTCTTTGGGGAACTGCCAGAACTGCATTCCTCGAAATGAGCCCTGCCCGCAGTACAGTCTAACGTCCCTGTACCATTTCAGAGCACCTCTCTGAGCTATTTCTTACAGCACAGTCCTATTATCGGAATAAAACACCTTTTTTAATAACACAGTTTTGCATAGTTAGAGGAAAGCCAAATGAGCGGGAGCTTTTCTGACCTCTTCAGGCAAACCATTTCATAAGGAGGCACTACCAGAGAGACTGCCCATGTACAGACAGTGTTAGCCTGTGTGCTATTCTGGCAAAACAGGTCCCCAAAAGGGATCTTTTAAATTTTAGTCAGGAAATGATACTTCCAGGGGAAAAGAACTGGTCATGAAACAATACGTACATTTTGTGATGATACATAGACTTAACAAGAATTTCTTCCATTCCATTTACATGAGAAAACTTTCATAATTCACCTCATTCCCCATGAACATGTCATCATCTTTAGATTTTCACCAACTTGCCGTCTGGGGGATCTCCAAGAGACATGTTGGCATTTGGCACAAATTCTTTACATGGTTGTCCCCCCCTTTTTTGGAAAACACGCAAGTCCCTTGTACCTTCAAAAGTCTCATTTCTTATGCCAGGTCAAATCAGAAAATTCTGATCTAATGTCAAGTCAGATAAACTGTTTCTGAATCCTGATTTATAGCATTTGTCCAAAATGCCTTCTGACAGGAACCATTTTAGGAACCTAAATATGAAAGTTATCTCTAATATTCACTATTCCCAAAAGTATTTTTTAGGGTCTCTTAACTAGACTCACCAAATAATGACGCAGACACTGACAGAGACGATAATTACATAAAGGATGGCTACAAAAAGTTTGAAGATCTCTCAAGCACAAAAGGAAGAGGGTGTTCTCTTTTACAATTTCAGATTCCATTCAAAATAGGTTAATAATCTACACTCCTTTGACTATTTGACATCATCTGTCCAATGTATTGTCGAAGGCTTTCACGGCCGGAGAACGATGGTGGTTGTGGGTTTTCCGGGCTGTATTGCCGTGGTCTTGGCAATGTAGTTCCAGGAACTACAATGCCAAGACCACGGCAATACAGCCCGGAAAACCCACAACCACCATCATCTGTCCAACTCCCCAAAACCTCGGATGTCAGAAGAAGAAATCTTTATTAATTCTGTTGTTCGGTTCTCTAACTCTTAACTCTGTCCCAGTTCACCGATATTGTATCACTTTAATCATAGAACCTTAAAAAATAGGATATTATTACTTTAAAGATACTATTTAATACACATGGGGACTACCACCACCCCACTTCCCAGGTTTGAGGCTTGAATTTAAAAGCGTCTCTGTGTCATTATGAAATTTTCTTTTGGCAGGCTTTCTGATGTAGCCGCCCTATACTCCTGAACTTTCTTCTCCTTCAAACATTACCATTAATGATTAATTACTGAACCCTGTAATTTTCCTAAAATTACTTATATCTCTATATTTAGTAAATCATCAAAATTAAACTTTTTCTGGTTTGCTCGCCTTCTTCCTTTTCAGACTTGTTTAGGGAAAATGCATGTTCAAATGAAGAGGAAAACAAAACATTTTCATTACTCAAAGAACTCCCTGTTTCTAGGTTTGGTTCCAAATCAATTTTTCAACACAATGTTGCTTCTTGGGCACCATGATATTGTTCAGAGTAAATATTCTGCCTGTGCTAGTCAAAAAAATCCCCAGTCAATTCACTTTTGGCAACTAGATGCGGATAGAGTTGCCAGGTGTCCAGTTTTGGCCCGGATAGTTCAGTATTTGGGGGGAATGTACAGGAAAAAAGGCTCCCAAATACTGGACACCTGGCCCAGCCCCTCCCCCATCGATTGCCCAGCCCAGCCGTCCAGCCTCCTGCAACTGCACAGCACTGCCGCCAGGCCAGGAAAGCAGCCTCCTGTAGTGGCATGGCACCACCCAAGGCTGTGTATAGGGTTACAAGGTGCCTGCTGGTGGCGGGCAAACTCCCAGAGATGTGCCCCCTTATCTGCCAATCACTGAGCTATCGGCAGGAGGGGGCAAACTCCCAGAGCATGCCCACCACTGGCACACACCTCAAGAGCGTGCAGCATGTGCGCACTACCACCTCTCGCGCTGGCCGCGGGAGCATCCCTGCACTCCGATTTGGCCCCAAACTGGCCAAATCGGAGCGCGAGAGTGCTCCCATGGCCGGTGCAAAAACATCACTTACAGAAGTGACGTCATCACGCCACTGCCGTGGAACAGAAAGTTCCAGGCCCCTATCCTCCCACTGAGAGGACAGAGGGACCTGGCAACCCTAGCTGTGTAGCCAACCAAGGCACCCAGCTGGCCTCCTACAGAAGGCCTCCAGGAGTGGCATCTAGAAGGAGTGGGGGGGGGATCAGCATGATGACATCACTTTTTACAATGATATCATAATAGTAAAGAGACCAGTGGCACCTTTAAGACTAACCAACTTTATTGTAGCAGAAGCATTCAAAAACCACAGCTCTCTCCTCTTCCAGAGGAGAAACTATATATCATAAATAAGAATTGATATCTACAGGCCTGTTTCAGATATTAAGCTGGCCCGTGATTTACTTTGCTTCGTTCAGCGGGTAAGAACTTACTGATGATCCCTAGCCCTAGGGAGGCTCGTTTGGCCTCGACCAGGGCCAGGGCCTTTTCGGTCCTGGCCCCAACCTGGTGGAACTCTCTGTCTGAGGACACTCGGGCCCGCCAGGATCTTGTATCATTTTGGCAGGCCTGTAAGACGGAGATGTTCCACCAGGCTTACGGTTGAGGACCATCCTTGAGCCTCCCACCGGTCTCTGGTATTCGAGTACAACTCACGTGTCTGTCTACCTCCTCTTTGTATGCTGGGGGCAGGAATGTGTAGCCAACTATTTCAGGTTTTTGTATATATATAATGTTAATTGCTGAATTTTATTGTAGAATTTGCTATGCAATTGTATTTTATGACTGTTGTACCCTGTCCTGAGCCCACTTGTGGGGAGGGTGGGTTAAACACCGAATAAACTAAATTAAACTAATTGTGCCCTGGGAAAGCAAAGAAGAAAGGGATATAAAGCCAGAAGGAAAAAACACACCTATGACAGCATGGGCTTACAGATGAAAGGTTTATTTACTACATGCAGCACCCAGAGAGTGGAAGGTAAAGGGTAAAAAAACTTCCTGAAGGGAGAATGATTGACAGGCTGCTCCCCCCTCTGTGTGATGGGCCAGTGAGAAGGTAACAATTGGTGATAACAGAATTATTGAAGCAGTTGAAGTCTGAAGTCTGACAAAGATGGTCAGGCTAATAATCCTTTGTGTGAGGAAGAAGGGAAAGTTTGCCCTAACTGGGACAGCTTTAGGTTGAAAGACTTTTAGTTAAAGTATTTAAGTGTGAATGCCAGCACTAATTTACACAGACAAGACAGAAATGTGAGTGTGTTGTTGGCAGAGGAAGTGGGCAGTGAAAGGAGACTCCCCTTCAGCCAAGTGATCAGGGTTATGTCTTTTGGAGGAGAATAATTTCTGCCCAGTGTCTAAAAAGGGGCTTCTGGCTCTTAGAAGAACCCTGAGTCTGGTGTAAAAGGAAAAGAGTGCTGTACTGACGTCAAAACACCTAAGCTATGAAGTGAAATCTATGAAGAAACCTTGTAAAAGCAACCTAAGTCTGAAACTACAAGCTTCTCACTTTTAGGAACTGTAAATATTTGAAACTAAGCTACAAGATTATTGTGCCCAGGGTGGATAAAAATCAATATTTAAAAAAAAAAAGTAAAACATGGATTTTTAAAAAATTAAATCAGATTTTTTAATTTAAATCAGATTTTTGTTTTTTGAGGAAAAATCTATCTAAAGATAGTTTTCTGTTTAAGATACAATATAGCCCAAAGGTTATCATTATGAAATAAGGATTAGTTTTTAATTATGTAGCATGAGGCTGTATATTCATGCAATGTTTAAATTTTTTGGTAAACAAATTCCATTAATCCATTCACAATGTCATGCTCTTCTAGAGGTTCCTGTAAGATTATTGGACATTTTTTCTATCTAGAAGATATCACAGATGCTTGGTTTTACAGTTCTTAAAACTGCGAATTTGTGTCTGTAGAAATCAGGTGACTCTTCTTCACAGCAAATCAGTTATAAAATAAACATGCACAGTTGAGAAAAAGACCTTAATCCTATTGTTCCTTTGCAAACCTTTGTACACAGAACCAACCCTTTACCTCTTAAGTGCTAAGTTTCAAAAAATTCAATGAATAGAAGATTGTTGGGAGTAGGATAGATCTGCACAAGAAGCTAAGTGTGAGGAGTCTTTATGTAGAAAACCATGATTTAAATCTAGTCTTACTGACTAGTGATTTAAATCATGATTTCAATCATGATTTAAATTTATTCGATTTAAATCAAATCTTGATTGTGTCTATTCTGTTCTACAATCAAAATTTTCCTGAGTTTTTCTTTCACTGCCTACCTATATACCAACCCTGCCTGTTTAATAAACCTGCTGTTTTCTTTTGAACTTTACTCAGCTTCTACTGCCATTTCATTTTAAAGAAGACATGGGCTCCTGCTTCTCCCCTTCTACGCGTTTGGGCTGGGATATAAGCCAGTGAAAGGAGATTTCTCTTCAGCCAAGCGATCAGGTTTATGTCTTTTGAAGAAGAGTAATTCCTGCCCAATGTCTAAAAAATTTTGTACCCAACAGGCTGAACTGACCCTATGCAGGAACATGCCTACTGCTGGTGTGATGATGTCACTTCCTGGAAATGACATCATCACATGTGCTCCGGGAGCACATGCATGCACTGTCAGTAAGTGCCAGGTCTCCCCCCTCCTGCTGGGAGAGTTTAGGAACCTGACAATCCTATCAGTGACTCAAACCTGGAGGTTCAGGAGCCTGAGGACCAAGAGGGCCAGGATGGGCCTGGTGATGCAGAGGTTCTGAACTGCCAGACCCTACAAGCATTGGCCAACCCAATGTCCTGGCAGCACCCAAGACCTCCCCACCAGAACCTACAAGCAAATCCCGGCAGCCTGCCTCAGAGACCGCCTCTGGGGCCCTGTTAGGCAGGACACGAACCAAGTCTGATAGTCCCTCCAGATCGAGTCCCACACTGGGGAGTGCCAGCAGCATAGGAGCCTGCCAGAAATAGCACAGAGAAAGCGAAGTGCTAGGCTGGCAGCACGCCATCTCCTTGCAGACTCAGGCTAGAGCTCTGACGGCAAGGCTTGGCAGAGCTTCAGTGCTGGATCAACCAGTTCCCTTCGCACTAGCTTGGGGGTCCAGCTCCAAGCTACCTTGCAGGCCAGCCACCCGAGTAAACCAGCTCTCGAAGAGACCGTCCAGTTAGGTACAGGACACAACGTCTAAAGTGTGTCTTCATGTGGGATTGGGGAGGGAGGGGCCTTTGAATCCCAGGCTGCCACAGAGGCTCACGTTACACAGATTAAGGTGAAAACTGGAAATAATAAATTATTATTAGAGGAGGAACGAATTGAGGAGTTCCCAGGCATGTGTGGACCGGTTGCCCATTCTGTTCCTGTCCTTTGCTTAGGTGCCACCACTGTGACTAAAGAAGCCTTCTTATAATTATGGGTCAAATTATGAGCCCTGGAAGGAACTTCATCCTGCCCAGAAAGAGCTCCAGTCTTTTCTGGGCTTTTCTGATTAAAACTGTTAACCCAGCATGAAATGATGCAGGGATAGCAGGCTATGTATGAGCTCATCCCTCTTTCTTAATACCTATGAGTAGTTTTTTGAATGGTCAATTCACCTGTAGGTGTGGACCAGAGACCAGAGATTTGTAAAGGGAAGGAGAGTAGCAGGAGAAACACAGCAGGTTTGCAGTCTGAATATGGAACGAATGAAAGGCAAAGAGCGAGAGAGAGAGAGAGAGCACGCTAAGAAACGGGGGAACAACCTGAGCAGGTGGCAACAGACGTTTTCTGGGAACCTGATGCAGTAACAGCAGATCTGCTGCCTGCTGGATTTTAGCTTTAGCCTGTTTGCTTCCAATGTGCTCCGCTTTTGTATCTTCAAATACAAATATGCCCAACGTCTTCTGTGTTCTTTCACCCAAAAGAAACCAAACCTGACAGTGCTTCCTCCAGATCCTCAGCAGTTGGGGGCATACGGCAAGAATATAAATCCTGCACTGGCGATTAGAAGGACAACTAGTTCAGTGTCATACCAGAGTGCCAATAAAAACTGCATTGACAACGGTGTCCCCGTTGTATGGCATTTCTTGTTCAGAGGGCCCAGTTGAGATCTCCACTGAAACTGACTGCTGCCCCCTGCTGTGCAAAACGGGCCAAAGAAAAGATTTGGTTCAAAAAATTTCAGTCAACCAGTTAATTAAAACATTTTCTAAACAGGGTGCGCGTCACATGCTCTCACATACCCGCTGAGAGATGGACCCAAGTTCGTTCCACATTTATGGGGCCCAATTCAGCCCACTGTGAAGTGCGAGAGCGCTCCCGGGCCCTGCATGATGACATCATTCTAAGATTTTTCTGCCTGTGCTCCTTTCCCAAATGTTCATCTCCTAGCAACTTCTTTCTGTCTGCTAATCTGGTGGATCTTTACCAGCCACTGACTCTTTTTCATGAGTCTGACAAACCCTTTTAAAAGCCACTGTAGCTAGGAGTTATCACCACGGCCGTTTCCACATGGCTTACCTTGTCCCAGAAAACAGCGAAATCTCGCACGAAATTGCACGGGAAGACACTGTTATCACGCAAAATCATGCAAGAAGACGCTGTTATCACATGAGAAAACGCGATAACAGCATCTTCACGCGAGATTTCACTGTTTTCCAGAACAAAGTAAGCCGTGTGGAAACGGCCCACATCTTCTTCTTACTGTTTCCATGACCGAAGCCATAAAGAGTGAGCCATCACCTACTAAAAGGGAAACCTAGAGTGTACTGCCAGTTACAATGTGATTTTATGACAACCACCAAAAATGTAGCCACACACAAAGTTACTTGTCTTCCTCTCTTAATAGCCATGAAGATCTAGATTCAAGAGAAATAAAATCCTGCTTAAAAAGAGGAAGCATCAATTTAGCTCTCCAATCTAGAAATTCAGGACACTCCAAAAGAATATGGTCTACAGAATCAATCTGGTTAGTGCCACATCCACAGAGTCTGTTACAGTATGGAATACCACAAAACCTTCCCAATGCCACCACCAACAGCAAGTTAACAATTCACAGAAAGAAACGTGGTAAAGAGTACCAACTATACAAGGAAATAATTGCCCACATTGTAACTTATGTCTACAAATTTATTCCTAATTATATACATGTATATGAATCAATTAATGAATATCATAGGAAGGAAACCACATGCAAGAAAACAACAAGTCAGAAATTACATTTGCTCAGGTGTCTATTATCTTCTCTACATTAATAACAATAAAGTGCTGTGTGCTCAAAGTGCTTCTTATCATTCCAATTGCACATATGAATAAAGTGCAAATGCTCATTAGCACATACAAACACCAGTCCTTGTAATGCCATTCAATCTTCAAGACACCCGATATTCCAACCATGTGGTAATACAAAGTCAATGAAACCTAACAGTTGACCGTAGAATTCACGGAATGAAAGGTCCTTGGTCATCCCTTGTGTAATAAATCAGTTCTTCTGTGATAATAACTCCACAGAGTCTGTTACAGGATGGAATACCACAAAACCTTCCCAATACCACCACCAACGGCAAGGCATTCAAATGTGCAAGCATAAGTGCCCTGCTGTACTTTGGTGGAGCTAACTCAAACAAGTAGTTTGGCATTTTTATCGGAGGAAGAATACCAACCAACTGAAAAAGAATATTGGCCGTTTTCACACGCGCCCGGGGAGATCGCGCAAACTCACAGCATGAAGCATCTTCCTAGCACCATTTCGCAGCACAATCCCCTTTAATGGCCCGATGACATCAGAAAAAGGGCCATTAAACAGGATCGTATCGGGAAATCACGCTAGGAAGATGCTTTTATGCCATGTGTTTCATGCGTGGTGGTGTGAAAACGGTCATACTCTGCGAGTTCTAATCAACATGCTTTTATAATCAAGATCCATCAAAAGTCAGTTTCAAAGTATCATGGGTGATGTCTAAACATGAAAATTTGTACTGATCACCACATCTTGTGGCAGTGAATCCCATAAGTTAATTATGGGTTGTATCCTACCGTTCTGCTCAGCTAAGTGTTGTCAAGCCTTCCTCCAGTGTAAGGAGTCTAGAGGAAGAGCCTTTTCTTCTAGAAAGCTCTTTGGTTAAGAGAAAAGCTAAGCAGAATGGTAGGATACAACTCATAGCCTCTCTATACAAGACATCTTACATGAGAACGCTCAAGTGTAGGGAGATGCAATGTTTGCTGGGAAGCATAGTTTAAAAAGACAGAGCTGAGGGCTCACCTCTCTACAGGAGGGTAGTTTAAAAAGCAGAGCTGGCAAAGATGCTCCTCAGAGGGTTTGTTAATTTCAACTTTGCCTGCCCAAAGGGGAAGTGAAATTGACAAAACCAGCTCTGTCTTTCTAAACTACCCTGGCATAGAGAGGTGAAATTGACAGCGCCTTCAGTTCTGTCTTTTTAAACTCTGCTTAACATTGCATCTCCCTACACTTGAGCGTTCTCATGTAAGATGTTTTGTGTAGAGAGACTCTCGGTATGCTGTATGATGTCATCCATCTTGAAGCCACTGCCAATATTTTCAGCAAATGACCACTAGAGTACATGATTTAGAAGAGATGCCCATGGACGTTTGCTGGGGGCAGGCAAACGGCACCCTCTCGCACAACTGTTTCTTGTACTGGACTCCTTTGAGGTGTTACTTCAGTTTAGAGACTCGTACAGTTTCACGCTTGATGCTCTTGCACACTGACACAATGCGGAGAAGCACCCTGTGGCTTCTAGCTATATATAACACATTCTCGATATGCCATCCAAGCGGGTGCAAGCTCATTAGATAGCTGCTTCTTGATTACTGATTTCACACCTCCTGCCGTGCTGCAGCTTCTAGTCAAATTTCAGTTTCATAAAAGTTACCTCCAGTACATTAATCACCAACATTTCTTTTTTTTTTCAAACTCATGTTAAAGTTCTTTTCAATTAAAACTATGCATAAGGCTTTTTTAAAATAGAGTTTTAATTTGCAATGCACAGAATCTGGGCAGCCTGTTAACGGAAAGCATACCCAGTCTTTGGGTAATAGTCTGAGGGATATAGGCCCTGTCCCCATAGCTCTGAAAGAAGAATGTAAGAAGAACCTGATCAGACTAGTGGTTCGTCTAGTCAGACACACTGTTTCACACAGAGGCCTACCAGGGCCAGCAATAGAGGCCAAAATCTTCTCCAATGTTATAACAGTGTTCATACATACTGCCCTTCTGGACAGATTAGGGCCATACTCAAAGCAATGAACAAAGCCGGTGTTATAATTATCCCCACAATACAGCTGGAGAGCTGGGGCTGAGAGGAGAGGCTTACCCAAGGCCACCTGCTGAGCTCATGGCAGTAGTGGGAGCTGAACCAGCAGAGTGCTGACTCACAGCCCAACCGCTTAACCTCTATGCTACAGCAGCTCTCCTTGCATTTTTTTCCCAGAGGGTTGCTGTCTCTGAATATGGAGGTTCCCATTAGATCCCATTGTACTCCTGACCCACAGCCTCATGTCATGGGCCTGGCTATCAGGAGATTTATTCAGAGGGCTTTCCCGAAAGTATTTAAATTCTGCACCAAAAACAGTTCGATGCTTCAATGTATGTAAGGAAACGGATTAAGCCAATTTGTGTGCTTTCTCTTGTTTTGCCTATTTCTGCTGGCCATGGAAGTACTCCCTCCGGCTCCCCATTGGGAATTTTATTTAGTCCTTCCTCTGGTTTCTGAGATTTCACAAGAAACACCAAATTATATTCAAGCATATCTACAAGGACCACAGTTATGATTTATTTTTTAAAAAAAGAAAGGAAGCTACAAATATGCTGGTTTTAAGCAATCGAACCAATGAAGAACTGTGCTCACTGCTTTATATTCAGATGTATAATTCCCTATCCAGAACTCAACTTAAAGGAAACCGGTTTTACCGATCTTCAATGCACAGCGCTGCTTGACAAGCTCTTGGGGATTAGTAATCATTTCTCTTCCTGCCCGCCCCCACAGCAATTTTCTCAAAAGATTTTCCGTTTTAAAATGTAAAGTAATTAATAAACGTTTAAATGAAGAAAAGTTCCCACTGTGCACCTGTAGGCAGGCATTTTCAGATTCTCCAAAAACTGGATTCTTCTCTGAATGCTACATTCTCTGCTTTTTTCCCTTGCCCTTATGCAACATGTCATACAGACAGTCTTAGATTTATTGTACAATCTAAGCAGCAGGCTTTTTTCTATATTTACCCTTCCTTATTATGATTCTTTGTTGGTGCCCCCTCTCATGTCTGTAATAAAGTTGGAACTGCGGCTAAATTTGTCAATCAAGGGGAAGGAACAAGCTGTACCTCTCTCTCCCCACACCAAAACACGTGCACATTATCTACAGACGCAAGTTGAACACCCACCGCATAGGATTTTAGAAAAGTAACAGGGCATATTAACGAGTGGTGATTCACTGGGGATGCAGGCTTAAGATGGTAATTGAAATGCATTCCATTAGGAAAAAATCAAACGGCAACAGCCGATCTGTTTCCCTGGAGATAAGGACACCACATATATCAGCTGTCAATGCAAATGAATAATTGAAATAAACGGGAGGTGAAGCCACACAATAGAGAGGGGGAAGTCAAAATAGGAATGTAAGACTGTGCTAGTCCATGGTAATTCAAACTTGCTGGAAATTCTCCAACAACATTGGTTGGTGTTCTTTTAGTTAATTAAGTTGTAGACTTTTAAAAAATCAATACACGACTGATTTTGATCAATTTCCCTCCACACATAGCTTTAACAATGGTCTCAAAATTCCATATAATATAAAGTATTGGTAGGGTGGGGATTGCTAAAGCTTATCAAAATTTGGGGCATTTAGGGCCAAACTACCAATGATGTTATGAAACTCTCAGTCTATTCCCCATGGTGGGGAATGGTAGCCTCAAAAAACAAGTGGGGGGGATACTTAAATGTACTTATTAGAGGTGGGCATGAACCAAAATACGAACCGAAGTTCAAAAGTTTCGCAAACCAGCAGTTCGTCAGAGGGCCTTTCTGATGAACCATGACGAACCGCAACAATTTTTAGGCCCATTTGTTCGGTTCATTTTTCGGTTCTCCACTGCAGACAGCCTGGCGCTGATCAATCAATTTCCTGGGCAATGGAGGGAATGGGCTTTCTGCAGACCTTCTGCTCCACTGGAAGTGATGAAGTCAAGAACCAAATGAACCAGTTCACAAACTGGGCAATTTCATGCCAGTTCGTGGTGCATGAAATGCAACAAACCACAAAAAGCCACCTTTTTCCCGGTTAGTGCCCATCTCTAGTACTTATTTAAAACAACTATAATAAACCCACCTTTCTTACAGAAAACTGGGACCCCAAAGCAGGTAACAACAAAACCAATAACATGGTGATATGGAGAAGTCAGCATGGATTTGACCCCAACAGGGCCTGCCTGACCAACCTCTCCCACTTGCCGGTCTCCTACTGGGTCACTGACTGCCCTAATGCAGGTATTAACTGTGATAAGAGGGGGACCTGCAAGGACTCACAGGGAAAGGGAAATCCACATACATGCATACACTGACATCATTCTTAAAGTTTTGGAACGTTTGCTCCTCACCCCCATTTTTTTTAAACAAATGGGATTTTCCTGCAAACCTAGGGTTTTCCCTGGGTTTGCAGAAACCCATATCCTAGCCCTGGCCCCATAGCAATTTCTTTTTATCCACACAGGGGTCATACTTGGCTGTTTTATATGTTGTTATTGCTTCAGCTGAAAGTCTCATTCTCAGGGAACATCCCCAGAGCCTTATTCATACGTAATCCCCTAGGGATAATAATCCCTCAGGGCTCCTGCATGGGTTTCTATTTTCATATTTTTAAAAAAGTTTTTTTTAATCTTCCCATACATGAAAATTCTATATGTCCTTACCAGAATTAAAGAAATTAGGTTTGTTCAATATGGAGGCTATATGCTCATCTGAATACCTGAACACATTAAATTTTCTTTGTGCCATAATGTCAGATTCAACAACAACAAAAACTACCAGTACAACCCCTAATGCACAGCAACAACAAAGAAGAAATGGGGGGAGGGGGGTAAGAGCCCCCACAAACTCAACCCAAACAAGCAGGGGGGAAAATAGAGGGGTCAAGTTACAACCTAAAATGTAAAATATATGTATTTATTATGGATATGCACAAAATATAGGTTAAAAACAACTTTAAAACATAAGGCTTGAATGGTAGGCTACATGCATATGTTAAAAATTGCTAAAACGTTCTTCATACACAGTTGATGATACAGTCCAATGTCCCACACAAAGACAGACAGGGCCAGTGCCAGAGTTTCTGGCGCCTGAGGCCGGGGGCAGCTTCAGGGCTGTTCCCACCCTCACATGTGCATGAGAAGCGTGTGTGCACTCGCACCCAGACTGTGTGATGATGTCACTGCATGTGACATCATCACGCAGCATGCTGCTGCGAGCCGGCCCCATTGGTGAGGCAGGCAGCTGGGATGGCGCATGGGTGGCCTCCTATCCCTCCTGCTCAGTTGTCCCGCGCCACCCTGGCTGTCTGCTGTGCCTGGCCTGCAGCTGCGTGCAGGCGGCAGCACAGGGCAACTGAGCAGAAGGGCTGGGAGGCTGCCTGCTCAGACTGCCCCGTGCTGCCACCGCTAGCACACGCTCCTGGCCAGGCGCAGCAGCAGCAGCAGCAGCAGGCAGCCGGGGCAGCGCGCAGGCATCTTCCCAGCCCTTTCGCTCAGTCACTAGCACTGCCACCTCCAGCTCCGAGGTGCATGCCCCCACTCCCCCGCGCCCCCTCCGGCGCCTCAGCGCTCGAGGCGGCTGCCGGACCTGCCTCCATAGATGCACCGAACATAAGCTTTTCGGCCCTAAGGCTTTCCTCAGTGGTAAATTGTACAATATTTATAATCAAACACACCCACACATTCCGAAACCAATATAGAAATACTCCCGATGCTTTATCTCTTGTGTGTTATAATACAAATGTTGCTGTAGACCAAGGACTGCTCTCACACAATGCTCTTCATTTGATATTGGATTCTGAGGCTATTTGGGTGTGTACCTTGCAAGCAGAAAGCAGTGACTGGGGGAAGCACTAAGAGTATGTGGGAGGTACTGAAATCACAACAGCGCTAGGCAGATTCCTCCAAGGTTCTCTGGATGCCCAGGTTAAGAGACAATTGAGAAGAGGCGGATACAGTGGGTGGGTGGTAGCATCCAAACAGAAATCACTTAGGAGTGTCAAGGGGGGCGGTCACCTAGCCCAAGCGGTAGCAATTGTGAGTTACAATTTTGTTCTACCCTTCCTCGAAGGAGCTCAGGGTGGCATAAATGGTTCCTCCCAGTCTCTTTTAACCTTACAATGACCCTGTCAGGTAGTCTGGCAAAAGTGCCCGGCCAAACGTCACTCGATGAGCTACGTGACTGAATGAGGTGAAGCTGTATCTCTCCAGCATGAGCAACTTATTTATTTTAGATTTGTATATGCTGTTTTTCCCTCCAGTGGGGACTCAAAGAAGCTAACAACTTTGTTTTCTTTTGTTATAATAAATCTCTCTATCTCCTCCATTTAGATCTGGAGGTGGAGATCTGACATTTCGGTTTTTCTGTCATAAAGAGTTATGAGAGTTACAAAGCTTTAAGTAAATAAATCTGAGGATGGTACTTCAAAGACAGGGAGCCTATTATTTGCCCTAACTGACCTTTACAAACCTGGTCAATTCCCCACCCCCACCCCCAACCATCACACAGGTGTTGCAATAGGGAATGTGTCCTCTTGACATTGATGTTATAATAAGGCAAGCTTCCATTTCTAGCCTTGTACCTGAAACAATCAGCGTCCTTCTTATGTGAGGTCAAAGTTCATTTTTGGCATGACGTTGATTGGCGGTTCATGGCTTGGTTGCTGTCCTCTCTTGGGCATGTTGTCGAAATTTGTGTTCCTCAAATTAGAACAGGCTGTACAACCTAATGAAGTTTTGTTGATAGAACTGTCTTTCCACCTATGAAAAAAGCAAAGAAAGGCTTGATTTCTGCAGCATTACACATTCATTTATCTGCGGATGATTATTGATTGGTCCAAGTAGTACACAAGTTAATTAATTTATTTCTTATCTGTAGCTTGCAATGAAGGGCTTTGCATCATTTATTTCCTGCCCCTAAAGAGAAGCCAATCCCACTGAAGCCTCAATTGTGACCAATTTTATAAGCCCCCCTCCCCCAGTTCCTGAGATTTCGCCAGGCATCTGGCCATATGAGAAGAGTTTCAAAAGCAAATGACAACTGTAAATTACTCAGATAGGAAGGTAGTATTGTAGGGAGGGGTTTCAGATGCTTCGCTAATGAGTTAGGGCCCATAGACGTCATCTCTATGTTGCCTTACATATTCGTTGTTGCTTTAAATATGTGCTCCTATGTACCACCAGTGCTTCATGTTGTCTGATGTCAGTCCTCAAATCGATTATTTTCTGTTTCAGCAATTCTTCAACTCCATATTGAATCCTTGCTCATTTTATGTCTTTATAAACTTGTATCCAGGGCTTTTTTTCAGAGGGAACGCAGTGGAACGGAGTTCCGGAACCTCTTGAAAATAGTCACATGGCTGGTGGCCCCGCCCACGATATCCAGTCAGAGGCAAGTTTGGATTGCCCTCCGCACCGGGCAATCTCAACTCCCCTCTGTCTGGAGATCAGGGGGCGGGGCCACCAGCCATGTGGCCATTTTCTCCGAGGGCAACCCACTGAGTTCCACCACCTCTTTTCCCAGAAAAAAAAGCCCTGCTTGTATCTATTTACTCTATGGCATTGTTGATGGAAATGTTCCTGACAATGTATGCAAATGTCCTTGCCGCTGATTGTACTAATCTCACATTATGTAATCCGCCTTGAGTCTCAGTGAGAAAGGCGGACTATAAATGACATAAATAAATAATAAAATTAAAATAAAATTGTAAGTGGCAATCATGTTGGAACTCACATTTCTTATGCATATAATCTCTCTGCAAATACTCATCAGAGGAAGAGCTGAATCTGACCCACAGCTGGGTGCATGCTGTACCTTTGGATATTTTGTACGGCACTGAGCAGGCTAGGGTTCCCCAACATGGTGCCCACGGGTGCCATGGCTCCTTCCAAGCTTTTCAGAAAGTGGGCAGGGTCACTGTAAGGCTGATCTTGCTATTGGCTGTCACCATTCAAACGAAAGGCTATCCCACAGTTACAGTAGTAGCCACCTCTTTCTCCTGCCTTCCTTCCCTCCTCGGGCTTTTCTTCCTTTGTAAAATGCATCATCAAGTCGCAGCTGACCTACGGCGACCCCTGCTGGGGTTTTCATGGCAAAAGACTAACAGGGATAGTCTGCCATTGTCTGCCTCTGCATAGCAACCTTGGTGTTCTTTGGAGATCTCCCAACTAATTACTAATCAAAGCTGACCCTGCTTAGTTTCCAAGAACTAATAAGATCAGGCTTGCCTGGGCTAACCAGGTCAGGGCAAATGTATACTTAGGCTCCTGCAAAAGCAGTCAGTAGGAGGGGGCTGTCCTTGTTGGGCAGAGACCCTTGGAAGCCAAAGGGGTTCTAACATGTGTGAGAAGGGTTTGTGCTGCAAGAGGGCCTGAGACAACATTGAAAGAAAGAGTGGCCCTCTATCTTGTCATCTCTGCTTAATTAATAAGTGTTCCATGGCTTGCATAAACTGAGGACCATCATCTCTCTCAGAGCAGAACCACAAGTGACAAAAGGCACAGATTGGACACTTGTCTGCTTCCCTCAAGTTTTGATGGGAAATGTAGGCATCCTGGTCTCGCAGCTTCGCTCTCTGACTGCTGTCCAATGGACTTTTCAACTGTCACTTGTCCAACATTCCGCCAAACTGCCTACATTTCCCATCAAAACTTGAGGGAAGCTGGCAAGTGTCCAATCTGTGCCTTTTGTCACTTGTGGTTCTGCTCTCAGAGACACTTCAGCGTATGTTCACCAGATGCAGGGAGACGCAATGTTAGCCCGGAAGAGTCCTTTAAAAAACCAGAGCCAGTGAAGATTGCTCCTCAGAGGGTTTGTTAATTTCATCTTCGCCTCCCCAAAGGCTCTGTCAATTTCACACCTCCTGTCTAAAGCTGTGTGGGATCTCATCCAGAGGGCAGAGAGGAATGGAAATGGGCTGGAGCCGCCTTCCCGAGCCAGGCTTGGACCTGGAGAGGTTATAATGGGCTGAAATTTCCCTTCTGGCATTTCACAGCCTTTTTAAACAGCTCCAGTGTATAGCAAAGCCTTTGCCCTGCTGCCAATTCTGTCTTTTTAAATGACCATTCCCAGCTAACATCGCATCTCATGACACATGTTCTTCACATGTCAGATGTCTCGTGTAGAGAGACGCTAAGCCTAGCCGGCCTCACAATACTATTGTGAGGTCCAAATGGAGGATGGGAGAGCTACATGCCATATACCACCATGAGCACTGAGGAAGAAGGGTGGGATTTAAAAAATTTACAGAGTGATAGGAGTATAAAACATATAAAAATATGAGTTTCTTAGTGAAGAGCATTCCATAGTTCTGGAGCCACAACACAGAAGACCCTGACATTGCCACATCATGCCCTGACCTCCACCACGCTTACATCTCAAAGAGTTCAAAAAGCCCTTTTGGGCATGCACGGCTTGCAGAGCTGTATTTCAAGACATCTGGCAAAACATGAGGAAGGAATGTTAGCAGCCAGGGTTGGAACCAGAGGAAGAACCACAAAAGAGTTGGGCCAGAGATTGGAACCACCTGTTGAGCCACCACGGGGCTTGCAATGAATACCGGAAGCTTGACCTTGCCTGGTAACAGAATAGTAAGTTCTATACTTCAGCACCCCGGATCCAGACTCTGGTTTAGACAAGTCAACGTGCCTTACAGCTTTAGATCTGAGTTCAGACAGCCCCTGCCCCAGCCTTGCCCTGACAAGACTGAGTTTGTAATAAAACCGAGTCAGCAAATAAGAAATGCAAAAGCCAGTTCTTTTTACTTTGCAAGATTTTTTTCCCCTTTGCTCAGCTATTTTTAAAATTCATAAAAGCAGACAATGCAGGAACATCTCAGGAAAGCGAAGCATATTGCAGCTCTCTCTCTTCACCATTGCCTTTACACAGAAGCAATGTTAAACGTGCTGGTTAGAACTACCAGGGATTTAAAGCAGAATATCTTATTGCACATCAGTTAGCTCACATTTCTCAGATGTTTCTTAGAAACTTCCTTCAAGTTCTTGAATCTCATTGGTTTTAATTGGTACTACTGTTTGCACCTCTAAATCTGAATTGCTCTGAGGAGGGATTATAGCTGTCAGAAGTGTGAGCAGCTCTATAGCTGAATGTTATGAGACACAGCTTAGCACTGGCCTTTCCTACTGCAGATGTCTAAAGGCAGTATATGTTGCATCTTTCTGACAGTGCCCTGGGAAGGAGCATTTGACGGTCCCCAACCATTTGCCAAGATGTCTGTGTCACTCATTTCCGCAGCCAAAAGATTTAAATAAATTTAAACGTTATGGACTCTTTCTATACCATTACAGGCATACTGTTGGGGCCCTTATTCTCAGGGGACTATCCCCTGTCTTGCCTTGTCGGAGAAGGACTGTTCCAAGTAGAAGTTATTGACAGCCACGTTGATCCAAAATTAAATCCAAAAACCATGGACATAATCTATGTAATTCAGTAAGACCAACCCAATGATACATAACAGTTTGCAAGCTTTTGAGTTCACCAAAATCACCCTCATCTGGATATTTACACCAGGAGAGACAGATGAGCGTCTCCACAATAGGCGTTGCCGTCTGCCTGTTCTTTCCCTGTCTAGCCATTGCTGTGCAGGTCGTTGTGCTTGGCAGTTCCTCCTTAGCTGCTCTGGGCCTCTCCACCTCCTCCAACAGCCAGACAAGCAGGGGTCATTTCCTAGAAAAAGAGCTGGAGGAACTCATTAGCCTAACTCATTAGCATATGCCATGCCCCTTGACATCACCGGAAGTGTGTCATTAGCATAACTGATTTGCATATGCCACAAATCCTGACATCGCCTATCCTGGCTGTTTTGGACCCAATTCTGGCCATTCAGGACCAAAATTGGGCCCAAAATGGCAAAAAGGGGCTGAAAATGGCTGAAAAGGGCCCCCAAATGGTCAGGATCGGGCCACTGCTGAGCAGGAGAGTGATCCACCACCCATCAGAGGCCCAATCTGGGCCATTTCGGCCCCAATCCAGGCCGAAACGGGCCCAAAATGGCTGAGAGTCAGGTGGGTGGGGCCACCTGTCATGTGACCTCTTTGGGGTACTACCGGAACTGCATTCCTGCACGTTCCCCCTCGAAATGAGCCCTGCGACAAGTATCAGTCCTGTCAACTGCCACGACCACCTCTCCAGGGTCTTCTTGGCTTTTCAGTAGTTGCTTTACGCTGAGAGTCAACACAGACAGTTTGCTTTCAGTTGTAGCCAGTTTGCTACAATTCTCTGTAGTACTCAGGAGTCAGCTAAGACTCAGATCAAACCAGGCATTGACAAGTCTTGATTTCCCTTTAAGTTAGAAGGAGACATGGATTCCGCAACAATTAGATCAGCAATAAAGCTTTATCAAACTCAGAAACAGTTTGGGACACAGAGTTTCCCATAGTTAAGGGAACCGTTCTGCTGCCTTCAATCTCATTAATCTTGTAATGTACCTCCCATGGTGAAATGAACTAATTTACTTTCAGATATTCGTATGCTTCTTTTCACAAATTCCCACAGTGTGGAAATACAGAATAGAAAAACAGCATTTTCTGAACTAAGAGAACAGGTCCCTGAAACACCAAGAAGCCAAGACCAACTATCTACAGGGATCAAAGCGGGACAGAAAGAAAGAAGTGGCTTCTGGAAAAATGTGTGAAAACATGCATCTGAGAACATGGTGCCCTTAAAAACACAGAAGCCAGCCAGCCAATATATGCAGAGACTACAGCATTTAGATTGTTAGCGGTTAAAAGAAATCAGCACCTTGAACTGTGTTCCAGAAGTACCTAGGGTGCTGCTACAGGTTGGTGCAAGAACATGGATATAATGAGATTCAGGCATTAGAAAATGAATGGACCATTCCTGGTTTTGACATGTAGAAACCTCTTCCCAGAGTTTTGTGCAGAATCCCTGAGGTTCAAGATGTAGATGGCCTCCTAAACCATAAAATCTCTTCCCCTTAAGGGAAGGAGGACAGACAATAATCTCCATAGGTATATAATACATATTAAAAATACATCATGCTACTGCTTGGCTTTGAAAACATTATCCGTAAAAAGCAAAGGGGGGGGGGGAGAGAACTTCCTCAAAGATTATCACTAACCAGGGAGAAAAGGAAGTGTGCCATAACCGACCACAATATATGATTATATTGTGAAGATTCAATGATAATACATAACATACAGGGAAAACTGTCTACAACAATGGTTCACAATTTTTCAATTTAACTTTGGACAACCATTCACAATATTTAAGGCAATGGTAGTACAACGACTCAAGGTCTATATACAAGGAGAGATATAATGTCCCATATTATGTCTATAGTATTGTTTCAAGCTGCTGGTAAGTCAGCTAGGGAGCCGTCACTTCTTGACCCCTAAGCCGAGCGATTACAAAGGGCGAAGCCGAAAATGAAATTGACACGAGGCAACGGATAGGCGGAGTGGCAACGAGCAATGCCGGCCTTCTCACACTTCGCTCGTTTCAAAAAGTTCCTTCATCAGGCCACCAATTAATCATAATTTCCACGAATAGCAGGGGACGCAGGGCATTCAGTCTCCAGCGTTATGTATTGTAACAATTTCAAGATGTCGATGGCCTCCTAAACCATAAAATCTCTTCCCCTTAAGGGAAGGAGGACAGACAATAATCTCCATAGGTATATAATACATATTAAAATACATCATGCTGCTGCTTAGCTTTGAAAAAAGCCAAAATCAATGCCGAGATATTACAAACTGCAATGCAAATTCACGGTACCAGGCATGATACTGATACATATTTCCAAACAGCTTCTCTCAGTGTTCAGATGGCAAGCCTTTGCATTTTAAATAATGAAAAAATAAGTCACATTAACTAGACATCAAAGAAAAATATGAGAAAAGCAAGCCCCGGCATAAAATGAGACACCAGGCAAATGAATTTTTACCTTAAATATTAGAAGGGATTAAGGTTTTAAGGCAGGAGTCTTGTTAGAATATGTCGCTTATCAACTTGAGAGTAAGCAGATAAAAATGGAAGTGCTCAGACTCCAATCCCATAAATATAAAATCCCTATAAATCGTACTTCGTAAAACAGACAGATTTTCACTGTCTGACTCCAGAGAGATTGCTGTGTGTGCTCTCACGGGTTGGCTGTTCATGCAATTTTATTGTGGGCTTCATTGTAGAAAAATGACATGTCTAGTTCTCAGAATTGAAGAGGAAACCTTGAAAATGTGATTTCCAAATATCCAAGTGTCAGAATAGCCAGCTCATATAACCCTCTATCCACCACTGATGATCATAATGTATTAAATTTTTATTTTACTAAACCTCATAGAGAATTCCACAACTTTTAAAAAAAATCATACCACTCATATAGCAAAATGTGTTTTTGTGCAAATAAACCTTTTATCTCATTAACCTGATTTCAGGGGTAACCCCAGGTGCAATTTTTTGCAAAATGTCAAAAGTTAGTGGTCTATTATTTTGTCAGTGAAGTCTGACATATGATACCTCCAAAATAAAATGAATTTCTGTTTATTGTTTCCTCCCTATGAGTAAAAATGGCACGAGATACTTATCAACAGGGCTTTTTTCTGGGAAAAGAGGTGGTGGAACTCAGTGGGTTGCCCTCGGAGAAAATGGTCACATGGCTGGTGGCCCCATCCCCTGATCTCCAGACAGAGGGCAATCTAAACTCCCCTCTGTCTGGAGATCAGGGAGCGAGGCCACCAGCCATGTAACCATTTTCAAGAGGTTCTGGAACTCTGTTCCACTGCGTTCCCGCTGAAAAAAAAGCCCTGCTTATCAAGCATGTTAGATAATGGCGCAATTGCCAGTTTCATAGTTTAGCTGTCCCACAATCCAAGCTGGAATTATTATTATCTTTGCTAGTTTTGGTCAAGAGCTGATAGAAAAATTAGAAAAAGACTACAGGAGAGCATCTTTCTCACTCTTTCCATCAAACCAGATACGTCCTCCCGCAACTATAAGCTGCCATGTCTCCTCAATAACTCACAACTCCAAATGGGAGTTGTACAATTTGCCACATTCAAAAGATAACAAATGCCACAGGCAGGGTGAGATTCATAATCAATGCGTTTTCCATGGGCACTACACCTCTTATGCACCTATGAAGAAACTACATTTAAGCACTGAACATTAGAAGGAGCCATAAAGTCTGTCACAATGTTTCTAGGTGTTTTGATAACTTTATATGAGAAGGCAAGGCTTGTTTTCTTTTGCTCCACAGATGCAGTCTGCGCCTGCACCACAAGCAAATGATGCTAGAAAGGCACAGGCCCTCTGGCATGGAGCTCAACAAGTCATAAATCTTTTGTTGCCAGGTGACTCCAACACCCAAATAAGACCACTACGTGGTCTTCTATTTGATCTTTTGGACAGTCCTTTGTTTGGTCATATTAGGGCTTGTGTGTGTGTGTGTGTACACACGCATGCACATATGCACGCGCACACAAAGTCATAACTTTAAATTCTGAAGTTTAATTTTGGACAATTTTAAAGCCTAAACACTAGCACTTTAAAGATGGGTATAATAAGATTTATAACTAGAGATGGGCACGAATAGCAATACGAACAAAAAAAGCCACGAACAGCCCAATCTGCTGTTCGCGAACAAGCTGTTCGTGAGGCCCCATTCCAAATGAACAGGTGGTCGTTGCAAGCCTCATTCGTTGCTGTTCGTCAAGCCAGACAGTCTGGCACCTGCAATCAATTCCCTTGGCAACTTAGGCAGGGATTGTCTGAACTCTGTCTGAACTCCTGCTGTTGCTCTGGAAACCCCAATCTAAGCCCAATTTAGTTTGATAGCCAGGTCTTCCTTTCAAGTGTGGAGCTCCAAATGTGTTACAAGGGAGCAAAGACCAGGGGAGAGGGTGGCTCCCAGTTCTGGCTTTGCAGATAATGGAGAGAGACAGTTGCTGTTGGCATTTTGATAGAAAGAGTGCATTGGGGCCATGTTCGTGGTTGTTCGTGAGTCCCTGTTCGTGGATGGCAACAAACAACAAACAGCGTTTTTGGGGGGGGGGGGTTCTGTTCATGCCCATCTCTATTTATAACACGATTTCTGGAGGAATAACAATCCAGAATAATCAATTATTTTGGTAATAAGGCCAGAAAAAGGGGTGTGAAAAATGTTGATATAAGAGAAGAGGGGGAGATGCCTCCTCTCCTAATATATTCAATTGGTTAAAAAATACTTGCGAAAAAATGAAGACTTTTGGCACATAGGTTGATGCATAAAACTGCTGTAAAAGATGAAAAGTTGGAGAGATTGTTAGTGGAACATGATAAAAGGTTAGAAGGTATCTTGGAAATGTAAAATAAGAAACGATAACTGGTTAAATGAAAATATGTTCATTAGATACCAAGGTGAATGAGCAATAGGAATAAATTTGCAGAACTCGAAAGTGAGAACAAATTGTTGAAAAGGAAATAAAACTCATAAAAAGATGTAAAAGTGACATAAAATCAGACTTGGATATGTCATCACTAGTTTGGATGAGTCACAGCTTAAAACTGAGATGGATGCCAGAAGTTATAGAAAGGGATTTGATGAGTTACCTATAGAAAATAAAAGGTGAGATAAAAGTAATACTGATTGTGCACATAGAACTGGATCCCTGTACCAAAGCAATGGACATAAGCCTAGAGATATTATGGTAACCTTCTTATCTCTAAGAGATCAATTTTAGAGGAACATTTGGAGAAATAAGAACTTGACCATTCAGGGGAATACAATTTTGGTGCTGAATGACCTCAACCCAGATATCCTGATATAGAGACGTACTGTTAAATTTTCGACTAATTGGTTTCAGAAAAAATTATATTAAGATGCAAATGGGTCATTACTTTTAAACAAAATGTGTTGGGGTTTGTAGTACAGGCAGATCAGAAAGCCCAGCAATTGCCTGAGAAATTAAAACAGAGAAATCGCAGAAAGAAATCTAACAGAAGATCAGAAAATACTAGACTGCTTCTTGTTTCTTGAGGTGTTTAATGGTAACAGAAGATGAGTCTCTTTAAAATTTTCTCAGAGAATGTGAGGGTTTTAATTCTCATAGTAAATGAAGAACTCTACGTTATTAAGGAAAGAAGGCAGAGATTTTGCTTCTTAAGGAAATGCATATTAAAAGGGGTTAAAAATATTAACTGGAACAAATACATGTGGGAAGGGGTACTTATGTAGCAGCTGATCTATTGAAAAAGCAAGAGTAGCAATTTAAATAAAAATTTCATGTGAAAACCTTTTTAAAGATGTTAGGTCAGAAACTTTATGGTGAGAAACTTAAATTGATTTGTATATCCTGACCCCTTAATACTTAACCGTTTTTTTATTATAAATCCCTTCTCAAGAAAATCAATTACTTTGTAACAGAGAATATTGGTGCATATGGGTAAGGGATTTTATTGCGTGTTGCAAACCCTAGATAGGTCTATAGATTACAGTAAAGGGAGAATTTTATGGAGGTTGGTCACAGAGAAAATGGCTGAGATGCCGTTGTTACAGCCATGGAGTCATATAAATCCAACTGAACAGGATTTCTTCAGCACCAAATAACTCTTCTTCCAGAACTGTTTGTTTGTTTGTAATGACTAAGGTTCAAGAAATTCAGATCAATGCTATGTGGCATGCAGACCGCACACCAATCACAATTTCCTGGACTTACCCAAGAAAATTATTTCCTAGACAGTAGAGATTAGAAGAATATTTTCTCCAAAAACAAATCAGAAAAATAATTCAGAAAGACCTGGAAAAAGATTTCTAGTTTAACATTTCCTCAGAAGTTAGGTGGGCCAGTATACGGGATGTTACAAAAACATTTGTTTGGGGCATTTTTATTAAACATTATATTAAAGGGACCAACAAGTTCAAATGAATGATAAAAATTACACAGAAGAAATATAGCATATAAAAACCTGAAACCCTCAAAAACTGGAAATGATAGAATTTTTAAAATCGCAGTTGGAATTAAGAAGAGTATATACAATCAAAAAGTATGTTAAACTATACTAGACATTGGTGTTTTGAGTTTGATAACAGTCAAAAGTTCTAGTGAAGAACTTGGCTAGACAACTGAAAAACAGAAGAGTCGTCTTAGTGATAAATAATAAAAAATGTGCCAAGGCAAAAATATCACAAATGAATGTAAGTTGTTTTAGCAGAAATTTTATGCCTCAGAGAACCCACGTGATAATCTTTCTGAACGTTTTTTGTTTAGTATTCATAAGGCCCCACTTATTTTGATTTTATTTATTTATTTATTTTCATTTATAGTCTGCCTTGCACACTGGGAATCAGGGCAGATTACAATAATACTATTAGCTATTTAAAAACTTGAAAATAACAAATTGCCCATCACAGATGGCCTGAAACCAGAGTTTTATAAAGGTTCACGCATGAAATCAAGAATACTTGGACTATGGTCGTGCATGTGGATACTTCCTCTAAAAAACTGCCCAGAGAAAAAGCTTGAAAAACAGGGTTTCTCACCTGTAACTGTTGATCGTCGAGTCTCTTCTGTGCAGACACACATTGGGACTGCGCAGGCGCAGGCCAGCCGCGGAAAAGATTTTTCTAGCTCTAAGAGATGTGAGGGGGACGTTCGGATCCACCGCGCATGCGCGCCGGTGTTCCCGCCAATTTTGAATGCATATATATCCGAACGTCCCCGGCATTCCCTCAGTTCACCTGAGCCGCCGGAGAAACAATGGAAGAAACCAAGCACTCACAGCGGGGCAGGCGGGAGGGAATGTGTGTCTGCACAGAAGAGACTCGACGATCAACAGTTACAGGTGAGAAACCCTGTTTATCGTCTTCGTCCTTCTGTGCAGCCCCACATTGGGAGAGTAACTAGCATCTCACCAATGGGGGCGGGTGTGAGTGTCTACTTGAACAAGGACTGCAGGACAGCTGTGCCCACAGCCGAGTCACGTCGTGCATGCACATCCACAGAATAGTGCTTGATGAAAGTGTCTGCAGTGGACCATGTCGCAGCTTGGCAGACGTCCCGGAGCGGCACTCCTCGTAGGAAGGCAGCAGAAGCAGCTTGCGCTCGAGTGGAATGAGCGGTAACCAACAAGGGACACTGGACTCCAGCATGCTGATAGCAAAGTTTAATCGTAGACACAATCCAGCGAGAGATGGACTGGGCAGAAGCAGGTGAGCCCTTGCGAGGGCCAGAGTAACACACAAACAGGGCAGGAGACTTCCTGAAACATTTGGTGCGGTGTAAATAAAACAATAAAGCACGCTTTACATCCAATGTGTGTAGTGCTCGTTCCCCTGGGGATGAAGGTGTTGGAAAAAAGGAAGGGAGGAACACCTTTTGCTGTAGGTGAAACCTTGAGACTACCTTGGGCAGAAACTCCATGCTAGTGTGGAGCATGACAGTACCAGGGAAAAACTGCAGGAAGGGAGGGTCACACCGCAGGGCAGACAGCTCCCCAACACGCCTAGAGGACGTGATTGCCACCAGGAAAGCCACCTTCTGAGTGAGCAAAGGCAGGGGACAAGAAGATAGAGGCTCAAAGGGCTGGAGCATCAGCTGGGAGAGAACCAGGGAGAGACTCCATTGTGGAATGGGATGGGCCCTAGGAGGGAAGGTCTTGAACAGGCCCTTCAGGAACTGCTTGGAAAGCCAGTGAGTAAAAACTGTCTTCCCATCAATCTGCTCATGGAAGGCAGAGATTGCAGCCATGTGGACCTTAATACTGGAAAACGCAAGGCCCTGGGAGCAGAGATCCAGGAGGTAGTCCAGGATGACAGGGAGCGGGCAACTAAAGGGAGAAACCCCCTTTGGGGCCAACCACCGGGAAAAACGTGACCACTTCCTCTGGTAGGACAACCTGGTGGACGGTTTCCAGGCATTCAAGATCACCCCAAGCACCCCAGAAGAGAGGTTCATTCCCGGTTGCCCAGAAGCCAGGCAGCCAGATTCAGTACAGCCACATCGTGATGCCACACCCCGTCCCTGGTTAAGAGGTCCGGGGCGTGAGGCAGGGGGAGGCATCGCCCCTGGGACAGGGAGAGCAAAAGGGGGAACCAATCCTGGCGAGGCCACCGAGGGGCAACGAGGATACAGCGGGTTCGGTAGGCCCTGACCCTGGAAAGAACCTTGTACAGGAGCGGAAAGGGCGGGAAGGCATAAAAGAGCCCTGGGGACCAAGGTATTTGGAAGGCATCCCCTAGGGAGTGGCGGCCAATGCCGGCCCGGGAGCAGAACAGCGGGGCCTGTTTGTTGCGGGCAGTGGCGAAGAGGTCGACCAACGGCGTGCCCCATGTGCGGAAAACCTGGTCGAGGTAAACCCTGTTTAGGGACCACTCGTGCTGAGGCAGAAACACCCTGCTCAGCGCATCCGCCGAGGTGTTGAGATCCCCGGCAATGTGCACGGCTCTGGGAAGGACGTTGTTGACCATGGCCCAATTCCATAGAGTTGTTGCCTCCTTGCAGAGCTTGAGCGAGACCGTCCCTCCCTGCTTGTTGAGGTAGTAGCAGGCCGTGGTATTGTCCGACAGGACCTGAACCCTCCTGTTCCGAATGGCATCTGCAAAAGAAGCGAGGGAGTAACGGATCGCCCTAAGCTCAAAAAGGTTGATATGCATGGATGCCTCAGATGGGGACCAGATGCCCTGAGCCGAAAGCTGTCCACAGCGCCCCCCCCATCCCAAGTTGGAGGCATCGGTATAAACCGTGACCTCGGCTAGGAAGGGGCCGAAAGGACAACCTTCAGACAGGTTCCCAGGGACAGTCCACCAGGCCAGAGAGCGCAGCACCACCCTGGGGATGGAAAACCTCTGGTGCTGACCCATGGTGAGGGGGTTGTACCTCCGGACAAACCAGTTTTGCAGAGGCCTCATACGCAGGCGCGCAAAGAAAACCACCCCTGTGGTGGAGGCCATAAGGCCCAACAGTGTCTGAATCAAAAGGGCCGTCTGATACCGGCAATGCATAAAATGCCGGGCCAAAGCGGAAAGCCTGGCCAACCGGTCAGGGGGCAGGTAGGCTCTACCCAGCAGGGAATTGAAATGGACCCCAATAAACCTAATGGCCATGCCTGGGGTCAGGATAGACTTATCCCCATTAACCACCAAGCCCAGCCTAGCCAGCACGGACAAAGTGAGGGCAATATGGGCCTGGAGAGAGTCAGGCGAGGGTCCCACCAGGAGCCAGTCATCCAAGTACGGGTAGATAAAGCAACCCTGGGACCGCAGGTATGCCACTACGGTGGCCATGCACTTTGTGAAGACTCTGGGTGCAGAGGCTAGCCCGAAGGGCAACACTGTATATTCATACACAGAATTCCCATACACAAACCGCAGGTATTTCCTGTGGCCCTCAAATATAGAAATGTGGAAGTAGGCATCCTTCAGGTCTAGAATGGCCAGCCAGACGCCCACTTCCAGGAGTTCCATGACTCGCGCCAGGGTCAGCATGCGAAACTTCTCAGCCTTCAAATAACCATTGAGACCCCGAAGGTCTAAGATGGGCCGGGAACCTCCACCCTTCTTATCCACAAGGAAGTATCTGGAATAAAATCCCCAGGGGGAAGTAGAGACATTGACCACCCGGACAGCACCTTTGGTAACCAACTCCATAACATTATTGTGTAACACAACATCACAACATGGAGAACAACGGGGAGGGAGAGAGAGAGGGGGTGCATCCGTAAACATTAACTTGTAACCATGGGCCACAATGGACAGGACCCAAGCGTCAGAAGTAACACGTTGCCAACAGGGCAAAAAAGGTCGAAGCCTGTCCAGAAACTGGGCAGCAGAGGAAGCACCCTCGGAGGCCAACGGGGGAGCGTTCAGGCGCAGTCAGAAGACCGAGGGCTTCTGCGCCGAGGTCGAAGGCTTGGGCGAAGAGGGCTGTTGCCTGCCCTTGGACCGGCCGGAGCGCCTGGAAGGGTGACGCTGCTGGGCAGAGTAGGATCGGTGACCGTAGGACTGGCCCGAGAAGAAGCGCCCTTGACGCTGCTGGTAAGGCTGGTAAGGGGTCTGGTAGGATCGGAACCGACCATAGCGATACCTCGGACCCGACGACTGGGCTGAGGGGGCGACCCCGAGGGACTTGGCCGTCTGCTGATTCTTCTTCATCAGGGAGAGGGACTCATCCGTCTTCTCCGAGAAGAGCTGGGGCCCCTCGAACGGGAAGTCCTCCACCTTCGCCTTCTTCTCTGGAGGCAGGGCCGTGGACCGGAGCCAGGCGTGCCGACGCAGGACCACCGAAGTTGCCATCGCTCGCGCTGCAGAGTCGGCGGCGTCCTTGCCAGCTGTCATTTGCTGTTTTGACAGCTTCACGGCCTCGGCTTGGAGGGCCTTAACCAGGTGGCGGCGATCCTCCGGGAGGTCGGAGAGGTAAGAAGACAGCCTCTTCCACAGGAATAGATTATAGGATCCCATTATGGCCTGGAAGTTGGCAATACGGAATCCCAGAGACGCGGATGAGTAGAGTTTCCTGCCCACGCCATCCAGCTTCCTGCCTTCCCGGTCCGCCGGGGCCGACGAGGAACCGGAACGGAACCGAGCCTGACCCTCCTCAGCCACGATCGACGAGGGTTTCGGGTGATTGAAGAGGTACGGGCAATCATCTTGCTTTAAACGGTAGTACCGTTCCACCTTCTTTGCCGTCGCGGACAGGGACGCCGGCGTCTGCCAGAGCGCGAGAGCGTTATCAACAAAATCCTCCACAGGGGGAAACGCCACCGACGCGGGGGACCCGGAATACAGCGCCTCCAGCAGCCTACTCTTGGGCTTGGAGGTCGTGGAGGAGACGTCTATCTCCAGCGCGGCGGCCATCCGCACCATTTGTTCGGAGAATAGCCTGTAATCGTCATTCGGGGACGATGAGCGGGGCCCACCCACGGTGTCATCCGGGGAAGGATCCGAGGCCGCGTCTGAAGAGCACTCCGACGGTGACGCCAGACCTTCATCATCCTCGGAATCCGAAAACTCCGGCGAGGTTTGCGTCGGAACCGAAGACCGGTGAGCGGCCGGGGCCGACGGATAAGTTGCAGGAACCGGCGGTCGCAGAGGCAAGCCCGGAGGTGGAGGAGCGGGTGCTGGGAGCCCGACTGGCTGAGCCGGAACGGAGACCATCGGAACCGACGGATGTTGCAGGAAGGGCAGCGACTGCTGGAACCACGCCACAAAATCCTGCCAGGAGGTCATGTTCCCAACCCCCGCGACCGGTTGGCAAGGGGGCAGAGGAGCAGGCACCAGGGCAGGCCAGCGAAGAGGCATCGGAACCGACGAGGTAGACGGCAGTGGAACGGAGGCCTCTGAAGGCGCCGGGGCGGACGGCAGGGAGCGCTCAAAAGATTGGAACGGATCCGGGAAAGGCGGAAACGGCACAAATTCCTCGGGAACCGACGGAGGAGGCGTGCAAGGAGGCGACGGGGTGTGGAGACTCACCACATCGTCGGGTATCAGGACTGGTTCGGTCGGAGAACCAGGCAGCACAGTCGGAGCTGGGGACAACGCACGGTCCTTGGCCCTCGACTTCGCCTTGGCCTTCTTGGACGGGGGTTCCGAAACAGCCTCCGGAACCGAAGGCTTGGAGGAGGACTTCGGCTTGGGAGCGGAACGCTTCTTGGCCTTCCGGCTCGAAGGACGATCCCCGGAACCGGAATCAGGTCGGGCCTCCGGAACGGGTTGCCCCGTCGGTTCCGAGGGGAGCGGCTCTGGCGACTTACGAGACGGCGCCGGTGACGGAGCGGCGGAGCGCGGCCTATCTCCCGAAGAGCCTGACGGCTTGGGGGGGAGAAGGTTGGCATCCCACAAGAAGGCACGGAGCCTGGCCTTCCGATCACTCCTTGCCTTCGGAGTGAAGGACATACAAATGGAGCAGCGCTCGACAACATGCCCCTCGCCCAGGCAGATGAGGCAGAGCTCATGGCCGTCCGAATGGGTCATCTTAGTGCCGCATTTATGACACTTTTTAAACAAAGATGTCTGCGACATAATGAACGGTATCTCCCGACAGATGACAAGGGGAAAATACCGACCAGCAGAAGAAAGGATCCAAAACTCCGAAGAGACGCTTGAAACGAACGCTAGACAATAGAACCTTTTCGACGGCGGCGAAAAAGGAACTGAGGGAATGCCGGGGACGTTCGGATATATATGCATTCAAAATTGGCGGGAACACCGGCGCGCATGCGCGGTGGATCCGAACGTCCCCCTCACATCTCTTAGAGCTAGAAAAATCTTTTCCGCGGCTGGCCTGCGCCTGCGCAGTCCCAATGTGGGGCTGCACAGAAGGACGAAGACGATCTCCCTGAGTCCCATCACCCATTATCACTCTTGAACCAAGATTTCAAGATCTGGATCTCAATTGTAGCCAACCGGCTGGTTGTATCTTTTTGAAGTATACAGATAAAGATGAGACTGGTTTTTTAAATTTGAAAATGTCATTTAATATTGAGAGACTAGTAAATATTATTAATTTGGTTAAACAAGTTATTTTTAATGCTTTTACCCTGCCTTTCTCCTGCAAGGCCACCAGAACTACCAGAGAGAAAACTCTCGGGAGAAAACAACCACAACCTTGTAACTTATCACAATTATTTCAAAAGCACAATGTGCTATAATCATA
This sequence comes from Eublepharis macularius, assembly GCF_028583425.1. Classification (NCBI taxonomy): domain Eukaryota; kingdom Metazoa; phylum Chordata; class Lepidosauria; order Squamata; family Eublepharidae; genus Eublepharis; species Eublepharis macularius. Next base: position 91,037,947 of record NC_072800.1, on the reverse strand, counting down.
CATCAAATTCATATCCAATAAATATATATCCATATACAATCATTCATATACATATACAAGAATAACCCAAACAAGACGGGCAATAAATTGAATGAATGAATGATTGTATATGGATATATGTTTATTGGATATGAATTTGATGTATGATTATAGCAAATTGCACTTTTGAAATAATACATTCTAAATTAACATTATAATAAAGAGCACTAAAAATTTCACATTATATGATCAAATAGGTCCTAGAGTTTTCCGCAGACAAAATTCTTTCAGGGTCTTAAGAGGGCAGGGCTTAGCAGTTCTTTCGTCAGCCCTGGCTGTAGCTCTATCCTTTCTGGCAGCAATAGGCTCCTTGAGGCAGGTGTTGTTATATTGCTCTAGACAAATAGGATAGCAGGGCTGAGCACTGCAGTCTCTCTTCCCTCTGGAATCAATCTTTAGATGCCAAAGTCATTTGACTGAGTGGAATGGTGGTATTTGTCTCTTGTACTGAAACACATTGATTGTGGTGGTAAATTTAGAGAGTGGACATCATTAATGTATCATGACCCTGTAGAAACAGACTCAGTTCATGGCTGCAGTTCAAAAAAGTTTGGATTAGCCTGTGGCCCAAAATAAGGAAGGGTATTTGATATCTACAATTTTTCTAAAACTGTTAGTTACAGCAATTCGATAAAGGTGTACAAAGCATATGGCTAGGTTCAATAAACTGTGCATACGTGTTATGTGACATCAGGTTGGTTCAATTTTGGCCCCAAAACAGGTCAGAATTAGCCCCACACAAAGCAGGGGAGCATTCCCGTGGGTGGCGTGATAACGTCACTTTCCAGAAGTGACATCATTGCCCCTCTCTGGGAGTGTGCAGGTGCAAAGGTCACACGTAAGAAGATCCCAACAGGTTTGATATAATTTATAAATTATAAATTTGATATGATTTATAAATTGTATGGAAAATCCATTTTTTCATTTTGCTTGGGTTTTTTATGGTAGTGGTTTTATGTAGAAACAAAAATCTTTTATTCAAAAACATGGGGTTTACGCACAGTACATCCTCACTTACTTGGGTGGAAAGTTGGCATAAAAATGTTTTAAATAAAATAAAATAAAAACATAGTTTGAACTATCGGGGCCAGTGTAGTTATGCAATTACCTAATTTGTTCAGACAAAAAGAGTCAGAGTCTGACTCGCGAAAGCTTATAATCTGAAAAACTTGTTGGTCTCTAAGGTGCCACTGGACTCAAATTCTGCTGTTCTACTGTGAACCAACACAGCTACCCACCTAAGTTACACAGAGCGAGTCACTGCAATCAAAAGGATGAGACAGCCTATCAACAATGCAATAGGATTTGTGTTGTATAAATCTGGAATCAAACAGAAATCTGTAAACGGAACTGAAGCGAAAACAGAAGTATTGACATATGTTAAACGATGCAAAAATTACTAGGGTCCTACTTACAAAAAACCTTGACCTGGGTATCCCAGGTGAGCCTGATCTCATCAGATTTTAGAAGCTAAGCAGGGTCTGCCTTGATTAGTAATTGGATGGGCCTCCAATGAAGGCCAGGGTTGCAGCAGGCGGCGATGGCAAACACCTCTTATTGGGCTCTTGCCATGAAAACCCCTCCAGAGGTCGCCATAGATCAGCTATGACTTGAGGGCACTCTCCATCACCACACTTACAACAACAGGCAGCAGGAGCCATACATATTGCACCAAACCTTGACCCAAGTAGCTTTCTAAATCATTCTGTACAATACAATCCCAATTGCCTCTGTCATTGGTTTCACTGAACATATTTGTGATGTTATATAATGACCATTCATCTTCACAATTTTAGCAATGTCAAATGTCATAATTCATAATTTTAGCAACGTTAAATGTCATAATTTCAACCCTCCCAGGCTGTGTTTTCCTCTGTCTTCTTACTCGAGGAACTAGTCAGTGTGTTGAATCTTAAGTACACCCTCGTTACTTACTCTCACTTTAGCCTGCATAGCAGTATTGTCCAGTGGTTAGAGTATCAGACTAGGACCTAGGAAACCTAGTTTGAATTCCCGTTCTGCCATGGAAGCTGGCTGGGTAATCTTGGCCGAGTCCCCCCCCCCCTCCGTCAGCCGAACCCACCTCACAGGTAGGGTTGCCAGGCTCCAGGTAGTGGCTGGAGATCTCCCGGAATTACAACTGGTCTCCAGGCCACAGAGATCAGTTCACCTGGAGAAAATGGCTACTTTGGGGGGTGGACTCTATGGAATTATGCCATGCCAAGGTCCTTTCCCTCCCCAAACCCCACTTTCTCCAGGTTTCTCCCTCCAGCTCTCCAGGAATTTCCCAACTTGGAGCTGGCAACCCTACTCACAGGGTTGTCGTGAGGATAAAATAGAGGAATGGAGAAGGATGTAAGCCACCTTGGTTCCCCATTGGGGAGAAAGACGGGATAGAAATACAGTAAATTAATAATTGTAGCAAGAAAACAAAGGAAACAGCCTCATCGCTTAGGGAAACAGTGTTGCCAGCTCCAGGTTAGGAAATTCCTGCAGATTTGGGAGGGGGGGCCTGGAGAGGGTAGGATTTGGGGACAGGCATAATGCCACACAGTCCGCCCTCTAAAGCAGCCATTCTCTCCAGGTGACCCGATCTCCAGCCACCACCTGGAGGCTGGCAACAGTAGAAACAGTGGAAGCACTGAGGTAAAAAAGGCAGCGAGCCCCGCCCCTAAGTTCTAGGGGGTGGAGCCAAAAGCGGCGCCTCGAGGAGCCAGGCCCCGCCTCTTCTGCTCCCTCCCGCGCGCAGCTCCTGCCGTTCTACTGCGCGCGAGCAGGGCCGCTAACGGCGCTCAACGGCCTCGCCATCCCCCAGCCGCGGAACGCGCGTGCGCCCCCTCCCTTCCCCTAAGCGTTCTAACGGTCGTTATGACGCGAGTTGCTCTCTCCCCTCAGTTGTTCTCTTTTCTCCTCACTTTTTTTTTTATTATTGCTCTTCGCTCCTCCTCCTCCCTTCAGCCGCGCCCCCCTTTCCGCACGCATGCGCCTGCCTGCCTCGCGCCCGCTGCTCCCCCTTTAACCGTTCCTCCGCGCCCCCCTCCTTTTTTCCACCCTTACCCGGCGTGCTTTGCGCGGTCCCTGGCACTGACGTGGCCGCCGGGAGCCGCCATCTTGTGTGCCTGGGCGCAGAGCAGCCAGTGAGGCGGAGGGACGCGCGGAAGGCCAGGCCAGGAAGGAGAGCAGGCGGGGAGGGGGGGAAGACGACGCACGCCCGGCCGCACCGAGACGCCTCCCGGTAAGAGCCCCCCACCCCCCGAAGGCCTTCCCCTCCTCGGCGGGTGGGGGGGAGCCGCCGAAGAAGCGAGGAAGGAGCCCTTCCCTCGCCTGGGCCCGGGCGGGCCTAGTCCGGCGCCAGCCGAGGGAGGAGGAGGAGGCCCGAGCGCAGGCCCCGCTCGCCTCCTCCCGCCGCCAGTTGGGAGTGGGGAGGGAAGGAGGCCCAAAGGCCGCATTGCAGGCTCGGCCTCCCCTGAGGGGAGGGAGGGAGGGGAGAGGACGAGGCCGCGCTGAGAGGCCGCTGTGGGGCGAGGGGGGTTGTCTCTTCGAGGAGCGCCCCCTCCCCCTTTCCCTCCAGCAAAAAAATGCTTTCTCTGTATAGTTTCAGCTTAGGAAGAGGCCCGTCAGAGGCTGCGGACTGCGAAAGTCTGCCGAAAGATCCACCCCCAGTTTCAATGAGTGTTTCAGCCTGGCCGCCGAAGCAGGAGAAAAGGCCAAGAGGCCAGTCAGGCTTGGATTGAATAGGGACTATGAATGGTTATCTCATTATCAGCAGTAACTGATTTCATTATCAGAAGCTACTGACTGCATCTACTCCCCCCTCCCCTCTCCACCTATATATCTGACCAGTTTCTTCTTACCCTCCATGCATCTGAAGAAGAGAGCTGTGGTTCTATAAAGCTTATGCCACAATAAAGTTGGTTAGTCTTAAAGGTGCGACTGGACTCTTTTCTATTTTGCTGCTACAGACAAACATGGCCTACTCCTGGATCTATGACCAGGAGGCCAGTAGCACCTCTAAGACTCACAAGATGTGTGGTAGGGGATGAGCTTTTATGAGTCACAGCTCACTTCTTCAGATACAGCTAGAACATTAGCTGTATCTGAAGAAGTCAGCTGTGGCTCACGAAAGCATGTCCCCTTCCACAAATTTTATAAGTCTTATAGTTTCTGCTGGACTCAAGATATTCATGGTGTAAGCTTTCGTGAATCACACCTCACTACTTCAGATCATGCCCTTCATGCTCTGCCCCAAATTTTGTTAGTCTTATGGGTGATACTGGACTCTTGCTCTTTTCTACTACAGCTACAGATGAACATGGCTACCCATCTTGATCTGCCCTCTGAAAGAGATTGTCACCACTTACTCAAAATTGTAGCAACAGAACAGCAGGATTTTCGTTCAGTGGCACCTTGAAAACCAACAAGCTTGTCAGTGTATAAGAGTCACAGCTCCCTTCTTCAGATACAAGGAGGAAACACTAGTATCTGATGAAGAGAGCATTGACTCTCAAAAGCTTATGCCCTGGAAGCCTGGATGGTTTCTGAGGTGCCACTGGGCTCCAGTCCTGCTGTTTCTCTGTATAGCTGATCTATCGGAGGCCACCCTTTTTCTTGAGGCCTCCTTGGCCCTACTTGCCTTCTTTCCCCTGTCTTTCTTTTTAAATAAGTGTTTCAGTCTGTCTGCTGTGGCTCCTTCTTACGGTAGGAGGGTGCTTCCTCCACACCCTCGTTTAATCACCATTTTTAAGTTGCTGTCTTTTCTCCCCCCCCCCCCACTGAAACAGGGGCTGGCGGTTTTTGCCCCTAACCTGGGACTGTCTTGACACACCTTTTCAAAGCAAGTTTGCCTCTCGTTCAGCGTTTTAAACAATATATGGGAGTGGGTGGGTGTACACAGAGGAACGATTGTTTGATCTGCTCTTAAAAGAGAGGCTCTCTTTTGACCACTCAGTACTTTGGGAGTGGGGGTGTCGCTTGGTTGCTTAAATGAGCTGTGGAAGTGCTGTTGAAACACAATGGGGGGGGGGCTGTTTGGTAAGTGGATGGTTAGTATCCACTTTAGTCTTTCCCTGAAATTGGGCTCGAGGTTGGAGATGGCAGGGTGGGGAAAGGAATTTTGCTCGCTTAGTCACACAGTGGTGACTTCATCAGCAGGACAAAAAAGTTACGCAAGTGCAGGATCTCATGTGTGAAATGGCTGAGGAGGGAAGCCCTTCTCCAGTTACAGCCTTGGGGATTCTTTTTCTGGGGGCTTTCGCAAACACAGCCCTGTGGAGCAAAGCAATCTTCATATACCGGTTTCATAGCTTTTAAAAAGATATATGTATAGCTATATGTATATCTAGTGTAATATTGACAGCTCTGCATTCATTGGCACTGATTGTCTCTGCAGCTAGAGGCAGCCAGATGCACTCCACTGGCAAGGATCCATCCTCTTTTATTTTTAGCTAATATTGTTTCAATGGAAAGATATATTACTGTATTGCTTTAGGTCACCAGCCTGTATGGCTAAGACAGAGCTCTCGAGAATTGATTAGGCAGTGAGAAATAACAAAGTATCCCAGTGCCTGGAAGCGGTGATTTCTCTTCTTGGTCTCTATAGCTAAATCTCTGTGGCAAAGAGTGCCATTTGATCACCTGGTCATCTCTTGTTTAATTTTTGCCGTCTTGCCTTTGACAGTCTGACTGTAAAATAACTTGAGTATGCAATAGCAGTGTTAGGATTTTAGTTTCAATAAGCAAGTGCATGGTAACAGCTGTTCATGTGCTTATTGTTTGTAATATTTTTGTCAGATTTTGCTTTCCAGAGATTCCCTTCCCTCTCATTTCTTCTACAAACCTTGAAGGGTACATCTTTTAGTCAGCTTGCACATTTTCATTTTAAGCTTGATAAAAGTAAGTTTCATTGAAGTCAATAAAACATGCTTTCAAAACAATCTATTGGATGATGTGGTGGTGTTGGCTACTGATTGGTCAAATATTAGTCCAATATTTTAATGTTCTCCTAAGTAAAGTTAATATGGTGAGACGCTTTAATGATAGATTTATTGTATATGCTCATAAAACAAATTAGTCACATCATGGACCAGTGAAATTAACTTTGAAGTGATATATGGAAGTCTGTCTTCTGTATTCTTGTTGGGAGATCAAGCGTGCCACCTATACATTGGCATTCTTGACTTTGTAGGCTACATGACCATGGTAAATTGACCAATGTGCCAACCCTTAAAATGGAGTATTTTGAAAAAGCTAGATTCGGGAAGTATTACTGAGCATATAGTGTACATGCAGACTTAATACAATGTGAAGAATAAGGAAGGATCCAGATTAGAGAAGTTGAGATAGTACTCTCATTTCCCAACCATTTCAGCTGCGCTTCTCCCTTCCTCCTCTGTTGAGCACCTATTTGCTGCTTTATCAAAAATTTACAAGGCATGGTGTGGGAATCATAAGGGGGAAAGCTCCCATGCCCTTCTACTTTGAAAATGTTAAGATTACAAGAGTGCTAGGGGCCTGTGTCTTCCTTTCCATAGAGAAAAGGTAGATGCAGTTTGGGGCTTGTGCGTTGTTCATCATAACAATTGCTGTATACACTTGATGAACAAATGGCAAATTGAAATGGTACTATTGTATAGACCATATTCCTGAACTCGTAGCTTTGTCAGTGCAGTACTTTCCTGGGCGTGTGCTTTGTAACAACAGGATTGAGTCTTGTCCTTTCCACATTTCTGCATCCTTGCTTCTTCTGACTGGCTTCTTTAGGTGTATCTGCTATGCAACTTGTTTCCAGAAGGAAAAAACTGAGTTGAAGGTAGAGGCTGGGCTGGCTGTGCCCTTTTGGTTTGGGGTTTGGATATCTCTAGATGAAACAGAGTAAGGAAAATGATGGTAGTCATGTTGATTCACATACGTAACCTTTAACATCGTTGAACTGTATGCAGTGAATCAGCAAATGAAACAAATCAGCAAATGAGTTGTATGTAACATTGATGTTTCAAGGAAGAACACGCTTGCTATAGTACATTATGCCTATTGTGCAATCTTCAGGGAAGTATCAGCTTACACTGAAGCATGAAGTTGTATTTGCCATTGTTTTAAAGGTTTCGTGGCTTATAAAATTAACCAACCCTCAATATTTGTCTTTGACCTTGCCTGTTGTCTTATCTCGCTACAAAGTTCCTGGGTTGAATAAGCCTATCTAAAAGCTTTACTTGAAAACATTGTCTTAAGGACAGTAAAAATGTCACCTATGGAAACTACTGGAGTTCCTTTAAACCTCATGCAGCACTGGTTTTATGAATACTGTCTTACAGATTTTTAAAGAGATGTGCTTTTAACCCCAAATCCTGTAACAAGATGTACATTGCTTTTTTGCTAATTGTTTCTAAGTTCATAAGCTCCTGAATTGCAACTTTAGTAGAATTTTGACTTTTAGGTTTTGCCTGAAGAAGCCAGTAGTATGTAAGTAGTCCCTAAACACTTTTATTCCTTACCATTGATGTGGCTTTTATGGGAAAATTTTCTAATTCAGATTTAAACAATTTAAATGTTAGCAAAAGAAGACAAATATGCCATGTGCAGACACGCAGGCTCATCCATAATTCATATCCCATATTTAGACCATCTAACGGGATTGATTAGTAGCAGAAAACCCTAGGCCTTTATAGGTAAACTGACTATATTTATATATGTGGGGCAGATTTTTTTCCCATGGAGAAATATAACCACATATATACTGCCTTCTAGACTGATTAGTGCCCCACCTAGAGCAGTAAACAAGTTAGTGTTATTATCCCATAATACAGCTGGGGAGCTGGAGGTGAGAGGAGTGGCTTACCCAAGGCCACCTGCTGAGCTCATGGCAGTAGTGGAATTTGAACCAGCAGAATGCTGATTTGCAACCCAACCACTTAACCACTGAATTTGGGAAATTTTCTGCCCTATATCACTGTGTAATACTATATCCAAAGTACAAAAACAGCACACACCTTTCTTACTATTTGGTGACAGCAGTGAGTTTAGTGTAAGAATCTGCTATGATTCGGGGATCCAGCTTCTGACCTTCAATGGGGCACTACTTATGCCCGTGTCAAAAGCTAGGAGTGTGGGAGTTATTCTGGATGCCTCCTTATCAATGGAGACCCCGATTACAACCGTTGCCAGGTCTGCCTTTTTCCCCCTGCGGCAGGTCAGGCAACTTTCCCCCTACCTTTCAACCCATGGCCTAACGACAGTGATCCAGGCAATGGTCACCTCCAGATTGGACTACTGTGACTCGTTCTACTCAGGGCTTCCCTTGGGCCTGATTTGGAAATTACAGCCGGTCCTGAATGCAGCCACGTACATCCATACAGATACTCCATATAGGGTGCATATAACTCCAGTTCTACAGCAGCTACACTGGTTCCCCGTGGAGTTCCAGATCAGATTCAAGGTTTTGGTTTTAGTCTATAAAGGCCTTAGTGGACTGGGACCAGCAGGACCGCCTGTCTCCATATGTTCCCCAGAGGGTGCTCTGATCAGCTGATAAAAACTTGCTGGTGGTCCCTGGCCCTAGGAAGGCTCGCCTGGCCTCGACCAGAGGCGGGGCCTTTTTGGTCCTGGCACCAACCTGGTGGAACTCTCTGTTGAGACTTGGGCCCAACAAGATGTATTATCTTTTCACCAGACCTGTAAGACAGAATGTACTGCCAGGCATATGGTTGAGGCTGGGCCATGGATGAGCCTTCCCACCAGCCACCTGGGGAGGGGGAATATAACCCCCATCCCATTTTCTTCTTTTTCTATCTGCTAGACAATTGCTGTTCCTCACCTTCCACCCATAGAAATATTTTAGAAATGTTTTATTGGGGCTGAGTAATATAGGCTGCTGCTTAGAGCTGTTCTTTACTACTGAACTGTGTTTTTATGGTTTTAAATGGAAATTTTCATGTAAATGTTGTTATCCACTTTGAGCCCGCTCACAGACTGGACTGTAAGGATGATGATGATGAAGTTTAGGCCTTTGTTCTGTTTGACCTTTTAGGCCTTTTGACAGACCTACATGGAAGATTGGTCATTTTGCTAGGCTTGCTGTAGCACTAAGAATAAACTGGCTTGTTTTTCTTTATTAATTACTTGGTTAGGTCTGGTTGTCCACATTTTACAAAAATCCATTGTGCACTGGTTCCAAGGAACTACAAAGAACATGCAGCCCAAATTGCTGGAAGGAACAAAATCCATGAGTAACCAAGTCTGTGTGAACTTAAAGATTAATGATTTTATTGTGCTGTATGCATTTCTCAGTCAGTGTGCTTTTACTCACAAAAGCTTCTGCCTCAAATTTGTTCACCTTTAAAGTGCTAGAAGGCTTCTGCATACAAAATCTGTGTTTACCCTGCTGAAATAATTCCTGAATGCATTTCTTACTTTGATTTCAACAGGATGAAATTTAAATACAATATTATCCTGAGCAGCTTGCTTATCATATCACTGGGAGCATTATTTCTATTTTTATTATCTCTCATAGGAGTCTTTAGCCTCCTCTTTTTAAAAACAAGTGCTGGCTACAGATGAAAATGAAGTTCAATTACAAGTATTTGGAGAGATTCTTTTTACTGAGCTGCAGAGAAGTTAGCCGTGTTAGTCTGTGGTAGCAAAATCAAAAAGAGTCCAGTAGCACCTTTAAGACTAACCAATTTTATTTTAGCATAAACTTGATTCTCGAAAGCTTATGCTAAAATAAAATTGGTTAGTCTTAAAGGTGCTACTGGACTCTTTTTGATTTTTACTGAGCTGAAAACATTGCATTATCTGGTGTATCTGATCAGAAATTCTCAAGCTGTATGGCCTTCAGACTAGTGTTTTTCCACTTCCAGCTACAGTAGCTGTTTCTCCCCTCTCCTCCCTTTTATTCAGTATTCTTTCTTGTTATCTGAAAAATTCTAATGTTATTGCTTGTTAGTAATTTTTTCTGGAGATGTGCCAATTTTCTTTCTCATCTGTTCCCAGATGTTCTCAGATGATATTGATGCTTCCACTATTTTAAAAATCTAATCACACAATTTACAGTAAAAACACTTGTGTAGTTTTGTATACCAAGTTGAGAAGTAGTACTGTTTGATATTTAAGCAGTTTAAAGACTGAAAGCATTTTGCAGTAGGTAAATACTATATATCGTGTTATGACCCTTCTACTTACACTACTGCAGGGCTTGACAAATCCCAGGTAGCCACAGTGCCTAAAATTTTCACTGAGATGCCTAGTATTTTTAGCAATGATTTTATTGTAGTCACTCTCGCTGAGAAGTACGAAACTTATCATTTCACACTGGAATGTTTTGTTGTATACCACCATTCAGTGGTGGTGGATGAATTAATTTTTTAACCAGTTGCTTTCTCTACTGGCTCCAGTATTCAATTAAATGGAGTTTTTAAAGCAGCAATAGAGTTAACAAAAATAGCAGAAAAAGCAGGGTTAGAGTTAGCTTTTTGTTCTAGCAGTGACAACCAAGGCTATTCTTATATTTATGTACAATACTTCTGTCATAGCTTTAATAAAACTGCAAGAAATTGCAAAGAGGTTAGGATTAATAAATATGGTGATAATACTCAACTCTGTGCACTGAAACAAGCGTACTGGCTCCTAAATTTTGGAGCTGGCTCCTAGAGCGAGGCAAGTTGTCAGTGCCTGTCTTACAGGAAAAAGAGTTGAGGCATTTTGCTATGCCGAGAAATGCTGTTAACCCACATGTTAAGTAAAAACTGTTTACTGGCAACAAATAGTTCTGCTCGTTCTAGGTTCTTTACCCTCTACTTCTTCCATATCTACAATCTCCTCTCCAGTGCAGATCCAAAGGTTATGTTAAAGGAGCTGTACAATTATCAAGGTTTGCGTGGAAGGCAAAATGACATGTTGTAGAAGGTGGCTGGCTGCCTGTAAAAGCAGTAGCATTTCATCTTTTGCCTCCAGTGCCTCATGAAAGAACATGTAATGAAATATTTTTGTATTGTCGAGTTGTATTCCCCTTATTGGAGGCGATTCATAATGGAGAGAGATGTCACACATTCTGTTCTGAGAGGAGATGATGTGGAACTACTGCTTTCCTCTATAACATTCAGTGTGAAGGCAGTCTATATGTGGTCCCCTCCTACCTTGACAGCTCATCTAACCCCATAGATCCATGCTATGGTTACATTAAGGCTAGCTATTGTAATGCACTCTATAGAAGTCTGCCTTTAAAGTCGCCTCAAACTCCAGTAGATGCTCAATGCCACACCCTAGTAGAAAATGCATGTCACTGTCATTTTGCAGACACGTCACTGGTTACCAGTCAGTTACTGGTTCATTTCAAACTTCTGGTTATCCCTAAAACCCTTAATGCCTTCGAACCCATGTACCTGTAGGACTGCCTCTCATGCTACACTCTGCTGTGATAGCCTCACTCATCTGAACATAGATGAGGTGTCATGCTGCAAATGGCTATCAGCAACTGCTTGTTCACATGAATCCCGAGTGGTGGCTCCTGTCTTGTGGAAGAGCCTGCCCAAGGAGGTCTGGAAGTCTCGCACACTTCTGTCATTCCAAAGAATGTGCAAAACAGACATTTTCAAGATGGTATCTTTAAAGAGAGATTAGGTCTGTTGTAAAAGGGAATGGTCCAGGAGGGCGTCTTTAGAATGAAATGGGATTGTAGTCCGCTGCAATGACTACTGGAGGTATCACCTTCTTTTGCTACATTCTAATAAATTGTAATCTATTTTCTGTATTGTTCATCGTATACCTTGCCTTAGTTTGTTCATGTTCTCTAATTCTGTAATCCTGTCCTTACTGCTTTGGTTGTCTTATTCTGATTTAATATATCCCATAATTTGCTTCAGTCTCAGTGAGAAATGTTGGACTATAAAGTAAATCCATAAAAGAGTGTTTTCAATTTACTTAAGCATCCCGCTAAAATAATTACATGTATGTGTATTTGCATGTTTCCCCCCATCATTGCACAGTATTGACTATTAAATAGGATTCTGTATCGTAAAAGATTGAATCTTGTACCTAGGAATTTGAAATGTTTTTTTCCTTGTCAGAGCGAATGCTTACGGGATCACTATTTTTGCTTTGAATCAAGAACTTGAATAAATTCAGCTTGGATAAAATACTAACATTAACTCTGCTTGGCTGCTGGGACTTGTTTCTGTTTCTTCCATGCTGTAAGGAATACAGTAATGTTGAGGCAACTGATGTGCTTAATGGGAGAGTGTGTGCTTTAGACACACTGTTACACATGGATCCCTTTCAAAGGATCTGGGATAGCAGTTAGGAAGGACTGTCTGGTAGAGCTGCTGTCAGAATAGACATCACTAGACCAATGGTCCAACATGATCAGCTTTGCTTGTTCAGTTTACGCTTAGCACAGTTCACAGGTGGCTTCTAAAATATGTAGGGGCCCAAGAAAAGGATTTTGCAACTGCAGTATTAAGTTATTGCTGTTATCCTTCCAGGGAACAAGGTATAGACATAGAACAGGTAGGAACCCACAAGAAATTAGATGCTGGAATAAAGCTTGAATCCTCGTGAATGTCATTCCTTGTCTCCTCACCACCACTTCATGGTACAGAGAAGTGGCCTCTTTGTTCAAAAGGTGTGTCTTCAGGAGAATAGTACTGAGCACTGAAAAAGCAGGAAAAATTCAGAAGTTTTGTCAATGATAGAGGAGCTGGTTCCCTTTAGAGATGAGGCAGTGGACAAAGGAAGTTTGAAGGTGCTAGTTCCCTCTCCTCACAATTATTTTGGCAGAAATCCTCATTTTATAAGGACTATCCACAGCCCCCCTGCCTGTAAGCACTACATGTTGGCTGCATGAGTTGTTTGTTCCTTGCTTGCCCAGCACAATTTCACCACCATCCTTCCAGGGATGTTCCCAGCAACTGAGAGATGTACACATGCATAATCCAGGGACAGCTTCTTAGGTTAAAATGGAGATGAAGAGAACAATGTAAGTTACTCCCTGTTGGTGAGAGAGGCAGGCTGTAAGTAAATAAAAGTAAATAAAAATAAGAGTTGGTTATGAGGCTGTTGTAACCGTTCATTATTTTCTATGCAAAGACAGAGAATTTCTTCAGAGGTTTGTAATTCCTATTGAACTGAATGGGTGTGTGTGTGTGTCACCTTTCCTTTTATAAGGAGCGATAGATACCAAACTATATTTCACCATATAAAGCTCGCACCTGTTTGCAGTTTATCGACAACACTAGAGTAAACTGCACACGCTGATAGTTGTTCCTTTATTGTTAAGTATCTTGGGAGGGATGCTGTAAAAAAGAATGTGGTTGAACTGTAGGCATGCTGATCTTCTGCATTGGAAAGGCTATGCTTTTTACTTGAGCAAGCAGAGCTTTTTTTAGAATCTGGAAGCATTCTTAGTTAAAACTAGCAAATCTTTAATTGCTAGATTGCCCACTAATAGAAAACTCAATTCATGTTGTTTTACTGTGCCACAAGCAGTTAACTTACTGTTGATGGCATATGGCCACCAGGGAATGTTCCTGTGGCAACAGCACACATACTGAAAACACTTCTTCACCTAGCTTAGGTGGTGATTTTTTTTTTAAAGGAGGGCAAGTTTACACAGGGACAATAAGGCTAGGGCCGTGATTCTCCTAAGAGAGAAAGAATTGGGTGGGGAATCACAATGAAGGGGAGGGCTAAGATTCTGAGAGTGGCAGAACCGTACTTCCCTCAGGTGCCAAGACAAGTGAATTGAATACTGTTTAATAGCAGACTTTGACTAGCCCACATTTCCCCCCTTTCTAATGCTGGTGTCAGAGAAGCTAATGAGTTAAAGTTTATATGCATCCTTGGACCCAGTAATTGAATTGTCCCTTCTTAGAAGGTTATTTACACCATTCACATTCATCTGACTTTACTGATTCATCAACAGATTGGAGTGGTCCACAGTCATGCCCAAGTGGATCTTCTGATCTATGCTCTGCAATGCAAATGCCTTGGGAAACTGGGCTTGCTGGCCTCTCTTTGGAATAACCGCCACCAAGCTTGTGCTGTTTCTAATCTTGAACATAACACTTCATGCATCTCACAGCATTGTTCTTTGGCTCAAGAAAGGTCACACCGCAATGACTATTAGTCTCTAAAGAGCCACAAGATCGTATTGTCGAAGGCTTTCACGGCCGGAGAACGATGGTTGTTGTGGGTTTTCCGGGCTGTATTGCCGTGGTCTTGGCATTGTAGTTCCTGACGTTTCGCCAGCAGCTGTGGCTGGCATCTTCAGAGGTGTAGCACCAAAAGACAGAGATCTCTCAGTGTCACAGTCTCAGTGTCACAGAGCGATCTCTGTCTTTTGGTGCTACACCTCTGAAGATGCCAGCCACAGCTGCTGGCGAAACGTCAGGAACTACAATGCCAAGACCATGGCAATACAGCCCGGAAAACCCACAACAACCAGCCACAAGATCCTTTATATTATTGAATCAGTAGCCACATAGAATAAGCTTAGAAGGGGTTCACAGTCCTGAAGTTAGAGGAAAGCTGTACTAAAATAATTGCTTGGGAATGGAGAAAAAAATAGAGGCAAGGCAATTAGGAGGGAACAGTATTGAGGAGGACTAGGAATAAACAAGTGGGGGACCTGCAAGGTCTTGTGGGGGCCATTTCATTTCCCCTCCTCCATCATGTCCACTTTCCCTTCTCTGTCCCCCCATGGCCTCTCCTCCTTTTCCTGCTTCTCTCCTTCCCACTGACCTTTGTCTGTCCCCGTCTTCACTTTCCCTCCCTTCTCCCCAGCAGCCTCTCCCTTATGGCCAGAAGTGGCTATAAGAGCCACTTGTATGGGGGGGAACCTGCAAGGGCTTGTGGGGGTACTTAACTTTCCCATGTATCCCCTTCCCCACACTATTTCCTCTTTCCCTCCTGGCAGCCTCCATGTGCTCACTTTGCCCTATGTCTTTCTCTCCTTCAAACCCACTAAACAGCTTACCTTTTATCTGCCCCCATCTATATTCATGTAATTCATATATATACTCTTTCTCAAACGGTGACCCAAAGCAGCATACCTCTTTGCCTCCATATTATCTTCACAACAACCCTGAGAGGTAGGCTGGGCTGAGAATGTGTGACTGGACAAAAATCACCCAGTGAGCTTCTACACGAGGTTGCTAGTTTGAACTTGAGTCTCCCAGATCCTACTGTGAAATACCAACCAGTACATTACACTGGCTTTTGTGGGGTGCAGGGACATTTTTGAACAGTAGCAGGCAGCCAGGTCTGGATGGGTCATGTAAGTCAAGTGGTATCAAGTAGCCCATTATTAGCTTCTTGTTCTGCCCCAATGAGTCTTCCTTCGAGTGCCAAAAAAGCCCTGAAACAGACCCTGCTCCTTCCCCCTGCTTTTTACTGACAAAACCAAGCCTGGAATATTGGCTAAACTGTTATGGGTGCCTAGCAACAGCCACTGAGGGCATCTGGTTAAAGCTATAGATGCTTCAGTGATCATTTTGGGTTTTTTAACACACTCACCAATTTTTTTTTTAGATTTCAGATTTCTCTACAGACCTGGAGCATGTTTTAGGTGTGTAGAAAGATCTGTCTTGTTGGTGCATGGCTCCAATCTCCAGATTTAAATATTCACATATCAGGGCCACTTGGTTATTAGTATATAAGATGAGTTCAAGAATTCACATGGAATGCTGATTGTAGGAGGCATTAAAGAAACTTGGTGAGATAGTATCTTGAGCAGAGGTGTCTAGCCATAGATCGTTGCCAGCAGGTCGCTTAGAGAACCATTTTGTGCACTGTAAACTCAAGTACTTAAATCTTCATAGTCTGATTTGCTAAACATCTTTGTTCTATGAAGCTATCTTGTTGATTATATTCTTTAGTTTTCAAATTAACTGATACTACTGTGGAATTTAATGTAATGTTCCCTCCCCTTAATTTTTGCCTGACGTTGGAGTAGTGTTCTGTTTTTTTTTTTTTCCTCTGTTCCCCAAGTTAGATGTAGGTACTGCAGCAGTTTAGGGGACCTTGAAAGAGACTGGGAAGAGGGAGAATATAAAAATATTTTTATCCCGTAGGGAAGTGCTTCCTTTTGACGTTCTGGTAAACAGGGTTTGTCAAAATTCCCTAGAAAGTTTATGTAAACGTTTTGTAAACAAACTCCTGAAATGCAAATATGATATGCTTAATTAGCCAATACTGTAAATGTAATGTGGAGAAGCATGTTTCAGTAGGAGGAATGTTTACAGGGAGATTGAAGATTGCCCATTGTGAATACTTAAGGCATGCTCATCTTTTTTAGGCATGACCTGATTTGGAATGAAACCTAAACTTAGCGCAAACAGTCTTTTAAAACTGAAATGACTCCTAAGACATATAAAAGACTGCATTTCTTTGTAATGAAAAACCATGGGGGCACCTTTGTCAGTCATCATTAGTGTATCGTTTATGTACTTATTATAGTTTACCAGGGGCCTCAATCTGGCAGCTTATCCTTGGTGTGGTCTGCTGATCCATCTCGAGTTTAGACTAGTAACAACCTGTTATTTGCAATGATCCCAGTACTTTAATAGTTTTTTTATTCCATATAAAGTGGGCATTTATTTTCAATCTCATGGAGTAAATCAGTCTGCCCAGTAATTTACTACCGGGCCTTTCTTCTAGTGTTGATTCTAGGTGAGGCAAAGCATTAATGACAAAGAAATAAGGACAGGCTCTAACAGAACGGGAAGGAGACAGAAGCACCTTCTACTGTTTCTTCCAGCCAGCAGTTTGCAAAATTGGGGTGAGGGGTGGGGAAACAGTCATCCACAGGTTATAAAAGAAACCTTGTTTAGACTTGGGAGCATTAAGTGACCTAAAAATAAGCAATATGGTATTATCATTTTCCAAAATAGTAACAATATTAAGAAAATGTGGCCGCTGAGGTTGTCTGAAGGCTGTAGCATAGTGGTGAAGTCAGCACTTTGCTAGTTTGACTCCCACTACTGCCATGAACTCTACAGGCGGCCTCGGGTGAGCCATTCCTCTCAGCCCCAGCTGTCTTGTAGGGATAATGGTAACACTGAC
Source organism: Eublepharis macularius (assembly GCF_028583425.1). Classification (NCBI taxonomy): domain Eukaryota; kingdom Metazoa; phylum Chordata; class Lepidosauria; order Squamata; family Eublepharidae; genus Eublepharis; species Eublepharis macularius. The sequence continues at coordinate 91,020,856 of NC_072800.1, read as the reverse complement.
TTTGTTCACCACTTTGACTGAGGCACTACTCTGTCTAGAAGAGCACTATGTAAGTGCAATATTATTATAGTAATGAAAACACTATCTTAAAAAGAGCCATGTGGGATGAGGACTGTGGCAAGGAGAACTGATTGAGTGAAAAAGCTGCCGGGATCCAGTCTATATGGTTTGCTATGGTTTTAGCAGAAAAAATATGTACTTTATTTAGGAAATATTTAAAATTCGATTTATATCTGTTTTTTTCTTGGTGACTTAAATCAACTTTATTTAAATCCATTCTGAGCACAGTAAACTTCCAAATATATTGTCTACCAATTTGTTCTGCTGGTGCCAGCCTGTTTCTCTAATGCAAGGAGTATTCCACCAACACAGGAGCCATTAGCATTGGTAGAAGGGTCTTGAGCCAGTGGAATGTTCTAGAAGGATCCGGGGCATTAGAAGTCTGTTTTGACTATATTGTGCCATAGTATCCTCTTTACAGTGTCATGTTGCTATGATGCTTAATTCATAGCTTCTTGAAGTTCCAAACGATCTAATGTGGCAGTGAAGTACGTTCCTGTATAAAACTTCTGCTAAGTAAACCCTAAAAAACCTGAAATTTTGTGTATTCTAAAACTCTACAGCAGTCTGAAAGCTGGAGAATTTATGTGCTGGAATTAGGATTGTAAATGTTCACACTCATTTGTAATCCTTTAAGTACTTTATTGTTCTTAATAGTAGCAGCCAAAACTTTAGCCAGAAGCTATTTCATTAAAAGCTGGTCTCTTCTATGTAATCTTGGCTAACGTAATGGACGTATGCAGTGATACAGGTTTGCGCAACATACTGTCATCATACGTAGTTAGATATTATTGGATACATTACATCGAACCTGTGCCTTGAACAGCTATATCGTTGTATGCATACCACAGAAGTCCAGTGCATGTTTAAACACTGCTGCGTGGCAGGTCCTAAGCATGAATGCTGCTTTAACTGTATTCTAAGCCTGATTGGTAGTTTGATTCAGCCCTTGCCTTTGTATCAAGAGTTGGTGTGGCCTAGTGGCTGTGAGATTGAGATGTGATCTGAGAGGTCCCCAGATCAATTCTGCCCACTACTGTGAACTCATTAGATGGCCTTGGCCAACTCATTCTCTCAGCCCCACTTCTGTGTAGATGATGATGATGATATTTGATTTTTATCCCGCCCTCCCCGCAAGAAGGCTCAGGGCGGGTTACATCAAAAATAAGATACAAATTAAAATCCAGCTAAAAACATACAATCATAAAATACGGATTTCAGTCCCCAAGATGACGGTCTTCATTAACACAGTCCCCCCACCTACACAGGGGGGAGGGAGGAGAAAGGGGGGGAACAGCATTCCAACAGGAGACTGGAAGGGAGGCTCAACAGATAGCATAGAAATGGCCTCAATTATATGCCTGGTGGAACATTTCCATCTTACAGGCCCGTCAAAAAGATAGGTCTTGGCAGGCCCACATGTCAGTAGAGTTCCACCAGGTGGGAGCCAAGACTGAGAAAGCCCTAGTTCTGGTTGAGGCCAGTTGAGCCTCCCTGGGGCTGGGGACCACCAGCAGATGTTTATCTGCAGATCTAAATGCTCTCTGGGGTACATATGGCAAGAAGTGGTCCTGTAGGTATGCTGGTCCCAGTCTGCTCAGGGCTTTATAGGTCAAAACCAACACCTTGTATCTCTGGTTTACCTTGTTACGCTATTGTAAGGTTCATACAGGTGCTAATTATCTGTATTTACTGCTTGTTATTGAATTATCAACTATGTGGAATTCCCTGAAAGGTATTCCTGTTTTATTTTATTCAACTTCATTTATACCGTGCCTTTCTCCCCATTGGGAACTTGAAGTGGCTTATGTTGTGCTCTTATCTGTTTAACCTCATAACGACCTGTGAGGTAGGTTAGGCTGAAAGTATATGATTGTCCCAAGGTCACCTAACAAGCTTTCATGACAGAGAAAGATGATAAAGTTCCTTCCATTCCTGCAGTGAATATATGGTTTAACCATGAAGGGAGCTTTGACTCTTGAAAATTCATCCCCTAGAAATCTCTTTGGTCTTTGAGGTGCTGGTGGCCCCAAATTGTGCTCTTCAACTGCAGACCAACATGGCTACCCACCTGAAACTATCTTCATGGAAAAGTTGGATTTCTCAAAATACCCATACCACAGTAAAATATAAGAAGCAGAGTTGTTGATTTTGGCCCTTTATTGCATTGTATTTTGTGGCATCGTCATTTCCCGGTATCTCTTTTTGAAGCATCACACGGAATATTTTGGGACTACAGTGGATCTGGTATATTCAGTCTTGACTAAAGCTGAACTGGACGGAGCTTGACCCCCCCCCCCCCGCCCCAGCACCATCACCTTGTTCTGTGACACTTGAAAGAAACGCCTTAACTTGCCAGGCTGAGGCTAAATTTTCTAGCAGTTGGTTTTGGAGTCTTCTGGCCAAAAAGTTGCTTCTTGCTTCTAAACAGTCACTGTTATTCTCGCCACCCATTTCGCTGTCAAATGACACAAGGGCTCTAAAGAAGTTGAGTGGCATGTTATAGTTAGCCTTAATCTTAGCACTGAATTATAAAGTGTCAGAAGTATATAATAACTTTTATAAGGTTGTATGATAAACTAGCTGCTACATGAGATGAATAGGGCAGGCCTCAACAGAACTTGTGCTGGATCACACCATTAAGAGCTGTGTACCTTCAGGATTTAAAGCATCAATAAGGGGGGGTGGAGGGGGTGGAGGAGTTTGGTAAGGAAATATGACCACACAATGGAGAGAGTTCTACTTCTGCAGCCCTTCTGTCAATCAAATAAGTAGTGTCAGAGGCTGAGAAACAAGATTGCTTCACTTTTTGGAAACAGTGTACACTGAGTTTGAGGAAATAAATGCTTCGGAAGAATATTAAACTTGTCATGTTACTTTTTCTTGTAATGGGTGGCCCTTATATTGACTCATCTCTGCATTCAACTCTTAAAAGAAGAGAGATCTTCCTAAAACAAATATAAAATGGCTGTGCCTCAGCTAACCACGGATCTTTTGCTAAGTGATACAGATCAATACATTCTATGAATGATAGCATTCTAATAAAACTTTATACCAGTCACATGGCTGCATATGCTATGGTGTATAATTATTCCTTTTACATATATCTGATGAAGTAACCAAAATCCCCTATTTTGTGATGAGTGGAAACTTGTATCCCTGTCACCACTGATGCTCATCTTTGATTTGACCTTTTTACGTATTGTATGGTGCATAATTTGTTTTATAATTTATTTAAGAAGTATATATGCTGTTTTTCCGGAGACCTGCTCAAGTCCAAGATAATAAAAAAGCAATTAAAATGCAACCTTAAAAAAAAAACCTGTATTACCAGCTTTCAAACCTTGGATTCTGTCAATTAAAGGCTGGGGGTCAGTCTTTTCCAGAGCTATTTTGCCCTCCCAGTCCGCTGCTCTGAACGGAAGACTAATTGAGTCCAGTGTGCTGTAGTGGTTAGTGTCAGACTTGGATCTGGGAAACACAGGTTATAATCCCTGCCCTGCCACAGAAGCTCACTGAGTGACCTTGGGCTAGTCTCTCACTTTCTGCCAGATTTATCTCACAGGTGATTGAGAGTATAAAATGGAGGAGAGGACAATGATGTAAGCCACTTTGAGGACCTTTTGGGGAGAAAGTTGTGGTATAAATGAAGTAAATTGACACTTGCTCCCCAGAAGCTGCTGTAGGAACATGGAAAGCTCCTTGAAGCTATTGACACCATTGCTCCTTGTCAACCTCTCCAGCCCTTGGGATGGAAGCTTGCACCATGGTTTACCACAGAGCTGGCTGACCTGAAGAGGGCTGGAAGACATCTAGAAAGATGCTGGCATAAAACTCGCAAGGAAGCTGATAGAACTTGCTACAGAACACACTGGAGGATCTATGAAGTGGAAATGAAAGCAGCAGAGAAACATTACTTCTTGGCAACTATTGCATAGGCTAGTTCACAACCATCCCAATTGTTCAGGATATCTAGACACCTTCTAACCCCTAAATCCGAACCTTTACAGTCCCAAGAACAGACAATTAGCTGCAAGGCTTTTGCTAAGTTTTTCGCTGATAAACTAGCATGAATATACTCTGATCTAGATGCTAGCTGCAATGCAAACAAGATAGAAGAAATGCTTAATAAACAAACCATCTGGCCCACATTTGGACTGCTTTGAACCAGTTACAATGACAAACCTTAACAGAATCCTGGCATCTATAAAAGCCACTACTCGTGCACTTGATCCTTGCCCATCTTGGCTGTTAAAATCAAGTAAAGATCACATAAGTGAACCACTGAGATCTATTGTAAATCATTTGCTAACTCAGGGCACCTTTCCCTGGCCACTTAAACAGGCAGTTAACTGTCCACTGATTAAAAAACCATCCCTAGACAAACCGATGTGGCCAATTATCATCCAGTCTCTAACTTGCCCTTTCTGGGCAAAGCGATTGAGAGAGCAGTAGCTGACCAACTCCATATCTTCTTGGAAAACTCTAGCACTCTAGACCCTTTCCAGTCTGGATTCAGACCAGGGCATGGGACAGAGACAGCACTAGTAGCATTAGTGGATGTCCTCTGTCTGAATATAGAGAAAGGCCATGCCTCCTTATTACTCCTCCTGAATCTATCTGCAGCCTTTGACACAGTAGACCATGCCATCCTGTTGAGATGTTTGGAAACAGAAGTGGGCATCAAAGGATGTGCTCTGAACTGGTTCAAATCATTTCTCATGGAACACTCAAAGGATTGCCATCAGAGATCAGCTATCTCCAGAATGGGGTTCCTCAGGGCACAGTCTTATCTCTCATGTTATTCAACTTTAGGAGAACTCGTTTGCAGCTATGGAGTTAGATGTCATCAATATGCAGACAATGCTCATCTCTATAACTCGCTATCCAGGTCCCCATAGGATGCAGTAGAAATTTGAGATCGCTGCCTGACAGCCGTGGTGAAATGGCTGAAAAATAACAAATTGAAATTGAACCCAGACAAGACTGAAGTGATGCTTGTTGAGAAGTCAGATCTTGAAAGACATTGTACCTCTCCTCTTTTGATGGCGTTCGTCTGACCCTTGCAGATTCAGTTAAGAGCTAGAAGTTATACTGGATCCAGTGCTGCTACTAGAAAAACAAATTAAGGCAGCTGCAAAAACTGCTTTCTACAATCTCGCTCTAGCCTGGAAGATGGCTTCTTACCTCGACATGGCCGATCTGGCCACCTGGATCAATGCTATGGTAACATCAAAACTTGACTATTGTGATGCACTATACATTGGTCTCCCATTGAAGTTAATTAGGAGGCTCCTGTTGGTGCAAAATGCTACAATTCAACTGTTAGCAGGAGCCTGAACATCACTCCCATCCTACAGTCACTCCATTGGCTACCTATCAGTTACTGTGCTCAATTCAAGGTATTAGTTATAACATACAAAGCTCTTCACGGCCTTGGCTTGGCATACCTACGGGAATGCCTCCCTCCCAATGCCCCTCCACAACAGCTTCACTCATCCAAAAAGAGTCTCTTGCAGGTGCCAGCCTGCACATGGGCAAAATCAGCAGCAACCCGCACACGGGCTTTCTCTGTGGTGGCCCTCTCCCCTGTGGAACTGCCTGCCTGAGGAGGTCAGGAGAGCCCCCACGCTCCTGGCTTTCCTCAAACAGTGCAAAACTGATTTCTTCAAAAAGGCTTTTTTACTCGATAGGAGGGCGGTATTGTAGGGAGGGGGTCTCACATGCTTCGCTAATGAGTTAGGGACCATAGATCACCATTATGTTGCCTTACATATTATCTGTTGCTTTAAATAAGTACTCCTATCTACTACCTGTGCTTCATGTTGTCTAATGTCAGTTCTAGAACTGATAATGTTCTGTTTCAACAATTCTTCAACCCCATATTGGATCCTTGCTAATGCTATATCTTTGTAAACTTGTATTTATTTACCCTATGACGTTTATGGAAATGTCCTTGACACTGTATGGAAATGCCTGCCTTTGTCTTTGCTGCTGATTGTACTAATCTCACTCTATGTAATCCGCCTCCAGTCTCAGTGAGAAAGGCAGACTATAAATGACATATATACACACGTAAATAAATAAAACTGAAGAGTGTCGAGGGGGTCAGAGAGAGGTTGGTTGGTGAGTGGGAAGGAAGCCAGATATGAGGGCAGCCAAGAAAATAGAGAAGAAATAACGTGAGGAAGGGAATTCACAAGAAAATAAAGTGAGTGCCCCAAGTCTTTAATAATAATAACATTCGATTTATATACCGCCCTTCAGGACAACTTAATGCCCACTCAGAGCGGTTTACAAAGTGTTATTATTACCCCACAACAATCACCCTGTGAGGTGGGTGGGGCTGAGAGAGCTCAAGAGAACTGTGACTCGCCCAAGGTCACCCAGCTGGCTTTGTGGAGGAGTGGGGAATCAAACCCGGCTCTCCAGATTAGAGTCCCGTGCTCTTATCCGCTACACCAAACTGGCTCTTTGTGAGTCCCTCGCTTGTTCTAAAGCCCTATTTGCACACAAGTCTACATTGAGCCTTTATTGCTGTAGACGTTCGTTCGTTACACTTGGGAGCGTGAGCGCCCTTAAATTTAATGGAGGTAGCTTCCAAGGATCAGGCTGCGGCTGTTCCTATTACTGCACAGAGCTAATTGTCTTGCCTTTCTTATTTCTAGATTTTTTTGTCCAGCAAGTGAATTCCGTATTCAAGCATGGGAAATATTTTTGCCAACCTCTTCAAAGGCCTTTTTGGCAAAAAAGAAATGCGCATACTTATGGTTGGGCTGGATGCTGCAGGAAAGACTACTATTCTGTACAAACTGAAACTTGGTGAAATAGTAACTACCATCCCTACTATAGGTAAGACACTTTAAACTTAAGCCTCTTCCTACTGCAACCACGTGGTTCTTTAAATGTGTGTGAGATTTTTATAACAAAGCACCTTCTGCCAAGGTGAACTAGTTAACTAGCTCTGGTGCCTTTTTTGCTTGGTGATTGTGACTGTGGGAGCCAGGGAGTGTGTAGTCCTTCAGAGAACCAAGATAAAACACCAAAAATGTTCAAGGCATTTCTCCACCATTTGGCTATTTCATAGTATAGTCTTTTAGAAAAACAGTTGGCTATTTGTAGCTATTGTGAGATGAGGAAGACAGAAAATGTTGGATGGGCTTTTGTGAGATACCACAAGAATTAATCTACTAGGGATAGAGTGTCTGCTCTGTCTCTTAATTTTGTTCATTGCTGTGAAAATCGACCCTAAGATTCATGGCAGTTGTTTCCTTTTTAAAGGTTGGGGAGACCAACTTGGACAGATCCATCCAGTAAAGCCACAAATGACTATAAAGTTTATGCCCTCCATTCCCAAAGTTTTTAGCCCCTGAGATTGCAGGTATATTGAAAAGTTGGCAGAAAACGCTGTTATGTTCTGCTGTCTTGTTTTGATGGTTAAATGGCCAGCTCATGTCAGAAAAGGAACATTGCAGCATAACACTACGTGAAGTTGGCCTAACTGCTTTATGAAGATAAGCAAATGTTGGTTAGGTGCTATTGTATTTTGCATGTTACCAGCTCCCCTTCAGTTTCTAACGCTTTTCTAGAACAGAACCATTTCTTAAGTCTCCGCATTTGGGCCATACTGGCCTTTGTTCTTGCCATTTCAGATAGACAAACCAGTGCAAAGCTGCTGCTTGAAGCTCATTTGAGTAGTAAGGCATTGGTGTGTGTCGCAAATAATGAAGTGCTATAGGAGAAAGAGGCATCAGTCAAATGACGACTTGTCTGCCTTGCCATACATCTCATGGGCAAACACAGATCCTTTCACCCGTTAACTAATCATAATCTCTCCTGCTACTTCTGTTTCAGGTTTCAACGTAGAAACAGTAGAATACAAGAACATTAGCTTCACAGTATGGGATGTAGGTGGCCAGGATAAGATCAGGCCACTCTGGCGTCATTATTTCCAGAATACTCAAGGTGAGTTGTTTCCTAACTCACCACATATTGTTGGTATTTGTAGAGGCCCACTTAAAAGTTCTGTCCAGCTTGTTCTTGGAATTCTTCAGGTCCCCCTTAACTATCTTGATTGCATCAGGAGTACCTCAGGTCAAGGAGTACCTCAGGTCAAAATAAAAACTTAAGGAGGAAAAAGCCTGCCAGCTCTGGAGATGTTGGATGTTAATAGGTACGGTAACTTGTTTAATTGCCTGAGGTGTCAGATCGCAGCACTTCATAAGAAGTAAACAATGGAGGCATGTCTGAGTTGAGAAAACGAAGTCCAGCTCAATCCAAATGGCACTCAGAAGTGTTGGAATCTAACCCCTCCAACACTTAAACAAGTTAGTGTGCTTGGTATCATCCCGTACCGCTAGAGCTGGCATGAAGGTCTGCCTTTTTCCTCCTCTGCTTTTTAAAATTTTGCAACATCTGCCTGATGAAGGGTTCGTATAAACTCCAAAGCTTGCACAATATTTTGCATAATTTTCATTGGCCCTAATAAAAAGATATTACATGGGTTTTCTGTCTTGTTCCAGAATCGTATGGGCCAGTACATCTGCTTCTCTTCCCCCCCACCCCCCGCTAGTTATTCTCAGCCGAACTTGCTTCATTGAGGTGGTTGTGAGGATAAAAGTGGAAGGGAGAACCCTGCACGCCACCTGGACTTCTTGGAGGAAGTGCAGGATAAACATGTACTGGATAGATTTCAATATACATTGAGCAATATCTTGAGTTCTATGAACAATATTAGCCCATAAGTGATGCATGAGGAGCAAGTGTCTTCTTCAGGCTACGTTTTTTGTACTGGCATGCTTTGTATGTTTTGTATGATGTTTCCATAAGACATTGAAATAGTGGATCTCTTCATTTTATGCTGCCTTCTAACCGGAGCTTTAAAAACTGCAGAAGCTGCAGGTCCAAAATCTGTGAAACACTCATGTACAAGATCAGTTTGAGAACTGTACCTTTAAATGTTTTCCTGGCAAGCAACTGCAGGAGACTTAACAAAACTTTTAGCTCAAGATCACTGAAGCTTTTGGCTTCCTAAACTTTTCTGGATCTATTTATTTAGCCTGTCCTTCCTGATCATTCGCTTGTGTTTAAGCTGCTGAAGATGTTGTTATATGCATCAAAGCTCACGTCTCCATCTCTTCCAACCCTCAGGGCTGACTTAACAGATGCACTGACAGATCAGCATATGTTGTCTGTTCACAGTTTACTTTGAGCACAGGGAGTTCACAGTCACACAGGGAGTCCTTGTCAGCTTTTGTCTCCCTCCTTTAAAAATTCTTCGCCCAGGGTGCTTCACCTTAGTGCGAAAGTTGTTTGAATTTAGACCCGGAGCTATATTTGCCCCAATCTGCAAATGCCAAATGTTTCCTTGACTTGTATCAGATTCCTCTTGTGGTGGTGGTATTTGGAACTCAGGTTTGAAGATTGCTGATTTTGCTACTATAGAACTTTTTTTTTTCTTCCACGCCTCCCAAGGAGCAATGGACATTTTCTCCCTCTCTCAATTTTCTCCTCACAACAACTCTCTGGGTTAGATTAGGGGGAGACAGATTTACTGGCCCTGGTCACCCAGTTTGCTTTATGGCAGAATGGAGATTATTTATTCTTTTATTAGTATGTGTATATGTGTGTTATATGCTGCCAGGTCTCTTCTGACTTAAAGCAACTCATAATTACCTCCAAAACGTCCTATCATTAACAGCCTTGCTCAGATCTTGCAAACTGGAGAATATGGCTTCCTTTATTGAGTCAAGCCATCTCGTTTTAGGTCTTCCTCTTTTTCCTTCTGCCTTCCACCTTTCGGTTATTGTCTTTTCCAGTAAATCTTGTTTTATCAAGATGTGACCAAATTATGACAGCTTCAGCTTCTAGAGAGAATTCAGGCTTGATTTGATCTAGAACCCAATTATGTGTCTTTTTGGTGGTCCATGTTATCCACCAAACTCACCTCCAGCACCACATTTCAAATGAATCAGTTTTCTTCCGGTTAGCTTTTTACTTTTGTCTTCTTGATGTTCAGCTGTAATCCTGCTTTGGCACTTTCTCCTTTAACCTTCATCATTAGTTCTTTTAAGTCTTCACTATTTTCTGCCAGTAATGTGGTGTCATCTGTGTATCACAGATTGTTAATATTCCTTCCCCCAGTTCACTCTACCTTCATAATGCAGCTTTCCTTATGTCCAAACTGTAGCCTCTTGTTCCAGAGTTTTGTTAGCCACCTTGAGCCCGCTTGCGGGAAGGGCAGGATACAACTCGAAATAAATAAGTACAGGTTGCACATCAACACAGTCAAATGTTGTGGCACTCCAGTTTCTTTCATGATCCACACAGTAAAAACTTTGCTGAACTTTTCAGAAATTCTCTGACATGCTGCAATAACCAATGTAAATTTGCAGTATGATTAGTTTCTCTGCTTTTCTGAATCCACCTTGAACGCATGTCATTTCTCATTCTACATATGGTAAGAGTCTTTGTTGTAAAATTTTGAGCATCTTGCTGCACTCTTTGACATCTTTTTGGGGCGGGGGGAAATGGGATGTAGATGGACCATTTCTAGTCTGTGGGCCATTGTTTTGTTTTCCATATTAGTTGACTCCAGGTGGTTTGATTCTCCCAGTTGATTTTAGTACAGCTCTTCATAAAAAGATTCTTTTTGAAGGAATCTGTCATCCTTTCATCTATTCCGTATAGTTCTTTAGTGTGTTATGTTTCCATCTTTTCCTTATTTTGTCAAGATCAAATACTGTATTTCCGTGTTGATCTTCCATTATCCCTAGTTGTGGTTTGAACTTTCTTTTAATTTCCTGAGTCTTGTGGGACATCTCTCTTGTTCTTCCTCCAACCGTTACATCACACTGACTCCATGCAGCTTCCTTGGCTTAATTCTTAATTTTGTGTGTTTGTTAAAGTATTTGTACCCTGCTGTCCCCCATGGTTCCAGGTAGCTTATGAATTCAGATTTAAAACATGCAGTAAAATCCCAAAATATCCTCTCTTAACTAAAGCAATACTTTTAAAATTGAGCAAATGGCTGTATAAAATCATTCTCACACCAATTGTTGTAAGAAATTAACTAGGAATGTGCCGTCTGTTACCAACCAGTGCCTAGTTAACAAGTGCTTTGCTTCCTTTGCAGGTTTGATCTTTGTGGTTGATAGTAATGACAGAGAACGAGTCAATGAGGCCCGAGAAGAACTTATGAGAATGTTGGCAGAAGATGAGCTCAGAGATGCTGTCCTTTTAGTGTTTGCTAACAAACAGGTGAGCATTAGGAAGTCTCTATGCATAGCTCAGCCAAAAGGGAGTTTTAGCCTTTCGGGGGGAGGTGGGGAATACACAACCTCCTACATAACATGGCTGCAGGGTGGGCTTTTTCCGGAGTGCTATGCTAGGGAACTCCGAAGAACTCCCTTGCAATGTGATGTATTGCCTGAGAGAGTGTTATTGTGCTAATTGGCCCTCACGCACAGGCAGGTTTACTTATATGCGGCAGGGTTTTTAAAGTGTTGCACTATGGCTTGACATCATTCACCACCACCACTGTACCCAAGCTTACTAGAATTAAAAAATCACCTCCACTTTGCCTTCAGAAGGGAGGATTATTTAGGCAGTGTTTAGAAATGATGAAATGTTAGAAAAGATTCTAATTTAGGATTTTTTAAAAAAAAAAATCTGCCTCTGAATATATGGCAGCTTAAAATAAATCAAAAGGTGATCCAAATTGACGAATGTAGGCCAGCAGATGCTACGTTGCCGTTGTTCCCTCCCTCTTACGCAGAGCAGTTAGAAGCTGAGGGAAAGGTGAGTAGAAGTTGGGCCTTAGTATATCTTTTTTTCCCCTTCTTGGAATATAGTTTAAATACTGCAAGACGAGCTGCGTTCACACAGGGGTAGACAACCTTGCAGTCAGGTTTTTGGTTTAACAGAAGAGAAACTTGGAGGGATTAAAGTGGCAGATTTGCAGGCATTAGTTCCTGCTTTGGAAAAGTGGTTCAGTGAAAACAATAACGTCGGCTGCCTGTTTATGCGTTCCTTGTGTCCACCTCATGAATTCGTGGGAGCAGATAGCTCTCTTCTACAGGAAATCTGTGTATGTCCCATTGTTTACTGCACGTGCAGGTTTATCTCCAGGCCAAGAGGCTTCTGGTTCCATTTGGCAGCAGGCTGTGGAACAGCTGAATAGCAGTTCAAAAATCCTCTTTACTATAAAAAGTTCAGTGGTGGTCTAACTTCAGACTTACCTGGATTCTTGGAGGCTGAATTTTGTTTTCACGTACCATCCCTAGCTAAAATGACAAAACTCACTTCCCAGTATTCACACGCAAGATTTTTATTTTGGACTTCTCTTTACTTCCATTGAAGCAGAAGATCTCAATACAGGTTTCCATGAGTTTTTTCACGGTTTATGGAATTCTAAAAACTGGTGGTCATCAGCTATATTTTTTTAAATCCCTGCTTTCCCATATTTTAAGTTGCATTCACACCCAGACCATGACAGGTTATTTCTGGAGCACAAAACAATGACATACGGAATATAAATGGGTTTTCCTGGGCACAGCTGTTGCTTTACTGTGGAACTGGGTAGGTATGTTGAAAGTGTAATATCTCTGACACGTTTCTAGGTCTCATAGTGGCAGAAGCAGCACTTTAGCATTCTACTGCTTCTTGTAGCTCCATTCTCATGATTACTACTCCAGATCTCCTTATTCTTCCCTTCCTCCTGTCTAAATCATTCTGAACCTTCTAGGAGAGGGGAGGTAGTTGTGAATTTCCCGCATTGTGCAGGGGGTTGAACTAAATGACCTTAGAGGTCCCTTCCAACCCTATGATTCTGTGAATGAGGCAGAGATGGTTTGTGCCTGATTCTTCGTTCAGGACTTGAGTTTCTCTCTGTGTCCCCTGATCCCCTCACCATCGTAGAGCTTTCTTTCCTAAATGCAACCAGCATTGGGTAGTGAACCGTTCCATCCACCTGGCCCATACCAACTCTGAAAACTTGATGAGGATTTAGTGGCCCCAACATCTAGCTGGTTTTTGGTGTTACTGGTTCAGAACCAGGGTTCTATAATGAAACAGTTACTAACCTCTCTGTAGCCTCCTTCCAGTATGTGCACTCACAACTTTGTGTTTGCTGGATTGGTGGCAGGGGTGATTGCTGTTGTTGCAGCTTTAGAGTGTTCATGTGTGTGTGTTGCTCCTGCAGGGACCAAAGAGGCAACAGGCTTGAATTGAGGAAGTCATTGACTGCGGGGGGGGGGGGGGCGTGTTGTCCAACAACAGATTTAAATGGCTGTGCAGTTGACACATTTCTGATGAATAAATTATTTCTGTTCTGATGATTAACTTGTGAACTACTGAAATTAGGAAGGTTTTGGGAGGGAGGAGAGTGCAGCAGGGCCCTAGTACATCTCCACAGGACCTTGATTCGGTGGCGTTCATGTATACTTGCAAAATCATTTGTTTTTTCTTTGAAGACCCTGGATAGGTTTTGCTTAGGACTTCTGGGGGGCTGTATCTTGAGGTCAGGAAGGATTTGGGGTTTTGCCCACGTTGAAGTGTCCAGTGCCTCTCTATGTAACTGGCTTGGCTTGTTTTTGATAGTTCTTTTGACCAGCATACTTGATCTCTAATAGCGCACGCTAGTCTAGTCCTGTGATTGTCAAGAAAAAGCACATTTTTCTAAAGCATTGCTTCTGTTTCAGGATCTGCCGAATGCGATGAATGCAGCAGAAATCACAGACAAACTAGGACTGCATTCTCTTCGCCACAGGAACTGGTACATCCAGGCCACCTGTGCCACTAGCGGGGACGGTCTCTATGAAGGACTGGACTGGTTGTCCAATCAGCTCCGAAACCAGAAATGAAGCCCTAAAAATCTTCCTCTCTCCCCCCTCTTTTCCTCCCTTCCTTATTTCCTTCTCCTCCTCTTCCTCCACCCTTCGCTTTACTCTAACGTGGCAAACCATGCTACTTTGTGGTATTGAGTGCCGGAAGCTGTTTTCATTTCTGTTGTCACAGGATGTCCTTCACCATGCTGTCCATGTGGCAAATCCAAGCCTGAAAACAGTTAGGGTTCTTATTTAATGTAAATAGTTCTCGTTTCCAGTGAGACAGTTTCTGGTACTCCTATGCAATATTACTCAGCTTTTTTATTGTAAAGAAAATCAACTCGCTGTTTAGTACTGGGAAAGGGATTTAAAGTGGACTTAGAGAAGGGTTGCCAGTTGTACGCTAGAGCTGAATACGATCCCTCGTGGCTGGTGAGGTCTGTGGAGAGGCCAGATTTGGGCGGCTGTTTTTTAGCCTGGAGATGTCCATTTATTTAATAAAGCGAAGAAACTTGAACAAAATATGTCCATTGTTCTGCAACAACTTGAATACCAGCAACTTACTATATTAAAGGTTCACAGAATGAGGAACGTTCTGTGTCTTCCTGTGCTTGACAACTCTTGTGTGTGTTAAGAGAGCCTCTTTCAAATTAGAGCTAGGCCAGTGACCAAGAAATCGGCACTCATTCAGACACCGCAACCCTCTAGCTCTCTTTAGATTCAGGCAAGAATAGCCTTTTTGCATCCTGTAGGGGTGTCACCTTCATCTGTTCTGTTTGGGTTCTCCCCCTTCCTCGCCCCCAAGTGTTTTGGACCTTTCTTGTATAAAACTTCTCCACAGAAGGCAAATTCTTTCCACAGAGCACTGCAGTCCATAGCCGTTATAAGCTCTGCCATCAGCAAGTACTGTACTTAAGTAAGAAATGCCATCCAAATCATCTAATGTAGCATCTAAGGGGGGAAAATAAAAGCATGAGCGTGTGGAGTTTCATTCCATAATAGAAGTATTGGAACCATCCCCACATCTGTATATGTGTGAAAACCCTTCGCATCCCTCATACTGCAAGGTTCAGATTTGCCATCAAAAAAGACCTCTTAACTTTTTTTTTCTTTTGTATTTTGATAAAACACTGAAGAAGCTGGAGCTGTTTAAACTTTAACTTGAGGAACTATCAGAACTGGTTTGTTTAGTGTCGTGGAAAATCTTATTTGCTTTCAATACACAGTAATCGACTGTTTTGTATACTTGTTTTCAGTTTTCATTTCGACAAACAAGCACTGTAATTAAAAGCTATTAGAATAAAAATCTCTTAACTATTTCATGAAGTTTTCACGCTTTGCTTGTTCATCTTGCCGGGAGCTGAACCAAATACAAGCTGAATAAAACAGTTCATGACGTTTGCACTTGTCACATTCTACTTTGGGTCCGCTCCTGGACCACATGGGCAATCTTTCTGGGACTTTTAAGATTCCTTTGTGCATTTTTGCAGGTTGCCTTCAGGATTATTTTATTTCCATTGGTGGAACTACCTCATAATTGTGGTGACGCTTTACAAATTCTGGCTTGGTATGGGCCTGGCTGAGGCCAGTTTGGGTTCCAGGGGGATGGATCAGCTGCAAAGCATTCGCCTGAAGTTGTGCCAGAATTGTTGAAAATCAACTGACGTATGTTTGGTTTTTATTTTTCTCATGAACATTTTGTTTAGGGCTTCTATATCCCTCCCATCTTTCCACTTTGTCCTCAAGGCAGCTTACAAACATTCATCTGTGGTCTTCATTGCAGTCCCACATTGGGTACTGTGCTTGTGCAGGCCAGCTGCTTGAAACATGAATTTCTCTAGCTTTTAGGTGATGGTGGGGGGGTGACCTCCCTTGGACCACCCTGAGGCAGTTTTTCTCCGCCGAAATGTTCACGAGGTACAGAGAGGTCGCTCTGTTTCTCCTCAGCTTGTTTTCCCAGTTTCAGCAGCAGCAAACCTCCCCCCCCCATGATATTGCCCCCTCCCTTCAATAAGTGGCTCAAGAATTCTCCTACACCTTCGTGAGTGAGGGGTAGGGGCCAGAGATCTCCTGGAACTGCAACTGGTCTCCAGACCACAGAGATCAGTTCACCTGGAGAAAATGGCTAATTTTGGGGGGTGGATTCTATGGAATGCCATGCCCAGGTCCTTTCACTCCCCAAACCCCACTTTCTCCAGGTTTCTCCAGGTTTCACCCCCCAGATCTCCAGGAATTTCCCAACTTGGAGCTGGCAACCCTAGTGAGGAGTGATTCCATTTAAAAGCTTTTGCTTTTAAAAGGCAGATCTGTAGTCCATAAGGCTGCAAAAGGCATGCTTATGCTCTTGGAAGAGTTCGAGGTGAAAGCTCAGCAGCAGTCCTACAAGTCCCGCCATCTCTCATTTGCTAGCCCCATCTGGGACTAGAACAGCAGTTTTCTGGCAGCTTGCTGTAGTGCATTAAAATGGGCAGAGCATTTCACATTAAGCGGCTTCTTTGCAACGGTGGGATAGCCCAGTTCAGCTCAATGCCTTCCCTTTCTGCCCAGCGGATGGGGCTCAGGAGTGTTAATCGCTGGGCAATCTGCCCTTCCTCAGGACTGGTTAGTATCTCCTGCTTTCCCTCCACTGCTCATAAGGCAGCTTGCATCCAAAGATAATCCTATGAATGAAACACAAAACATCAACCAACAGCAGAAACACTCCTGACACTGACCCCTCCCATTCCATAACTGTCCTCACAGATATTTGGAAAGTAGGACGGTTTCCAGCTGATGCCAAAGAGGAACTAGGATAGGTACTTGGCGATTTTATTCTGTAAGTTGAAATGTTGCAGTGAATGCCCTGTTTGAGCGAGTGCTCCCCCCTATCTCAAGATCTGAAGCAGGGCTTGAGCTGATCTTGGAGAGGGGAGTGGGTGGGTTCAGCTTCTTATAGGAATTGGTGACCCTTTGTGCATGGGGTGGGGGGGGAGGTGTCAGTGCTACAGGGTACCTCCCCTGTTGGAATGGGCACAGTTAATGTGGATGCATCTGGATTGTTGACAAGGCCTGCATCCAGTCTCTCTTGCAGCAGAGTTTGTGGCTATTGCTTGCTTTACCAGTATGGTAAGAGTTCTCTGCAACAGCGGTTCAACTGACGGATTCAGTTATTGGTGCACAAGCCCTGTAAGTAAGCCACATGCATCTAGGAAGGCTGCGTCAATGGATGAGGGTCAAGATCTGCCCTGGGGTGAGGGGTGTAAAAAGTTGGAATGACGGCATGAAGCCAAATGCATTTTGTTGACAGACACAGCCAGGGAAGTCTTCCCTGCAATATGCTGAAGGCCCGATACTAGGAACACATTTGGTCTGCATGCTCCTCCATGGATCCTTATTGGCTTTGGGATAATTCCCTTCGGAGACTTGCCAAACAGAGCTAAGGTGAATTATGCTCTTGGCGATAGAGTGGGAGGCTGGACTTCCATGAGGTGAGACTGAGCCAGATGTACATGCTAGACTGTGCCTAGAGGAGAAGCTTAAAGCTCCTGCACTGAAGCTGGAACAAATCATTTGACATGAAAGAAAAGGCCAGTGTTGGAAGAGGTTACCCTGAATATGCTGCCTCTGGGGAAATCCTCAGACCGGGAGCCAGAAGTCTTCCTGTAGTGGAGGGGTACCACCTAAAGAACACAACGAATGGAGGTGCATGTAAGTTATGAAACAGCAGCAAAAGATAAATGCAACATTATGCACATTAAATTATAAAAATGGAATGCTATTAAGTCTATTAAACGTGTGCCAATCATGCCAGTGCTCCAAGAACTACCTGGTCAGAAGCAGTTTTGTACAACTGGCTAGCAAAAGTAAAAGTCCTGGCAATTTATTCCTCAGCTGAGAATTCAGGGGGAGAGCTGGGAATCCCATCCAGGGGAAAGAGGACCACTCTGCCACACCTCCAGGGAAGAACCCTGGAAAATGGTGATTTGTCATTAAACAAAATTAGGCTCGATGTATTGTCGAAGGCTTTCACGGCCGGAGAATGATGGTTGTTGTGGGTTTTCCGGGCTGTATTGCCGTGGTCTTGGCATTGTAGTTCCTGACGTTTCGCCAGCAGCTGTGGCTGGCATCTTCAGAGGTGTAGCACCAAAAGACAGACATCTCTCAGTGTCTCTGTCTTTTGGTGCTACACCTCTGAAGATGCCAGCCACAGCTGCTGGCGAAACGTCAGGAACTACAATGCCAAGACCACGGCAATACAGCCCGGAAAACCCACAACAACCAAAATTAGGCTCGCTGATGGTGATTTCCAAACTCGCTGCTCTGTGAGTTTTGAATGATTAGAAGATGGAACATGATCGGTTGGGGTAAGCCAGGCCACTCTGCCACTGGTTCATTGATAGTGCCACGCTACGAGTCGCTTCCTTTTAGGTCTGAAGTCACGTCTGCTTAGGATGCTGCTGTGGATGACCATAGGCCTCATGCTCAGCCTACCTCGCAAGGTTGTAAGGATGAAGTGGGAGAGGACGTTTTTATGTCACTTCGAGCTCTTTGGAGGAAGGATGGGGGAAAGTAAGAATGATGGGACGGAGCCGGTGCGTTCAGGTGGACGAAGGACAGAGTTTGTTGGACTAGGATACGTCAGAGGATGGCGATCAGGTCAGGTCAGTGCATGTGTGCCTGCATGCTCGTATTAAGTTTATTTGAAAGATGCTGAGCTGCTCACAAAAAACAGCTAAGAGGCGCACGAGGCACCTGATGGGTAGCGGGCCTTGGGCCAAGTGCTACTGCAGTCTGGGTCTGAAGGCACCCTCGCTTGTGAGAAAGGGTGTCGAGCGTTCACAGAAAGCAAAACAATCCCCAAAGTGGTTCTTCTGAAGCACAATGAATGCTATCGAGCAAGCAAAGCCTGGGCCAAATCTCCCACTTAGGGGGGCTAGCACAAGCTTTTGCAAAAGAACCATCACAGCTTTTGCCTTTGGATCCAGCCCATCTGCCTTATTGTCTGGGGGAGCCAGTCTACTTATTGCAGGCCGATCACACAGTACCGTACCCCTGGAACAACAACACTTTGGAATACCAGCAGGGCTTGCCAGTTACAATGCTTCCTCGCTTCACTAAACTTCATGATTGTACAAAGCTAGCATGTAAGGGAGAAAATGGTTCCTCTCCTGCCTTTTCCCTGCTGTCCTACCTTTCCATTGACCAGTCTGGGGAAACATTTATTTATTGTTTTATCGTATTTGTATTCTGCCCTCCCTGCAAGCAGGCTCAGGGCGGATAACAGCATTAAAAACATTTAAAAGCATCATACAAAAAAATATTCAAGATATTTTCCCCATGTTAGGCTAAAACAAAGTGACTTTCTCCAGGCCTCCAGCTGAGCACAAATTTGCGTCCACTAATTCTCATGCAAGATTTTAAAACGTCTTTATGCCAGTCCAAAGTGGCAGCAGGAGAATATTCTCGTGACCCATTTGTCCCAGTGGGCAGACTTTTCCCTGTGTGTGTAGTGGTTAGAGTGGTGGACTAAGATGGGAAAGGGGGTGGTGGAAAGTGCCATCAAGTCATAGCCAACTTATGGTGACCCCTGCTGGGGTTTTCAAGGCAAGAGACGAACAGAGGTGGTTTGCCACTCCCTGCCTCTGCATAGCAACCTTGGTCTTTGATGGTCTTCCCATCTAGTTACTGTTTTCAAATCTCCACTCACGCATGAATTTTGGGCTGGTGATTCTCAGCCTAGCCTACCTCACAGGGTTGTAATGATAAAAGAGAGGAGGGGAGAGCTGTACTCTTGCACTCCTTGGAGAAGGCTGAGATAAAAAAACGAGATGAGTTGGGCTGTGCTGCCGCTTGCCAAGAAAATGAAGATCAAATATGTTGGGCTGTGGTTAGGGAAACGTGTGTCAGATCTTCAGGGCCACGAAACTCACTGGGAGACATGGGGCCACTCATCTTCTCTCAGCCTAGCCTGTTTCACAGGGATGTTGTGAGGACAAATGGGGACCATATATGCCTCCATGCGTTCTTTGGGGTAAGAGATGTAAATCAGAAGTGATTTAATAACCAAGCTTGCAACTTGCCTGTGGCGGGATTCCATACGGCGTAGATGCCAATGTGTCGGACTACCCCTGGGTTCAAATCACGGGAAGATCTTGGGCCAGTCATGTTCCCAATCTAATCTACTTATCGGGGTTGCTGTGACGATAAAACGGGGAAGGACACCATGACCTCTTCTCCATAGCAGAAGGATCAGATTAAAAGAAAAATCCCTCCATCAAAGTGAATGGAAAAGCCAGGGCAGGGCTGCCCAGGATTGATGCCGGAACTCCTCTCTTGACCACAAAACGTGGCAGTTGCCAACCATTCACGCTTCTCAAAAACAACTGCGTTCGAAGACCAAAAGGGACTTTGCCCTGGTGGATGGTAGAGATGAAAAGCATGATGGAGGAGCGGTTCAAAGCTGAGCCCAGTCATTCACTTACCAGAGGAGTTAGCCGTGTTAGTCTGTAGTAGCAAAATCAAAAAGAGCCCAGTAGCACCTTTAAGACTAACCAATTTTATTGTAGCAAAAGCTTTCGAGAATCACAGTTCTCTTCGTCAGATGCATCTGACGAGAACTGTGATTCTCGAAAGCTTATGTTACAATTAAATTGGTTAGTCTTAAAAGGTGCTACTGGATTCTTTTTGATTCACTTACCAGGCAGCCTTAGGAAAGCTGCTGCCCTGCTGCAGCAGACCGAAGGGACAGTGAAGTTAAAATCCCATTCCCACTTGCAGGGGCCACACAGGAGGTTTGCCAACCTCCAGGCGGGGCCTGGAGATCTCCCAGAATTACAGCTGACCTCCAGACCACAGAGATCAGTTCCCCCTTGGAAAATGGCTGCTTTGGAGGGTGGGTTCTGTGGCATGATGCCCTGCTGAGGTCCCTCCCCTCGCCAAACCCCACTGTCCCAGGAACTGCCCCAAATCTCCAAGAATTTCACAAGCTGGTATAGCTGGAGCTGGCAACCCTACCACCCAGATCTTCCAGGAAGCTCGAACCGGGCATGGAGCAAGAACCACCTTGCTTTGTCACTCCTTAGAAACTGAAATTTAGGGGCATACAGCTTCTGAACATGCAAATTTTGTTTCGTTCGTATCTCCTTCCTGCTCCTTCTTTTATATTTTTATCCCACCGTTCCTTCGAGGAAAAAGCTTGGAGTTCCAAGTTTCTTCCCCCACTTTATCCTCACAACCCTGTAAGGTAGATTAGGCCAAGGGAAAGAGAGCAGCCCCTGGTCAAGCAGAGGGAGGATTTGAACTCAGATCTTCCAGATCCTACTGTAACACTACTTTACAAGGGCATTCACCTCCACACATTCAGCCTTAGCCGTTGGTCTGTATTGGAACCCTTCCAAACTGATGAGAAATTCGGCATGGGGAGAGAATGGTGAAACGAAGTTAAGTCGGCCATATTAGTAATTGGGTTTGCAAATTGCAGCTGATTCCAGGACTTCTGGGCTTGGTGTAGCATATCCAATTCCCACCCCACCTATTGGGACCTTAACCACAGTGTCTTCCTGTGCCTCTAGGACACATTTCATTGCAGCTCCACAGCACCACCTTCTGCCACTACGGCCTCATAACTTCTCCGAGGAGAAGAAAAATTCTTGCAAACTGCCTGCAGGAATTTCTTGCATAACATCTATATCTGTAAGATACTGCCAGTGGCATGACGTCCTATGTGGTGGTGAATTAGTGCCTGTTGGGTAGACAGCCTGGTGTACAGACTAGAGTGGCATGTATGCTTGTATTTAATTCCATTTCTGCTTTGCCAGAAGGCTGACCAGGTATAGCTTTGCCATTCTTTTGGATCCTCCCTCCCTCAGGCCATAAAACATTTCCTGGATTTATCCAGCTCAAGCTGCATGTCTTGCATGGTTAATTACTGCCCCTCTTTTTTTAAAAAACCCTCTCTTGTGCACATAGGAAACCATATCAGAGAAAAGGGCCTGCCCTTCTACGTGACATATTTTCCATAATATTGTTCTGTCTCTAGGCAACTGGCAAGCTTGCTTCACTACCTAGCATCATTTCCTTGAGCAGAAAGGTTGCCCCCACCAAGGTACCAATGTAGAATTTTCTGCATTTTTGATAGTTTGTGTTTGCCATAAGCTGTTCTTTAAACTGGTGCCTTTTAAATGGCTTCATGTGCTTCCTGTCCTTTACTAATGCCATACTTTTTCTTGAGCCTTGCTCTTATGCTGCCCTGCACCTGTTTGCAAAAATGCTGAGCACCTGAAGTTTCCCCTTTATTGATATGCCAAGTAAACAGATCGAGACTGCTGAATTGCAACTGATAACGAAGTTCAAGACAATGCATCCACCTGGGCTGAATCAAGACCTCGGCTTCCTGTCTCGTTTCCAATGCTGATTTCTCCACACCCACTACCCCTCTGCATACCCCACCCAATCTAATCACACCTGCAGTTGTCGTTCACCAGCTGTTGTCATTCAGCATCTGAAATCACTCCATTCTCCAAGATATAAGGACAGATGGACTCACATTCTAGCTGTTATCTGAAGAAGCAAGCTGTGACTCACCAACGCTCATACCCTACCCCCAGGGGTTATTTCGTAGAAAAAGAGCTGGAGGAACTCATTAGCATAACTTATTAGCATATGCTACGCCCCTTGCCATCACCGGAAGTGTGTCATTAGCATAACCGATTTGCTTATGCCACACACCCCTGACATCACCTATCCTGGCTGTTTTGGACCCAATCCTGGCCATTCAGGGCCAAAATTGGGCCCAAAATGGCAAAAAGGGGCTGAAAATGGCTGAAAAGAAGAGGCTGGATGAATACTTGTCAGAGATGCTTTAGGCTGATCCTGCACTGGGCAGGGGGTTGGACTACATGGTCTGTATGGCTCCTTCCAACTCTATGATTCTATGATTAAAAAGGGACCCAAAATGGTTAGGATTGGGCCGCTGCTGAGCGGAAGAGTGATCCACCACCCATCAGAGGCCTGATCTGGGCCATTTCGGCCCCAATCCAGGCTGAAAAGGGCCCAAAATGGCTGAGAGTCAAGTGGGCAGGGCCACCTGACATGTGAACTCTTTGGGGAACTGCCGGAACTGCGTTCCTGTGCGTTCCCCCTCGAAATGAGCCCTGCCTACCCCAAATTTTGTTAGACTTATAGGTGCTACTGGACTCTTACTCTTTTCTACATGCCAAGTAAAGTATTACAGGTGTAAGGTTTGTGGGGATTTCTTGCATAAATTGTATTGAAAGGTTTTTAAAAACAGATACAAGAATTTAAAAGAGATGAAAAAAGAACCGAAAAGAAACGAAAAATATATAGGAAATTTTTTTGATTTTCTGTGTGACATATATTGGCATACTTACAGAATTCACACTTGTACTCTTGTTATCAGATTAAAGCTTCTCATTTTTCTATAGTCTTTGTCCCCCACTTATGCTTTAAAGCTACAGATCGTCAGTTCTTTTTTTTTTCAGTTTCACACACAAAGTCAATAAGAGGTTTCCACTTTGTTATAAATGTAGATAGTACTATCAATATACAAACCAGGGGAGAAATACAGTATCAAACCAGGAAATACACAGTATGATTCCATCTTTTGCCAACTGAGTGATGTGTGTGTATTGGCTTGCTGACCATCTATGAAAATCATGCCTGTGAGGAAGTAAGAGTACGAAACAGGAATTGGAACTCTGCTAGCAAAAACCCGTCGGCTGTATGTTTGAAGGAACGTTCCGCTCAAGTTCTTCTAGACAACATGATGGTCTATGCCACTGAACCTGTCAATGAAAGATAAATTGTTAACTGTATGGTTTTCACCACTTGGACTCTTTACCATATGGATTTTTGACTCTACCTGTTGAATTTTCTACATTGTATTTAATCGTATAATAATTGCTTTGCAGTTTGTTCCGTGCACTTTGCACATTTAGAAAAATGGATAAAAATTATTTCCTGAAACCTTGATACTGTATTTCTTCCCCGGTTTGTATATTGATAGTGTTAACTAGTCTAGGAGACCCCGCCCCCTGTTGTTGTTTGTTTGTTCATAAATGTAGATAGTGTCTGCTCTCTAATCAAAGCAGTAAGTTTAGCCATCTCAGCTAATTCCATCTTCTTCACAGTCCTCTATTGTGGGCAATATCAAATGCTTCTATTTTTATTTATTTATTTATTTATTTATTTATTTATTTATTTATTTCAAATTTCAAATGTCTATTCTGCCCTCCCCGCGAGTGGGCTCAGGGCAGATAACAACATATTAAAATACAATAAAAATTCATCTACATTAAAACAACAGTGTATTAATACACATTTAAAATGGGATGGTGGACAGCCTTCACAGGGAGGGTTAAAATTTTATACACCCCTTTTTTCAGACCAGCGGAGGCCCAGCCTCAGCCATATGCCTGGTGGAACAACTCTGTCTCGGCGGAAGGCTCGGCGGAAGGATAGTAGGTCCTGCCAGGCCCTGATTTCAGCAGACAGAGCGTTCCACCAGGTGGGAGCCAGGACCGAAAAGGCCCTGGCTCTAGTCAAGGCTAGGCGGGCCTCCTTAGGGCCAGGGACCACCAACAGCTGTTTGTCCCCTGATCAGAGTATCCTACGGGGAATATATGGGGAGAGACGGATCCATAGATACGCTGGTCCCAGTCCACACAAGGCCTTATAGGTCAATACCAGAACAACAGCCTTGCCACTGTTGTCATATACAGAAATAAAATACTATGTCGATTTTCTAGCTGTCTGTCCATTAATCCCAACTAAAAAGCTTCTGGTTTAAATTGTATATTAATCTTTAAGATTGTCTGTATTGAGGTGTAATGTTTGTGCCGAAGGTTCGTGTTAAAGATGGCAACACAAACATGCACACACAAGAATAGGTATCTGAAGAAGTGAGCTATGACTCATGAAAGCTCACGAAAGCTCCTACCCTGCCACAAATTGTGTTAGTCTTATAGGTGCTACTGGACTCTTGCTTTTTTATGCTGCTACGGAAAGATTAACATGGCTACCCTTCTTGATCTAGGAACAGGATTGCCAACAAATCAGAAGAAACCAGTGTGGTTTACTCTTGTGCCTTTTCACAATATGCACCACCTTCTAACGTCTACAGATCACACTTAACAGTGCAATTCTAAGAAGAGTAACTCCAGTCAAATCCATTGATTTCAATGGGTTTAGACTGGAGTAACTCTCTTTAGGATTGTGCAGTTAGAGGTAAAGAAGCACAAGTGGCTAAAACTGGCAAACTCACCTTGGAGGACGCCTATGGCAGTGGCTAATTATGCAGATGAGGGTCACTATAGGAAGGCTGAGGAGCTGAAGTCCTATTTGAGGAGCAGGGAGCTCCATTCACTGTCCCCGTTCCCTATACAATTGCCAGCCACCTGGAGGAAAAAAGCCCTGTTCCTTTAACAGAAGTTTAATGTGTGGAAATAGAAGCTGAAGCTTTTCCGTAGCCTGGAGGTCAATATCATCGCCTGGTAAATAACACCCAGTTAAGAACTCTGTTCAAGACTTCTTCTCCAAACTGTTGGCAACCTTACTTCCCTACTGGGCTTACCAGTTGCCTGCCTGCTGTGGGCAACCTGTCAGCCACGTGTTGCACTACCTGCACTTGCTCAGAGGAGCAGCAGAAGAAAAATGGGGAGGAAACAATAGTGTAGGCACCTCGATGTCACTTCAGGTGCTCGCTGTGAAGTGACGTCACAGAGTTGGCACCGTTCCGCCTCCCCCAACGCTCCCAGGAGTTGCCACAACAGGGCTGGCGTCCCTCTTCCCTGCCTCGTCCTTCTGGGAATCAATCCCAGATGGCACTTCACAGCTACACCTTCACCCACAGAGCTGCTAAGAGGATGTGGAGGCGGAGAGCGAATTTCCCTTGTCTGGCGATGATGTACGATTACAGGTTAATCCCGGAGTGCCTGAGGAGTGACCTGTTGCGATAAGAGAGAGGGGAAAGGAAATGAAGATAATGAGGGGTTGTCAGCAGCGGGGACCGGTTGGCCATCCGGCTGACTTTCAAAGCAGGAGGCCTCGCCCGCAGCTACTGGGGGCTTCCTTGCCATTCCGCAGATTGATTCAGTCTCCCCAACCTTACGGCAGTGACTGAGAGATGCGCGAGCATAGTCGGAATGCTCTCGTCCCCTGCTGGCTCTCCCGACAGACTCTGGCCAAAGGGTTTGCTGCTCATCGGAGGATGGTAACTGTGCAAAGACGAGTTTGGGGGAAACGAGGCTGCATCTGAGACCCCCTCGCCCTTCTGGACCTCACAAGCTGAATCAGAATCCGATGAAAGAGCAACCTGTTACTGACCCACAGAGCCCCATGCACCACACACAATCGTCCACATTTAAACTAGGGTTGCCACTTAGGTGCAGTCTGGAGATCTCCCTGAATTACATCTGATCTCCAGACTGGTAGTGGTGGAGTGTTCTCAAGCAGAGGTGGGCATGGACCGGGAAAAACCCACGGGCTGTGGGTCTGTGGTCTGTGGCCTGTGGCGTTTCACGGACCACGAACTTTTCACGGTCTAGCACCAGTTCATGAACCGACCAGTTGGTTGGTCTGAGCCGGCTCCAGTCAGCTGGAGCAAGGAGGGGATTTAAATGCTAAAGCGCTCCTGGCGCCACTTGCTAGTGGTACCGGCAGGCTTTAACCGACCACAGACCAACGGACCGGTGAAAAGTCCATGGGGTCCCTAGAAAATGGGCATCCCATGACCTGTCAGTTCACGAATGCCGCGGAGGCCCAGACCATGTTAAATTTTGGTTGGTTTTCCAGTCCGTGCCCACCTCTACTATGAAGTCATAGCTGATTTATGGTAGGATTTTCATGGCAAGAGGCTAATAGAGGAGAGACTGGACAAGGAAACAATCACTTCTATACACTTGAATGAAGTTGAGAATGTCTTGACTGTGACTCTTTGAAAAAGATACACTTTGAAATGGGCCAATAAGGATCTAGATAACCCAATAGAGGACTCAGGAACCTTCACAGTCACTCCACACGAGAATCTTCGAGTCAAGATTTATGAACTCTCTGTGACTATTGAGACATAGTGCTTATGAACCTTGGACTTTAAGACTTGTGTCCTTTGAAACTTGAAAAAAGTATTTTGAGGATACTCTTTGCTGAACGGTGCTATCTATATATTTGCACTTTATGAATTTCATGTGCAATATGTCTTCCTACTTGGAATTAGCACTTTAGCACTAGCACTGTATATTAATGTATCCTATAGGAATTGGTTTGTTCATATTGAGGCACTTTAAAAATTAACTCTCTTTGAGCACAGAGAGTCAGTTTGAAAATACAGTTGAATATTTGTGAACTATAACAGAAGTGTTTAAACACTGCATTATTGTGAGTAAAATATTTGATAACTGGCACAGGAATTGCATTTATTGTTACTACTTAAGTACTCCTGGGTTGCTTGTTGCATTGTTGTCTTTCACCACGTTTCTCTCTTTTTGTTGGTTAGCTTCCATGATCTGGGCTATCCAGGTCAGGGCAATCTCCAGATTACAGACATCCATTCCCCTAGAGCAGGGGTCCCCAACCCCCGGGCCGCAGACTGGTACTGGTCCGTGGCCTGTTAGCAAGTGGGCCACACAGGAGGTGGGTGAGTGCAGAGCTGGCTCCAAGGAGCAGGCGAAGTAGGCCATCGCTGTCTTGGGAGGGGTAGCCACGTCACGACCACAGCCACACTGACCACAGCACGAGGCAGCAACTGCGCGTGTGCCGCCTGGGAGTGGGAGGAGAGACCCAGAGGCATGATGGGAGAGAGCCGGCCAGGCAAGGTGATATTTCTAATGAAAAGTGCAGGGCCGGCCAGGCGAGGCGCAGGCGAGGCGCGGCCTCCCATCCCTACCCCACCCAGGTCCGTGGAAAAATTGTCTTCCACGAAACCGGTCCCTGGTACCAAAAAGGTTAGGGACCGCTACCCTAGAGAGAATGACTACTTTGAGCCAATCTACAAGTGACGCCTGACACAGGTTGGACACTAGTCAGCTTCCCTCAAGTTTTGATGGGAAATGTAGGCATCCTGGTCTTGCAGCTGTAATGGAGAGCCAAGCTGTAAAACCAGAACGCCTACATTTCCCATCAAAACTTGAGGGAAGCTGACAAGTGTCCAACCTGTGTAAGGCGTCACTTGTAGCTTGGCTGTTTGTGGGGAGGAACTCTGTGGCATTCTACTCTGCTTGATGCCCTCCCTTCTCCAAACCGTGCCCTTCCCAGGCACCACCCCCAAATTTCCAGGCATTTTCCAGCCCAGAGTTGGCAACTCTAATTTAAGCAGCATTATTGTGACAAGACTAACGAGCATTCTATCTGTCAAAAAGTTTGCATTGACTAGTTCCCACTTTGTAAGATGCACGTAGAGGGTTCACACTACGCAGATGTTGATATTGGAGATTATAGAGAAAAATAGCAGGGGTCAAAGGAGTTGCATGATGTAGGAAGTTCAGGGTGAACTATACTGATGCAAAAGAGCGAGATTTCGGGCCAGTAGCACCTTAAAGACCCAACTAGATTTCCAGGCTATGAACTTTCAAGAATCAAAGCTTTCTTCGTTGAAAGCTCGTCCCCTGGAAATCTAGTTGGTCTTTAAGGTGCTACTGGCCCTGAATCTTGCTCTTCTATTACAAACCAAGACAGCTACCCTCTTGAAGCTATAATGATGTGAAAGTGAAATTCAAACCACTGAGGTTTTGCTAGAGTCTTGCTGATAGTTAATACCTATAATCAGTGAAAAATCTAGTTGGTCTGTCAGCCCTGGATCTTGCTCTCAAAACCTAGGACCTCCTCAGGTGTCACCTAGCTTAGAATAGAGTTGCCAGCCTACAGGTGGAGGCTGGAGATCTCCTGGAATTATAACTGATCTCCAGGCGACAAAGATGAGTTCCTCTGGAGAAAACGACTGCTCTGGATGGTGGAATCTATGGCTTTATACTCGATTGAGTCCCCTCCCCAAACCTGACGCTTTCCAGGCTTCACCCCCCAAAAATCTCCAGGAATTTCCCAACCTGGACCTCGCAACCCTATTATGTGTCCATCTCTGTTTTTCTCTTGATTAGATTAGGTCCCGTTTCCCTGAGACACCACGTGCATGCAAAATCCAAATCCAATGAAAGGAGAGTGCAGGCGTTTAAATGAGGCTTGAGTTCAGGACAGTGGCTTGAGAGATGCTTCCCTGTTTCTTAGAAGCAGCTGAACTTGTCATCCCCCCTCCAAACAAATACAGACTCACCCAAAGAAGGTGGACTGATAAGCTGAAAGAGCTCCTTTCAACCCCTAGTAAAGGGGAAAGAGCAGGGGTGGGTGACACATGTGTCTATCACTCAGAAGCACATGGGCTGTGGCAGGGCCTTTGTCCCAACACAGCCCGTCAGAATCCTTTCCTGACCTTTGAGCTCTGCCAAGGAGCTGAGCGTGATTTATGCCAGGAGAAGAGGGCAGGGTCATGTGTGTACGCTAATGAACTCATCATCACCACTTCCTGCCAGCTCCGGCTGGAGTCCGGAGCGCTTTTGCTCAGACCGTCCAGAGCAGAAGTCTAATTCAAAGCTCAATTGCATACGAGCAAAAGAGCGTGAGTGCGCACAGGGTCTCTTCCCACTGCGGTTGGAGGGTAGATACAAGAAAGTACCATATACTATCAAGATAATCCAAATGACGGTATTCCCCATTACAATGTAAAGGTGTGAAAGTTGGACAATGAAGAAAGCCAACAAGAAGAAAATTGATTCATTTGAAATGTGGTGCTGGAGGAGAGTTTTGCGGATACCACGGACGGCCAAAAAAGACAAATAAGTGGGTTCTAGATCAAATCAAGCCTGAATTCTCCCTAGAAGCTAAAATGACAAAACTGAGGCTATCGTACTTTGGTCACATCGCAAGAAGACAAGATTCTCTGGAAAAGTTAATAATGCTGGGAAAAGTGGAAGGCAGTAGGAAAAGAGGAAGACCTAAAATGAGATGGCTTGGCTCAGTAAAAGAAGCCACATCCTCCAGTTTGCAGGACCTGAGCAAGTCTGTTAATAATGACAGGACATTTTGGGGGGTCTTTCATTCATAGGGTTGCCATAGGTCGGAGGCGACTTGACAACACGTAACACACACACACACACACACACACACACTATATAATCAAAAAGAGTCCAGTAGCACCTTTAAGACTAACCAATTTTATTTTATTGTAGCATAAGCTTTCGAGAATCAAGTTCTCTTCATCAGATGCCTAACAGAACATGCAGATGACTATATGATAAAGCTGGAACCACTAAAGACATGATTATAGAGTATCCCATATTCAATGAATTGAGGGCTACCTTAATTACCTAATATGAGAACTCAGGTGACATGGTTATTATTGGATATAAATGATTCCATTACTCTTTCCGTGGCAAAATATATAGGGGTAAAAATTAAATATCAGAGAAATAATATTAAGTACGTTTTTTCTCATTTTAATTTATGCTTAAGGCAATAGCTGCATGAGCATAGATGGATGGATGGATGGATGGATGGATGGATGGATGGATGGATGGATGGATGGATGGATGGATGGATGGATAGACAGGCAGGCAGGCAGGCAGGCGGATAGATATGGGTAGCTGTGTTAGTTTGTCTGTAGCGGTAGAAAAGAGCCACTGCCAGTCAGTCAGTAGCACCTATAAGACTCACGAAAGCTCATACCCTACCACACATTTATCTGCAGTAGAAAAGAGCAAGAGTCCAGTAGCACCTATAAAAATAGATAGAATGCTTACAGGAGAAGCAGTGAAGAAGCCAAGTGGCATTTGTGAATAAAGTAGCACAGAGATCTCAGCCAGTGTGGGATCATGGTTAGAATATTGGACATGGAAGAGCCAGGTTCGAATCGCCGGTCGGCCTTGCAGCTTACTGCATAGCCTTAATCACTCTCGGTCAGATCTACTTATGGGAAAAAGTGCACCATGCAGAGCTCCCTGACTTCTGGGAGCAAAGATGGGATAAAAATGGGAAATCTAGAGGGAGGGGAGAGAATTTGCCTACCGTGACAACAGAAGCAGGAAACAAAATGTGCGAAACGGGTCAAAGAATGAAGCTGTCTGACCATTTTTAAAGCAGAGCACGGGGGGGGGGGGGCTCCCAAGTGATACATGTGTGAAGAATTGGGTTTTGTTTGCGCATCACAGGAATGAGAAACGCGTTGCCGACATTCAGCCACTCTCTTTCCTCCCTTTGAGCTGCTGCAACTGGAATTCATGACTGCCACATTTAAAAACGTGTGGGGCGTGCTTTTCAGCGGAGTACTTTCATATCCTGCTGGCTTCCAAGGGGGGGGGGCAGATTTATCACTAGATCAACCTGGATTGCAACCAGTGGGTATTTGGGGTGATTTCACAGGGAAGACTATTTTCAACCGCCTTTGATGTATCGCTTTGGGGGTTGTAACAGCGCCTGGTCTTTTCCCAGCACATCTTAACCCACTCATGGGAAAATCTCTCCTTTTGGGCCTCCAGATAGACCAGTCCAGCCAGGGGGCATAAACTCTGATTGGACTGAAGATATGGGATGCCCAAGAAGTGTATCTGCAGCAGGGAAATCCTATATCCCTTCCCCCAAGAGGGCCAGTGGCACCTGCTTTTGGCCTCCAGCACCTCCAGTTGAATAATAATAATATTTGATTTACATACCGCCCTTCAGGACAACTTAACAACCTCTCAGAGTGGTTTACAAAGTGTGTTGTTATTATCCTCACAACTATCACCTTGTGAGGGTGGTGGGACTGAGAGAGCTCTGAAAAAGCTGTAACTGACCCAAGGTCACCCAGCTGGCTTCAAGCGGAGGAGTGGGGAATCAAACCTGGTTCTCCGGATTAGAGTCCTGCCGCTCTTAAGTGACTGACCCAAGGTCACCCAGCTGGCTTCAAGCAGAGGAGTGGGGAATCAAACCTGGCTCTCCGGATTAGAGTCCTGCCGCTCTTAACCACTACACCAAACTGGCAGGATTGCCGGCAACAGCCAAGAGGGACCTTCTGCCTGGGTCCTTGGAGAGCCACTGCCCGTCAGAGCAGACCACACTGGACTGCAGGGCCCGATAGCCTGAGTCAACATAAGGCTGCTTCATATATTCTAATACAGCAGGCCAGCACTGGCGCTTCGGATTTCACATGGATACACATGTCCAACTCCAGGCCTGCTCCTACGTATATGTGCACATGGGTTTTCCTCCTGGGAGCCGCTTTCTCACACCCATGTTCCTAGCCGGATTGGGTCCAGTAAGTGGATGGGCCACCCCTCCCCGCCCCATGCCAGCTGAGCCTCATTTCCCTAAAGCACACTCAGTTGGGTCTTTACAGCCTTCTGATTTCACACTGCCTGTTCCTTTTTCCTGCAACTCCTTAGCTTGTAGTTCTGCCCAGGGCTTATAACCCCAAAAGCTTCCTTTCCCACCACCACCACCCTACTTAACACATAGGTGAGAGAGGCCCTCCCTCCTCTCTGCATTATTATGCAGTGAGGTTATTTGGCTGTTGTTTTCCGTTCAATAGGATATTTTCTCTCCCGTTTCCTTTCTTTCTTACCTCTTAAGGGCCCAGAACCAAGCTGAAAAAAATATGTTTTAAGAATAGGGGGATAGTTTCACGCATTTACGGCCTGGGGAGCAGCCCATTGTAAAGCCATCGGGCATTTCAAAACAGTCTGCTCGTAAAAAGAGCATCCCACCTAGACAGCGGCCTTAGCTAATGCTTCTCATGGGCAATCGCTCCCGATCTCTTTACAGCTAAAAAAATAAATGGGGTTATTTCCCCCCATAAAGACATTTTGTCCCTTTCAACAGGGACATTTGGGTTGGATCGGACAATCATTTTCCTAATTCACCAGGTGGGCCAAATACTCTTCCATAGATTGCTTTCAGCTTGGAATCATTTTCCTCCCGTTTTGCAGGATAACCACAGACTTCGGAATGCTAAGTCCACAAGAGATGCTAAGTCTCAAACTTCCTGGCAACCCACACCTTCCAGCTATTATACTGGGGACTGATTATGGTGGCTGGGGGGCGGGGGGGGGGGGAAGGTGCTCTGTGTATGCTCAGAGTTTGTCATATCTAATGTGACCTCACATGGTCCCAGATCAAGCCCCGGCACAGAACACAGGATGTATCGGCTTAACAGATGATGAATGCTTGAAATACCCTCGAAATCTAGTTGGTCTTTAAAGGGGTTACTGGACCCGAAACTTGTTCTGCTGCTGCAGACCAACACAGCAAACCATCTGAAAATGTATTCCAGTTCTCTCTCTTCCTCAAAGAATCTCAGGGCTGCCTATGAGGATTCTTTTGGTCCCCTTTTTTTCTATCCATCATCCTTTGATGTAGATAAGGCTGAGATTAAGAAAGCTATCTGGATGAGCAAAAAATTGATCCCAGCTCGATTTACAAAGTAATACAAGTATCAATATATCTGTCGTATATTAATAATAAAACTATTCTTTTTTAAAAAACAAAGATGTTTAATGTCCTCTTTGAAGTGGATTTATCTTACAAAAACATCCGTTTATACAATATGAATACAGTTTTCAGGCCTTCCTTTTTAAAGCATATCATTTATTTACTGCATTTATACCGCATTTTTCTCTTCAATGTGAAGCCGAAGTGGCTTCCATTTTCCCCTTCTCCACTTTATTTCCAAGTATCTGAAGAAGGGAGTTCAACTCTCAAAACCTTACAACCTGAAAGTCTTGTTGGTCTTTAAGCTGTTACTAGACTCAAGCCTTGTTCTAGTACAAATACCTTATAAAATGGTAAAGAGTTCAGTAGCACCTTTAAGACTAACCAACTTTATTATAGCATAAGCTTTCAAGAACCACAGCTCTTTGTCAGATGCATCGGCAGCTTTTGAGAACCACAGCTCTCTTCGTCAGATGTATCGTCAACTTTCAAGGACCACAGCTCTCTTCGCATCGGACGAAGAGAGCTGTGGTTCTCAAAAGCTGACGATGCATCTGACGAAGAGAGATGTGATTCTCAAAAGCTTATGCTACAATAATGTCGGTTAGCCTTAAAGGTGCTACTGGACTCTTTGCCATTTGCCAGCTACAGACTAACACAGCTAACTCCTCTGGATCTATGACACATTATAAAGGGATTGTTAGAAACCCGAGACTTGATGCCTACTGTGACATATGCAAAAGACGTCAAATCAGATTCAGAGGAATAGCAACAACAGAAGCAATGCTAGTTTTATAATTAACAGCTGTGTTGCTTATGACGACTGGAGTATTATTTCCACTCTAATATCTAAAATATTCTCAACAAAGATATCTATGCAAAAAAAAGGACAACAAAATAAGGAGGGCAGCATAGGAGTTTAGAAAACTATGCAGGGGTGGGGAGGAAATGTTCTCCCTCTCCCCAAATACTGTAACTCATGAGCCCTTGTGAAGTTGGTGGTCAATAGATTGAGGATGGACAAAGGGAAGTATTTCTTCACTAACTTGTGGAATTCAGTCCCATGATGTCTTGATGAGTTGCATTGGCTTCAAAAAGGGGGCCAGACAAATCCATGGAGGAGAGACCCAATGACAGTGTCATGGGAAGGGAAGAGGTTTAGAGAATTGTGCTAAGAGTGGGGTAGCCCCTCCAGGGATCCCTGGTTGATGACGTCACATTTAGGTCATGCAAGAAATGGCGTCACCATGCTAGGGGTGGGACAATTGCTCACCCTCTTTTCGCCTACCATTTTCCTCCTGCCATATAACTGAGTGGCAGCAGGCAGACACAGCAGGGAGTGGGAGGTCTCCAGCCCCCCCCCCCCAGCAGGCAATCGGTAACCACAGATCATATAATCATAGGGTTGGAAGGTACCTCCAGGGTCATCTAGTCCACCCCCTGCACAGTGCAGAAAATTCACAACTACCTCCCCTCCCCACACCCCCAGTGTCCCCTGCTCCATGCACAGAAAACAGCAAAAAAAAACCCTCCAGGAACTGGCCTGGGGGAAATTGCTACCTGACCCCCAAGGTGGCAATTGGCCTTACCCTGGGCATGTAAGAAGGGGCCACGAGAACTAAGCACTGATGTAATCCCTCCTGCCCTCCCTCTCATGATCTGCCCAGGTTCACAGAATCAGCATTGCTGTCAGATGGCCATCTAGCCTTTGCTTAAAAACCTCCAAAGGAGGAGAGCCCACCACCTCCCGAGGAAGCCTGTTCCACTGAGGGACTGCTCTGTCAGGACCTTCCGGGGCAATGGAAAACAACTCCACGCCATCCTCTATATGACAGCCCTTCAAGTACTTGAAGATGATTATCCTCAAGTACTTTGAAGGGCTGTCATATAGATGTAGTAATAATGGATGTCTTGTAGCACAGTGGTTAAGTGGTTCGGCTGCGAATCAGCACTCTACTGGTTCCAATCCCACTACTGCCATGAGCTCAGTAGGCAGCCTTGGGGAAGCCACTCCTCTCAGCCCCAGCTGTATTGTGGGGACAATAACACTTAACTTGTTCACCGCTCTGGGTGAGGCACTAATCTGTCTAGAAGAGCAGTATATAAGCACACTTACTATTATAGTTACTATTATTATTATTTATTTTAGAGTGTTTATGGCTTTATAATTTGTGAGCTGCTTTGAGTTTTCAGTTTCAGGAGAAATGCAACATGTAAAAATTTTAAATAAGAGCAGAACCATACTAGCATTACACACGATCAGCGAAAGGAGCTGATCTCTGACTAGGTCAATGAAACCATTCAAAAGCAGAAAGCAAGACTCTGACTCATACAGAACGCTCTTAAGGGAAGGAACTTTAATTTTACAATAGTCTACGCATTATATATGCACATACAAAATTATAAAAATCTGACATATATTCCCCACAGAAATAAAACATTAGAGCAATATAGTGACAAAACAATTAAAAATTCCCCAGAAGAAAGGAGACAGTTTGGGCCCTCTTCCCTGAATGTACCCAGTTTCCTGGGGGTAAAGTGTAGATGACTGGGGGAAGGCAATGGCAAACTACTCCATAACAAAAGTCTGCCAAGAGAACGCCATGATGCGACGCCCCCCACCCCCCACATGGGTCAGTAATGACTTGGTGCTTGCACAGGGGACTACCTTTACTTTACCTCCCTGCATGTAGACATCAAAGGGCACAACCCAGTACTCTCAAGGGCAGCGCAGCAGTTACGGATTTCTCCAAATGCAAAAAAGGATGGATTTGGAGGGGCTGAATCCCCTGCACAGAGCATTTTACCAAAGTTAAGGAAGACAATTCCTTCCGATTAGGGGCAAATCCCAGAGGAACAGCCCGGTTAAGTCTATTACAGCAGAAACAGAGATGCCCTTGGCCCATTAAAGACAAACTCGCTTATTGCGAGATCTGCTTTCGTGGACGAGATCCTACTTCATCAGAGGCGTAAAACGTCAGCTTGCTTCAGCATGTTATATACCCATTTAACACCTACCCACTGAAGTGATTCTACCAGAAAATGCTGGCCCATGAAATCTTCTGCCCCAATCAATGTATGTGCTTTCCAGGTACCACAGGACTCATAGCTGGCTCATGCGCTTCTATTGGGCTAAGGGAAGTGCTTTCTTCAAGCGCATGGGATTCTTCTGCCACCAGAGGAAATTGCCTTGCGCTGGAGGAAAGCTCCACCCTTAACATATTCTGTTGTTGATGAACTGATAGTTCCATTTATATAATGCAAAGAAGTCGGGTTGAAAAGAATCTTCTTTCTGCACGCCAGATATGGTTACTTGTCCAGCAGCATAAACTTGACAGGCACATTTCTGTATTTCCACAGTCTCCCATATTTGATAGGAAATATGTTATAGCTGGCCCAACACACGCCATAGACGTTGTTAAAAAGAACACCTCCATCTTTCTGTGTTCAGAAACAGCTCAATGGAAAGTCTAGTTTTTTATTAATCTTTTCCAAAGCTGTTAAACACCCGAGCTGGTGCAGACATATATCACTTTTTTTTCCTTTTAGCATTTAATCAGCAGTGCCAAAACTTTTGTGTAACTCAAACACTCACTTCTAGCATTTCGAACACTTCTAGCTTCAACAGAAGCACTCATCTCACCAGATTTCTCGTTCTTGGGAGTTCAGCTATCAGGACACTGACCTCTTTTTTCATTCTTCTAACAAGGAAAATAATTTTAGGGGCAGTTATTTTTTGTCAGGTTATTTGAGCTTCCCCTTCACCCCTGTGCTAATGCAAAGAGCTTGACCTCAAACAGCACAGCCAAGAACCAGACTCCGTTAGAAAGTATAAAAGCATTCTTTAAAAAAAAAAAAGCCATAGCCACAGCCTCAGTTTCCAGCGAATATTTAATCATCAGAGTCCGTATCATGCCTCCTCTTCGCTCTGTATACTGGGGGGGACTTGCTTCTCCTCCTTTTCGGCCCCCCTGAACCCCTGCTTCTGGGAGACAGGGACAGGCTGTCGCTCAAACTCTGCCGTTCCTTCCCGCCTAGCTTGGGAGAATGCGTCCTTGCCGATGGCCTGCCGCAGGGGGTGCCTTCCTTGACACGGCCAGGAGAGGCCGGGCTGTGGCGCCACCTGCTGGGAAGTTTCTGTTCTTCTTGGGAGGGTGATGAATGGCTGTCAGGGCGGTTGGCTCCAGCCTGCTGGGCGGATGATGGATGGCGCACAGGAGGGGAGGCAGGCCGTGATTTTCTGCAAAAAAAAACCCCCAGAGGTGGCCAGGTCAGATCATCAGTGTATTTGGCGGTCCCCAGAGGAGCACAGGAGGAGGCAGGCTTGGCAAGAGGCCCGGTTGCAAGATACTTGCAGGCACTAAAGTACTTGCATGCACTTTAGCAGAAGTTGCACCCATGCTTTCTAAATCCCAAGAGACCCCCACCCCCGCAATCAGCCCTCTCCCCTGAGCAACTTGCAATCAGCCCTCTCCCCTGCTCATGGATGTAGTGGACTGACATATAGAACTCCGGGGCAAAAGAAAGACTGCTTCAAGCATGTTCTTATAAGGGAATAGGACTGCAGTCTATTGCAGAGTTTCTTGTATATATCACCTTGCTTCCTCTGCATTGCCTTCTGCCTTTTGAACCCGTCTTCTGCACTGTGAGTTCATTCACAAATTCAGAACAATGGACCTCCCCGCAGGGCTGAATAAGGACACAGGATTCTTCTCGCATTGCAAATACTGATTTTCTACATTTCCTCTAGTCAAGCTAATTACATTTCACATTGTACCTCCACATCCTACCTTACTTCTTTGCAACACCCCTCCCGCCTTCTCACTGGGATAAAAAAAGACTCAGATCTCCATTCCTACTCCTGTCTGACAAAGGGAGCTGGACTCTCAAAATACCCTCGAAAATCTTTGTTGGTCTTCGAGGTGCAACTGAACGGCAACCTTGATAATTTCTGCATTATAGTATGTCATTTCTTAGTCAGTTTGCAATTCTGCAATCCCAGTCCTATTGCACTGTTTGTTCAATGTCTTATGCTGCCTGCTCAGTTTTTAATATGTATTCTAAAAAGCCTTGAGAAAGAAGGGCTATAAATGAAGTAAGCAAGCACATAAATAAATAACAGTGAATATTCCCAGGATGCAGAATTCCCAATACATTCCGGTCCAACGTTTTCTGGAAAATCACAACTTCCTCCAGCAGGTAACTTCACTGCTGAAATGATCTGTTCAAATGGATAACCTGCTTATTCCCAAGTAGGCAAGGTATGTGATAACGATGCCACGTCAAAAATACCATCTAATAAGACAGGCAAAGCAGCCAATCTGCCGGCCCCTCTCACCATTGGCTAATGCACGGTGATGTGATGGGATATTCATAAACATTCTAACTGATGGCTGAACTAGCTGTGTCACAACAAGCGGAATACAGCTCATAAACCTCCCTGTTATTGCCAGGATGGAGCTGCAAAAACACAGAACTGGTGCGAAGGATTAGTCTCCAGCTTGGTAAGTCACCAGCTGAGTAGGCCCAGGTTAATTGCAAGTGTGTGTGGGAGGGGGGCACTTTACTGACTGAGGAGCCCCTTCGTGCATCTGACATAGCAGGTTTTAACCCACAAAAACTTATTCTGCAATAAATATGAATCTCTTTAAGGTGAGTCTATGGGCTGCTTACAGCGCCCTCTGGTGCGAGACGTTTGAAAATGCAGCTACACACATACAGCCCCTTCAATGTTTTCAGGCCTCCCATTTAGATAATAAAGACATACAAA
Organism: Eublepharis macularius; assembly: GCF_028583425.1. Lineage (NCBI taxonomy): Eukaryota > Metazoa > Chordata > Lepidosauria > Squamata > Eublepharidae > Eublepharis > Eublepharis macularius. Next base: position 90,981,754 of record NC_072800.1, on the reverse strand, counting down.
GCTGCCTGATCCCCTTGGTCTATCAAGATCAGCATTATCTGTTCTGACTGGCAGCTGCTCTCTATGGTCTCGAGGAGAGAGAAAGGCCATTCCCAGCTCCTGGTAGCCAAGATCCCTTTAAACTAGAGACGCTGACGATCAAACCAGGGACCTTCTGCATGCCAAGTATGAGCCACAGCCCCACGTTAATTAACTTCACTGGGGGGGTTACAGCTCAACAGATCCACAAACAACTGCGCAAGTACCTTTCTCTATTGTCTGGGGAAGAGGAAGCAGAAGACGAAGCAGTTCTCTTTTTATGGCGTTTTTCCTTTTTCTTCTCTTTCTTATGTTTCTTCTTCTTTTTCTTCTCCTTCTTTTTGGCTCTCTTGGTGGCCTCTGGCCTGCGTGATTCAAAAAGAAACAAGTTGTCCTTAATGTGCAATCTCCCAAGAACTCATTTCCCTGCGGAGGCCTGGCCAGGTCAGAGCTTGATCGGCTTCCTGAAGTGAAGAGCCAAGCCAAATATGAAGTCAGGTATATGGTACAGTCCTGATAAGGCTATACCAAATTTAGAATGGGGGGAGAGAGTCCTGCTTGTAACTGTTTCCATGTTGCTTTATGGAACACCCTTCTTTGATCTGTTTGTCTGGCACCAAGCTTAATGTCTTTTCAGTGCCATGCTAAATGCCAAGGCATTTTTTAAAATTATTGTTAAAGCAAAAACAGGGGGGTACAGAAAAGAAAGGGGGGGAGAGGGACAAGCAGACGTGAAACTGTGTGCTACAAGGATCATTGAAATACAAAGTACTAGAGTCATGACCTTTATGGATATTAAAATAGCTACTGAATATTTTTCCAGAATAAGCAACACATGCAAAGTTTAAACCTATTTCTACTTGTTATTCTAGTAATAATAAAGAGAAAAAAATCGTTAACACTAACACTGCTTATTACTTGATATAACTGATTATCACAATCTTTGATCCAGAGAAGTTAGCCGTGTTAGTATGTAGTAGCAAAATAGTAAAAAGTCCACTAGCACCTTTAAGACTAACCTACTTTACTGTAGCATACGCTTTCGAGAATCACAGCTCTCTTCGTCAGATGCATCTGACGAAGAGAGCTGTGGTTCTCAAAAGCTGCCGATGCATCTGACGAAGAGAGCTGTAGTTCTCGAAAGCTTATGCTACAGTAAAGTCAGTTAGTCTTAAAGGTGCTACTGGACTTTTTACTATTTTATCACAATCTTTGAGAGCCTTAAAATAAGAATTCTAACCTATTTCTGCTCCATATTTTCATTACCTTTTACTTATGTAAACAATGTTACAGTTATGCCAAGGCCTTTTTAGACTGCTGAGAGTTGGGAAAGGTCCTCTTTTTTCCTTGCAAGCTTTGTCTGTGTTTAACAGCCATTTTAATAAGATGCGCTCCTCTTTTCCTTAGAGCAGGGGTTCCCAACACGGTGCCCGTGTGCGCCATGGCACCCAACACCTTGCCTTATACCTGCAAAGTGTTTTTAGAAAGTGGGTGGTGGCAGCTGGGGCTTTTGCCCAGCAAGGCTTCTGACAGGCCCTTGGAGGTCTGATGGGCTGTGCATGTTTTTTAAAAAAATCGTCTCGGCAGCAACTGCAACCACAGCACAAGGATCTTCACTGTGTGACTGAAGGTAAGCTGCTGCAGCCATTCTGTGACAAAGCTGTTCTTCAGTCCACAGATGCTTGTGCACCAATGGAAAAAAAAATCCATGCATGTAGGAAACTAGCAAGTCAGGAAGAAAGGTCCTAGTCTAGTCTTCTCCCTGGCATGTTGGCTTTCTGTTTGCAAGGTGTATTTTACAGAGGGGAGCATTAGAATCACAGAATTCTCACGCTTGCTGTCTAAAACGGTATCATCCTGGAACAGTCTTACAGCATGCAGCCTCACACCCCAGACCCTCGAGAAAACAATCAGAAAATTGCCACGGAGTTGGCTCTTACTGTATTGCTTCTGCTTCTTCTACCTTCTCTGGTTTTCTTTTAGGAGCAGAAACCTCTGGACTGTTGGCTGTTCGGTGATGCTAGCATTCCAAATAGAGGAAACAAAAGTAAGATCGAAGAAATTCTGCCAGACCAAAACAGGTGGGAGAAACATATACAGCGGCAAACCTCCCAACCTGTAGACTTCTCTGTCCGCTACGGCCTGTTGTCAACAATCAAGTGGAAGAGCATTTCCCAAACTTCCCAGCTTCATGCTGTCAGGTGTTTTCAATTCTCTCCTATGGGTCGATCAGCCTGCATGCCAGAAAACCAGCATACATTTCTCCCTGACATGCCGATTTTCTCTGTGCAGGGAAGAGGTTACTCTCCCCTTCACATGCACAACTGAAACACACAACCTCAGTCTACCACCAGAAAAAAGTTTCTCCATTTGATTCTGCTGGCGATGCATAAACTAAGCCCGGCTAAGGAGAGAGAACTCTTGAGTTTCATCGGCCTCTTGAGGCAGATGGTGCGGTTCCACAGCTCAAAAGTAGCAGGAGAAAGATTGACCCTGGATGGGAGACCCTCTGAGAACATGCAACTCATTCTGAGCTCCTGGAGGAAGATCAGAGTCCACCAACTGAAGGCGACGCTGCTCTCCAAGGCACTTTCTTCATCTTGCTTTTTGTGCACAATGCAGAGCGCGCTTTGCAATGGAGGTAAAATGCATACAATTTCACAAGCCAAGCAAGAGGCAGAAAGGAAACAAGGAATTCCAGCGCCTTTAAAGAACCTGAACTGGGAGTGGGAAGGAGAAAAGAAGATTTACTGTAAAGACTGAAAGCCCCAGCTTAGCAGCTTCCTTGTCTTCTTTGGAAAACATCATCCGGCTCCCAGCGCTTCTGAAAACAAAGGAGACTGGGATAAGATGGCTAGTGTCAAGAAGGAGTTCAAGTATCAGCACCCAAGTGCTGGGAGATCTGGCTTCATCAAAGCTCACCAGGTGACCCTGGGCCAGTTACACTCTCTTTCTCTCTTGGGTGCACCCCCTCTCTCTACCAAACCTACGTCACAGGGCTTTTGTGATAATAAAAAGAGGAATGGACAACCATGTCCACACCTCCTAAGCTCCTTGGAGGACAGGAGAGGGGAAAATGCACTAAAGAGACTGCTGTGTTTTGGAAGAGAGGGTGTGCCACTCTTAAGTGTCTACATCTGGAATGGGTTCTTTTCAGTACAGAGGACCCAACACAAATCCACTGACTGCTCTGACACACCTCATCAAGCTCTTGCTAAGCAGGACTTTGCTCTACAGATCTCCCAGCCACATCGAGACAGCACAAGTTAAGTTATTCCTCTAAGACACAACAGAAGTCTGCAGTCAAGAGGGCTATGAATGGATGAAGAGTTGGGCAGTGAACCAGCTATGCTCCACCTCCTGGCACCATTGAGCCAAACACAAGAATGAGTCGGGTGGAGTTTAGCACCTCCTGTCGCAACTTCTCACCCATCCACAGGAAACCGCCTCCCACTGGAGAGGAGCGTGGCAAACAATGTGAAGAACAGCTGCACCTACCTTGAGCTCCCCAGGCCCAACACTCGATCCACGCCTTTCTCATCCCGCTCGGCTTCGTCACGTTTGCAGACCTCCGCGAGATCCTTGAAAAGGAATTCCAGGCAGAAACTTTGAGAATCAGCACACATCCGGGGCGGGAGACCATGAAGATACTACAGCTCTGAGCTACAGGGACTTCCTCTCCCATAGCACTGTTCAGGGCCAGACTGCTCCTCCACCCAGTTTCTGCAGTGAAACTGGGCCATCTGCCTTCAGTTCCTTCTCTGGGCAACAGTTGCAATATGAGAACTGAGAAGCCAATGGAACCAAGACCACAGTCTTCCCAGCTTGAGAATTTCATGGAGTACTTAGGCTTTATTGGTACTCAAGAGACCATGGAAGACCAGATGCTAGCTTGGACCCTGTGCATCCATTCTGCTAGTCGAAACAGTTTACACTGGGGCAAGGAGTCTCCCGCCTGAAAAAAGCAATTCTGCTAGTGGAACCAGTTCACAGGATCCAACCAGCTGTGAGTCGGCCAGGGTCATGAGAAAGCCAACTGGGTTGCAAGCCTTCAGTGCATATGTTAAATTAGCCCAGGGGAGGCCTCCTCTAGAAATAGCGGCGAAGTCACATGGACAACTCAGCTTTCTTCCCCACCTCTTGGAGACTGCCTTCAAGTCATACTTGACTTATAGCGACCCCTGGTGGGGCTTTCATGGCAAGAGACTAACAGAGATGGTTTGCCATTGCCTGCCTCTGCAACCCTGGTCTTCACGGGAGGTCTCCCATCCAATTACTAACCTGGGCTGACCCTGCTTAGCTTCTGAGATCTGACGAGATCAGGCTCACCTGGGCTATCCAGGTCAGGGTGTAGATAACAGCGGTGGTGGTGGAGAGTGCTGTCAAGTCATAGCGGACTTATGGTGACCCCTGGTGGGGTTTTCATGGCAAGAGACTAACAGAGATGGTTTGCCATTGCCTGCCTCTGCAACCCTGGTCTTCACGGGAGGTCTCCCATCCAATTACTAACCCGGGCCGACCCTGCTTAGCTTCTGAGATCTGACGAGATCAGGCTCACCTGGGCTATCCAGGTCAGGGTGTAGATAACAGTGGTGGTGGTGGAGAGTGCTGTCAAGTCATAGCGAACTTATGGTGACCCCTGGTGAGGTTTTTATGGCAAGAGACTGAAAGAGGTGGCTTGCCATTGCCTGCCTCTGCAGCCCTGGTCTTCGTTGGAGGTCTCCCATCCAATTACTAACCCGGGCCGACCCTGCTTAGCTTCTGAGATCTGACGAGATCAGGCTCACCTGGTCGTCAGGGCCCCCCACCCCTACCTCTTACTGGCCACATTTCTGACCTACCCGGGGCTGCTGTTCTGCAAACGGAAAAGAAGAGTGTTGCACTGCAGGAGTTCAGCTCCATCGGAAGGTAGACCGGGGGAAATTGTTAAGGTGTATTATTACAACAGTTGCTGTACATAGGAAGGCAACGGCAAACCACCTCTGCTTATCTCTTACTCTGAAAACCTCATGAGGGGTCACTGTAAATTGGTTGCGACTTGATGGCACTTAATTTTATTATGCTCTATCCTTTAAATTGTGTCAAATTTTCCTAAGGGTTCAGAACTCTGAATGAGCACTTTCACAGACACTGGGAGATTCCAGCATACTGGTACAGCGTGGTATAGCAAGCCAGACGGATGCAATAGTTAGTCACTCTCTCTCAATCTAAATTAACTTTCAGGAGTGCGTGAATGATGAGGCGGAATGCAACTGCCCAATCTGAGACTTTATCATGATGCAATCTGCCTAGTTTGGTTGAAAGAATGGATGACATTAAAGAACAAGAAACTATTAGCCCTAGAGGGATATAAAAAAATATTTGGATGGCACGCATATTTATGGCATGACAAAGTAAAGGTCAACTCGATGTTCCTGCATCACTTTGTTCGGAGAAGTCTATACATAATCTGGAAGAAGTACAGAATTTATCTACAAGAAGGAACCCCTTTGTGGGTGGTTCCATATGAGGTGATAGACCCGAGAGCTGTTGATAATGAACAACAATGTTTAACGTATAAAGAAATAACTAAAACTGAAGCATCCAAACTTAGAATAAAGACACAAGAGGAACTATCACCTAACTACGATTGGTTCCAGTATAGACAGATCAGAGACTTATATAATTCGGACTCTGTAAAGGGAGGTATACGAATAGAGAATTCGGAACTAGAGCAGACCCTTCTTAAAGAAGATAAGAAAAGAATATCCAAGGTATACCAAGTACTGTTGAAGTGGTATACCGAGGATGAGATAGTTAAAACACAAATGGTGAAATGGGCTATAAACTTTAATAAAGAAATAACAATGGAGGCATGGGAATACTTGTGGAAAACTACAATGAAGACAACGACATGTATTAATATCAAAGAGAACATTTACAAAATGATCTATCGTTGGTACATGACACCAAAGAAGATTGCGCTAGGGAATTTGAATACTTCTAATAAATGCTGGAAATGTAAGAAGCATGAGGGCTCCCTCTATCATATGTGGTGGTCGTGTGAGGTAGCCAGGCAGTACTGGGGGGAAATAATAAGAGAAATGAGTGAAATTTTACAATTTCAAATTAATAAGAACCCAGAACTCCTGCTACTGAACTTGGGAATGGAGGGAATTCCAGCCCAACACAGGACGTTGATATTTTATATGACAGCAGCAGCTAGACTTTTGTATGCGCAAAAATGGAAAGTACAAGAAGTGCCAACTATTGAAGATTGGACTTACAAATTGCTGTATATGGCTGAAATGGACAAGATGACAAGAAAACTGAGAGATCTGGACTCAGGGCAGTTCAACACAGACTGGGAGAAGCTGAAACAATACCTGGAGAAGAAATGGGAGGTGGGAGGAAAACTGTGGCAGTTTGAGAACTACTGAAGTATTGAAGTAGAGGGGGGAGACTTTACCGGGGGGAGAAGAGATAAATGTGAATTAATAAGCAGTCAGATTAATAGATTGACATATATATAGATATATATAGGTTAACAAACAGAACATAGAGAAAATAATTAATTATAAGGACTAAATATAAGGAGCGATTAACTAACAATATTTTCTTTTTTTCTGATAAGTTTTGTACCAAACTGAATGTCTGAAGATATAGATGGGTCAAATTGATTGACTACGTGAGGAGAGATATATAGAACTATTATAAAAAGATAGAATGAGTAATATATATAGAGAATAAGTCAAATTGTTTGATATAAACGAATGTATGATCTATATGGTTTATGATATATAGAAATATCTGAAATTGAAAAATTGGGATAAATTGTTTATCTAAGATGGAAACAAAGACTTACAGTTTGGGCATATAATGTTAAAAATAGTTAAGGATGTACTGCTTAGAATAATGGAGAATATATATTTGTTTTAGATAGAGGAAGCTAATAAAAGTAAGGGAAAGGGGACAAAGGGTTGGAAAGCTGTTGGAAGTCAACAAAAAGGGGGGGGGAAAGGGAGGGGGTTAGAGATGAAAAAATTGGGGAAAATTGAATGTAAATGTGGAAATAATGGATTCTAACCCAATAAAAATTTTTCAAAAAAAAAAAAAAAGGAGTGCGTGAATGATGAAAATGGAGGTGGGGAGATCTCAGGATCACAATCTAAGGGGACATTCTCTTGACAAAAGAGGAGGGAGATAGAATCTATCCTGATTCCACATCTCCACCTTTTAGCCACAACGGTCTTGCAACTCCCAGCATCAGCGGGGGGTTTTTGGGGGGGGGGTGTCACATGATACCAGCAGAGACCCATCCACTTCTGCCAGCAGAAAATTGCTAGTATCCGATCTTACGCGTACTATTTGGAGCTGCATGGAGAAGGGGTGGAATACAATCTAAGGAACAGCCGTTTTGGCTCTCCGTATCCTTCCAGGGCCAATTCACCTTCAATCCCCTTCAAGGGCCAGACCCCACATATCCTGGGCACCACTCCTCCCCATATCAGCCCCACGCCAGATAAACCCAAGCGGTACGAGAAGGCGAGCCACTGCGAGTAAAGTAAAGCAAGTAAAAAACGCAGCATTTTCACCTCTTTGCTCAGCCCGGTCGGCTGCTTCTTTATATTCTTGTAGCCCCTGGAAAGACAGAACAGCAATAAGAGAATCACCAAAAAGAGAGGCAAGCTACAAAGTCCAGCTCCACTGCATTTTCAGTTACTTGCAAGGGGGCTGCATGGAACTTTGGAGATCTGTTGCAGTTGTGCAGGGCCTGTAAGATGGCGAATAGACTGTTGACTGATCTCTGTAATTTTATGATGTTTTAAGCCCTGTGATTTATTGTTGCTAGCTGCCCTGAGCCCGTTTGTGGGGAGGGTGGGAAATAAATATAAATAAATAACTAATTTTCCACAGCATCGTGCCTTCCACTACCACACACACACAGCCTGGTCAGACCATTTCATCTGCCACTCTGGTACACTTGACAGCACCCAGAATCTAAAATGGGGCCCCTCTCCAGCAAGGGAACTGAGTCAGAAATGGGAGAGTGGCTGGAAGTTTTAGCCACACTTCAGAGGTGCCCAGAACCCCTTGTGCAGGGCAGCTGGCTCCATATCTTCATGTGTGAACACATAAAGCAGTTCGGGCCGTATTAACCCATGGCCAGGGCTGGGAGAAGTGGCTTACGCAAGGCCACCTACTGAGCTCATGGCAGTAGTGGAAGTCGAACCAGCAGACTGCTGATTCACACTCTGTGCTCCTCCTTGTGGGTTTTACGGGGGCACCTGCCTGGCCACTGTGGAGAACAGGATGCCAGACAAGACCAAGCAGGGCTCTACTTAAGTCTGGGCATAGCTAGTCCTGCTTACAAAGCTGCCATCATGGCCTCCTCTTCAGCCTGCCGGACAGCGGCCAGTTCTTCCGCCCGGGAGAGGGCCGCACTTCCTTTCTTCTCCTTGGCGTACCACGTGAGGTCCTTCCCCTTTTGCCAGCGGCCCACCGGAGCCATCAGGGAGTTTCCTGCAGATGGGGGGAAAACGGCACACAGCGTCAGAGCAGGAGAGAATGGACACCCCAGGACATCAACAGGCAAGGTTATGGGCTCAGCAGTGGAGCCCAGACTTGGCAAGCAGAAAGTCCCAGGTTCGTTCTCAAGCGTCTCCAGTTAAAAAGACCTTGAAAAGAGGGTCTGGGTGGTCGTCCTCAGTCTGAGACTCCGGTCAGCAGTCAAAGGAAATAATTCCAGGCTCCATCAGCGGCTGACTCAGTACCAAGCAGCTTTGTACGTCTGCATGTTCAAGATAAACTGAAGCAGACTCTCAGGGAGCATAAGAAAGGAAAGGGCTGGATTAGCTGGGGAAAGGCTGCAGCTCAGTGGAAGAGCCTCTGCTTTGCAGGCAGAAGGTCGCAGGTTCAATCCACGGCGTCTCCAGTTAAAAGGACCGAATGTGAGTCCCAGGAGACTGAGTAGACAATACTCACTCGGATGGACCAAGGGTCTGATTCCGAATAAAGCAGCTTAATGTGTGATCCTGTGAGACCATTATCTTGTGAGGCTCCTTAATTGTGACACTTGTGGTTTCCTCCAAAGCAGTATGGGAACTGTAGTTTGAAGGAAGTGCTGAGAGCTCTTTCTTTGAGATATCTATTCATGGTTCCCAGTTCCTTTGGAATGTGGAATTTGCTCATGAACTTGTTCAAGTCCGTTCTTTGGCCAGAATGGCCCACTATATGAAAACCTAATTAGAAGTCATAGATAGCCGAGCTTACAGTAGGAGGTTGTGTCTTAATAGAGAGCTTCCCTAACGGTTTTTTTACGACTAATAATATTTTTATTTACAGCCCACCTTGGGCCTAAATGGTGTTCAGAAGACAGGATGAGATCAGGTCAAGGTACAGTCAAGCTGAGCTCATGGCTTGAGGCTGCTCGGGAAGGAACCCATCAGTTGTGTGTGCCAAAGGTCTGCGTGGGAGGGGAGGGGCTGTGGCTCACTGGCAGAGTATCCGCTTTGCATGCAGATGTTATCTAGTTCTATCCCTGGCATCTCCAATGAAAAAGACTGGATAGTAGATGATGCGAAAGACCCGAGAACCTTAAGAGCTGCTGCAGGACTGAGTAGACAATAATAATAATAACAACAACATTCGGTTTATATACCGCCCTTCCAGACAACTTAATGCCATACTCAGAGTGGTTTACAAAGTGTGTTATTATTAACCCCACGACAATCACCCTGTGAGGTGGATGGGGTTGAGAGAGCTCTGAGAGAGCCGTGACTGACCCAGGGTCACCCAGCTGGCTTCAAGTGGAGGAGCGGGGAATCAAACCTGGCTCTCCAGATTAGAGTCCTGCTGCTCTTAACCATCAGCACGGAATGGTAATTGCAGGTACAGACACGTTATTACAAAAGCAATAATAAATTATATCTGCACAATAGTAATCAATCACTCATCAGTATTTGAAACATAGGCATGTTTTTACAAAATAAGTAACAAAAAGCACAACCACAAGCCAGAATGGAGAGGACCCCCTTCCCCAAAGTCAATAAAGTTCAAAATGAGGTTTCCCAATTCAAAAAACAATTGCACTTCATTTGGTGACAACGTTCCCAATTTCAGGTCCTTCTGGGAGAGCCACTGCCTCTGCAGACAAGCCAGCTATACCTTTCTTCGTTTCGAGCTTCTCCCATCCACATCCTGTCTATAACTGATAATCCCCAGAATATCCTTGCCTGATCAGACCATGGATCTGTCTCGGCCAGCATCCTCTTTCACACAGTGACCCTGGAAGGCATACAAGCTGGAATCAGAGGCCAAAAGCTACCCCCATTGCTCTCCCAGTTGACCTGACCCAGTTGACTCCGAACACAGAGGTTCCATTTAGTCGGTGGGGCTAATAGGCCACGGATGGACGTCTCCTCATGAACGTGGCTTATCTTCTTTTAAAGCCAACTAAACTCAGACATCACGAGGTTCTCCAGCGGGGAATTTCACAAGTTAACAAAGGACGCCCCTTGTGAGTGCCTGGAGTGCTTCACGTATATGTTATCTCAGCATCCCTCCAAACAACCCCGTAAGGGACGCCAGCGTGATCGCCTCCATATTGCAAACTGAGGGAGCGGTGGGGCTGTAAAAGAGATACCGACTAGCTAAAGGACACTTTGTAAGTTCACAGCCGAAACGTGTCATCTGGGATAGGCTTTAGACTTGAAGCAATTTGCACCGAGAACACGCGCGCCCCCCCCCCCAGTGTGTTGCCCAAAGTCACCATAAAGCAAGTGAGACAAACACTGGCATTTTCATACCCAGGTAGTTTTCCCTTTGCTTATCCGTCTTCACGTCCTCCCAGTTGAACTGGTCTTGCCCACCCCTCACACCTCCTCGGGAGGAGCCAAACATGGTGAAGAAAGTTGTCTGAATGTCAAGGCTCAGATCAGAGGAAGCTCAAATTCCAGCTCTCGGTCATCTGGATCTGGAAGATTTAAGGAGAGAGAACAGCTGTTCAGAATCCATCACAAAGCTAAAATTCTATCAGACAATTTACATGTATTAGGCAGAGAATGAAGATTTAATAATGGAACCCACAGAAATGGAGATGTCAAGCCTAGGACAATTAGTATAATATCACTCTGGCTAAAAAATCATTTATTCGGGCCAAACATTTCTCTTAACAGCTCAAGGCAGTGGAAAGTGCCATCAAGTCATAGCTGACGTACGGTGATCTCTAGTGGGTTTTTATATATATACTTTATTGTTTTTTCCAGATAGTTAGAAAGTGAGAAGGGATGAAGAAGGAGATAAAAGAGTAGAAAAAGAAACAAAGAAAATTTTTACAAATTTTAGGCTTGCTTATATCAACATTCTAATTCTCCACAACTTATACTTTATCCTAATACAACTTTGACTGGGAATTCTAATCTTTCATACAGTGTTGCCTTAGTCTCTATATTTACTTTTTATCCACTTGTAGAAGGGATTCCAAACAACTGAAAACTCTTCTTCCACTAGTCCTTGTGGGGGTTTCAAGGCAAGAGACTAACAGAGGGGGGTTTGCATAATCCGCTTCTGTAACGCTGGTCTTCCTTGGAGGTCTCCCATCCAATTACTAACCAAGGCTGACCCTGTTTAACTTCCAAGATCTGACCAGATCGGGCTTGCCTGGGCTATCCAGGTCAGGGCAAGGCAGCTTATAAAAATCCCCAAAATGTAATATATTAAAAACTGCAAAACCAAAATTCACTTATTCTGGGCAAAGCAGACAAAATCAGCTAAAACCTGGTCTGATGGGCACAGTGTTTGTTTTGAAAAAATCTGATCCATTAATCCAAGTGCCTCAAATCATTTGCAAAGTGCTTTTCCACAGATCCAGAGGAGTTAGCCATTTTAGTCTGCAGTAGCAAAATAACAAAAAGTTCAGTAGCACCTTTAAGACTAACCAACCTAGCATAAGCTTTCGAGAGCCACAGCTCTCTTCATCAGATGCATCAGCAGCTTTCAAGAACCACAGCTCTCTTTGTCAGATGCATCGTCAGCTTTCGAGAACCACAGCTCTCTTCGTCAGATGCATCTGATTGTGGGAAGAGAGCTGAGGCTCTTGAAAGCTTATGCTACAATAAAGTTGGTTAGTCTTAAAGGTGCTACTGGACTCTTTCCTGGTTTGCTTTTCCATAGAGAACAGCAAAGACCTAATAGGAAAACATCTCTGAGCATGAGCAGTGTGAATTTCTTTTGCAAATGGAACTCATTGTTTTGAAAAGGAACAGAATACCATAGAACCTTGAGGACAGGTGCCTTTCATCTCCAGTAGTTAGTAACCATGTCAAAAAACCAGTCGTGCAAATGGCTAAATGAATTTCCTATATGCACAACAGACAAATCTTAGAATTTCTGGAAAAATGGAAAGTCCTTTTTGACTATGTAGCTGGTAATTAAGGAAAACTAAGAATAGTTTTTATGGAAGCAGGCTATTCAGAAAATGAATATTTTAAAATGTTGAATATAAAATACTGAGTATAATGCTGAATATAAAATGCTGAGTATAAAGTAAGTAAGGCAACGGAGAGGAGCAATATTTTCTAGCTTAAACGTGCTAGGTTTCCTTGCATACTATCTGCTGTTTTAAATATGTGCTCCTATGAGCTACCTGTGCTTCAGGGTCTAATGTCAGTCCTAGAATTGATTATGTTTCTGTCTGAGCATTTCTTCAACTCTGTATTGGATTCTTGCCAATGCCAGGTCTTTGTAAACTTGTGTTTATTTACCCAATGGCATTGCTTATGGAAATGTCCTTGATATTGACTGTACTAATCTCACTAGCCACAATGAGAAAGGCAGACTATCAATGGCATAAAAAATAAACTGTATATTCTGTTAATGTTAATGCTTTTTTTCTTGTATGTATTTTATGTTGTCTTTTCCTTTCTAATAAACTTTAACGTGCAATGCAATAAGGTACATATGTGCAAAGATTTAAAACCGGCAGGAATCCAATACAGAACGCAAGACATGCTGAAAAAGAGCATAAGCAATGCTACGCCTAACGTGTTCAACAACACAGAAACGACCAGCAGGATCATACTTACAGCAGAAGGCAGTCCATAATAATAAAACTCTATATATCCCTCTCCCGTCACTAATGCATCTCTTTGAGATCCAGCCGCCCTCGACCTCCAGCCAAAAGCATCTGCTTGCCCGAGCCTGGCCCAGGAAAGGCAAGCCGATTCTCCAAGTCGCAGACAAGACCCACTTCTCTTGCAGACTCACGTGCTCCAAACACCAAGTCCAACTTCCGGCGGCGGCAGCTTCCGCAAGCCTGGGGAGAGACCATTGCAGCGCATGTCTGGGGGCGGGGGCAGACTATACCAAATTGCTGGTAGGGGTGGCCAGGCTGTTCTTGCTGTAAGCTGCAATGCGGAGACCATTGCTTCTGTTGTCAAAGATCCAGAGGAGTTAGCCGTGTTAGTCTGTAATAGCAAAATCAAAAAGAGTCCAGTAGCACCTTTAAGACTAACCAATTGTATTGTAGCATAAGCTTTCGAGAATCACGTTCTCTTCGTCAGATGCATGGTACAGAGACTGGTCAAATATAGAAGAGGAGGGGAGGAGAGAGAAGAGAGAAGATGCAGTTGTGGGGGGGAGAGAGGGAGGGTGCAATTATACTACATAGGAATTGGATGGTCTAGCTATTTTACTGCTGCAAACTAACAGGGCAAACTCCCTTGAAGCCTCACTCAAGCCAACTGGCCCAAAAAGGACACCAAAAGGAGATGTTTACATTTACTAGCAAAGGAATGTTTTGGTTGCACCCTCCCTCTCTCCCCCCCTAACTGCATCTTCTCTCTTCTCTCTCCTCCCCTCCTCTTCTATATTTGACCAGTCTCTGTATCATGCATCTGACAAAGAGAACTTGATTCTCGAAAGCTTATGCTACAATAAAATTGGTTAGTCTTAAAGGAGCTACTGGACTCTTTTTGATTTTGCTCCTGTTGTGTGTCCTTGACTAGCTGGCAGAGAAAGAGTCGCTAGGAATTGCATCTGGCAGCTTGGTGCATGCGAAGAAGGCATGCACTCCGCCCGTGCTTTGCCTCCTCTGGCACTGGCTGAGTCTCCTGCCTTTCATAGCTTTGGATTTTTGCTCCAGGCAGTATTTTTGTATTATTTTATGCAGGGCCTTTTTTCTGGGAAAAGAGGTGGTGGAACTCAGTGGGTTGCCAGCACAGGGGGCAACTCTTGGCGGGAGATGGTGGTGCCCCTGGTACCACATGCGCGCATGCAAAGTGCTCGCATGCTCCCAGGACCACACAAGGACGTCACTTTGGGTCAGCTGGAACAAGGGGGGAATTTTTAAAAGTTTAAATCGCCCTTGGCGAAAATGGTCACATGGCTGGTGGCCCCGCCCCCTGATCTCCGGACAGAGGGGAGTTTAGCTTACCCTCTGCACCGCTCAGCGGTGCAGAGGACAATCTAAACTCCCCTCTGTCTGGAGATAAGGGACGGGGGGGGGGGGCACCAGCCATATGACCATTTTCAAAAGGTTCCCTCTGTTCCAGTTGAAAAAAAGCCCTGATTTTATGTACATTATGTATAGTCTGCCTTTCTCTCTGAGACTCAAGGCGGATTACGCAGCAGGAGTAGTACAGTTCATTTCAAAGACATTTCAATAAACAATGCAATATCATACATATGTGTGTGTGTGTGTGTGTGTGTGTGTGTGTGTGTGTGCGTGCGTGCGTGCGCGCGCACGCGCGCGCGCGCGGTCAAGTTGCCTCCATCCTATGGCGACCCTATGAATGAAAGACCTCCCAAACGTCCTATTGTTAACGGACTTGCTCAGATCCTGCAAAATGGAGGACGTGGCTTCTTTTATTGAGTCCAGCCATCTCGTTTTAGGTCTTCTCTTTTCTTACTGCCTTCCACTTTTCCTAGCATTACTGGCTTTTCCAGAGAATTGTGTCTTCTCAGGATGTGACCAAAGTCCGATAGCCTCAGTTTTGTCATTTTCACTTCTAGAGAGGATTCAGGCTTGATTTGATCTAGAACCCACTTATTTTTTTGGCCGTCCATGGTATCTGCAAAACTCTTGTCCAGCACCACAGTTCAAATGAATCAATTTTCTTCCTGTCAGATTTCTTTGTCCAACGATAGGGTACATAAATGTAGTTAAAAGGGCCGTTTTTCTTGTGAGCTCATGCATAGTCCTCACTCTGGTAGGAACCTGTCTCTGAGCTGGACAGCTTCCCACTGCAAGCAAGGGTCTGCCATGATACTTGCTCCTCCACACACATACATATACAAAACCCCTGCATGCAGAAATCTAGCACAGCCAGGGAAATATTAGGCAACTGAACTTTCCCCTGACATGCTAGTTTTCCACCTGCAGGGATTTTTTTCTAACAAAAAAGCCCCCTATTACATTCTGAAGGTTTGTAGTCCACAAAGGCCCACTACTACCAGATACACTGTTTCCTCAATCGCTGTGGGTTATCACCCCATCATTCAGATTTATTATTTATGATGTGATGTTATCACAGTCCAAAAGACATTTGGGCTGGATTTTTTTGGTCTGCCACCAACTGGGATGTTATCCAAGAGCACTGAAGTATCGCCTTAGCATGTTCCAAGCAGTACAGCTGTTTGCATCTGTCCAGTTGTTATCCTGCTTGTGCCGATATCACCTAGATGGTTCCTTATTATTAGTATAATATACAGTATCTTGGTTTGAGACACCACTTAAGGGTTTTTCTAGGACGACAGGAATATTTGCAGAGCTCTGTCATCCTTGCTGGCACTGGAGTTGACTAGGGGGGGTGGTCTCTGCTCCCCCACCTCTGAGGAATCCTTCCTCATCAGGTGACAACTTCGTTCCTAGGAACTGCTCTTGTGCCTGTAACAGCTGGAGGACATCACAAATACCTGCTGGGAAAAGCTGCATCTCCTAAATTTCTGCCTCTCCTGTAGCTGTTAAAAAGCACAAGGGCCCCACAGAGCCAGTGATACCTTCAGGATCCCATCTTTCAGCATGACCTAGCAGCTATTCCCACGTGGCTCTTCCCAGCGTTCACTACCTACAGATACAGGGCACGCTGTGTTATGGTGAGGTGAGGTCTGACATTCATGCATTAAGAAAACAGTGTTGCACTTACCTGAAACTGTTGTTTGTCGAGTGTCTTCTGTGCAGGCACACACGGTCCATGTGGGACTGCACAGAAGAATGACAATAAACATAAGAATACCCTTTATAGGTCTGAGGGCTGAGCATATGGGTTGGGATGGGGGGGGAGGGCTTTTGAAATTTTTAGGTGATGAATGGGGAGAGCTTAGCAAAAAAAACCCCAAACCCTCCACTAAGCAGAGCAGAACCTAAAAAAGGGACCTCGGGATTTCTAGCTGAGGATCCAGCTTCCAGGTCTAGAGGTTGCACTCTAGATGAGGCCTGGGAAGGGCACAGCTCTCTGTGAAACTTGTGTGGTCTGGGCACCCCAAGGAGACAAGAAAAAGTTGTCTCAAGATGTCCTTCAGTGTGCCTCCCTACACTTCCCTTTCCACAGCCCCCTAAAGGCTGCTGGGCTTTCAGCTGCCCAGTTCCTGATCCCTCTGGCCAGGCCCTGGTAGAAGGCCCTAAATTCTGCCCCCATGCCCAAGACGTTCTTCATCCTCCACCCTCCCCAAGAAGACTTGAAAGAAGAAAAAGTCAAGTTCAGCACCTGGCCAGTGACCTGGTGGCATTTTCATGGGAGAGCCCAGCAAGCCACAGCTCAGCCAATCATCTTTCCCCTTGGTCTTTTCTGCTTGTTGAATTGTGGATGATGTCATCAGAGTGGCGGTTGAACAACTCCCGCCTCTAACCGACTTTATGGGCGACAGTCGGACGTAGATGGGAGACAAGAGAGAGTGGGGGTGTTGAACGCTTGATCTATCTCTTGGTTTTCTTTATATTGAGAGTAGGTTAGCAGTTTAGGTTTGTGTTGTTATTATTTATTATTTTATTTATTATTTATATATTAATTATATTTCATTTGGGCTGATCATCATGTTGCACTTAACCGTTTTCCTACATTACGTGTACCAGGAATGCAATAGGGTAGAATGATATTTTCAAATGTATCTCATTTATATTCATTGTGTGAGCGGCGGACAGGGGGAGAAGTACCGTGATTTACTCAGAGACCGGAAAACACCCCAGGATCAATCAGGCCGTTTTTCGCCTCCATGAATCTTTCTCAGTGAGTTTCTCACACGAAAGTCAAAGCCGTATTGGGCAGTAATCCAGCAGCAGACAAATTGGTCTTTGTAAGTTTTATGAGATGGAATTGTTTTATTTATACTCTGATGTGATCCACTCTGAGCCTGCTTGCAGGGAGAGTGGAATATAAGGGTGATAATTAAATTAAATGTGCTTAATATTCAGAATGTTATCGGTATAAAGCTGTGCCACGGAAGTTCCGCTAACAAGCTATCTCTTAACTCCA
This sequence comes from Eublepharis macularius, assembly GCF_028583425.1. Taxonomy (NCBI): domain Eukaryota; kingdom Metazoa; phylum Chordata; class Lepidosauria; order Squamata; family Eublepharidae; genus Eublepharis; species Eublepharis macularius. Next base: position 90,964,286 of record NC_072800.1, on the reverse strand, counting down.
AGGTCAGTGTGTAGTCTTTTGCTAGCGAGCTCTGGAAGTCTTTCTCAGGTCTTTCTCCTGAACCAAAGATTTTAAGATGGCCATAGTTTGAACAGAAAAGCTGTTTTCTTTACAGTGATGGTATCACTTTACTCTGATCTAGTTAGACCCCACCTAGGGTATTGTGTTCAGTTTGGGGCACCACAGTTTAAGAAGGATATAGACAAGCTGGAACATGTCCAGAGGAGGGCAACGAAGATGGTGAGGTGAGGGGTCTGGAGACCAAGTCCTATGAGGAAAGGTTGAAGGAGCTCAGTATGTTTAGCCTGGAGAGGAGACGACTGAGAGGTGATATGATAACCATCTTCAAGTACATGAAGGGCAGTCATATAGAGGATGGCATGGAGTTGTTTTCCATTGGCCCAGAGGGTCCGAGCAGAATCAATGGGGTGAAATTAAATCAAAAGAGTTTAGGCTAAACATCAGGAAGAACTTCCCGACTGTTAGAGCGGTCCCTCAGTGGAACATGAAAAAGGGAGGAAAGACACATTGTCCCCAATAAGAGTCACCTCCAGAGCTGACCCATTACACCACAGCTCTTTTCCTGCTACAAGCAGGGGTCATTTTGTAGAAAAAGAGCTGGAGGAACTCATTAGCATAATGCATTAGCATATGCCACAGCCCTTGCCATCACCGGAAGTGTGTCATTGGCATAACTGATTTGCATATGCCACACCCCCTGACATCACCTATCTGGGCTGTTTTGGACCCAATCCTGGCCATTCAGGGCTGAAATTGGGCCCAAAATGGCAAAAAGGGGCTGAAAATGGCCGAAAAGGGGCCAAAAATGGTCAGGATCGGGCCGCTGCTGAGTGGGAGAGTGATCCACCACCCGTTAGAGGCCTGATCTGGGCTGTTTCGGCCCCAATCCAGGCTGAAATGGGCCCCAAATGGCCAAGAGTCAGGTGGGTGGGGCCACCTGACATGTGACCTCTTTGGGGAACTGCTGAAACTGCGTTCCTGTTCATTCCCCCTTGAAATAAGCCCTGGCTACAAGAATGCCCTCTCACACCATTCTGTTTTGCTGCATATTTTGCAAAATACTAGACGTGTGGGGGCTTCCAAATAGCCTTGGGCAGACCATTCCATCACTTGGGAGCCACCAAAGAGAACACGCACAAATGAGCCTTTGCCAATTTTACTAGTTTGCAGGGCGGTACTTTCTGGAGGCTTTTCTCAGATGAGCAGAGCTCTCGCAGTAGAACATAATAGGAGAGGCACTTCTGCATGTATGTGGAGACCAAAGCCTTTCAGGCCTTTGTAGGTGAAAGCTTGCACCATGAATGGAACCCAGTAACTGATCTGTAACCAATGGAGTGTCTGCAGAAAGGAAGTGATATGCAGATTCCATATAGTTTCCAATAGCAGCTGGGGTGTGGTGTTCTGTACAACTAGCAGGGCTCATTTCGAGGGGGAATGCACAGGAACACAGTTCCGGCAGTTCCCCAAAGAGGTCACATGTCAGGTGGCCCCATCCACCTGACTCTTGGCCATTTTGGGCCCGTTTCAGCCTGGATTGGGGCTGAAACAGCCTGGATCGGGCCTCTGACAGGTGGTGGGTCTCTCTCCTGCTCAGCAGCGGCCCGATCCTGACCATTTTGGGCCCCTTTTCAACCATTTTCAGCCCCTTTTTGCCATTTTGGGCCCAATTTCAGCCCTGAATGGCCAGGATTGGGTCCAAAACAGCCAGAACAGGTGATGTCAGGGGGTGTGGCATATGCAAATCAGTTATGCTAATGACACACTTCCGGTGATGGCAAGGGGCGTGGCATATGCTAATGAGCTGTGATAATGAGTTCCTCCAGCTCTTTTTCTACAAAATGACCCCTGACAACTAGAGTTTCTGTTTCTAAGGGCAGGCCCCTGTAGAGTGCATTCCTTGATTTAAAAAGACGTAAAAGGAGTAAGGAAGGAGATTGGACAGATTGCTGAGAAATTCAATGAATTCTCTGCCACAATCTTCATTGTGGAAAATACTGGATGGATTCTTTGGACTGGGCCAGTTTTTTCAAGGAGGGCATTTGAAAACCTAAGGGTACAATCCTGGACAGAATCACTCCATTTGCTTCACTGGCCCTAAACTGGAGTTACTGCTCTACTGGGCATGGGTGGCTAGCCTAGGGAATGAGCAGGGGAGATGCGTTAAGCTGCTCTGGGTGGAGGCGGTGGGGTGAGCAGCCCTGGGGAGGTGAAAGGGGAGAGGCAGCAAGCTGGGGCGTAGGGTTGCCAGCCTCCAGGTGGTAGCTGGAGATCTCCCAGAATTGCAACTGATCTCTAGGTGATAATCAGTTCACCTGGAGAAAATGGCTGCCTTGGAAGGTGGACTCTATGGCATTATACCATTCTGAGGATCCTCCCCTCCCAAACTCTGCCCGCTCCAGGCTCCACCCCCCAAATCTCCAGAAATTTCCCAGCCTGGACCTGGCAACCCTAGCTGGGCTGGAAAGTCCCAGGTAATACTCAGAGGGCTTAGCTCATAGTTCACTCTGAGCACTGGCGGTAATCCTCACAAAGTCTCTCTTGCTGGCTCCTGTGGGGAAACAGAACGGTTTTTATTAACACTCTTCATATTTGTGTCAGAAAATCTCCAAGCACATCTTCAGAACTAGATTTCAGAGGATGTAAGAACCGCTTTTTAAAAGGGCATCGGAGCGATCAAGCGAACATTGATTAGAGTTTCAAGGAATGGGACTTTAAAAAAAAAACAGGACTGGTAGAGGTACGATATTTGGGACTGGAGATGGGGAGGGAAGGGTTTGGAAAGGGGAGGGAGTTCAGTGGGGTGAAATGCCATAAAGTCCTCCCCCTGCCCCCCTCCAAAGCAGCCATTTTCCTCCAGGGGAAATTCTCTCTCTCATCTGGAGATCTCCGGGCTCCACCTGGAGGTGGGCAAAATTTCCACTGCAGCCGTAAGGTCTCTTCCCCTTTCAGTCACAGCCAGTTCGTTCCCTATGAGCATATATTTAAAGTTAGGGATTTTTCCCTTCCATTGCGCATCCCCTTGCACAAGCTCCTTTGGCTCCCTGGATTTGTGCTGCTCTGTGTATTTGAGCCCTTTCCCTTCCCTAGCCTGGCCATTGTGGGATTGTGTCTCATCTTATTCTCAGTTTATTCCATACTAGCCTTCATCTCTGTCATGATACTAGAAAAGAAGAAGATGTGGCCATTATCAGCCACTTGGTCTCTAACTGGCCCTTTTGAGGAGCGCAGCAGCCTGCAGTAGGCCCAAAGCCAGCCATTCCCTCAGGCCCAGGCCTCAGGCCTTCAGGCTGCCCCTTTCCCTGCAGGCCTCTGTTTCCCAGGCAACCACCAAGCTTCAGGATTGGGCCTGGTGACAATGGAGGGAAAAGCAGGAGCCAATGGCTGCTGAGGAGGCGGAGCTTGACAAGAAAGCATAAAAGGCCCTGTGCAAGGCAGGAGGCTGTTCAGTCTCAAGGTGGAGAGGGAGGGAGGCTGAGCGTGGAGAGAGAGGAGCAAACCAGAAGAGAATCAAGGGTTGAGAGGATGGCCAAGTACAACCTTCATGTTAGGGGTGTCTGGGGTGTGAGCCCCAGCCCCCAGACTTGACAAGAGGGAACAGCAGGTCAACCGGGCTGATGGGCAAACAGAGGGGGCAGCCAGCTGACAGCAGGTCAACTGGTCAGCCAGCAGACAGTAGGTCAACCGGTCTGACTGGCAAGCAGAGGGGGCAGCCAGGGGACAGCAGGTCAACCCCTCCCATGGGCAAATGGAGCCAGAACCTGCCTGTGCCAGGGGCAAGGGGCAAAGGCCCAGGGCCTCAGGAGGCAGGGGGAGACAGAGAGAGGCCAGCGAGTCCCACTCCCCTGGGGAAGGAAAGGGGACTAAGCAAGGCAGAAGGGGGCAAGGGCAGAGGGATTGGGGGCCCAGCAGTCACCCACCCAAAGACCTTACCTGAGGAGGAGAAGCAGCAGCAGCCCCAACAACCCAAAGCCACACCCCAGCTAGAAAATAGTAGCCTGGCCCAGGAGTTGCCAAAAGCCAAGCCATTCCAGGTGGGGCTATTGGAGGCGCTCTACAGGAAGCCCTGGGCAACCAGCCAAGGAGCCGCAGCTGGACCCACCTTCAGCCAGGGAGGCCGGGCTGCTAGCCAGGGGACTGCAGCTGGACAGGCCTTCAGCAATCAGCCAAGGCAGGGAGGCTGGGCAGCCAGGGAACAAGGCACAGCTGGTGCTGGTCAGTGGGGCCAGATCAGCTACCCCAGCTGCAACTGCTTGGTGCAGCCCAAGACCAGGCTGGAAGAGGGGTGGGACCGTAGAAGGAAGCCCTATAAAAGCTGGCTGGGAAGAGCCCTGAGGTGGTGGGTTTGAGTAGGAGTGATGGAGCAGAGTTGGAGTGGAGAGAAGCCAAGGAAAAGGCAAGAAGAGTGGAGGCTTGAAGGAGAGTCTTGGGAGGAAGAGATGGTGGAAGATGCAGGGGGTAAGCAGGCCAGGTTGAGCAGGCCAGCGAGTGGATTTAGAGGGAGTCTGGATGAGGTATACCACCCCTCCTTCCACAGAGCAGGGTCCTGCAAAATCCCTGGCCCCCCGTGACGTCAGGAGCAGACTGCCCAGTGCCACGCCCAGCGGCAGCTGCGGCAAGCCCTGACAAGGGGGTGTTATTGTTTCCAACTGGCTTGCTTCCTAGGGTTTCCAATTTTGAGTTGGGAAATTTGTGGAGATCAGAGGGTGGAACTTGGAGAGGGAGTAGCATTTGGGGAGGGGAGAGACATAAGAAGGGTCTCTTTTCTCCAGGGGAAGAACTGGGCTCTGTAGTCTGGAGATGTCATTGTAATCAGGGCTTTTTTTTCAGCAGGAACGCAGAGCAACGGAGTTTCGGCACCTTGAAAATGGTCACATGGCCGGTGGCCCCGCCCTTTGATCTCCAGACAGAGGGGAGTTTAGATTGCCCTCCGTATAGTGGCGTGGAGGGCAATCTAAACTCCCCTCTGTCTGGAGATCAGGGGGCGGGACCACCAGCCACGTGACCATTTTCACCAAGGGCGATTTAAACTTTAAAAAACTCCCCCCTTGTTCCAGCTGACCCAAAGTGACATTATTGTGTGGTACTGAGTTCCACCACCTCTTTTCCCAGAAACAAAGCCCTGATTATAACCATGTGCTTATCAAGTTTTGAGAATTCCCATTTCATAGCAGGATATTCCTTCCCCCTTATATCTCCTCACAAGCTTGCCACGTGTTTTGGGATGCTTTCCTCTGCTAAAATCCTCCTGCCACAGAAAAGCATTGTGGCAAGCAGAGACGAAGAGTAGAAACATTTCCCCAGCAGGGCTAATTTTTCTCTGTGCGAAGAGATTTCAGTTCCTAGCTGGAATCTTCCACTTGCTGTCTCTAGTCAGGCAGTCCATCCTATCGTCTCCAGATTCAGCCACCTCATTTCCAGAACATTCTTCTAGTTGTGCAGACCAGGAGGATTTGGCTTCTTCCTTCAGAGGGGTGGTTTGAACTTCAGGCAGGGTCAGGACTTAGTGCCCAGGAATAAATTTGGTGAGGAGGAGGAAACATGGCCTGAAGGAGGGAGGGAGGGAGGAATAAGGAAGCTGGGATCTTCCTCCATAAGGAGTGGCTAGCTTGGAGGGGAGGAATGTTGGGCCAAACACTCTGGAGCCTTCCTAGAGGAAAAACTGTCTTGAATTGTGCCCAGAAGTGGGATGTACTAAAACTAAGGACCGTGATTGTCCATAGTCAATACATGGTTGCCAATAGGGAATAATGGAGAATTTGCTTGCCCATAGAGAATAATGGAAATCAGGCTGGGCCATAGGGAATAATGGGGACATGAACTGCCCATAGGGAAAAATGGAAAGCACGCTTGCCCATAAGAAATAATGGAAAGCATGCTTTCCCATAGGGAACAATGGGAACAGCAATTGCCCATAGGGAATAATGGAAACCACACTTGCCCATAGGGAATAATGAAAACAGCAATTGCCCATGGGGAATAATAGAAAGCATGCTTGCCCATAGGGAATAATGGGGACAGTGACTGCCCATATGGAATAATGGAAACCATGCTTGCCCATAGGGAATAATAGACACCATGCTTACCCTTAGGGAATAATGAAAACCATGCTTACTCTTAGGGAATAATAGAAACAGTGATTGCCCAAAGGGAAGAATGGAAAGAATGCTTACCCAAAGGGAATGATAGAAACCATGCTTGCCCACAGAAGCTGTGACTGACCCCAGGTCACCTAGATGGCTTCAAGTGGAGGAGTGGGGAATCAAACCTGGTTCTCCAGATTAGAGTCCCACATTCTTAACTAGGGGTGTGCACGGGGAGGAGATTTGGGTCTGGAAATACCTTAATTCTAAAGTGGCAAGCCACTTTGGAATTAAGGTATTTTACTCGCTTCGGTATGCTCCGTAAATATTCGGAGCATACTGAAGTGAGGGGGGGAACTCCCCTGGGGCAACTCCCCCACCCCCCTGGGGCAACCCCTCCACCTCCACCCCTGGGGAAATCCCTTCACCCCCCCCCCCACTCACCTGGCAGGAGGGTCTCTGACAGCTGGGCTGCGGGCCGCCGTGGTGGGAGTGGTGGCAGCACGAGGCTGCGACAGCCTGGAGTCAGCCGGTTCGGCTCTTCTGCCACCGCGCTGCCGCCTGAGCCTGCGGGGTGGTGGGGAAGGCTGAAGCTGCTGCTGCCGCTGCTGCCTCCAGCCCTTCCTGCCCCTCAATTGGCTGCAACATGGTGGTGCCGCAGCAGCCATTTGAGGGGCACAAAGGGCTTTCTCCGCCTCCTCTGGCCCTTCCCCTCAAATAGTCGCCGGCACGCCACAGCCAATTGAAGGGCAGGAAGGGCCGGCAGTGGCAGCTCCGGCCTTCCCCACCGCCCCGCAGGCTCAGGCAGTGGCACAGCGGCAGAGGAGCCGGAGCCACCGCTGCCACCGACCAGGTAGGTGGGGCTGGAGGGCTGGGGGTGGGATGATGTTTAAAGGGCCCCGCCGCTGCTTGCAAGCAGCGGTGGGGCCCTTTAAGCTCAGCCCCGAAGCATTCCGAATGCTTTGGAAAGCTTTGATTAGGGATTTTCAAATCGGGGCCGATATCCCTAATCTTTACTATCAGGTCCGAATCGGGTAATTTACCCAAATCAGAAACCTACACGCACACCCCTTTTCTTAACCATTACACCAAACTGGCAAAGGTCAGGAGAAGCAGCAAGAGCAGCAAAAGCCCCATTGTCAGGATGGAGAGGTGTGCCTATGGGAACCCCACCAGCAAGCCAGGCTGCACCGCGGCTCCTGCAGACGCCCAACAGCTGCAACAGGGCAGCAGGAAGCGGAGATGAGCTGCAGCAAGGGTGGGCCTGCTGCTCGAGGATGTGAAGCCCAGTTGGAGCTGTGGGCTGGCACCACCCTGCCACCTGGAGCCACCCGAAATGACAGCCAACCTTGGAGGCCAGGGCCAACCAACAACCAGCCCACAAGGCGCAGCCCACAGAAAGGGGCAGGGCTGGGGGAAGGAACAGCCAACCTGCCCCTGGAAGGTCAGAGGGAGGGCATAATCAAAGGGTTGTGACCGACACTGGCCAAGGTGTTGGACCTCACCCTGAGGGCTGGGGGTTGGGCACCAAGGCAGCGCTGGTAGTAAGGGGGAGGGTATAAAGAAGGCTCCTTTTTCTGGGTCAGGGAGATCTTTTCCTGAAGTGAATGGCAGCCTCCTCAGGGGTTGCATGGCCAAAAGAGGGGCAGTCCCCAGTACAGTAAACCCCAATTCTGAGGCCTTAAAAAGTGTGAAGCCTTCTGACCGCCAGGAGGGCCATTTGCCTAGGGACCGACTAGGCAGCTATGAAGCCAAAGGTCAGGGGCCAGACAGCATTTCCACAGGCGGCACCACGGCGGACCGGTACGTGCGAGGCAGGGATATGCCTGGACTTAACATGAGGTATGTCCTCCCTGCTAGCACCCCCTACCCTGGTGCAGGGGCACATCCACTGCGGGGCCTTGAGAGGGCTGCACCACCGTGCCAGGCTAGGAGGGTGCCAGCAGGGAGCGCTTTCTTTGCAAGTCCTGCTTGGCAGTGCCTGCTGTGCTCAGTAGCAGCAGTAAGGGGAGGAGGGCGAGGGGGTCTTCAGAGGACTATCCAGACGAAGCCGCAGCTGTGCTGTGACACTCTTAAAGGTGCAGGAGCGTTCAGGGAACAAAGGACCTGCAAGCTGTTAGACCAGCTTTCTGTTTCCAGCTGTGGTCAGCCAGATGCTATGGGAAGCAAGTACTGTCTGAGCAGTCCCCCTTTGCTGTGTGTCTACAGCAACTGCTGTATCACAGTGGTTAAGCAGTTCAGCTGCCAATCTGCACTCTACTGGTTCGAGTTCCACTACTACCATGAGCTCAGTAGGTGGCCTTGGGTAACCCACCGCCCCAGCTGTATTGTGGGGATAATAGTAACATGAACTTGTTCACTACTCTGGGTGAGGCACTAATCTGTCTAGAAGAGCAATACATAAGTGCATTTCTTCTTATTCGAGTTATCTGAAACACAATCAACAATAAGCAGAGATCTCATGTTATTGATTAGCCTTGCTAAGCTGATACAAGTTTCCACTGGAGACGTAAGTATCAACCCGATATCGGCGTAATATGTACACTGCTCCAAGTAGTGCCATCTTTTGCAGTTCTGTAGGTGTTATGTCAGAAAGCTGCAATTTTTCCGTATGAATTGCAAAGTTTTTATTGTAGAGGAGTTAGCCGTGTTAGTCTGTGGTAGCAAAATCAAAAAGAGTCCAGTAGCACCTTTAAGACTAACCAATTTTATTGTAGCATAAGCTTTCGAGAATCAAGTTCTCTTCGTCAGATGCATGGTACAGAAACTGGTCCATAGATAATAACCAGTTTCTGTACCATGCATCTGACGAAGAGAACTTGATTCTCGAAAGCTTATGCTACAATAAAATTGGTTAGTCTTAAAGGTGCTACTGGACTCTTTTTGAAAGTTTTTATTATGATTATGATTCCCTATGGGCAAGCATGCTTTCCATTATTTACTATGAGCAATCACTGTTTCGATTATTCCCTATGGATAGGCGTGCTTTCCATTATTCCCTATGGGCAAGCATGCTTTCCATTGTTCCTTGTGGGCAATCAGTGTTTGCATTATTCCCGATGGGCAATCGCTGTCCCCAGTATTCCCTAGTGGCAAGCATGGTTTTTATTATTCCCGATGGGCAATCGCTGTCCCCATTAATCCCTATGGGCAATCTCTGTTCCCATTATTCCCTATGGGCAAGCGTGGTTTCCACTATTCTCTTTGGGCAACTGCTGTCTCCATTATTCCCTATGGGCAAGTGTGCTTTCCATTATTTCCTATGGGCAAGCTTGATTTCCATTATTCCCTATTGGCAAGCTTTCTATTTTTCCCTATGGGCAGTTCATGTCCCCATTATTCCCTATGGCCCAGCTTGATTTCCATTATTCTCTATGGGCAAACAAATTCTCCATTATTCCCTGTTGGCAAGCGTGCATTCTTTATAGGCAATCATGTATTGTCTATGTGCAATCGTTGTCCTTTGTTTTAGTACGTCCCCTAGAAGTCATTGTAAAAAATGGTTTCCTGAAGGGACTGGAACAGAAAATTTATCTGTAGAAAAATGGTTTTCTGGCCCTGTTTCTTTCTCAGCCTCCCAGGAAGCAGTGAAAGGACACCATTGATGGCTTCTCCGCCGTCTTCTCCATATGGAGAAGAGAAAGAAACAGCCATGCAGCCAGCTCAGGTATGGAGTGTGGGTGGCGTGGGGTTGGGAACAGTGGGGAGATGTGCAGGGGATGGCAGGAATTCTTCCTTATCTGTTGCAAAGCTCAGGAGGGCCTCTTTCCCTTCAGTTCAAGCCTTGCAAGATGTCAGGGCTGCCCAGCTGGAATGTGGGGAAATGGTCATCCCCTGTGTAGGGTTTCATGTTCAAAGAAGAAAACCTTCCTGTGCCACAAATTTCCCCCCAAACTATTTGCTCCCCTACATGCATATCTATGGCTTCTTCCCCACAAACTGCTGGCCCCCTGCAAATGATAACAGCCCCCCTGGCCCTAAGATGCCCCCAAGGAGGGCTGGGAAGGGGCAGCCAAATGTCTCTGTGGGGCTCTTCTCCCCTCCTCTTTGTTGCTGCTGTTCCACTTTGGATTTACCTGTCCAGATTTTGCTTATTGTATATTTGTATGTGTTAGGTGCTGTCAAATCGCCTCTGTTTGGCAGATAAACATGTACTGGTGGCCCCTGGCCCTAGGGAGGTTTGCCTTGCCTTGCCTTCTCAATCCTGGTCCCAACCTTGTGGAATTCTCTACCTTTGGAAACCTGTGTCAGAGCCTGTTTAACCTGAGTAACGCCATGTTTAACTTTGTAGTGTTTAGTCTTCTTTCCCTCTAGGCCCCAACACCTGCAAGGAGCCGAGTCCATGGGAAAGGAAATCCTCTTGTCTGTCTGCTCGACCTTGGCCAGCTCTACGTTCCTCTGAGAAGCTTTGCTATGCGATCTCGGGGGCAGGGGGGGAGGCTGGGCTTGGGAGTGTGAAATGTAACCACTTTCTTTCTATGAGTCATTCTTGACAATACTTTGGTTGGCCAGGTTCTCTATCCTGAAATATGTACGTCTGGAAATGAATGCTTTTTCTTCACAATAAACCTTTTTGAAATCAAAGGACCTTGTCTTCTTGCAGAAAGGGAGTGAAGCAGACTATCAATTCTGGAGTGACATAGCCTGACAACCTGGGCCTGGCCAGATTTATTATCTTTCCGCTGGGCCTGCAAGACGGATATGTTCCACCAGGCATATGGAGGTTGAGGCAGGCCAGCTGAAAAGCAGCCTCCTACCAGAGGCGGGAAGTATTGCCGCCCAAATTGTTGTCATCTGGTAGCTGGCCACCCTGCTCCATGGATCTGTCTTAATGCTTGGTGATGTGCAATATGGGCACGACTGTCTGTTTTAGACTTTACTGCACTGACTGAGACGTTATAATTAATTTATGCGATCTGTTTTTATTGGATTTATTACCGCCTACAATCTGTTCTGACGCCGCTCGCTGGGAGAGCAGAAAATAAACAGAATTTTTAAAAAACAACCACTTTTCCAGCAATATAAAGAAACGCATTCTTCTTCCAGGGTCGGGTGTCCTTTGAGGAGGTAGCTGTGTATTTCAGCAAGGGGGAGTGGACCCAACTGAGGCCATCTCAAAGAATTCTCTACAAAGAAGTCATGTTGGAGAATTTTGAGAACGTGGCCTCTCTGGGTAAAGATCCTCTTCTCCTTGACTTTCTCCTTCTTGCTGTGATGTGTCCGGGGTCTGAGGGTGGCTGGGAAGAGCTCTGGGGTGGTGGGTTTGAGTAGGAGTGATGGAGTGGAGTTGGAGCGGAGCAGAGCAGAGCGAGAGCGAAGGCAGGGAGGAGAGTGGATGAAAGAGGAGGAGATGGCAGAGACCAAAGAAGGTGAGTGGCACAGGTTGAACGGGCCAGCGAGTGGATTGAAAGGGAGTCTGGGCGAGGTATACCGCCCCCCCTTCCACAGGGTCCCACAGAATCCCTGGCCCCCCTTTGACGTCAGGAGCAGACCACCCAGCGCCCCACCCAGCAGCGGCCGCTGCAAGCCCTGACATGATGAAGGACTGTAAAGAAGTCCTTAATGAGGAGGGATGACGTCATGCAGGCTGCCCTGGGCCCAGTGGCTGGCAGAGATGGAGCTGTGGAGGAAAGTCTGCTGGCTTCTTTGCTACTTACTTCGCTTACAGCTGCCATTTCCCTCTCAGAGGGGGAGGGAGTATGCACAGAACTGCCAGTGCCAGATGGATGATTCTCGGCTCTTTACTGTACTCCACCCCTCCTCTGTCCCTTCTCTATATTGTATTTTGGAGGGATGGTCAGCCTAGCATGGAATTACTGGACTTACATGCACACAGAAGAGTAATCCCTTTGTATTTCTTCTCCACAAAAAGGATCTCAAACGGCCAAACCTGAGCTGATATCGTGGCTGGAAGAAGAAGAAGAGCTGTTTCTCCTGGACTCTGGTGAAAAGGAAGGATGGCAAGGTAGATGCTTCCATCTCTTACCTGTGTTGCCTGTGCTTCTTTCCAAGGGCTGGTGGATTTTGGTGCCCTCGTTTCTTCTCACAGTTTGAGCTTCTTCTCCAAAGAGGTTGGCTGGGTTATGAATAGGGGTGTGCAAGGCCTGCCTCTTTTAGTAAACCTGATTCGGTTTTAACTGAATCAGGAAACTGTTTCGGTATTCAGGGAATACCGAAACAGAAAGCCGATTCGGTATTCGCGTTTCGGCTTGATTCGGCCATTGTTTTCAATGAGAAAACCTCCCGGCTTTCCAGGAGTCTGGGGCGGGGGTGCATTTTCTATCCAAATTACACCAAACTTGGTGGAGACCTTCTCCTAACTCTCCTCTAACTACCCCCCCCCCAAGTTTCAGAAAGATTGGACTATGGGGGGTCATGTTATGCCCCCCCAAACAAGGTGCCCCCATCCTCCTACACTCTCCATGGTTCTCTGGGGAAAAACAAGTCATCTTTCTAGGTGGCTTGGGGTGGCATTTTGCAAGCAAAATGCAAACAACTTTCAGGGGACCTGCTCCCACCTGGCCTCCCACCCTCCACCAAAGCATGAAACAGTCTACTACACAAAATAACACAACTCACTTCACCGTCTGACAGCAATTGTGTTTGGGTGATTCTCTAATGTGAAGTGAGTTGTGTTATTTTTGTGTCGTAGACTGCTTTTATGCCCTGTTGTGCCTTCCTACTGTGTAACCTAAAGCAGTTAAAGAAATAAAGTGTTTTTGACAGCAATTGTGTTTTGGGTGATTCTTTAATGTGAAGTGAGTTGTGTTATTTTTGTGTAAGATACTGCTGGCATGCCCTTTGGTGTGCCCCCCCCCTGCTGTGTAACCTAAAGCTGTTCAAGAAATAAAGTGTTTTTGACAGGAATTGTGTTTTTCTGATTCTCTGATGTTAAGTGAGTTGTGTTATTTTTCTGTGTGGGGGACTGCTGGTGTAATGTGTCACAATGCTTTGCCTACTTGTACTTTGAAAGTGAGAAAATAATTTTTTAAAAACTTTATTCAGTGTGTGTTCGTGTTTTATTCTTTGTTGTGCAGTTGGTTCCCATGATAGGGAACAATGGTGCTGGCTGGCCAGCCATCTCTGTAGGTGGTGGGGGAATTTGGGGGAGGGTGTATGTGGTTCAGGTGCTCTTTCACAGGGACAAGCTTGCGCTCAGGAGTGTGCTCACCATTGTGGCACCCCTGGGCTGTGCATAATTGCCCTGGGAAAGAGAGTTTAAAAATTCCCATCATAGGGAACAATGGGGGACAGCTGGCCTGCCTACTCCTGGGGTAGTGGCTGGTGTGGGAATGTTGGGGAGGGTGTCTTTGGGTCAGTGTGCAGCTGTGGGGGGGTGGATTTAAAAGGGGGACTGTGCCTGTGGCTATAGATGCCACATTCTGTGGGTTCCTGCTGTGGGAGATTTTCCCATACAGGGATCAATAGAAAGTGGCTGGCCACAGGACAGGGGAGGTTAGGTTTTGGGGAGGGTGTGTGTGGTATTTGGCAGTTTAGGTGCAGGTGGACTGTGGCTGTGGCCATTGGCAGCCCCAATCCCATGTGTTTCTGCGGTGTGGAAGTCTTCCCCACAGTAGAAAGACAAAGTGGTGTCGCAGGAGAACCACCTTTGGGGGGGCATAAAATGGCCCCTCAAAGTGGAATAAGCTTGGGCCTTGATGGAGGGTGGGAGGACAGGTAGGAGGAGGTCCCCTGAAGGTTGGGGGCATTTTGCATGCAAAATACCACCCCTAGCCAGACAAGCCTCTCTTATTTCCCCCATAGGAAATAATGGAGAAAGGGAGGGCTAAGAGCAGCATCTTTGGGAGGCCATAAAATGCCCCCCCAAAGTGGGATCAGCTTGGGCCTTGGTGGAGGGTGGGAGGACAGGTGGGAGATGGGCCCCTGAAGGTTGGCGGCATTTTGCATGCAAAATGCCACCCCTAGCTAGACAAGCCTCTCTTATTTCCCCCATAGGGAATAGTGGAGTGGAGGTGGATAGGGGCACCTTCTTTGGGAGGCCATAAAATGGCCCCCCAATGTGGAATCTGCCTGAAACTTGGTGGAGGGTGAGAGGACAGGTGGGAGCAGGTCCCCTGAAAGTTGTTTGCATTTTGCTTGTAAATTGCCACCCCAAGCCACTTACAAAGATGACTTGTTTTTCCCCATAGAGAACCATGGAGAGTGTAGGAGGATGGGGGCACCTTGTTTGGGGGGGCATAACATGACCCCCCCATAGTCCAATCTTTCTGAAACTTGGGGGGGGGTAGTTAGAGGAGAGTTAGGAGAAGGTCTCCACCAAGTTTGGTGTAATTTGGACAGAAAATGCCCGCCCCCCCAGACTCCCAGAAAGCCAAGAGGTTTTCTCATTGAAAACAATGGCCGAATCATTTCGGCAATCTCTGTTTCAGTATTACCGACATTTTTCGGTATTCAGAAAAAGTTTCAGTAATACTGAAAAAAAACGAAATGGCCCTGATTTGGTATCTTTAACCTAATCAGAATACCGAATTGCACACCCCTAGTTATGAATGCTGAAATTGTGCGTGTAGATTCTGAACATATGAAAAGGGGCAACTTGCCTCTTCCGCATGAGATCACTTATGCCAAGTATTGTCCGTGCTGAGTGGCAGCGTCTCTCTGGCAAGGCTGTTTCCCAGCCTGTTACCCCCAAGATCCTTTAAGCGGAGATGGCAGGCCTTGATCCTGGGATGCTGTGCCTGCAAAACAAATCAAAGCAATTCAGACAGGTCTCAGATGAGTACATTATAACTGTTTCCCCACATACACTCACCCTCAAAGAACAGGATTGTAAGTGGTTCTGAAGGGGCCTGGAACGTGAGCAGGACAGCGCACAGCAGATCTGTAACATTCAGGATCTTGTCCCAGAAATCCTGGCTTTTCTACCTACTTTTTTAAATTTTATTTTTAGGGAAGATATTCAATAGCAAAATAAAATATTGTACAAAGATTTTTAGCATTACATTATCACAAGGATTCTACATCTAAAAGCAATTATAGTTAGAGCTATGAAAAATAATAATTTGGAAAATGTTACCAACATGCCTTAACATTTATGTAAACAGTCGTCTACCCTCCCTCCTGCTGAAATTGCCCACCCCTCCCTCCATCCTTAACAAACCTTCCCTCCCTAACCTCCCCCTACCCCTACAAAGAGAAATACAAATTGCTAGATTCACTTATCAAGTGTTATGCACTAAACAAAAAAAAGAAAAATTACAGTTAAACTTAAATCACTTGATCATGTTATTTAAACAGCTCCCTATACCTTGTGGGTATATACCCCACTCAGGTACTTGGTATCACTTACCAAGGTAGAAGAGCCGTAATAATTCTTGGAGCTGAACCTGAAATAACATCATGCTTAACTTTTCCCACCCCCGAACCTTAATTAGTAAACTAGAACACTGTATTTGTTAGAATATATACAGAGGCTTCTATGCAGAAGTTAGAATTATAAGCAGGCTACAATGAGGAAAGTGACTATTAAGTATGTCTGATTGGAATTTTACTACCCTTTTGGGGGGTAGGAGGCTGAGATCTTTTCCTTTTAAGAGATATAGTCTCTGGGTCTATGGATATCCCCAGATTGATATTCTTCAGCAGGGTCAAACCTGATTCTTGGTCTTCTGCCAGATAAGTGTTCCCTTTATGTGTGACTCGGAGCTTTGTAAAGTTTGACCATCTGTATTCAGTTCCTGCTTCTCTAAGAGTTCCTGTGATCAGTTTAAGTTCTTTTCTTTTGTTGAGGATTTCTTTTGGCGGATCAACAAAGACAGCAATATAAGACCCATTATAAGTAAGTGAGTTTTGTTGTCCAGCCATTTCTAAGATCTTTCTTCTTGAACTCCCGTCTGAAAAAGTTGCTAAAATGTCCCTGGGGCTTTTCCTTCGTGGATTATTTGGCAAACCAAGCCGATGTGCTGTGGTAATTAGAGGGGCAGTATGATCTCTGAGTTTCAGAATTTTTGTTAGCCATTTATTCAAGAAAGCTGCAGGATCTTCATTTATTGCTTCATTCTCTTCAATCCCTCTAAACTTAAGATGAAGCTTGCGATTTGAAAGTTCTAGGGATTGAATTTTGCTTTTCATTAAGTCATTGTCCTTTTGCAAGGCTTGGATTTCATTTTGCAATGAAGTACTCAGATCCACTGCACAATCAGCTTTATGAATGGCTCTAGTAATGTTCAATTTTATATCTGAGATCTGGTCGGTTAAATTTGTAATTTTATACAAGATTCTTCGTTCCATTTTTTGCAGCAAGAAGGGCAGATTAGCTTCAGACAAAGTTTTACCTGTTGCATTTGCCTCACACTCCATTTTAAGTGCTTCTTCTCCAGCATTGTTTTGAGTCTCAGGCTGCAACGGTGCGGGAAAGTAATCCTAGAGCTTTTTAGCTGACTTGCCATTTGCATTTTTCTTTTCTGCATTGTGCTTGCCCATTATTTGTGCATTCTTGCTTAAATGAGTTGCTTTCTTATACTAAGTGGCTCGGGTGGGGGGGCAGAGCTCAGGTTTCTGCGACTGTCTTCATCCGAAGCAGCGCCACGCCCCCTCTTTCCTACCTACTTGATACCCTAGCCATGATTAATTGTTTCCAATTCACAGCCGATGGCCTGTTGCCCAGAGCAACCAGTCAGGAAGCTGATGGTCCCTAAGCAACTTGTGGAAGTGGTGTGAACAGGGGAAGGGCTGCGCTGCAAAGGGATGGAGCAGAGTGATGGATAATCCCTGAAGGGGCAGTGCAAGATCAACAGCTGCCACTCTTGCTGCTGGTGGGGCACCTCAAAGTGAAGGGAGAGTGAACTGAGAGTCTCTCTACATGAGACTCGTTACACAAGGACACTCAAGTATAGGGAGATGCAACGTTAGCCAGAAAGTGTAGTTTAAAAAGAGAGAGCCAAAGGCTCTGTCAGTTTCACCTATCTGTACTAGGTTAATTTAAAAAGACAGCTGCAGAGATTGCTCCTCCTCACAATACAACCTGGGACTAGCTCAGATAGTCAGGGCTGACACTATCAAAACCTTTTCAACAAAGCAGCTGATCCATTGTGAGGCCAAAGTAGATGGCTCTCTGTGTTGCACGGAACCTGTCATTCTCCCAACAGCCCCCCAATCCACTCCCTTCCTTAAATTCACCTAAGAAGAAAAACTGAACCTTAAAACCAGTGGGTCAGTTTGAGGTGAAAGGTTGCCGTTGTATATTCTCTCTCATTCTTTTCTGCTTGGACAATAGTCAGTATGGTACAAATCGCTGCTCTGCCAACTTAGTCAACTTGAAATTCAGAAGGAACTGAGAAAGTGAGGGGAGAAGTGGCTACAGCCTCTGTGATCTTAACCTGTGAGCATTCACAGAGTGCAATTGCAACCATTACAAAAGAGAGTAGAAAAGGTAGAAAATGCTACATAGGAAAGTGTCCTGTCATGATGCCAGGTTTCTCTTTCAGCAGGAGGCACGAGAAATCACCCACATAAAGGGCAGAATACATCTGATGTTTTACAGGGCGATGACTCTCATGAAATTCCACAACTTCAAAAAATGTACAAAGAAGAAAAAATAAATGAGCACCTAGCAAGTGGGGGGAGATTTCCTGAAAAAGCAAACATTAACAGTGTGAAGAAAACCCATAGCAGAAAGAAAAGATATAAATGCATGGAGTGTGGGGAAAGCATTAAGGGTGGAAGCCTGAATTCTCATCGAAGAATTCACACAGGAGAGAAGTCATACAAATGCCTGGAGTGTGGAAAAAGCTTCACTAAGAGTGGAAACCTTACTTCCCATCAAAGAATTCACACAGGGGAGAAACCGTATACATGCCTGGAGTGTGGAAAAGGCTTCACTAAAAGGGAAAATCTTAATTCCCATCGAAGAATTCACTCAGGAGAGAAGCCATATACATGCCTGGAGTGTGGGAAAAGCTTCACTAACAGTGGAAGTCTTACTTACCATCAAAGAATTCACACAGGGGAGAAACCATATACATGCCTGGAGTGTGGAAAAAGCTTCACTAAGAGTGGAAGTCTTACTTCCCATCAAAGAATTCACACAGGGGAGAAACCGCATACATGTCTGGAGTGTGGAAAAGGCTTCACTAAAAGGGAAAATCTTAATTCCCATCGAAGAATTCACTCAGGAGAGAAGCCATATACATGCCTGGAGTGTGGGAAAAGCTTCACTAACAGTGGAAGTCTTACTTACCATCAAAGAATTCACACAGGGGAGAAACCATATACATGCCTGGAGTGTGGAAAAA
Organism: Eublepharis macularius; assembly: GCF_028583425.1. Classification (NCBI taxonomy): domain Eukaryota; kingdom Metazoa; phylum Chordata; class Lepidosauria; order Squamata; family Eublepharidae; genus Eublepharis; species Eublepharis macularius. The sequence goes on along the minus strand of NC_072800.1, from coordinate 90,945,931 downwards.
GCTTCAATAACAGGGGAAGTCTTACTTCCCATCAAAGAATTCACACAGGGGAGAAACCGCATACATGTCTGGAGTGTGGAAAAGGCTTCACTAAAAGTGGAAACCTTACTTCCCATCAAAGAATTCACTCAGGGGAGAAGCCATATACATGCCTGGAGTGTGGGAAAAGCTTCACTAACAGTGGAAATCTTACTTCCCATCAAAGAATTCACACAGGGGAGAAACCATATACATGCCTGGAGTGTGGAAAAGGCTTCACTAACAGTGGAAGCCTTAATTCCCATCGAAGAATTCACACAGGGGAGAAGCCATATGCATGCCTGGAGTGTGGGAAAAGCTTCACTAACAGTGGAAGTCTTACTTACCATCAAAGAATTCACACAGGGGAGAAACCATATACATGCCTGGAGTGTGGAAAAAGCTTCACTAAGAGTGGAAACCTTACTTTCCATCAAAGAATTCACACAGGGAGAAACCATATACATGCCTGGAGTGTGGAAAAGGCTTCAATGTGATTAGAAACCTTACTCAACACCAAAGAAGTCACACAGGAAAAACCATTCAAATGCCTGGAAACTGGAAGTATGTTACAGTCAATAAATGCTCTTAAAAATTAGAAAGCAATGCAGCACAACAGTGTTATTATATTCTGTAATTCAGTATAATTACTTTAAATTTTGGAGATTAACAGCTAGATACTGAGAACCTGCCAGTCACAAGATAACTACTCTGGCATGTCTCTGATATGGTACCCTCCCCAATCAATTGCTCCCAATGGGCATTCCGCAGGGGAGGGAGAGGAACAGACACCACACTGCAAGGCCCAGATGCAGAGTGAGTGCACCCAAGTCCCTAGCGATCTTGGCAACACCCACAAATCACAGAGCAGTGCCTGATGCCTCTCTGAGCAGCAGAAAGGGGTGCAGCTAACCCCTACCCTGCCAATATGGCCACATCTCCTCACACACACACAGCCTGTTGCAGAGTCCGAAGACAGGAAAGGCCCAGCAACTTCGTAGCCCGTACAGAAGCTGCACTCCAGTGTTCCCCAAAGAAGAGTCTCTTTGGGCTGCCAGCTTCCAGCTGGGACCTGGAATTCTCCCAGAATTACTCCTCATCTCCAGACCATAGAGGCCCCTTCCCTTTAAGCAGTTAGCAGATTCAGAGGGCAGACTCTGGCATCACATCTGGGCTGAGCTCCTTCCCCTCTCCAAACACCATCCTCAAATCTCCAGGAATTTCCAAGCCCCAGCTGGCAATTCTAGTTTATCCAAGTTGTAGTAGCCCATTGCCCGCTTGCATTCTGCATTTTTGTTTTTTGCATAAGCCTGCATAAATGTACTTATTTTTTATATAGAGCATCTTTCTGTAATTCAGAAATTATTAGTATATAAGACAGTAGTTTAATTATTGGGGCCTTTTCCTCATGAAATTAGGGCCTTTTGCTCATGGAATTAAGGCAATGTTGCCTGTTATCTTTGTAGAACAACAGAAAAAAATGGGGAACCATTTTATTTGATCCCATCTGTATACCAGGATTCTGGACAGATAGGGTTTCCCTGTGCAGAAACATACCTAGTACATTTTCAAGACTGTAGGAACTAGCTCCGAATTAGATTTCCACAGATGGAGTATCCTAGCCTATCCCAATGCTGAAAAAGCCCATTTCCAACATTCTGTTGCTTTGTCACAATTGAATGTGGCCTACGGTCTAATCTTACATTGCGTTATCCTCACATCCTTTTCCCTGGGTGTGCCACAAGAACTCCCGATTAGACAAGACGGTGTACATTCTGTGAAGAAGGGATGGGGCAGACATGAGGGGGAACATATGACTGCACTCCCAACAGAGTCCCCCCTCCCATTGTCCAGTGTTGAACAGTGGTCATTGTTGAGGGAATTTTCTCCTCCAGTTTGAGAAAATTCCCCAAAAGATATTACAGCACTTCAAAAGACTTAAGGCAGCATCAGACAGGTCTAAAAGTGCATGCTCCCAAGGACAGAGGCACTTGCTTATATACCCAAGAACAAAAAAATGGGAAGACAGGATAGTTTGTTTCATGTTTCAGAAATGTACATCTTGTACTTTTCTCAGGCAATAAAAATCGGCAACCCGATCTGCTGAGGAATCACATTTGAAGCAAACAATGGGAAACTAATCCCCCGGGTAGCACAAAACAATCCTGGAAGCTTATAACTATTTATACATGAATTTTTAATATTTTTTAAAGTGCAAGTGCTATACATTAATTTCGTGCATATTCATACATACAATAATTACAATTCATCAATTATAATAATGACAATTCATCACAATTACAAGCAACTAAAAGAAATACTCTCCAGTGGAAGGACGGCAGTAACAGTCCCTGTGCAAATGTAATGTGCTCCACCGGAACAACCGGGTACAAAAAAGTTCTTGTCCAAAGCTCGTCTCCGTTGTCCTTCTTTATAGCAATCATTTATTTACCGAATCCCAGTGAAGAATTAGCCGTGGGAATCTAGCTGGTGGAAAATTCCTCCCCACGCCCACTTGCACTTTAAAAAATATTAAAAAATACAAAAAATTCATGTATAAATAGTTATAAGCTTCCAGGATTGTTTTGTGCTACCCGGGGGATTAGTTTCCCATTGTTTGCTTCAGCTTCTTACGGGAGCAGCCATCTTTTAGCTTTACAGAGGAATCACATTTAGCACTTTGTGACATTGAATGCTTTCAATCTCATTACCAAACCAGAAACAAAGAATAACACAACATGGATGTTGTAAATATTAAATAGTAGGAACATCCTTAGTTTTCTGCTGACTGAGCTTGATTAACATCTTAATAGGGTTACCTAACTGAGTGAAAGAAGAGTTAGGTAAAGAGGCCAGCTACGGCTCATGCCATTATGCACTGGGAGAGCCCAAGCTGGTTTGGTCAAGGCTAGACACGCTATGGTTCTATCAAAAATTCCCCAACTCCGATGATGAAGCAGGCGGCAGTGGGACAGATACAGGGTTTTCTGAATGATGTCTCGGCCCTAGATCCCTTTCAGTCCGGGTTCCGGCCAGGACATGGGACGGAGATGCTGCTGGTCGCCCTCACGGACAACCTTCGCAGACATCTGGATCGAGGTGGTTCAGCGCTGCTGATATTACTGGATTTGTCAGCAGCGTTTGACACAGTCGATTACGATCTTCTGACTCACTGCCTCGCCGATGTGGGGATACGAGGGACTGCCTTACAGTGGCTTGTCTACTTTCTCCACAGTCGGGGACAGAGGGTGGCGCTTGGGGAGAAATTGTCACCCCGTCACCCATTGGTTTGTGGGGTCCCACAGGGGGCAATACTCTCCCCTTTCTTGTTTAACATCTATATGCGCCCCCTTGCCCAGCTGGTGCGAAGTTTTGGGCTTGGGTGCCATCAGTATGCAGATGACACCCAGCTGTATCTGATGACGGACGGACGGCCCGGCTCAGCCCCAGATGTCCTGGAACATGCATTTGCAGCCGTGACTGATTGGTTGAAACAGAGTCGACTGAAACTGAACCCAACAAAGACTGAGGTCCTATACTTGAGCCATGGGGGACTGGATTCGGGACTCCAGCTCCCGACCCTCAATGGGGCACAGCTTGTGCCTGTTCCAAGGGTTAAGAGCCTGGGGGTGATCCTAGATGCCTCCCTGAAAATGGAGGCACAGGTCACAGCGGTTGTCAGGTCTTCTTTTTTCCACCTGCGGCAGACCAGACAACTGGTCCCTTACCTGTCTACCTGTGACTTAACTACAGTGATCCAGGCAACGGTTATCTCTAGGTTGGATTACTGTAACACGCTCTACATGGGCCTACCCTTGTGCCTGACCCGAAGATTACAGCTGGTGCAAAATGCAGCGGCGCACATCATTATGAAAGCACCAAATAGGGTGCATATTACACCAATATTGCGCGAGCTGCATTGGTTGCCAGTGGAGTATCGGATCAGGTTCAAGGTTTTGGTATTGACCTATAAGGCCCTGTGCGGACTGGGGCCAGCGTATCTGAGGGCCGTCTCTCCCCATATACCCCAGAGGACCCTACGATCAGGAGAAAAGAAAATTGTTATCAGTCCCTGGCTCCAATGAGGCCTGCCTGGCCTCGACTAGAGCAAGAGCTTTCTCAGTCTTGGCTCCTACCTGGTGGAATGCTCTGTCTACCGAGACCAGGGCCCGGCAGGATCTCCTATCTTTCCGCCGGGCCTGTAAGACAGAGTTGTTCCGCCAGGCTTATGGCTGAGGCTGGGCCCCCACTGGCTGGAGGATACAACATCTACTCCCCTCCCTCTGAGGGCTGCCCACCACTGTTCTGAAGCTGCTGCCATGTTCAATTGCACTGCTGCACTTTCTGTAATCGCCACTAAAAAAAAAAGAGTGCTGCTATTTTTAATATCTTTATACAATGCTTTTAATGTTTTATGATAATGTTTAATGAAATGTTTTAAATGTTTTTAATGCTGTTATCCGCCCTGAGCCGGCTTGCGGGGAGGGCGGAATATAAATATGATAAAATAAAACAAATAAATAAATAAAATATGTCCAAGCCACTGAGGGGGGAGCGCGGCAAAAGAAAAAGCCCACCTGTTCCCCTGGCAACAGTCCGACTGACAGCAAAAAGCAATGCAGAGTCTGGGTTCGAATGCACTGCCACCACACCCAAGCCCAATGTCCTTGTACCCTGTGAAAGGGTACAACATGAAGGAGGAACACCAGAGTGTATTATGCATCCCAATGCAGCTTTCACATCACCCCCAGCCATATGGGGCCACGTAGGGACCTTGCAAAGACTGATGTGGCCCAGGGGAAAGGCGCTGGGAGAGGAGGGCTGGGGCCCCTGGTTCAATCCCCACCCGGTGAGTGGCTACAGTCAGACCAGCCCTGGACTGCTGCACTTTTGCTCCTGCAAACTCCAGAGCGGGAGGGGATGGGCAGCACCAGAGATCCATTGCGGAGACACCCTTTCACAACCCTGGTGTGCCGCACTCAAAGGTCCTGTGATTTCCAGCAGTGCCCTGCCCGCGGTGCCATGGGGGGGGGGTCAGTTCCAGAGAACTGCCTCTCCTGCAACTGCATACGTGTCCCTCTCCCATTCCCTATGCGACCTGCACACAGCAGCCAGCAGAATGTGTGAATGGGAGGGGTGGAGAATGTATAGGGGTGGCCAAGTCCGTCAGTTGCAGGAAAATCAAACCAGAGCTAGTTGCACTGTGAAGACTAACCATGTTTATTTCAGCACACACTTCTGTTCCCTGGAGCTCTTTCCCTTTAGGTGTGCAAAGAAATCATTCTGAATAGTCCTATGTGGGGATTACGGGAGGGGGCGGGGGAGGGGTGGAGAGGGCTCAGAAAATGGTGCAACGTGAGAGTGTGGGATGGGAAGCTAGCCTCACCCACTCCGTGCCCAACAGACAGGGCCACAAACGTTGATCGCTTTGGACTTTATTGAATAGCAGCAAGGAAACAGTGATGAGGCCCTGTGAACGGGGCTGCCAACTCTCTCTGGCCAGTCTGGCCCCTGGGCAAATGTGAGGTGCTTTGCAGCAAGCTGTCCCTGTAGACTTTGGCAGCAATGACTCAGCGCAGTGGCCTTGACCGCTACAGCCATGTCAGTTGGGCTCCACCAGGATCTGCAGCAGGCAGGGTGTCTACACATGAGGAACGTGAGGGCTATACTGGAGGCCAAGAAGCAAATCTGCAGCTGATGCCCAAGAAGGAATCAAAGCAAGACTTGATGAAACTGGTTGCTTGAATATTTTTTAACTGATGTCCTTACTTTCTCACGTTGTTTTATCATTTACAAGGATATGTTTTATGTGTAACAGGATAGTTTTATGCAGAGAATTCTGTTAGTCTCTTGCCTTGAAAACCCCACCAGGGGTTGCCATAGGTCAGCTATGACTTAAAGGCAGGATTTTGCCCTGACCTGGATAGCCCAGGTGAGCCTGATCTCATCAGATCTCAGAAGCTGAGCTGGGTTGGTCTTGGTTAGTAATTGGATGGGAGACCCCCAGCGAAGACCAGGGTTGCAGAGGCAGGCAATGGCAAACCACCTCTGTTAGTCTCTTGCCTTGAAAACCCCACCAGGGGTCGCCATCGGTCAGCTATGACTTTTGGGCATGGTTTCATTTTTCTGAGAGCAGAACCTGAGTGTTTTAATCAAACGTAGATTTACCAAGCTAAATGTTGTCCAATCAAAAAAAAATTGCAGGTTTGAATTCTTAACATCGAAAAAAATATTTTTAAACCCCCCTCATAAAAACATTTGTCAAACTTAATTTTCAACCCCCAGAATGACACACCCTAATCCTACACCCTCCCCAAGAGGACTGGAAATAAGAAAAAGACAAGCTCAGTAGCTGGCCAGTCACCTGGTGGCATTTCCATGGGAGAGCCCAGAAAGTATCAGCTCAGCCAATCGCCTTTCCCCTTTGGTCTTTCCTGCTTCTTGACTGGTGCATGATGTCATTAGAGTGGCAGTTGAACAACTCCCGCCTCTAACTGTCTTTGTGGGTGACAGTTGGACGTAGATGGGAGACCACAGAGAGTGGGGGCGTTGAACACTTGATTTATCTCTTGGTTTTATTTGTATTGAGAGTAGGTTAGGATTTTAGGTTTGTGTTGTTATTATTATTTAATTATTTCTATATTAATTATATTTAATTTGGCTGATCATTTAGAATTATAGGATATTCTCTTTGTTCTTAGAAGGATAGGTAAACGATATTATAATCCTGTTGCATTTAATGGTTTACCTACACTACATGGGGAAAACCAACGATCAGGTAGGTAATAGGAAAGAATATTTTCAAACGTATCTCATTTATATTCATGGAAGTGGGGGGGGGGAAGTACCAAAAAATATCCCAGGGTCAATCGGGCCATTTTTCATCTCCATGGATCTTTCTCAGTAAGTTTGTCACATGAAAGTGAACCACGCAAATTCGTGGCTTGTTCTGCCTCAGGCCCAATTCAGAAGAAGCAGACAGAGTCCGATGAGGAGAGGAAATGGAGTTACTTCATTCGAATAGAGGGAAGACTCATAGTTCTTCAGAGGTCTGAGAAACATTACATCAGTTTTTATCACCTTGGGTTCATTATGCGTTTAGCAAGTTATTGGTTGAGTTAGTTACGTGTACATATGACTTCGCATCATTCCATCGGTGTAACATAATTGGGGGTTGTCCCCTTACTCAATTAACACTTGTCAAAGTTGTTTATCATCTCAAAGAACAAACACTCTTTCTTTGGCAACTCTGATATCAGTTCAAGTATCCATTGGGCAGATGTGTGTCATTTTCACGACTAGCCCAGATCTGTTCCCATCCTTGATGTAACTAGCAGGACAACTACCCATTGTTAATTTATTCCATTACATGATATAGGTGCTGGGCAAAGAACATTTCCCAGCATTCCTGAAACAAAGGCTTTAATACAAGTGCCCCAATCTATGGTAGGATGACGGCCATCTGTCTCTTGCAATGTTGCCAATGAGGGTACTGAGATTCTACAGGCCTGGATCTTAATTGTTTTGTTCTCACAGATTCTAGAAATGCAGTTTCATTTTCTACTGTCAGCACTTTCGTTAGTTTGCAAGGACAAGAGAAAGATGGGTAAGGGGCTTCTCTTAGTGTGGCTGTGTAAAGGCAAAAATCATAAAACATGATTACATCTACATTCATATAGTCATCTTTCTGATACGTTTGTGCTAGATCTAGAGTTGCACAAAGTATCACTCAGGGACTCTGAGGGCCCCTGCTTACTACTCAGAATTTAGGGGAGGTCAGGGCTGTGTCCCACAAAAGTAAAAGCCGCATTTGGCCGGAAGATCATCCAAGTGACAGAAAGCCACTTCACATTCCTTTTGGTAATACGTAGAATTTGTGATAACCCTATCAACTTGAGATGCAGTTGTGTTACCAATGAGATACTTCCTGAAAGAACCTTTTCTCAGTTGTATACAACATACAGGGGATTTTTCAAAGCCCATGATTTTTGTTGTGATGTTATGTTGGTGTGTTTAGCCTTCTTGTGAGATGCCTTAAGTGGTTTTATGGCGCTCAGTATAAATTTTCTAAGTACTAATAAAGAACTCTTCCACTGGCCCACTCCAAAAGTCAGGGTTTCTCTATTTCCATAGTTATTGCAGAAGACTGGGCACCAAAAAAACTGGCAGGCACCTGTTAAGGGGTTCCCTTCTACACCGGTTAGGGAGACTGGAACCGCTTGGCAGTCCATCTCCTTAATTACAACCCTACAAGGCAGTCTATGCCCAAACCTGAACAACCCACGGCTAGCATACTCTAGAAGCTAAGGTCAGCCCAGGTTAGTAATTGGATGGGAGGCCACTAAGACCAGCAATGCTGCCGAGACAAGCATTGGAAAACCACCTCTGAACAGCTCTTGCCTTGAGAACTCGATGAGGTTGCCATACGTAGGCTGTGACCTGACAATACTTTATGCACACGAGAGCGTGCACACGCACACATATATACGGAAGGCTACAGATGACATAGTGTATAAAGAGCCAGTTTGGTGTAGTGGTTAAGAGCAGCAAGACTCTAATCTGGACAGCTGGGTTTAATTCCCCACTCCTCCGCTTGAAGCCAGTTGGGTGACCTGCCTTGGTTCTGTCACAGCTCTTCCACACCTCTCAGCCCCACCCACCTCACAGGGTGATTATTGCGAGGATAATAATAACACTTTGCAAACTGCTCTGAGTGGGCGTTAAGTGGTCCTGAAGGGCGGTGTATGAATCGAATGTTATTATTATTAAAGCGGTTTCTCGCCGTTAATAAGTGTCCTTTCTAAGAACGCGGATATTTTAACAACTGCAAAATTTCTTTTAAAAAACAAGCAAAGCACCTCAGTGCAATGATAAGCTAAAATGCCCCTGTCGGACAGTAGTTTGCTTCTGCCCATATGAAATGAAGTCTTGGAATAAAGTTTGAAGCCCTTTGGAATTTTTTAAAAATTTATTTGTGTTTTAACATCAGTCTCTCCACTAGCAAATGACATGGCTGGTCCAGAAGGCAATGAAAGTATAAATATAAATAAATAAGACAGGGGAAAGAGTCTCACACTACACACAAAAAAAGTAGCCGGGGTGGGGGGGCACACAACTTCTCAATCATTTACACTCTCAAAAGCACCCAGCACAGGAACATTTCCTCAATTGATGAGATTAATCATCTGAAAACCTCTTGATGAAAAAAAGATAGCCCCAGCAACAGCCTTTTAGAAAAGCCATGTTTGGGGAGCATCAGAGAACAAAGAAATGGCAGACAAAAAAGAAAAATGAGGGGTGGAGGGTAGGATTGTTGCTCATTTGGAAGTTTACGCTAATTGATTAAAACTCATTATTGCCTACTGAATTAAGATTTATTTAATCCGGTGACAGTTCTACTCATAATTGCGTTTTGCTTGTACAGGGTTTGATCCCTAAATCTATTCTGCTACTGCTTTCCCATAGCCCAGTGAACCTCTTGCATTAGCTCCATGAATTGGGAAGAAAGCATGACTGTTAGAAGGACAGATCCGACCCATGAATTCCCACCTTCAAAAATGAAACAGGGACACACACCCAGAAATGGAAAAAATCTCTTTACTTGTACGTCAAACATAAGTCTTGCAACAACCTGATGCCGCTGGAAGCGTCGCACAAAATTCCTGCTCTAAAAACCTCCCCAAAGAAGCCTTATTTCTTCTTCCAAAATTTCCTGTAGTCATCCAAATTAAAGTCGTCTTCAAACTGAACTTCTTTCGTTTTAACCTTGCCGGCAGTCCTTCTCCGCAGTCGGGCCCTCCTTTCGGCTTCTGGAAGTGTGTTGATGTCTACTGGCATCTAGAAGTAGAGAGAGAAGTTTTTGAAAATGCAAACACTTTATTTTAGTAAAATATACACCCCTAGCATTGCCGCTTGTTTGCTGGCAGAATCCTGTTGCTTTAACATGAGATGTAGAATTTCAACAGTTACTACCTTCCATGGCCAAATGCTTCCGTATAGTCATATACGTACGAATTTGCCTTCTACCGAGTCAGACACTTGCTCTTTCATAGTCAATATGATCTAATCAGACTGACAACAGCTCTCCAGGGTTTCAAGGGGAGGTTTTTCACATTGCCTATGACCTGATCTTTTTAACTGGAAAAGCTGGGGATTAAACATGGGAACTTCTACATGCCAAACAGATGCTCTACAATTGAGCCCCACCCCGTTTTCCAATCTACTTGTGGGAGAGGCACCTCACAGCCCCTACAAGTTTTATTTTGGGGGATGTCTGGTGACAACTCCTGGATCAATTGTGGAGAGCCAGGTTTATGCTTGTGGTTTTATTTTATTTATTTACTTTGGCATTTATAGCCCTCCTTTCTCATTGAGACTCAAGGCAGATTACGAAGTGTGAGATTAGGACAATCAGTATCAAGGACATTTCCATACAGAGTCAAGAATATTTCCATAAACAATGCCATAGGATAAATAAATACAAGTTTACAAAGACAGAACGTTAGCAAGGATCCAGTACAGAGTTGAAGAACTGCTGAAACAGAACATAGTCAATTCTAGGACAGACATTAGACAACATGAAGCATAGATAGTATATAGTAGTACGTATGTAAAGCAACAGATAATATGTATGGCAACATAGTGGTGAAGTCTATGGTCCCGAATTCATCAGCGAAGCATCTGAGACCCCCTTCCTACAATACTGCCCTCCTATCTGGGTAAAAAGCCTTTTGGAATAGTTCGGTTTTGCATCATTTGTGGAAAGCCAGGAGAGTGGGGGCTCTCCTGACCTGCTCAGGCAGGCCGTTCCACAGGGTAGGGGCCCCCACAGAGAAAGCCCGTGTACGGGCTGCTGTTGATTTCACCCATGTGCAGGCTGGCACCTGCAAGAGACCGCTGAGAAACTTGTGGGTTCCTTAAAAGCTTGTGGCAAGCAAGTCTTCCTTAGAAGCTTCCAAACTTCCCTTGTAACCTGCAGCTGCAGGCTCACATTTGATGTATCCACAATGACCCACAGAATAACAGCAAGGCTTAACAAGTCCAGCTAGCACCCTGCACCAGCCGAAGCCCATTTGCATTGGAGGTGGGAAGCTCAGATCTAGGTGTTGTCACATGAAACTGCTGTTGGCTATTCACATGACTGAATGCTCCTTTGCATAGCAAAGGGAAGTATTATCTCCCTCACATGCTAACTTTCTGCAGGGAACATTAACCCACATGAAACCCAAACTTAGGTCCAGATAAAGACTGACCTCCACAGTGCGGCCTAAGTGGCCAATGCATTTCACCAGGAATTTTACAACATATTTCAGGAAGACCCTTTCCCCCAATGCAACTAGGAGCTTTTCTTCTTGCCCAGAAAAGGTGCAATTTAACTCTCACCATAAGAATCCGCCTTGGTTCTTTGTAGCGAATATGGAATGTTGAGCCATCAGGTCTAACCAACAGGACTGGATAGACCTTGGCATATTTCTGCCTCGGGATACAAGCAATGGAGGTTCGATTGGAGTTGAGCTGGCTGGTAGAGGTGTGGAGGCCACAAGGCCTCGCTAGGCTCCTAAAGAGAGCCTCCGGCTGGAAGACCCTGAAACCAATTCAGACAGAACAAGGTGACATACTAAAGCAATTGCCCGGAAAACCCACAACAACCATTGTTCTCCGGCTGTGAAAGCCTTCGACAAGCCCAGAATTCACTATCCGTCAAATCTCAGACTTAAAACAGAGCAAATTTCTAGCTCTCAGAACAAAATAGAAAAGAGTCTAGTAGCACCTTTAAGACTAACCAACTTTACTGTTTCATAAGCTTTCGAGAATCACAGTTCTCTTCGACAGATGCATGCACAAAATATGTGTGTGGAAAGCCAGAACAGGGGAGTGACGCTACTGAAAACTACAGAATAAGATTGCCTGACCAATGTTACATTTTACTAGAAACTGGAAAATGTGGAAGAAAAATTGAAATAGATGCCTCCCTACAAGAATGCACATGCATTCTTAGTGGTCACTCCTATCTTGTAGAGCAGTCTGCCTAAGGAATCAGGGAAGTTCACTCTTCTGTCATTACGTAGAATGCGCAAATTAGAAATGTTCAGTAATGGAACAGTCAAGGAGGGCTCCTCCATATTGGAATAGGATTCTAGTCCACTGCAGTTGGGAGAAAATACTCTTCCCTTTATTGTTTAACATCTATATGCGGCCCCTTGCCCAGTTGGTGCGAAGTTTTGGACTTGGGTGTCATCAATATGCAGATGACACCCAGTTGTATCTGATGATGGACGGCCGCCCAGCTCAATCCCAGATGTCCTGGAACATGCTTTTGCAGCCGTGACTGGTTGGTTGAAGCAGTCGGCTGAAACTGAACCCAACAAAGACGGAGGTTCTGTACTTGAGCCACGGGGGATTAAGTTCGGGACTCCTGCTCCCGGCCCTCGATGGGGCACCGTTAGTGCCAGTTCCGAGAGTTAAAAGTCTGGGGTGATCTTGAATGCCTCCCTGAAAATGGAGGCACAGGTCACAGTGGTTATCAGGTCCTCTTTTTTCCATCTGCGGCAGACCAGGCAACTTGTCCCTTACCTGTCAACCCGTGACTTAACTACAGTGATCCAAGCAATGGTCACCTCTAAGCTAGATTACTGTAACTCGCTCTACGCGGGGCTGCCCTTGAGCCTGACCCGGAGATTACAGCTGGTACAAAATGCAGCGGCGCGTGTTATTATGAGAATGCCAAATAAGGCGCATATAACACCATTCTTACGCGAGCTGCATTGGTTGCCAGTGGAGTACCAGATCAGATTCAAGGTTCTAGTATTGACCTATAAGGCCCTGTGTAGACTGGGACCAGCGTATCTACAGGACCGTCTCTCCCCATATATTCCCCAGAGGACACTCCGATCAGGGGACAAACAGCTGTTGGTGGACCCTGTCCCCAAGGAGGCTTGCCTAGCCTTGACTAGAACCAGGGCCTTTTTGGTCCTGGCTCTCACCTAGTGGAACGCTCTGTTTGCTGAAATCAGGGCCCAGCAGGACCTACTGTCCTTCCACCAGGCCTGCGAGACAGAGTTGTTCCGCCAGGCACATGGCTGAGGCTGGGCCTCCACCGGCCTGGAAAAAAGGGGTGTATAAAACCCTCCCAGTGAAGGCTGTCCACCATCTTGTTTTAAACGTGTTGTTTTTAATGAACATGAATTTTAAATTGTATTTTTAATATGTTGTTATCCGCCCTGAGCCCGCTTGCGGGGAGGGCGGAATACAAATTTGAAATAAATAACTAAAAGTGGGGTATAATAAATGAAGTAAGTAAATACAGCTAATCTTTCCACAGTGCTTTCCCAAGATATTCACCGTGCATCCTATGTGTGCAGCGCTGCATCGTACCAATGAGAAAATGCTGGTACCAAGAATGGGATTAATCATTTTAGAAAAAATCAGCTTTAGTTTTTTTTAAAAAGTCAATAGTCCCTTTCCCCAAGAAAATGAACAGAAATGTGCAAAATCTGGTGAAATCTCAGGATCCAGAGGTGCCGGAGCAGGCCTTCCAGTTGTCACTGGCAGCTGATTTCACAGCTCTTCATACACCCTGATGCAGGCCCTTTCCAAGACTAATATTCCAAGACTAATAAAAGCTCGGAGGTATCCGAACAAATGGCCCGTGGCCAGTTCTTGGTGCGCATGATTATTCAGATCTGGACCTCAGCACAGAATCCAGAATTTTGTGCACTTTACAAAATGCATAGAATTCAGAATGGTATGCACTTTCCAAAACGGATTAAGTCAACTTACAAACAAGTACACAAACGTTACTATTCCATCAAAAAACATAATTAGCTGGCTCACCTATACATACATACCTGAGCAATTTATGCACCCAAAGCAGAAAAAGCCACCTTTTGATAGCTTCCCTGCCTTGTGATTTAGAGAAGATTATTTATTAGCCACAGTAACAAGTTAAGCAAGCTGGAATTAAATGCAATCGCCTTCCTATACTTCTGCTTATACCATCTCAGGTACAGCCCTAAGCAAAGTGAAGCCCAGATCTATGCATGTCTACTCAAAAGCAAGTTCCACTGTATTCCTCAGGACTTACTTCTGTCACAGTACAAATTGGCACAGGGCTGCTGTTTTACTTTTCAAGGAGGAAAAACGAGGCCACCAAATACTGGGATTTATGTCCCTTTAATGACTACAGGATTGTAGAAGCTAAAAGCAAGGAGCCAAATCTTTTGGACAGCACCAAACATATTAAACAAAAATTCTAGTGCAACCCTACCTTAAAGTCCTGGTTATGTTCATCATTCTGATCTTAGATACAACTGCTGAAGCTAAGCAAAGTCAGGTTACTCTCTGGCACGCTTCTTGTGCACCAGACACAGCCTCTAGGATGGGCAACAACCACAAAGGTCTTAGGGTATCATGATCGAGAGCTGCAGCCAAGCGTTACAGTACCTGCAGAAAAAAGAAAACAATCAAGATTAAGTGTGGCATTAAACCTCGCAGCTGTTTAAATTCAGTTGCAGCTGTCTAAAGTGCTTCATCTATATGAGTCTCAGCAAAACTCTTCCAAGCTGTGCTGCATTTCACTCCACAGATAGTTTTAGGTTTGCCAACCTCCAGGCAGTGGCTGGAGATCTCCCAGAATGACATCTCCAGTTCCCTGGAGAAAATGGCTGCATTGGAGGGGGAACTCTATGGCATAGGGTTGCCAGCTCCAAGTTGGGAAATTCCTGGAGATCTGGGGGGGGGGGAATCCTGGAGAAACCTGGAGAAAGTGAGATTTCGGGAGGGAAAGGACCCTGGCATGGCATAATGCTATAGAGTCCACCCCCCAAAGTAGCCATTTTCTCCAGGTGAACTGATCTCTGTGGCCTGGAGACCAGTTGTAATTCCGGGGGATCTCCAGCCACTACGTGGAGGCTGGCAACCCTACTATGGCATTACAGCCCACTCTATGGCATTCTCTCTTTTCCCCAAACCTTCCCCCTCCCCAGGCTCTACCCCAAATCTCCAGGAATTTCCCAGCCCAGAGCTGGCAACCCAACTTTAGTTCAGAAAGCACCAGAAGACTTTAACTGGAGAGCCCTGGGTGGCAATCCCCACTCAAGTTATTAATCTCTCTGGAAGACCTTGGGGCAACCACCCTCTAGCTACTTAACCTACCTCACAGGGTTGTTGTGAGGAAAAGGCCCCGAAGGGGGGGGGGAAGCATTAAAAATAATTGAAAGCATAGGTAAATAAATCACTGCCTCTCATTTCTTGAGGAAACACCCCTCCCATAATGGTTTGGCCCATCTCTCTCCTAGGTCTCCCCTCCACAACGGTTTGGCCCCTTACCCTCCTCTGTAACAAATGGTTCGCTCCCTCTCTTGGCCTGCCTCCTTCTCTTCATACACTCAAACCCAAGATTGGTTTGACCTACAACTGACCCCCCCTTAAGATCCTCAAATGGTTTATTCCACCAGGACCCCCTCCGCTCCTTCCCCCCTTCCGTCCCCCGAGCTCGCTCACGTGACGCACCAGAGCGCGGCTTTTCCTTCCAACGACCGGGCGCTGCCCTGACGTCATCACCAAGCGCCGCTTCCGCGCCGCTCTTTCTGGGGGTGGTCGCGCGGCCATGACGAGCTGGGCTGCCGGTGTGAGGGGAGGGATTTGTTGGCGGCAGCGGCGGGGCTTCGCCCGGGCCCGCCACTCCCTCCTCGGCGCTAGCCACCGTTCCGGCTCCAACGCCTCCCCTCATGAGCTGGCGCCGCTCCCTCTGGAGCACATTAGCAGGTGGGTGCGTCGCTTTTCGGGGTCCCCCGTTCTCTGAGCGGTGTCTCACTAAAAGGCGCACCCCCCGCTCCCGTGACTCTTCACCTGGGTTCCTTTTCTTGGTTTTTGACTCTCCTAGAGGACGCTGCGGTCCTTGACTGCTCTCCTCCCTCCGTCTATTGAGTACGACCCCTAGCTTGCCAACCTCCAGGTGAGTCCTGGAGATCTGGACTTACAACTGATTTCTAGGCCATGCAGATCAGTTCCCCTATGGCAGCTTTGGGGGTTGGACTCTATGGCATTATACCCTGCTGAGGTCCCTCCTCTGTCCAAACCCCTCCTTCCGCAGGCTCCACCCCCAAATCTCCAGGAATCGCACAACCTGGAGTTGGCAACTACCCCAGTCCCAACCCAGTGTGTCCAGGTCCTAGCCTGGTGCTGTCGTCCCGATATCCCACTCTCTGCCCTAGTTGTCAGGGCATTGGTGCATTGGACTCTTGCAAGAATGATGCATGGCATTCCTATTGGGCTGCCTAGAATTTCCTTTCTGTTCGATATTCCGCAGCCACCGGGGCCTCTGGAGAGGCAGCTTTCATTTTCCATTTCATTCTTGTGTGTGGTCTTAGCGAGGGCCAGCCTGGCTCTGTAATTCGGGGACAACTCTAGTGGAGTTTCTCCTGCCTACCTGCTACAACCGCAGTCATCTCTGTTCAGGTTTGCCCGCTTTGTACAATTGCTTTTAAATACTGACTTCTTAGGGTGGTGTTTTCTTTTGTTTTAGCTGCTGTTCTTTTGCGCAAGCAAAAAAACCTGTGCAGTGAACGAATCGCATTTGTATACACACTTGTATAAATGTGTCGCTTTGCATTCTGTCAACCTTGTTTTTTTCTGTCATCTCTGTCAACCTGTGCTTTTTCCCTAAAAGTTAATATTTTAAAAATCCTGGGTGGGTGAATTGATCAATTTTTTTTGCCTGGTTAAATGGCAACTCCTACCTCTCTCCCTTCACCTTCCTGAGCTGGCAGCCCAGGAGTAAATGTGGAGTGTAGGATGAAAAGCACAAGGAGTAACAGGACTTAGACGTAGGCTACTGGGCAGCTGGATCGGGGCCGTCTCTGATCGTCATCTGATCCTGTTTTTTGATGTAGCAAGATAAAATTAAGAGTGGCTGTCTTTCAAAGCAAAATTAAACAGGAAGTAAGAAACACCATAAAGACTAATAAAATGTATTCCTACATAAGCTATTGTGAGTCAAAAGTTTTTAAGAATGTTTATGTATCACCATCTTGCCATTCTTGTAGAGCTGTGATATCCAGTAGGGGAACAGCTTGCATTTGCTGAGTCTCTTTAAACTGGGTTTGCCAGAGGGAATTACAGCATGTGCTCTGAACAGACAGCAAGCTGAAATCTGGGAGGAAGCAAACTGCTTTCCCCCCCTCCCCCTAAGGCTGCAGGTTTTTAAATAGTATACCTGTACAGGTTTTTCCATGCAAAATATTGTCTTTTAAAAGGCACAGCCATTCAAGATACTGAGCTTGAACCGCTGCGTAATTCATCTGAGGTGCCTGGTGCCTGCCCTTGGGATTTTTAAAGCCACGTGCTTATCCACAAGTCTGGTAATCTGAGCAGGATGACTTTTTCATTTCCCTGTGATTCTCCATTAAGCGCTACATGCAAGCAACCGAAGCAGGAAATATCTAATTACAGCAGCCCTCCACTGGGGAATTCATGTGCTGCACTCCTTAGGAGCTCCTTTCCTTCTTTATAAGCATGAGTTGTCTTGTAGGGCAAAAAGAACCTCATGCTTGGCTGGATGCCCTCGGAGCTGGTTCAAGTAGCTGAACATCCACAGTATCTTTTAGAATATAAGATTTTCCAGTACCTTTAGAATCTTATGTCCAAGATCCAGAGATCGTGGAATTCTAGATGGAAATTCCACATCCTGAGTCAGAGCTGATGAGGAATTCCCCTTAACGTCAAAGACACAAATCAGGGGTAAATGATCACTAAGAATCTGATCTCCAACTGTAAAGCCAGAGACATGTGACCTAAAAAAAGGGGAGACTAAAATATAGTAAATAACAGTACAGCCCCTTGTAGAAATATATGTATATGTATACTCATATGATTTGTCAAAGCTTGTCAGACCAGCCAAATTTTACAGAATTGGGTGCAAATCTGTGCTAGCTTCAAGCCTGCAGGATTTGACAAAGTGTCCTTAGAGCATCTCATTGAGGGAGTAAATAAAAACAACAAGGCATCCTGATCAAGACGCAAATTACTAAAAAGAGACGAGATATCGTTACCAACTCTTGCGTTAAAATCTCCAGCTAAGATTATTTCTACACAGGGGAATTCTTGTTCTAGCTGTTCAAGATAGGCAGCCAGACTACTCCAATAGGAGGACAAAATAGACCTATCAGAAGAAGGTGGAATATAAATATTTAATATTATTAAAGAAGAACTTCCACAATTTATCATAATGGCTTGAGCAATAGGAGGGCAGCCTGGGAGATTAGGAGAATTTAAAGCAAGACTCAAGGAGACAAGGATGGTTAGGCCTGCATGAGGGCGTCCTCTGCTACTAGCCTTAGATGCTGGAAAGGAGTAGGATCTAAATCCCTCAAGAAATAAAGGAGTTTGGGCCCAAGTCTCCTGGAGAAGGACATTATCAAAAGTTTTAAGATATTCTATGAAGTCATGGTTTTTGGCCTTATTTCTCCACCCTGCTATATTCCAGGAGACAAATTTAATTGGCATATTAGATCTCCTTCATAGTTACAGCAGCAATGCTATGTATAATTAGAGATTTGTGAGTGATGACTTAGTTCAAATCAGTATAGGATTCAATTCCCAGACCCCTAGGTCTCACACAATCCTTCTGGGTCTTATTGTCAGTATGATGTAAGCTTTTACAGTGGAGTGGGATTTGAACCTAGTTTGCCCTGGTCTAGTCCGCTTAACTATATTAGTGCCATCTAGCTGCAGAGCTTCTAATGCACCTCAGCCGTTGTGTGTGTAATTTCACTGTGATGTGAAATGTTTTGAACATTCAACATGCTATATAAATGCGACTTCTGTATGAACATCCTGGGGAGCTGAAAAACAAGAAACGGTCTTCTTTATACCATCATTGGTGTTCATGTTTTCAGGGCATCCATGAGGCCTAGAAACTTGCTGCTTAAAACTGTGGGATGTGGAATTAATATCTTGTAATGGGGGGAAATGCTGTAGAAGCTGTGATCTTAATTCAAAGCTGGCAGTGATTGTGTGGTGTCATGAGAGTTCATCAGAATAGGAAGTGCATAAAGAGCTGCCCAGCTCAGTGCATGCCCCCTGGATGATCAAAATGTGCAACCCACCTGCAGTTGTGTGGCACGAAGAACAGGCATGCTAAGTCACCTGTGGAATGAGAGCAGGTACAACACCTTTTCCAAAGTCATTGCTAGCCAACATGAGAGGAAATTCCTTTCTCATCCCAGATGTGATGAATAGTCCAACTTGTTCCAAGCTCATCCACTGGACATTTGGGCAGCACTTGTGTCATCGAGTTGCAACCGACTTATGGCGACCCCAGCAAGGGGCTTTCAAGGCAAGGGAGAAGCAGAGATGGTTTGCCAGTGGCAACACTTGATGCTTCCTAACATCCCGTCCCTGGCTATGCCAATCGATGCCCCAAGGAGAGGGCAGAACACTCCCTGGCCCTCCTGCACTTCAGTCATGGCATCTAAGTAGTAAAGAGTCCAGTAGCACCTTTAAGACTAGCCAGCTTTATTGCAGCATAACCTTTCGAGAACCACAGCTCTCTTTCCCGATGCATCTGACGGCTAACTCCTCTAGGTAGACATCCCAAAGGGTCCTTCATTAATTATCTAGCTATTTCTTGAGTCCTGGAGAGATGGTTGCAGAATTTGGTAGCGCTAATAGTTTTTAAAGAATGTCCCACCATAATCAGTTTTACGCCTACTCATTTCCATGGGATGTCCTTGCTCATAAACTGAAAATTGTAAAGCTCTTCTGAAATCCTGTTTAAACAGGGGAGGGGGCCAGTGGCTCAGCACAAGGCCAGTGCATGGAAAGTCCCAGGTTCAATGCCCAGCAGCTCCGTTTCAAAGGCTCTCGCTTAGATGAATTAAACCAGTAGAGCTGCTTCTAGTGAGAGTTGATGACACTCGGATAACTGGACTCACAGGCTGTCCCCACCACTAGATTCTTCCCAGCTTGCTCCCAGCCGCCAGAAGCCCTCCAAAGGAGCAGTCCACTGGCCATTTTCCCAGTAAGCTTCCCGCACCTGCTTTAGGAACCCAGAGCTTTCCTCTTGCGAATTGCCCGTCTCATGAGTTCATTTCAGCTAGCAAAGATGCTGTTTTTCACACCTTGCCTGCCCTTTTGATTCCAGAAGACTGGACAAGGTGAGTCCGAAAAAAGGGATACGCTATAAATAGAAATAGGACAGGTGATTAGAAGTGTCTCCGCGAGAAACCTTCCTTGCAGTGACAAGAGAGCCGCCTGCTAATCTTCTTTTCTCCAGACGCCAAGCCTCCGTGCTGAGCAGAACTTCTGTTGATCTCTTCCAGTGTTAATCCGCTGCCTTCCTTGCTCTCACTCCAGTATAATTTCTATTGAATAGGTGAATAGATTTGGTTGCCCTCCTGATGCTGCATACAATTCTTGCTCTCCCCTTTTTACTTTTGCTCTGTACTGCAGAAAGCTTGGCTACAAAACGGGTGCGGACTTGGCTTATGGCAGCTGGATCAGGCAATGGTGAAGTCTATCCGGGAGAAATTAAGTAAAAACAACAAATGCTCTTAAAATGCACACAGAGAGTTTTTTTCACTTCCCACCAGCTAGCGGCTAAGTGATTGGGTTGCGAATCAGCACTCTGCAGGTTCGAATCCCTCTCCTGCCATGAGCTCAGCAAGTGGCCTTGGGGAAGCCTCCCCTCTCTGCCCCAGCTCCCCAGCTGTAATGTGGGATAATAATGACACTGACTCGGTTCGCCACTCTGAGTATGGCACTAATCTGTCCAGAAGGGTGGTATATAAGCACACTACTATTGTTGTTAACAACTAGGTGTTGCAAATGACTAACTTTGATATGAATGGGTAAGGGGGCTGGTAATTGACTGAATTTGCAAAGCTGCAGCACCGCAAACCTGAGTTTATCCTGACTTTTCTTTTGGCAGTGGGGAGGGCCAAGCAAACATCCTAGTCCTATCACATTGCTTATAGATGCTTATTCCTGCTGATTGCATTAACTTATACCATGTAATCCACCTCCAGATGCAAAGCCTGGCCTCTCAGTGAGAAAGGCAGGCTACTAAAATACCGTAAAATAAACCCTTGCCTGTTCAAGAACTGGTAACTCATTGCAGCATCAAAGCCGCTCTGGTGTAGTAGCTAGACTGAATTCTAGGAAACTCGGCTCGTGCTCCTCGCTCTGCTCACTTGGTGATGTTGGACCGGTCACTCAACCTGGCCTACCTCACAGGGTGGTTGTAAAGATATAACAGTTGGGGGAAATCATGTACCTTGTCCAGAGCGCCTTGAAGGAAGATGGGCTAAAAATGGGGAGAAAGAAAATTGTACCGGCTTTGGAGACCTGGAACTTACGCCTGCCTTGCTGCCCTCTTTTGACTGAATCCTGGCTCTTCCACTTGAATGTCAGCATGTTTATTGCAGGATGCTAATTTTTTGTTTGTTTTCAGCCCTTTGGGCTCTGGGTCTGTCGGTTGTAACACCTTGTATTTTAAGGTAGCCTTTGCTTCAACAAGGGAGGTGCGCTTTGTAGGGGGAGACACGGCCGAAGCTTTAAGCTGTTCAAGAAAGCCGGAGGGAGGGGGGAAGAACGGGCAGAAGGCAGCGAGGGATTTGGGGGACTGCTTCTCATTGGCTGGCTCAAGGCGAAGGATCTGTAATTAAACCTTCAGATGCTTGCAGATAGTCAGGACTTCAGCTTGCTCTGACTTTCACTTCCCTCCCTGAACGATCAGCTTGTTGCTTGCAAAAATCAAACTGGGTTGAGATCTTGCATTTTAAAGGGTGCCCTTAGCTGCAAGAGGTAAGGGTGGAAAAGTTTGGAAATGCTGCAAGGATGTTTGTGCCCAGCACTAGCCACCATTTCTGCTTTGCAAGAAATGGCAGGGGCTCTTTTTCCCTTCCGGGGATCTTTTGGTGCCCTGTGCCTTATTAAAAGGGACTCTTCTGTAGATCTTTGACTGGGAGGGAGGGTCCTTCACTGCTGGTACTAATGCCAAATTTTTTTTTTTTTTTTTAAAAAAACTAAGTTTTCAGTTGTTCATTTTTATGTAGTTCTTCATATAATCTTCCCTTTGTGAGAATAAGGCCAGAAAAACTTGCTTAGAATCAGGGGGTAGTCTGAGATGCAGAAGGGCTGTTAAGATGGCATAGATGGGAAACGATTCCTGAACGAGGGGGGGGGGGAGGAGAGTGCAGGGAAGCTAACAGAATTCTTTGCTTTGGTCTCCATTGCAGAAAATACAGAGCAGGTCTTCATATCTGAACTTGGGTTTTTTCCACCTCTAGGAAGGGCTGCAGAACCGAGTCAAATAGAGAGAGAAAAATGGAGAGTCCAGTGGCAGCATAAAGACTAAACTTTCATGAGTCATTTGGCGGAAATGAGCTTTGACTCAAAAAAAGCTGAGGCTGGAATACATTTTTGGTTAGACTGACTTGGCTCCCTTCTGATATTAAGTAGAGACGACAGTTCTGTGGCTAATTGACAGCTTTCAGACTGGCCGCTGTGTCTGGCTGCCCAAGAGTTCTTAAAGAGCTCAAACACGCCGGTGTCGAGGAACCCTCAAGCACAGCTGTCTGGGTTCTGATCACGTCCAGGTTAGATTATGTTAATGTGCTCTGCGTGGGGCTCCTTTGAAAACAGTTCAGAAACCTCAATTGGTCCAAAATGCAGCAGCCAGACTGCTGTCAGGGGTTGGGTACAGGGATCGTATCACCCCTGGGCACTGGTTACCAATCAGTTTCTGGGCACGATTCAGAGTGCTGGTTAAGGCCCTCAACAGCTTATCTTGCTAACATTTCTAAGCATAATCTTAGAGCGTCCTTTACTCTACTGCGATTTCAATCCATGCCCTCGGCAATATTGTCTGGACGTTATTCTCAAACTCCTATAGCCCAAAGGGTCTGTACCTGCGTGGATCTCACATGCTAGAGGATTTACCTCTTTTTATCCTTAATTTGCCCTTTATATTCTGACCCCAGATCAAAGTTTCTGAAGGGATTTTTATCTGGTCTAAGCTTATACACAGCCGCAGAGAAAAACTCATTTTTCTTTCTGATGTTGACGTGTACGTTTCGTACAGAGTTTCACTTTTTACCTTTGCTGCTATGAAGATAAGGTCTAATGCAGCAGAGAAAGAGGGTGTTGCCTGAACTCGCAGTGAACTTATTGATTGATGGTTTTCATCTGTATTGTATATAGTTGTATTGTATCTAATTTTTATCTTATTTAATAGGGGTTTTGTAATTTTGTGACGGCCTATGGCTATACACAATAAACTCTGAACCTTTAAGGCCCTCAACAGTTTGGGGCCAAAGTACTTGGAGGACAGTCTCCTTCTGGACTGGCCTGCTTGCCAGTTAAGATTGGCCTCTCAAGCCCTGCTTTCTTTAGAGATGAGGTGGGTGGCAAGTAGGGACAGGGCATTTTCTGGGATGGCACCTGACCTCTGGAATGCTGTTTTCCTTGAGGCTGACCTGGCACCTATTTTTCTTTCTTTTAGGTGCCAGGCCAAAACACATGGTTTTTTTTTTTAATTAGGGGTTTTAAATTACCAGCTTTCTAAGGGTCTGCTTCTATTTTATGGCTAATTTCTATACTGCTCATGTCCAACGGCTTGTCTTCAATATTGTGATTTTTAATTGTAAGCTGCCCGGAACACGACTGTGAAGAGGCGGCATAGAAATATTCTAGATAAATAAATCATGGGCAGCTTGTCATTAAGCTGGGCTCCTTGTTGACGACTGGAAAGTTGCAGATGCAACTCTGACTTTTAACAAGGCAAGACAGCAAAGCCAGATACTGTGGTTCGGCTGTCTGTAAGATGTGGCTTTTAAATTTGCGTTTGGTGCCGGTATGTCTTCACCACAGGAACCTGAAATAGATGTTTCTAAGGTGGTGTGGTAGCTTTTACATCTTTGCTTCTGTTGCTTTATTGCAAGAAGAAAAACCCTTTTTCTGCATGAAGGTCTCTGGAAGGCAGCCTGCCTCTGAGTATAGGCTAAGCTGTAAAATATAGATTGGCCAGGGACTAAAATCCCTTCTGTGCGATAGTGTGAAGACTCCTTGGATGCCTTCCATCATTGTTCTGTGCCTTGCTTATTTTGGAAATACAAATCTTACAACCTGAGCAGGTAAGTAATTAACAGTGAAATTAACACCTTCTATTTCTTTATGGCACAAGAAACTTTGGGACCAGTACTATATGGAAAAAAATTACCGACCAAATTGCTCAGCTAAATACAGAACATGTCCAATATAGCTTTGTAGAAACGTGGTTTCTGTTATTGAATTATATGGCTGATTTGAATACACATCCAGGCAAAGCTTATCCAATTGACACCTTTATTCTGTAAAACTATAATACTTGTATATAAATGCAGAGAAGTTAGCCGTGTTAGTCTGTGGTAGCAAAATCAAAAAGAGTCCAGTAGCACCTTTAAGACTAACCGATTTTATTTTAGCATAAGCTTTCGAGAATCAAGTTCTCTTCGTCAGAAGAAATTGATATGCTAGGGCACTTCCTATTCCATAGGTGGTATAATTGCTATTATTGCTGCATAGTTAATTGTATTCAGATCCCATCAGTTTAAATCTACCCCAGTTCTTGTTACTATATGTTGTTATGATTTTGTTGGTTGTTTAAACTGTTATGTTTTTTATTGTTGGGGGGGGAGTTTAAAAACCCCAGTGAAATCCTAAGCAAAGTTACTCCAGTCTAACCCCATTGAAATCAATGCGCTTAGACTGGAGTAAATCTTCTTAGGATTTTACTGTAGGATGTGCATATTAAAACAGAATATTTATGTTTACTTACATTGCCATGTTCTGCTCCCAGGATCCAAATTGTGTAAGAATGTGACATCTGTGTTAGTTTTATATTGGTCGCTGTGTTAGCCTGCAGTAGAACAGCAAGATTTGAATCCAGTGGCACCTTAGAGACCAACAAGATTTTCAGGGTGGAAGCTTTGGAGCGTAGAACAGCAAGATTTGAGTCCAGTAGCAACCTTAAGAGACCCACAAGATTTTTAAGGTGTCAGCTTTCAAGAGTCAGAGCTTCCTTCTTCAGATATCTGTGTTAGTTTTTAAAATAACCCCTCCTAGGAGCTCAGCATAGCATACTTTATTCTGTCCTCCTTAAAACAATTCTGTGAGATAGGTTAGGCAGAGCGACTGAGCAGATGTCACCTAGCAAGTTTCATGGCGGAGCCGGGATTTGAACCTTGGGCACTGATACAGCAAGAGCTACAGCAGTGTAGTGGCCAGAGCTTTGACCAACTTTCAGCTCTGTTGTGAGTTCCTTAGGACCCTCTGATCTCTTAGAGCTAAGCTACAAGAGACGAATTACATGAGGAGGAGCACGTGAAGGGAGTCGCAGCGGTAGCCGGGAAGCTGAGTTTTAAAAGAGATCGGAAGGCTTGGTCAGTTTCTCTACAGAGCCAGCAAAGATGGCTCCTCAGAGGGTTTGTTAATTTCCTCTTGGCCTCCTGAAGGCTCTGTTGGGTTCACCTCCCCTTCCAGGAGGCAAAGAGGAAATTAGCAAACCCTCTGAGGAGAGATCTTTGCTGGCTCTGTAGAGAGGGGAAATTGACAAAGCCTTCCGATCTCTTTTAAAACTCATCTTCCTGTTCTAAGAGAGTCTTTGCAGACTGGGCAGACTCCTCTATCCCTTTTATTTTCATTCATCCCCAGCTTGGAGAAACGGTTTCTTCGTCCCTAAGCCCAGCACTTGGTTGTGTTGCCAAACAGTCGCTGCGCTGCCTGCTGCCCAGCTTGGTATGTCTCCTATTCCTCCTGGACCTTTGCTTTCAAACCAGTTAAGCAAGGCAGCCTTTGTTCCCATCCTTGCTGTGGTGTGCTAGTCATGGAAATGGACCTGAGGGGAGGGTGGAGATTGGGGCAATGGCAGCTGATGTCACTGGTGCCTGTGTAAAGCAGGAGAAAGCCCTGATGTTCCCTCTTTGCAGTTTCTAGAGAGCTGGGGCATGGACCAGAGAGGATTCTCCCTTACAGGTATCCCTTCCAAGCCCTTTCCTTCCCTTTCTGCATTAAGGACCTCTCTCGCTAGCCTGTGGTTTGAGAGATGGACAGGCTTGGATCAGAGTAGAACGTTACTGCAGGAGATGTATTGTCGAAGGCTTTCACGGCTGGAGAACGATGGTTGTTGTGGGTTTTCCGGGCTGTATTGCCGTGGTCTTGGCATTGTAGTTCCTGACGTTTCACCAGCAGCTGTGGCTGGCATCTTCAGAGACAACACTTCTTCAGAGACAACACTGGACAACACTTCCAACTACTTTGTCAGACTGCACAGGGAAGCCATTGAAATTCACAAGCATAAGCAAAACTTCAACAGGAAAGAAGAAACTTTAAGAATGAACAGAGCATGGTTTCCAGTTCTGAAAAACACCAGGCTAACAAAACACTCTATACCCGACAATAGCCCTGCAGAGAAGATTAGCACATCAAGCCCCAATCCATATGCAAAAGAACCTCCTCAGGATACAGTGAAGCCTCCCGCCATTAGCGTTCCACACCCTGGGAAACTCTTACAGGATGACTCAGCTCAACCCCACCCCTCCTGAGTAGATACAAATGACCTGCCAACATCTTTTCCACACTGTGACACTGAGAGATCTCTGTCTTTCGGTGCTACACCTCTGAAGATGCCAGCCACAGCTGCTGGCGAAACGTCAGGAACTACAATGCCAAGACCACGGCAATACAGCCCGGAAAACCCACAACAACCATTACTGCAGGAGCTTATGAAGAATGCACATTCCTGACAAAGAAACCATTTGCTTTTCTCTCCTCCCCCCTGCCCCCCCCAGTGATGACGGGACCAAGGCCAGTAGTTCTGAGCGGACCTTCCGGTGCAGGGAAGAGCACTTTGCTGAAGAAACTGATGAAGGATTACGAGAACGTCTTTGGCTTCAGCGTGTCCCGTGAGTGAGTCAGTTTCTACAAATGTGCTGGAAGCTCAGTGTGTTGGCATCCACGTCCTTGAAGGGAGGGGGCGGTGGGGCCTCGAACTGCCCCCCCCAAGAAGCCATCTCTACCCATAACGAAATTCTTGCAATTATGCAGCAATGCACTGCAATATAAGCCTTCTGCATTTCAAATACTAAGCTTGTCTGAGAGGTACGTAGTAGCTACGCGGTAGTTGCAAATTTGCGATTTGCCATTTCACTTTGTGACCCCGTGGCTCAGCTGTGTGATGCAGCGTAACGCTTTGTCGCATGCCCTTAATTTTGGTGCTCAAAAGAAAAACGAGTGACGCAGAGCTTGGTAAGCTGGGGAAGGGGACGAGCGAGAATAACACACTAGTCAGCGCTTGGTTGGTACCAGGGGTTATTTTGTAGAAAAAGAGCAGGAGGAACTCATTAGCATAACTCATTAGCATATGCCATGTCTCTTGCCATCACCAGACGTGTGCCATTAGTATAACTGATTTGCATATGCCACACCCCCTGACATCACCTATTCTGGCTGTTTTGGACCCAATCCTGGCCATTCAGGGCCGAAATTTGGCCCAAAATGGCAAAAAGGGGCTGAAAATGGCCGAAAAGGGGCCCAAAATGGTCAGGATCGGGCCGCTGCTGAACAGGAGAGTGATCCAACACCCGTCAGAGGCTCGATCCGGGCCGTTTCGGCCCCAATCCAGGACGAAACGGGCGCAAAATAGCCGAGAGTCAGGTGGGCGGGGCCACCTGTCATGTGACCTCTTTGGGGAACTGCCGGAACTGCATTCCTGCGTGTTCCCCCTCGAAATGAGCCCTGGTTGGTACAACTGTACCATATCCAGCCTGTATTCCCACCACAGAGCCATTGTAGCCATGTTATATTGTGTTATATTTTGCAGGAGATGCGTCACCCAGCGTTCACGTATTCTGCCATTTGCAGTGATCCCAGGAATGGACCCTTCCCCTCATGAAAAGTGGCTACTGCCCCCTTTTTAGAGGGATTTGGGCATGACCCCCCCCCCCCGCCCAGTACACTGTGCCTCCATTACACTCCCAAGATGTCGCTTCCACCCAGTTGCCCCTCAAGAAGTTGGCTTTTCTGTCCTGCTTTCTCTCTCTCCCTCCACAGTATCAGCTTTTTACAACTGAAAGGGGGCCTGTGTCTTTCTGCCATCCGGGCCTGTGTTTTCCACCTCGCTTCCTTTGGGTGGCAGCTTTAAAAATCCAGGACTGATGCCAGCCCTGACTGACCTACACTGTTTTTTGAAAGAAATCAGTTTTGGGTTAGGCAGAGAAGAACTTGTTTAGAGAACTGCAGAAAAGGGACGTATGGGGGGGTTTGATCTGTGGATAGGTGTGCTGGCCATTTCCTTAAAAGCACAACCTTTATTTTAAACAAAATGCATGTGTTGCTTTCAGATACCACAAGGAAACCAAGAGCTGGAGAAGTGAATGGGAAAGGTCAGTATTGAAATGTAGGAATCATAGAATCGTAGGGTTGGAAGGGACCGCCAGGGTCATCTAGTCCAACCCCCTGCACAATGCAGGAAATTCACAACTGCCTCCCCCCGCACACCCCCAGTGATCCCCTGCTCCATGCCCAGAAGATGGCAAAACACCATCAAGATCCCTAGCCAAACTGGCCTGGAGAAAATTACTTCCTGACCCCAAGGAGATGGAATCCATAGCATAGGGCTCCAGCTGCCTCATTGAATAAGGCCAGCAAGCATCTTGTTGTGAGATGGTGAGGGAGCAGGGCATGTATTTTACTGTTTATTGCATTTTGTCCCCCACTCCTCAAGGAGGCCAGAGAAAAGCCCTTCTCCAGTTTATCCTCACAACAACCCCGTGAGGTAGGTAGGTTGGTGCCAGAGTTGTCCAAAATCCTCAGAGTTGACACGGATCTCTGCAGGCCTAGTCCAACAATCTAGCCACTGCTCTGCCTAGGCTGTACACTCTGCTCAGTAGGGTGGAGGAGGCAACTTGCCTGTTCTTGTGAGTTTTGCAAGATACTGATTTAGGACTGGATAAAGGTGGGGATATTTTGCCACAAGGACTTGCACATCCTCGGAGCCCTGACTCATTTTTCTCTCTTCAAGTGATGGTTAGAAATGACTTTCTCAAGCTCTCAGCCTAACCTACCTCACAGGGCTGTTGTGTGGGTGAAGAGGAAGAGAGAACCGCATATCTTTGGCGGGACTCTAATCTGGAAAACCAGGTTTGATTCCCCACTCCTCCACTTGTATCCGTCACAGTTTCCTGGTGCTCTCTCAGCCCCACCCACCTCACAAGGTGATTGTTGTGGGGATAATAATAACACACTTTGTAAACCACTCTGAGTGGGCGTTAAGTTGTCCTGAAGGGTGGTATATAAATCGAATGTTGTTGTTATTGTTATTAAGGGGAGAAACCCTGGGATGGGGTGGATGGCGTCATGGATTATTTTGTAAATGGGTAAGGAGTTTTCTTGTGGCAGATCCAAGAGAAAGTAAGAAAAGTTCTTCTGATTGTGCACCTTCAGAACAGTTTGGCATGTCTGTGTGCTGCCATAGGTCCTAGCACATAAATGTGCAGAACATCACTTCTCTCTCCCTCCCTCTTACATATAGATTACCATTTTGTGACCAGAGAAAAGATGCAGGAGGAAATTGACACCGGAGGGTTTGTTGAACATGCGGAGTTTTCGGGGAACATGTACGGCACAAGGTATGTAATTGGATTTAAGATGGGAGTTGAAGAATTTCACACGGAGGTTTTTTTTTTAAACTAGTATAGATATAACTCTGTAACCACATGGTCTAGAATTTTTTGTTTTAGTTAAAAGCTAGGAATCCCATCCAGAACTACCATGTACGCGTCCTCCAGATCTGGATTGAGAAAAGCCCCCCACCCACTTGAATTGAACAGTGTGTCCTAAAGAGTTCGGTGTGTAGCAGTGCTCGTTGGACAATATAGATCTCTTCAGTTTTCTAGGCTGTTAGCACTACAGTCTGTTGTGCTTAGAGCTACTTCATTCCATGCTACGGACAGTTGTTTATTCCCCCAGGTACTGACAGGTAGAGAAGGATCTACTCGGCACTTCCCCAATCTTAAGCACTCCCATCACCAAAGACCAATAATCCATTTTTGATCCAAGAATGCACATTGTATGGGGTAGGGAGGTGTTGTTTGGGAACTGGTGGGTGCAGTATTTTTGAGGAGGGCGGCAGGGCTTGAGCCTGGGTGGTGCCGGCTGATGTGATGTCACTGCATGGCTGGAAAAAAATCTACTCTTTACCTGTATTTTTTGAAGGCTGCTTTGCCTTGTTCCAACCTCCCCCTGGCATTTTTAATGGTTTTGCCCAAATGGCGCATGTGCTGGCCGTCACAGCCGTGCACTGTTTTTAGAGGCCCTTGATGGATTGCTTCGGCACGCTGACAGCTTCAGGCTGCCAGTCCTCATGCGTCCCGTGTGCATCGAAACCTCTTCCTAGACCCTGCCTTCCTCCTGTGAGCATTAACGCCCTCCCTCCTTCTCCCTCCCTCCCAGTAAAGCTGCTATACAGGCCGTCCAGGCGCAGAACCGGATCTGCATCTTGGACATCGACATGCAGGGTGTGAAGAGCATCAAGAAGACAGACCTCAACCCCATCTACGTCTCCATCCAGCCTCCGTCCATTGAAACCTTGGTGAGTGGGTGGCTTGGGGTCACGATGCAATTCAACGTAGTTGTAATAAATGTAGGGATACTCCAGCATACAGGATGTTTTTTCATCAGCCAGCGACAAGAGCACCCTCTTCCAAGGTACTTACGAAGGAGAAGGAATCTAAGAGGGATTAGATGAAGATGGGTAACCGTATTAGTCTGTAGCAGTAGAAAAGAGCAAGAGTCCAATAGCACCTATAAGACTAACAAACTTTGTGCTAGGGTATGAGCTTTTGTGAGTCACAGCTCACTTCTTCAGATATCTGAAGAATATATGAAGATATCTCACTTCTTCTTGGTATCTGAAGAAGCGAGCTGTGACTCACAAGAGCTCAGACCCTACCACAAATTTTGTTAGTCTTATAGGTGCTACTGGATTCTTGCTCCTTTCTACTGCTAAGAGGGACTGTATAACATAAGAACAGCCTTGCCAGACCAGACCGATGCTCTGTATAGTCCAGCTTCCTATTACATGAGCTTTGTCGGCTGTGGCCTTCAGCAGATCTGGCGATTGCTACTTCTGCACTAAGATATCTGGGAAATTGAGAGTGGGTTCCTCGTTTTTCCTTCAGTAGTAGAGGAGCCCTAAAATGGGAATTGTTACGAGCCTGGTTTCGTACACTATAATGATCTGCAGCGGGGGTGGGGGAGAACTTCCCGGAGTGGCCATTATCTGGAATGGCCTTTAAAGGGGGGCGGGGGGGGGGCGGGTTAGACTTATTTGTGGAGATCGGGAGTTCCATTTGCAGTAAGCGGCTAGGTTCAAAGGCAGGGAACCTCTGGCTATCAGTTGCTGGGAGCATGAAATGGGAAGGGCTGCTGCCTTTGTGACGTGCTTTTCTTCTCAAAGGCATCTAGCTGACCACCATAGACGGCCCCGTAGGCTGATCCAACAAGCCTCTTCCGATGAATTCCTGGAACTTGGATGATAGCTTCCTTCTAGTCCATATCTGAGACAGAAAGAGTGATATGCTGTGTTTTATTCATTTGTTTGTTTGTTTGTTTCAACTTTTATTCCACCCTCCCCGCACAGGCTGGCTCAGGGCGGATTACACTCTATAAAACATTTCAATAAAACTTATGTATAACAATTTAAAACAACAGTATCAACAATATAATAAATATTGAAAGTCAAGATTTTGAAGGACGTTCCATTTCTAGTCCGGAAAAGACGTTTTAAGTATAAAAAGTTTGCAGCTCTTCTGAGGGACCATGGAATAAAGTACAAATGGTTATTCCCGGAAGGAATATGGTTTAGATATAAAGATCAGGCCTATAAGATACTATCAGAAGATCAACTAAAGGATTTTGAGGATAAAAACCCGGAATTCTGCTGCACCGAGAACGAAGAAAAGGAGAAGCCGGAGGGGGGGGGGAGGAGGAGGAGAGCACCGCAACAGCGGTTGCACAGAGAGAATTGCGTCCGGGACCTAGAAGGGGGAGGAAAGTTTAATCAGAATTTGAAATGCTTATTCTCTGTATGATTAACCACTCCATCATTATCCTATGGAGCTATTTTTGTATTATGACAGTATGAAGGGAAAACATTGAAGTGTAGTGTTTAGTGTTTAGTGTTTGTAGGTTATCCCCCCCCTTTTTCTTTTTCCTTCCCTTTTGTCCCTTTCCTTTTCCTTTTCCTTGTGATAGTCTTGTGCAGTGTTGTGTAGTGTTTTGTAGTTTGAAAAATAAAAAATTTATAAAAAAAAACAATATAATAAATATTTAAAAAATACAAAAAGGCAGCACAGAAATAGTCAATCAAACTGCCACTCAAGCGTCACTTAAAAGTTAATTAAAAAGTTAAGATGGTGGATGCTTCTAGTAGGGAGGGACTTGTTCTCATCTGTTCGGCTGGTGGGGGCCCAGCTCAGCCGCAACCGTAGGCCTGGCGGAACAGCTCCGTCTTACAGGCCCAACGGAAGGATAACAAATCCTGCCGGGCCCTGGTCTCTTTAGACAGAGCGTTCCACCAGGTTGGATCCAGGTTGCCTTTTTATTTTTCTTTTAATTAAAAACCTTTCTGATTGAATATCTGGCTCACTTTATTTCAACAGCTTGCTAAGGGAATAATCCCCATAAACATTGGTGAAGAATCCCATTACCCCCCTCACTTATCCTTTTCATAATCAGAATGAAAAAGGTTCTCCTTCCACTTTCCTGGCTTTCCGCAACGGATGCAAAACCAAATTATTCAAAAAGGCTTTTTACTCAGATAGGAGGGAAGTATTGGAGGGAGGGGTCTCAGATGCTTTGCTAATGAGTTAGGGACCGTAGACTTCACCACTATGCTGCTTACATATTATCCGTTGCTTTAAATATGTACTCCTATATTCTACCTGTGCTTCATGTTGTCTAATGTCAGTCCTAGAACTGATTATGTTCTGTTTCAGCATTTCTTCAACTCTGTATTGGATCCTTGCTTTGTAAACTTGCATTTGTTTACTCTGTGTCATCGTTTATGGAAATGTCCTTGACACTGTATGCAAGTGTCCTTGATACTGATTGTACTCATCTCACATTGTAATCCACCTTGAGTCTCCATGAGAAAGGCGGACTATAAAAGATAAATAAATAAAATATTGATAAAAACCCTCTGCTGGTTCATACGGTGTAGAATGTGTACCAGCTTGCAAAATTTCCCAATTAGGGCCCACATAAGGGTAGTAATAATTCCATAGGGAACCTTTGGATATGATAATCCTTCTACTTTTACATTACAAACATTTAAAAAAGGGTTCTGAAAAAGGAATCATATTTTAGCCCATATTTCCCTTCCTCGTAATACCTATATAAAAACTAGTCTGCTCACAGCAAGCTTATGAAGTCCCTGTGACTTTATTCCAAGTGCGTTAGACTTATTTGAGTGGCATTGAAGTGCATGGAAATGTACTCTGTGATATGTTGTCATCATATCTGTGGTTCTTCCACAGCCTAGAAGTCCCTGTTGCAGGACAGAGCATTTAGAGGCAAAAGCGGTGGGATGTGTGGCAACTTTCCAAACCAAGGTCAAGAATGAAGCAATTTCTTTTCTTTTTCTTTCTCTTCTGCGGGCTTTAGGAAAAAAGGCTACGAGAGAGGCAGACGGAAACGGAGGAAAGCTTGCAGAAGCGACTGAATGCAGCTTGTGTAGACATGGAACTTAGTGAGTTCTTTGGGGTTGCT
The DNA here is from genome assembly GCF_028583425.1 of Eublepharis macularius. Lineage (NCBI taxonomy): Eukaryota > Metazoa > Chordata > Lepidosauria > Squamata > Eublepharidae > Eublepharis > Eublepharis macularius. The sequence continues at coordinate 90,912,106 of NC_072800.1, read as the reverse complement.
CTTTATGTGGGTAATAAGATAAGCTTGGATAAGGGCCATCTTTATATTTTATTTTTTAAAACTTTTCTCACAATTCGTGCTGAATACATTTACAACAGGAAGGGGAAGAGCTTACAGGGCTTTAGAATGTCTTCTAGGTCTCTCAGAAGTGGTTTGAAATTGTCTTAGGAGACCAGACAGACAGTACGGTGTAGTGGTTAAAGTGTTCGATTAGGATCCGGGTTCTACTTGTGGAGTGTCCTGGAGCCACTTGCTTTCATCTTCACCAGCCTCATAGTTGGATGTCTATCCCAAGTTGTGGGATAATGTCATTTGTTAATGGGTTTGAAGAGTAACCCAATATAACCTTTCCATACCGAATAATCACTAGTTTTCTTCTAGCAAACATGTGTCCACAGTAAATATGTACCATGTTAGTAGGGCAGTAAAGCTCCAACTGATCCTTATATATGTCATAGAAGGATAGAATATCATTTCTAGTTTCCATTTAAATTTATCAGTATCTTCGGTCAGGATTTAGAAGTTAGCAAAGTTTATCAAACCTGTCCGTTTTATGGACTCGGCTAAGCCATACATCTGATTGTACTCAGTCCACTTGATTCAATCATAGAATCATCATAGAATCATAGAGTTGGAAGGGGCCATACAGACCATCTAGTCCAACCCCCTGCCCAGTGCAGGATCAGCCTAAAGCATCTCTGACAAGTATTCATCCAGCCTCTTCTTGAAAACTGCCAGTGAAGGGGAGCTCACCCCACCTCCCTAGGCAGCTGATTCCACCTTTGAACTACTCTGACCTTGAAAAAGTTTTTCCTAATATCCAGCCAGTACCTTTCTGCATGTAATTTAAGCCCGTTGCTTCGAGTCCTACCCTCTGCTGCCAAGTGGAACAGCTCCTTGCCCTCCTCCAAATGACAGCCTTTCAAATACTTAAAGAGAGCAATCATGTCCCACTCAATCTCCTCTTCTCCAAACTAAACATTCCCAAGGCCCTCAGCCTTTCCTCGTAGGGCTCAGTCTCCAGACCCCTGATCATCCTCATCGCTCTCCTCTGCACCCTCTCGATTTTGACCACATCCTTTTTGAAGTGAGGCCTCCAGAACTGCACACAATACTCCCGGTGCGGCCTGACCAAGGCTGTTCAGTTCACCTTCTTCCCCTGGAGAATGCAGCATAGTTCATTGGGAAGAGAAGAAGGGAGGCTGCCTACCCCTTGCTTGGCCAGTGACTGGGCAGGCCGAGTCCAAGATGTCCAGGGCAGAGGGGAGAGGGAGCCTTGGGTTCAAATCCTCACCCTCTCATGAAGCTTACTGGGAGACCTTGGGCCAGCGACAGAGTCTCCCTAAGCAATCTTGTGAGGAGGCGTTGGGATGGTTGAAGGTCTAAAAAGATCCCTTGGTGGACTGAGTGTGTCTTTTAAGATCACCTAAATGCTGTTTTTGTCGGGGTGGGGTTCTTAATTTGCCAGGTAAGGAGCCCGGCCTTTTCGACTTGATCATTGTTAACGATGATTTAGACAAAGCGTATTCGGAACTGAAGAAGATTCTCGCAGAGGTGAGTTTGCGGAGCTCAAAAGAGCTTTCCTCTGGTCTAAGAGGCTCTACAGAAGGTCGGAAAAAGGTACCAGCATAAGGTGGAATAGGCCTGTGGCATAAAGCTCTCCGGGGGGGGGGCATATACCTGTTTAATGAGACAGCAAGCCCAGCTTTCTCAATGGCTCCAAGCACGCATTATTGAGTTCTTTCTTTGATGGGACTCAAAATCAGTGTCACGCTGAGCACACTGATGATACAAACGGAAGAGATTCCCACCTCTGCACAAATGAGAAGAAGATTCTCGCAGAGGTGAGGTTTGCAGAGCTCAAAAGATTTTTCCCCTGTCCCAAGAGGCTCTACAGAAGGCGCCTTGTGTCGGAAGAAGGTACCACCGTGGGTGAAATGGGTCTGTGAGGTCCAACCCTTTGGGGGCACGTCCGTTTAATGAGACGGCAAGCCCAGCTTTCTCAGAGGCTCCAAGCGAGCACCAGAGAGTTTTCTCCTTGAAGGGGATCAAAATCAGAGTCGCGCTGAGCACTGATGATACAAATGGAAGGGATTCCCACCTCCCCACGAAGTGGGGGGATTACTGAGGGGAGGGGCTCGTTTCTTATTCATGGCCTAGGAGTGCGTTGGCTAGATCGCTTGCTTTAAATCCTGTGGAAAGCCTTTTCCCCTTAGCCAAAGCAATTTCCCACTTCCCTCCCCAAAGCTATTTCTCCATGGACTGTTTCGCTGTTCCTGCTTTCACGTGTGGGTTGTGATTTGGTCGTCTCAGTTCTGCAAGCAGTTGCTGAGACGGATGCATTGGGGGCTGTATGATCTTCCACTCCTTTTGCTGTGGGACAGCGATTCAGACAACGAGGCCCCTTTTAACTCTTGTAGACTTAAGTTGCTATTTGAACTGATAATTATAATCTTTCCTTCCTCTGCTCGTAGGAAATCCAGAAGGCACAGGGATGCAAGAAGTCCTGAGTGACCACAGTACAGATGCTTGAACCTTGTATAGACCATTCCTGATGTCTTTCACTGCTTGTTAAGCTGCACAAGAGAGAAAGAGACCCACATTCCTTTTTAGCCCCATTCTCCTTCTCCCTCCTCCCCCCAGCCATGGAATTGTTCTAGGGCACTTTCTATTAAAGAAAAAAATACCTAACCAACCAATTGACGCTTTTATTATTTCTGATGTGTGTGTATGTTTATATGCAATTGAGAGAAAGCAGCAGACAGGTGACTGACGAAAGCTTCAGAATTCAACAACCCGTCGGCAGAACAATTTTGCGTGTGCGCAATTGCGTTGTGGGCTGCAGTGTTTGAGATGCATAGCTCACACCTGCTTCCCTTCAGGCAGAGCCGAAAAGACGGTTGTTCACTACGTGCTCGAGTCATGCACGCAGACACACACACGTTTGCACACATTTCTGCCGCTGCCTATCGCTTTTCTTGGACCTGGCAGTTTCAGGATCAAAGTGTGCAGTAGAAAACATTCCCTCTTATGCTTTTGTCCAGGAAAATTTGGGACTGTGCAGTGGTGATGTGGAAGAGTTTTCTCCACCTGAGACCCTGCAGGGCTGCTGCCAATTTGAGTAGACCGAATTAACCTCAATAGACCGTATTGCTGGTCTGCTTCAGTATTAGGCAGTTTTGTGTGTGATGCGCTCTGGACCGATGGCTGTGGTGAGCTGAGATTGGAACCCAGATAATCACTTAGAGAACTAGGTGATTGTTTGAGTTACATGTTCTCTAGAACCCTATTTCCTAAGCAGTAGAAAAGAGCAAGAGTCCAGTAGCCCTTATAAGACTAACAACATTTGTGGTAGGGTATGAGTTTTCGTGAGTCACAGCTCGCTTCTTCAGATATCTGAAGAAGTGAGCTGTGACTCACGAAAGCTCATACCCTATCTGAAGAAGTGAGCTGTGACTCACGAAAGCTCATACCCTATCTGAAGAAGTGAGCTGTGACTCACGAAAGCTTATATTCTATCTGAAGAAGTGAGCTGTGACTCCCGAAAAGTCATACCCTATCTCAAGAAGAAGTGAACTGTCACTAACGAAAGGTCATACCCTCTCTGAAGATGTGAGCTGTCACTCATGAAAGCTCATACCCTATCTAAAAAAGTGAGCTGTGACTCCCAGAGCTCATATTCTATCTGAAGAAGTGAGCTGTGACTTCCGCAAGCTCATACCCTACCACGAATTTTGTTAGTCTTATAGGTGCTAGTGGATTCTTGCTCTTTTCTGCTGCTACAGACAGATTAAAACGGCACTTTGACTCATTTCCTAATAATTTGAGCTTTAGGTTGCATGAAAGCCCTGCTGCAGCCGACGAGGAAGGACTGGATACCATGGGGAACTGCTCTGTGTTGATATTCAAATTCTAGGCCAAGATAAGTCGATTTAAGTGACTTCACAAATTTGCAGAATCTGTTGTCCATTCTGGTTTTGCTTGTCTTGGAGAAGGGGAAGAAGCTCAGTATGGAATTTGAAGCCAGACATTTCTCAACCTTATGTATCCACTCCCCCGGCTTTTGCAGTGTCAACCAGCATAAACTTCAAGTATGTTTTTGCACCTGTGAGGCCCGGAACTATGGGTTTTGTGTATGTGTTGAGATTCTCAGAAAGATGAATTATGTACACATCACCACATTATGAGCTCTTTCTCTGTTCCTGTGCAGCTGAAATGGGCAAGAGACCTGGGCTTAGATTCTGATTTTGTAAGTGTAAAAGGTAATGATACAAAGTAGTTCACCTGCCCAAAAGCAAGCCAAGTGTTTGCATTTGTGGCAATATGAGGAGATGCAGAGTAACAGCTGTTGATGTCTTGCTGCAATTTGGAAAAGTTTGGTTTGTGTTACCTGAAAAGTTACAGGCCAACCTAAAATTGAAAAAAGGACTGGTATTTGCTTTGCAAATCTATATCAAAACATTGCTTTGCTGCATGAGGGATATATATCTTGGTAAGATGAAGCAAGCAACTGGTGTGTAGGTGAGTTTCAAGTACCAGCAATTCTGTTCCATGTAGAAGAAGGTGTAAGAAGGAATGTTAGCTGGATTCCTCCTCATTTTTAAAAAAATTGCTTGGAAAATTCTACCAAGTGCTCCCAATTGCAAGCCAGGAGGGGCTTGGGAATTGCTTCGGCGAAATAAATTAGACAATATGTTTATTTATAGTTTCTGCAGCCAGGGCAAAAAAGCTTTGCACATTCTTAGCGGCTTGCGCTAATTGAAAATGACAACTTGAGCATGGGGCTGATGTGGCACTAAGGAAGGGGAACCAGCTGGGATTGGCTGCTGACGCTACATCGGTTCATGATTTGGTGCGCTGGGAAGCAGAACCAGCTGCTAATGATCAAAATAGATGGGGGATGCCCCAAGGAACTGGGTGGCTGAGGTGATGATTCTAAAGTGAGAGGCGCTGGGGCTCAGGCCTTCAGGGAACCGTGTTCCTTTTCTGGAAGCCATGTTCTCATCGCTCCAGCTGTGTCTTTGCAATCAGTGATGAGGAACATGCCCTCTGCATATGCTCAAAGGCACGTTGTTTAGCACTGCATCACATTTCAAAGCTGAGCCCTCTAATTGGAAACGAGCTCAAGGGGTGAATCCTGGCTTCGATTAAGCCTTCATTCTTGTGCTGTTGTTTAAGTCAAAGCCATGCTTGTGGATTCTGAAAGCTGTGATGCTCGAGACGGTTCACACAGTTGAGTGGTACAACAGTAGCATTTGGGGATGCAGGTAGGTGTAAGAATCAAAATTTTGCATGTGAGCCTACGGGTTATGTGCGTGTGTGGGGAGGGAAACGCTCTATGCTTAGAAAGAAAGACTGTTGACATGGAGACGAGTAGGGTTGCCAAGTCCAAGTTCCAAAATACTGGAGATTTGGGGGTGGAGCCTTGGGACAGAGGGGAGGGGCCTCATAAATGCCATAGAACCTGCTCTCCAAAGCAACCATTTTCTCAAACGGAAATGATCTTGGTAGTCTGGAGATCAGCTGTAATTCTGGGAGATCCCCAGGTCTCGCCTGGCAATTGGCAACTCTTGAGGCACAGCTTCTCCTTATGCTAGCTTTCTCCATGAATGGATTGTTTTGTTTCTTGCTGGGAGAGCTTTCAAATAGGCAACATCCCCCGCCCAGATCCTTTAAATTTGCGTACGGAAGATCCAGGCTCAATCCACAGTCAGGTAGCAGGACTTACAAACTGCCACGCCGGATCAGATCAACAGCTTATCTAGTCCAACTGCTCCTATCTTCTGCTTGTTCCCCCTGCATCTCAAGGGATTTCTGCCCCTGAAGCCAGAGAGCTCCCATTTCGCTATCATGGCAAACAGCCAATAATGTATGTACACTCCATAAATTTGGCTGCCGCCTCTTTAAAAAAGTTTAAGCCAGTAACTTTCAACACTGTCACGTGGCAGTGAGTTCCACAGGTCAACTACCCGTTGTGCAAAGTACCCCTACCTTGTATCTACTGCCAGTCAGTTTCATGGGGAGGTCACAAATTCTGGTGTGGTGGGAAAGGCAGAAGAGTTTCTCTCCCTTTCTTCACCCCCTGAATAATTTTGTAGAACGCTTGCCTTTTCCCCGCAACTAAAAACCCCGGATGCTTTAGCTGCTTTCCGCCTGAGCCCTTGAAGAGCTGCTGCTAGTCAGAGGAAAGAGACCAAGGAAGGGTCTGACATGGGAAGGTTGCTTGCTGTGTGAGTTGGTTTTCCGGGCCTCCCTCCGAGGCAAGCTGACAGCAGGTTGGCCTTGGTGAACAGAGAGGAGGACATAGCAGAGAGAAGGAACCTTGAGGGAGATCTGGAGGCCGGGGCCTGCAGGAAGCATGAAAAGCAGAAGGTGGGAAGGTCAAGGGAAAATAGGGCTGCTAGAGACAGATGAGCAGTGGCTGGCCCCAGTCGCCCCTCCGCATTGCAAATCTGCAGCCTAAAAAACTTTCCATACATTCCTGAACCAACACAAGGACTGTGTGTACGCTAAATAACAGATTCACGGTTTTATGCATCTGCCTGCCCTTCTCTCTTTCCTCCCCCTTCCCTCTATCTGTCGCTGTATAGAGTTTCTGTACAACAGGTGAAGAAATTCAAAGTATTAAAAGGAATTAGTTCAGGCTTGACATCTGTGGGGAATAACAGGCGAAGTTGGGCTAAAATGCCTAAAATAACTTTTCTAATATTCAGTGGCTTTTGCAGTGTTCGACTGCACGTACTGAGCCTCAAGAAATTACAGTTGTCCTGCCTTGCCTGGCCAGCTGCCCTCACTATGCCTCCGTGTTAGCCGGTATCTGGCTTTTCCTCCTGCCGCCTCGAAAGCATGTGGACTTCTGTGCTGAACTGAGGTGGCAGCTTGGGCTCAAATCTCCACTCAGCCATGCAGCTCTCTCCGGGAACAGGCCAGTTGCTCTTTCTCAGCTGAAACTACCTTACAGGGTTGTTGTAAGGATAAAAATGGTGTAACCATATATTTCCCCTTCCTGCACTTGTTGGAGGAAAAAGAGGCTGGAGATGTGATGAATGAATGAACTGTGGTTTCCCAGTCTGGCGTCTACACTCACAGCGGATTTGGCCGCCTCCTGACACATTTCCCTCCACCCTCCCTGATTCTCCCGGTGTTGCTCAGCTGCACAAATCCAGCCGCAGTAAGCATCCGTGACCTCCGATTCTCACACAAAGGACCTCACAGTACTTTCCACTACAATGCTAATGATTTTATTTTAGTACCAAGCTAAATAATGCACCCAGCTGTGACAAAATCAGCACACGAGGAGGAGGAGGAGGAAGCGCTCTGTGAGCAGCGCTGAGCCCCGAAGCGCTGAGCTCCTGCCATTTCCATGAAGCTGAAGGCAGAAAGGGCAATAGGGCAGGCTTCTCTGCCTTCGAGGAGCAGCCCGTGTTACCACCCATCCGGTCCAGTGAGGGAGACCCTCATTTGTTCAGAAGTAGCCCATCTATCCAGATCTGCATCAGGCTTCCTCGGGAGGTGGTGGGCGCTCCTTCCGTGGAGGTATTTAAGAAGAGGCTAGAGAATCATCTGACAGCTGTAATGATTTTCTGACTTAATAGGAATGTATGCAGAGCCTTGCTTGGCCCTGGTGGCCCCTTCTTACATGCCCAGGGTAATGCCAGTTGCCACTTTGGGGTCAAGAAGAAATATTCCTCCAGGCCAGATCGGGCAAGGATTCTGGAGATTTTTTGCCTTCTTCTGGACACAGAGCAGGGGGTCACTGAGGGAGGAGAGAACGAGAGAGAGCTGTGAATTTCCTGCATTGTGCAGGGGGGCTGGACTAGATGACCCTTGGGATCCCTTCCCGCTCTATGTTTCTATGATTACGCATTTTGACCCAATTGGCTGGATGCATCTTTTTACATCAGTGGGGATGTCCATCTGCAGGCAGAGTAGGTTTGGAGGGGAGCCCTGAGCCAATGAAGCTTACCGGGTCCCCATATTTGTGGGCAGGCCAATAGGCCTAGAGGGGGAGCCGGACTAAGAACGCCCACTTGCAGCCAAGCGCTACAGCCCTCCCTGTGCATCCTCGGTCACATGTGGGCACAGCCCTCCTAGCCATTTGACAGCCTGTATATGCATAGGAACTTATGCCCATGTTCAAATGAACCCATTGGGGGGGGGGGGGCGGTGGCAACATGTTTAGTCACGTGCGGAGCCGGGCCAGCACATTGGACCCATTTTCCCTCTATGCCCATTGCATTGTACAGAGGCATGTCATATTCACAGCGCATGTGATTAAAATGATTATGAAGACAGAGCAAACCTGAGTGCAGTTTCCATGCGTGTAAGGTGCAGTGACTGCATGTTGGGCAAGCATGCATAAGTGGGAGCCGTTCCCTCTCTAGGCGCATTGGGTTGCCCCCAAATACGTTGTGTGCACAGGGGCTCCTCTCTCACACATGTGTGCAGGGTGGGTCCCTGTTCGAGGGCATTGGCCATCTGCCCGCTTTGTCCGTCAAATAAAGTGGCCCCCTATAGACAGACCTGTGGTTGTTTCCATGACTAGAACTGGATCAGGGCCAGAGAACCTAGTTTGTACATGGCCCCATTTTGCAGATGTTTTGATCCACGCTCTGGGTCCATGTTCAGAATTAGACATAAAGATTTGTAAAGTATGGAACAGTTGAATTTAAAATTTGGAAAGGAGGCAGGAGTTTTTGCCCACTGCTGGTTTTTGGTTTTAGATTGTGCTTGTTTATGGCTTGTAACTGGTTATTCGTTTGGGGTCCCCACGTCGACAGGAAAGCCCCCACATTATTGCAGAGCTTATTCGTTAGCTCGGTTTAATGTGCTACCTTCTGCGATACTTTATGGGAGATTCCATAAAACACCACATGCTAACAGGTTATGCACTTGTGCTCAGCGAGACATAGAAACCCTGTAACATGCCTTTCTGTATTGTACTTATTACTGTGATATACGTCCCACACTCATTGACCCACTGTTGAGAGAGCAAATTGGAAAATCTGTTATATGTAAAGTTATCTTCCTATTGGCTACTCAGAACCAAAAAGTTATCGAAACCGTAGCTAAATTTTTGTGTCTTGCATCTATGAGGCGAGCCGTGTATTTGTAGACTGAGTTCTGGTTGTGTTGAGTGTTTTTGTTAACATGGATGTAATGCCAATAAAGGTTGCTGAGCTAGAGCCAAGCTACAAGTGACGCCTGGCACAGGTTGGACACTTGTCAGCTTCCCTCAAGTTTTGATGGGAAATGTAGGCATCCTGGTCTTGCAGCTGTAATGGAGAGCCAAGATGTAAAACCAGGACGCCTACATTTCCCATCAAAACTTGAGGTAAGCTGACAAGTGTCCAACCTGTGTAAGGTGTTACTTGTAGCTTGGCTCTTACTTCCAAGAGAGACAGGAAAGCAGGTTATAAATCTGTATTGCACAAACATTAAGCATGGCCTCCTCTCGATATGCATTACATCAACAGTTCACTTGGGCACGAAGAATGGATTTCTGTCCATTGTAAGTGACTCTTCAGAAAGACAAAGTGCTTTTGTGTTTCATGTACAAACTGGAATTGTATGTAATGGTTAAAATGAAGAGACCGTTGCTCGCTGGGAGAGCGCACACGCTGGAAGCAGAAGCTCCCAAATTCAATCTCTGGCACTTTCGGCAAAAAGAAAAAGGTAGAAGGGCTGGGAAAGCTCCTCTTGGTCATTTTGACTGATTGCTGTTGTTCGTTCTTGCTATGAGCGACTCTGAGCAGATTCCTGGAGAATTGTCCGGCAGAGACCCCAAAGCCAAACAAAGCGGAGGTAAGATTAGTTGGCAAAGCCAGTGTTCTAGCAGGGATTCTTTTGTCTACCTGGGAGAGGGGTGGGCTGCCTCTTGTAGATTGTGAACAGCTTGAGGTACTCTTGGACTTGAATCAGAGGAGTTAGCCGTGTTGGTCTGTCGTAGCAAAATAGTAAAGAGTCCTGTAGCACCTTTAAGACTAACCAACTTTACCGTAGCATAAGCTTTCAAGAAACACAGAACTTCAGAACTGTGGTTCTCGAAAGCTTACACTACGGTAAAGTTGGTTAGTCTTAAAGGTGCTACTGGACTCTACTGTTTTGGACTTGAGTGGTGTTGTTTGGGCTGGACTTGGGGGTAAAAGTCCAGAGTACCAGCCTGTTGGCTCAGCAGGGGGTCCTCAAAAGCAGGCTATAGTTTGACATTAAAAATGTTCATCATCATCATCGTTGTTGTTGTTGTTATTGTTAAGTGCACCAATGTTGCACCCAGTCTCAAGTGATTGCAAGGAGAGTCTTCTTTCATTCCCTCTGGCTCATAAATCATCTCTCTTTCTAAACTCAGGGTGGAAAAACATGCTTCTAAGTACCTAAGGACGCTCAAGTACAAGATTGTATGTATAGACCTCAATTCATGTGCAGGCTGTTCTTGCTCTGAGCATGTGAATGCCGCTTTCGTGGGAGCTCCCTTTGTGTGATCGCATCTGCAAGTGATTCCAAAGGGCAAAGCGCCAACTCAGCTCTGTTTCTGCTGCAAGAACAAGTACTGTAGGCTCCTTTGACTTGCCAATTTGGATTTCTTTAAGGTGTGCGAAAGTGTCAAGATCTGCATTTCAATGAATGGAGGTGGGAGGTGGGGGAAACTGGGATATTGAGATACTGATATCGAACGTGTGAATGTATTCACGTGAAGCAAATTGAAGTGTGACTGTGTGAGCGACTGCATAGAAAGTTGGAGGACACGTGAAATGAGGTTCACTTGAGCGTCCCCAGGTAACGTCTTGTGTAGAGAGAGTTCCTCATTAGAGATGTTTTATAGAAATTTTGATTGTCTGTTCTTAACATATTTTACTCAATTATGTACCAGTGTCTGGAAATTTTCACTTATATTACCTTGCTTATTGTACAGTTGCCATCCTCCAGGTGGAGCCTGCAGTTCTGGCATTATAGCTGATCCCCAGACTACAGAAATCAGGCCCCCCAGAGGAAATGTCTGCTTTGGAGTACAGTCTTTATGGAATTACATATCCACTAAGCTTGCTCTCCTCCCTAAATTGTCCTCTTCAGGCTTATTCCCAAAATCTCCAGGAATTTCCCATGGTAGAGGTGGCAAGCAACCCTACTTATCCTGACCTCTCTCATCATCCATTATTTCTAACTGCTAATTCTCTTTCAGAATGTTCATAATTTTAGGTTTAATGACAGAATTCACACTGAACCTTTCTACCTCCTTTTCCCCTACGAGAACTTATACGTGAAAGATTCATGACAATCTTCCTTTTAAGTAGGATTCCCCATTTAATTTCCACATATCTGAAGAACGGAGCAGCAGGTGACTCACGAATGCTCGTCTTGTGAGGAAGGCGCCGCAGGACTCTTGCTTTATTTTGCTGTATTAGACTAGCTAGGTTGCCCCGTTGCAACCAGAAGAAAGTACCTTCTGCTTTACGGTGCTACCAGACTTGAGCCTTTGCATCTAGCTATGCAGTCATCTCGAGGATAGACGACTGTAATGTGCCCTACAAGGGGCTGCCCGTCATGAAAACTTGGAAGCTTCCGTTAACACACAATGCAAAATGCGGCAGCTTATCTGTTAACTGGAGTCATGTGTCATGTCTACATATCTGCCTGTGCTCTGTATTATGTGCTGAACCTCTGAGAGTATGGGAAGTGGCATTTTGCAGCCTGTCTAGATGAGGGTGTTTATTGCACAGGTGCCTGCCGTGAGGTCTACTTTCGTTTTCACAGCTGCGTGAGAATGTGTCCTTGAGTGCCGGCTTCTCCCTGGGAACCGAAAATAACTTCATCTCTCCTCCAGTTCTTCTCACCTCCTGTCTCAAACCCCCTCCCCCCCCGGCTCCTTCGTGCCAGAAGCATAACCATCCATATCCTAAAAGCGGGAACGCTCCCTATAACTAACCCCTCCAACCTTATACACGTCACTTCTGCCAATGCCCTTGTCTGTGTATGCTGATACTGATGGATCTCTAATAAAGGAACTTTAACTTATATCTTGGAGTGTGTGCAGTGGAGTACTAACTGCCAGAACCAGACACCATAAACATGTGATGCCTCTTCTAGAACAACTTCATCAGTTGCGAGTTTTTTCTGGGCCTTTCACAACTGGGAACCCATTAGGGTTGCCAGCTCCAAGTTTGGGAAATTTCTGGAGATCTGAGGGGTGAAACCTGGAGAAAGTGGGGTTTGGGGAGGGCAAGGACCTTGGCATGGCATAATTCCATAGACTCCACCCCCCAAAGTAGCCATTTTCTCCAGGTGAACTGATCTCTGTGGCCTGGAGACTAGTTGTAATTCCAAGATATCTCCAGCCACTACCTGGAGGCTGGCAACCCTAGAACCCATGTATCTGAAGGGCAGGATCTTTCTACAGTTGTGTTCCAGGGACGCCGCCCCTTAAACTCAGTTCCATCCTCTAGGGAAGGTCGATCCTCACTCCCTGGTGTTGGGCTCTTCTAGACATTGTCCTAACCCACTGAAAGGATTAAACAACCATCTTCTCTGGCTGCATTCAGGAAACTTTACAGGGTCGCTTCGGAGGTCTTTCTGCTTGAGTTTTATCGAAATCTGTTCATTCTGGCTTAACCACGGGGGGCTTGGCTCTCTGGCACCTTTATATTGGGCTGCTGACTGGCATGAATATGCCTATATTATTGTTGTTTTAATAGTTTGTTTCTTTGTGTCTTGATGGCAGGTGGGATTAAAATACTGTCGAGCAATACATGGAGGATTGGATCTTGTCGATCCTTTCTGCAAACTAAGGCACTTGCCTCCAATAGAGGGAACTTCTCCTCCAGTGCAGCAGAGAAAGTCTCTGTCCAGTGGAAAAAAGCCCCTCTCGTGGGTTTCAGCCCAGCATTTCTGCTTTGTATCCCTGGAAGGCCCTACCAAAGCTTCTGAGGTAGAATCACTGGCTCAGCCAGTGGCTTGGCTTGGTATAAGGCCATTTTGTTTACTTTCTCTATGAATCTCTTTCTTCTACTCCCGTGCTGCAGAGTGGTAAGCTGCAGTACTGCAGTCCAAGCTCTGCTCATGACCTGAGTTCGATCCCGACAGAAGCTGGGTACAGGTAGCCGGCTCCAGGTTGACTCTGTCAGGGCTTGCCGCGGCTGCCGCTGGGCGTGGCACTGGGCGGTCAGCTCCTGACATCACAGGGGGGCCAGGGACTCTGCAGGGCCCTGCTCTGTGGAAGGAGGGGCAGTGTACCTCACCCTGACTCCCTCTCAATCCACTCGCTGGCCTGCTCAACCTGGCCTGCTTACCCCCTGCATCTTCCACCATCTCTTCCTCCCAGGCCTCTCCTTCAAGCCTCCACTCTCCTTCTTGCCTTTTCCTTGGCTTCTCTCCACTCCAACTCCACTCCATCACTCCCACTCAAACCCACCACCCCAGAGCTCTTCCCAGCCACCCTTTATAGGGTTTCCTCTCTCCGCCCCGCCCTCCTTCCAGGCTTGTTCCTTCTCCTGACCGGGCCCAGCTGTGCGTTCCTCCAGGTGTTTCCCTCCAACCACTAATCCCTCCTGGGCTCCTTTGCCTTGCTGGTAGGGTGGGGTTGAGTGCGAGCCATCCCCAGATGAGGGCTCCTTGGCCTTGCTCATGAGGAGCTGCCCCAGCCAGCCTCCATGCTATTGGGCTTGCCTGGCCTTGCTCATGAGGTGCTGCCTTAGCCAGCTTCTGCGCTGCCTGCTCAGCGATGCTGGGCGGGGCTACCCATCTCCTCCTCCAGAATGCCTGTGGCAGCCCCTCCTGGAGAGGCTTGGCTTCTAGCAACTCCTGAGCCAGGTTGCTGTCTTCTAGCCATGGTGTGGCTCTGGGCTGCAGAGGCTGCTTCCTCTCCCTGCCAGGTAAGGGCTCTGCGTGGGCTGCTGCTGCTGGTCCCACATTCCCCCTGCTGTGGCCCTTTCCCTCTGACCTGCTTAGCCCCCTTTCTTCCCCCTGGAAGGTGGGACTGGCTGGTCTCTCCTTGTCCCCTCCACCCCTCTGAGGTTCTGGCCTTTTACCCCTTCCCCCTGGAGTAGGTAGGTTCTGGCCCTGGTTGCCGGCTTGGGGGGTGGGGTTGCTGCCACCCTTTTGTCCCCTGCTGTTCCCTCTTGTCAAGTCTGGGGGCTGGGGCTCAGACCCCGGACAGACTCAGCCTTCTATCTTTCCGAGGTCAGTAAAATGAGTACCCAGTTTCCTGGGGGTAAAGTGTAGATGACTGGGGAAGGCAATGGCAAACCACCCCGTAACAAAAAGTCTGCCAAGAAAACGTCGTGACCCCATGGGTCAGTAATGACTCGGTGCTTGCACAGGCGACTGCCTTTACCCTTTTACCTTCTAGCATGAAGAAGGAACAGCAAATGTTGAAAGGAAAGAATTATTTTATATAGAGTACCCTCTCAATATTAATACTTTCCTTGCACCTTTTGCTGTTCCTTCTTCGTTTTGACTTAGTGCACCCCCCCCCCCTCTTTTCCATTTTCTTCTAGCACAGCCGGAATCCAAGAAAGGTCCATCTGTTTTGTATGTTTTACTTCTGCAAAGAAGCTCAATGGCCTTTAACATCAGGATTGAAAGTTTGCGCATCTCCTTGATTGTTTTCTCTTTTAAAAACGATTTGAAAGTGAGAGAGAAGGAAAGGAAGAGAGAGAGTTGGTTCTTTTGCCAGGAATATTGGAGACAAAAAAAAATCCACCAGGCCCTTACCGGATTTCTACCATCACACTCACCTTGGCTACTGCACGAGGGACCAATATTTGGAGAAGTATCCATCACCATTTCCCAAGAGTAAATGTGAACATCTCTCTACCCTTTCCTTCTCTCCAAATCTACTGCTGTCATTCCTCACCACTCTTTTTGTTCATCCCATAGGATATTCCTTCTCGTATATTCCTAGGACCATAAATCTCTAGCAGGGGTGGATGGGACATTGAAACAGCTCTGGAATGAACCAAGGCAAGCAGCCCCAGCAGTGCTGGCAGAGCCGCAGGGACGGTTTGTCTCAGACCACAGCTGCTGCTAAGATTTCAATGGGTGTACTTGCTCCTGGGGACGAAGAATGGAAATCTCATTCGATCTCAGAAGCTAAGCGGGTTTGGTACTTGGCTGGGGAACCACCGAGGAAGACTCTGCAGAGGAAGGCACAGCCAAACCACCCCTGCTTCTCACTTGCCTTGACAGCCCCTTTCTTGGGATTCCCAAAGTCGGTTGCAGCTTGGCAGCACATACTGCATGCTTGCGCCTGTCTGCTCACAGATAGCGGCTCATTGGGAACTTTCCCAACAAGACAGAGGTCTACTCCACCTAGAGTCAAAGGATCTTTGAGGCCATCTAGTCCAGCCTTCTGTGCCATAGCTAGAGCCTTCCCATTCAGCTCTGCATGAAGGCCTCCAATTACAATCCCCCACCCTATTGGTAAATTGGTTGCATTGTCAAACTGCTCTTCCACAACATCAGGTACTCGAAGATTCCTCATCCTTGGCCACCCAGGCCTTTCCAAAGTCCCCACCTGTTTGGTGTAGTGGTTAAGAGCGGCAGAACTCTAATCTGGATTTGATTCCCCACTCCTCTGTTTGAAGCCAGATGGGTGACCTTGGGTCAGTCACAGCTCTCTCAGAGCTCTCTCAGCTCCACCCACCTCCCAGGGTGATAGTTGTGAGGATAATAATAACACACTTTGAGAGCCAGTTTGCTGTAGCGGTTAAGAGCAGCAGGACTCTAATCTGGAGAGCCAGGTTTGATTTCCCCCCTCCTCTGTTTGAAGCCAGCTGGGTGATCTTGGGTCAGTCACAGCTCTCTCAGAGCTCTCTCAGCTCCACCCACCTCCCAGGGTGATAGTTGTGAGGATAATAATAACACACTTTGAGAGCCAGTTTGCTGTAGCGGTTAAGAGCAGCAGGACTCTAATTTGGAGAGCCAGGTTTGATTCCCCACTCCTCCGCTTGAAGCCAGCTGAGTGACCTTGGGTCTCTCACAGGTCTCTCAGAGCCCTCTCAGCCCTACCCACCTCACAGGGTGATTGTTATGGGGATAATAATAACACAATATATTGTCGAAGGCTTTTACGGCCGGAGAATGACGGCTGTTGTGGATTTTCTGGGCTGTATAGCCATGGTCTTGGCATTGTAGTTCCTGACGTTTTGCCAGCAGCTGTGGCTGGCATCTTCAGAGGTGTAGCACCAAAAGACAGAGATCTCTCAGTGTCACAGTGTGGAAAAGATGTTGGCAGTTTATAAGGAAATAATAACACGCTTTGTAAACTGCTCTGAGTGGGCGTTAAGTTGTCCTGAAGGGCAGTATATAAATCAAATGTTGTTGTTTGTCCCTCCAGTTCTACACACACGCACATATCTGAAACTTCCTTGTACTGAATCAGATCACCGGTCAGTTAAGGTAACTGTTATTATCTACCATTAATGGTATTATCTACCATTAAGATAACTGGTATTATCTATTCCGAGTACTGGCGGCAGCTCTCCGGGGGTTTCGGGTCAAGGAGGTCTTTCATATCACCTACTGCCCAGTCTTTTTCACGGGAGATTCTGGGAATTGAACCTGGGACCTTCTGGATGCAAACCAGAGGCTCTTCAGCTGTGCCACACGGCCGCGTACAGTCCCCAGCTTTCCAACGGTCTCTTTGACTCTGAAAGCCTAGGCTGGCTGAAGTAGCAATTGGCTGCCTTTTTTTCTCAGTTTTTGCAACAGATGGATTGGTTGCCGTTTGCACAATCAGGACTAGCGGCATGCTTTCCTTCAAAATCCGGAATTGCTCCTGGCATTTTAAGCAAAAGGGAAGCTTTCTGCTATCACAAGGAAGCAAGCCTGTTTTAAAATGGGCTTTTTTAAAAAAAGTTTGAGGCAAAGACTGGAGACAAGCCTCCGCTGACATCTAAGCCCCAGAGGGGAAGCGAGAGGTCGTCTTGGGCCCTGCTGCCACAACGGAGGAACAGTTTTGCTCACAGCTGGTTCCCCCAAATGATCTCACAGCACTGTCCCTGGTGAACAGCCGTTGGTAGCGAGCAACGCCCCTGGGCAGCAACTGGCTTTGAAGCTCCTAAATGTTAAAAATATGGCATAAGAGTTTATAAGGAAATAACAAAAACAGTGTCTGGCCTTTTTTTAGAAGGCTGAATTCCTTGCATTGAGTTTAAGGTTTTGAATATTGCAAAGACTATCCAAATGCATCAAAAGAAAGGCTTTGGATACCGGAAAGGGACGTGTAGGGTTGGGATTATGGCTCCACTGCCCAGGGAGTTAAGCTAATTTCAGCCGGTGCTCTTTTGGAATGGGCTGCCTAGAGAAGGGCAGGATTGAACTGTTATTTCTGGTGATCTGGGGAAGGCAGGAATAAGGACGGCTTATTTAAAAGGGCTTTTGGAAAAGGGCTGTTGAGATGACTGCATTTCTTGGTGTTGGTTTTAATGTTTAGGACATTATCTGGAAACCAATTTGAGTGTAGATCCAGAGGAGTTAGCCGTGTTAGTCTGTAGTAGCAAAATCAAAAAGAGTCCAGTAGCACCTTTAAGACTAACCAATTTTATTTTATTGTAGCATAAGCTTTCGAGAATCAAGGCATCTGATGAAGAGAACTTGATTCTCGAAAGCTTATGCTACAATAAAATAAAATTGGTTAGTCTTAAAGGTGCTACTGGACTCTTTTCAATTTGAGTGTGTGACTGAAAAGTGACATATTTTAAATAAGCCTTGCCCTGGTACTTATTTTACTTTCTTTTAGGCACCAGGACAAAACACATCTTTTCACCCAGGCTCATTTTAATTAGGATTTTTAAAAAACCTTCGCAGCCTCTTTAATGGTCTGCTTCAATTTTCGGGATTGCTTTATATGCTGCGTATGTCCAAACGGCTTGTCTTTTAATGGCTTGTTTTTATATTGTTATGTTGTTTTTAATTTTAAGCCACCTCAAGCAGGACTCTAAAGAGGTGGTATAGAAAGAGCCTAAATAAATAAAGTAAATGGATGAATTGGATAAAGGGGGTGGTCAGAAGGTACCTTTTATGTTCAGCTGCTGGGAAAGACCAAGGAGAGAGAGAGAGGAAGGCAAGACGTGGCGAAGGATATCAGGTTAAAAGATTCGATACATTCATAGGGGGGGGGGGGAAATCTGTCAATGGCTGTTAGTTGTGCTAGCTGAATGGAACCTCCATGTTTGGAAGCAGTATATCTGAGACTACCCACTGCTGGCGACAAGCAATAGGGATGGAGGGGTCATCCTCATTCAGGCCCTACTGGTGAATTTTCAGAGGCAGCCGGTTGCCTGACGTTGGGCTCGGAGGCGCTTGCCCTGACATTAGGGTTGCCAGCTCCAAGTTGGGAAATTCCTGGAGATCTGGAGGGCGAAACCTGGAGAAAGTGGGGTTTGGAGAGGGAAAGGACCTTGGCCTGGCATAATTCCACAGAGTCCACCTCCAAAAGTAGCCATTTTCTCCAGGTGAACTGATCTCTGTGGCCTGGAGACCAGTTGTGATTCCGGGAGATCTCCAGCCACTACCTGGAGGCTAACAAACCAGAAAGGCAATTCCCGGCACAATTGCTCAACCAGAAAGTAACAGAAAATAATCAAGAAACTTCCTTTATCTATTCAAAGTGACAATGCTCAATCAGTGTTCACAGTTATTACTCATAAATACACGTCAATAAACATACACAATTCAAATACAAAAGAATAGTCCGGGAGGGACAAAACATTCCCCCTCCGTATTTTCAGCAACCAAGTGCAGAACCAGCCCCAGGTGCCTTCAGAAAGAGGAGCAAACAAAGTGGCCTCCTTCCCTCCAGGCCTTTGAAGGGTATGTTTTGAAAGCCCAGTGGGGGACTAGTGCCCGTCTCTGATTTTTATTTCTTTAAACTGCAAGCATTCACGCAGCTCCATCTTGCATAGAGATCTCCCAGAATTACAACTGAACTCCAGCCAGCACTGATCAGTTCCCCTGGAGAAAACGACCGCTTTGAAGGGTGGTGGGGTCTATGATATTATACCTAGCCAGGCCCCTCCCTTCCCTAAACCCCACCCTCTCCAGGCCCCGCCTCCAAAATCTCCAGGAATTTCCCAATCCAGAGCTGGCAGCCCTAGCCCCCGGCCCCTGCCTCATCCAAACTGGGAGAGGAGATACCTACTGTTGGTCTGTTCTCTTGCAACTAGTTAAGTATGTGCATAACTCTCTTGACTGGATTACTGTAGGGTTAACGGAATGTGCAGGGAGGTCCCAGATTTTGCCTATGCCACAAACTCAGTAAGTGATCTTAGGCAAGCCGATCTTTCAGTACCTCCCAGCCAGCAAGGCAATGGAATATTAATCTAGACCAACCTTACAGGACTGTTGTGAGAATTATAGCAAGATCATGTGTACAACCAGTTTTGAACACTGAAAGCCAACTTGCAGTGTTTTGCCACGTGTAGCTGCATAACCATCTACCACATCTATAAATACTAATTTCAGAGGCCTGCCTTTTAAACCATAGCAAGACATTCAAAGCCCCCCCCCTTAAGAAGCAGACGCCTGTTTCATCTAGAATGGAAGGATCTCTTTTTTACCTCTCTGCCACCTTTTCCTTAAGCATCAGGTTAGACGTACGTATCCCTTACTCTCTTAGCAACAACCCAGTTTCAGGTGGCTTTTGATTGTAAAAAATACTGAATCCCCTAAAACCGCCTTTCATCCCCAATACATAACATGATTTTTAAAAAACCCTGTGCACAAACAAAAGAGATTTCTTCTGGCACCTAGCCCACCCTCAATCCAGCGTGACACTTCCATTGGGTCTACTCCAGGCAAGCTTCGGCTAGAAAAAGTAGTGGATCTGGAAGGCGGTGCGAGATGCCCGTTTCTTTCCGCAGGCCGCAGACCCCCGGGCCTCCGGAACCGGTCCTTGCGCACAGAAAGCCGGAGAGTCCTTGGGAAGGCAAAAGGGGGGGAAAGGGCTGGGAACTGCGCCCTGCCGAGACTGCTTTATAAGGGCAAAACTTGGAAAAGTTTTAATAGCAGAGGAAGGAGAGAGAGAAAGGGGGGGGGGGATTGCCGCTTGCCAAAGCTGGATCGGGGGTCTTTCTTCTTGGCGGACACGTGTCTTCCAGGGAGGGGGCCAGGTTCCAGGTGGGACGGCCAAGCCTCCAACCCACCCCCTCGGCCGGTGGGTGGGCTGAGCCCTCCCGGGTGGCTGTAGCCCTCCCTCCCCACGGCGCTGAAGATCCACCCCTTGGGGATCCAATCGGGCCAGCTCGGCCGGCGCGTCCTTTGTCGTCGTGCGCCTGGCCAGCCGTCGGAAGCAGCAGCGCCTCTCCTCGCCTGGAAAGTGCCCCTTCGCAACCGCGCCAGCGGGTCCTGCCAGTCTCCGCAGCCGCCGCCCGGCCAGCCGCCCTCGCTCGCTTGCCCGCCCTGCCTGGGATGCGAGCTGGACACAGACGCGCGTCTGCGAGGACACGCGGTCGTCGGAACGGGCGCGGTGAGTGGCTGGAGGGTGCGCGGAGGGTGGGGAACGCTGGAAGGGCTTCCCGCGCTTGAGTCTGTCCTCCACGCACACTGTGCACGCGTGCGAACGTCTGGATGGGAGAGACTCGTGTACAGCCGCTGCTGGTTGGGGGTGGAGGGGATAGGCGCGGTGAGTGGCTGGAGGGTGCGCGGAGGGTGGTGAACGCTGGAAGGGCTTCCCGCGCTTGAGTCTCTCCTCCACGCACACTGTGCACGCGTGCGAACGTCTGGATGGGAGAGACTCGTGTACAGCCGCTGCTGGTTGGGGGTGGAGGGGATAGGCGCGGTGAGTGGTTGGAGGGTGCGCGGAGGGTGGTGAACGCTGGAAGGGCTGCCCGCGCTTGAGTCTCGCCCCCCTCCCCGCACACTGTGCACGCGTGCGAACGTCTGGATGGGAGAGACCCGTGTACAGCCGCTGCTGGTTGGGGGTGGAGGGCTTAGCCGTCGAGGTCAGTGGGATGTGCAGCTGCGTGAGGTGCCTTCGTTGGGTGGGAGTGGAAACAGAGGAACTGGGTCTGCTTGGGCACACGATCCAAGAGAGGCGAAGCCCTTTCAAGTCCTGCGGATTTTAGTGGGGAAAGTGAAATGGGAGCCGACCGGTCGCCTTTGGAATCGGTGAGATTGACAGCGCGATCCTCAGCCGACTTGCCGATCCTCAGCCGACTTGCGCCCTTGTAGGCATGGAGTTAGAAAGTGTTCTTGTTTAGGACTGCAATTCCAAAAATCCAGAGGAGTCGGCCGTGTTAGTCTGTAGTTGCAAAACTGTAAAGAGTCCAGTAGCTTCTTTAAGACTGACCAACTTTATTGTAGCATAAGCTTTCGAGAACCACAGCTCTCTTCGTCAGATACATCGTCAGATGATGAAGAGAGCTGTGGTTCTCGAAAGCTTATGCTACAATAATGCATCTGACGAAGAGAGCTGGGGTTCTTGAAAGCTTATGCTACAATAAAGTTGCATCTGACAAAGAGAGTTTTGGGTCTCGAAAGCTTATGCTACAGTAAAGTTGGCGAGACTTAGGTGCTACTGGACTCTTTACTAATTCCAAAAATAAAAACCGTAAGCAATGCGACTTGTAGTCCGATCCTGTGCAACATTACACAGAAATAAGTTCCATCGGTGCATAGGATCGCACTTGAATTCTGACGAGGAAGCTGCAGCTAGCAGCATGGCAAAGTTGGCATCCTTCCTGCTTGTGTGTTGCATTGATCTTAGAAGGTCGTCTCTGTGAGCCGATGCCGCGCTTGTACTGCAGTCATATTGCATCGTGGCCATACAGCGTTGCGTGTCAGGACCTCCCCTCCCTGCAGAGTGCATTGTGCATGTGTGAATGTCCTAAAATCGAGACAACGCAGAAGCGTGTTTGTGCAACGTAGGTATGAAATGGATTTGTTCCACACTGTGGCAGTCGGGTCCAGTCCCTAAATGACGTAACCTTGATAAAGAAGGAGCCAAGTCTCTTTTCTGGATTTTCCAAATGTACTCTTGCAATAGACAGAAGATCCAGAGGAATTAGCCGTTTAAGTCTGTAGTTGCAAGGTAGTAAAGAGTCCAGTAGTACCTTTAAGACTAACCACCTTTATTGTTGCATAAGCTTTTGAGAACCACAGCTCTCTTCGACAATGCATCTGATGAAGAGAGCTGTGGTTCTCGAAAGCTTATGCTACAATAAAGTTGCTTAGTCTAAATGGAGAGAAGGAATATTTGGGGGGGGGGTGTGGACACTGTTTCGCCTTGCCCTGTGCAGTGCCATGGAAGAGCTTTGTTTGGCAGATGAGATTTTTAAGGTGTCATTTCCCTGATGGTGCTGAGAGAGGGGTTGCAACGGAGCGGGCGGGGGGGGGGGGGATGAGAAATTAAGTATTATTATATCATGAACTCTTGGATAAACATCAGCCAGTTCTGATCTGAGCCTCTAGAAATGCTTGCAATTGACCGGAGAAACCAGAAGGGGGTGACAGACAGCCACCATGAACAATTCTCCCAGACCTGCAGGATTTGAGTCCAGTGGCCCCCTTAGAGACCCAAAAGATTTTCAAGGTCGGAGCTTTCCAGAATCAAAGCTCCCTTCTTCAGGTATGAAGCTTCTCTGACTCTTGAAAGCTCATACCTTGAAAAATCTCCTTGGTCTCTCAGGTGCCACTGAACTCCAATTGGGCTGTTCTACTGCAGCCCAACACAGCTACCTACCTGTAGTTATTTCACAGATCGGTGCTGTTGCAGTGATAGAAACATAGAGGCTGATACAGGTAAGGTGGGGCGTCCATATTGTTCAGGGCTTCTGGAAGGCAGAAGTTCCACAGGTGCAGCTGTTCTGGGAACATCTGTTGGACATGGCTCATTCCCAAATGAAAGCTCATATGGAAGATGTATTTTAAAGTTGCTACCAAACTTTGGTTTTTCTTCCTTTAAGGAGTCCAGGACCTTGGCATATCACTCACGCTTCTCCCTTCCCCATTTTTGCCTCACAACAGCCCTGTGAGGTAGGTTAGTCTGAGAAGTAATGGCTGGCCCACGATCACCCAGTAAGCTTTATAAGTGAGTGGGGATTTAAACTATCAAGATCTTCTGTCAACACTTTAATTGCTGCAACACACCACAAGAAGGCAGTGTTGGTCGTCTTTGTACTGCTGTCTTATTGCACACTCCGGAGTGGGGTAGGGTGCGGTGGGGTGGGGGAAATGGCTCTGTCAAAAGATGAATGGCTTCAGAGGAAATGCACGTCTATCGTTTGTTGTTCTTAGGGTACATCCCGGAAACAGCCAGAGTACGTTGCATCTTGGAAGTGTCATCAAATTGGATTGCACATAGCTAAATAAATGGTTAAAGAGATCCAGAGGAATTAGCCATGTTCGTCTGTAGTTGCAAAATAGTAAAGAGTCCAGTAGCACCTTTAAGACTAACCAACTTTATTGTAGCATACGTTTTGGAGAACCACAGCTCTCTTCGTCAGATGCAAGGAGGGTATGAAAAAACGGGCCAGACTAGCAAACTGAAAAAAACCCAAACCACCTGATTCGTGGTTCGTTGTTATTCCACGAACCAGGAACCACAGACTTCCATGAACTTTTACGAGTTCACAAATTGGTTCATGGTTTGTAGTTTGTGGAATTCAAAGACCCGGCGCCGGCTTCTGAAGCCGGTGTGGGGTGTTTGTGTTAGAAATAGCAATGTCTGGTGTACTGCAGCAGCAAGAAGGAAGAAGAGCCTACCACGCAGGGGGCAGCAAGGATCACTTAGTTAGGACAGTGAGAATAGCACCTCTCTTGTTTCCTGGGGGTCATTTCCTTGTCTTGTCTCCTATTGGGCTAAACAGGGCAATATCCTGCTTCTTCTCTCTCCTGCCACACTTCTTCTCTCTCTCTGCAAGATGTAGTCAGATAGCTAGGGTCTCTCTCTCTCCCTCTTTCCCTCAAGTATGTAACTTCCTCAAATAAAGCTTTTGCCTCTCTAACCAGCTCGGTGTTTATTCTGCAGCGTTGTTTTACACTCGCTCGAACAGTTTGAAACTGACAGCCCCCTTCTCCTGTTGCCCCGAAGCGGCGGGAGAAGGCTGTCAGTTTCAAAACACCCTGCTCAGGCTTCATCCAATCGGGTGAAGCCTGCGAGGGGCATGTGAAACTGACAGCCCTGTTCTCTTGTCCCCCGAGTGGCAGGAGAACGGGAGCTGTCAGTTTGACAGACGCCACGCCGGCCTCAGCCCATGGGCTGAACCTGGTGCAAAGTCTGTCAAACTGACAGCTGTCGTTCTCCTCCTGCTTGGGCAGCAGAACAGGGCAGTCAGTTTCACTCACCCTGCGCTGGGTCGCACAAACCGCGTGTTAACGAACCACGAATCGGCCAGGTTTGTGCGGTTTTTTGGTTCGTATTGTGGCTCGTGCCCACCTCTACTCGTGACTTTTGCAACTGATTTACATTTACATGGCCCTCACTCCCTGCACCCTCTGTCCCCTACCCTCACCACCTATGTATCTCTGGCCAGTTTCTTCATACCCTCCATGCATGTGATGAAGAGAGCTGTGGTTCTCAAAAGCTTACAATAAAGTTGGTTAGTCTTAAAGGTGCTACTGGACTCTTTACTGTTTAAAGAGAAGCTCTTTTCTTGGTACATGGAGTAATTTGTCTGCACTGGGTGAGCTGTTGTATGTGAATGTTATGCTAGGTTCTTTTTACAAGCCTGCCTGTCGCACCTACCCAGGTAGTTATTAGCAGGGCTCATTTCGAGGGGGAACGCGCAGGAACACAGTTCCAGCAGTTCCCCGAAGAGGTCACATGACAGGTGACCCCACCTACCTGACTCTCAGACATTTTTGGCCTGGATTGGGGCCAAAATGGCCTGGATCGGTCCTCTAACGGGTGGTAGATCACTCTCCTGCTCAGCAGCGGCCCGATCCTGACCATTTTGGGCCCCCTTTCGGCCATTTTCAGCCCCTTTTTGCCATTTTGGGCCCAATTTCAGCCCTGAATGGCCAGGATTGGGTCCAAAACAGCCAGGATAGGTGATGTCAGGGGTGTGTGGCATATGCAAATCAGTTATGCTAATGACACACTTCTGGTGATGGCAAGGGGCGTGGTATATGCTAATGAGTTATGCTAATGAGTTCCTGCAGCTCTTTTTCTACAAAATGACCCCTGGTTATTAGTGGCACGTGGACATCTGAAAAAGAAAAACAAACCAACCTAATTTTGTCTACCGCCTTGCCAGAGTTCATCTGGTGGAGTCTCTTGCAGGTTAATAAGAAGGATTCAGAATCAACACATGTGCATAGTTTAGAAGGCCATCTAGGCAAAAAAAAAATTCTCTTAAATGGGAGGGAGGTAGCATGGTGACCATACCGTGCTTTTTACACCCTGCATCTCTTTTGGCTAGTCGGCTTTGACTATACACCCAACACAGATATGGATTTCCTGGTTTACTGACCTCCTACCATGTGGAGTGTTTATTGCACCAGCCATGCCAATGAAAACCAATGGTAGGGGAACATGCGCTGTAAAATGTGTGAGGGGTACAGCCTTTGACTAGGACTGAAATATTAGTATCTGGGAAGCATTATGAAAGGGCAGGTTGCAAACAGAATCCCAATACTAGTCTACCTTACAGGGCTGTTGTAACGGTTACTGAAAGAACGAATGTGCAGCTCCTTTGACCACTGAAAAGGTTCTGTGTACATGTGAAATTGTTATTGTTTTTGTTCTTGAGTTGGATCTTCCAGCTTTTTTGTTGGCTCAAGAGGGCAGAGGGGCCTCTTTGGACCCCAGGAAACACGGGACTCATGTGGGCTAAAAGTTATATGGGATGGCGCTCCAGCAAGGAGAGGAAACAGGTTAGATAACTCCTTTGGCACTTCCACGTGGAGAGGCAGTCTACCTGTGAATTTCAGATCACGAGGGCAAGGCCACCAGTTTCTTCTCCTTCTTGTAAGCTTTTCAGTACAGCATCTGCCTGGTTGCTCTTATTTATTTATTTATTTATTTATTATAATTTTTACCCGCCCTCCCCACAAGCGGGCTCAGGGCGAGATACAACATTGATTAAAATACAACATAAAAACAACAATCACAGCATAAAAACAGCCATCAATAAAACCATTCCAAGACGGGGCAGTCCTGCACTCCTGCCCGTCAGCATACAAAAAGGGGAGGTAGTAGCGGACCGATAGAATACCGTACCCCTTTTTGGGGCAGCCAGCAGTGGACCCTCCATAACCCCTCATAGAGGGAGACCGGTGGAAGGCTCGGCAATGATGGACTAACATTAGCCTCCACCATATGCCTGGCGGAACATCTCTGTCTTTCAGGCCCATCTAAATGATACAAGATCCTGGTGGGCCCGAGTGTCCTCAGACAGAGAGTTCCACCAGGTTGGGGCCAGGACCGAAAAGGCCCTGGCCCTGGTAGAGGCCAGCCGAGCCTCCCTAGGGCCAGGGACCACCAGCAGATGTTTTCCGGTTGAACGAAGTGCTCTCTGGGGCACATACAGGGAGAGACGGTCCTCGTATGTGCCCCAGAGACAGTCCAGCTAGACTGGATTGGCCCCCAGTCCGATCCAGCATAGCTATTTTTAATGCTGTGCTTTGTTAAGATTCATTGTGGGAGAGATAAATATTGTCTTGTTGGCTCTGACATTCATGCAGCTATCTAGCATGAGCGCTGATGGGTGTTCCCAAGGAAGGCAGGAAGGAAATTTTTGTCCCCCTGTTTGTGACATTCAAAGATATGCTGCCTCTCCTCATGAAGGCTTCTGTCAGATTTTATAGCTGAATAGCTATTGATAGTCCAGTGATATATAGAGATATCTAATCCTTTTAAAAAGCCACCTAAGCTCGTGGTTCTGATAGAAGACACTAAGTATTAACAAAAGCAGGTAGCCGAGTTAGTCTGTTGTCGCAAAATAAAATAAAAGACCACCAACATTTATTCCAGCATGAACTTTTATGAGTCAAAGTTCACTTCTTCAGTTGCTACAGGAAAGAAATCATTTTGGAGATTTTTAGAAGGAAAATCACAGAGTAGGGTGGGGAGAGGAGGAGTGGAACAGAGAGAGGCTTTCTGTGAGTCCCATCGTAAATCTTTCGTGTGATTCTCTGAACTAAAGGACTGGAAGTGATTTCGTTGTTACACATAATGGATAATGTTCCAGCCCCTTACAAAGTGCAAATAAACAAAGTGCAATGATGGACGATAAATACAACTAATCAGGAAGAAGCTGTCTACAGTGTAAGAAAATTTAACTCATATTGATAAAGGGTTACAGTTAAGAAGAGTCCATTAAAGACTCTAAAAAGTGGGTCCTTTTAAAGTGTTAGATTCGGGTTCCCCAATGCGGTGCCCACGGGCGCCATGGCACCTGCCGGTACTTCCCTTGGCACCTACTGAGCTTTTCAGAACATGGGTGGGACCTTTGTAAGGCAGGGTTTGTTATTGGCTTCCTTCTTTCAGATGAGTTTTCCACTGGAAGATGAGGTGGACTCATAATAAGCAGCTTGGCTGCTTTGCCCACCTGTTGCGTGGATTGGCCCACGGTGAGGCTGATGCTGGGGTGAAAATGGTTGACGTCCAGGTGGGCCCTTTGAAGAGCTTCCTTTCCAGGAAGCGACGGAGTTTGTTACTGTTTGTGAAACTCCTGGATTCTCTTATTTGCTGTCAGCAGACAGACGGCTGAGCCAGATGGCCTGAACCAGCCCTGTAATTCTGGTTGTTTTCATAGACGCAGAATGAGGAACGGCCACTCTAGGGCAGCCCTGGGGAAAAACACGGAAGTTCTCTGTTTGACTGCTCAGGAGTCCTTCTCGCTGCAGCCGCGTGCCCTTTTAACACTGCTGCGGGTGAGCGGCAGGGAGCCCCCAGAGGTCTTGTAGCCTTCGCTTAAATTTTGTCTCTCTTGCTAAATCTGGCATTCCCTAAAGGTTAACGTCTGTCTCCTCCTCCGTCGTCTTTGGCTTCTGCTTAAGTTCCACACGAATCCCTGTTCGGGATTCTTTAAGCTGATCCGTCTCTTCTGCTTGAGGCAGGTTGGCTGCCGTGCCGTTTGCTGCTCCCCCCCCCCCCCCCGCCCCGAGTAAAAGAAGAGACACAGAACAGCCTCATTTGGACTGCGGGGGGAATGTTTGATTTTTGCTTGTTTGTCTGGCAAGAAAGAGAAAAAGGAAAAAGAGAAAGGATACGGCAGAGAAAGAAGCAGGGCTTTTTTTCAGCGGGAACACAGTGGAACGGAGTTCCAGCACCTCTCGTGTCCGGTGGCCCCACCCACTGATCTCCTGGAGGAAACAGCCATTTTGTAAGGGGGCCCGTGTGTTTCTCCCTCATTTCCCTCTTGAGAGTCCCACCACCTCTTTTCCCAGAAAAAAGCCCTTGAAAGAAGTAATTAGGGAAAGAGGAATATGTTTATGTGTCCAGAGAGAAGTTCCAGTAGTAGCACCTCACCTGGCTTGCTGGTATTGGACACCGAGGGTGTATTGTGGGCAGTGTGGCCTGAATAGCCCAATCTTGTCAGAGCTCAGAAGCTAAGCAGGGTCAACCATATGAAGCTGAGGTTGGTTCCCAGTTCCTTATTCACAGTTTCTGGTTCCTTGTTCACAATTCCTCCCAAAGTGCTTCGGCCGACTCACAGAAGCCTCTGCCTGCTCCTCTCGCTTTGCCTTCCCGAATCTCAACGGCTGTTTTCTCACACAAAGACTCTGTTAGGAGCCAACTCAGGCCCCTAGTCTCTTGTGTTGGAAACGCACACTACAGGTGCCAACTCCTGGCCAGGAGATGGATAAGTGCTGAACTGTGGGGCCATGGGAAAGGCTGGCTATCAGCCCCGCATCCCCCGCCCCCCGGAGATGTACAGATTTGCACATCAAAGAAGTTATCTTTCTGGAGTTCCTGATCTCAGTCCCTCCGATCTTCCTTCTCACCCTTCCCCTAATTTCAGGCACTCAGAAATCCGAGGGCTCTTCCTATCCCACGATTGCCGGTCATCAGGTCTTTTTTTGGGGGAAAGAACTCAGTGGGTTGCCAGCACAGAGGGCAACTCTTGGCGGGAGGTGGTGCCCCTGGTACCACATGCGCGTGCGCAAAGTGCGTGCATGCTCCCAGGACCGCACAATGACACCACTTTGAGTCGGCTGGAACAAGGGAGAAGTTTTTTAAAATTTAAATCGCCCTCGGTGAAAATGGTCACATGGCTGGTGGCCCCGCCCCCTGATCTCCAGACAGAGGGGAGTTTAGATTGCACTCCGCGTGGAGGACAATCTCAACTCCCCTCTGTCTGGAGATCAGGGGGCGGGGCCACCAGCCATGTGACCATTTTCAAGCGGTGCCGGAACTCCGTTCCCCCGTGTTCCGGCTGAAAAAAAGCCCTTCCAGTCATGAATCGACCTTTGGGTCCTCTTAGGTATGCTTGATCAAACCTCCTCCAGTTTTATTGCATTACCTCTGGAGACAAACTTTGAATTATTATGATGGACAAAAGGTGCCATCCTGCCCAAAGAATGGCTTTTACTCTATAAAAAGGGCGACTTTCTAGCAGCTGTGCACATGCCCTTGGATCTGACACACACCCTCAGAGGCAGGTCTGAGTCGCTCTCTCTTCCTTACTACGAAGCGCAGGCGGCCTCAACGCTGCTTTCCTATAGACATTCTCCTTCTTCCACAACTGGCAACTATCTCCCACTTCCGGGACTGCTTCCCCATTTTCCTCACTATTCTCCAGTTCTGTGCATGTGTGGCGTGAATTGTGTGAAGTTGCTCCTTATTACTAACAATAAAAAAAAAATCCTGTTGAACATCCACCTGTTCATTAAAGAGTTCTCTAGAGGAATGATCTCCGTACAGATAGGTGAAAGATTGTGTGCTAGTTACCCTCCGCTCGCTGTCTCTCCTTGTATTCTAATTCCCCAACTCACAAGGAGACCACCTATTAGGGCAGGGATGGACAAATTGCGGCCCATGGGCCACATGTGGCCTGCTACAGAGTTTTTTGTGGCCTGTCAAGACAGTCAGAAAAATTGTAGAAAAGTGTGATAGGGTACATTTGTCTCATTAAACTGATTCTAAAATTAAATGTGCTTGCAACTATAGATTATACGAAATTAGCACAATAAATAAATTGAATAAAACTACCACTATTTTATTTAATTTATATTTATTGATTTTTATGATACAATTTATACCTTTTCAGAAATGCAAAGTTAACTAATGAATGCAATCATTTTAAAAGGTGCGGCCCTCTGCTAACCTCTGCTCCCACAAAGTGGCCCCCGAGCCAAAACAATTGCCCACCCCTGTATTAGGGTAACAACCCTCCACATGTGCCCCTCCTCTCCTTTTGAGGATGGAGGGCTATTTTGCCCAACATCTGAGGAGCGCTTGGCCAGAGTCACTTCCGAATGAGTCAGGCCCATGGAACTACAACTGTCAAGGGACTTTACCTTCCCATTTGTCAGGGATCGTGGTTTCCTCCAGGCGTGCCACTTTAGAGAAGCCAGAGGATAAACACTGCGAGCCAAGCTACAAGTGACACCTGACACGGGTTGGACACTTGTCAGCTTCCCTCAAGTTTTGATGGGAAATGTAGGCGTCCTGGTTTTACAGCTTGGCTCTCCATTACAGCTGCAAGACCAGGATGCCTACATTTCCCATCAAAACTTGAGGGAAGCTGACAAGTGTCCAACCTGTGTCAGGCGTCACTTGTAGCTTGGCTCTCCCTCCCCCATGAAATCTGAGGGCCTTTCAAATATGCATGTTTAATAGTGGGGTATAAACACGCAAACTGAGCGCATTCAGGTCATTGGACACAAGTGCACACATTCGTTCTTTTCTCCCTTTGTCTCTTCCCTGCCTTGCACACACACATGTATATCCTTCTCCTTGCTTGGAGCATTGCAACGTTTCATAACTGTGCTGACAGTCAATGGCAGACGGGGCCTGCTGGAGGGATGAGGTGGGGGACCAGGTGCAGCAGTGGACGTGGAGTTTGCACAGTCAATGCATGTGCCTGCTTCATGTGCATCTGGATTGGGGCACATCTTTTGCTTTATACGGTGCATGTGTACCCCCCAGCATCGTTTTGCAAATAGGTCTGTTGCAAGGTTTGGTTCTTGGAAAGTTTGTACATTTGTCCAAAAGGAAAAAAAGAGCGAGTGCGGATCTACTGCAACAGAAATGTGTTTCTGGATTCATGAGATCTGGAAACTTGCTGCCTTGGATTATGAACAAGCCACATTTCCAACACTTGTGATGCAGTTTTGTGCAGGACTGTGGCCTTCTAGCAAAGGCTGCAGGACAAATTTTATGAATTCTCTTTGGATTCAGATTTTTTTTAAAAAAAATACAAGCGGAAGGGAAGCGCATCAGCTGAGATCTGTGTGTGTCCTGACAATAGATGTGTTGTTATAACAGTACACAACACTTGGAATCCAGGAACGGAAAAAAAAATATTCAGAGCACCGAGCCAGAAGTTCCATGACTTTACTTGTCTGGTACATGTCTGCACTTCCATAAATATTGTGGCAGATCAGGGCTATCTGGGATCCAGATTTTAAGACTTGGTCGTAACTGGTGCGGCTGAACACTGTATGGAATATCTCCTCCCTGTTCTTTTCTCTTGGAGACTCTTTTCCTCCCTGAGGAGAGTGTAAAGAACGGGCCGTTTCATTGGCGCTCGGTTTCCTGCCACATCTTACCCATGTTGCACATTAGCAAAGGGGATGTGGTCCAAAGATGGCGGGGAGGCAGCTCTCCGCTTGTCTGAAATGGTCTAGTTGTCTCCGAGGCTCAATGGGGCATCCATGACCTCGTACCTCGAAGCAAGCGTTGTACGTAGTTCGCTCATACAGAGTTCTGTTTCCCATGCTAAGAATTTGGTGCCTGTGCTACTGGAGTCAAGCGTGCGGGAATGTGTCACTTTCTCTATCCCTCATGTCTGCCGAGATAGGTTTGAAAAAATTATGGATGTATGCATTGCCTCTTCCCCCACAAATTTTTTAAAAAGTGTCAAAGCTGTTCATAGAGTTCAGGGTGAGAGGTGTTGGAGTAGCTGCAAATAGCATTTAAGTAGCCGCTGCAGCCGCTATTTCCCTGGTTTGACTTGAATTATAGTGAAAGCTCTTGTAAGTAGGGTTGCCAGCCTCCAGGTAGTGGCTGGAGATCTCCTGGAATTACAACTCATCTCCAGGTCACAGAAATTAGTTCCCCTGGAGAAAATGGCTACTTTGGTGAGTGGACTATGGAATTATGCCATGCCGAGGTCCTTTCCCTCCCCAAACCCCACTTTCTCCAGGTTTCTCCAGGTTTCACCCCCCCCCAGATCTCCAGGAATTTCCCAACTTGGAGTTGGCAACCCTACTTATAAGTGCAGAGTTATTCCAGTTTAAACCAATGGATTTCAGTGGGTGTAGGCTGGAGTAACTGCATAGGCTCGCACTTTTGTTAATACAGATTTTTTGTTGTTGTTGGAGTTTGCTCCAGCACAGAGAACTATTGGAGGGCAGCAATGTTTTCAAAACATTGCATCTCTTAACATGTTGGATCTGTCTGTCTTTGTTCGGAGTCATCCCAGGCTTTCGCTCCCGTCCTGCGGTCTGCCGGGATTAGGCTCCTCTGGAATAAGGCCCCAGGTTTAGCTGGCTAGATAGGAGAACGCAGACTGGAGCTTAGGGCTTGGAGCTGAACGCAGGGGGCTGGAGCTGCAACATTGGACGTGCACCTAAGGTGGAAATACCTGTTATGAAGTACCTAGGGATGCTCAAGTGAACCGCATTTTACGTGTCCCCCCTCCAACTTTCCATGCAGTTGCTCGCAGAGTCACTCTTCAATTCGCTTTCCGTGAGTGTATTGTAGGGATGCTAGACCCCTGGTGGGGGCGAGGGATCCCCCACCCCTGTTCCCCACCCCACCCCACTTACCTAACCAGCAGAGGGGGGGCGCGCACCTTCCATGCACGCTCCCCTGTGGCGCTGCGCGCTCCTGTGCGCAGCAGCTGCCAGGATCAGGCCTGTTTTGGGCTGTATCGGGGCCGCTGCAGAGCGCTGGAGCACTCTTGCGCCCTGCAGAACCTCAAAACAGACACCTCAAAACAGGTCCTGCCCTCTGCAGCATCTCAAACGGGCCCAATCCGCGGCAAAATGGACCCATTTTCAGGTGCTGTGGAGTGAGGAGCACTCCTGTCCTCCACAGCAACTCAAAACGGGCCCGATCCATGGCAAAACGGGCCCGTTTCAGGCACTGTGGAGCGCAGGAGCGCTCCTGCCCTCTGCAGCGCCTCAAAACGGGCCCGTTTCGGCATGGATTGGGCCCATTTTGAGCCCTTGCGGAGCCTGGGCGCACTGCCAGGGGCCGAGCAATGACATCACTCCCGAAGTGATGTCATTGTGCTTGTGGGGGCACGTGTGCGCGTGCACCCCTCTCTCCCCCAAGGTAAGTGCCAGGCCCCTATCCCCCGCCGTGAGCTTGAGGGGGCCTAGCAACCCTAGTATATTCACACGTTCGATATCACTTCCTCCTCAACTGCTAAAAGTATTCCAGTTCCCCCCACCTCCCACATCAATTTATTGAAATGCTGCTCTTGACACTTTTTTACACCTTAACGAAATGCAAATTGGCTAGTGAAAGGAGCCTAAAGGACTTGCCCTACAGCTCCCATGAAAGTGGCGTGCACATGTGCCGAGCAAGACACATTCGGTGCATGAATTGAGGAACACACCTAAAATCCTGCACTTGAGCTTCCCCGGTTAATTCACAGTGTGTATTTCTACTCCTAGTGGCCTGGTTGATCGGGCAATGCAGCCTGCAGGAAAGCAACTGATAGGAAAGGCTCTGCTTTAGAGAACTGCAGAAATCTTTGTCCACAGAGCAGAGACAATTTTCTCTAACCTGGGTCGAGGAACTACTAGTAATCCCTGGGGAGCCGCTTTGTGGATGTACGTGGGCAGAGGTGGTCCCACAGGTACAATTGCAACTTGAGGGTCCCCCATGTCAGGAAGGGCGTTAAAGGTTAATGCATCTTGGGTTTATTTATTTATAATGTTTCTGTGTCACCTTTTCACCCAGTACAGGATCCGCAAGCCTGCAAACAGAGCATTCAACCATTTCAGAACATTAAAAGCAGTGTTTAAAATACAAAGAGACAGAAATGAAATAGAATGTATTAAATAGAACATAAATGCAGTTATTATATAAATGCAGAGTTAGGAAGGGAATGCCAAACAGAACAAGCAAGTATTTACTTCCTGGTGGGAAACAAGCACAGAGGGAGGCAGCCAGATAAATCTCCCTAGGAAGGGCTTTCCAAAGTTCTGGCGCCATGATGGAGAAGCTCAAATAACAGGGGCACCTAGGGCATCCTATGACGACTGGAGTGGGCAGGTAGGTTAGGTCCTGGTTAGAAAATTCCTGGAGATTTTGGAGAGAGAGCAAGGTTTGGAGAGGGAAAAGGCCTCAGCAGGGTATAATGCCATAGAGTTCACCCTCCAAAGCAGCTATTTTCGCCAGGGGAACTCATCTCTGTCACCTGGAGATCAGTTGTAATTCCGGGAGATCTCCAGCCACCACCCGGAGGCGGGCAATCCTATAAGGGACCAGGCAGCCCTTAAGCATGGAAGCAAACTGACAGCCAGCATAATGATATTAAGCTCCGTGTGATGCGTTTCGAGTGCTTAAATCCTATCAACAGTCCAACTACTGAAGAGTTCTGCACCAATTGTAGCTTCCCTGTTGTCTTGAAGGGCAACCCCAAGGAAAGTATTTTACAGCAGTCCAGTCTCAAGGTACCTGTAGCATGAGGAAGGGCTGTTAGCTCTGCAGCATTCTGATAATTCGGCTACTACCCTTTCTGGATCTTTACATTAATTCCATTCCGTATTTCTCTACAGCAAGACTTAAATCCCCCTCTCCAGTTCTTCATCTTTTCCCACTGAGATATCAAGGGAAGGGGGGGGGGTTGATCCTTATTGCTGTGCTAGTCTTGCCTGGACTGTACCACTTCTGCCACAAATGGGGGAACTGCGTTTTTGGAATTCTCCTTTATGTTTAAAAAAATATTCACATCATAAGCATGTACACTGAGGGAGAGGTTTAGCTTGCACCCTTTCTACCAGATGTACTGATTTTCTACATGCATAGTGTTTTACGCTTTCCATTCTGGTTTTGGTTTGGAAAGTTTTTTCCTGTTAGATATTTGTTGCCGCTTCCAAAACTTGTAAAATGATTATTTTAGTTAGTATGGTGCTTTCCCGCTTGTGTTCTACTGTACACTTTATCTCTGTGTGTGTGTGCACATGCTCACATTTTGTTGCTGAGTTTATTTTGCTGTCATTGCTTTTTAATATGACCATTTAACAATTGTGCTGTTGTTTTTATTTGACGCAGTGTGTATAGTTTTATGCCATGAGATATTTATAATGCTGGATTGTTTCATTTTTTTTTCTTCTGGTTGTTTGGATCCCTGGATGTTTTATTGGAAAGGCAGGGTGGAAATATTTCCCATAAATAAATAACCACATCAAGAAAGAGCCCCGTGGCATCTAAAAGACTAACATGCTCTGGCGCATAAAGCTTCTGCCATAATAAAATGTGTTATTCTTTTTAGGTGCCACAGGTATCCGTTGTCATTTTGGCTGTAGCAAACTTACACAGTTACCTCTCTGGAATTTGTCCAAATAAAGTGCAGTCCTTTGCAGCATTCAGCTGGGGTGTGTTGCATGCATGGTGGAAATGAAGCTTTGAAATGATATTTATGCTTAAAGAGGGACAGGAGAGAACTGAAACATGGTTGCAGGGCATCACTTGCCCCGTAGCCTTCATGGAGGTCGGTGAGGTTAAAAGAGAACTGTGGGGCGAAGGGTACTATGAACAGGGGTGTTTCTGTGCATTGAACAAAATGGGAGATGAACTAGAAGCATCGTTGCAGCAGTGGTGCGGCAAAGAAAATAATCTGGCGCATCTGGTCCCACCACTCGTCAGAGTGGGAGGTAGGGTTGCCAACTCTGGGCTGGGAAATTCCTGGAGATTCAGGGGTGGGGCCTAGGGAGGTTGGAGCTCAGCAAAATGTGATGTCACAGAGCTCCCCTCCCCCAAAGCAGGCAGTGGGTTGGAGAAAGAGTTTGGAAGAGACGGTGGCAGACCCTTCTCTCCAGTGTGTGTGTGGGGGCAAGTGATGTCCTGAGACAAAAGATGCCAACCTCCTGGTGGGGCCCAGAGATCTCCCCAAATTGAAACTAATCTCTAGACGACAGAGATCAGTTGGCTGCTTTGGAGAGTGGACAGTATGGCCTTATATCCCTCTGAGATCCCTCCTTCCTCTCCCCAAACTCTACCTCCCAAATCTCTAGGCATTTCCCAACCCAGAGTTGGCAACTATGGGCGACATGAGGCTGTCCTGCCCCTGAAAGGTAAAACCATGCAACCAGCCGTATTGCTCCTGAGCCTGTGGGAGTGCTGCTCCAACATCCAGCCACCTTTCACAGGAGGGATGGACGATTGGAGGGCTAGGGTGCAGGTCCCAGGAACACCCCTTTGCACGCTAGGAAAACACAAGATCAAGAGGTGTGGCATTCATGCCAGGCATGAAATGGAGGCATGAAATGAAGGGGACCTGCTTCGGTCTGCCCCCGCAAGAAAGCAGACCGTTTGAAGGATAGCTCTGTCTGGTAGAAAGGCAGGGTTGGTTTAATTCTGCCCTTGTGAGGCGTGGTCTTATGGCACCTTTGCTGGAATACACACAGGAAGCAGCCTGAGGATTCCCAGTTGCCCACCAGTGGTGAGCAATTTCCCAAGGGTTTGCCCCATTGCCCACCGATTGCTGGCAATTGGCAGGAGGTAGCAAGCCCCCTGGAGATCGCCCGCCACCGGCAGGCAACTTGGGAAAGCACCCATTTGGGCACCATCCCAGAGCATGACGATGTCATTTCCTTAAGTGATATCGTCACCGCCGGATGTGGGCGTGTGCCCACGCTTCGCTGGGGCTAATTTTGGTCCCAAGTGGGCAAGAATTAGCCCCGCACGAAGCGCAGGACCACACCCTTGGCCAACATGATGATGTCACTTCCCAGAAGTGATGTCATCATGCAGCCACCAGGAAACCGCCATACATGAGGCACGAGATAAGTGCCAGGTTCCCCCCCCCCTGCTTGGAGGGTATAGGGACCTGGCAGCCCTACTTATACTCAATCAGACCATTGGTCCATCAGGGTCAGCGTTGACTGAGATTGGCCACCACTTTCCAGGGTCTCAGGCGGAGGTCTTTCACATCACCTACTGCCAGGTCTTTTAACTAGAAATGCCAGGGATTCTGTGCGCAAAGCAGATGCCCTGGGCCTCGATGGGAGACCCACAAATGCTTCTTTGCATTCCAAAATGGGATAGAAATGCTGTGAATTTCTTCACTCGCACCAAGGGGTTGGATTGGGGCAGTGCACAAGAATGGCACGGCACCTTCCAGTTCATTGTTGTGTCTTCTGTGCAGCCCCACTTGGGAACTGTGCATGCACAGGCCAGCCTGCACATGCGCAGTTCCCACGTGTGTCTACACGAAGAGCGCTCGACGAACAACAGTTACAGGTAAATGCAACCCTGTTTTTCAGAGGTGACCGGCTGCATGCTTGCCAAACAGGTTGGCCGCCACTGCTCTTATGGCTTCATCCCGGTAACTGCCCCTGCCGCCGCTGTGGTGTGACTGTTACTGGAGGGGGAATATGAATGCCATGCAGAGCAAAAGCTTTTGATCCTGAAATGCGGGTGCAGTTCCGGGAGCTGGCGCCCTTCTGTCCGCAACAATAGGGCCTTTTCAAAGAGGGCCGTGAAAGGGTGCCTCGTTGTGCTTGGTGGCGGGAGCCTGCTGGTACAATGCCCAAAGAATGATGAATTGTCTTCCTTTCTTTCTGTTCGGGTCAGAGGTGAAGCCACTACCAGCTTCCTTGTGAGGATCCTCTGTCTAGAAGGAAGGACTGCCGTGAAGAGCCACCCATTTTTCCTGTCTGTGAAAGGTATGGAAAGCTTTGGCTGACGATCGAAAGTTCCACATGTCTCTCGGCTTGCAAAAAAAGGGATTTTTCATTGATGTGATCCTTTGTGGTATAACTTTGTTTGTCAAACCCATTATTCCCCACTTCCTTTTTTATCTTCTTTAACAGTTAATCTAAATTTGTGCAGAATTGCAGTCGAGCCACCTAAGTTCTTCATCCTAGCATGGCATGCTCTTACTGCCAGCAGTCCTCAAGCAGGGGTTTCCCACATCCCTGGGACCAGAGGCAGTGTCGTGTAGTGGTTAGAGCGTTGGACTAGAAGGTGGGAGATCTGTGGTCAAATTTCTGCTCTGTCGTGGAGCTGTCTGTGAGATGTTGGGTCAGTTGTTCTGTCTCAGGGCCAAGCTACAAGTGACGAATGACACTTGAACGGCAAATGGATTGAGTGGAGTGCAAGTGGAGGGCAAGTGAACAGGGAGAAATACACTTGCTGTTCAAGTGTCATTTGTCATTTGTAGCTTGGCCCTCAATCTAACCTACCTCACAGGGCTATAGTGAGGATAAAATGAGGGAAGGAAGAATTATGGGTGCTGCCTAGAGCTCCCTGGAGGAAGAGAAAAGATGTACTAGATAAATAGATAACCGGGGAGACTGTGGAATCAACCTTGGGACTTTCCGCATGGCCAAGCTGTGCTCTATGCTCCAATTTGCAAGCAAATGGAATTTGTGTAACCAATGTACAGTTTTATTAATGCATTTGAACCCCGTTGGTCTTTGTCTATCTTGGCATGACCCTCTGCATGTTTTTTGCTCTTGGCGCTTTAAGCCAGGGCTTCCATGTGTCCCCTTACAAAGGCATGAATGCTGGCGACTTGGAAGCCGTGTTTATTCACAGTGGAGCTTTGCTCCGAATTTTAATGCATCCCTTGGGGATGTTTTGATGGGCTGTCAAGAATGTCTTGGGCCTGGCCTTTCTCTTGCGCTGTCTTTTTACAGCCGCTGCAACATACTGAGGTTGCTTCTTATCGTGAAGTGTTAAAATCCGACACCCGTTACATTTACTGCTGGACCAAATTTGGAGACTGTTTGAGCAAGAATAAGTATGCATTTTGCGTTACGTAATTTTTTCAGTCTTTGTGTGAAAACCACAAGTGGATGTGCACAAATCCATCCCACTTAGGGCCGCCCCTGGGAGCAGGAGAGACCTGGTCCCAGCTTGTAGGGGGCTGATGGCAGGCCGACAGTATGATTTCACTGCCAAGGAAGTTGGGAACTGACATCATGGCCCTCTAGGAATACTCATAAACCCTATAATAAAACCACAGAGTTTCCAGTGATTCCTAGAGAGGCATGATGTCACTTCCTGCTTTTCCTTGGAAGTGAATGTCAGAGAATCTCCCTACATGAGACATCTTACTCGAGAATGCTCAAGTATAGGGAGATACAATGCTAGCTGGGAAGCATCGTTTAAAAAGACAGAGCCAAAGGCTCTGCTAATTTTACCGCTCTACAGAGCCGGCAAAGATCACTCTACAGAGGGGTTGTTAATTTCCTCTTGGCCTCCACGAAGGTGCTGTCAATTTCACCTCCCCTTTGGGAGGTCTTCTCCACATGCCTGTGTAGCAGCAATAAGGTTGATGGGCATTTGGGAAAGAGCTTTCTTAGGATTGGCTCCAAACTTTGTAACTGAGTGCCCCAATCATTAAGGGCAACCTCCTCATTATTGGGCTTCTGGAGAATGGTGAAGAAGGTTCTTATTTAGTGGGTCTGGGGGAGGCACTTCCCCAAGTTTTGATTATTTTAGTGCTGGGCTCTGTCTTTTTTCCCACCCTTGCTGTTAATGTTTTAAAGGTTTTACTGGCAAACTCTTGGTTCTTCTTTGTTTAGACTGTTGTTTGATGCGGATTACATGGGCATCAAAGTTTTGTTATTTCAGGTAAGCTGTTAATGGTTGTGGTTTTGTTGTCTGTCTGTTTTTAATTTGGGTGATCTCTTGCTCGATCTGTTGTTGGAGATACGCATTGCTTTCTTCCACCACCCCCCCCTCAATGCAGACACACATCCAGGGAAAGAATCTTTGTTGGAGAATGAGGCAAACCCAAAGCTCTCTCCCTTTCTGCTCTGGGATCATTATCTCTGCGAAGGGCAGTCCAGGGTAACATTAACAGATGGCCGTTCAGGGAGCTGTTCCCAAACCAGGCAAAGAGCGGATGCCTGCATCCATATAAGCCCCTCTGTTTAGACTCGGCTTGGCCTGCTGTAGCTGAGCTCTTTTCCAGGCTGTAGAGATGGTCAGAAATGGAAATTAAAGAGCCAAAGAAATGCTATAAACAAAGAGAGCAAACATTTGATTGTTCCAACTTTTTTTAAAAAAGGAAAGGTTTTAACACACACACACACACCCTTCTCTGGTCTTCCCTAGGTTGTGGGCTGTTCACCAGTTTTTTAAGAACGCTTAACCCACCCTCTGTCTAAGGAGCTCAGGGGCACGTGCAAAGTTCTCCCTCCCTTTTATCCTCGCAACAATCCTGTGGGGCAGGTGAGGCTGAAATTGGCCCAAGCTCACCTGGTGAGTTTCATGGCAAGGGGGACTCTGAAGTTCCTCTCCGATCTTTCCCAGGAGCCAAGGCAGATGGGACAAAGTTCCCGCTAGATTGTAAAAGATAAACTGTGTCTTTATTTGGACTTGTAGGATTTTAGTCCTTAGAGACCAACAAGATTTTCAGGTGCCACTGGACCCAAATCCTGCTGTTCTACTGCAGACCAACACGGCTACCCACCTAAACTTTGTTTGAACTGAGGCTGCAGAGGAAGAGGAGAACAGATTTAACACATGAACCTCCACTCAGGTTCACTAAGTATAACTAAGGTGCCTGCCTTGTTGGTAACACTTTAAAGGGAAGTGCCCTCTCTGCCCATTGGCCAGGAGACGGGTGCTTGCCCAGCCCCTGTGGGAGGATCAGGCAACTCCAAGCCTGCCAAGACATGCGGTGGGTGCGCTGAAGACATTAATTCCTGGAAACCCCCAACCCCCCTCCAAATGTGGCCCTTTTTGCCTACAGACAGGGCAGGGCAAAGCAGGGCTGGTGCTGTAAAAACAACATTCGATTTATTTGCCACTCTTCAGGACAATGTAATGCCCACTCAGAGTGGTTTACAAAGGGTGTTGTTATTATCCTCACAACAATCACC
Organism: Eublepharis macularius; assembly: GCF_028583425.1. Classification (NCBI taxonomy): domain Eukaryota; kingdom Metazoa; phylum Chordata; class Lepidosauria; order Squamata; family Eublepharidae; genus Eublepharis; species Eublepharis macularius. The sequence goes on along the minus strand of NC_072800.1, from coordinate 90,870,985 downwards.
CTGTGAGGTGGGTGGGGCTGAGAGAGCTCTGAGAGAGCTGTGACTGAGCCAAGGTCACCCAGCTGGCTTCAAGCGGAGGAGTGGGGAATCAAACCTGGCTCTCCAGATTAGAGTCCTGCCGCTCTTAAGTGACTGACCCAAGGTCACCCAGCTGGCTTCAAGTGGAGGAGTGGGGAATCAAACCTGGCTCTCCAGATTAGAGTCCTGTCTTAACCACTACACCAAACTAGCTTTGCACCAAACTGGCTGCTGGCTGATGTGGTTCAGAATGACTGTCCCAGATCCCTGGGGAATAGAGGTGTTCGGGCTGCTGTCTGAGTGGTGCGCCATGCTAGTCCCACCTTTCACCAGGCATAGGAGTGGGTCAGGGGAAACCAGAAAGTGAAATATTGGAGTTTGGGCCACATTGGCCAGGCAGCTGCCTTCTAACAAATTAACAACGGCTGGTCCCAACAGCCTAAAGGAGGCGGCCCCTAACCTCTCTCCTGCACAATGCTTTAGGGTGTCGGAAGTTTGTCTGAGCTCTGCTGCAGTTCCATCAACACAATCTTGCTGAATCCAATCTTGCTGTATGATTCTCTCTACATGAGACATCTGATTCGTGAAGAAACATGTGTCGGGAGATGCAATGTTAGCTGGGAAGGGTAGTTTAAAAAGATAGAGCCAGCGGCAGAGCAAAGGATTTCCTCTACACTGGAGCTGTGAGAAGGGGTTGTGAAATGCCAGAAGGGAAACTTCATCCCATTATGACCTCTCCAGATCCAAGCCCAGCTTTGGAAGGCAGCCCAGCCCATTTCCATTCCTCGCTGCCCTCTGTGTCAGGTCTGTTGCCCACAGGCCCTCCATACTGTTAGACATTTTTGGATAGGATGTTGCAATAGCCTCGTGCACCTGTTCCCCTGTTGCTTTTCAGATTCCAGTACGGCGGGGACCTTATCTCGGATGGCTCACCGCAGCGGCCTTGGGGCAACACCAACCTGATACTCCCATCCTGCTACTGATTATGTTTCTGCTGGATGGGCTAAGAGGGTGGGGGACATGTAGAGGGGTAGTTATAGTGTATCCTGTACTCAATGCGTCATTTTTAACAAGGAACCTGTGTACAGCCAGACGCCTTTAATTGCTTCTGTGTATCCTATGGACATATGTATGGCGAAGCCAGGATATCTCAATAAAACCCATTTACTCAAGAGCCTGGATTTCTTGCTGCAAGTGTTGGGAGTCAGCTTCAACGTATTCTGTCTTCCATAGACTGACACTCTGATTGCCATTCTGCACAGTTTTAGACTGGAGAGGTAAAATTGACAGAGCCTTCTGGGAGGCGAAGATGAAATTAACAAACCCTCTGAGGAGTGATCTTTGCTGGCTCTGTCTTTTTAAACTACATTTCCCGGCTAACATTAAGCCTCTCTACACTTGATGAACATGCACCAAGGCATCTTGGCATCCCATATGCCACACACTCCTTCTTGGAAGCAGGGGCAAAATTTGTGTCCGTTAGAGTCCCCTTCTCTTTCTCCCTTCAAAATGCTAACAGAAGTGTAGGGATCCTAGTTTCATTTAGTGAAAACAAGATGGCTAAACTTACGTCTTTGATTAGGGAAAAAAATCAATGGATAAATATATTGTTACCTGGAAGCCCCTTATAGACTTTTTGCGAGAGAGAGAAATAAACTCATGGTTTGTGCATTTGAAGATTAGGGCCCTTTTCACACTGCTTACCTGCTCCCGGGATGTTGCGAAATATCGCACCAAAAACGCGGAACATAGCGTCTTCTCGTGAGAGTTTTGCATGACATCGCGCAAAACTCTTGCAAGAAGACGCTATCTTCCGCATTTTTGGCACGATATTTCGCAACGTCCCGGGAGCAGGTAAGCAGTGTGAAAAGGGCCTAGGAGATGCAGAAAAATGTTCTAGAGGGGAAGGAGATGTAGTCATTTAGGATTAATTTGAAGTTACAGTATAATATTGACGGTAAGGGTAAATTTGAAGTTAGGATATAATATGTAATATTTATATATCTTTTCACAGAGACAATTGGTAATGATTCCTAATTTCTTCTGTTTTTTTTTCTTTCTCTCTTTTGCTGTCTTTTCATTAATTTGAAAAATCCTCTTTAATAAAAAATGATATGGCAAAAAATTGACAAAAAGACAAACAATCTTTTAAATAAAAAATATGACAAAAAACCACAAGTGGGGTCTGAAGGGTTAAACCCTCTTTTCCATACCCCACCTGGTCCCGGTCTGAATTGTGGCGATCCACACCCCCACAGTTTACCGGCGACAGACTGTTGGAGAGATGAGTTCGGTGCTGAAGCTCTTCCTCCTGGTCGATTGTGTTTTGACAGTTTGCGTTGGACGTTCTCATGACCTTCTCCCTTCTTAGCTGTAACTTTCCTATCATTCATCGTCTCCCAAATGTTAAGTGCATTCTTTGCATTAAAAACATATCAGTTCACCAGGAAGTTGGTTCATTCCTCTGCAAAAGCTAAAAATTTCCTGCTCCCAAGAGAAACAGCTACTGTTTGTCATGCTGCGACTGTCAAAATGCCCCCGCAGGAAGTAGCTCGGCTTGATTTAGGAAATATAAACACTTGGGCTTGGAAGGGCCTCCATGAAGGAGCTAGAAAAGCTCCTTGAGGATAGAGATGTTTTGCTGGGAACCAAGATTAAATTAATTCATAGGTTGCTTCCATACACGTTGGATAAGGCACTTCCAACGTGCTTTAGCAATTGTTTGCAACTGGATTATCTTGTTACACACATTGACAGTTCCTTAGCCAATGTGTGTGAATAGATGCAGAGGAGTTAGCCGTGTTAGTCTGTAGTAGCAAAATCAAAAAGAGTCCAGTAGCACCTTTAAGACTAACCAACTTTATTGTAGCGTAAGCTTTCGAGAATCAAAGTTCTCTTCGTCAGATGCATCTGACGAAAAGAACTGTGATTCTCGAAAGCTTATGCATCTGACGAAGAGAACTTTGATTCCCGAAATGCATCTGACGAAGAGAACTTTGATTCTCGAAAGCTTATGCTACAATAAAGTTGGTTAGTCTTAAAGGTGCTACTGGACTTTTTTTGAATGTGTGTGAAAACAGCCATATTATGGTATTCCCCATTACTATGGATGTGAAAGTTGGACAGTGAAAAAAGCTGACGAGAGGAAATTGGTTCATTTGAAATGTGGAATGGGAGACAAAGACAAATAAGGGGATTCTAAATGATCCAATCAAGCCTGAATTCTCCCTAGAAGCTAAAATGAAGAAACTATGGTGCTGTGGTCGCAACATCAAAAGACAAGATTCACTGGAAAAGAAAATAATGCTAGGAAAAGTGGAAGACCTAAAGCGAGATGGCTTGACTCAATAAAAGAAGCCACCTCCTCCAGTTTGTAGGATCTGAGCAACTCTGTTAATGATAGGACGTTTTGGAGGTCTTTCATTCATAAGGTCGCCATAGGTTGGAGGCAACTTGATAGCACATAGCACATACACACAAATGGGTGAGGAGTTGGTCTGCAGGGGCCCATAGTTTGAAAACCATTAGTGTAATGGAGAGAATGCTGGACATAGCCCATGAAGTTCTGGGTTCAAATCCCTGGTCGTGGAGTTCCCTGACTGCCCTTGGCCACTGCTGTCTCTCAGCTTAACCTAAAGTAAAATGGAGGATGAAGGGACCATGCACATCCCCTAGTTTCTCAAAATCAGTGTGATGTAGAGCCAAGCTACAAGAGACGAAGACTTTGTCAATTTCCCCTCTCTACAGAGCCAGAGAGATCCTGGCTCAGAGGGTTTGTTAATTTCCTTTTTGCCTCTCAAAGGCTCTGTCAGTTTCACCTCCCCTTCTAGGAGGCAAAGAGGAAATTAACAAACCCTCTGAGCCAGGATCTCTCTGGCTCTGTAGAGAGGGGAAATTGACAAAGCCTTCCGATCTCTTTTAAAACTCAGCTTCCCCGGCTAATATTTTGACTCCCTTCACGTGCTCCTCCTTGTGTAATTCGTCTCTTGTAGCTTAGTGGTTAAGGTGTTGAATTAAGCCTGGAGAGAGCTGGGTTCCAATCCCCACTCTGTCACAAAGATCACTGGGTGGACTTGAGGCAGTATCTCAGGCTCTCCTACCTTGCAAGGGTTGGTAAAAAGAAGTGAGGAGAGCTATGTATGCTCTTCTGAGCTCCTTGGAGGATGGACAGATTGAAAAAAAGAATGACATTAACTGAATGTGTGAACTTGCAGTAAATGTTTTATTTATTCATTTATTCATCTTCTATTCCGCTCAGGGCGGATCACACCATTTAAAACACAATACATTATTGAATACGGTTGCATAAAAACACATAAAGACATTATAAAATAATACAGTTTAATATAAAAATTTCAATAGATAGCTTCCCCCGGTGGCGGCAGTCACTGCTTGGTTACTTTTAAAAACATGCGCACAGGGTGGTGGACAGATCTGATAAGGAGGTTTGACTCCTTCACCTCCTTCTCTTGATTCTGGTTTTCTACCAAACACTTAAGACTTTGCATGAGATTGCACACATGGACACATTGAGGTTGTTCAGAGAAATTCTCTTCATTCCTCTTTACCCAGTTTCTCCCTAAAAATCCAGCAAACAGTCGCTCCATTTTTTAGTTTTGAATCAATTCTGTTTTGATCTCAGAGAAATTCAAAGAGAGGAGGGGCAGGAAGGGAGGTTTCTGCAAAATTGCACAATTGCTCTCTGTAGATGCTCAGAGGCTGGCCACATCTTCCCAAACCTTCCTATCCTATTAGAACACCATTAGATAAAATGACAGCAAGGGCTGAAGTTACAAATGGATGCATCAATTTCTTTTCCGAAGGAAAATCAAAAAGAAGCGAGAGAGAAAGCCCTCTTTAGAAGAGCGAAAAACAGAATTAAGGGGAACCAACGGCTATATATGAAAAAGCGAATTTCAGAAAAAGAAATTCCCTTCCCCATAACAGCGCTAGCGCTAGCGCTCGCACACAAACACACACACACAGGGGAGTGAAAGAAAACCTGCAACTCGTCTATGTCAAGCAAGTTTGTGAGTCAATCTCCCTAGCCTTGCCTCCTCTTAGAGATCCAAGCATCGCCCATCTCTCTAGTTCACAGGATGTTTTCTCCAGCCAAACTCTCAGAGTTAAGTCTCCAGACCCCTAAGGCAGGAAGGAAGATTGGTTCGAAGGGGACGGGAGGGGAGAAAAGGCTTTTTTCAAAGGTCCGGGCTGGCTGTTCTCTATCCAAGCTTTCTGGAAAGCAGAGACCCTCACTGCCAAAAGGAAACGGAGATCTAATACGCAAGCTGTGGCTGCTGTCAGTCTGGAGGTACTTCGTGAGGACAATGGGACGGTTGTGCAGAGAGGGAACAGGCCAAGGATTCTCTGTATGTCCATTACTTTTACATTTAAGGACTGTTTTAGTTTTGCTCTCTTCTTCTATAATTGCTTAGGACCCTGAATGTTCTGTTAGAGTTGATGGTTCCTTTTTTTCTTTTACAACTTCCATGAGACCGAAAAAAGGGTGGGTGAGGAGACTGTTTGTGAGATGCATGATTCTAAACAGACGTGGTTGTGCTCAACGTTGCTTCATGTGGATTAATTCCCCCCACCCCTGCCAACACACTGTAACTTCCCTTTGCACCGTGCAGTCAGGACACGCATTTGAGATCGCTGAATACAAAGTCCTTAACACCCTCAATGCTCTCTCTTCTCGCCGTCTGAGTGGTAAAGGACCGCCTGTCTCTACCATCACAATACGCGCCTGTGGACAAAGTAGGAGAGTCCAGTCTATGTTAGTAACTGAAAAACCAACCAGCAGTATAAGGTTGTGTCGGCTTCAGTGATCAGACATAGGGCAAAAAGCAAGATCTTGTGTTTATCCCATTTTAGGGCAACACACAGGTGGAGCTTTCACACCATTGCATGTATCGTGTGTTTTACGTAGTTGACTGGTGGTTTTCTCTTTGTTGGTGAGCGTGACTCAAGATTTCTAGAAATGGCAGTCCTCCCGGATTTCGTGTGTGATCTTTTAAGACAGAAACATATTTGTTTGTTTTGTTGGTGGCAGCAAAGCAGACCTGTGGGCAAGTGAGAGCCAGTTTGGTGTAGTGGTTAAGAGCGTGGGACTCTACCCTGGAGAGCTGGGTTTGATTCTCCACTCCTCCACTTGAAGCCAGCTGGGTGGCCTTGGGTCAGTCACTTAAGAGCGGCAGGACTCTAATCTGGAGAGCCAGGTTTGATTCCCCACTCCTTTGCTTGAAGCCAGCTGGGTGACCTTGGGACAGTCACAGCTCTCTCAGAGCTCTCTCAACCCCACCCACCTCACAGGGTGTTTTGTTGTGGGGATAATTATGACATACTTGGTAAACCACTCTGAGTGGGCATTAAGTTGTCCTGAAGGGTGGTATATAAATCGAATGTTGCTGTTGCAAGATCAGAAGTCTTTGTGGAGGAGTCATTTTGCTCATACCCTCCCAGTACCTGTAGAAAAGAGCAAGAGTCCAGTTAGACTAACAACATTTGTGGTAGGGCATGAGTTTTCGTGAGCCACAGCTCACTTCTTCAGATACTGCGACTCACGAAAGCTCATACCCTACCACAAATATTGTTAGCCTTATAGGTGCTACTGGGCTCTTGCTCTTTTCTGCTGCTACAGACAGACTAATAGGGCTACTTATCTTGATCTACCTCCAGTACCTAATGCACTTGTGGAGTACTGTGCAATAGAGGTAGGAATAGGGCTGGAAATTTCTGTGGACTGGCAAATAGGTGTTGGGAAGGGTACTTCTCTGCTTTGGAGAGCTGCTGCCATATCGGGCTCGATGGACCAATGTCTTGATTTAGGATATGTTCCTTAGATATCGAGGAAGATGAAAACCTCGGTTCAAGGGGAGTGCTCATTTGTGGCCTTTAAGATCATTTATACTAGTTCATATCAAGCCTGAATTCTCCTTAGAAACTAAAATGACAAAACTGAGGCTATTGTACTTTGGTCACATCTTGAGAAGACAAGATTCTCTGGAAAAGTCAGTAATGCTCAGAAAAGTGGAAGGCAGTAGGAAAAGAGGAAGTCCTAAAATGAGATGGCTTGACTCAGTAAAAGAAGCCACGTCCTCCAGTTTGCAGGATCTAAGGAAGTCTGTTAATGAGAGGACGTTTTGGAGATTTTTCATTCGTAGGGTCGCCATAGGTCGGAGGCAACTTGATGTCATGTAACACACAATAACACAAAATCATTTAAGAAATATTGGTTCTAGCGTCATTGAAAGAAAAACAGATTTCTTTAAAAAAAAGTAAACATGGAACGATGAGGCATTGCTGCAAGGGCTTTTATTTATTTAGCACATTTTTATGCCACAAATATGTGCTGGTTTGGCTTCTGTATTTAAAGGGCGGGTGTATAAGCAGTCTTCATTTTATCTACTCAAAACTCTTGCAAGCACAAGGGCAGGCGAGAAGTGTTAGGGCATTGGTGCAAGCATTTCCCCAATGGTGCCAGCTGTGGTCACTCCCAAATAAGAACACTGCATGGTGCTTTTCTTTCCAAAGTGCTTTGCATACACCAGCTGTACGAGTAACAACAGACCCCCACAACTGGTTTTGGGAAAAAGCCTTGGAAGTAGGGGGTGTGTACCTGAAAAAAAATGGGTGGGAAAATGCTTCGTAACAACCCAAAACCTGAAGCAGCAAGCCACTTTGGATTCGGGTATTTAAATCGCTTCGGTATGCTCCGTAAAGATTTGGAGCATACCAAAGAGTGAAAGGAAGGTTTGTCCCAGCCCCCCAACCCCCACTTACCCCTCCATCCCCCCACCTTCCACCCCACTTACCTGACCAGGGAGGCAGCCAGGAAGACCAGCTGGGAGGTGGGGAAGGCCTGGAGGCGCAGCCTCTGCCGCTGCAGCGGCCAGCGTGAAGGCCCAGGTAAGTGGGGTGGTGGCCTGCTGGCCAGCGGGGAGATAGAAGAGCCCCTTAAACTTCAGCTGGCCCATTAGGGAGGATTCCCCATGGGTCAGCTGAAGCCTGGGAAGGGCCCCGAAGTGACCCGAATCACTTCGGGAAGCTTTGATTCAGGATTTCTGAATTGGGGCCAGCATGCTTCAGAAATCTCGAATCTTTACAGATCGGGTTCGATTTGGGCATTTTTTCCGAATCGGAAACCCGAAGGGCACACTTCTGCTTGGAAGTCCTCAGTCTTGCCTGCTCCCCCGCATCTTCCTTCCCTTGTATTCAGGTCCAAAACGGAAGACTTCCACTGTCTCAGCCTTCCTTCGTTTGTTTTGTACAGTTAATGCTTGCTGTTTGAGGACAGACACCCTTAGATCAGCAGTGGACATAAGCTGGTATGGCTGGTGTGTTTAGGCCTAGTGATTTCCTTTTGGAATTACAATGCCTACCTGTATAGTACGGAAACTGATTGAGAAAGCCGGAATGATAACAAGGGACAACTTGCTACAAGATAGACCCAAATGAAACACCATCAGAAGAACAGCAGTGGTCACATACAGCTATCAGCTCAAACCAGTTCAGCACATCATTAATAACCTGCAACCTCTAGTGGACAATGTTACCCCTTTCTCATAGGCACTGGGAGGCAAACTTTATGTATGTATGTATGTATGTATGTATGTATGTATGTATGTATGTATGTATGTATGTATGTATGTATGTATGTATGTATGTATGTATGTATGTATGTATGTACGTACGTATGTATGTATGTATGTATGTATGTATGTATGTATGTCATTTATAGTCAGCATTTCTCACTGAGACTCAAGACAGATTACACAGTATGAGATTGGTACAATCAGTATCAAGAATACTTCAATACAGTATCAAGGACATTTCCATAAACAATGCCATAGGGTAAATAGATACAAGCAGGGCTTTTTTCTGGGAAAAGAGGTGGTGGAACTCAGTGGGTTGCCAGCACAGGGGGCAACTCTTGGCAGGAGGTGGTGCCCCTGGTACCACATGTGCTTGCGTGCAAAGTGCGTGCATGCTCCCAGGACCAATGACGTCACTTTGGGTCAGCTGGAACAAGGGGGGGAGTTTTTAAAAGTTTAAATCACTCTTGGCGAAAATGGTCACATGGCTGGTGGCCCTGCCCCCTGATCTCCAGACAGAGGGGAGTTTAGATTTCCCTCCATGCTGCTAGAACGGTGCAGAGGGCAATCTAAACTCCCCTCTGTCTGGAGACGGTAAAGAAAGTCGACAGGAAGAAAATTGATTCATTTGAAATGTGGTGCTGGAGGAGAGTTTTGCGGATACCACGGACAGCCAAAAAGACAAATAAGTGGGCACTAGATCAAATCAAGCCTGAATTCTCCTTAGAAACTAAAATGACAAGACTAAGGCTATTGTACTTTGGTCACATCACGAGAAGACAAGATTCTCTGGAAAAGTCAACAAAGCTAGGAAAAGTGGAAGGCAGTAGGAAAAGAGGAAGACCTAAAACGAGATGGCTGGACTCAATAAAGGAAGCCACGTCCTCCAGTTTGCAGGATCTGAGCAAGTCTGTTAATGACAGGACACACAACTTAGCAATGCAGAAAAACATAGCAGTGATGAGTTGCGGTTGTCTCCCAAAAAAACTCATTGCAAAGCCGCTAGGGGGAGCACAGGCCTTTGCTATAGGAGTCCACCTTCCTTGCTCAGAAGTGAGGAAAACTTTGGAAGTAGATCAAATTGAACCGGGCTGAAGTGAGTCATTAGCTCTGTGGTGACAGCAGCAGCCGGGCGAAAGGAAAAGACCTGCAGCTGTGCGACACGGGTGCGATTTTGTGCAGACCAGACTAGCCGTTGACTTGGCTTGCTCTTAAGAGAAGACCTCTGCTGTAGCTAGGAGCAGCTTTGGAGGGGCAGAAAAAGGATTTTAATTCCAGAACAACAGAGTAGAGCCTGCAATCCCAAGAAAACTTTCCTGGGAGTAAGCCCCATTGAATAAGATGAGACTTGTTTCTGAGTAGATCTGCTTCGGATTGCTGCCTAAATCTCCTCTATCAGTGACCCAGTCCAGTTCAATTCTCCACCCTGCTGTGAAACCTTGAAAAAGTTTACATGTCTGATTGTGTGTAAGATGTAGTTTGGCCCTTATAGTCTCCCCTAGTCACACTGCTAGAGTTGCCAGCTCCAAGATGGAAAATACCTGCAGATTTTGGGAGTGGAGCCTTGGGATGGTGAGATTTAAGGGGGGGACCTCAGTGTGGTATAATACCATAGATCTACCCTCCAAAGCTGCCATTTTCTCCTGGGGATCTGATCTCTGTCTCCTGGAGATCAGTTGTCATTCCAGGAAATCTCCAACTACCACCTGGAGGTTGCCCCCCCCTATCTCACACTCAAGTAGCTATTCACATACTTTTCCTGTGTGTTAAACACATACGCTAAACGTGCATCATCACTTAGATCGAGCGGCCTGTTTACTTCTCCGCTGAGCAGCATGCAAATTGTGCTGACTCTAGGACTTGTGGGCTGAATGTTTTCTTTAAAAAAAATATAAGCAGTTGGAATGTTCATAAACATTCCATGACACCTCATCAGATATGCCAATGACCAGAGAGGTCTCACTTCAAGTAACCAAAGCTAGAGTTTTGCGGACAGCCAAAAGCTCGGGAGGTTTCAAAACTGCACCCAGCACTGACCTCAGTTTATTTGATTGCAAGGTTAGCTGGCAATAGTGCTTGTTATGACCTGTACTTCCTTTAGGGTGGATTTTGCTTTAATCTTTCCCTTCACACCCTCTGGGTAGTTAGCTGCCACCAGGAATATTAAATTCCAATAGATTTTATTTAAGTTTTCCCTTTGGTAACGTGTTTATGCGTCAGGCTCCTTCGTGGTTCTATGTGGCCCAGAGGATAGGAATGGGAGATAACAATGACTGCTACTCTGGGGTATAACAAAACTAAATAAAAGTTTATTTTTTAAAGAAGCGTATTGGTTACATAAAAGTCGTTCTTAGTTCTTCTAGTTGCTTCATCCAGACTCATTCACACAGATCTCTTGTAAGGCTTCACACACAGTTAACCTGTTTTCTTTTCACTCTCAATCCTTTCTCTCTCAGGCGCACCCACAGTTTGCCTGCTTCAAACAGAGTGAATATATAGTCTCCCAGACACACTCAGTTCAGGCTTCCCCTCAGGTTGCCTTTCCCTCCCAAATACATGGACACCCTCAGGCTGCACACGGCTCGCCTCTCCTGCCCTAACTGAACCTTTTTCTCTCCCTCAGTAACTGAAAACTGCCTTCACTCCGCCCACTCTCTGTCATCAACCAATCATATAATAACAACAACAGTAACAATTAGGGTTTCCAGCCTCCAGGGGTGGCAGCTGGAGATCTCCCGGAATTACAATTGATCTCCAGCCAACAGAGATCAGGTCCCCTGCAGAAATTGGTTGTTGGAGAGTGAACTCTGTGGCATTATAAGCAGCTGAGACCCCTCCCTTTCCCAAACCCCACCCTCTCTAGGCTCCACCCCCTCAAATCTCCAGGAATTTCCCAACCTGGAGATGGCACCCCTAGTAACAATAGCAGTGTGCTTATATACCGCCCTTCTGGACAGATTAGTGCCACACTCAGATTGGTGAACAAAGTCAGTGTCATTATTATCCCCACATTATTACCCTCCATGCTTAGTTCTTGTGGCCCCTTCTGACACGCCCAGGGTAATGCCGATCGCCACTTCGGGGTGTGGAAGCAATTCCCCCCAGGTCATTTTGGCTAGGGATCCTGACAGTGTTTTGCCATCTTCTGGGCACGGGCCCCCAAACTGTTTATACAACTTTTAAATCGATATTTATATATTTAAAGTGCAGATGTATGAAAGTATTGGGCGGATGAGGCTTTCAGATATTATTAATACTGGAGTTCAATTGGAATACCGTGCCTTTTCTTTGAAGTCAGTATCTGTTAAAATATGAAAGAGGATTGGTGAAATACAAAGATTGAAACGACTTCAGATACTTTTGCCTTGATGTCAGCTCCTTTTGTTTCAACCTGTAGAGAATGGACTTCCCTACTGGACTGTCATTAACAATGAGCGCTTTGGATATTTACCAGTTAGTCTGGAGAAATGTATGCATTTGTATTGCCGGAATTAGCCTATGTAGTTGAAATTTTGTATTTATTATACTCATTGTGAATCGGATATATATGGTTTACACTTTCGCACTGCTGCCCTTTAACTATATACGTATTGATTTAAAAGTTGTATAAACAGTTATTTTCATGGGGGTTTGTGGTCATAGCAGAACTGCTGTTCATACCGTGGGGTAGCCTCTTGTTTGTTTGTTCGTGGTCTTCTGGGCACAGAGCAGGGGTCACTGGGGGTGTAGGAGGGAGGTAGTTGTGAATTTCCTACATTGTGCAGGGGGTGGACTAGATGACCCTGGAGGTCCCTTCCAACCCTATGATTCTATGATTCTAATATAGCTGGGGCTGAAAGGAGTGGCTTACCCAAAGCCACCTGCAGAGTTCATGGCAGTAGTAAGAGTTGAACTAGCAAAGTGCTGATTCGTAACCCAGCCACTTAACCCCTGTGCTTCAGCAAACTGGCTTACCTTGTTCTCTTCTCCATTTTCCTCATTACAACAACCCTGTGAGGTAGGTTAGGATGAGAGTATGTGACTTGTCCAAGGTCACCCAGCAATATTCCATGGCAGAGTGGGGATTCAAACTTGGTGCTCCCAGACCGTAGCCCAGCACTCTAACCACTACACCATGCTGGGTCTCCCTGGTTAGATGTTGACCTGTGACTTGGGGAGGCCCGGGTTCCAATCCCCGTTCTACCATGGAGCCCACTAAGAGGCCATGGATATCCTTTCTCAGCTTGACTTACTGGGAAGGGTCAAAGCCTAGAGGAGGGCAGAAGATCAACTGGTGGAGAGAAAAGACCCGCTGAACCATTAGAAGCTCTCCCTCCCTTTGTTGTTGGTTGCTGTATTTTTTTCCCTTCTGTATTTTTAGCCATTTTGGGGTCCCCATTGGGAAGAGAAGCAGAATATAAATGTACTAAATATCACCTTTAAGACTAACTTTATTGTAGCATAAACTTTCGAGAGCCACGCTCTCTTCGTCAGATGCATGGAGGGTATGAAGAAATTAGCCAGATTTCTTTATACCCTCAGTTTCTTCATACCTTCCATGGTCTATTTTTTCATACCCTCCATGCATCTGACGAAGAGAGCTGTGGCTGTCGAAAGCTTATGCTGCAATAAAGTTGGTTAGTCTCACAGGTGCTACGGGACTCTTTACTATTTTGCACAGGGCTTTTTTTCAGCAGGAACGCGGGGGAATGGAGTTCCAGAACCTCTTGAAAATGGTCAGATGGCTGGTGGCCCCGCCCCCTGATCTCCAGACAGAGGGGAGCTTAGATTGACCTCCGCGCCGCTCAGCAATCTCAACTCCCCTCTGTCTGGAGATCAGGGGGCGGGGCCACCAGCCATGTGACCATTTCCTCCGAGGGCAACCCACTGAGTTCCACCACCTCTTTTCCCAGAAAAATAGTCCTGATTTTGCTACTACAGACTAACACGGCCAACTCCTCTGGATCTATGTACTAAATATGTAAGTGTGCGGTACATCTAATCAATCAATCAATCAATCAATCAATCAATCAATCAATCAATGAATTACCTTTATTGGCATTAGATGTGCGGTACATCTGATGGGCTTACCAGGCTGCCCTATGATGGGGTGGAGATGTGGCTTAATGTACGAGCATCTGTTTATTACTGTGTACTGTTATCTTTTAACTTATTGTATTATCCATATAATGTTGTGACCCGCCCTGAGCCCGCTTGTGGGGAGGGACGGGCAAAAAAATCTAATAAATTGATTAAATTGCAGAAAGTCCCGACTTCAATTTCCAGCTCTCAGTGAAAAAGATCTGATTATAGGTGATATGAAATTCTGGAGAGCCGCTGCCGGTCCGAACTTAATAGACTGGAGATCTGACTGAGCGGACAGCGGCCTTGTGTGCTCCTGTTTGTGCAGGCCCTGAGGCCGTTCTGATTCTTGTCCAAAGTGGAATTTCAGCAGAGCTCTTTTTGGTGTGCTTTGTTGGCCGTCTCCTTTCCACTGTCGGACAATGGAATTGCTTGTTCTCCTGCCCAGTTATTTCCGCTGCGCTTTGCAGGAAGACATGGTGAACCGCGTCCATTTCAAAGGGTACAAATGTCACTTCCTTTGTGGCATCACCGCACAGGTCGGAAGGGCCTGCAAGGGCATGGATAGTTCTCTGTGTCCTTCGTGCCTTTATTGGCTGTACTTGTGTTGGCCGGAGGTAGACAATGTTGACGCTCTTCGTACATGTCTGAGGGCATCTTGTAAGCTTCCTGCAAGGCAGGTGAAATGAACCAGGAGGGGACGGAAACATGCAGGCTGGGTTTCTAAACTTGCAGGGATCAGGTGGGGAAAGGCAACTTGGTCTGTCCTCAAGCAACTAGATGCTCAGATGGATGATCCAGGGCCAAGCCAGTGGATTTATAGGACCGGGCGGAACCTTATCGGACCACTGGGTCACCTGACCTTTGTTGAGTCGGTAACTGTAGTGCCACCCTCTGGTCATTTGTGGAAGTGTCGCCAAAGTAGCGCAGAGAAAGGGACCCCTGCCCAGTCCGTCGTTTAAGAACCAAATTAAAACTGTCTATCTGTTTTCAGGCTTTTCAGTCTCAAGAGGGTTAGAAATTTGCTGTCTCATTTTTTCCCCTGGCATTCTGTACCTTAAGAATGGTTTTGCCAGTTTAGACCCAAGTTCTTTTTCTCCAGTATTCAGGAGCCACTAGGAGCACCAACACAGGGCACGAAGAAGTTGGCATCTCCCCTTCACTTGCCTGCCCATCGGTATCTGGACTGCAGAACATGGAACATCCATTGAGCTGTGATGGCTCTCTTATTTCTTGCATTTATATCCTGCCTTTTTTCTATCATGAACTCAAAGCGGTGAATAATGGGTATCTGGGACGTCTCCCTTTCCAAGTGCCGATATGATCCAAACCTGCTTAGCATCAGTAAGGTTGCCACATCATGTGCCAACAGCCTTTGATACATCATTGTTGTATCAATGATTGTTGATACAACACAACTTGTTGGTGTTTAAAGCCCTTCACGGACTGGGACCTGCATACCTGAGGGACCGCCTCTTCCATTAAGTCCCCCGCAGGGCATTGCGCTCTGCAGACAAGCAACTCCTGGTGGTCCCCGACCCAAAGGACATCCGTCTGGCCTCAACCAGGGCCAGGGCTTTTTTTACCCTGGCCCCGGCCTGGTGGAACACTCTCCCGCTGGAGATCCGGGCCCTGCGGGACCTGTTACAGTTCCGCAGGGCCTGTAAAATGGAGATGTTCCGCTGGGCCGTTGGCTGAGTGCCAGAGGGTGTCCCCCTCCTTCCATCTAAGACCACCACTTTTTCTGGGGCTGCCCTCGGCCATCTACTATGCCCATATACGGACTCCCAAATACTTATTTAAATAGCCTGCACCTGGACTATTTTAATGACTTTTTAAAGATTATTATTGATTTTATGGTTTTGTGATTAATTCGCTGTGTTTTGTGAATGTTGTTAGCTGCCCTGAGCCTATTTGTGGTGAGGTCGGGGTATAAATCAAATCACATCACAAATCAATAAATAATAAATAATCCTTCCTCTCAACCACTGCAGCTAGTGGTCTTTGTGAATTCTATAGGTTAACTAGGACATACACTAAATTCTCTAATGTACACATTGTGGCCCAGTAGTGCCACAGATTCCTGGACACCTTTACACACATTGTGTGTGCACTCATGGGTGGGCACAATTTCATATCCATGGATAGCAACTTCATGGGTTAAGGGCTTGCTGTTCAGAAGACAATAGACACATTATACAGTAGCAGCTCGTTCTTCTGTGATTGGGAGCACATCCCTGCAGCGGGGAGAAAGGGAGAATCTTTTCTTCCCCTGATGTAGCCACAGTGCGTGCGGCCTGCAGAGATTAAGTTTTCAATGGACCAATTGTCAACTTCAGATAAAGGCCTCTCCTGACCCTGGTTGGCTGCAGCCAAGGGTCTCTCTGGACAATCTGGCCGTGAAACACAGGCATACAATATTTTCTTAGCAATGGAATGGAAGCAGAAAAGAAGCATATGAGAGGTGAAACTGTTGCCTGCCACCCCAGAGCGGAGCATGCTGCAGCGAGCCGCAAACTTAGCTGCAATTGGACTTTCCTGGCTCACAAAGCAGAGGACTTTCCTCTGCTCTGCCCAGAACTGCAGTACTTCATGGATGCTGACGAAAAAGCCGATTTGCAAGGAAACTAATTTGTCACCATGTTTCCAGATGCCATTAGTCTGAACGAGGGATGGACAAATCCATGCAGCACTGAAATTATTCCGGGTCCAGGGCTCTGATTTTGGAGCTTAAGCATTCCAGATGTCCCTGGTGGAGGCCAAGCTGAAAGGATTGAGCGGGAGTTAAAGAATGAGTTGGATGTTCCAGCTGTGGTGGTGGACCGACAATGCGTTCTGGTAATTCGGGGGATTGCACAATTTATTAAAAATGGGAAGGTGGATATTGTTGCCTTGATAATGGACAATTGTTAGGCGTTTAATATATTTTAGCATCAGATGATTTGGGGAAGTCCTAGATTGTAGTTTTCAGCTGCTAAAAGATTTGCCGAATGGAATCTAAGTAGGAGGGAGGTTTTGACCCAACAGTTTCACCTCTCATATGCTTCTTTTCTGCTTCCATTCCATTGCTGGCACGGCTGTGGTTGATAGTAGATACTACAAAGGTCAAGTTAAAAACCTTTAAAATATATTCAAAATACGTGTTTATTATATATTGCAAACAGTACTCAAAAACATAGGGTCTGAATAGCAGGCTACACACATAGGCTTAAAATAGATATACTCCAAATACAGTTGATGGAACTGTCCAATGGCCAACACTAAACCAAACCACATGCGTTTCAGCTCCAGCGCCTCCCTCAATGGCCCGTCATACAATTTTTGTAATAAGCCAGCAAACCCACACATCCAGAAACCATTATGTAAAAAATGCTCCTGCTCTTATCCCTTATAATGTGTGGTATGATACAGAGTATTGCAGCAGGCCGTGGATAACTTCACATGCTAACTGCACTCAGGGTCTCTCTATATGAGACATCTTACTCGAGAATGCTCAAGTGTAGAGAGAGATGCAACGTTAGCCGGGAAGTGAAGTTTAAAAAGATGGAGCTGAAGGCTTTGTCATTTTCACCTCTCTATAGAGCAGGCAAAGATCACTCCTCAGAGGGTTTGTTAATTTCTTCTTCACCTCCCGGAAGGCTCTGTCAGTTTCAGGAAGGTGATGAAATTAACAAACCCTCTGAGGAGCCATCTTTGCCTGCTCTGTAGAGAGGTGAAATTGGCAGAGCCTTCAGTTCTTTTTTAAACTACGCTTCCTCGCTAACATTGCGTCTCCCTACACTTGAGCATTTTTGTGTAAGACGTCTTGTGTAGAGAGATTCTCACACAGAGCTCTTCATTTGGTGTTACACTCTGGTGCTTGGTTTCCAATGACACCTTTTCACTTATGACTGGTCACTCTTGACCCCCATCTTGTCTGGTTTGATCCGAAGGTCACCAAGCAGGTTCACTGCTGCCCTTTCTTCTTCTTATATCTTGTAGGGTTTTCTTTGACCCGACAATATACAAAGCAAGTAGAAACCAAGAAGAGATCCTTTCGCTTGAAGTTTCTTTCCTGTTCCAGGATTTTGCCTTTCAGGCTTGGCAGTTAACAGGGGAACGGGCCCTGTTGTCAAAGGATGTTTATGTGAGAAGGATTGGTCACATTGAAATGGAACGGCTTCCCTCGAGTGCGTAGAATCAGGCAAGGTTTGGGCTGGGGCAGACTGAGGAATGTGGAGAGAGGCATTTCCAGAAAGGGGGGAAAAAAACCTCACATTGTTCAGGCTTTTGATGAGGGGAGATCTCTGCCCTGTGAGCCAAAACAAATATTTGGAGTGCAGGCCGAGGCTGTTCCAAGGAGGGGTTGCAGGATGCAGGCGGGTGCTCCCGTTGTGGTGTGAGGGGGTTCTGGATTCATTCAGCCATCAGGAATGCGTGCAGAGATCGCACCCAGCCTCTGCTCATGGGTGGGGAGGGTCATTTTGCACAATGCAAAGCTCTGCATTTCGCTCCAGAAAGGGAGGGAATCACCTCACAGTCTTCTTTCTGTGCGAGAGATTCATATCTCTGATTCTGTCTGCTGCTTTGACTGTGAGGGACTTCCTTTATAAGATCCCCGGGGATCGGCGTTATCTGCTTTACGAGCCAAAAGATTCCAGGGTTCGAAAACCTGGAATGATGGAGGTTTGGGTTGCCAGCTCCAGATTAGGAAATCCCTGGAGATTTGAGGAGTGGATCCTGGGGAGGGCATGGTTTGGGAAGGTGAGGGACCTCAGTGGGATAAAATGCTGTAGAATCCACCTTCCAAAACAGCCATTGTCTCCAGGGTATCTGAACTCTGTCACTTGGAGATCAGTAGTAATTCTGAGAGATCTCCAACCACCAGTTTATGAAGAGAGGGAGGAAGACAATATATGCTTTTGCATATATATATTGCATATATATTGTGTTCCTCTCTTCACAAACTGGTCTCCTGCAATTCTGTGCATCTGATTATCTTGTTTCTAGAGTTGGAAGGGGTCTTAGATGCCCTCTAGTCCCACCTCCTGCTCACAGCAGAATATCCCTAGAGCCTCCTAGACAGATGAATGTCCAGCACCCACCTGAAGACCGCTAGTGAGGGAGAGTCCACCACCCCTTAGGTAATTTTTTCCATTGAATGGCTCATACTGTTTGGAAGGTTTCCCAAACATTCAGCGGAAATGTACTTTCTTGTAACTGAAGCCCATTTGATCTAATCTTGCTCTGTGGAGCAGCAGAGAAGAAGTCCCCGCCCTGTTCTATGTGAAAGTCCTTCATGTGTGTGAGGAACGCCGTCATGTCTCTCGTCAGCTTCTCCTCTCCTGGCTAACTGGATCCAGTTCCTTCAACTTTTATTTGTGGGACAGGCCTCCATACTTCTGTCCGTCTTCACAGTCCTCGTCTAAGCCAGGGTCTACTAAAGGTCCTCTGTTTTATCGGTCCAGAACTATGGATAGTTGTTGTTTTTTCAGGACCTCGAAGCTGGCTGGCATGTACAGTTCAACTTTTGCCCATGTGGAATGGGTGTTGTGGGGTCCTACTTTGTTTCCAAAACTTGTTTGGTGCAGAAATGACCCTGGTATACTCAGGAGTAATGATTCTGCTCTCATGTTGTCTTATATTCTGGAGGGAGGAGGGATGGCCTCCAATCTCCATCTTGAACAACAATAATGGTTGCAATTTCTGAAGCATACCTACATGGGCGTAAATCCCTTTCAAATCAATGAGATTCCGTCCCTAGTACGGGCGCTTAGGATTAATCCTATTTGCTCTTCTGCTGTTAGTTACTGTTTTTATGTGACTGCAAACTTCTCTTTTGATTTCCTATCTGCATCTGTTTTTCTGCTCTGGCAGCTAATGTTTATTGACCTCATCTATCTAGTCTCCTTCATACATATGAACATAAGAGCAGCTGTGCTGGATCAGACCGAATTCCAGCTATTCGAACATCCTGTTTCACACAGTAACCAAGCAGATGTCCCTGCAAGCCCCACTAGCAAGACATGGAGGCCCAAAACTCACCCTGTTGTTGCTCCCACCCTCCAGAACTCGTATTCAAGGGTACACTTCCTCTGAACATGAAGGCTCTATTTCATCATTATGGTTGATAGCTGTTGAGGGACCGGACCTCCCGGAATTTGTCTCATCCTCTTTTGAAGCCTTTATCACATCCTACAGGAGTGAATTTCACAAGGTAATCCCTATAGTAAGTGTTACTAGAGAGAGCTGTGGGGTTGCACCGGAGAGAAGGATTCCTGAAACCGTCACGAATCAGCCTCAATGCTGACCCATGCCAATGTTTTTCTCACATTCTGTTTCTCACATTCTGTTGTTGTTGCTTGGATTGGCTCGGCTTCCCTTATGCTTTAACTTGGAGAGTTGCAAAAATTAATTGCAGGATTGGTGCATTTACAGGGTGTTTGTTGTTGTGGGGATAATAATGACATACTTTGTAAACTGCTCCGAGTGGATGTTAAGTCATCTTGAAGGGTGGTATATAAATCAAATGTTATTATTATCAGGGCTTTTTTTCAGCTGGAACGCAGTGGAACGGAGTTCCGGAACCTCTTGAAAATGGTCACATGGCTGGTGGCCCCGCCCCCTGATCTCCAGACAGGGAGATTGCATCTCAACTCCCCTCTGTCTGGAGATCAGGGGGTGGGGCCACCAGCCATGTGACCATTTCCTCCGAGGGCAACCTACTGAGTTCCACCACCTCTTTTCCCAGAAAAAAAGCCCTGATTATTATGATATTATTATTGTCAGCTCTTGGTGTTTTTTCCAGCACAAATCAGACCAGTGGTCCATCTAGCCCGGCACCCTGTCTCTCACACAGTGGCCAACTGGTTACTCTGGAGGGTCATCAAATGGGGCATAGAGGCTGAGCTTCTTCCCGATGTTGCCTCTTGACACTGATAGTCAGAGATCTATTGCCTCAGAATGTGGATCCAGATGAGTTAGCCATGTTAGTCTGTAGTTCCAAAATAGTAAAAAGTCCAGTAGCACCTTTTAGACTAACTTATTGTAGCATAACCTTTCGAGAACCACAGCTCTCTTCATCAGATGCAGAGAGCTGTAGTTCTTGGAAGCTTATGCTACAATAAAGTTGGTTAATCTTAAAAGGTGCTACTGGATTTTTTGCTATGCTGAATGTGGAGGTTTCTTTTAGTCACCGTGGTAGTAGCACTGATAGGTGTGTCCTCTGTGAATCTGTCTCATCCAGTTTTAAAACCATCTATGCCTGTGGCATCATTGGCAGATAGGTGCTACTGCATCTGACGAAGAGAGCTGTGATTCTCAAAAGCTTATGCTACAGTAAAGTTGGTTAGTCTTAAAGGTGCTACTGGACTCTTTTTTATTTTGCACAAACAAAATGCATGTAATTTGGAAGCCCGGGGGGGAAAAGTCAGATGCAGAGAATTTTCAAAGTATCCCTAAGAGAGCTAGTTTGGTGTAGTGGTTAGGAGTGGCAGGACTCTAATCTGGAGAGCCAGGTTTGTTTCCCCACTCGTCCGCTTGAAGCCAGCTGGGTGACCTTGGGTCAATCACAGCTCTCTCAGAGCTCTCTCAGCCTCACCTACCTCACAGAGTGATTCTCATGAGGATAATAATAACACACTTTGTAAACCGCTCTGAGTGGGCGTTAAGTTTTCCTGAAGGGCGGTATATAAATTGAATTTTGTTGTTATATTAATCTATCTCCATATCATCTAGTCTACCTAGTACATTTTGATCCTTCCTCCAGAAAGCCAAGGGCAGCCTATCGGGTTCTCTATTTTGTCCTCACAACAACCCTGAGAGGTAGGTTAAGCTGAGAGAGAATGATGGTCCCAAGATCACCCAGGGAGCTTCATGACAGGACGGGGATTCGAATCCAGGTTTCCCTGATCCTAGTCTGACGTTTTAACCACAACACCCCACAAGTTCTCAGGTTGTAGTTCTCTAGAGCCTCAGGTAGAACACTTTCCTTCCATGCTATCTGAGGTCCCTTAAAACAGAGATTGAAGGGAAACCCTTGTGGGAATACATGCTCTCCCGCTGAGTGACGGCTCGTCACCAGGATGCACGAACATGTTATTCTCGCCCTTGGCAGAAGCCATGCCTTTCTGTTCTAATGGCCCATTGGCAATGGCCAAGAACTGAACTTCCCACTGCCGGTGGAAAATTAAAGGAGGTTTGAAACAGCCGTATCGTTGCCCGTAGGAAAGGAGCGATCATTTCCTGCTCTCCTTCCATCAAATTAAGATCCGAATGGCCAAGGACTTCCAAAGCAAAATGCCTTGCCTTTGACTCATTACTCAGGGACCTCAGCTACACCTAGTTCCACCTATTGAAATGCAGGCCGATTTCCCCGTTTCACAGGAACTGACCCCGTCCATTGTTGGAGGAAGTTATGATGACATACAAGGATTATTACCTATTCTTTGTTTCCAGTGACTTTCGAAAAACTTATTTATTTATTTTTGCTGAGGCAGGAATTGCGGTAGGCCTGGACCAGCCCTGGGGAAATGGTGGGGAGAACTTAGCAAAAGAACTTAGGGGTTATTTCGGGGTGGAGGAAGAGTAGCCCGTTTACTGCTAGTGATGGCTTATAATTGCACACAGTCTGTGTTCATCTTTCTGCTCTGTGTGTGTAGGGGAGGTCCTTCTTTGCTCCTTGCAAGACAGTCCAGCTGCAGAAAGGCTATCTTTTTTAAGAAACTGAAAGCTTTATTACCGGTGGTCCATCGCTGGTCAAACAGGTTCAGCAGGTTTTTTTGAAGCACTCCCAAAACTTTTAATGTTTATTTCCAAGGAGTGATTGCATGGACAGTGTAAGAATACCTGCAATGATTTATTTAGCTATTTGTACCTCGTAGTTCACTCTGACCTGGATAGCCCAGGCAAGCCCGATCTCATCAGATCTGGGAAGTTAAGCAGGGTCAGCGGTTAGTAATTGGTTGGGAGACCTCCAGCAAAGACCAGGGTTGCAGAGGCAGGCAGTGGCAAACCACCTCTGTTCATCTCTTGCCTTGAAAACCCCATCAGGGGTTGCCATAAGTCAGCTATGACTTGACAGCATTTTCTACCACCCACGTCACAGTTCAGGCCCAAGGTAGCTTACAACATTGGTCTCCCCCCCCTCTTTGTTTTATCCTTACAATAACCCTGTGAGGTAAGTTCGGTTGAGACATGGTGGCCCAGGTGAGGACTGTGGCAGACTGCAGATTCGAACCCAGGTCTTCCAGATATCCTAGTCTAACATGCTAACTGCTGCACCACCGAAAGACACCTCTCTGGTACCATCTTCGACTCTGCCAACTAACAGATGCTTTATGGAAGCACCCTTGGCTTGTTTTGTCTGTTCTCCTTTTGTGTTTGTTGCTACAATTTGGCAGTTGTCCGTGTTCCAGGCACTGGTACTCACAACTAACTCCACTCCAGCATGCTCCTCCTAAGTCATCTCCCATGATCCAGCATATCTATAATAATAATAATAATAATAATAACAACAACAACAACAACAACAACAACAACAACAATAATAATAATAATAATAATGTCTAATTGCAATGCTCTGATTCTGCAAGGAGGCTTATAATGAAGACAGGCAGGTAATTTGGAGAAGGACTCACTAACATCCTCTGGACAGGTTTTTCGGAACTGGGGATTAACCAATCACTTAACACAGACGTACGCTGTCCATGCAATTGCCCCTTGGAAATAAACATTCAAAAAATCCTGCTGAACCTGTTCGACCAGAAGTGGACCATTGTTAATAAAGCTTTCAGTCTCTTAAAAAGGACAGCCTTTCTGCAGCTGGACTGTCTTGCGGGGAGCAAAGAAGGACCTCCCCTACACAGGCAAAGCAGAAAGATGAACACAGACTGTGTGCAATTATAAGCCATCACTAGCGGTAATGTTAAGCACATGAGGCTGACGTACTGAGACCTTGAGTCAGTCTAGCCAAGTTGGGTCTGCTCTGACTGGCAGGTGCTCTCTGAGGTCTTGGACAGAATGCCAACCTGGGTTCTCATTAACTGAAGATGTCAGGACATTCTTCTCGTAAAGGGTACGCTCTACTACATTCCTTGGAGGGAAGATTTCCCAGGCTGGCCCGTGATCCTGGCTGCTTCTACTTTCTTCTGTAGCGTCTGGTTTGTTTCACTTGTGTGAGCAGCCTGCCACCATTTGCTCCGGGCAAGCTTTCTGTCCTGTGTCAGCTCTACGTATGATGTACTTTGGCTTGAGCAGGCTGATCTTTGCAGGGAGTGGTGCTGTAGGCTGGACTTGATAGTCCCACCCAAATCAGGGATTCCTTACGAGTTCACAATAGTAGAATCCAATAGCACCTTTAAGACTAACCAACTTTATTGTAGCATAAGCTTTTGAGGCTGCTCTCTTCGTCACATGCATGGAGGGTATGAAGAAACTGGCCAGAGATATATAGGTGGGGAGGGGAGGGGGGAGAGGGTGCCGGGAGTGAGGGCCATGTAAATGCAAAGCAGTTGCCAAAGTGATGAAAGAGGTGGAGTGCGCAATCCAGGCTGAGCGTGACCCCTTCCCTCCGTTGCTGAATCTGAATGGAATGCCTGAAGGCAGTTACTTCTGGTAATGAGATAACCATCCAGAGTCTCTATTCAATCCAAGTCTGACTGAGTCAAATTTACATACGAATTTCAATTCAGCAGCTTCCCGTTGGAGTTTTTGAAATGTTTCTCTTGAACTATGGGAACCTTTAAGTCCTTGATGGAATTACAATTTTGCAACTACACACGAACACAGCTAACTCCTCTGGATCTTAAGAGTTCACATTTCACAACATTGAAAACATAGAGCTGGAAGGGACCCCCCCAAGCGTCATCTAGTCCACCCCCTGTACAATGCAGGAAATACACAGCTACCCCCCCCTCACCTCCCTCAGTGACCCTTGCTCTATGCCCAGAGGAAGGTAAAAAAACCCTCCAGGATCCCTGGCCAATCTGGCCTGGAGGAAAATTCCTTCCTGACCCCAAAGTGGCAATCGGCATTACCCTGAGCATATAAGAAAAGGCCACGAGAGCCAAGCACTGGTTCCTCTTTCATGTTCTCCTTCTCCCGATCTGCGTACATTCATATTGAGTCATAGAATCATCATTGCTGTCAAATGGCCATCTAGCCTCTGCTTAAATACGTCCAAAGGAGGAGAGCCCACCACCTCCCGAGGAAGCCTGTTCCACCGAGGGACCGCTCTAACTGTCAGGAAGTTCTTCCTAATGTTTAGCCGAATATTCTTTTGCTTTTATTTTAACCTGTTGTTTCTGGTCCGACCCTCTGGGGCAACAGAGAACAACTCTGCTCCATCTTCTATGTCACAGCCCTTCAAATACTTCAAGAGAGCTAACGTATGGCCTGTCACCGGGAGCAAGCTCGTTTTCTGTCCCAGACTATCATGGAACGAAGAGCTCTGAAAGGGAACGTGGCTCCTTATTTTCATGTAACACAAGCGTGGTTACATTTGGGAGTCCGACCGAATCTCCTTTGGCTGACTCCGACGCTCCCCGAATCTTCGTGCTTTGATCCTGGAGCAATAGGCGCTCCAGGGCTTTTCCTGATGTAAGACCCATTTCATTAAATCCACTGTGGATAATGACTTTGACAAGGTCAGAGGCCAAATCTGACATGAGGCTTCCGAGACAAAAATCCATTCTCTGCTGGTTGCTTGATCTTTTATTGACAGCCAAGTGCTGCAAGATGTAGAATGGGAACAGCATCCAAAAGGAACAGCCTTATATGCCCAACCCTAAACGGTACAAAGGCTTTTAATCTCCAGCCTATTTTTGTGGGGTGTAGCCAGAGCCAAGCTACAAGTGACGCCTGACACAGGTTGGACATTTGTCAGCTTCCCTCAAGTTTTGATGGGAAATGTAGGCGTCCTGGTCTTGCAGCTTGGCTCTCCGTTTAATTGAAGTTTACAGAAACCCACACACACAGAGCGGAGGGGAAGGGGGGCGGCCGGCGGGAACCCGACGCCTGCAATCCCCTCCCAACCGCATGTTCTCCCTCCCATAGACTGCTGCTCTGTAAACTTCAATTAAATGGAGAGCCAAGCTGCAAGACCAGGATGCCTACATTTCCCATCACAACTTGAGGGAAGCTGACAAGTGTCCAGCCTGTGTCAGGCGTCACTTGTAGCTTGGCTCTCAGAAAGCAGAGGGGAGAAGAGTTGCACATTCCATTTGGTCCTCAGAGAGCGCTCAGCAGAGGCTGTGGTGGGTTGGGGAGTTGGTAGATACTACCGCAGTGTATTAGGTGGTCATGCCCAGATACTAGCAAAGTCCAGCCTGCCACAGTTGGAAATTGAGAAGTGCCCAGTGCAAAGGAAGATACAAGCTGGTACCCAGATTGGGGGGGCAACCTGGAAACGTAGAGAGGTAGCCCCAAAGCGATCACGTGTTCGAGTGGAGTACAAGTGGAGTGCAAGCGAACAGGGAGGAATACACGTGAGTCTGTTCACTTGCCGTTCAAGTGTAATTCGTCACTTGTAGCTTGGCCCTATATCACATGGGGAACCCGCCAGGAGGGCACTGGTACTGAAGACCTGGAAATGCCTGTGCCTGTGCCGGCATGGTTCAGCCGGCCTCAGTGAAAGAGAGGATTTCGAAGAGGATGGTGTGTGTGATAGAACTACAGGAATGTCGAGGGGAGGGGGCTGGCCTGATCCCTCCCTTCCTCCCTCCATTCATAGATGCTCATTCATGAAAAATAAACTCCTGTCATCGAGGAAGGAAAAGCCAGCCATGAATTGGGTACAGATTTCATTTCCGTGCAGAAGCCAATGACCCGCTGCTGGGTAGAGTTTGGGGTTTTAGTCTTTGTTTTGACAGCTGCTCCGTCTTTTCTCTTCTTTTTTCTTCTGGTGGCGTTTCAGACCTCATTTTCTGCCTGAGGCTGCATCCATGGCTGTTTTGCGGTTTCTCGGCTCCCAAACTGGAGTGGTCTTTTTTGGAGTATTTACACAAGGTTGTCATTTATTTGTACAACCTTCTGACTTTTGCTAACTTTGCTGTGATTTCCCCCCGCCCCCCGCCAAACCTACAGAAAAGATTGTAATTAAAGTGGGTTTGTGTGCCAGGTGGATGGGAAGGCACGGACTTTCAAACCTCACCAAAGTTGCAAACCTGCAAGGGGAACCGAGAGTTCTCCTGCTATTAAAACTGATCTCCAGATTAGAGAAACCTCTTGGAGGAAATGGCAGGTTTGGTGGATGGACTCTGGCATCACCATAGGGCTGCCAGCTCTAGGTTGGGAATTTCCTGGAGATTTTGGGATGGAGCCTGGAGAAGACGGGGTGCAGGGAAGAGAGGGACCTCAGCAGGGTATAATGCATGGATTCTGTCCTCCAAAGGTGCCATTTTCTGGAGATCAATTGTAATTCAGGGAGATCTCCACCCACCACTTGGAAGCTGGTAACCCTACATATCTGCTGAACTCCCTCCCCAAACTCTGCCCTCTCTAGGCACCCCCTCCCCCAAATATCCAGGAATTTCCCAAGCTGTAGTTAGTAACCCTAAACCTGCCTACATCAGTACACCTTTATAGCCATCATCTCTGACAGTCACCATCTCCCCTCCCTCTGTGCCATTAGCGTGCCTTGAAAAAACATAGTTGTCATAACACTATAGTGATATAGGATCCACTCATTCCTATTTTTAAAAGCCAAAGAAAAATTCTCCAGTTGTAGTAGGGGTTAACAGTGTGCTACTTGGTATAACAAGGGAGTACCTTAAAAAAATTAAAACACTCTCCCCATGTAGACAATTTCATGCAAGAAGAAAGCCAGCACATTATGTGGTTCTTGCTTAGCCATCTCCCTGCAATGTTTGTTTTCTACTTGCAAGGAGTTTTTTTAAATGCCAGGGGAGGACTCTGAAATGTTCTTTTCCTCTACCTGCAGTTACAAGTTGTTCAGTTCTATTGTATTGCGCTGCAGGGCAGATTCATGCAACGTTGATATAGCATTGGAACGTTAAAGGGGAGTAACGAGAATCTCTTGGGACAGCAGGGAATGCTAGTGAAGCAGGTACTTCTGAAAGCAAGTTGTAGAGGAGGCTACATCACCTTGTGTACAGTCTAGAGTAGCCAGCCAACTGGAAACAAAAGCCTGGCTGGGTTGCCATCCCAAGTAAAGAAATCTCTACATGAGATGCCTCGTCATGTGTTCGTCATGAGTAGGGAGACCCAATGTTAGCCAGGAAGGGTAGTTTAAAAAGACAGAGTTGGCGTAGATCGCTCCTCAGAGGGTTTGTTAATTTCATCTTTGCCTCCCTGAAGGCTCTGTCAAATTCACCTCTCCAGTCTAAAACTGGGTGGGATGGCTGGGCTGGAGCTGCCTTCCAGAGCCGGGTTTGGACCTGGAGAGGTTATAATGGGCTGAAGTTTCTCTTCTGGCATTTCACAGCTCCACTGTATAGCAAAGCCTTTGCCCTGCCGCCAGCTCTGTCTTTTTAAACTACCCTTCCCGGCTAACATTGCATCTCCCGACACGTGTTTTTCACATGTCAGATATCTTGTGTAGAGAGACTCTTAAGTTAGCTGGTCTCAAACTTCAGCCACTCAGGGGCTGCTATTTTGAGTTATTTTCCATGGAACTCCAAGGCCACCTCCTCCCCCACAAAGTGTGTGCCATGAGCCACATATGAGCCACGAGGCTTCTATCCTTATGTATCCTTAAAGCAATACAGAGAGAACCAGATCAGCTGTACTTTAAAAATAAGAGCCAGACTAGACGTTACGGCATCCACAGGTCTGAACTGTGACCACTAATGGCATTTTAGAACTGAACTCAGACGTTTAAAAATGTATGGGGGCCTGCACTGCAGGGGGACCAGGTTATCTTGCCCCCCACCACACACCTGTGCCTTTTCAAGTGCTGAAAAAGGTCAGATGGGTGGATACCGTAATATCTGGTTTGGCCCTCGGTCTGAGTAAAATGTTTCTATGTAGGCTACACAGTTAAGTCTCGGAGGGCATCTGACTCCCTCAGTAGGGCCACAACTTCAAAAGTCCTGAGCCGAGTTCTAATTCATCTCACTCGTTCATTAGAAGGGATTTTCCATTGGAAACAGCAAGACATGATTTGTTGAAATTTTTTTTTTGCTGTATACTAGCTGAATGGAGCGAAGCAGGGCCTGGAAGAACTTGGAGAGCGTTCTAAGGACAAAATTCGAGTCCAGTTGGTCTAGAGACCAACAGAATTTTCAGGGGTATAAGCTTTAGGGAGTCCAAGCTTACTGCTTGTATCTGACGAAGGAAGCTTTGACTCTTGAAAGTTCATCCCCTGGAAATCTAGTTGGTCTTTAAGGTGCTACTGGACCCGAATCTTGCTCTTCTACTACAGACCCACATGGCTACTCACCTGAAACTACAGCTCACTTTTAAAAAAATTACTTCCCAGTTAATGAAGGAGGCATCTTTTTGTATGATCACCTTTTTCATTTGTCGATGGATCTAACATACTTGCAATGCAATCCAAAACAGAGAGGTGTATCTCTTATTAGGATTGCGCTGTAACCGATAGAGGCGGTTAACAGAAAAGCAAGGAGACAACGCTGAGTTTTTCCAGCTGGTGTTTTCTTCTTTAAAGGATGCCTGAATTGATTTTTTGACCCTACGCTCCACCCCAGATCTCCCCCCAAAACCTACACTCCCCCTCCTTCTCAGCACCAGGTACCTGAGCTATCTTTTTTTTCAATTCGGCAATCTTAACTGAAATTCCCATTTTTAAAAATTGCTGTAGCCTACAATAGGGTGGTGCATATTTTTTTTTCCAGTTCAAGTGTGAAAATACTAAAGGCCAACATTGTCTGGCATGCATCGCTGGAAACCTGCCTCCTTCCTTGCTCCTGGGAATCGGTACCCCACCATCCCACCCCCTAACACGTGTGCAGCCAACCCTTCCGGCTTTAAGGCTGCTCGGAGACATCTATGTAAACACCTCCAGGAAACCCGCTGCCACATTTCCCCGGCATCCCGCTCTCCTGGACATCAGCCTTGCCAGCCAGCTGTTTGAACCAATGATCTGAACCTCGGGAGAATTTTCCGTCTCTCTCCCCAGAACTGATAGTGCTACCCATTCACAGGAGAAGGTATCGTACCAAAAAACATGCATCGGAGCTGGAAATGGAAGCATCTTCTTTCCTGCAGGGCAGAAATGTAGACTCACTTTTTGAAAACTCAAGCCTCTAGGGAGGATAATATTTTTAAAAAGCATTGTCACAAAGTTTTAATTTTCAGTGCTTTAATAATGATGATGATCATAATAATAGCGCTTATAAACAGCTCTTCTAGACAGATTAGCACCCCACTCAGAGCTGTGAACAAAGTCAGTGCTATTATTATCCTCGCAATACAGCTGGGGAGCTGGGGCTGAGAGGAGTGGCTGACCCAAGGAACCTATTAAGCTCATGGCAGGAGTGGGAGTCGAACCAGCAGAGTACAGATTCACAGCCCAACCACTTAATCACTATGTTACAGAAGCTTTAAAATCTGAACTTTAAGTTTTTAATTTTAAAGGATTGCACATGTGCACAGCTGTATGGGCATGTATCTTTTTGTGCATCCATTTATCTAATTTAATATATTTATATGTGATAGATATAATAAGGATATTTGTATAGTTTTTATTGTGTTGTGACTGTACCTTTGTGATTCTGCATGTTATTGTACACGAACAGCAATGTAGTGGTTAGTGTGGGTCTAGGATCTGGGAGATGCGGGTTCGAATCTCCGCTCTGCCATGGAAGCTTACTGGGTAATCTTCGATCAGTCACACTTCACAGGGCTGTTGTAAGAATAACGTGGAAAAGAGAAGAAAAATGTAAACCTCATTGAGTCCCCGCTGAGGGGGAAAGCAGGGTATTCATGAAGTAAATAAAAATATATAATATTTGTATGTATGTACATATTTATCTCTACATAATTATAATTATACTTTATTGTAGCATAAGCTTTCAAGAACCACAGCTCTCTTTGTCAGATGCATCTGACAAGGAGAGCTGTGGTTCTCAAAAGCTTATGCTACAATAAAGTTGGTTAGACTGAAAGGTGCTACTGGACTCCTTACTATTTTGCAACTACAGACTAACACGGCTAACTCCTCTGGATCTATAATTATACTGATATACCTAAATCCTGAGAGTGCCAGACAAATGTGAGAGAGATTTGGTGAGTTAACAGGTCATCATCAAACAACAGACGGTGAAATGTAAAAACAGTGAAATATTTCATTCTGAGGGAATATGAGGCTCCCGAAATTTCAGAGTTGATTTTTGTTGTTGTTGATTTTCAATAAACTTCTCATTAACTGCATTGAATGCAAACCTAGGAGAAGACATTCCCCCCCCAAACCAGGGCTTTGCTTTTCAGCATTTGATAGATTTTGTGGTTTCAAAACTTTTCACCAGAATCCACATTTGAAAGGGGTTCAGTGCTGCTTGAGTATGAAGGCATATGATATCCAGTTTCCCCAAGTCTGGGGTGATTCACCTTCAGAAAGCTCAAACATTAAAGAAGTCTCTCTAAAGGAAGGAAAGAAAGACCCTTTGTGTGTGCGTAAAGTCATTCAGCTGTCCTGCTGTTTGGATCTCCCAAATGTGTCATTGCGTCAGAGCCAAGAAAATGCTTTAAGTAATATTTTATACAGTGAAGGATAGCAAGTTTTGGTGTTAGACAGGTCTCTTCTTCAAACAACAACGACATTTCTGGCACAAAACTGAGCAATATCTAAACTTCCTGCCTAACCTTGCCAGTGCTATTGGTTTTATATAAAGCATCTTTTTAACTCCTGAGTGATATTGGGGGGGGGGGGTTGGAGAATGAGGAGCTTTACCTCTTGAGATGCATTGTGTTGCAGTCTCTGGAAAGAATTGGCCTCTTGCACAAAGACATGGGTAAGTGGGGGGCTTTGTGCATCTTCCTAACAGGGATGTCTTTTGGTTGAAACTTCTCTCTCTTTTTCTGTCTGGTTTGGGGTGTTTTATTGCTAGAGCTTCTAATTATAACGTTTCTGCTGCTGGTTAAGGGAGCCCTAAGAAACGTTCACACAACAAAACACGGCCTGCATCCTGCCGGATAGCTCTATTTAGAGATTTGGCAAAGGAATGCTTTCAAATGAAAGCATTCCTTTGATGAGATGAGATGCAGGAGTCCCATGAACGATTTCCTGACATTAAAAAGCAAACACAACTGAGATACAGCGGAGATCCATAATCAATCACTAGCTAAAGGCCAGCCACTGAAAGTTGACAGAAAAATCCCAGAGCGATTTTGTACTAGTTGCAATTGCAAACGGTGGCAGCCCTCCCTGGACCAATTGGCAGGTTGTGTGAGTTCCAGAGTTCATGCTGGAAAAAGCTTAAGTGAGAGGGAGGAATGTTTATGTCTCTTCTGCTCATGCCAGTCTAAATGTGTGACTGCGTGGCAGCCCTGGGTAGCAAAGGTTGGCATGCAAATGTGTCATAGATTTGGTCTGGCGCCACGAAGCAAACGCATGGCACCATCTCTGCCCACCACGTGGGTCGCTGGTGCAGGGATGGGCTTTGGGGCAGTAAGCCATGTGTCAATCATCCTATGGGCAAATCTAGGCTACAAACACGTTGGTTTTTATACCACTTCTTAATAATCTTGATTCCGCCCCCACAAAGGACCTACTTGCGGAGAATCCACTGCTAAGGAATTCCCCCCTTGCAGAAATCTCCCTGTTTTTAGACACTGTCACAGAAATAAAATAAGCATCGGGATTATAGTATGTTTAAGGAGGGATATGGGAACAGAAGCCAGATTGCCACGTCCAGTAGCTAGTGGTTTCTTGACGGGTTTTCAGCCATGGTCCAGGAATTATTTGTGGTCTAACAAGGATTGGAAGAGACAACTTAACATGTGGTGTCTGTTACTGAAGCATATATCTACAGTCTCTAATCAGCTGCTCTGCAACCTGGAGAAACAGAGAATGGTAGGAAGTACGGTTGCCAACCTTCTGGAGTTCTCCTGCAATTACAACTGATTGAGAGGCAGTTTGGTGTAGTGGTTAAGAGCATGGGACTCTAATCTGGAGAACCGGGTTTGATTCCCCACTCCTCCGCTTGAAGCCAGCTGGGTGACCTTGGCTCAGTCACTTAAGAGCGGCAGGACTCTAATCTGGAGAGCCGTGTTTGATTCCCCACTCCTCCACTTGAAGCCAGCTAGGTGACCTTGGGTCAGTCACTTAAGAGCGGCAGGACTCTAATCTGGAGAGCCGGGTTTGATTCCCCACTCCTCCACTTGAAGCCAGCTAGGTGACCTTGGGTCAGTCACTTAAGAGTGGCAGGACTCTAATCTGGAGAACCGGGTTTGATTCCTTACTCCTCCGCTTGAAGCCAGCTGGGTGACCTTGGGTCAGTCACAGCTCTCTCAGAGCTCTCTCAGCCCCACCTACCTCACAGGGTGTTTTGTTGTAGGGATAATAATGGCATAGTTTGTAAACCGCTCTGAGTGGGCATTAAGTTGTCTTGAAGGGTGGTATATAAATCAAATTATTTTTATTATTATCTCCAGACTTGAGAGATCAGTTGCCCTGGAGAAAGGGGGTGTTTTGGAGAGGGGATTCTATGCCATTCTATGCCTCCCCAAACCCCGCCCTCCTCAGCCTCCACCTCCAAAATCTTCAGGAATTTCCCAACCTGGAGTTGGCAACCTTTCTGAGTAGGGTTGCCAGCTCTGGGTTGGGAAATTCCTGGAGACTTTGGGGGTGGAGAAGCCTAAGGTGGGCAGGGCAGGGTCTGGGGAGGTGATGGACCTCTATGGGCTATAATGCCATACAGTCCACCAGCCATTTTCTCCAGAGGATCTGATCTCTGTAGCCTGGAGATCAGTTTTAATTCCAGGAGATCTTCAGCCACCACCTGGAGGTTAAAAACAAAAGGACCCAAGTCCACCACGAGCTCCAACCTCTCTCACTCCAATTTGGCAATCATGTAGTCTTTTTATACTTAATAAAGTGCTACGTGCTGATGGAGTTACATACAATCAGACTCATAATCTGAAAGCATTCTAGCTTCGTCAGGAATCTTTACATGTTCTCTCAAAACTAAATAAAAAAGCCTCCCAGTCATCTCCCTTCTGATAATGGGGGAATTTCTTTTGTTCTACTGAGGAGATTTCTTCACTTCTATGTGGAACTGGTAGTTCTGCCCTGAACTGTATTTCTCTCATCTCCACAGCATACATTTCTTTTTCATGTTCTCTATTAGCCTTCGTCTCTCTCTTGCTGTGCCCTCTCAGCCAATTCTTTTTTCTGCCTGAATTTTAGCTAACTCTATTTGTTGTTCAACTCTGGCTTTTTCTTTTTCCGCCTCTATTCTTGCCAGTTCAACTTTGTCTTATAATTTCCATCTCCTGACTATGATTGTCCACAATACTCACTTCTTGCGCCTGTCTGTCTCTCCCTCAGCCTCTTTCTTCTTTCGTTTGGATGCCATTTCTGACAGGAATTTTATTATAATTCTTCACAAAGTAATAAAATATAGCAAGATACTATTGTGTTTGTGCGGTGGGACCAACTTGTTGTGGGTTTTCTTTTCAAATCGCGTCGCTGCCTTTGACGTGGTGAGTTTTGTGAAGTTGCCTTCTGCTGAGTCAAAGCATTAGCTTGTCGAGTACAGTATTGCTTGTTCCAACTGGCAGCTGCTCCCCAGGGCTCAGGTAATGGCCATTCACATCCTATAACAGGAAATACCAAGACACTTCTGCCTGCAAAGCAAGCACTCTGCCATTGAACCACAGCCTCTCTCTACTGATGTGGGCTGCGGAAAAGCCAGCCATGTGCTTCCAGCTACTCTGCATTCGTCACTATAGCACAGGAGTATGATATCTGGATTGGTAAGTCCAAGGACAGGTGGTTCCTGAGCAAAGGGCCGGATTTTGCTGACGTGTCCCCTTAATGAAAAGTTTGGGAACTGCACACTTCAGAATAGGCTACAGCACCTGGCCAAACAGCTTCCGCGCCATTTGTGATGTGCAAAGGCCACAGATCAGCAAAGCCTCCTTCCTTTTTGAACGCCCCCCCACCTTCGCACAAGGCTGGCCTCTCTTCCCCGCTGATGCTCTGCAGAAAAAAACATTTCCATTGCTTTGTTCTCTTTGCCTTTCTGCTTCCTTTTCTCGGTGTCCAGCTTCCTGCTTCCACAGTGGTGACCCACGCTACCCAGTCCCTTCACAGGTGCTGGCCCCCCTGCATTGGGGGGCAGCCTTCCACAATGCCAAATTTGCCCTCCCTTTCCTGCGCACCTCTTGCTATTCCTTCCCCCTCTCTTCTCAGTATTCAAACTCTTCTGCCCTCTGAACTCCAAATGGAGCAGGTTATACGTGGGAGCAGACATCGATGTAAGGTAGACTTTGGCAACGTCCGTGGAGCGAGATCCCACTTCCTATAATTCAGAAGGGTCTCCAATAATATAGATTCTGGCCCTACTTCACTCAAAAAAGAGGAGGGGGGGATGAGAGATTGAAGAAAAAAATAGGCACTTCATCACATCCTGTTATGCAGGTTTGGGAAACCATTGTGGGATTTTCAGGGATAGGATCAAAATCCAGCATAAATCTAAAAGCAATCAATGACCCACAGTGTTCTTAATAATGTACATTTTATTTCTCTGTTTTTCTGCAGCCGCCTCAGGAAAGGGGAACAAATTGCAAAGCAGCGAATTACTTAACATGGCCTCTGACATTTTCATTCCAACTGTGCTGTTTTTGGAGACAGAACAGACAAAAAAAAATAGAAAAAAAAGTTAAATAGTGTGCCCACGTAACCTCTCTCAACGTAATGGCACACTTTAGCATGTCGCTTTCTCACTGCCAACGTGCTTCAGGAGGCTGCTGTATGCTGGAAACTCTTCTCTTGTTCACAGAGAACCTTTTTAGGTTTGACTGTTTTGTCATTAAGATGCTAGACGAGAACAAGACACGGGGCAGGTCACCCAGCAGTCCTCTGTGAGGATAGGTGCGCTGGCGAATGCAAAGACCCATCCCAACCACAGATCCTTCCCATGGAGTCTCTCTGTACATCTTACACACAGACACTCAAGTGAAAGATCTTACGCTTGTTCTCCCATTGTGGATACAGACGCACTGCTAGGGAGACAGAGTACACTTGAATATAAGACCACACAGAAAGTAAGTTACTAGAGCGTCCCTGTGTTAAGATGTCATGTGTAGAGAGACGCATGGATGTATGTGTCATAGTGCCATAAGTATGTGTGTGTGTGTGTGGGAGAACACATAACAGCGGCCCCTTTAGAGTGCTGTCCTATGGATCATTTCAGCCGAGACAGCTGAAATGTGACGCCTGACACAGGTTGGTCACTTGTCAACTTCCCTCAAGTTTTGATGGGAAACGTTGGCGTCCTGGTTTTACAGCTTGGCTCTCCATTACAGCCACAAGACGAGGATGCCTACATTTCCCATCAAAACTTGAGGGAAGCTGACAAGTGTCCAACCTGTGTCAGGCGTCACTTGTAGCTTGGCTCTCAGACGCTTCACTGCACCAGCCTCTGCTGTGTGAGTTAAAGGCTTTTATTAAGAGATTTCCATGGCCTTGTACTGTGCTCTAGTACTGTGTGTACTGTGAGTTACACACACACACAGCAGAGTCTGGTGCAGTGAAGCATCTGAGAGAGTCCCTGATGGAGCTTGACACTTTAGGTGTTCGCCTTCCTCACACTTCGCAAATTGCTTCGTATACTAATAATAACATAATAACATAAAATTTATATACCATCCTTCAGAACAACTTAATACCCACTCAAAGCAGTTTGCAAAGCGTGTTGTTATTACCCCACAACAATCACCCTGTGAGGTGGGTGGGGCTGAGAGAGCTCTGAGAGAGCTGTGATTGTCCCAAGGTCACCCAGCTGGCTTTAAACGGAGGAGCGGGGAATCAAACTCGGTTCTCCAGATTAGAGTCCTGCCACTCTTATCCACTACACTAAACTGGCTCTCTTCCCTTCCACTTTTGCTGTTCCAAAAACGCAGCATGGAATCGGAATTCAAATTTACGGTGCTCCATTTTCCTTTTTCCTCCTCGCTGTAATTTCAGACTTCTTCTTCCTCTGCTTTGCTAGTGGATTTGCACTGGAGCTAGACGCCAGTCATTAAAAAATTTAAAAATCCAGTGGGTGAGTGCGGGAAGAAAGGGAGATCAGTTTCAGAATATTGACAGAGGGTTGCCAACTTCCAGGCCAGGCCCCAAGGTCTCCTGAAATTGCAAATGATCTTCGGACTACAAAGATTTATTACTTATTTATTTGTTTGTTTAATTTGATTTATACCCCGCCCTCCCCACAGATGGGCTCAGGGTGGCTAACAACATTAAAAAATACATTAAAAATCACAAAAACGTAAAATCAATAATAATTTTTAAAAAGTCATTAAAATAGTCCAGGAGCAGGCTATTTAAACAAATATTGGGAGTCCGTATATTGGCATTGCAGATGGCCGAGGGCAGCCCCAGAAGAAGTGGTGGTCTTAGATGGAAGAAGGGGGACACCCGCTGGCACTCAGCCGAAGGCCTGGCGGAACATCTCCGTTTTACAGGCCCTGCGGAATGTAACAGGTCCTGCAGGGCCTGGATCTCCAGCGGGAGAGCGTTCCACCAGGCCGGGGCCAGGGCAGAAAAAGCCCTGGGCCTGGTTGAAGACAGACAGGTGTCCTTCGGGCCGGGGACCACCAGGAGTTGCTTGTCTGCAGAGCGCAACACCCTGCAGGGGACGTAATGGAAGAGGCGGTTCCACAGGTATGAAGGTCCCAGTCCGTGAATTGTTTTAAACACCACGATCAGTTCCTCTGGAGAAAATGGCTGCTTTGGAGGGGGGACTCTGTGGCATGTCCTCCCCTAAACTTGGCTCTGAATCTCCAGGAATTTCCCAAACCAAAGTTGGCAGCCCTATAAAGCTGACACTTATTAAGCAGAGCTAGAGGCTGACCTCAAGTCTCAAAGCAGCCATCCAGCTGTGGACGAGCGGCCTTGTTTAAACACTTGCTGACAGCCTAACCTTCCGTATCTAATTAGTGTTTATCTGCTCAGGCTTTCCAGCTTTTCCCTGCAATGCGTAGTTAGCCGCTCTCCAGACCAAATATTTGTTCCATCCTTTACGGCTTCCCTGCTATTTTGCATTGCTCTGTATACAAACACCTGAAATGTTGTATTTTTTGGTGGTTTTTCATCCGGTAACTGTGGTAAACTTTATTGGGTGTGGGTGGTTTTTAAAAAAACAACCGTGCCTTTTTATGTTTTGGCAGAGGTTTCCGAAAGTACCTAGACTTCTGACAAGTGCTTCCCAAACATTGGAGAGCTCAGGGTCAAACCCAACAGGATGATGGCAGATCTCCTAAAGTTTCTGTTAGCTTTAAGTGCTGCAGGGAGCAACTTGACGACAGCCACTGGGGTGTGTGTGGCTTTTTCCATGGGAGGAAAGGGATAAGATTCACTCTTGCTTGTTCTTGTTGGCTATCCCGCCCACCCCCTTGATAAAGTGATCCAAGAGTCTGCATTTGCAAAAGACAAAAACGAGTTTAAAATAAACCTGGAAGAAAGCATAAAATGTAGTTCAGCTCGAAGCATAGGGTTTGTCACACTGGAGATCAGGGAGCATTTTCAGTCTAAGATTTACAGTGTAATTCTGTGGAGAGTTACTCCAGACTAAGCCCATTGAATTCAATGGGCTTAGACAGGAGTAACTCTCCATAGGATTGCACTGTTAGAGATAATATGGGAATGCCACCGTAACTGAAATCTTTCAGAATGCCCTTTGGACTGTTTTCTGAGAATGCCATCAAAGACGGGTGGTTTGTGCACAGGTAGCATTCAGTTTTTATAAAGACAGGAGCTGGTGGGCCTCAGTGGGTTGCCAACTTAGGGCCAAGCTACAAGTGACGAATGACACTTGAACGGCAAGTGGATTGAGTGGAGGGCAAGTGAACAGGGAGAAATACACTTGCCGTTCAAGTGTCATTCGTCACTTGTAGCTTGGCCCTTAGAGTTGAGAAATGTTTGCCATCAGCTCAAGGTTGGGAAATTCCTGAAGATTTCAAGGTTGGAAATTCTTGGAGGGTATGTGGTATATAAAGCCGTAGAATCCAGCCCCTTAAGCAGCCATTTTCTCCAGGGGAATTGATCTCTGCAGTCTGGTGACCAGTTGCAATTGCGGGAGATCTCCGGGCTCCAACTGGAGACTGGCAACCCTGGGCCTCAGGCCATAGGGATGTCCCACCATCTACTCTAGAAGGAAGCCCTGCACTTAATTCTGAGTGTGGGACACTTGCTTGATGCTGAGTGAAAGACACTCTGTACATGCTCAGAGATGCTGACTTTTGTTAAACTAGATGGTTTTGAAAAGGGGCGTAGACTCAGATGGGTGGGGGCTGTGCTAAATGGGGTATGCTTAAAGGAGAACAGGTGAAGCCACAAGAATAGCAATATCTGTAAGTAGGGGTCATGTAGTAGAAAAAGAGCAGGAGGAACTCTTAGCACAACTCATTAGCATATGCCATGCCTCTTGCCATCACCAGAAGTGTGTCATTAGCATAACTGATTTGCATATGCCACACACCCTCACATCACCTATTCTGGCTGTTTTGGATCCAATCCTGGCCATTCAGGGCCGAAATTGGGCCCAAAATGGCAAAAAGGGGCTGAAAATGGCTGAAAAGGGGCCCAAAATGGTCAGGATCAGGCCGCCAGTGAGCGGGAGAGTGATCCACCACCTGTCAGAGGCCCGATCCGGGCCGTTTCAGCCCCAATCCAGGCCGAAATGGGCCCAAAATGGCCGAGAATGAGGTGGGCGGGGCCACCTGACGTGACTTCTTTGGGGAACTGCCGGAAATGCATTCCTGCGCGTTCCCTCTTAAAATGAGCCCTGCCTGTAAGAGAGTTTTTCTACTTGGAGTTTGGAAATCTGTTGTCAGTCCAGGTGAACGGAACTGTGTGAAATCATTGCTTTTCAACTAGCTAGTTGTAATGTCCACTTGGGTCTTTTCTTAAAATAAAATGAACTTAAAATGTGAGAAAGATGGAGAGGTTGCAGTCAGAGATCTGGAAGCTGCATGAAAGAATCCACGCTGAGCAGCGTGGAGGGCAATCTAAACCCCCCTCTGTCTGGAGATCAGGGGGTGGGGCCACCGGCCATGTGACCATTTTTGCCGACAGCGATTTAAACTTTAAAAAACTCCCCCCTTGTTCCAGCTGACCCAAAGTGACGTCATTGTGGGGTCCTGAGTTCCACCACTGAGTTCCACCACCTCTTTTCTCAGAAAAAAAGCCCTGGGGATGAGTACTATGTGCAGTTCTGGAGACCTCACTTCAAAAAGGATGTGGACAAAATCGAGAGGGTGCAGAAGAGAGTAATGTGGATGATCAGGGGTCTGGAGAATGAGCCCTACGAGGAAAGGCTGAGGGCCTTGGGAATGTTTAGTTTGGAGAAGAGGAGGTTGAGGGGGGACATGATTGCTCTCTTTAAATATTGGAAAGGCTGTCATTTGGAGGAGGGCAAGGAGCTGTTCCAGTTGGCAGCAGAGGGTAGGACGTGAAGCAATGGACTTAAATTTCATGCAGAAAGGTACTGGCTGGATATTAGGAAGAACTTTTTCACGGTCAGAGTAGCGCAAAGGTGGAATCAGCTGCCTAGGGAGATGGTGAGCTCCCCTTCCCTGGCAGTTTTCAAGAAGAGGCTGGATGAATATTGGTCAGGGATGCTTTAGGCTCATCCTGCACTGGGCAGGGAGTTGGACTAGAAGGTCTGTATGGCCCCTTCCAACTCTGTGATTCTGATGTGCATGAAATATCAAATGCAGCCATGTCTCCATACCACCAAATCTGTGTGAAAATTATTATCCAGCTCCAGTGAATGGCTGGGTAGCTACTGTAGAATGAAGTACTAACCAGAGCTGACCTTGCTTAGCTTCCGAGATCTGGTGAGATCTCTAGCCGGGGCCATCCAGGTCAGGGCTGTAAGAGCCTACTCATAAATATATCTGGCAAAAAAAATTAGGCACATGTTGAAAGTACAAGGTGGGTTTAAACTAGATGGATGCATTATTTTTACAACATTAATCAACGCTTACAGTTGTTGGATGCTATACAATACTTTTTTTTATTAAAAGTTTTGTATAATTAAAAACAAACCTTAAAAACCTACAGTTACACATATACTAATAAAACAAAAAAACTAATCAACATACAAAAACATACATAAAAACAACGAAAACAATCTAAACTAAAAGGTTCCCAATTTTCTCCAAAACAAATATTTGTATCATATCCAATCTAGGCCGATTCCAGATGACTAACCTTAAGGTGCTTCATGCTGCCCTCTTCCGGATCGCGACGACGCGCAAAACTCGTGCAAGGAAACGCGATATTTCGCATTTTCCCCGTCGCGATCCGGAAGAGGGCGGCATGAAGCGCCTTAAGGTTAGTCATCTGGAATCGGCCCTAGACTTTCTGTAAGTAATGATTAATTGCTCTCTTTTTTCTAATGTCAAAATCCCTTCACCTAGGAAGCTGTATGAAACTTTCAAATGAAATTGGGGCTGCCTGCAGGCCTGTACTCTACAAGACAACTCCTTTCTTCTTTTCCAGTGCAATTCTAAGCAGAATTACTCCAGTCTAAGCCCATTGATTTCAATGGGCTTAGACTGAAGTAACTCTGTTTAGGATTGCACTGTTCATATGTATAGCAGAATGATCAACAGTGCCACCCTAAGTGGAGTTACTCTGGTTCAAGCCCATTGAAATCAATGGGTTTAGACTGGAGTAACTCTGTTTAGGATCCAGAGGAGTTAACCATATTCACCTGTAGTAGCAAAATAGTAAAGAGTCCAGTAGTGCCTTTAAGACTAACCAACTTTATTGTAGCACAAGCTTTTGAGAACTACAGCTCTCTTCGTCAGATGCATCTGATGAAGAGAGCTGTGGTTCTTGAAAGCTGACAATGCATCTGATGAAGAGAGCTGTGGTGCTCGAAAGCTGACGGTGCATCTGACAAAGAGAGCTGTGGTTCTCGAAAGCTGACAATGTATCTGACGAAGAGAGCTGTGGTGCTCGAAAGCTGACGGTGCATCTGATGA
The DNA here is from genome assembly GCF_028583425.1 of Eublepharis macularius. Taxonomy (NCBI): domain Eukaryota; kingdom Metazoa; phylum Chordata; class Lepidosauria; order Squamata; family Eublepharidae; genus Eublepharis; species Eublepharis macularius. The sequence goes on along the minus strand of NC_072800.1, from coordinate 90,829,193 downwards.
AGAGAGCTGTGGTTTTCAAAAGCTGACGATGCATCTGATGAAGAGAGCTGTGGCTCTCGAAAGCTGACGATGCATCTGATGAAGAGAGCTGTGGTTCTTGAAAGTTTATGCTACAATAAAGTTGATTAGTTGGTAAGGCGCTACTGGACTTACTATTCTATTTAGGATTGCATTGCAAAAGTTACCTGCCTTAGAGAATAGGAGCTTCTGAAACCCTCCACTAAAATGAAGCTGCACAGGAGCCCCAGACTTTTATGCAGCTCCTTTTCCTTTCCGGAATGTATGCATACGACAGGCTTCTGCTGAATCATATCCAAGGAATTCTGGACATATAAATATGCCATAACCCATCAGGGGCGTTGTCTTTTTCATCTGCAGTTGCCTGTGTTTAGTGGAGGTACTTTTGTGTTTGAGAAGGAAGCGCCCCAAGACAATGGGTGCGCTCTTGAAGGAAGAGGCGAGTTCAGGAAGTTGTTTGAGGCGAATGCGGAGATTCCTCTGAGCATGTGTTTGCGTCTGAGGATCTGTTTAAAAAACATTTTTTAAAACTCTGCAGTGTGGAGGATTACACTGAGCAAGGCCTGCAACTGCCCGATGAGTCCAGTGGCACCTTAAAGACTTAGAGCCAAGCTACAAGTGACTTTTTTCACATGTAGAACACTTGATCGTTTTCGCAAGTTTTCCTGGGAACTGAAGTCCCAGTGTCCTTCCCCTCTCTGTTAGAATCTCTGCCTGAAGAGCCAGAGGAAGCCGGTGGCAACAGCAGCTTTTGCAAATCCAGAGCAGCTCCCTGAGAGCAAGATGCCCAGGGAGAAAGTAGCAGCTGCCTGCCCCCAAAGATTGTTGAGAGCAGGCTTGTGACTGGAGGAATGATTTGCAAAAGCTGCTGCTGCCGCCAGCTTTCTCTGGCTCTTCAGGCAGCGATTCTAACAGAGAGGGGAAGGACACTGGGACTTCAGTTCCCAGGAAAACTTGTGAAAACGATCAAGTGTTCTCCACGTGTAAAAAGTCACTTGTAGCTTGGCTCTTAACAGCATTTATTTCAATAAGTTCTTTCAATATGAATGGTTAGTCTTTAAAGTACCGCTGGACTTTGGGTTCATTTTGTCTTAATGGACTGTCATCACAGCGACTCCTTTGCAGTTATTTGTAGCTGTAAACCACAGTTCTGTTGCCAGCGTAGTGAAACCCCAGTTGCCAGAAATCCAGCCCGTTTCCCGGCTCAGCTTGAGTTTGCTGCAGGGTATTGCGTTGGATCTGTCTAAAAGAGAATCGGTCCAACGTGTCCCTGCCATCTAATAATTAAAGCAGGTGGGTGTTAAGAAGTGATGCTTCTTCTGCTGTGGTGCCTATGAGAATTTGTCTGGTTCCCAGGCTGAGCTACGGTAGCCAACCTTCAGGTGGCAGCTGGAGATCTCCCAGAATTACAACTGATCTCCAGGTGACAGAGACCAGTTCCTCTAGAGAAAATGATTGTTTTGGAGGGGGGACTCTTTGGCGTTACACTCCGCTGAGGGGTATTATACTTCTCCAAACTCTGCCCTCTCCAAGTTCTACCTGCCTCCCCCCCCCCAAATCTCCAGGAATTTTCTAACCCAGACCTGGCAACGCTATTAATCCCAGCACTTTGTGCAAAATCTGAAACTTCAAAATGGGAGATTGTGTAGTGGCACCAATGTGCTAGCAAACTGGAGCAGGGAATTCAGAACCCCAAAGGGAGGAGTATTTTATAAGCGTTCCTGGAGGGCCTTTTATCTTATTAGCTGGAACCGCAAAGTAGCTGGAAGCTGTTCTGATCTTGGACACAGCCACAAAATCTCAGAAAATCTGCAGCCACGAAATCTCCGGCAAGGCCTTTGCATTCAGTCTCTACCCCCCTCCCTCCCATGTGCAGTCAGGAATACTACCACTGGACTACCTTACCAGGCTGGTGTAAATATTACTGAATTTACTGAAACACTTTGGAAACTTGAAGTGCAACTATGTCAATCCTGGATAGTCGTTTTCTGTCTCTTTGCATTACCACAGACTCAATGCTTTGCAGTCAAGATACACTGCTTCGGATTGTAGTGGTTCCATTCACCAACATAAGCAGGTCTGGATCTTATCATTACCTGGAAGGTAGACTCCTAGGAAACTGTCAATGTACATCCCCTTGACATTCAGCATGAAAGAAAGGTGGGATATAAATTAAGTAAATAAAATAGGATCAGCAGCATTTTTAAAGGCGGGCAGATTGGATCAGAACCATGGTGCTGGAGGAGGATTTTTGTTGCAGGTGTCAGCCTGCATGTGGGCGAAATCAACAGCAGCCCATACACGGGCTTTCTCTGTGGTGGCCCCTACCCTGTGGAACGGCCTGCCTGAGGAGGTCAGGAGAGCCCCCACCCTCCTGGCTTTCCGCAAACGATACAAAACCGAATTATTCAAAAAGGTTTTTGTATTGTAGGGAGGGGCTCTCAGATGCTTCGCTAATGAGTTAGGGACCATAGACTTCACCACTATGTTGCCTTATGTACTATCTGTCGTTTTAAATATGCGCTCCTATGAGCTACCTGTGCTTCATGTGGTCTAGTATCAGCCTTAGAATTGCTTAGGTTCTGTTTCAGCATTTCTACAACTCTGTATTGGATTCTTGCCAACGCAATGTCTTTGTAAAATTGTGTTTATTTACTTTAAGGCATTGTTTATGGAAATGCCCTTGACATTGACTGTACTAATCTCACACTGTGTAATCTGCCTTGAGTCTCAGTGAGAAAGGCAGACCATACATGACATAAATAAATACAATTAATAAATAAAACCCTTCCCCCACCTCTTCCTAGTCTTCTAAGGAATAAGTACATCCTTGGCATGGAGCAAGGAGAGGATTTAACTTTGGAAAATGGTATGCTGGCCGAGTTAACTCTCCCCCACTGCCGTTGACCTGCCCAACAGCTTTCAATATATTTGTGTGAAAGTTCCTACGCAAATCGAAGTTTAGTGGCATTGGAATCCGGTGGCATCTTAAAACACTTAACAAAATCTTAGTTCCATTCTTTTTGTGGGCTGTAGTCCTCAAAGGGTTACACTGGGACAAAAGTTTAAGTCCTCGAAGTGCCACTAAACTTGCGCCTGTTTTTGCCGCGACAGTCGGCCGTGGCTGCCCCTGTGCAATCGCACACTGGAACGTGCCCCTGTCTGTCAGCACTGCAGGGTGGAGATTCTCTCCTGGGGACGAGGGGCTTCTTCTCTTCCTATCTAAAATGGTAATAGCCCTCGGTTGAAACAATGAATGTGTATTCCCTGTCTCCTTATCTGCCTAGCGTGACATCCTGCCATCTCTTTTCCCACTGAAATCTTTTGTCTTTTTTTTTTTTTAAATAAAGACCTCTCTGTGGTCATGGCTTCCTCCCTTCCGCACATTCATTCTCTTCTTTGTGTGTTTGCCCCAGTGGCCCTTTCCAGTGATTCCTGATGTCTCCCAGGCTAGAAGTCAACTCAAAGTACATTAGGGCTAAACACCTGAAAATCCCAATGGATTTCATGTTGGGTCTGTTGAGTGGATTTCCTTTAAACTGAATTGCCTTTCAGGTGGGTAGCCATTTTGGTCTGCAGTAAAAGAGCACAATTCGAATCCAGTTACACCTTAAAGACTAACAAGATTTCCAGGAGATAGCTCAAGATTAGTCTGTCTGTAGCAGTAGAAAACAGCAAGAGTCCAGTAGCACCGGTAAGACTAGCAAAATTTGTGGTATGGTATGAGCTTTCATGAGCCGCAGCTCACTTCTTCAGATACTAAAGATTTCCAGGGTAGAAGCTTTTGAGAGTCAAAGCTCTCCGAGACTCCACTCTTGCTCTTCTAATTGCATTTCCGTGTTCAAAGGCTCCCCTTGTTTGGGATCAATGGCTAGATTTCTGTTGATACTACAGACAGGGCTGGCTCAAGGTATTTTATCATCCCAGAAGGAAGTGACAGCCGTCACCAATCAATGCACACAAATATATAGTTGAGGTGGGGAGCTGCATTGGTCTGAAGTAGAACAGCAGGATTTGAGTCCTGTGGCATCTTAGAGACTAAGAAGATGGTGTCTGAAGAAGGGAGCTTTGAACTCTCAAAAGCTTATATCTGAGAATCTTGTTCGTCTCTAAGGTGCCACCAGGGCCGGATCTAGAGTTCCCGGCGCCTGGGACAACCCAAGTCTGGCTGCCCTTGCGCATGCGCACAGCGTGGATGCACGCTCCCGGTGCTGCGTGAGGACGTCACTTTGTGACATCCTCATGCAAGGCGGGCGTGCCTCCAGCGGAGCGTCGGCAGCGTGAGCGGCTGGGAGGCTGCCAGCGCCACTCACCTGCCCTGCTGAGCGGGCGGCCAGCTTGCCACATGCTCCCTGTCCTGCGGGGCAGGCGAATGGCGCGGGCGGCCTCCCAGCCCTCTGTGCCACTTGCTTGCCCAGCAGGACAGGGAGCGCACGGCAAGTCGGCCGCCCCCTCAGCTGGGCAGGCGAGTTGTGCAGGCGGCCTCCCCGCTCTCCGTGCCATTCACCTGCCCGGCTGAGGGGGTGGCCAGCTTGCCGCATGCTCCCTGTCCTGTGGGGCAGGCAAATGTGCAGGCGGCCACTCAGCCGCCCATGCTGCCGCCAGCGCGCTCCCGGTGGCTGGCAGCTGCGCCCAGCACCCCCTCTTTGGCGGCGCCAGGGGAAGACTACCCCCCTGCCCTCCCTCAATCCGGCCCTGGGTGCCACTGGACCCAAATCTTGCTGTTCTACTGCAAACCAACACAGCTTCCTACCTAAAATTATCAGATGATGGGAGCTTAACTCTAAAAAGCTTCTATCCTGAAAACCTTGTTGGTCTCTATGGTGCCAGTGGACCGAAATCTTGCTGTTCTACTGCAGACCAATACTCCTAACCAACTTAAACGTATATATATGTATGTATAAACAAAATGAAGAAACAAACTCTAAGCATATATTTTCCAGCCAGTGCTGTGTAGTGGTTCGAGTGTTGTACTAGGATCTGGGAGTCCCGGGTTGGAATCACCGCTCTGCCATGGAAACTGGCTGCGTAACCCCGGGCCAGTTGCACACACTCAACCTGTCCTACCTTACCAGCTTGTTGTGAGGATAAAATAGAGCTGGGGAGAACAATGTAAACCCCTTTGAGTCCCTGTTAACAACAGCATGGAGTATCAATGAAGTCAATTAAAAAAAACATTTATTCTTAACATTTCAACCAGTGAATCTCTCAGAAGCAAGTTTAGAAAGCCTCTGCAAATCTTCTGCCAAGTCCTGACTCAGTTTGATATCTGCTGGAGAGCAAGGAACTTCAATGCATACCTAAGCCCCCACCCCGAAGGGTTATTATTTGAGACTCACTCATCCCCCTCCCCATTCCCTGCTGAATTTAGGACCCAATGCAAACGCTTTCCAGATTGCACAAGCCAACATGCCACCGATAGCAACATTGCAAATGTAGTAAATCCATGTATTCCATTTGCAGACTGTGCAAATTTGGGAATGGTTTGTATAAACTCTTCTTTTGCTCGCAGGCTTGTGGGCACTTCAGTACCTACAATGTCAGGCATCCTGGCCGTAATTGCCTACGGAGGACTTTTTGAATGAATAGGCTTCCTGTGCTCTGGGTCGAAAATTTCACCCCAGAAACGGCTTTGCTACGGCCGAGTGTCTGTTCTTGCTTTCCTCCCAGAGACTGCCAGCGGGGGCTCAGGCCATGTGTGTCCCAGATGTTTCTCATTAGTCATGCTTTCAGTCTTCCGAAACTGTTACTGATGCCCGAACTGGCGCTCTTAACTTCCTATGTTAACCAGAAGGATTTTAGGGAAAGTTTTAGGTGGTGCCTTTTGCTTGCTCTAACAACCAAAACAAAACAAAACAAAAAATATCCTTCTTTATTCAGCTTTTCCTACTGAGGACGCATTCAAGGAAGGGAGAGAGAAAGAGCTGGAATTATTGATGTGTTTTTAATGCAACCTTTGTTGAAGGACTTTTCTCTAGGAGGGGAAATCTGGATTCTTGCTCCTAGCCGATGCTTTGACGCCTCCAGCAAGGTTTTTTTTTTTGAGGGGGGGGTGCTTTATTGTCAGAAAGGCGGAGTCCAGCAGGATGTGTTTAAAAGTTTGCTAAAAGACTCCTTCCTAAGCACTGCTTTTGCAAGACGTCACTTTTGATGGGGCTATATATCTCACCCCCTCCTAAAACTGCGCCGCTCGTGGAAAAACTTGCTCGGGAGCGCTTGGCGGGCAAGGGAGCCGTGTGCCAAGAACATCATGTCTCTGTGAGTAGCGTATTCCTATCGAGTTCTCTTTCCTTTCCTCGCTTGTAGAACAGACTGTGATTTGGAAGAGAAGCGGAGAGGTTGGGGATGTCTGCCTAAGGTGGGGGTGGGGGGGTTCTTTTTGAAATGTTCCATCAAGCTAGCACATACTTCTGATCTACCCTTTTCCTTCCTTCAGAACTCCCCTAATTTCTGGTTTATCACATTTTTGGGGAGGGGGGTAGCCATAATCCAACCAGCCTAAACTCCATTAACCTTCACCCCCTTTGCTCCCCTTCTCCTCTCTCTCTGTTTTCGAGGCTGTGTTTTCTGAGGGGCAGGGAATTGTCTTTTCCCACTGTTGAAATGCACTGCGTGGAGGTGGCAGTGTGCGATTATAAATGACATTTTGGAGTAAAAATCAAACAGGATTCTGGGGGGCACCTTAAAGACGGAGATGATTTTATTCCAGTTTAAGCGTTCATGGACTGGAGCTCACTTAATATTGGAGCCCCTCACTCAGGGGTCTTGGCAGGGGTACATTCTATGATGTCCCAGCTTTGAAATCACACGTGGCGAGCAGGAGAAAGAGACACTCGAACTGTGGAGTTCACACAGATGGGAAAAGCAGGCTGCAGCCTTCGCGCACCACAATTCATGAGCTAATCTCTAAAGGGAGCATTCTTCAGACTCGCTGTGTTCGCTCACACCCCTTCTTAACTTGTTCTCCCTGGGTCCACCGCTTCAACGTGTGCCAGCCATCTTTTCTGAGAGAGTGCTTGTGGACGGGCAAGCATGTGGCTCTTTGAGGGCAGCTACTTGGGAAAATGTGCCGTTTGGAGGGAAGGCATAATAAAGATCTTTGTTCTTAGCATAAGGGTACCCCCTCTCATTTTTCTGACCAGCTCCAGTCCCTGACCCATCCTGACCAACTTGGAAGGGAGTGAGAGCTCGATCTAGTACATTTTCATCCCACCTTTCCTTCAAGCATATGTGGTTCCCTCCTTCCCCACAGCAACCCTGCGAGGTAGGTTATGCTTGGGAAGTATGAGCATCACAGCCAAATGGATTCGAACCTGGGTCTCACAAATCCAAGTTTGGTGTACTTAAGCACTACCCCACAATGGCTGGCTGGAGCTGGGGATGGCATACCCTCCTTATAGGGCACCCCCCCCCCAAGTAGACAAATGTTGGTGACAACCCCCCCAGTGGTTGTAACTAAGGACTGTTACTTGAGCTCCTCGTCCCGTTCTTATGTCTGGATGTTCTAGTAATTTAGTCTCCAAAAGCCAAAACATCATTTGTGCTTTTGGTTAAAAAAAGACAAAACGGAATTGTACCACAGCACATAGGATAGCTGCGTTTTAATTGAATAGGATAGCAATGTTTTAATGGTTGTCTTTATATTTTTGTATATTTTCGCTGTGGTTTTAGTAGTTTTAATGATGTGTTTTTGTTAGTTTTCATGGTTTTTAAGATGTGGTTTGATGATGTGTGTTTTATTAGCTGCATTGGTGGCCCTTGTGAGGGCAGAAAGGTGGGGTATCAATTTTGTTAAATAAAATGTAAAATAAATAATTATACTTTGGCAGGCCTAGTGCGCTGTGAGGTATCTTAACGGTCAAATGCAAGCACTGATGCGCAGGTATGGCACAGATGATGTGCTTCCATCCCACCTGCACAGTGAATGAACTTCCCTGGGGGAGGGAGCTGGGCCTGAAGTACACCCATGCTGGAGATTCACCCCCCCCCCCCAAGCCATGATCTCCTCCAAAGGCAAAAAACAAGAAGATACTAGGTATAGCGATAGACTAGGGATGGGTAATAAAAATTAGGTGAGCAAGTGGTGAACTCCCCTTCTTTGGAGGTTTTTTAGCAGAGGCTGGATGGCCCTCTGACAGCAATGCTGATTCTGTGAACGTGGGTAGATCATGAGAGGAGGGGCAGGAAGGATTGCATCAGTGTTTAGTTCTCGTGGCCCATTCTTACATGTCCAGGGTAATGCCAATTGCCACCTTGGGGGTCAGGTAGCAATTTTCCCCAGGCCAGGATCCTGATGGTGTTGTGCAGGGGTCATTGGGGGTGTGAGGGGGGGGAGATAGTCGTGAATTTCCTGCATTGTGCAGGGGGTTGGACTAGATGACCCTGGAGTCCCTTCCAACCGTACGATTCTATATGGATATGCAAGTATACAGTTGCTAAGAGACAATGTTGCCTAGCAGCTTAAGTGCCAAGCTAGGAACTGGGAGACCCAAGTTCAAATCCTGGCTTGTCCCTGACTCTCCTGCTACTGGACAAGACTCTCTCTCTCAGCCTGAAATAAACTATATGGACATCTAGATAAATAGACAAGAGGGGCGAGCACAGCCTGTTATCCCCTGGTGGTTGGAAGAGTGAAGGAGCCAGCCAGGCCAGGTCAGTTGCCACCAGTGAAAAAGCCGTCTCTAGTCACCGCCTGCCTCACCTCTGAAAATGGAGGCACAGAGAGCAGAGCTTCAGAAGAGGAGCTTAACTGGTAGACTGGACACAATATGGGTAGTTGGGGGTGGGGTTCCTTTGCAATATGCATTTTCTTGTCGGGCTTATATGTGGTGGGATGGCGGGGTGGGGGGATAAGAGCTGAAAAATGAATTGCTTCACTGGCAATCAGTAATTGCTGTTCACCCTCCATCTGAAGTCTGACATGCCTTTTTGTAGTCAGCCTGAAAGGAAAGGGGCTCACACAGGAGCTAAGATTGGCTAGTCTTAAGGCAGAGTCAAGAGGAATCTCCTGCCTCAGTATCCCCTTGGAAACAAAGCTCCCTTTCACACATACACTCTGCGCTGTGCCGGAACAGCTCCTGCCTGGTGTGACAGCCACACAATCTTTCAGACATGTGGGCAGAGTTGAAGGCACCAGGGCCCATTTCGAGGGGGAATGCACAGGAGCGCAGTTCTGGTAGTTCCCCATAGAGGTCGCATGTCAGGTGGCCCCGCCCACCTGACTCTCAGCCATTTGGGGCACATTTTGGCGTGGATTGGGGCCAAAATGCCCCCAAAATGGCCCAGACTGGGCCTCTGACGGGTGGGGGATCACTCTCCCACTCAGCAGTGGCCCGATCTTGACCATTTTAGGCCCCTTTTTGCCATTTTGGGCCCAATTTTGGATTGAGTCCAACAGCCAGGATAGGTGATGTCAGGGGGTGCGGCATATGCAAATCAGTGATGCTAAGGGCACACTTCCGGCGATGGCAAGGGGCGTGGCATATGCTAATGTTATGCTAATGAGTTCCTCCAGCTTTTTTCCTATGAAATGACCCCTGGAAGGCACAGATCTTGTCTGCCTGGTTACCACCTTGTCCGCTTGATAATATGTTCCTCCTGCCCCCCAGAGAAAGCACTGAGCTCAAGAGTCCTAGGGTGAGCATCCCCAGCTGACTTGAATGCAAACCCTGGAATATTCCTCAGAATCTTTTGGCATGTGCACATAAGCATATTTATTTATTTATTTATTTAAAAAAATGTATGCCACCTCTCCAGGGATCCTGCCCACAGCGGTTTACAAATTAAAAATAATACAAACGAACCATTAAAAGACATGAATTGAAACGCAGCCCAGTATAAAAATGTAAGACTATTAAAATAGACCACTGAAAGCATTGATTGATTGATTTTATTTTGCAGTCCTTAGACCAGATGTACAAGAAGAGAAACATACTTAAGAAATTTCACAATTTAGATAAAAAGATAAAAAGCAGTTTTAAAATTGAAATAACATCTAAGTAACATAACATTTTCTTAACCTGAGCATTGCCATACAGAAACTGGCTACTTGATAAGTAATCTTTGGATCTTTATCTGCTAAAAGAAACTCAAGCTTAAGTTTTTCAGAGAAATCAAGATTTTTTCCAACCAACAGGGTGATTAACTGACTGCGCGCCGCCTTATAATGTGAGCATGAGAAAAACCTGTGTTTTTTCTCAAGGCAGCTGCTCCCTTGACTGGCAAGTACAAAGCCTTTTGGTAAAGGGGATATTCTTATACTTGCCTTCAAGTACAGCAGAAGGAAGAGCAGAGCACCTGGCTAGAGTAAAAGAAGTTAGATAATTTGCTGGGGTCACAGAGAATTTGATGTTTACCCCAATCTTTAAACTAGAGCAGTCGGATTGGCGTTCAATATCTTCGATTCTCTGCTTCACTAGTTTTTTTGCATGCTCTGTTCCCCAAGGAAGAAACATTTGAGGACAGCATAAAATAACAGTTTCCAGACTAAAATCGTGTTTAGAAAAATCAACCCCTGAATTAAAAGCTTGGGTGAACAGAAATGTTTTAGCATTAAAAGAAAGCAACGGAGGCACCGGGCAAGCCTCAAGGGAGAGAGAATTACATGATATACATAAGAAAAGTGCCACTACCGAAAAAGCCCTGTCTATAGTTGCTACGCGCCTCACCTCTGAAGAGAGTTTGTGAGGCCTATCTTAGCTGGTAGGCTGAACAACATAGGAGGAGATGGGCCTTCAAGTACCTTGCCTCAAGAACAGCATGAAAAGAACGCTCTGACGCAGTTAAGAGCATAGGGGCATTGTTTTGGATCCAGTGCTACCACTAGAACATGGCAGCTGCAAAAAACAATTTTTACAACCTCACTGTAGCCCGGAAAATGGCTTCTTGCCTCGACCTGGCCGACCTGGATCCATGCTATGGTAACATCAAGACTTGACTATTGTAATGCAGTATACATAGGTCTCCCATCCAAATTAACTAGAAGAGTTGAATTGGTGCAAAACGCTGCAGCGCGACTGCTATCAAGAGCAAGCAGGAGCATGAATAGCACCCCCATTCTGCAGTCATTCTGTTGGCTACCTATCGGCTACCGTGCTCAGTTCAAGGTATTGGTTATCACAAAGTTCTTCACAGCTTTGGCCCAGCATACCTATGGGACCGTCTCCCTTCCTATGTTCCTCCACGGCAGCTTCGCTCATCTGAACAGGGTCTCCTGCAGGCGCCATCCTGCATATGGGCAGAATCAACAGCTGCCCGTACACGGGCTTTCTCTGTGGTGGCCCCTATCCTGTGGAACAGCCTGCCTGAGGATGTCAGGAGAGCTTTCCACAAATGATGCAAAACCGAATTATTCAAAAAGGCTTTTGTACTGTAGAGACGGGACTCAGATGCTTCACTAATGAGTTAAGGACCATAAACTTCACGACTGTGTTGCCTTACATACTACTGGTTGTCTTAAATATGTGCTCCTATGAGCTACTTTGGTGTAGTGGTTAAGAGCGCAGGAGTCTAATCTGGAGAGTTAGGTTTGATTCCCCACTCCTCCACTTGAAGCCAGCTGGGTAACCTTGGGCTAGTCTGGAGCTTTCTCAGCCCCACCCACCTCACAGGGTGTTTTGTTGTGAGGATAATAGTAAGGTACTTTGTAAACCGCTCTGAGTGGGTGTTAAGTCCTCCTGAAGGGAAGTATATAAATCAAATGTTGTTGTTATTACTTGTGTTTCATGTGGTCTAATGTCAGCCCTAGAATTGCTTATGTTCTGCTTCAGCATTTGTTCAACTCTGTGTTAGATTCTTACTAATGCTATGTCTTTGTAAAATATTTACCTATGGCATCGTTTATGGAAATGTCGTTGAAACTGACTACACTAATCTCACACACACTGTAATCTGCCTTGAGTCTCAGGGAGAAAGGCGGACTATAAATGACACGAATGAATGAATGGGTTTGAAGCTTAAGATACACGTGTCCCTGAAAGACTTTTAAAAAGTGACATGCAGGTGATAATGCTAATTGGGGAAGGGGGTGCACAGCCTTTTCCCTCTGTGCTATTCCACCCACAGGGGAAAAAATATGGGACCTGCGTTTCACTTAAAAAGTGTTGAGCTTGCTCGCACAACGCCCTCCATCACATGTCATTTGATCCTAAGAAAACAACGTTTTAGTGCAGTCGGGCCAAAGAAGAAGAGCTATAATAAGCTGTTGTGATGGGTAAGGCAGCAAATGCTCCTTAGTCACCATTTACACAATGCCACCCTTGTAGTTTTCATTGCATAAGGAAGTCTTTAATCAGACTTGGATCCCTTCCATGAGTTAGACCATTTGCACTGCCATGTTGCGACGTTCTAGTGATCTGGTCCAAGCCATCCATCTCCAATTCCTCTCCCTCCGAGTTTGTTATCACCCAAAGGCAGGGATGGGAGGACTCGACAAGACCTGAAGGCTCTGCTCGGGGGAGAAGATTGGGAGCAGTTCCACTTCTGAGCCCCATCAAGAAGATGCAACCCAAAGTAGACAGAGAAGAGCTTTCTCCTCTCCCATTGCCCGCGAAGGCCTCCTGACCTGAAGGACTGCCGAGTTCCTAGTTCATCTGTTGAGCAGGGTCTTGCAAACGCAAGGTCAAGGTGCTATAGAATAGGACGTGCATTGTGGCCACTGCAGTCAGATTTGCCAACAGACCAGAATCTCCTTTCCCAAGCTAGGCCAGGATTTTCTTGACCAATTGACAAGCAAGTGGGGCCGGCCTTCTTGTCGCCCATACTTTTGCCATTCTTCTTTTGGAATATTTGTTGTATCGCTTAGTTTTATTGGGCAGCTTGTTGCTTAAATGTTGTGTTGTTTGTTTTTCTGTTAGGAGTCACCTTGAGTTCTTTTTCTTCTGGAGAAGCAGCAGACAAATATCCCCAAATAAATAAATAAGTAAATAGACACTCCGTCCCCACCTCCCTTCCAAATGGATAGAGTCGGTACAGGTTATTTCCCCTAACATGTAAGAACTAGGCCAAATGCAGCCGCGAAACTGCAGTTCTGCAGTGACAATATGCAAGAACTGCGGCGTGACTGTTATCAGCATCAAGCAGGAGCAGGAGCATCACCCCCATTCTGCAGTCACTCCATTGGCTACCTATCAGTTAACATGCGCAGCTCAAGGTATTGGTTATTACATACAAAGCTCTTCACAGCCTTGGCCCAGCATACCTACGGGACCGCCTCCCTTCCTACGTCCCTCCACAGCAACTACACTCATCTGAACAGGGTCTCCTGCAGGTACCACCCTGCACATGGGTGAAATCAACAGCAGCCCGTACATGGGCTTTCTCTGTGGTGGCTCCTATCCTGCAGAACGGCCTGCCTGAGGAGCTAAGGAGAGCCCCCACCTCTCCTAGCTTCTTGCAAATGATGCAAAACCGAACTATTCAAAAAGGCTTTTGTATTGTAGGGAGGGGGTCTCAGATGCTTTGCTAATGAATTAGGGACCATATACTTCACCACTGTGTTGCCTTACGTACTACCTGTTGTCTTAAATATATGCTCCTATGAGCTACCTGTGCTTCATGTGGTATAATGTCAGCCCTAGAATTGCTTGTGTTCTGTTGCAGCATTTCTTCAAGTCTGCATTGGATTCTTGCTAATGCTATGACTTTGTAAACTTGCATTTATTTACCCAAAGGCATTGTTTATGGAAACATCCTCAGTTTGGTGTAGTGGTTAAGAGCGCAGGACACTAATCTGGAGAACCGGGTTTGATTCCCCTCTCCTCCACTCGAAGCCAGCTGGGTGACCGTGGGTCAGTCACAGCTCTCTTAGAGCTCTCTCAGCCCCACCCACCTCACAGGGTGATTATTGTTGTGGGGATAATAATGACATACTTTGTAAACTGCTCTGAGTGGGTGTTAAGTTGCCCTGAAGGGCAGTATATAAATCGAATGTTGTTGTTGTTGTTAATAATAATGATGATGATGATGATGATGATGATGACGACTGTACTAATCTCACACAGTGTAATTCGCCTTGAGTCTCTGTAAGAAAGGCGGACGATAAAAGACAAATAAATAAATAAATAAAATAAGCACAGACCGATGTAGAGGGTGTATCCTAAAAATCCTTCCTGAAAATATTAACTGAGTTTATTTTCAAAAAGGCTAGTATAATCTGCCCCCACAATATGCTCACACCAGTGTGTGCAAGAAGGGGCTTCAAAGCACAGTGGAGTCTTTCAACCTCACTCATGTGCACAACGTATCTTCCCAGTACTTGTAATGAACAGTCTGTCGGCATTTCCATAGCAAAATCCAGGGATCCCATTCGCTCTGTTCCTGCAGCGTACAAGCAACCTGTGCTCCAAGCAAGGATCTTCACTGGTGGCGCTTCAGGCTGTGGCCTCGCTTCTTTGCCTCCCCCTCCTTAGCTAGAGAGAGTTGAATAAACAATGTAAAAGAAGAAGAAAATCTACGTCAATGAACCCCGTTGATATGATTTATACAAAATATAATTTGCATAATTTAATCTTTGGCTTTTTGACGATGTGTGATTTGGGTTACAGTGGCGTTGAAATTTAGTGGCGGTGGTGTGTTGATTATCTGCCGTTTTGTAGATAACGTGAATCCCAGACCGAAGCATGGCGTAGCAATGCTACTGGGGGTATATCCATGGACTTGTTTTACCAACATTCATTTCCAGAGGCATACAGGGTAATCAAACATAGAATACTGGATACTGATTATCAGGAGTTATCTGTATATTGATTATCAGGAGTTATCTAGCCAAGCCAATAAAACTTGTTCTCTTCTAAGCTTTGAGATTCCCCTTAAGACAGGTGGTCTGGTTTCATATTTATCTTTCCTACAGGCACCTCATCTCCACAGAGCTTTCTCCCATGCAAGATGCCATCTGCAACCTTATATGGTAGATATAGGTAAAGGTAAAGGTAGTCCCCTGTGCATTCACTGAGTCATTACAGACCCATGCGGGGGAAGGGAACGTCGCATCACGATGTTTTCTTGGCAGACTTTTGTTACGGGGTGGTTTGCCATTGCCTTCCCCAGTCATCTACACTTTACCCCCAGGAAACTGGATACTTATTTTACTGATCTTGGAAGGATGGAAGGCTGAGTCAACCATGAGCCGGTTACCTGAACCCGGCTTCCGCCAGGATCGAACTCAGGTCGCGAGCAAAGCTTGGGCTGCAGTACTGCAGCTTACCACTCTGTGCTACAGGGCTAAAATTGCATATGCATATAGAGTTTGCTACTGTGATCACGGTAGCATTGAGACAGTTTTGCATGTGTTGCTTTATTGCCAACCAGGGCTCATTTTGAGGGGGAACGCACAGGAACGCAGTTCCGGCAGTTCCCCAAAGGGCCCCGCCCACCTGACTCTCGGCCATTTGGGGCCTGTTTCTGCCTGGATTGGGGCCGAAATTGCCCAGATCGGGCCTCTGATGGGTGGTGGATCACTCTCTCGCTCAGCAGCAACCCGATCCTGACCATTTGGGGCCTCTTTTCAGCCATTTTCAGCTCCTTTTTGCCATTTTGGGCCCAATTTTGGCCCTGGATGGCCAGGATTGGGTCCAAAAAAGCCAGGCTAGGTGATGGCAGGGGGTGTGGCATATGCAAACCAGTTATGCTAATGACACACTTCTGGTGATGTCAAGGGGCGTGGTATATGCTAATGAGTGATGCTAACAAGTTACGCTAATGAGTTCCTCCAGCTCTTTTTCTACAAAACGACCCCCCTGTTGCCAACTATGTGCAGACTTGCGTCTCAGATACTTAAACTCAGAATTAGCTAATAGGAGGGGCCTCCCGGATTCCCTAAAGGTCTTTCGCCTTCTGAATGACTCCCTGCCTAAAACCACCGAGAATACAGCAATGTTTCTCTATACAGCTATAAAATTCCATCAGGAGTGGTTCCAGAAATAACTTCGTTTTTCTATGTTTTTTTGTATTGTGTACATTGTGCTGACTGATGCCAGTAAAGGCTGACTGACTGGTCGATCTGCATTCGCTGTTTTTTCAATCCATCTTTGCTTTGCTTTGCTTTCCAGGTTATAAATGATTAGCCCCTATGACCAACATGAGCTGGAGCTTCCTAACCCGCCTGCTAGAAGAAATTCACAATCACTCCACCTTCGTGGGGAAGGTCTGGCTCACCGTCCTGATCGTCTTCCGGATTGTCCTCACGGCCGTCGGAGGTGAGTCCATCTATTCAGATGAGCAGAGCAAGTTCACGTGCAACACCAAGCAGCCCGGCTGCGATAACGTCTGCTATGACGCCTTCGCGCCGCTGTCCCATGTCCGGTTTTGGGTATTCCAGATCATCATGATCTCGACTCCTTCCGTCATCTACCTGGGCTACGCCATCCACAGGATCGCCCGGTCCACTGAGCAAGAGCAAAAGAGGTTCAGAAGCTTCAAGAAGAAAAAGCAGTTTGCGCTAAACTGGCAAGCTGTCCGGAACCTGGAAGACCCCTTGGGAGCAGAAGAAGAAGAGCCCATGATAGCGGATGAAGTAGCCGAGAGTGAGGACAAAGCCAAAGCCAAAGAGAAGAAGAAGGAGCAGCAGAAACATGATGGAAGGAGACATATCCAAGAGGAGGGCTTGATGAAAATTTACGTCTTCCAGCTTCTCACCAGAGCCACTTTTGAAGTTTGTTTCTTGATAGGACAGTACATGCTCTATGGCTTTGAAGTCACGCCATATTATCTTTGCAACCGAGCTCCTTGCCCTCACGATGTCGACTGCTTTGTGTCGAGGCCGACGGAGAAGACCATCTTCCTCTTGGTGATGTACGTGGTCAGCTGCCTTTGCCTCTTACTCAACGTGGCCGAGATGTGCCATCTGGGAATCGGGACCATCAGAGATGCCATTCGGGAGAGAAAAACCCACAGCTTCAGGCAGCCCCCCTACAATTATGCAGCCTATCCAAAGAATATCTCCTGTCCTCCGGAATACAATTTGGTGGTGAAATCGGACAAGCAGGCCAAAGTCCCCAACAGTTTGATGGCTCATGAGCAGAACTTGGCCAATGTGGCTCAAGAACAGCATTGCACCAGCCCCGATGAGAACATCCCGCCAGACTTGTCCACACTCCATAAACACTTGAGGGTGGCTCAGGAGCAATTGGACATTGCCTTCCAGAGCTACAATAGCACTCAGGCAAACGCTCAGCCATCGAGGACCAGCAGTCCAGAATCGGGAGGGACTGTGGCAGAGCAGAACCGAGCCAACACTGCCCAGGAGAAGCAGGGGGCTAAGCCCAAAGCCAGTTCAGAGAAAGGCAGTTCTAACAGCAAGGATGGGAAGAATTCTGTATGGATATAGCAAAGAGGGTAGATAAGAGTCTTTCAAACCAAGTCAGAGCATCAGGAGCAAGCTTGGGGTGCCTTCTCTCCATCAAGATGGGACGCGTTTGAGAGAGCACTAGCAAAGGGTTATTTTGTTACATAAAGGTCCAGTGTTTCTGCTAAATGGCTTTAAGCGGTGGATTTCAGGAAAGGCTTCCTGAAAATGTTAACAAGGGGCTTCTCCCCCTTGCCCACTCTTATTCCTGATGTGCAAATATTTCAGTATCTGGAAACAGTGGGACTTTTGCACATTTGTTGTTAGGCCATAGGGGGTTTGACCATAATAAACATTACCCCTCTTTTAAGGAAGATTTTGGGCTTTATCCCCAGACAAATGGGTAGAAGGAATTTTGATGGCAATGTTTTGTTCCCTAACGCACAGTTCTGGGAGAAAGCATTCCCTCCAGTCCCTGTTTCTGTTCAGTTTGGCTCTCAGGAATAGTCCGCATTCAGGATTGCTCACTCAATCCCACACGGAGTCTGGCTTTTCTCTGCCGGTCTCTTCCCTTGCCTGTCTCCTCGCTGTGCCTTTTATCTTCACTCCTCCGACAGTCCTTCTCCTCTTGGCAGTGGTGGAGAGTGCCCTCAAGTCAGAGTTGACTTATGGCGACCCCTGGTGGGGCTTTCATGGCAAGAGACTAACAGAGGTGGTTTGCCATTGCCTGCCTCCACAACTCTGGTCTTCATTGGAGGTCTCCCATCCAGTTACGAACGAGGGCCAACACTACTTAGCTTCTGAGATCTGATGAGATCAGGCTTACCTGGGCTATCCAGGTCAGGGTATTCTCCTTTTAGATAATAATAACTCCCTCCCTTCTGGTCATGCATACATGAGAAGCTATATCTCTTCTGGTTGGCAGTTCCCTTTCCTCTGTGTAAACTTGTAGTGGTGAAGGAGAGTGGGGCCGTTTTACACATATGTTGTCCAGGAGAACCACCATGTCCATTCTGCATCAGAGGCAGTGAGTATTTAGGTGTGAGAGATGATCCCATTGGCCACTTGCAGGGAGTATCATCCCTTTCCTAGCCAGTTGTTAGTTCCGTACGTCCTCTTGAGCTGCAGTTGTGTTTCAAGGGTTGTTTTAATGACTCCAGTAACCCTTAATTGAATGAATTTTTAACTCATTCGGTGGAAGATGACATGGCTGCAAACACTGCCGTATCTTTCCCTAACATTCCAAATGCTGAAATGCTCACAAAACGACCACATTTAGAACTGCAAAAAAAATCCAAGGTATACTAACCCGTATGCACAACTAACTGTATAATAGCTTTATACAGAATTAGCTTTTGAAAGCAAGGCTGAAACTCCCCGACTAGGTTATCCCGATCCATCGATATCTCTGGGGTTCCTGCTGTGGACTTCGTCAAGAGTTGCAAATTCAAAGGTGTGTGCTGTTTACTCTTTCGTTCATCAGCATTAAGCTGAGAAGCTGGCAGAATCCAAGCACCTTGGATATCTTAAGAGTATCACTTGTGTCCTAAGGATGCTCTCCAGTAGCTGTTATTGGTGGGAGGTGACAAAGGTTTTACACTGATAAAAACAGGCCATTCTAAACAAAAGCGCCTTTAGCAAGACCAGTTTATGACACACTGATTCGTGGAGTTCGTTGTTACAACGATGTGGCCGACTGGCCATCCCCTCCCCTCCAGCTGAACATCTGCAGCGCGAGAGCCAATGCTCTGCGAATCAGCCTGCTGATTGCCCTGTAGTGTTAATAACATCTGGAAAAGGTGGTGTCAAAAGCTAGATCATGGTGTTGTATGTACACATATGTGCAGTTAAAAGTACATTGGAATGGAGTGTCCTCAAGTCACAGCTGATTTATGGCAACCCCTGGCGGGGTTTTCATGGCATGAGATTAACAAGGGTGGTTTGTCATTGCCTAGCTCTGTAACCCTGGTCTTCACTGGAGGACTCCCATTCAATTACTAAACAAGGCCAACCTTGCGTAGCTTCTGAGATCTGACGAGATCAGGCTCACTTGGGCTATTCGGGTCAGGGTAAAAGCAAACCTTATGTATGTGTATAATGTAACATCATGCTTGAGGTGTTTTATACACCAGAGCAGTTAAAGCCAAACCTGTAGCCATCTTTTGGAGGGTGATTGTGTTGAATGCCAAGGGATAGCCATATTCGTCTGTAAATAAACCAGACATCCAGTGGCCACTTAAAATCTAACATTTATTTTGCTATGAGCTTCCATGAGTCACAGCTCACATCTTCAAAAAGCTGATATTGACAGAAATGTTAAGGTGCCACTGGACTTTTATTTTGTCTTGAAAACATCAGATATTCCCCTTGCAACCATCAGGAATTGGGGGTTGAAAACAAATTCCTTTTGAACACTGAGGTTTGACCAAAATTTTGGCTGAATATTTATACCAGGTCAGGGCTCACTTCAGCTCTGCCCCAGAATCTGTTTTCAGTGCCCAGACTGTGCTAGCAAAGCATGGTGGCAACAGCCAGTGCTTTAGAGGTGTCACAATCACAGGGGACTGAGCTTTTGGCTCAACCCATGTTTGGAAACTGGAGCCGTTACCAACATGACGATCCCGTCCAAACTGCTATCTTGTGATGGCTTAGTCATGTCGAAGTGGTTGTGTGGACGAGCCCAAAACTGCCCTGACCGTTTTGACTCGCTGTTTTCAGCTCCATGGACCTTGGAACGTATGATTAACACAAATTATCCAAGAGCTGGTGCAAGACTGCATTTCTCTTGCCACTGAGAAAGTGCAGAGTTCTTGCACAGCAAGGATTAGGAGAAGGGTTTCCAGAACGGAGGGTGGTGTAGCCGGGGTTGCTTAAATATGAATGACTCCTCTTCAAGATATTAAGCCTTGGAAGAAAAGATTAGTGCACAACGCCTCCAGAGTTGAATGATAGGGAGGAAAGCAAGATACCGATCCTTTTTAATGGCCCTGACCCTTGTTCTTCTACAAAGGAGATGTTTCTTGAGCCGCTTTATTCAGAACAGGGTTCCTTGAGAAAAAAAAAACCCTCTACAATTCACACAACTGTTTTAAAATGGTGAGCAATATGCTGAATCCACAGAGAAATTTTCAAACCATGGTGACTGATATTGTTTTGAGTGTTTGGACATGCCGAGGCTGTGGCTTTACCAGCTCTGGGCTCAGCCTACGGACTGATCCTGCTAGTTTTCCACAGATGAAAGAAAACGTCCTTTTGACAACTGAAAAAGCTACGGTGCATTGCATGGGGTGAGGGCTGGGGTGAGATGGAGAATCAGGCATAACGGAACAGAAAAGCTAGAGGGATCCAACCTCACGTTTTGAAGGAATATTGGAGCAGACTTGAAAATGATGAAGCCATATTGAAACTGATGTGTAAATCATTACTTGGCCACCTGGCCGTTTCGTTTCATAAACTTCATCATTGTGAACTAGGATGGTGTAATTGGAAGGGCAAATTTGCTTTCTTCCTCTTGGACCATAAGAGCACACCTATAAAGCTAGTCAACTTTCTTCTACATTCCAGTGCAGCTGTACTGAACGTAGAGAGAAGGATCGGGTGTGCTGTTTGGTTGTGAACACGTGTACTTAGATCTGCACATGTTCTGTATCAATGTACAGTTGCAACAGAATGTAGAAGGAATGAGTTCAAGTCACCTCCCACTTGGCTTCTGCAATGTTAAGGAAATGGGGTAATTTTCAAAGAGCAAAGATACCAGAACGGTGATTCAGAATAACCCCCAAATGTCTAAGAATCTGTATTTTTAACTAATCCAAGGAACTTTGGGAATTGTAGTTTTCTGTGGCAGGAAAGGATATTCCAGAGAGAAACCCTAATATCCTCACTACATGCAGGAAGCCACAAGAATTCATATGGCTTTAAAATGGTTCAACATTTAGAAACCCAGAGAACAAGGAACAAATTGTCGCTCACATTCCGTTCCACTGGAAAATACTTGAAATTTATCTAAAAGGCCATAACAAATCTTATACTGTTATGAAGTTTCCAGACTTTTTTTTGTAGAAACCTGTATGTCCTATGAGAAACATTTTGAGTATACAACTGACTGTTTGTAAATGTATTTTAGGGCAAACGTTACCAGCAGATTGTACTTAGAATGATAGAACATTTAAAGAAAAAAGAAACGAATAGAGTTGGATGTTCCATTTCCAATACTAATAAAATGGAATTAAACTTTTGATTTGCTTTTCATATGGTGGAAATGGTCTGTCTGTCTTGGGGTGTTGGCTTTGATTAGGTACTGTATGTGCATAATAAAAAAAAATAGTACAGCCAGAAAAATATCAATCCAGTATAAACAGAGAGCCACGGAGTGAATCTGGTTTCCTCACAATTTCATAACTGAGAAGTAAGATGCACATCCCAGAAAACTAAATGCAAGCTTAGCAGTTGCTTAAGGATTCCAATTCCTAATCAGCCTGTCACGGAAGAGAGAAATGCACTGTTTAAATGCATACAGGGCTTTTTTTCTGGGAAAAGAGGTGGTAGAACTCAGGACCGCACAATGATGTCACTTTGGGTCAGCTGGAAGAAGGGGGGAGTTTTTTAAAGTTTAAATCGCCCTCAGCAGAGGGGAGTTTAGACTGCCCTCCACGCCACAGCACGGAGGGAGATCTAAACTCCCCTCTGTTTGGAGATTGGGGGCGGGGCCACCAGTCATGTGACCATTTTCAAGAGGTGCCGGAACTCCGTTCCACAGTGTTCCAGCTGAAAAAAAGCCCTGCATACTTTTAAAAAACATTATACTTTTATGCTGGTCAAGGAATATGCATATAAGCCCCGCCCTCCTGAGACACCACGGCCCAAATCTCCATGAATTTGCCAACCAAGAGCAGGCAAACCTAGTCGGAAGATGTTATACCTAGAGTTACCAGCTCCAAGTTGGGAAATTCCTGGTGAAAGCAGTGGTTGGGGAGGGAAAAGAGCCTCAGCATGGTATAATTCCATAGAGTCCACCCTCCAAAGCAGCCATTTTCTCCAGGTGAACTGATCTCTGTGGCCTGGAGACCAGTTGTAATTCCAGGAGATCTCCAGCTACCACCTGGAGGCTGGCAACCCTAGTTATACCCTTGCTGGAGTGCCCCCACCCACTCACACTTTTGCTTGAATTCTCCGATGCAAGAAAGAGGGAAAGCAGACCAATGCAATTAACTAAAAGTTGTAAATTCAGGGGGGAAGACACTGCTCTTATACCTCGGTAGGTGGAGCACAAGCAGCAGGCAGCCAAAACGGCTGTGGTCGTGGTAGGGTTTCCAGTGCCAGGTTGGGAAATTTCTGGAGGTTTAGAGGGTTAGAACCTTGGGAAGGCAGGATTAGAGGAGGGAAGGGGCTTCGCCACAGCATAATGCCACTGAGTCCACCCTCCAAAGCAACCATTTAATCCAGGGAACTGATCTCTCTGGCCTGGAGATCCATTGTAATGCTGGGAGATCCCCAACCACCACCTGGAGGCTGGCAACCCTAGGTCCTGGGCACATTACTCCAGAGGGAGTCCCACTTAACTTTTGAGACTTAAGGCCTGATTTACACGGGCAAGAGAATGAAGTGGATGTTGAGGGGGACAAAATGGGCTGCATTTCATGGATCCGTCTCTTTTTTAAAAAAAACAGCTTGCTAAGAGAAAGCAGGGAGAAAGTTTCTCCCCTCTCATCTGGGCTGCAGTATTGGTTTTCCATTTGGAGGGCCATTTTAACATGTTTTTTTAAATCAAGAACCTTCCACCGTCAGTCTATATGTTGCACCCATCTCACTACTAGGGTTGGGCAATTCCTGGAGGTGGAGCCTGGGGAGGGCATGGGGTTGCCAACATCCAGGTGGAGATTTCCCAGAATTATAACTGATCTCCAGACTGTAGAAATTAGTTCCCCCTTAGAGAAAATGGCTGATTTGGAGGGTGGACTCTGGATTTTACCCTGATAAGGCCCTTCCCCTAACCCTGCCTTCTCCAAGCTCCAACCCCCAAATCTCCAGAAATTTCCCAACCTTAGGGTTGCCAGGTTGGGAAATTCCTGGAGATTCTGGGGGTGCAGCCTGGAAAGAGTGGCATTTGGGGAGGGGAGCGGCCTCAGTGGGGTATAATGCCAGAGTCCTCCCTCCAAAGCAGCTATTTTCTCCAGAGGAACTGATCTATGTGACCTGGAGATCAGTTGCAATTCCGGGAGATCTCCAGCCACCACCTGGAGGCTGGCAACCCCATGCAACTTGGAGTTAGCAACCCCTGGGATTGGGAAGTGGCATGTCAGAGTTCACACTCTGACTTTAGTGGGGTATGTCAGAGTTCACACTCCAGAGCAGTCCTTTTCTCCAGAGAAACTGATCTCTATGGCCTGGAGATCAGTTGTAATTCCAGATCTCCAGCTGCCACCTGGAGGCTGACAACCACCCCTACTCCAAAATTCTTCACTATACACTTGGGAGCACGTGGTCCCCACTGGCTAGCCACCGCCCCGAACGCGTCGCCTGACTGGGCCAATCAGAGGTGGAGATTATGGCAAAGGTATCTTTCGCCGCTTCGCGCAAGCGCAGCTAGAAAGGCAGCCGGCAAGTCGCGTCGAAACGCGCGTGCGCACTCTGTCCTACTAGACTGCCTCGCTCCTATTCCGCCACACCCAAGATGTCGGCGGGGAGGACGAAACCTTAAGCCTTGGCGCTTTTTCCTCTCAGGTCGCCATGCTGGTGAGGGCGAGCTGGGCGCTGCGGGGTTTTCCCCGCGGCCTGCGTCTGACGGCCAAGAGGAGAGGCCTGAGCGGGGGCGCTGACGGAAGGGGCGCGGCAGCCGACTGCTTCCCGCTAGACCGCGCTCTGCTTCGCCTCCAAGGCCAAGAGACCGGGCCCTTCCTCCAAGGCCTCCTGACCAATGACGTGACGCGGCTGCTGGGAGCGGGCGGGGCCTCAGAGGCGCCGCGCGCGCAATACGCCCACCTCCTCAACGTCCAGGGGCGGTGCCTTTATGACGTCATCCTTTACAGGTGAGCGAGTCCATTGGCAGCTGAGGGGAAGGGGGAGAAAGGGTCGGGGGAGTTGGAAGGGCCCATTAGTGGGGGGGGGGATGCTGAAGGACCAGATGCGCTCAAAGGAAACTCCCAGTGAGAGCAATGGGACGTTCTTGCAAAGCTCATGGCTCTGTGATGGGGATTTTTACTGTGCATGCAATTTATTATGGGGACTGGCTTGCAATAAAAGCCAGAACAGTGACTCTTTCAGATTAATCAAAGAGTCCAGTAGCACCTTTAAGACTAACCAACTTTATTGTAGCGTAAGCTTTCGAGAATGCTACAATAAAGTTGGTTAGTCTTAAAGGTGCTACTGGAGTCTCTTTGATTTTGCTGCTACCGACTAACACAGCTAACTCCTCTGGATTTTTCAGATTAAAGATGCTTATGCATCCAGAATGCCTACCCAGAGAAGAGGTTGCCTGTTGTGTCTCTGCATGATCAGGAGATAACATACCATAGTGGGTAGAGTAGTCAGGGTTGCATAAGCAGGCAATACCAAGCCACCTCTGTTAGTCTCTTGCTATGAAAACCCCACCAGGGGTCGCCATAAATCAGCTATGACTTGAGGGCAGGATTTCATCCATTTATCGTCTACCTTTCTTACTGAGACTCAGAGTGAGTCAATACAATCCAGTCCATTTCAAAGACATTTCAATACACAATATAATAGGATATATAATGGGGTATATCAAATCCCTGCTTTGCTATGTAGTTTGTGTGGACTTGGACTAGACATTGTGTTTTATTTATTTATGTCATTTACCTTTCTTACTGAGACTCAAAGCGGATTACACAGTGTGAGATTAGTACAGTCAGTATCGAGGACATTTCTGTAATTGCCCTAGGGTAAAATAAATACAAGTTTACAAAGACATCGCATTAGCTGGAATCCAATACAGAGTGGAAGAGATGCTGAAACAGAACATAAGCAATTCTATTACTGACATTAGACAACATAGAACGACCCAGTAGGATCATACTTGAAGCACAGGCAGCCCATAGGGCTAGGGGAGTCAAACTAGGGCCTGCGGATCCTGAGATCAATTTTTAAATTTTTATTTTTATGTTCTTCATAGTCTACCTTTCTTACTGAGACTCAGGTGGAATCAGTTCAGTACAGTCAATTTCAAAGACATTATAATAAACAATAGACTATATAAGGAGCTATATCAAATCTCCACTTTGCCATGTAGTTCGGGTGGACTTGGGCTAGCTATTGTGTTTTAAGACAAACTACCCCACAGGGTTGTTATGAGGACGGAGCAGAGGAGGAGAAGACAATATATGCCTCCTTGAGTTTCTTGGAGGAAGGGCAGACTAAAAATGTACTCGATAATAAAATAAATGTGTTGCTCTTGCCTTGCCACCTTGCAGTCAACTTTTGCCTGGGCAGATAATTCTAAATGAGGACTCTGGTACATTGGCGGATACAGATTGCTCTGCCTGTGTGGTATTGCTTAGAGATGTACACCTGTGCCTTTACTTCCACCTCAAAAGCCTTTAGGGTGGCAGGGCTGTAAAGTTCTCTGCTTGAATTAGAATTGTTTTTGAAAATATTGGAGCCCTACATATGTCCAGATAGAATCCCATTGTCTGTGTGGAGTAAAGATCCCAAGTTCAGTCCAGTTTAAAAGGATCTAGGGTAGCAGATGGGGTTGCCCACCTCCAGGTGGTGGCTGGAGATCCCCTGGCATTACAACTGATCAGTACCCTTGCAGAAAATGACTATTTTGGAGGGTGGATGCTGTCGCATTATATTCCTTGCTAGATTCCAACACAAGTATACAGGAATTCCCAAACCTCAGGAATGAGTGAACAACTTTCTCTGCCCAAGGTTTTGGAGAGCCGCTGCTAGTCATGTGGTAGTGAGCTCAATGCACCAGTGACGAATGTTTGGAGGAAGCATGGCTTAGTGGTAGAGCACACCCTTGGTCTGCAGAATGTTCAGCTCCTGTGCCTCCATTTTATCCTTGCAACAACAGCCCTGTGAAGTAGGTTGGGTTAGCCCAAGGTCACCCAGCGAGCTTCTGTGGCAGAGTGGAGATTGGACCTGGTTCTCTCACATCCCAGTCCATCACTGAACAACAACACAACGTTGGAGTAGCCTTGGGGAAAGAGCAATAGCAGAGGTTTGCTTAGTACCTGGGAACTCTCAAGTTCAGTCTGCGCTTCAAGAATCCGAGGGCGGAGGGGTTGCACAAGAGCTTTCTCTACTGGGGACACTCCTGTCAATCAGAGCTGACAGTACTGGACTTGAAAGGCCAATAATCTAATTTAGTGAAAGCGGCTTCATACACTCGGATTGCTTGACGCAGTCTACTTGGTTGGGAGCGGGGCCCGTAGCTCAGCAAGAGAGCCTGTACTTTGCTTGCGGAAGGTTCCAAAGGGATTTCGGGTACCAGGGCAAGAAAAGACCTTTTCTGCCTGGCATGCTGAGAATCCCCACCCGTCAAAGGATGCAGAAGTAGATGGGTCAGTGGTCTCCCTTGATATAAGGCAGCTTCCAGTGTTTGTATATGAGATCAATGTTGCACCTGCGTAGATGTACAGGTGCCCCATCCTCTTTGGCACCTGGCATGTAAGGGATCTGAATTAACACAGTGTCCAAAGTTTTGCAGCCTTTGTCTATGCAGGAGTGATTGTCCACTGATCCTTATTTGCCTTAAGTCTCTAGTAACACCGATCTATTCCTGGTAAGCTGTTCTTATTTTCACCGATCCAGAGGAGTCAGCCGTGTTAGTCTGTAGTAGCAAAATCAAAAAGAGTCCTCCATGCATCTGACGAAGAGAACTGTAATTCTCGAAAGCTTATGCTACAATAAAATTGGTTAGTCTTAAAGGTGCTACTGGACTCTTTTTGATTTTTCTTATTTTCACCATGACTGTTAAGGAAAACGGTTGTCTTTTTTTTGCAGTGGAAACCCCTGTGGGAAATAATTTTGGGTACCAGGATTCTCATACAGTATTACGTTCCGCCAGGCCTATGGGGGAGGCTAGGTTGGACCCCCACTGGCCACACTAAAGATCTGTCCACCACCCCACATATGAGCCAGGGCTTGAAAAGCAGTATTTTATCATCGCCATCTGAAGAGAAGCTGTATTGTATAAAGTTGTTTTACTGTTATTTGTATACTGTTTTTAACTGTATTTATGTAATTTGAAAGGTTGTACTATGCCCTGAGCCAGCCTGGCAGGGAGGGTGGACTAAAAATCTAATATAATAAATAAATAAAATAATAAATATTAGGGGGAATTAATAAAGCACTGTGAGGTCACAAGGAAGAGGCTAGAAATGGAAGAGGTAAAGGAACTTGTATCAACTCACCCTCCTGATTTTCTTCTGATCTTTGATCTTTTCAGGATTCATGAAAGTTCTCAAGAGGAGACCCATATCCTCTTGGAGTGTGACGCCGCAGTTCTGGACTCCCTTCAAAAGCATTTGAAAGTGTATAAGATCCGAAGGAAAGTAAACATCACGCCCTGCCATGACCTCGCTTTGTGGGCTGTCATCCCGAAAGTACCATCCAAAGAGGTGTCCCCTGAGCTCCAGCAATACACCGGCAAAGTGGTGGTTGCGACATCTGACCCCAGAGTAGATGTTATGGGTTGGAGACTGATAACCAGCCAAGGCACAAACCCAGTAGAGATTGTTCCTGGAAGCAAGATTGGAAATATTGAAGATTATCATAGGCACAGGTACAAACAAGGTACACCGCTCTCTCTCTTGGGGAAAATTATGTCTGCAAAAGGACAAAATTGAGGTGTTGTACGGAGTGAGGTTATAAAATGATTCCTTTACATGGTAATCTACACCAAAGGCATTCATATCTGCAGATGTAATAAATATCCCACGGTTACATTTCTTGGGATATTATTCTAATGTAACCTAGCTAGAATATTAATAATAATAATAACAACAACAACAACAACATTCGATTTATATACCGCCCTTCAGGACAACTTAACGCCCACTCAGAGCCGTTTACAAAGTATGTTGTTATCCCCACAACAAACACCCTGTGAGGTGGGTGGGGCTGAGAGAGCTCTGAGAAGCTGCGACTGACCCAAGGTCACCCAGCTGGCTTCAAGCAGAGGAGTGGGGAATCAAACCCGGCTTTCCAGATTAGAGTCCTGCCGCTCTTAAGTGACTGACCCAAGGTCACCCAGCTGGCTTCAAGGGGAGGAGTGGGGAATCAAACCTGGCTCTCCAGATTAGAGTCCTGCCGCTCTTAA
Organism: Eublepharis macularius; assembly: GCF_028583425.1. Lineage (NCBI taxonomy): Eukaryota > Metazoa > Chordata > Lepidosauria > Squamata > Eublepharidae > Eublepharis > Eublepharis macularius. The sequence continues at coordinate 90,800,607 of NC_072800.1, read as the reverse complement.
GTGACAGACCCAAGGTCACCCAGCTGGCTTCAAGGGGAGGAGTGGGGAATCAAACCTGGCTCTCCAGATTAGAGTCCTGCCGCTCCTAAGTGACTGACCCAAGGTCACCCAGCTGGCTTCAAGCAGAGGAGTGGGGAATCAAACCTGGCTCTCCAGATTAGAGTCCTGCCGCTCTTAAGTGACTGACCCAAGGTCACCCAGCTGGCTTCAAGGGGAGGAGTGGGGAATCAAACCTGGCTCTCCAGATTAGAGTCCTGCCGCTCTTAAGTGACTGACCCAAGGTCACCCAGCTGGCTTCAAGGGGAGGAGTGGGGAATCAAACCTGGCTCTCCAGATTAGAGTCCTGCCACTCCTAAGTGACTGACCCAAGTTTACCCAGCTGGCTTCAAGCAGAGGAGTGGGGAATCAAACCCGGCTCTCCAGATTAGAGTCCTGCCGCTCTTAAGTGACTGACCCAAGGTCACCCAGCTGGCTTCAAGCGGAGGAGTGGGGAATCAAACCCGGCTCTCCAGATTAGAGTGCCACACTCTTAACCACTACGCCAAACTAGCTCTCACTGTACTATTGCAGTTCGAATGGGGGTAGGGCAAGCCAAAAGCAGTAACTGATCGTGAGTGTGTGCATAGGCTCAAACTGCGATGTTTGGAGCCGGAGCTGGTGGTGACAAGGGGAAAAATTGGATTTTTTTCTCCCCTATAATTCTTGCAGGGCCAACTCTTGATCCCTTTATTCCTTGTATGTTTTTATACACGAGCTTACATCATATCCTGAGTCAGAACGCTGTATTATTCAAAAGTATTAAAATCTCTAAGCTCATGGGTTGATTATATCGAAAAGCCAACCAAATTCTTGTGCTGTTTCTTGAAACATGCCCACTTAGGATTCTGGCCAGCTTTGATTTACTTACTTTCTCACTGAGTCGCAAGGCAGATTACCGTGTCAGTCAATGCAGTCCAATAACATGAGACATCTAATGAGCTATGCAATAGAACTAGGATTATAAAAATTAGAAACGATGCAAAAAAGTATAAAATACGATATGTCAAAGTGCAGAAAATGATATTACAAACATAATACAGTAAGGGCAAACTTGTAGCAAACTGATAATACATACTATTAACAGTAGTATATTACGTTTCCTTTAGTAAATCCTCCTCCTCATTCATTCTGTTGTCTCATCACTTTTGAAGGTAAGCGATTAGCAGAAGTGGTTAACCATGGCCAAGTGGTTTACCATTTAGCGAGTCTGTTAATGATAGGACAGTTTGAAGGTCTTTCATTCGTAGGGTTGCCATAGGTTGGAGGAGACTTGACGGCACATAACATAGCCCTGTTACTGTATAAAAATGGTGTCCTGAACAATTCTGTTTTCTATTGGGGTTGGCACAACTCAGTAAAAGTCTAGCAGCTGCCAAGACATTCTACCATTAATTATAAAATTGATTATAAAATAGTAAAGAATCCAATAGCACCTTTAAGACTAACCAACTTTATTGTAGCATAAGCTTTCGAGAATCACAGCTCTCTTCGTCAGATGCATCGATGCATCTGACAAAGAGAGCTGTGGTTCTCGAAAGCTTATGCTACAGATGCATCTGACGAAGAGAGCTGTGGTTCTCGAAAGCTTATGCTACAGATGCGTCCGATGAAGGGAGCTGTGGTTCTCGAAAGCTTAAGCTACAATAAAGTTGGTTAGTCTTAAAGGTGCTTCTGGACTCTTTACTATTTTGCTATCACAGACTAACACTGCTAACTCCTCTGGATCTATTGATTAGAAGCTCATCTTGTCTAAAAGTTCTCTTGCAGTTGATTCGTATTTCGTGTTACTGTTGCTGCACATGTCCCTAGATATGTTACTGAGGTTCCTGGCTGATTGTTCTCCCCACACAGGATTCCAGGGAAAAGGAAGAATCTCAAACACACAAAGAGACAAAGTTTTCCAGAAATGTATAAGTAATGACCAGTGCCTTAAACTGGAACTAAAAGTCTCTAGAAAAATCTTTGCAGAATCTGAAGTGCTGGAATAATGTGTTCCTGGCTCCCAGTGCTGCTTTCGAATATGTACTTTCCAAACATTCTATGATGAGACCAGAGATTCCACTGGTAGAAAACTGATCCAATCTCCCTGTCGTCGCAGCGTTCTACATGGAGGGAGTTGTGTCTGTGTATATGGGAGGGAAGTATTCACACATGTGCGCGCACACGCTTCGGCAGCCTGCACTTCAGGAAAAGTGTAGCTTATCTCTCTGTGATTCATATTTTTTAAAGGGACAGGGGAAGCATTTAAAATGCTTTCAAGTGTTGTCTGTCCTTTAATGTTACACCCAGAGAGAATCCTACTGGACCTGATTAGAACCTTTGTTTTACAAAATACATCCGGTGACAGCGTCGGTGTTTTTCAAGTAAAGTTTTCCAGTAGGTTTTAAAGATAGCTCTTTAGCGGGAGTGGCTGCATGCCTATAGCTTGAAAGGTCCTTCCTGTACATCCAGCGTTGCTATTTTTGGATTATCTTTATTTTGCATTGCTACGGGGGAAGTATCTTAACCACGCAAGTTTGAATAGATTCAAGGACAATTTAGTGGTGAGGCTGAATTCCAAGGCAGGGGGATGGGGATGGGGCAGTGGGCATTCCAAAACTTTCTCCAGCCGTGGCTGAGCAGCAGAGCATATATTTTGCAAACATTCATTCTCCAGTTCAGTCCCTGGCATCTGTGGCCAAAAAGGATTAGAGGTCACAAGCATTGAGAAAGATCTTTGCCTGAGAGCAGCTGCTAGAACAGACAAAACTGAGCTAGGCAGATCCCTGGACAGACTAAAGTAATGTCGTATATTCAAATGAGGAAGGACTCTTTTTCTAGGTCTTCGTGCAGATACTGATGTTTCAATTGCAGTTGTAGTTTCATAATTTATACAATTTTTTTAAAAATTATTTTTTTTACATTTTACACCCAACATTTTACTGACAGAGGGCACCATTTCCCTGTGGACTGGAGCTGCTCCTCTTGAGTAACTGGGGCTTATGCCGAAGAATGCTCCGGAGGATTGTATCTGTAATAAGCCAGTGAGGTTCAGAGGAGAAAGTAAGGTGGTATGGGCCAGTACAGAAGGCCAGTAAGAAATATGCGAAAGAGACCTCCCACCATCTTTTTCAAGATGGAGGTAGATCGAATAAGATGTGCAAGTTTTATCAAGATGGGTAGCCGTGTTGGTCTGTCTGTAGCAGTAGAAAAGAGCAAGAGTCCAGTAGCACTGATAAGACTAACAAAATTTGTGGCAGGGTATGAGCTTTCGTGAGTCATAGCTCATGAAATCTGACAAAAGAGAGCTGTGGCTCTCGAAAGCTTATGCTACAGTTAAGTTGGTTAGTCTTAAAGGTGCTACTGGACTCTTTGCTATTTTGTTACTACAGACTAACACGGCTAACTCCTCTGGACCCATGAAATCTGAAGAAGCGAGCTGAAGTGGTATCTGAAGAAGTGAGGTGTGACTCATGAAAGATCCTACCCTACCACATGTTTTGTTAGTCTTATAGGTGCTACTGGACTCTTGCTCTTTTCTACTGCCATTGATGTCAACCGGCTGTAGCTCTCATTCTGAAACATTTACTTTAGCTGGATCACTTCATGTTATCCTTTCAATGTGGAAGGAAGGGGGAGGGGGGGATGACAGATAAAAAACCATGTTAACTTGATTTCTTTAAAAAAATGCATATGATATAAGAGCACTGCAAAAGTTAATGTGCATATTTCGCACGTGGTTTATAACCCTCCCAATGCAGACAACTGCATTCATAGCCAAAGGGTACAGTGTAGTGGGAATGTTTCTTGTGAAGCCCATTTATTTCAGTGACGCTTGCGCAAGGGAAATTACTGTTGGGCAGTCCCCTATGTCATTAAAGTAAGTATGATATATTTTGTACAACAGGGGGATCTAAAAGTATTTATTGTTTACTTTAAATTTTATTAATGGATTTTTTAAAAACCTGTTACACTTACATTGAAGCCCATAAATTACTCTAGGCCATAAAATCAGATATGATGGCCTTCCAGTGTGGAGTGGTAGTTAGTGTCAGATTACAATCTGTAAAACCGAGTTAGGAATCCCTTCTCTGCTGCTCTTGTCAGGTAACCTTCAGCCAGTCAGAATCAAGTCTGATAGGACCTTGGAGACCAACTAGATTTCCATGTAGGGTTGCCAGGGACCTGGAGTCCCTCGACGGGGGATCCCCAGGTCCCTGGACTCTCCTGGCGGGGGATTGGGAGCCAGTACTCACCCTGGCTTCCTTCTTCATGCGCACGTGTTCCTGACTTGCATGATGACATCATCACACAGGGAGTGACATCATCACATGGGGTCAAAGGGGGCCCTTGTCCTCGTTGCCACTGCCTGCCCTTGCCGCGACCGCGGCCTGCTCTCATTTGGCACACAGGGGCCTTGGCGGTGAGAGCGGCCTGCTCTTTCCGCCACCGCCACTCACTTTCGGCATCGGCCACCTGCTCTAGTGGCGCAGGAGCACGCCCTCCACTTGGGGGCGCGCTGCACCACCTGGGGCGGGGGCACCCCAGAGAGCATGCCCCCCCTGCCAGCCAAGTAAGTGGGCACATGGGGGGGGAAGGGTGGGATCAGGGGATCCCCCGCCCCGAGTGGGCAACCCTATTTACAGGGGAAGAACTTTTGAGAATCAGAACTCCCTTTAGATACAAGGAGTAGAAAAAGTGATCTTCACCTACTCTACAGGGTTGTTGTAAGGATAAAATGGAGGGGAGGCGAACGACCTAAGCTGCTTTTGAGTCTCCGTTGGGTATAAATGTAGAGTTTAAGCGGTTAGATGGATAGGCTGGAAAACCACACCCAATGAATAGTTGTCAATGGCATCACGTCTGATTGGAGGGAGGGGTCCAGTGCAGTGCCCCGGGGCTCGGTCCTGGGCCTGGTGCTTTCCAATATTTTTATAAATGAACTGGATGAAGGTGTAAAGGGATTACTCATTAAATTTGCAGATGACGCCACACTGGGAGGAGTAGCAAACACCCTTGAAGACAGGGATAGAATTCAACAAGATCTGAACACACTGGAAAAATGGGCAGATTTGAATAAGATACCATTTAACACGGTTAAGTGCTGGGTTCTCCACCTGGGTAACAAAAATGCAAAGCATGCTTCCGGGATGAGGGATACACTTCTGGGTAGCAGTGTGTGTAAACGTGATCATTGGCAGTCTTCAAGGAGCAGCTGGACGAATCCTTGTCGGGGATGCTTTAGGCTGTTCCTGCATTGGGCACGGGGTTGGACTCGATGGCCTGTAAGGCTCCTTCCAGCTATGATTCTATGATAAATGAAGTAAATAAATTCCTTGGTTCAGAATTCTCTCTTGGACCACTAAGAAGGAAAATTAAACTCTGGGAAGTGTCTGAGGCCCCCTAGTGGCTATTTGCTAGCACTTGTCAAAAAGAGTCCAGTAGCACCTTGAAGACTAACCAATTTTATTGTAGCATAAGCTTTCGAGAATCAAGTTCTCTTCGTCAGATGCATGATACAGAGACCGTTTGGTTTGCTAGCACTTGTGAATGTGTGCCGCCAAACCAAAGTAACACACATGCTTATTGATTTGCTCATGCCCTGTTGTGTGTGTGTGCGCGCGCATGTGTGTGTGTGACCATACCAAGTAAATGTGGGCTTGTGGGTCACCATACCAAAAAGGTTGGGTACCACTGGCCTAGACTGAGGACTGCACGCCGGTGTGCGTCTCCAGTGCTGCATTACTACGTTTCCATGTTCAGTCGATCAGAGGCAAAGATATCCCAAGGCACGGGAAACTGACTGCAGATCTGCTGCAGCACGCACTCAACAGCGCTGCTGTCGTTTCCTTTGAATTTAATTTGCAGCATGCTTTTGCAACAGGCTGGTCACGATTGCCTTAAGATGTCCCTGGCGCCAACATGATTTTTCAGTAACCCTATCAACCACTGGAGGAATTTTTCCTTTGAGTTTTTTTTTTCTGAATTAGTTCTTTTGAACCTGCTGTTGTATTTTTTAACATCTGGATAGCAGCCAGATTTGATTCTGGTTTGTTTATTTTACAGTTTTGCTGATTTGGGTTCTGCTTTAGCTGTGTCCGGATTCTGTTGCTGCCGTACTGTTACTCTGTTGCTTGATTTTGTTGGATTCTCTGCACTAGAGTTGTGATTTTATTACTTTATGCTGGTCTCATGTTAAACTATTGCTGTTGGGTTTGAGTTGTATAGTGATTGGTTATTTTAATTGTTGGCCGCCTTTTCAATGTTACCATTGGTTTGCTATTGTGTGAGCTGCATTTTTGTCTGTACCTTCATCTTTGTGGTGGAGAGGTGGCAAAAAAGCATACTAAATAAATCTGTGGGATAATGTCATTGCCTATTAAAACTATACTGGACACACTTAATAAAAAGATTATATAATGAGATTTGGCACCTCCAAGGGAGTATTTGATGGTTGAGAGCCAGTTTGGTGTAGTGGTTAAGAGCGCGGGACTCTAATCTGGAGAACCAGGTTTGATTCCCCACTCCTCCGCTTGAAGCCACCTGGGTGACCTTGAGTCAGTCACAGCTCTCTCAGAGCTCTCTCAGCCCCACCCACCTCACAGGGTGATTGTTGTTGTGGGGATAATAATGACATACTTTGTAAACCGTTCTGAATGGGTGTTAAGTCATCCTGAAGGGCGGTATATAAATCAAATGTTGTTGTTGTTATTGATTGTACTAGTAGTCACTGAGGGGAGAGGAGACAGTCTTTAGGATCTATAGGGTCTAAGCAGTTGAGATATCATCATTCATCACCACCAGCACTTATATAGTGTTCGTTCTAATTTAGAAATGCATCATCATATTACAAAGGACATAGAAGATGGAATTTTCTAGAGGATTGACAGGCTGTAGCTCCTTTGCTCTAGCCAGAAGAGGGTTTAGAGAGTGTTCAGGAGAACTAGCTGAATATTTTGTGTGTTTGGCAATAAGCTATGTTTATTTTAGTATGTCTCGTATGATTGGATCCTAACTTATTACATCCGTCAGACACAACTACTTCTTTTGGGTCTGGACTAGCATATTTTAGTCCATCAAAAGCTTCTCAGCAGCACCAGGTATTATCACTTGATATTCTACTAATTTGAGGGTACCACAAAATAATGACCTCTGCATTTTCTCTCCTTTCCAGGCATCCCCGAAGGCATTAAGGACCTGCCTACTGGAGTAGCCCTGCCCCTGGAATCCAATCTGGCCTACATGAACGGCATCAGTTTTACCAAAGGCTGTTATATCGGACAGGAGTTAACCGCTAGAACCCACCATATGGGTGTCATCCGTAAACGGCTCTTGCCAATACAGCTTGCAGTAGCTGAGCCTTTTGAAAGGATCCCTGAGGGTGCCGAAATTGTAACGGAATCAGGAAAGTCAGCGGGGAAGTACCGGGCTGGAAGAGAGGAGCTTGGGATAGCGCTGCTGCGGCTAGCTAACATAAACGAACCGTTGCATTTAAAACTCTCAGGTGGCGCAACTGTGAATCTCACAACTTCTGTCCCCAAGTGGTGGCCGAAACCTACAAATGCATAGAATACACTTGCTTCGAACCTCGTCTGCCTTTTTGATGTTGCCCTGTGGACTTGCTTTCTTTTAATTGATTCATCCAGTTAGTTATCTTGTGCAATTTAATTATATTTCAGCAGGACTCGTGCAAGAGGAGTTCCGTTGTGCATTACGCCTATTTTCACTGGCACGGATCAGAGAGGACCAGCGAACATGCACATCATAAATTCTCAACTTCTTTTTAATTTTTTCTCTAATACCGATGCTTTTTCTAAATTTGACAAACAACCTTACCAACCATCCACACCTTCCTTCTAGAAGGATTCGGAACAGCAGGCAAAATGGGAGCTGAGCTCTTGAAACTCCAGTCTGTTGCTAACTTCCTGGATCACATATTAGCATCACAACCAAGCACTGGGTACACAGAAGCCTCTGTGCCCTTATATTGGCTTCCAATTTCAGCAGCTAGCACAGGTGTGTCTGTGTGAAGAGCCTTCTTCCAGCTTGTGCCTTCTTCTGTGCTTTCAGTAATCTACCGCCACTTGATATTTGCCCTAGAAGAAGATTTGCCTCTGCTTTTCCTTGCCAGAGAGTAGAAGGAAATGACGGCACAGTTACTTTGATTTCTTCCCCATCTCTGATAGGTTTTTTTCCCTGCCATTGACAGGGGGAAGAGCAGAAAGAAAATCAGAATAGTTGTACTAAATGATTTTATGAGAACTAGACTTGAGATAACTGCAGAGAAGCTGTGGTATCAAAACAGTCATTACTCACACTGACTACGCAGCACAGCTTTCTTTTTTTGTTTGATTAAGTATTTATTTTAATTTATTAGTATTAATCAAAAAATCTACAAACACAACCTCCAAGGCACATAGAATTATATTTAAAAGAATAACTTAGTTGTTGCTTTTAAAATAATGTGTGAAGAACCCCATTTAGTTTTATCTTACAAAGTAATTTTTTTCTTGATCACTGTGGATGCAAAATGTTTTTTTTCCTCTTATTTTACACTTATTGAGCTCTTGGTATTGTTTTCTCAGTGATGGTATTTAAAGGAAAGGTGCATCATTCTGGATTTAAAATTTCAGAATTGTTACACTTGGCTTTTAATATATTTCCATCAAATGTGGGCTTTCTCTCTCTCTCTCATTTTTAGTATTTAAATGACACTTAAATCTTTTTGCATATGAGTACTTGTTAACCCTCAGGAATTGTTAAGAGTTAAAAAGAGCAATTTTTAATCACTTTAGGAAAAGATTCAAATTAAGATATTACAATTGCACAAGAAGAGAGGCTTTTGTAAGGATTTTGTGTGTCTGCTTGCGCTGTGTTTGTCATAATCTATGATTTAAAATGTGATACCAATATACATTAAAAATTTAAAAATGTTAAACCAATATATGATTTAAAATCTGATTGCTGGGCAGGGTTGCCCTACCTTTTGAGGAATGGGTATGTAGCTTGGAGGTGCTTTTAGATCTGTGGTTGCAATCCAAGGTGGCATTTGGCCACTGGTTGTTCCTTCAGGATGGCCGTTCCTTCAAGCGTTATTTGGCTAGTTATCCATGCTTTGGTCTGTTGGGAACCTTTTCTCCCATGGTCTTTCACATCTACAAGATGTCACTGGGTGAGGTCTGGAGATTCAGGGCTGCGTGACATCAACATGCAAAAGACATTCAACTATATCCCGTGGGAACTTACCTGTCCACTCCGGTTATCTTTGGAGACCCTGATTCAGGTGCTGCCATCAGACAGGTGGCATCCTGAAAAAGGGATTTCTCAGTCAGGGCACCAAAACTTTGGAACTCTGTCCCCATGAAAATTTGTCTGTCTCCATCTACTGTTGTCTTCTGCCATCCATGAAGACTTTTTAGTTTTATTTGGTCTTCTTCCACTGACTGTTACCTGCCCTCCTCCCAAATTGTGTTAGTATGTGTGTTTATATTTTTTATTGAATTGTTTAAATGTTTTATATGAACTTTAACATCTTGATGTTTTAATACTGCATTTTTTTAAAAAAATTAAATTTTTATTTGAAAGTAAAGAAAAAATAACAGACAATATACAATGGATAAAATAATATAAGCAAAATATATAGCAATACACAATACACAAAATATATAGCAATAAAAACAAAATATATAACAGCCTATTATACTACAAAACTATTTTTCCTCTTCATCCTCTTACACTCAACATTTGTAATCACAGTTTTAAAATGTTAATTTTATAGTTGGTCTACGTTAATACTAGCTATTCTTAGTTCTTCTTAATTTTCACTTACGTAGACAAAAAAGTCTTTCCATTAGTTTTGATTCTTGAAAGCTTATACCCTGGAAATTCTTGTAGGTTTATAAGATGCTACTGGAGTTGTGCGGATATTATGAATCGGTTTTTGCCTGAGGTAGGTTCCTGCTGCCTTAATAAATGTGTTCTTCATTTAATTTTAGAAAAGAGCAAGAGTCCAGTAGCACCTATGTGTGTGTGATGTGCCGTCAAGTTGTCTCCGACCAATAGCAACCCTATGAATGAAAGACCTCGAGAATGTCCTGTCGTTAACAAACTTGCTCAAATCTTGCAAACGAGGACGTGACTTCTTTCATTGAGTCCAGCCATCTCGTTTTAGGTCTTCCTCTTTTCCTGCTGCCTTCCACTTTTCCGAGCATTATTGACTTTTCCAGAGAATCTTCTCATGATGTGACCAAAATACGATAGCTGAAGTTTTGTCATTTTAGCTTCTAGGGAGAATTCAGGCTAGATTTGATCTAGAACCCACTTATTTGTTTTTTGGCTGTCCATGGTATCCTCAAAACTCTCCACCGCCACCAAATTTCAAATGAATCAATTTTCTTCCTGTCAGTTTTCTTCACCGTCCAGCTTTCACATCCATACATCGTAATGGGGAATACCAGAGTTTGGTTTATCTCGATCTTGGTTCCTGGTAGCACCTATAAGACCAACAAAATTTGTGGTTAGTCTAATTGTTAGTCTCATAGGTGCTACTGGACTCTTGCTCTTTTTTTACTGCTACAGACAGGCTAACATGGCTACCCATCTTGGCCTATCTTCGTTTTTTATAGTCTACCTTTCTGCCTGAGTCTCAGGGCGGATTACAATGCGAGTCTGTAGTGCCATATAGTAAAGAGTCCAGTAGCCTCTTTAAGACTAACCAACTTTATTGTAGCATAAGTTTTCGAGAGCCACAGCGCTCTGCATCTGACGAAGAGAGCTGTGGTTCTTGAAAGCTTATGCTACAATAAAGCTGGTTAGTCTTAAAGGTGCTACTGGACTCTACTATTTTGCAACTACAGACTAACACCGTTAACTCCTCTGGATCTATGAGTAGTGTTGTAGGGTATGTAAATGTAAAACGTAAAAATACATGCAAGGAGGCGTCACATCACAAGTCTCTCTGAACAATTCAATCCATTCATTAAAGCGCCTCCTTTCCCCTCTCAAATGCTTGCTACTATTTCTGATAATGCTGCGAAGGGGCTTGTGGGCGGTTTCTGCTGGAGAACCGGGTTCAAACGCCCCCTCAGCCCGCCACAATGACTCGGGTCGCCCGCTCTCAGGCCAGCCCACCACACAGGGCTGTTGTGAGGCGAAAACCTCAAGGTTTTGGGTTTTTTTAAGTTAATGAGCAACGTCTAATCCCCCCCTTTTTCTCCTTGGCTGAGGTGATTTTTTTCAGTGCAATCCTAAAGAGAAACCAATTTAGGCCCACTAAAATCAACGGGCTTAAACTGGTGTAATTCTGCTTAGGATCACTCTGACCATGCAATCCTAAAATGAGTTACACCAGTTTAAGCCCATTTATTTCAATGGTCTTAGACTGGCTTAACTCTGTTTAGGATAGCGCTGCGAGTCTGAAGCGCGCCCTCCCCTCCCCCGCCAGATAGTCCAATCACCTCAGCCGAGGCGGTGAAAGGGACCAATCAGACGTTTCTCCGACGTTCGCGGGGAGACCACGAGCGCTCTCGCGAGAGGACCAAGTGGGGGCGGAGCTGGGAATAAGCTCTCCTCCTCCCCGCCAAGCTTCCCGCCAGAAGGCGAAGCGAAAAGCCCGGAGGAGATAAGCCCCGCCCCTTCGGTCATCTGCCTGTTGCTGAAGCGAGGCTGCGCATGCGCTTTCGTCCTCTGGCCCTCCCCGTACCTGATGAGGCGGCAAAAGGGGCGGGCCGGGCCAAGATGGTGGCTGACGGTGCTCGTTCTGTGGCCGTCCCGCTCCCAGGAGGGACCCCTCCGCCTGAGGTGAGGAAGAAGGGGGAGCCAGGACTGTGGGGAAGGGGTGTGTAAGAGTGTCTGCGCCTGTCCCTTAAGGGCCCTGCCAGGTTCGGGGATATTTTGAAAGAGAGCCTCCACAGCCAGGCGCAGTCTACCTCCGACGAGCTGCTCTAAGGGCAGCGTCAAGGGAAGGCCTCTGGGCGCTGTTTGTTGACTCTACGCAGAAAATCTGATTGGTCTTTGAGGTGCCACTGGACTCCAGTCCTCCTGGCAGGTTAGATGGGGTTGATTCAAGACCTTCATGGCAGAAGGAGGATTTGAACCCAGGTCTCGCATGGACTCCCTAAGTCGCCTGCCACTGAGTCAGATCTGGGGTCAATGATTGTCAGTCTTGCTTCATGGACTCAGAACAAGAGGAGGCCACAGCCCACCCAAATTACTGCATATTTATTCTACTGAATGTATTTATTGAATATACAGGAACATTACATTGGATTGTATGTATAGTGTGTATGATATTTAGGCAGAGGAGATTTAGTGAGCAGTTTGGAAGAGTCGATGATTTCTTTGATGCGCTCCACACTACACTGTATAAATTCTATAGGAATTATTCACTTAATGAGATTATTGGCTGTTTATAATTGATTGTACCTCCGGTTGAGTGGGCTGGGCCCCCCTCTAGTTCTGAGATTGGTTTGCCCCGGAGTGGCCTTTTTTGTTTCATGGACTGGCCGCAGCTCTCAAGGGGTCTCAAGATGAGGTCATTTGCATCGCCCACTACCTAGTATTTTTACTCAGGAGCTTGAGTTGCCAGCTCCAGGTTGGGAAATTCCTGGAGATTTGGGGAGTGGAGCCTGACAAGGGCAGGGTTTGGGGAGGCAAGTGGCCTCAGTAGGGTCTATTCCATAGAGCTCACCCTTCAGAGCAGCCATTTTCTCCAGGAGAACTGATCTCTGTGGCCTGGAGAGCAGTTGTAATTCCAGGAGGATCTCCAGCCACCATCTGGAGGTTGGCAAACCTATTGGGAGCCCTTGACAGTGAGGTAGGTGAGGCTGACAGAGCGTGTGGCTGCTTCTATCTGAAGCAGTTTATGGACCGTACATTTGTTTTGGAAATAGAACAAAAACCATAAGCTTAAGGATCATTTTACAGAGGTTGGCCCTTGATGGAGAGCCTTAGTTTTAGGTGGGCACCGGTGTTGATCTGCAGTAGAACAGTATGATTTAAGCCCAGCGACACCTTAGAAACCTAGAAGATCTTCAAGGTAGAAGCTTTCAAGAGTCAGAGCTCCCCTCTTCAGATACAAGTCATCTAAAGAAGTCATCCTTATCTCATATCTGAAGAAGGGAGCTCTGACTGTTATACCCTGAAAACTTTGTTGGTGTCTAAGGTGCTACTGGATTCAGATGCTGTTGATGGAACTTGGATTTCTTCTTAGTTCTCCCCCCCGCCCCCTGCAACCGCATCATTAGCACTGACAGTTAAAGATCTAGTGCCTTCCTTTTTTGTTTGTGTATGTGCAGGTTGAGAGTGCACCCCCTTTGTGCAAGCAGAGAAAATTGTCTCTCCATGCTCACACCAAGTTTCTGCATCTCTTCTCATAGTGAAGTTTCACAGAATATTGAATGAGGGTCTCTCTTTCCTTTCACCTGTCTCTGGAAGCGAGTGTTTGAAAGCTGGACTTTGTTTATTTACTTCATTTATAACCCACCTTTTCCCTCAATGAGAACTCAAAGCTGCTTAGATCATTCTCCTGTTCTCCATTTTATCTTCACAACAACTGCCGGAAGTAGGTGAGGCTGAGAGAGTATTACTGGCCCAAGGTCATTCGATGTGCTTCCATGGCAGAGCGGGGATTCCCAGTCTGGGTTTCCCAAATCCTAATATGACCCTAACGGCTATGCAACATCACAAATTAGCTCAGGCAGGTAGCTAAAAGATATCAGTCTTGGCTTAACTGAAGACCTCTTCATGCTTACATGTAAATCTGTAAATCCTTCAGAATAAAGTTGGATCTACTACCAAGAAAATATGTATAAATTCCAGGTTTGAATATAGCAGTAGAGGTGCCGCGGATGTTTTGAAATCCCTATACGTTGTAGCTGTTGCAGAGTTGCCTGAAGACTACAGTTCCCATAATACTTCCACATACTGGTTATTACAGTGACATCAGGCATGGCTGAAGCTGGTTGTAAAGGAAGAAAGCCCAAAACGTAAACACAGTGTTTCCCTTGCTCTAGCGAGTTGAGCGAGGACTTTGGCATCCTGAAAACCTCACGAGGGAGATAGCTTTCGCAAAACCACCAAAACAGGAATTGTACATTTGGGGAATATTTTGTGCTTTTAAAGTACAAGCAAGCTTTCAGTGGGTTTGGTGTGGATTAGAGGTACTGTAGTTCTCTGGGAATTTGACAGTTTGTGTTTTGAATTTGGAAACGAACACAGACCCAGCCCTGCTTTCGCTTTACTTTGTTTGCCTTATATCTCCAGCGGGTGGAGAACAGACGCTAGCTAGCAATAACCTGGCAACAGTGTCTGTCTGTGAGTTGTAAGTGAGTTGTGTCGTGTAGAAGTGTCCTATGGCAGCAGCCGCTGAGGAGTCTGTATGTAAAGACGGCGTTGCCTTTCCCTCCTTGTGCCTTGTGTTCCTGGCTGCCTTCACACAGAGACCATGAGCACAACAGCTACACAGGTTTGTTTTGAATTTTAAGGAAATGTTTGCAGTCGGGGTGGATTTCCTCCTCTAAAGAAGCAAGGGTTAAAATGTAAAGAGCGAACCTTGCAGAATTTTATTTTGTTTGGTGATAACTTTTATTGGCAAGGAAGGAAATGCTCCTAGTCCACTGGATCTTCCCAGGACATTTTTATTGCATTTACTCCCTGCCTTCCTTCCATTATGAAACGGGGTAGTATGTGTGGGCGTCACAGAAAAATTTCTCATCCAAGTACTGACCGGACCCAGATTTCAGCAAGGTTGCGCTGTCATGTCGTCCCACTCTGTCCTGGAGTTACATTTTTTTCCTGTTTTTAACATCTTTTTGCTACTGAGTGTCCTTGCGTGACCAGAAAGGATGAGTCAGTACCTGATAGATCTCAGCTGCGACACCTTCTCCATTTTGTAAGATACAGTTGGGAGCGTTTGTTGATAGAACTTACAACAGCTGAGATCCATCCATAAACAGCGGGCTTGCATTTTACTGCTGGCCCAAGACCAAGTGAGTAACAAATATTTGGTGTTCTCACTCAAGCAAACTTTATCGTAAAGAGATACTGCATCTGAAGCCAGCGTCTAAATTGGAGCTTTCACGAGAGGCCAGAGACCCAGTTGTGATTCTTTCTCCTATTTGGCACTCGGCCCACAGGTTGTTCAATAATTCTTTTTGCTGTGGTTCGGTAGGCCAGTGCTTCCAACAAATTGTTAAATGTCTTGAAGGCCAGATAAAAAGCTCCTATGGGCAGGGTGTGGACCTTGAGCCAGGATTTACTTGCCTCTGTTCTATATGCTGTCTTGTGTTTGTGCAATTGCTGTTTGAAGTTTACATATCTGGAGTAAAAATGGAAAAACTTCACTTTGCAGCGGTTCCTGTGGAAATAGCACTTAATCTGTCTCATCTGCAGACTTTGGTGTGGTTTTTGAAACCAACAAAGCATATATAGCAAGAAATATTTGCATATGCCAAAGAACGGTTTCTTGCTATGTTGGTGATGGACCCAGGGAAGCAGAGTTAACACGATTTTACCATCTAGTGCAAATTACCAGATTAAACGTTACTATTTCATTTTTGGTCTACTTCTGCAGCATTTTTTCCCATTAAAAAATACTGGCTTGTAGGTCTCTTTAGTTAACTTCTAGTCATACAAAACTCGGCCTAACCTACCTCGATAGATTTGTTGTGAGGATAAAATGGAGGAAAACTATTGGGGAGAAAAGTGGAATTAAATGAAGTAAGTAAATACATACACAGCTTTGTAAAATGTTTTGCAAAGTCCAGACAAAAATGTCCAATTATCTTTAAACAGGTGAAACCCATGGTTAAGAATTTGAATTTCTGCTTGTTTGGAAATGCTGCACATTGTGAAAACAGGAGCTGCGAGGAGGACCCAGTTAAGCAAAGTGAAACGTTCAGTTATTACAAGCCACAGGTAAGTGCGTAGTAGCAGTCATGTTTCCGGAAGTTGGAAGTTGCCCTGACCCTAATTCTCTTAAGTCCCTTCTTCTTGCAGGACACTGCAAGCTTTTAAGGACTCCTTGCTCTTTGCAACTTAACCTGGGGTGTATGTGGAAGAGCAAGTTAATTAGGGCGGGAGGGGAGTGCCTTTGCTGTGGTTGAAATTAATTTGCCAAGGGCTCTTCTACTTGAGAACGGTCAGTGCCCGTAAAAGCTTATTGCATCCTAGTGGGGCAGGGTTGAATGGAAATGGGGTGGGGGATGCATGCCTCAGAGGGCCCATAACCTGATCCTAATCTGCCCCACATGATAAAACAAAATTCGGGCTTGACTGGGGCAATTTCCGCTTACCTCTCTTTTCCTTTTTGGGGTAGAAAACTTTCGGAAGTGGGATGTTTTCCAGTGCTCTGTTTTTCTGTGGAAAACATTCCCATTTCTGAAGATTTATTTCATAAAGTTATTAACGAACAGACGCCATTGCCAATACCACATCAGGCAAACTTGGCAGATTCCGTTTCTCAGGTGATTGTCCCTAGGAATCGTGTGAGAGTGCGTGTACGTTTTATTGACTTGTAAAGGGGAGAGCAGGGGGTAAAACCCAGATACGTATAATAATCCAAATAAAATATCAAGTGATGAGTTCACCTAGTCGGCTGGGCAGGTCAAATCGAAACCAGAGCCACCATTCTTGTTGTAATTACCAATCTGATATAGTATTAATAAGTAACGCAAGAGATGCTCTACAGAGTGACTAGTCCTGAAGTTCCCCAGTGACCTTCACAGAGAAGAATACAATTCTGTTGAAACTGATCAGTGGACCTTTCTGTTCACTGCATATGATTGACAGTTCCCTGGGTGTGCTATTTCAGCAGGTTTCAGTGCCTTTTGGTTTTTTAAACGTAAACAACGTATGGGGAGTATATGCTGCATTGTATTTAAATGTCTATAAGTATTATTCCAATGAAAACAACTTTAGAGTGTGACTGAACCATGGGTTTCAATAGAGTTTGCCCCCTAGAACATCTTGGTTTGGACCCCTGGGGCTTACATAAGGATAATGCTTTATTCTTCATTCCACATTGGGGCTATCTGGGGAACTTAATCCTTTTTTTACAAAGGGCAACCAGTTTTGGACGTATTCTCTTTTGTTCATGGAAGTGCAGAGCCATTAATATGGCGGGACCATCCTGTAATAATACTCTGGTAGCAGTAGTCTCTGACATCAGAGGTGAAGCTTGGGGATTGGATAGATCCGATAATCTCATAGGGGAGGCTGTCTTAGGTCTCAGATTCCATTGCCTGTAAATATCTGGGTGCTCGACTTCTTTGTTCCCACTTTAGAACTTCTAGAGAGCCCAAGACGAGCAGGCCAGGAGTTAAGGACTCCTCCACTTTCTTGGTACTGCATTGAACTCTGTATATGCTCTAAGGAACTTGCTACAACCTAGGTCAAGTGTACTTAGCTGAGGAAGACCAACTTTATTGCTGTTAAGAGGCAGCATACCGTGTGATAGTGTGTTCTTCCCTGTATTTTCCTCAGTCTAAGGGAGTTTCTAACAAGAAAGGTCACCTCCCCAACTATAACACAGAGGGGGGAAATCATGTCTTTTTTCCAGTAACTTAAAAAAAAAAAGTGGAAAAATTGAGGAATTTGGGGGAACACTGAAAAAATCTCCCTGTGAAATATTCTACTTTGGAATGGTTGAAATGTTTTGAGACTGAGAACGTTTTCATTATAATTTCTGATCCAGACTGTTGTGGTTGCTTATTGCCAGGTAGGACCTTACTTGTTTGGGAGTCAAATCTGTATGGTTTTTCTTAAGGAGCCTTATTTTGAATGGGGATTCTATTAATGGGTCTGGGGCCGTTGTTTTTAAAGATAATGGTACTTAAGTTAGCACAGAACACAAGTCCTCTTTCTAATCTAAAGACCAACTAAGTTTCAAGCAGATTGAACAAAGGGGGTCAATTTTGCAGACCCTCGAAGTAGGTACCACTCTGCGCAGCTGCGCTTCTCTCACTCTAGATTCCTAAAATGGTGGCAACCTACCAGGAGATCTCCAGACATAAAAAAACCCGTCTGCATTCATTTCATTTCCCTACTCTTATAGTGACTAACTGACAAATAAATTTGCCTTTCCACTGAAACTCTCGGTTTAACACGCTTCCTTGTTGTAGTTAAAGTAAGGAAGGAGTTTGGCAGCTTTCTCATTATTCCCTGTGTAGGATTTGGGGGTGTGGGGGGGTGTCTGTTTTTCAACCAAATTACACAAAAATTGCAGGGGAGTGCCTACTACCTGTCCCCTAAAGACTATCCCAAGTCTTACATGGATTGGACTAAACATTTCACTTCTATGGCCACTGGTTCCTCCAAGCTTTCTACTTGCTGAGGGAAATCCCCACAAAGGAAAGGGGAAAGAGAAGGCAGCTGGAGGTTGTGATTGGCGGGGAGCACTCTGTGCTCCTTCCTTGCAAGGGAAGGGAGAAATAAGTAGAATTGAAGAACAAGACATGTTCATGCTGCATGGCTGCTAAGCAGCAGAACTTTTTTAAAAAAACCAACGTACTTTTTTGGGGAGGGAGTTTCATGATTCTCAAGCATCTTGGGTTTATGTTCCATTACCAGAAAATCAAGGTAATGGTTAGAAGCAGCAATGTGTCCAGCTCGGGAATTTTGTTATGCCTGGCCCTAATACTTACTAAAAATATGTACCATGACAGTATTTATGTAAAGCAGTCTTCAGCATTATACAACAATTCCTATGTCTGTTGTAGACATATACAACATAGTTTTCAAGGCTGTGTTTAGGATTGGTTCTGCACAGAGGTATTCCTCTGCATTCCCCCCCCCCCCGCTGCCCCATTTTTCTGGGGGCTTTGGCAGACAGTGTCATCTGGTCGTCCCCCTTCTGGCTTTCTCCTTTCTCCTGCATCTTTTCCCAAACCTGCTTTCCTAAAAGACCATACCCAAAATAGGTTGGGGGAGGCCTGGAGGAGAAAACGTGGATTCAAAAAAACCCACAAACTGTGAGTTCACATCCAGTTAGAAACAATGGATGCAGAGGTGCTGTGAGATGCTCATCATTATGCGACTGTCTTTCCACGCTTGGTAAATGAATTTAGCCTAAGAGAGAAGTCAAAGTGAGGAAAGAGTGTGGGCTTATTTCATATGTTCTAAGTCCCACTCTGAAATGCTTCCAAACGCAATTTGTATGGCTACCGATATATTTTCTTCTGGAGGGCCTGTACTTGACTGTACACCTGGTGTGTTGATCTCCTGTTTTTAAAACTATTTCCTTTTAATTTGACTTTAGGTAAACAGCGCTAAGCAAGAAATGAACACACAGTTGTTCTCTCCCTTGTTTGGGGGAATTACTAATACACCACCCAATGTGGAATCTCCCCAGTTATACAGTAGCTGGTCAACATGTGGAGATGAGACCAGTGCTGTTGCTTCCTTGCAAGACTGCAGGAAAAAAAGGTATGAAGTCATTGCCATTTGGGGGTACTTTCTACATGTCTCCCTGAGCAGAATAGTGGAGGCTGCGTCATTTGGAAGCATGTCTATCATTGGAGGCAGGTCATTTCCAGAAGATTTTTATATACTGGCCGATCAGTCCCTTAACGTTTCATAATAAATTCAGGTTAAGATTATTCTGATTACACATTTTTTGCTTCCTCCAAGGCTGCGGCATGTTTGGCTTAGACTATGTGGCATCCCCTTTCTCCTTAATGTCCATTTACTCAGCTAGAAGTGCAGTATTGCCAGCATTGATATATGTTAAGGGATAGCGAAATGATCCGGCATTTAGCCATGTTGTATTCCTTCTGGCTATAAAGTGGTGGGAAGATCCAAAGCAAGATGCTAAAGTTATTTTCCTATTTTCTTCTTTAATTATCTGTCTGTTGAGGCATGTATGCCTCTGACAGAATCAATCCTTGAAGATAATACATGCAGAATGGTTGCTGGCCGCAATTGCCTGCATTTGCTCCACCCATTAACACCCTCCCACACACACACACACACTCTCTCTCTCTGTCTCTCTCTCAGAGTCTCTGTCTCTCTCTCCCAAACTAGTTTTTATTTAAAATCACTAGGCAGCTATCAGTGTGATCCTAAGAAGAGTTACTCCAGTATAAACGAATTGAAATCAGTGGGCATATACTGGAATAATTCTGTTTAGGATTGCACTGTTTGTATTTCTCTGAGAAAAATTTAAGGATTCCGGGTTGGAGTCTATGGTTCCATACTACCAGCAGGAGTAGAAAAGCCTGTTGCCTCAAAAGAAAGATTCTTGTGCATGAACAAAGTGCCTCTAACTCTTTCTACAAATGGTATTTATAAATGTCTCTTTTTCAGGGCACAGATAAATCTGTCATACTCTGGTAGCGGGCCTGATATGTTTGGTTTAGTGTCAAGCATCTTGGAGGAACCAAACAAGCAAGAACCTGTAACAGACTGGTAAGCCGATGTCGACTATTTATGCAAAAGTTATTTTAAATTAGCATGTAAGCTTTACTGGAACTGTCCCGTTCTTGATCCTACTAAGCCTGATTCAAGGCACTTGACCCTGAACTACGTCCAATGTGATTTATGTTTATGCAAGTTTGCATATGTAGTTTGCAGTGTAGAGCCAGAGGGCAGTCTAACCACAGATTGAACTGACATTAAGTTTAAAATATTTTCTTTCCTATTGCTGTGGAATCATTTAAAATGTAATTATGACCATAGGAAGATACTCACCAATGCTTGTTGGGATTTTGTTAAGAACGAAAGTGCAGTAAATAATTCGGCTTGAAAAAGCAACGCGAAGCGGGATATAACCAAGGCTGGCGCCCCCGTTGCCAACTGCCCAGGAGATTTTGCCTCCTCTGCTTTCCTCCTGGAGTGTTCTGCCTGTAAAGGAGAAGAAAAGACAAGCTGTTACCCTTCTGAATTCTGGACACGGACACTTACCTTGTGTTAGGATTCAAACAGACTTCTTGAATCTATAGATGGATTGTGATTTTCTATCACTGTATTTATAGCATTGGTATATACAGGAGAATCTGTAATGTTTGAAATGGTAGTAATGTAACGTTATAAGTTCTTGCACTTACAGCATTTGCACTTCGTTAAAAATAAAAAAAAAGTATATTTATTTGGGTCTCTTAGAACTAGTTGGGTTCTTCTGGTTGTTTTGTTCTAGCAAGGGACTCTCTCCTTTTTGTTTGCCTATACATTATTTTAAACATACCAGAACGAACGAACGAACACCCCCCCCCCACATACACACACCACACCACACACACACACACACACACACACACATACACACACACACACAACATTTTAAATGATTCTACAGCAACGGGAAAGGAAATAATTTAAACTTAATGTCAGTTCAGTCTGAGGTTAGACTGCCCTCTGGGTCTACATTGGGTTAGACTCAGGCTGCAATGCAATGCAAACTTGAGGTAAACGTGCACTGTTTAGAAATACACATACAGCAAGTGTTTTTTCACTTTGTTCCTGTTAGTAATTAATATATATAAAATCAGTAACAGGAACAAAGTGAAAATAACACTTGCTGCATGTGTATTTCCAAACAGTGCACATTTTTCTTGACAATATTGTCAAGCTTATCCAAATTCCTTCTTCATAGAATTACAGTTGTCGTTGGAGTTACCACAAAGGATTTAACTGTGTTTTTTTTTTAAAAAACGAGTTCAGCCTGAGAGCAAAGATACTTCTTCAGATCTTATGAGGGTTCATGGTGATCTTAGATTGTAATTAAAGTAGTAGAAGTGAACCTTGTAAAGGATTTTGCATATCTGACTGTATAAGCTAACTTCATAAGTTTATTTATTTTATATTTCAATTTATATACCGCCCATCCCAGGGGCTCTGGGCGGTGAACAGTTTAAAATTGATAAAAACAAAAAAACAACAATACTAAAATCAATATACAAAACAATAATGAAATAAATTAACCAACTGCAATGGTGGGGAGAACCCTCCCCCACCCCAAAGGTGGGAGGCTGACATGGCACCACCCCCTTCAACCACCAAATGCCTGGCGGAACAGCTCTGTCTTACAGGCCCGGCAGAACGATAATATGTCCCTCTGGGCCCGGGTCTCCATTGACAGAGCGTTCCACCAGGCTGGGGCCAGGATTGAAAAGGCCCTGGCCCTGGTTGAAACGAGGCGGGTTTCCTTAGGGCCGGGGACCATCAGTAAACATTTATCCGCTGATCGAAGCGGTCTCCGGGCAACATACAGGGAGAGGCGGTCCCGAAGATATGCCGGTCCCAACCCGCTCAGGGCTTTAAAGGTAAGAACCAACACCTTGAACCTGATTCGGAATTCAATCGAAAGCCAGTGCAGCTGGCGCAGGACAGGTGTGATATGTGACTGGTAAGATATACCAGTCAGGACCCGCGCTGCTGCATTCTGGACCAGTTGTAGTTTCTGGATCAGGCCCAGGGGTAGCCCAGCGTAGAGTGAGTTACAGTAATCTAGCCTGGAGGTGACTGTTGCATGGATCACTGTAGCCAGGTCCTGGGGCATCAGATAGGGAGCAAGTTGCCTGATCTGACGAAGATGGAAAAATGCAGACTTGACAACCACCGTGACCTGGGCCTCCATCGATAGGGAGGCATCCAGGAGCACGCCTAGACTCTTCACCACTGGCAAAGTTGCCAGTGGTATCCCATCCAGGGCAGGGAGCTGGATCCCAACATCTGGCAGCCCCTATCCCAGCTGCAGGACCTCTGTCTTCATCGGGTTAAATTTCAGCCTGCTCTGTTTCAACCATGCTGTCATAGCCTCCAGAGCTCTGGCCAGATTGTCTGGGGCCATGTCTGGCCGGCCATCCATCAACAGAAAAGGCTGGGTGTCATCCGCGTATTGATGACAGCCCAGCCCAAACCTCCGCACCAACTGGGTGAGGGGGCGCATGTAGATGTTAAATAACATCGGGGAGAGTATCGCTTCTTGGGGAACCCCGCACACCAAAGGGTGACGGGGCGATAGATCTCCCCCGAGCGCCACCCCGGGGGAGATCTATCCCCGGGGGAGTTGTGTTGATGAAACAAAATGTTTAGCATTAAAATATTTATCTATTACAGGAATGCTCTTTCAAGATTGTTTCCACCCATGTGGTCATCAGAAAACAGTTTCTCAGGACTTTTTCCTAAAAGTATTTTGGAAAATAAAGATTTGACTAACCTAGTCAGTACGCTGAACCCTTACGAAGAAAACACGAGAGACTCCACAGAGTCATTAAAGAAAGACCTTGACGATTTCCGCCTTACAGGAACTTGGCATGCGCTTTCTGATGCTTGCACTCAGTCTCCTGAAAAGGTTTTCAGGGATGCTGTTCCCACAAACAAGGCTTTTAAAAGGAATGGAATCAATCATCAAGACAGTCTAGAATATCAGAACATACACAGTTACGATAAGAAGCAATTAAATAACGGCAGTGGAAAGAGCCGTACAGATTTTCACACTTTTTCATCTCAAGCTAGAATAAAGGGTAGTACTAATAAAGAATATCCAAAAATGGATAAAGCAAGAGGAATGCTTGGGGGAAATGATCCAGAAGGACCAAGCCAGTACTTCAGCCAACTGTGTAATAATTCCGATGGCATTTGGGACCTAGTGACCGAAGAAAACAACTTGTCCCCTGAAAGATACACAGATTTTACCACTGTTAATGAATCACAGCAGTTTAGTTTTCCATCCTTTTACATTTGTGCAACAACATCCAATAAGGAAAATAGTTTTCCCGATGGAATGAATTCAAAATGGCAGGAAACCTACCCACAAAACGCACATCATAGTATTAATACAGAAATAACCTTTTGTAATCCTGAATGTAAAATCCCTGAACATCCTTCAAAGGAATCCTGTAATTCCTTGCCTCTAAAACCGATTGAACAGAATGCAAATTCATCTTACAATGGATACACCTGGTTGGATACCAAAATACTAAATACAGCGACAGCATCATGTGTCACTTACGGGAAGCAAATGAATTCTCAGCTGTCTTCAGTTCACTCTTCCGTTGATCATTCTGTCGCCCAGCCTTCCTGTCCACAGATGTCACCTGTGTCGTCTTCAAGAAAAAATGGGAAATTGCAGATGCCCAACAACATTCCCAGTAGCTCAGGGCTTTCCACCTCCGAAAAGCATAAGAAACAGAGCCCTATGAGATGCTCCCAGAATGCTTCATCAGTGACTTCAGAAGGACTCTGTGGTAAAATACCTGTTAATGCCTCCCCCAGCTGGCTATCACAGCAGTGTTCTTCAAACGAGTCTGCAAAATATCATAGATTTCATAACAAACAAAGCCAATACAGTACTAATGAAAGAACGGTGCAGAACGACAGAAGAGGTAAAAATAACCGGATTCTGCACCCAGGCTATGCAGGCCTAAATCAAGCTCAGTTTGATGCCTTGAGAAGAAAACAAGATCAGAACGGTAGCTTGGCAGACTTCATCAATCCTTCTTTCCTTCCTCTTTTCCCGTTAGTGTCTGGCTATACCCACGCACCGAACTTTCCTCCATTTAATTCTCATCCTTTCCCGTCGCCAGTAAATGTTGCCTTTTCCCCGTTGCCCTTCCCATTTTCTGAACTGGTTGACCTCTTTCACTACGATGATTTTCACCACTTGAGTCCCTTAATTACCGACCTCTTCTGCGGAGATGTAGCTGCACCGTGCTTTGCCTTTCCACCGCCTTTTAACAACTACAGGCCTCCAAAGAATCGTAGTGGTCCTGCAAACGAGCTCCATATTCATCTAGAAGAATGTTACGATCAGTGGAGGGCGCTAGAGAGGGAACGGAAAAAGGTCAGTAATGTAATCCATGGCAAGTTTAAACCTAAAAGGAGGTAGCGGTAAAATTAGTTTAGACGTTTGATGTATACGCAGGGTTTAGATTTTGTGAATCTGTTCCACTGGGCTTTCTTCTGGTGCAAAGAGTCTTTCTTTGTCTCAAGAGGCTCTTGTGCCCAATGAAAGCATTACCACTGGGGGGAACAGATCGGCAGGTTTCAACCTAGGGTCTCTTGCAAATAGCTCTTACGCAAGCGTAGAACATTCAAATGCGTGGAACGTTAAAACCAGCATTTAAAATATGTCAGTGTGTGTATTATTTAAAACATATAAACCGAAGGGCCAATAAGAGTTAGTGAGGGAACACCGACTAAAAGCGTTCATTTACTGGCAAAAGACAATTGCAGAGGGAGACAGACAGATCTCCCTGGGGAGGGAGATTCAGAGTTTCAGCACCATGACCGAGAAGGCTGTATAGGGCTTTAAAGGTCAATACCAGTTCTTTGAATTGGACCCAGAAGCAAACTGGGAGCCAGTGTAAATGGGAGTGGAGTGATATAGTCCCTCTGACCTACTCCAGTCAACATTCTGGCTGCAGCGTTCTGTACCAACTATGGCTTCCAGGCAGTCTTCAAGGGCAGTCCCACGTAGAGTGCATTGCAGTAATCTAATACAGATATTACCATGGCAAGATCTTTTCTGCCCAAGAAGGGCCACAGGTAGATCAGCAGCCGAAGATGGTAAAAGGATTGATTTGGGTCAAAATGTGAGAAGTTTAACTAAATGTGAGAAATATAGCTCACTCTGAAATATAGTGGCTGCTTTGGGGAGATGTAGCCGTGTGGCGTGCAGAAGCGTGCCTACTAAATAGAAGGGACCTTTACAACCTGCTTGGCTCGGCATATTTTAAAAATGTATAGCTAAAATAATGAGGGCTAGAGGCCTAGTATATGAGTCCTGATAAATCAGACTGAGGGTAGGTCTAGACTTCATTTTATTTCCAGCGGTAACCGGCCAGATGGCTCCTAGAAGTTCACGATCAGGATAGGAAGAGTGCAGCCCTCCCCCATTGTTCCTTCCCCAGCAAGCAACTGGAATTCAGAACCATGTTGCCTTTGAAATGTGATGGTTCCATTTCAGTTCCTTAAGAAAAAAAACGTTTTATGTTTTTTCTTAATAATCTGTACTTATACACTGCACTTCTAAACAGATTAGTGCCCCACTCAGAGTGGTGAACAAAGTTAGAGTTATCCCCACAATACAGCAGGGGAGCCGAGGCTGAGAAGAGGGGCTTAGGCAAGGCCACCTGCGGAGCTCATAGCAGGAGTAAAATCAAAAAGAGTCCAGTAGCACCTTTAAGACTAACCAATTTTATTGTAGCATAAGCTTTCGAGAATCAAGTTCTCTTCGTCAGACTAACCAATTTTATTGTAGCATAAGCTTTCGAGAATCAAGTTCTCTTTGTCAGATGCATAGTACAGAAACTGGTCAAATATAGAAGAGGAGGGGGGAGGAGGGGAGGAGAGAGAAGATGCAATTAGTGGGGGAGAGGGAGGATGCAACCAAAACATTCCTTTGCTAGTAAATGTAAACATCTCCTTTTGGTGCGGGGATCAGTTGGCTTTTGTGAGGCTTCAAAGGAGTTTGCCGTGTTAGTCTGTAGCAGTAAAACAGCTAAACCATCCAATTCCAATGCCGTATAAGCTTTCGATAGCAGGAGTGGGATTCGAACCGGCAGCATTCAACTTACATGGTAAATAATGGATGATGTACAACATTCTATGAGAATTAATGGTGCAGCTCAACTAAAGTTTGGGCAAATGATATGCCAATGCCAGTCTTTTGACTGTTTGGACCTGATCCGTAGGTACAGTCAACCGAACAACCAGACTCGGCCTGTCTAGACTTCCCTCCTCCCCACATACTTGTTTCCTTAAAGTATCCAGATTCATGACTGGGTTAGAACCAAGACTGAAATTGTTCAGATTTTGTCCCAGGATATACAGTCTCCTTAAAACCCGTAACATTTAACTTTTGAGTGTTTTTTGGCTGCAGACATATAAGCGGTAGTACTAGGAAGCATTTTCACTTTTGTAGCTGGTTAACAGTGTATCACTTTATCAGAGACTTAAAAGTAGGGCATATTTCAAAATACAAGTGGGGAGAGAGGATGGGAAAAGCTTAACTGCAGTCTACTACTGGACAAATACGTTTCTTGTGAGGCACATTGTGCTTGAATGAACATTCGCTTCAGCACATTGCACTTTAATCAAATACCCATGTCATCGGGAATGAACTGTATCAGCAAGGCACTGTACGCATTTAGCACGTAGCACTTTTATTGTGACCTCTTTGCACTAATTGATGTACTGTATTGATTATTGACACGGCCGGGGAGTTGGTGCATGCTTGTCTATATAGAATACGTTTGATTCATTACAGTTTACTACATGACTATTCTATGATACTGAATTATGTAAGTGTTGATTCTTCATTGTTATAGTTAGTTAGGTTTCACGAATTTTCCTTGGTTTTTTACTTTCAGGCGGAGGCAGATCTAGCAAGAAACTTCCCAGGGAAGCGAATATCCAGTTCAAATAACACTCCATTTTCCAAGCTCCCTGCTAAGCCTTCCCGAGTGGATCGTTTGATAGTGGATCAGTTCCGAGAACAGGCGAGAGTGAGCACGGCTCAAGGGGCACTTTCTGTTCGGGTTGTTTTGCGGGCGCAAAAGCTGCGCTTGGCTGTTAAGACATGCGGTTTGTCTACAGGTTGGAGGGAGAAGGGAACAAAAATGGAAATTGGTTGGAGCAACTGCAGTTCTGATTCGTTCCGACCTGTATGCTGCAGAGTCTAACCAGAAACGTTGGAGGCAGGTGCTTGTCTCAGTTTTCCTAGATTTGTTTCAGGCCGTGAGGACAAAGTTCTTAGAGTTGCGTAGGTTGCCATGTGTCGTCTTGACCCCTGCCCTTCCTAGCTAATAAAGGCTGGCAGAGCTGCTTTTAGAAGGAGTTGGGGGTTTCACCTTTATAAAAGCAGGCGGCGAGCAGACCCTTCTGAAGAAACCCTCTCATCCTGTCTGTCCTTTTTGGGGAAGACTATTGAGTAAGTGGTGGAGGAGTATTTCGATGAGGCGTCTCTTCTCTTGGCAGCTGAATTGCCACCAGCCGCTTCTCTTCCAGACTGTTTTCGGCAAGGTATGGATTTGTCTTACCGTCACATGAACTTAGACCCGGTGTGCGGTAATCGTTTCGTCACAGTTAGGAGCCGTAGTTTACTGGGCAAATGCTAACATGCACATTTCTTCTATTGAATAGCAAAAGTGCAATAAGAACCATGAGACTGAGTGGGTATATACAAAGTTAAATCTTTTCTGTCATTTTTTAGGTGCACACTTTAATAGGAAAAATGGGAAGGCTTTGTGGCATTCCTGTCCATACCAACATAGCCGTCACTCTGGCACGTCATTTGGAAGCCATCCACGCAACCCAAGCAAGGCGCAAAGATGAGATCGTGAATGCTGCCAATCCTCAGAGGCAAGGGACATCTCGTTACAGTAACGAAAAGGGTAAACGCGTTTTGATAATGGCAAAACTTTGCATTTTTGTGCTTTCTCTCACCGGTGTGATTACATTTGCAGATGAGTGAAGATTTCTTAAGAAATATCGCAAAAAGGCTGCACATGGTGCAGTAGGCACCATCTTAGAAGAGAGGTTCCCCTTTTCCCTTGTGTAGGCAAGAATACTTCTTTCAAGAGGACGGTTGTCTGGTTTTTGCAAGATGTTAAAAAAATTTTTTTAAAAATCCCCCATTAATCAGGGATACTTTTTAAGCGATTAAAAGACTTGATTAACACTGTAATTCTGTGCAAAGTGACGCCTGTCTAAGTTCATTGAAATCATGTATTTAAAAAGCACATAAACCCAGAAGCCAATGTAATAGAAATATAATAATGACATTCGATTTATATACCGCCCTTCAGGACAACTTAATGCCCACTCAGAGTGGTTTACAAAGTATGCTATAATTATCCCCATGACAATCACCCTGTGAGTTGGGTGGGGCTGAGAGAGCTGTGACTGACCCAAGGTCACCCAGCAGGCTTCAAGCGAGGAATCAAACCTGGCTCTCCAGATTAGAGTCCTGCCGTTCTTAGGAAAGAAACATTCACAATTCTAGTGTTTTTTAAAATAAAGTCCAACTAAATGTGTTTGTAATGTACAACTGCCATGCTTCTGGCGGGTGGGGGGTGGGGGATGCCTGGGATATCATGACGCAAACTAAATTCTGATGTTAATTGTTGAAGCAGGAAGAAAAGCTGACATTTTCAGCAGCTCCTGCGCGTTGATCGCTGCACTCGTTTTCCTGCACAGTCTTTTGCTGTTTGGCTTTTCATTCCGTAGTGTCACCTTTAGCTTCATTAGACATTCTCTGTATCAGCGAGTGCTACTAGACGAAGGAAGGTTCATTAAGAGTTGGGATTGAGAGCCTTGTAGTTCTTTGTTCAGCTTAATACCCAGGCAGTTCTTGTACACTGATTAAAATTCCTGAGGCATGCAGGATAACTAGATTGCTGTATGGCAGTTGTGGGAAAATTGTCCTAAACAGGTGTGCTTTAAACTTTCTTTTTTTTTTTTTTTTGGTGTTTGAATTTTCTTTATTTAAACTATACCCCATAACATAATAAACAATAAACATAGAGAATAAGAAAAAGCACACGATTCTGAACATGGCCCACTAACAATACGTATATCTATAAAATTAAGAGGAAAAGAAAAAAGAAAACAAAAAAAACCCACCTACATTACACTACAAGTTGAGTTCTGATTTTCTCTGCCTCAAGTATATATCATTTCTAGAGTCCCACTTACTCTAAGTTAGTCACAAATCCCCTCTTTTTTCTATTGTTCTTGTTTCTTAATCCATAAATCCAGATGTCAACAAATCCTTGTTACCCATTTCATGCAAAAAGTCTGAACTTTCATTTTGCCTTCGGGTGCGTCTGAAGTGCAGCAAGAGCTCTAGAACGATATATGTGCCTGCATCTGAAGCATAACTGAATCAGACGTTGCTGCGTATCATCACCTTGCTTTTCCACGCTGGCTGTCTTGGCCTCCGCTGGAGCTTTCTACTCTTCTTGTCTTATTGGTCATTGAGGCCCAGTCAGGCCAGTTGTTTGAGATCACAAGCAAAAGAAACAATGGCTGCTCCCATAACAGAACCGTCACAAAACAGAGATAAACTCATGGAAGACAATAAACAACATTTCTTCACAGTATCAAAATTGTTTCAAAATTATTTCAAAAGTGTTACAAAAGTGCAAAGTGCTCTATGTACAAAGTATAACTTATATCTATAAACTATAATCATTCAATATGGCATGTCACAAACGGGCCAAACCGGGCACAATAAAGAGTCCAAAAGTCAATTCTTGTAACGATGGTTTCTTCTGAAGTGTACTTTTGAGATTCTTATGAGCGGTAGAAGGCAGAACTAATGGAAAGGGTTCCACGCCACACCCTATCTGGGGCCAGCTCAAACTCACAGATTTCGTCCCTCTGCTTCTTCAGGGGCATATCTCACGCTTCAGTTTGCATCAGCATTCATAATGTTTAGGACCCGGGATATGGCGGCTGAGCTTCTCTCGCGCCATAATGGACACTCCCCGATTCCTTAAAACCCTTTCTGCCTAATTGCTGATCCATTCTTAAAGGGACAGAGCTCTCGAGTAAGATTACTCTAAATCAACTGACCCAACACGTATCCTGACTTTGCCAGCGGTTGACCCGTTTGTGACATGCCATGTTGAATGATTACAGTTTATAGATATAAGTTATACTTTGTAATTTTGAAACAATTTTGATACTGTGAAGAAATGTTGTTTATTGTCTTCCATGAGTTTATCTCTGTTGTGTGACGGTTGTTTGAGAGGGCAGAAGATCTTGCCACTTCTATCTTTGTTTCCCAAGAAGAGGAAGCAGCGGGGAAGTGAGCTGGCAAAGAGAGCACGCTGCAGTTAAGGTCCTGAGATTGAAATGGT
The DNA here is from genome assembly GCF_028583425.1 of Eublepharis macularius. Lineage (NCBI taxonomy): Eukaryota > Metazoa > Chordata > Lepidosauria > Squamata > Eublepharidae > Eublepharis > Eublepharis macularius. Next base: position 90,769,786 of record NC_072800.1, on the reverse strand, counting down.
AGAACCTCCACCTATCTCAGGCAACCATTCTTCAGTTTGTGGAGTGGGTGGGGTAAGTGGGCTGGCCTCCTGCCAGTGGTAAAGAACAAGTTGATAGACTGGCGCTCAGTTTGTAATGCCTTGAGACTGTGGGCACCTTTGGTGTTCTGACACAGATAGTGGGTGTAACCTCAAAATAGCCTCTATGGAAGACACACACAAGACGAAGCCCAAGTACAGGGGACAAGTGGAGTAATTTTAAAAAGTATACTGAAAGAGGGTAGTGAGAGAATAAAACCAATACAGTGGTGGCAGCTGCTTCCGAAGCAACGTCGTTTTAATCTGCGTAGCCAATCAAATCTCGAGTGGCCAATCAGAAGCCCTGCTGGGACGGGCTCCACCCACTTTCTAAAAACATTAGGCAGGTATCAGGAAAGGTACTGGCAGGCATGTGGGCCCGAGGGCGCAACGTTGGGGACCGGTGTGCTGCAGAGGCACAAAAAGAAACTGAATGCATTTTGAATGCCATTTAATGTTTTCTGTACAAAGCTGGTTACAAGTTCATGACGAGCAACTAGGACACTGTGACTGACAGTGCAATCCTAAGGAGAGTTACTCCCATTAAGCCCACTGATTTCAATGGGCATAGACTGGAGTAACTTCTTTTAGGATTGCACTGTTAGTGACTTACATAGCCTGGCCCCTTAAGTAGCATGTAAATATCACTTAAAGTTTGGCTACACCAGCAGAAGCATTCTTTCAGAATGTTCTGGAATGCCAATACTGTGCCCTTGGGTAGTGAAGAGCTCTCCCTCAGTCTGCTTCTTGGGGAGACCCTAAATACCACTAAACCTTCCCTTGTATGACTGCAAAAAAAAAGTATTCCCTGTTGAAATGGTCGGTGACAATACGTTGGTTGTCTTGCAGATGTCCTTGCTCTGGCAGCTGCCATTAAAGATTTGGCGTTCTCCACACGAAAAACTCGTACAGCTTTATGGTGCGCTCTTCAGATGACTCTCCCCAAAACTTCAGCCAGCGCTTCAGTGAAGGAGGAAGACGTCGAAAGGGCGTTGCGGGAGCTCTGTCCTGTCACCGGCCACTTGCAAGGGAAGACCGGTGTGGACCATGAAGACAAGGAAAACAAGAGAGAGAACCACGAAGAGCCCCAACGAGTCATCAGATGAGCGGGTCCAAAAAACAAATCTTGTAGTCGTGTGGAAAATGCATTAGGCAGTCAGCAAGGCTCACTAATATGTGATGTTTCCACTGTTGTGGCTCAAGTTTAGATATATGCATCTGTGTTAATAGTGTTGAAGCCTTCTTAATATTGGTGGTGTTGTGTTGTGTGCTGTGTAAAATAGAAAGATTGACTGATAAGGAAAGACAAGCAATAGTAGATAATTTTCCTACCCACCAATCCAAAGCCGGGACTCGTGCCACTGACTGGGAAACCAGTGAACAGCAAAGCTAGTTAAGACATTTTACAAATTGAATATGTCTTTGCCGTGCTGGTTCATTCATTCTTGAGTTTATAACTACAGATATTTGAAGTGCCAAAGGGATTACTAAATACTGGTTGAGTGTGTTGTGAATCAAGTACCAATAATGCATATTTCGGTTGTAGCATTGTCAGGAACTGAACTTGATAATTGAGCAGTCAGCCATGAATGTTGTTTGCATTACTTGGGTGTTGCCAACCTGAACTTTAAGCTGAGCCAGCTCAGACTTCAGCTTCCCACTCTGGTGGGCTCCTGGTTAAAATCAGTAGGCTTGATAACAAGAGCTTAAATATGTTGCAGTAAATGCCGTTTTATGACGAGCATTAGCCAGTGAGATTAACTTGTCCCTTAAAATTAGTAATGATGCCGTAGTGGCTTAAAACTAACTTGGTATGCACTTAATGAAAAATTGGTTAATGATTTGAGTATTTATTTTAATGGCTAATATATTTTAATTTAATTTTAACATATACTTTGATCATTTACCAGATCTAATATTCACTCAGGAAGTCTGTGTGTGTTTGTGTGTGTGTGTGTGTGTGTGTGTGATCTATAAAATATACTCGTAGCTTATTATGTTCATAGAATAGTTACATAAGACTAACTCTGTACTAAGTTACCAAAGCAGGCTAATTTATTTTTGCATGAGGAAATTCTGTGTTTAATTGCTGTTAGGCTTCATGCTACGTCTCAGACAATCAAACATGTTACATGCCATTGTGAATGTGCAAAATGAAAAACTGATGGTGTCCTTCTGTCTAGATTTTCCCAGACATTCTTTGGTTTTGCTCATTGTAAGTACATGTCTGTCCCCCACCCCTTCCATAGTGCAATTAGGGGCAGTTCCACGCAAACAAAGGTGTGTTGCATGTACACACAAAGCTGTTCCTGACAGTGCAGTGAATGAAGGAGAGGGGTGCGAGTGCTGGAACCCCTGTACATGCAAGGAATCTCTGGATAAGATGTTTTGGATGCTTAGGCACTTAGGAATGTTAATATTAGTCTTACACAATTAGAAAATATCTCTGCAATAACCAGGTAAAGTGTTTGTTTGTGAAGAGAAGTTACGAGGACTTGATTGAAAAATGAGGGATATTGGGGGGAAAAACACTCAAAAGGCTTGGAACGAGCTTTACTTGGTGATAAATTGGATACTGTTCTAGGAAACGTAACGAATAGGTTCTCTGTAGTTATTCCCAACAGTATTTGTATAGAAATGGTTTAGACTAAATATAGCATGAAGAGGACAAGAAATTTGATGTATTCAAATACCTCGCCTTCTCCTCCTTCAGTTTGAATCTTTGAAAGGCACATTTTTTCTGAAGGGTGCCACATTCTTACAGAAACGTATAGTCTATTCTCAGCCTTAGATTTAGTTTAGAGATAAATGCTTAAGAAATTAACACTGTGTGTTCATTTTGCACTTAATGTCATGAGGTCAAACGTGTTTTTGTGAATTAAAATTAGTTTATGGTATGAGGAGATGATTGGATTTAACTCTTGTAATATTGCAGTGTTAGAAATTGTAATTTTACTGTCTTCTTTCCTGTTTACAAAATTATTGTACTTCTCCAGAACTGTGGTGGTGGTAGCACCCTGAGTTCTTGCTTTGTGAGGAAATTATTAAAAATGTGGTTATAATTGGTCTTGGTAATGTGCCTTTAAGAGTCTTAAAAAGGTAAGTATAACTGTGTGCTCACTTTATTTTGTCGTAACTGAGCAATATATTTAAAGGGATTATAACAAGCTGCATTTGATAGCTAATTGTTTATGATAGGAATGTTTCATAATCAATTTCCAGTACTGGGTTTCTTAGCTTTAGAATACATGGGATGTATCCGTAATATTTTGCCTATAAAAGCATCAACTCTCCTCTTAACTGTACTCTCGCTGCATCTTCTGGCTGTCTTCGGAAAAGGGCATTGATTGACGCCTGCCAAAGGATGAGAACTTTATGCATGCGTTGTGTAAGTTAATTCTCAGCATAGAGGTTTCAAGTCCCAGCTGCTTTCTACCAGTACGTTTTCTTGTCTGGGATGTTGTTTTACCTGCCTACAATTTTGACAGCGGCCTTTCGGTTGACAGTCACACGGCATTCCTGGCCATTAAGTTTTGGCCGAGACATGATGCGCTTGGGCTCCTAGACCTGATTGGATTCATTAGATGCTGGAGAGGGATACTGGCTCATTGGTTATAGTGTTGTCTGGCTGGAGATGTGTAGTATTTGCTCCACAAGTTAGCAGTGAGGGGGAGGAACTGGACAATCTGAACAGTCGGCTGACCGAGTTGAATGTTCCCCAAAAGCTCTGAAATATTTTTCTCATTTTATTCAAGGCAACACATTTCCGCTTGTATTCTGCATTACCTCAGCCTTGTTATTTATGTAGAGAGGTTTAATGAAGTTTGAGTAAGACCAACCTGAGTGCTACAAGTGGAAGAGGGTGGGGGGGGGCTGTCTTCATTGTAAAAACCAGTGATTCCCCTGCCCAACAACACGTTTAAAGAGTGAATGCTGGTATGTTGTGATGTCACACAGATCTCGTTGGAACTCGGCTTTGCGCACTCAAATACCTGATGTGTTAAATTATGCAGAATAGGTATACATGGTTAGCTTTTTATCGTAAGTGCTTTGACAAGATTTGTGATATTTTGTGTGCGTGTTACTAAACTTGTGGAAAGCCATTCTGTTGTTGTTCTGCGCGGCAGCTGTGGTGGTAAAGTGGAGCCTGGTAGCAGAGACTTAACAGAGCAATCCTAGGCAGAGTTATCCCAGTCCAAGCCCCTTGAAACCAGTGGGCTTACACTGGAGTAACTCTGCTTAGGATTGCGGTGTGAAAGTAGTTCAGTCGGAGCCCAGTAACTATATACTTCAGCGTGTGCCGAATTCTGCTTCTTGTTTTGTTTATGCAGGAATGACTGACAACCTGGAGACCACAGTGAACTATTTCGTTCTAAAGGCTGTTCGGCTTTGCCTTAGAGGGAGTTGGGTGTGATATTTCTTCATGTGGCAACTAGCGCATTCTAATTCTCCAGAAATACTGGCCTACTATTTTATAAAACTTCAATTGATCATGCAACCGCCAGAACTGAGTGGTGCTCACACATGGATGTGGAAGGACTTGTCTAGGTCAAGTATGGTTTGTTTCCCCCCTAACCAACCTGCTGGGGCTATAGTTTCTGTGAAAGCAGAACAAAGCCCCACGAGGCTGTGGCATGCTGTGGACTTTGGGCATATTTTTTACAGTAAAAACAACGGTGGACAAAGCCGGTGTCGTGATTATAAAGCCCCAGTTGGTTTTTAGAATTACTTTTTCATTAGACCTGAGTACGTTTGGTTATAAAGCTTTTCTTCTTCTTGAATGTTTGGTGTCAAGAAATTTCGGAAAGAAAAGTTGTCTTGGTGGGGGGGGGGGGGGAGTAGGATGGTGCTTTTATTTACAGCTGAGTAAAGAACTGTAGGCCCTCAGTTGACAAGCTTGCAGGCTTTTGAGAGTTTAGTGTTTTGGGCTTTGTTTTTAATCTTTACTTGGTTGGACAGCAACCCGATTCTTTAGATTGTTCCTTGCATGGTTTTTTATGAGCTTCACTCACCAGCACACTTAACATTTTTTTTGTAAACCTTTCTATGAAATTATGAAAATCAATAGTTGTATTTGTGAATGCTTTTGCAAGAGACGCGTGTCGCATCTTGCCCACTTGGTTTTTAAAGGCTGCGAGTCCTCTTAATTTTTTTTAAAAGTGTGTGTGCATTTGTTATATATTAGCAATACGGTTTGTGATGAAAAAAGAGGTTACTTACCCAGCTTGTCGACAGGCAAAGAGTTCATGAGGAACTTTCTGTCAAACAAATTGACTATAATATGGCTGCTTTGCAGATAAGCTTTAATAATGTTTGTACGTGGTGGCAAAACGGACAAGACTGGCAAGGAAGAGATTGGATGTGGGCTGTGGATCAGCTGGAAGCAGCTGCTGTGTAAGAGACACAGAAATAGAGCTTTTACTGCAAAACTAAGCAGTTTCCAGTGCTTGTGGGAAGCAAAGCTTGCTTTCTTATTTTTTATTATGGATAAAGGGAAGACACACACGGTCTGTTTTAATACAATCTTTGTAGTACAACATCTTGTGCATCGTTACCCAATTTTGTTGAACTGTAGTAACTTGTACACTGCTAGGGCTGTGTCAAAAAAGCCTCCTTACAAGTATCTTGAACAGATAACGTGTTTCTCCGGAGGTCATTTGCTATAAGAGACTCGATCATTGGTCAATTTAGGTGCTGATTCCTTGTGTCTGGAAACAACTGTGGACTTGAAAGCTGCAAAAATCTCACTTCTACCTCTGTTGTAACTTTCCAGATGACGATCAAGTTCATTCTGTGCTGGCCAGCTGGGGTTGGGGCGTACCTCTGTTAAATGTTTTGATTAAAACACCGATGCCTCGCATAGGCAGACATTCATTTGTGTGAAATCATTTAACATAGAGTATGTACACTTTCAGATTACACTAAGAAAACAATTCGACAGTAGGCAGCTGCTGAACGTTCCATTGTGAATCTTAAGGAAATCATGGTCAGTAAAACGTTCTCGGGTTGTTTCATGTGGATTTTTTCCCTTATCTAAACTGATATGTGCCTGATTGTTAACCACTAGTATTCAATTTTATTATTAATTTTCAGCTGTTTCCCATGGTAACTTTTTCCTTTCTGTAATTGTCACTGAAAATATCTGTTACATGTGCTGGCAAACAATAAAATATTTACTATTTAAACAACTCTGGTTGGGAACTCCTGATCCTTCCTTTCTTGAAGTCAGACAAAGTGGGAAGAGGTCATTTAGTCAGTTTAACCTAGCTGTGTACAATGTTGCCAAGTAGGCCCCCTCCCCTGCTTTGAAGCCTGCTATGAACTGTGCTAAAGTTTCCTGCGTTGCTGTTTTACACCAAAGACTGCTTTGCACGTGTGTGTTCTGGCACACGTGTCAGTTTCCTACCTGCGTGTCAATTACCTTGCTTCTGCCATAGACTGTGTAGTTTACTGACTCCATGTTTGGTTAACTGCACCAAGGACCCTCTTTTCTGGGCAGCCCTGCCCTGATCTGTGTCTGGACTTCCCAGTGTGCGTTTGGACTGTGTTCCCCGTGCCTGCTTTGCCATCTGCCACGGACCGTGCCTGTTCCCTGCTTTGAACTGTGTTTTAAAGTGTTGTTCCCGCTGCCTCCATGGAAGCCTGCCTCATATGGGCCCAAGCCGCTGCTAGCAGCCGGGCGCCTGCCGGGGAAACCTCCAGCGAGCCTGGCTAGGCGCTCCCTGGTCAGTTCCCGCCTGGAGCCTCCCGCGGGCCGGTCACCGAGCTTGCCCTCGCTACCGGGCAGCCTGCTATCCAGCCCCAGCTATGCCCAGCCGGCATCCATGTTCTCAGGCAGCCAGAAGACCCTGGGGAAGAGGACTGCTTTGAGAAGCCATTTCAGCGAAGCGGGCACACCACGTCCGCAGCGAGAGCCCCTCGCCCCGCTCTGCATATCTTAGGAGCCGCCCCGGAGAAGAACTAAGTGCCGACCATCCCAAGCACTTAGAGAATGCATCTCAAAGAAACCTCCGCATTCCAAAGCTGATGACATCAGGACAAGCCCTGTCCGCTGGAACATCCTTTCAGCCCACTTGGATTTCCCCCTCCCTCTTTTGTCCCCTCTTCCTGAGGTGTCACTTATCACAATCTGATTACCAAAGTGGCCCATCCAAGCCATTCAGTAGCCCATTAGACCCTTTGTTTTAATCTGTGAGAACCACCAAGTACAGCACCAGCCCCAGGGTACGTTTTGGGGTATTTAAGCTGGTCTCTCAGACCACTCGGTGCCTCGGCCATTCCCTATCCAGACCTCCTTGCTGTCCGTCTGTGGTCCCAGTGCTGGCATTGGGCCACCCTCGCTGCCGTGTCTCTGCTTCGCTCCAGGATTGTGAGTATTTCCCTTATCATCGTTGGGAACCAGCTAATGCGAACGTCTCTGTATTTCCTACTCTGTATTTCTTAGACCTTGTGTGTTCCTTGTATGATTGTGCAAGCTAGGCTTACGCTACACTCAATACACGTGTTTGGACCTTACTCCTTGTCTGCCTCTTTTTCACTAGAGTGTCTGGGATCAGGACCTCCGTATACATAGGTTATGATCCTCGCTTAAATATTAATAGTTACAGACTGCTACAGCTAATTCCCCATTACAATAAAGAGCAGTTCTGGTAACAGTTTACTGGTGGAGAATGCGGGCATAACCCAGTTCGTGTGAATACACGTGAGTCGACACGCGTGTCTCCAGCGAACTGACTTAGAGGAAAATTTTCCAGACCTCAGTGTAAAGAGCGCAATTTAGCTCAGGGAATTAAAAGTGTGAGTGTGTGTGGCTCTAGCGAGCATTTCTATCTTGTGGGTTGGCTTTTCCCCATTTCCTCCTTCAGCCAGCTTTGGACTACTTGCCTTTTGTGGTGCACCGCGAGGCCCTCCAGCCGTTATAACCGGTGTACTGTGGGTGAGGACCTCTGAACTGGTAAAGTTCCTGGCCACCTTCCGGGCCGCCTAAACGCGTCTATGTGGGTGGGATCCCAGAAGTAGGCTCTATAGATATATATATCCTGAAGCAGCACATATAAAATTCTCTTCCGCCCGCCCCCGTCTCTCCTAAGTCCGTCCAAACCCCGTTCCTGCCAGCACTTAGGCTTCAATCCCCGCTCCGGAGGAAACGTGAAGGGATCGATAGTCCGTTTGGTTAGTTAGCTTTGGGAATCTAAAGCCAGGTTCCTGAAGCCCCGCGGCAGCCGGCCGCACCGTGCTTAAGAGTTTTAAGGTAGACTCTTGGGCGCCTTTCCGCTTGCGAGTTTTACGTCAGACTCGTGGGTGCACCTTGCTTGGGAGTCAGTGGGACTCTTGGGCACACTTTTGCTTGGGAGTTGTTAGAACTCTTGAACGCACCTCGCTTGGGAGTACAGTAAGCTTTACTCCTGAGCAATTTTGCTTGGGGACGTGCAGAGGCAGTCCTTGAGCGCTTTTGGTCTTTTGGTCGAGGCTTGGAGACAGTTTAACCGTTTGTCTCTGAGCACGAGGCCTGGGGACACTTTGAGTTTAGTTCTTGGGCTTAGAGAGCTTGAGAGCATTTTGGCTTCTGAGCAGAGGCTTGGGAGACCCCTTAATTGCGGCTTCTGAGCAGAGGCTTGGGAGCACTTCAGTTTCCGAGCAGAGGCTTGGGAACACTTTCTGGTTTTCTGAGCGCAGAGGCTTGGGAGACCCCTGAGCTTTAGCTTCTAAGCAGAGGCTTGGAAGCACTGAGCGTTTTTGTTCTTGGGCTTAGAGAGCTTGAGAGCACCCTCTGAGCCAGTAAACTTTTCCTGGTCCCGTGGCTTGTAGGCAAGCTTGAAACGGGAATAGGAATTTTCCCTTCTCCCCCGGTGGAGAAGAGCCGAGTGTAGAACCCTTAAAAATCCCCTTGTGAACCTAAAGGTAGAACCTTAAAACCCCCTGGTAAAAACCCTTGAGGACCTGAGGGAAGGATAAACCTCCCAAAAGGGACATAGAGAGGAAGAAGTTGTTAAAACCCTTGAGCAGCTTTAATCGCCCCACCCCTGGTGTCGCTGATCTACTCTTTAACCTCCCCCGAGATCAGCCTTAAACTAAAAAGAAAAATGTACCGGGCAAACCCCGCCGTGCCCCGCCTGGAGAAGTGGCTAGTTAAGAAGGGAGATTGCCCTTGGGAAGCAGGTTCCTTCAAGGGACCCGACCCGCTCCAGATAGTCAGAAGCGCCTTCCAGGATTTTTGCGAAAAGGAGAAACCTAGGTCAAGTAAGAAGGACAGATATGGAGCCTGGGCACTTTTCACCGCCCTGCAGGACAGTGTGTCCCTAATTAGCAAGTTGCAAACAGCACAGGAGGAGTTAGAGGAGAGGTCAAAACGAGAGCAGGACGCCTTGCGCCTAGAAATCCAGACTCTCAGGACCAAGCTAACCGACCAGGAGAGAGAACATGAGGAAAAGGCAGTTGAGTGGCGCGCTGAACGCGTCAATTTCATACTAGAGAAGCAAGGACTAACTACCGCCCTCCAGGACGCTCAGCACAAGGCTGAAGCGGCCACCGCTCGTGCCGATATGGCTGAGCACGCATTAACGGAGGGACAAGAAGAGATTACTAAGCTCACCCATGCCGCCCGGTTCATGGCGGACCACAACCAGTCTAAAACCGCAGCCGCGGACCATTCAGCTTGTAAGAGGGAGCTAGAGGCCCTAAAGCGACACTTGGGGATGCAACAGGCCGTAATTTCCGCCGTGCACCCCTCAGCCCTCTTGGCCCTCCCAGAAGATAGTAAGGATAGCTGGGCATCTCAGTCGCCCCAGCCCGAGGAAGCCCCACAGCCCCTCCATCCCATATCTACCAAGGAAATAGTATCCATGGACGAGGATGGCAGGAAAACAGACCGGGTCGTTAAGGAAACCCGCAATTGGAGGCCCGATGAGCTCCAAGCCATAGCAGACCGTATGGGACCCCTAAACCGAGACACGGCCATCCAGTGGTTCACCCATGTGACCACCTCCCAGCCCTCCGCTAGTGGTTCCGATGTGGCCCAGCTGGCCCGCCAATGCGCTGCCCCTGAAATAGTCTCGGCCCTGAATGCCTATATCTCTAACCGAAGGCTAGCCACACGCAGCCAGTATGGAGCAATTAAGGAGATCTGTGCATTCCTGTGGCCCACCAAAAGTTTGAAAGCCCTGTACATCGCAGAGTCTCAAAAACCCGGAGAGGACCCAGAGGCATATTTAGCCAGAAAGCAGCTTCTTGCTGAGCTAGCAGATGAAGTAGATTTGGATGCCAGCGATGTACCCGACTTTGACGAATTAGAATTCAGGAGAGCAGTCTTAGATGGACTCAATAGTACCACCCGCCTAGCACTGGCAGGAGTGGAGCCCGGGAGCATCTCATGGGGAGACCTGGAAGCTCGCATCAGAAGCATTGCTGGCCTGTTGCGAGAAACCGGCGCCATCCGCCATGTGAAGCCCCCGGCCTCTCGTAGGAAGGAGAGCGAGCCGATAAGTGCAGTCACCTATGCCAATCATGGCCCCCACTCTCAATACCGACCACAGGGACGCAGCCCGTATCCGGAGGCAAGGGGAGGAATCCTGAGGGGAAGGAGCGGCAGCTTTAACCGGGGAAGAGGACCAAGGGACTACCGCCCGGGAGTCTCCTTTGCGCCCGCCCCGAGTTACAGTTCCTCCTCCCAGCAAGGACCCCACGAGCCCCGACTGCAGGATGCACCCATAGCCCCTTCTCACTCGCGAGCATCGCACCCGTACCACCATCAGGTCTACCCGCCTCCAGATCAGTCCAATGCTTGGGGAGCATCGCAGGGCGACCACGAGGGTTACCGGGACCGCGGCAGCACGCCCCAGTCCAGGGACTCCCTCCGTTGGGAACTTTGGATGCGCCTCAAAAACATTGGAGCGAACATGGAGCTCTTCGACGGAAAGCCCACGTCCGTTCTAATGAAGGCGATCATGGAGTGGGAAGACCAGCAGCAGCCCCCAGTACCTCCGTCGGCGCCTCCTTTGCCGCCAGACCCTCCCTTCTCGAGTCCCCCGATAGCTGCGGTTCGAGAGCACCCGAGCCCCAACAACCCCTTTAGAAGAAGCGCCGCTTCCACCGACCAGAGTGCAGGATCAGAATAGGGTTGCCCCGAGTCCCAGTCTCCCTCCGTGGGCATAGTTGCCAAACTAAAGCCGGACACATGGGGGAGACCGACAGTAAAGGCAGGGATCGGGACTCCCGGGGAAAAGAAGAAGCCTGCCACTCTCCTTATAGACACCGGAGCTTCTCTTAATATACTCCGGCCCACCTTAGTTACAAAGGGCACCCAGACCCCCACAACCATGCAGCTCGCCGGTTTTGGAGGCGGCACGCAGGAATCCCCGGTCTGGCAGGATATCCCCCTCTCCGTTGGGAACCTGGCCACCCGGATTTCAGCGTGCGCAAACCGGGGAGAAGACGATGGACTTTTGGGCATGCCATTTTTCCGTGCCGAGGGACTGACCATTGACCTAGCGAACGGGCTCCTGTGGCGCATCCCGGGAGGCCCAGACTTTGTTAATGCAGTCCATCGATGTGCAGCCCTCAAGGCCCCCCTTCCTCTCGCCCCCATCACAGGAGACCCCTGGGTTCAGGACTTTCCCGAAGTGTGGGTGACAGATAAAGCCGAGTGTGGGATAGTGAAGGGCGCCTGCGTCCTGATTGAAGGAAAGGACCCCCCTCCCCAAAGACAGTACAAGTACCCAGCAGAAGCTGAGGCAGGGATAGCCAAGACTATAGAAGGACTCCTTGAGTGGGACGTCATACTCCCAATGCAGTCCATCTGCAACGCCCCATTGTGGCCAGTTCTGAAAGCAGATGGAGTGACCTGGAGAATGACGGTCGACTTCCGTGCCCTGAATGCCACCACCCCTCCAGTTGCCCCGGTTGTGGCCAAGTATAATGAGATCCTAACGGCCATTGCCGCTGGGTCCCGGTTCTACTCGGTCATAGACCTGGCCAATGCCTTCCACTCCATCCGGTTGCATGAGTCTTGCTGGTACAAGTTCGCGTTCACTTTCCGTGGCCAGCAATACGCATTCAAGCGGACACCCCAGGGATTCCACTCCAGCCCCAGCATTTGTCATGCCCATGTAGTTCAAATGTGGGAACGCCTCCAACCCTCCTCGAGGCCCCACGTACTGAGCTACGTGGATGACATTTTAGTCCACGCCCCCACGGAAGAATTAGCCCGCCAAATCACCAGGGAAGTCCTGGAACTCCTCCGCGAGACTGGGTTCAAGGCAAGCAGGGAAAAGGCCCAATTGGTTCAGACCAGCGTCAAGTACCTGGGTCTGACCCTGGGACCCGAGGGTCGTACCCCGGACGCCCAGCGAATGGAGGTCATTTCCAAGCTGCCTGCACCCACCGATGTCCCCTCCCTCAGAGCCCTTCTAGGGACTTTCAACTTTTCCCGAGACTTCATCGAGTCCTTTGCAGACAAAGCTCGCCCCCTTTATGCCCTCCTCAAGAAGAACACTCCCTGGGAGTGGGGACCGGAGCAACAGACAGCCTTAGCCGAGCTAAAGCGCAGTCTGGCCGCGGCCCCGGCCCTAGCCCATCCAGATGTAACTCAGCCATTCTTTATCCAGTTAGCAGTATCAGACAAGAGCATAGGAGCCACGCTCACCCAGCAGCAAGCGGGAACCGCTAGAGTAGTAGCCTATGCCTCTCGCAACCTAACCGCAGTAGAGACTAAGTTTAGCCCATGCGAGAAGACATGCCTTGCTCTAGTTTGGAGTCTGACCCATTGGGAATTTATCATAGGAGGCTCCCGCACAATAGTTCAAACTACCCACACGCCTCTCAAATATATCCTGTCGGGAAAAATACAAGACGGACAAGTCTCAAACGCCCGCATAGCGCAGTGGACCCTGGCCCTAGTCAACCGCGGAGTAGAATTCAAAAAGGAAACCACTGAGCCACCAGCCCCCTATGGCCTATTGGTAACCGGGACCGAGCACGAGTGCCCCCTGGACCCGCCACCACAGGTTGTCTGGCCAGTTACTTGGGGAGTCCCGCTAGAGGAAGCCCGACAGAACGGCTTCACATGCTGGTTCTGTGACGGCTCCTCCTTTCACGTTGGAGGCTCCCCTCGGACAGGCTATGGCGCCGTGCGAGTGAGCGACGCCCATACCCTCAAAGGTCCAGCCCGCCCCCATTCCAGCCAAGCGGCTGAGGTGCAAGCGCTTCTGGCAGTGCTTGAGTTTGAGCCCCCAGAAAGCCCACTTGCCATTTACACAGACTCGGATTGGACGGCCAAAGCCGCCACGGTCTGGCTCCCGGTATGGCAGAATCAGGGGTGGAGAGCTAGCGATGGGAAACCCGTAGCCCACCTACAGCTATGGCAGCAAGTAGCAGCACTCCTCCAGTCCCGCTCAGGCCCAACACAGGTGGCCCATGTCAAGGGACACCAGAAGACAAATTCAGAGACCGCTTATTGGAACGACCAGGCAGACCTTGCAGCCAAGGCAGCCGCCACTGAAAATGCTCCCCTACCGGAATCAGCCACCGACTGTCCCCTCCGCCCTGTCACCACTCGGGCACAAGCCCGCAGCCAAGCTCAGGGAACCGCAGGAACACTAGACCTAGCACAACTGCAACTATCTGACCCAGAAATAACCAACCTCCTAGCCGCAGGAAGGGATCAGACAGGGAGACTCATGATCAGAGAAGAGGAAGGCATAGTTTGGGCAGTAGATGCAGCCGGCGAACGCCATTGGATAGTGCCATTGGAAGTTAGGGCTGACTTAATTCAGTTTGTCCACGAACAGGGACACCGAGGCAAGGATCTGACTCTGGAAAGGGTAAAAGAGGTTGGTTGGTGGCCTGGCATGCGCACCGAAGTAGCGCAATGGGTGGACAACTGTCTGTCCTGCGCTATGGTCAATGCAGACCCCACCGGACCTAGAGCTCCCCTCCAGCATCAGAGAATTGATGGACCCTGGGCGCGCATACAGATTGACTTTATCGGCCCTCTTCCCCCCACTGCTCGCGGCAATCGCTACTGCCTCACCGTCATAGACCCCTTCAGCAAATGGGTCGAAGCGTTTCCGTGCAAGCGCAACAATGCAGCCACCACAGCCAAATTACTGTTTAATAATGTTTTCTCGCGATGGGGCATCGTGAGAGTCATGGACTCTGATTTAGGCTCACACTTCATCGGAGAAGTAACACAGGAGCTTTGTAAAGCACTGGGCATCCAGCAACGTTTCCACATAGCCGGCCACCCCCAAGCTTCAGGCGCCATAGAAAGAACCAACCGGACCCTCAAGGAGGCTCTCCGCAAGATGGTTCGCTCCTCCGGGAGAGACTGGGATGAAAAACTCCCCATAATCCTAATGGCCATTAGAGGCACTACCGCAGTTCACGGGCTCACACCCCATATGGTAATGACAGGGCGAAGAATGCAGCTCCCGGAAGCCTTCTGGCTAGATACGCAGCTCCCTTCCGATATGCAGCCCGTAGTGATTAATGATGCTTGGGTCCAGGATCTGCTCTCATCCATACACGCCGTCCACATGCAAGTGGCCCAGAGGTTGGGCACAGCTCAGAAAGATATGGACCGCAAACTAGGATGGGTCAGGAACCCCAGGCAGTGGGAAGAAGGACAGCTCGTTCTGTACAGGAAGTTTTTGCAAAAGGCGCATTCACTAGCAGCCAAATGGCAAGGCCCAGTCTCTATCACAAAAAGAGTCTCCCCAGCTGTCTATCAGGTAGCCATCCAAAGAAAGACAGGAGGAACGTGGCTAAAATACTTTCATGCCTCTCAATTAAAAGAATGGAAAGGGAAGCCGCTGCAAACCGCCCCCCCTGTGTATGATCCTGGGGGAACCACCACCAGCCCAGCCCCCCTCTGCCCAGTGATTCGCCAGATATCACTCCACCCTGGGCCAGAGATACCGTGTGTCCCCTTAGATCAGACTTTTGTAGCTTTAGAATAAAAGAAACAATAGAATATGTAGATATCGGTGTAAATGGTAAAAGTTTTTCCAGTTCTATTCTTTGACCTCATTAGGCGGGCCCCACAGTTGGGACCCTTAAGAGAAGACACGGCAATCAAAGCCAAATAGGACCACCACCGAAAGTGATTCTCAATTGGATTATAAGCCGCATGTTCGGAAAAAAATTGCACAGGCAAAAGAGATTTGCTGTGTGTGGAGGTGATTGGAGAGGCTTTGGCCCAGAAGTGAATGCAGTCTTCCAACGTTGAAACCACCAAATAAGGTGATTTCTTTGTTTGAAAACATTTCACCCGCCGTGCTGGTGAAGATCCCGCATCTACGTAGATTCGGGGTCTCACCTGCCAGACCCACGCTTTCGCATGATGGTCGGCTTTGGCTTTGAGGGCCGTGCCTCCCCTGGAAAAGGATCCCCAGATAGCCCAACATCCCTCTTTTACTAATGTTCATATTCGTCATGGTGAGTTGCTATACGGCGCCACCAGCCAGTACGCTTTAGTGCAAAGGTAAAAGACCCGCCAGTATTTTGTAAATATGTGCCCTCCGGAATGTGTTATTGAGGTGCGTTCGCCACGCACAAGGGGCAGCGTACCTCATTTACATAGCCAGGATCCCCTGCGCCAAGATGACCCCCAAATAACCCAGACCCAGTGGCGCCGACAGATCTCGGCCGCCTCCGCCGCTTTTCGATAAACGCCGCCGAGCGCCTTCGGCTCCATTTCGGCCCTTTCCGCCAGCAGCCGCCTGCCCCACGTAATCTTTTCCCTTGCCCGTACCGTATAAGGGAAAAGAAGGGGGGGAGACATATTGAAGTTATAATGAAGCCCTGCCAGGCCTTCCAAGTGAGGGCAACCTAAAAGTACCCCACACCCGTATGCCTCTTGCTCCATGTGTTTTTCTTTTTTGCTCAGTGCATTTTGCGTTTGCTCAGTATATTTTTCTTTTTGCCCGGTGCAACCTTTTTTTTTAAAAAACCAGAAAATGGGGCCTCCCGAGGGAGTCCCTCCAAAAATTGCTAGTCCTGCAAACATATGACGAAGGCCTATTTTTGAAAAATTAAAGCGAGGGCCCCCGTCTGCAGCAACCCTTATAGTCAATGTAAGCCGCTCTTTAGTTTTCTTTTCTTTTTTAAACGGCAAGGCCAGGCCGAGCCGGACAGATAGCTCTCAGCCCGCAAAATAAAAGTAGCCCGCCACCGAGCAAGGGGCACCTGAAGGCCACATAGCCTAGGCACCCAGGGACCCCTGGGGCGAGTTTGCATAATCCCGCCTAACGTTCAGCCGACCCTCGCCCGACGCAAAGACGTCCCCCCTGAAATATACACGCTTGAGAAAGAAACCTTCGCACAGGAGTTCCCCAGAGCAACAAGCTGGAAGGCTCGCTTAGTGCTCTGGGACTTCTCGTTCGAGCCCCACCTAATAGACAGTGCTGGCAGAAATACGCCCTCCTTTTCCCCACTTCACTTCATTTATTTTTGCTGCAATAAACTCAGGGAACCTGTACTTATATCCGCAGGTCTCCCCAGGATATTTTCGGCACAAAAAGGAAAAGGAAGGCCAGGAGATGAGGCACCTGGCTACCCTGTGTTTGCTCGTGCTGGCAGGCACCCTAATAGAGGGACGTCCGTCCAAATTAATGCCCTACCCCCACTGGAGATGTATAAATACCCTGGCAGGAAATGAAATGATGGTCTGCAAAGTTGTGCAGCAGAGCAATATGACCACCCCCACGGATCGCACTAACTTCCGCAGTTGCGAAGAGCAGTGGATCCGACCCCCAGAGCTTGTTATTTTATGTGTGGGAGTAAAAACTCTGTCTCAAGAGCTAGTGTGTTACTCGCCTACGGATACTGTTTCACCACTTGCTCCGATTCCTTGTATGTTTCTTCCCCGCATCAGGCCAGCCCCCACCGCAGTCCCGGTGGTAGACAAAAATACCACCCCTGCCAACTTCGAAACCTCGCCATTTGTCACTGAGGTTTTCGGACCATACTGTGAAGTAATTCTAGTGTCGGCCGCAGTATGGAAGGCAGGAGACCCCTTTAGAATGACCATCCTACTAGGCACCACTACCACTGAATCTGCATCGGTCACTATCACGCCCCCTTCAGGCGCAGTTCTCTCCTTTGCTATAGAGCGCTGGGAGAACCTGACCTGGATTGTAAAGGAGGAAGACCTAGCCAAACACGGCCCACCCGATTGGATACTGGTTCAACAGACGCCCGAATGCCAAACCAAGCCCCTAGTAGAGAAATTTCACCGGCTTGGGCTGCTCTTTGTAAATTTGACTCACGAACCAGGCAATTATTCCCTGCTGATCCGGACCCAGGAGACCCACACCATCCAAATTGACCCTTTGATTGCTAGCAATGAGCAATTAAGCCAAGGCGGCACGCATATAGTGGGCTCCCATGTTTTGAAAACTGACATTCGAGAGAGAGTTCTAGTCCGCCCGCAAATGTCTTTAAAAGAGATCCGCATAGACTTAGCTGAGCTAAATGTAACCCAGAGGCTGCCGCAGTGCGCTCCCTATCTGGAGGCCGGTAGCAAGGGTTGGAATGCATGGCTGCAACTGTGGATCGATCCCTCCCCCTCTCTCTCGCGTGCCAGACGAAGCATTGCCGACTGGACTGCTCCTGCAGCCGGAGGCTTAGCAATCATGGATTCGGTCAACATTGAGACTCTCGCTAATAAGTTTGCCCATGTCACGACTAGCATCTCCGACTTAGGTAAACCGGTGGTGCAGTCCCTAAATTCCATTTCAAATGGGCAACACGAGATCAGCTCCATTTTAGTTAACTGGGAGAGTCAAATTGAAAGAGATTTTTCTCTGCTGCTCAAAGGGACACAGTCTTTTGAACGCAACGTGTCAATAGCTATGGCATGTATGCAAGCCCAACAATTAAATCAGGCTGTGGCCATGGGGCTAATTCGGCAAGCCATGGATGGGCACTTGCCCCTGGAGATCAAAAGATTGATTATGCCCAAATTGTCACCCATAGAACTGGAGCTTGAATCCTGGTGGTCTCTCGTAAATTCCTCATTCTCACCGACCACCCAGGAGCTTAAATTATTTTTATTAACGGCCAGTGCGCACGAGTCATTCCATGTGTATCCAGTCGTGCCTCTGGGACTCCAAGTCAGCGACACCGAAGTCCTCTACGCCCGACACCCCGACCATTGGGCCCGCTTCACCCCGACCGGATGGCAGCTCGTCAGCCTCCAAGGGTGCCAGCATCGAGACCAGACCGGCTTCATTTGCCAAGACCAAGCCTTTGCACCGCATCACCCCTGTGTAGCCCCGCAAGTCGACGCCCTCAACGAGTGCTCTTTCGAGGTCGTCCGGGAGAACAGCTCTGCTGTGGTCTACATTGGGAAAGGATGTGCCTGCGTGCGAACGGCCTGCGACTTTGTGATCCTGAACTCGTTCCAGCTCAAGCCCGTGATCCCGGGAGTCAATCGCTGCTTTTGCAACCTGTCTTCGGTGGCAGCCTGCGACTTCACCTACACGGTACCGGTCTGGACCCAAGAAGAGATCCTGGTGGCACCCTCCATCTATCGTTATGTGAAGCCTGTCGCCCTTGGCATCGGTCTGGAATTAATCCACGAGCTCCTGACCCACCCGCAGCTTCACCGCACCCTCCAGAGCATCCAGAGGGACGGGGACACCACTGCTCTGGTTGTGTCCCACAACGGAAAGGAGATTTTGGATCTTGTCCAGCGGATTAAGACCACCGGCGAGCATTCGTGGTGGGAAACCCTCTTTGGCTGGAGCCCCACTGCCACTGGAATTTACAATTTGGCTTTGCACCCGATCATTGTTATTTTGGCCTTCCAAGTTTTGTTGTGTGCCTCATTACTTTATTTGGGCTGTTGGAGCCGCCGACAGCTCCAGCAACTCCAACTATCCCACCGTCTGGACCATTACAATCCAGACCTACTCTTGCCCTAATGGTGATTCTTGGCGCCCTCCTTTAACCCTTGTTTATTTGCTTACGTTGTTATGAACTGTGATTATGTTTTATCATGTGTACGGATCCTGCACCGGCCCCATGGACGCTTTGCTGCCGGACACCGCTCCGAGGCCCTCTTGTGGACTAGGGGGGGACATGTTTCTCTGCCTCCCAGCCCACGGCCCGTCTCCAAACAACCGCCAGCAGCGCCACCTCCATGAGGACTAGAACTGTGTGCCTGAAGCCCTTCTCGCCGCTCACCGACCCTGCTCTGCGGATTGACGCAGACAGCAAGGGGGGGTGGAAGTGTGTTTTGGGACACATAGACTAAGCTTGCTTGTTCTTGTAAATATGCAACCCAGTCCAGCAGCTGTACTGCGGACTGAGCCGCCTGTGATCTTTGTTACTCTATGGTTTTATGAATTTCCCTCCACTGCTTTTATGAATTTTAACTCCCATGAATTTAGCCCCGAACTAGTCCCTCTCTCTATCTATTGCAAGTGCGCCCATGAACTTTATCCCTATGAATTTGATTTTAACCTCAGGAATTGCCTTTTTAACCCGACTCCCTCCGCCGAGGTAATTCTAGCATATCTATTATTTTATGAATTTGGTTTTAACCGGGACCCCTCCTGAACGGTCTCTTTTAAAGGTTATTTTATTTCTGATTTTAAGCTCGATGAATTTGGTTTTAATCTGACTATATGAGTTGGTCTTTTAATTGCAGAGTGTATTTTTCTGGCCCCCATGAACCCTTCCGCCGCTTACCCCCCCATGAATTATTTCTCCGCACTTGCTTTTACTATTGCTGCTATCCTCTATGAAATCAGTTTTAACTTCCTGAATTATCATTTTAAACCCTATGTATCTATGTATTTATGATTTTACCCATTTATGAATTAGCCTACCCTCAATGAATTATGCCTTGCTTGCACATTTCACTTTACCTTGTATGAATTGCTTTTAATCCTACATTCATGAATTGAACCATGAATTGTCTTTGCTTTTAAATCTTATGCTTATGAATTAATCCATGTATATGAATTGCCCCTGGTTTTTAATGCTTTTAACCCGCCATGAATTCCATATGAATTACCTCACGCCATGAATTGATCAATGTACCCAAACATGAATTATTGTTGTTTATATGCATGAATTGATCATTGCTGCCTATTACTATGAATTACTATTGCTATGAATTATTGCTATTTATTCTGACGGTTGCACTTAGCACACCCCCTGGTGTGAACCCAGAGACCTGCAGCCCATTGGCTGATCTAAATTGCACTTATTCGGATTAGGTGGTTCTCCAAACTAAATTTTTGAGTGACGCCTCCCCCTCCTTCCCTTCCCACTCCTTCTTCGCTCGAAGCTCGACCACCGGACATTGCCGACCACCTCGCCTTTAAAGTCAAGTTCGGAGACCCGCGCGCCTGACGTCCCGGGGTCTCCGAGGGGGGGAATTGTTGCCAAGTAGGCCCCCTCCCCTGCTTTGAAGCCTGCTATGAACTGTGCTAAAGTTTCCTGCGTTGCTGTTTTACACCAAAGACTGCTTTGCACGTGTGTGTTCTGGCACACGTGTCAGTTTCCTACCTGCGTGTCAATTACCTTGCTTCTGCCATAGACTGTGTAGTTTACTGACTCCATGTTTGGTTAACTGCACCAAGGACCCTCTTTTCTGGGCAGCCCTGCCCTGATCTGTGTCTGGACTTCCCAGTGTGCGTTTGGACTGTGTTCCCCGTGCCTGCTTTGCCATCTGCCACGGACCGTGCCTGTTCCCTGCTTTGAACTGTGTTTTAAAGTGTTGTTCCCGCTGCCTCCATGGAAGCCTGCCTCATATGGGCCCAAGCCGCTGCTAGCAGCCGGGCGCCTGCCGGGGAAACCTCCAGCGAGCCTGGCTAGGCGCTCCCTGGTCAGTTCCCGCCTGGAGCCTCCCGCGGGCCGGTCACCGAGCTTGCCCTCGCTACCGGGCAGCCTGCTATCCAGCCCCAGCTATGCCCAGCCGGCATCCATGTTCTCAGGCAGCCAGAAGACCCTGGGGAAGAGGACTGCTTTGAGAAGCCATTTCAGCGAAGCGGGCACACCACGTCCGCAGCGAGAGCCCCTCGCCCCGCTCTGCATATCTTAGGAGCCGCCCCGGAGAAGAACTAAGTGCCGACCATCCCAAGCACTTAGAGAATGCATCTCAAAGAAACCTCCGCATTCCAAAGCTGATGACATCAGGACAAGCCCTGTCCGCTGGAACATCCTTTCAGCCCACTTGGATTTCCCCCTCCCTCTTTTGTCCCCTCTTCCTGAGGTGTCACTTATCACAATCTGATTACCAAAGTGGCCCATCCAAGCCATTCAGTAGCCCATTAGACCCTTTGTTTTAATCTGTGAGAACCACCAAGTACAGCACCAGCCCCAGGGTACGTTTTGGGGTATTTAAGCTGGTCTCTCAGACCACTCGGTGCCTCGGCCATTCCCTATCCAGACCTCCTTGCTGTCCGTCTGTGGTCCCAGTGCTGGCATTGGGCCACCCTCGCTGCCGTGTCTCTGCTTCGCTCCAGGATTGTGAGTATTTCCCTTATCATCGTTGGGAACCAGCTAATGCGAACGTCTCTGTATTTCCTACTCTGTATTTCTTAGACCTTGTGTGTTCCTTGTATGATTGTGCAAGCTAGGCTTACGCTACACTCAATACACGTGTTTGGACCTTACTCCTTGTCTGCCTCTTTTTCACTAGAGTGTCTGGGATCAGGACCTCCGTATACATAGGTTATGATCCTCGCTTAAATATTAATAGTTACAGACTGCTACAGCTAATTCCCCATTACAATAAAGAGCAGTTCTGGTAACAACAAGTATCTTGATTTTTTAAAAGTTGCTCTGAGCTGGTGACTTGGTCATTTCTGAGAGGGCAATCCAAAAGAATCCTCCAGAGAAGGGACATGCCAATAGTACTGCCTTGGAAGAGGAGATACATTGATGCTCTGTCAATGGAGACCCGGGCCCAGCGGGACATATTATCGTTCCACTGGGCCTGTAAGACAGAGCTGTTCCGCCAGGCGTTTGGTGGTTGAAGGCGGTGGTGCCATGTCAGCCTCCCACCTTTGGGGTGGGGAGTTCTCTCCCCCTTGCACCTTAATGTATTTGGTTAATTTATTGTTTATTGTATGTTGATTTAGAATGATTGTTTTCTTGTTTTTATTGATTTTAACTGTTGTTCACTGCCTAGAACCCCTGAGGATGGGTGGTTTATAAATTGAAATAATAAATAATAAATAATAAATAAATAGATCCAGAGGAGTTAGCCGTGTTAGTCTGTAGTAGTAATATAATAAAGAGTTCAGTAGCACCTTTAAGACTAACCAACTTTACTGTAGCATAAGCTTTCGAGAACCACAGTTCTCTTTGTCAGATGCATGACGAAGAGAACTGCAGTTTTCGAAAGCTTACACTACAGTCTTAAAGGTGCTACTGGATTCTTTACTATTGAGATACATTCTGGGGTGCTTTTCTTCAGGGACGGGTTTCCCAAGAAACAAGAGAGTGAATCTCCTCAGATTCCTTCTCTACATTGTCCCTCACTTTGGGTTAGCTGAGAGCAAGGGAAAGCTTGCAATTCTCCCCTCTTGATCTGGAGTGTCTTCTTCAACAAACAACACTTTTGCTATGAATGCGTTTTTGGCTTCTCCTTTGCTTCCAGTAGCAAGTAGCATGATTTCTTCCATTTGCTGTGATACTGCCAATGAAGTCACCAGTTTCAAAGTAGCTACTATGGTGAGAGAACCTCCAAGACAGCGAAGCAGAAATCCTCTGTGTGTGGAGTCACCCAAGGACCGGGAAGTGAATGTGGGAGCGCCCATCTTCCTTTCCCTTCCCCGTTGTTCCTATAGAACAAATCTATCCATCTTTCGTTCTCTACAGATGCTCAGTCATTTTCAAAACCCCAGAAAGAAGATTCTTTACCTTGCTGTATTTCTTCTCCTGTTTCTATGTTTAAACTTCTAGTCCTTGTTCTTAAACAGACATTGTATTTAGAGATGGGCAGTGCTGCTGGAGCCCTTTGCTAGCAGAAAGACCCCTTTGTTGCCAGCTTTTGGAAACTTGAGTGGAGTGTGTGATGCTTCTGGAGGCAGTGAGTCTAGAAGACTGCACAAAAATTTCTGGCCACCAGCCATGCATCTCCTGGCCTAAACAGATGGAACTTGGCTTGTTGCCTTGGTCTTGATGAAGTCATCCAAGGTGTTTGGTTGCTTGTCCTTAGTGGCAAGCTGGTCTGAATATCTGGTGATTTCCTTGCCTGCTGTTCTCCTGGGCGTCAGAAATCACCTTATGTATTCCAAACAGAACCTCAGGTAGTCATCGTATATTTCCCACGGCTTCTAACGGTTGCCTAAGCAGCAGGTGGCTAAAATTAAAGTTACAGCTTACTGCTTCAGATACAGCTAGAATGTGAGTCCATCTGTCCTTACATCTTGGAGAGGGGTTATTTCAGAAGTCTAATGACAATAGCTGGTGAATGCCAATAGCAGACGTGATTGAATAGGGTGGGTTATGCAGAGAGTTAGTGGGGGTGGAGAAATCACCGTTGGTAATGAAACAGGAAGCCTAGGTCTCGATTCAATCCAGGCTCGTACTCTTGTTACAAATTTTGTTAGTCTTACAGATGCTCCTGGACTATTGATCTTTTCTACTGCTACAGACAGACAAACACGGCTACCCATCTTGAACAAAGCTACAAACCACACACCTCTTGGGGGAGTGGGGCACCATTCACAGTACAAAAGCAAAGTAGCAGATCATACTCATCCCCCCAAAGTTCCCATGCCAGGTTTCATCTTTAAGAGCAACCAAGACTCTCATTTTGTGCCCGCTGTCCCTACCTTATAAAGGTTACCCAAAAGCATACTCGCATGATGGATTACAACAAAAGAATTCCTTACTTTGTTTGCTTATAGCCTTGTCCTACTCTGTCCATTGCATCATGCATGGTTCTCCCCTCTGCTATTTTATCCTTCAACAACCCTGTGAGGTAGGTTAGGCAGAGGAAACGACAGGCTCAAAGTCACCCAGTGAACTTGTGGCTAAGAGCTCAGACAGAGGAGATTAAGGTCACCCAAACTTACTCTGGCCATAAAATGCAAATTGCTGGTTTGTGCAGCTTCCAGTCTGTGCAGAAAAGAGAGGGGATTTAACCCCATTCAGCTTTACTATTGGAACTGGGCTCCTCCTGCCCCACTCTATTAACATTTTGAAAAAGAAAACATGTCCTTTAAAATGCAAACAGAGTGCAGGGGGAAGAGCTACTCAGTGAAAGGATGGAAGGGTTGAAGCCCTTTTACTTTTTCTCCATAGCTCTGAGGCAAATTGAGGCTGCAAAAGTGTGATTTGCATTGCTTGGACGAACTGAGATGGATCTACAGTACAGCTGGGCCCTCCTGTCAGTGCATGACACCATTTTTCCTAAGAGCTTGGATCACTGGCTAGCAACAGTGATAGTAGCCTTAACCGTCACTCCCTCTGGATAGATATATTTGTTCCAATCAGAATTTCTAGATTTATCCTATTGGTTTTAACGGTAATTGAGAATCTGATACTGGTGTTTTTTTTTGTTTTGTTTTAAGGAGTCTGTTGCTGGTTTAAAAGGTGGAGTATTTGTGCATAAATAAAATAATGCTGATTGTTATCTTGCCTCATCCGTTACTGGGTACCATGTTGTTCTAAAACCTTGGACAGAGCAGCCTCTCTAATTGTGCATTCTGGCGGGGGGGAAGCCAGATTTTTGCAGTGTTCTAACATCAATTCGGGGAGATCTTCCAAGTTCCCCAGGAACTGATTCCAGCAGCTTGTAAATTAGGGTTCCCAACTCTGGGATGGGGAAATTCCTGGAGATTAAGGGATGACACCTGGGGAGGGAGGGGGTTGGGGGAAGCACCCCAGAGAGATACAATGCCACAGCGCCAACCCTCCAAAGCTGCCATTTTCTTCATGGGACCTGATGTCTGTACTTTAGAGCAGTGTCTCCCAACCTGTGGGCTGGGACCAAAAAGTGGGTCATGAAGCCTCTGAAAGTGGGTTGCAAGCCAGCTCCTGACCTTTGCATCCTTCTTTTTCACTTCTTCCTTGCCAGCTTCTCCCGTTCTTGGCTTGCCCCTCCTGCTTTGTGACCGTAATAGGGAGGGGAGCTATCTGACAACAAGTAATTTTACAATCTGGGAACTAAAGAGCTGCTTTATTGAATAACAACATAACTGGTTAAACACGGCAAGGACTTAACTAGCAGTACAAGTCAGGCCCTGGGATCGTTCTCGGACCTCCGCCCTGACCTGTCTGGGCGAGCCACCCTCTGCCCTGGGTGCAAGCTATCCATAGTATGGCTGTGCCCTAGCCTGGCCGGGCAATGTGGTTTCCCCCTTAAAGCTCCCCTCCACCGGCCGCGAAGCTGGGGACGGAACGGCCAGGCTTGTCCAGGGGTTTCCCACCACGGCGACTGACCTTGCCGCAGGGACGCAAAGCACCCAGCTGCTCTTGACAGACCTCAATTCCCCACCAATGAGGATATGTCAAAGGTGCTCACCAGCCGTCTACTTTTTCCCCAACATCTAACCTGCTCGGGCAGTGACTCAATGACTCACCTGAAGCCAAGCACCGCCCCCATATCAACAGTGCAAGGTAGGCGAAAAACCCGTGGCTGGAAGAAGGGGGGAAAGGCTGGAAAGTAGGGGGGAGCTGTTCAGCCCATGGAAAAGCGAGAGGAGGAGCAAAAGAGGTGTGTAAGCACAGGTTCTAGTGCGGCATCCCAACCTCTTGCCCAGCCCCCCTGCAGTGCCCCCCTGCCCTCGACCTGCTGCGAGAGATGCATTGCACTGAGCTGCTTGCCTCTTTACCAACATCTGCCATCTTACAAGGGTTTTCTTGATGGGGGTTAGCCCCCGCCAGGGGTCATTTCATAGAAAAAGCCGGAGGAACTTAGCATATGCCACGCCCCTTGACATCACCAGCAGTGTGTCATTAGCATAACTGATTTGCATATGCCACACCCCCTGACATCACCTATCCTGGCTGTTTTGGACCCAATCCTGGCCATTCAGAGCCGAAATTGAGACCAAAATGGCAAAAGGGGCTGAAAATGGCTGAAAAGGGGCCCCAAATGGTCAGGATTGGGCTGCTGCTGAGTGGGAGAGTGATTCACCACTCGTCAGAGGCCCGATCCGGGCCGTTTCGACCCCAATCCTGGCTGAAACGGGCCCAAAATGGCTGAGAGTCAGGTGGGCGGGGCCACCTGACATATGACCTCTTTGGGGAACTCGAAATGAGCCCTGGCCCTAGCTAATGCCTTAATATCATACCTTGCCCAGTCTCCTAGTTAGCTATAAGTCGTCTGCACATTATTCCAAACTATCAGAATCTTTGTGTTAGAATCAGCAATGCGGATTATGCGAGAATTGTACGGATTCTGAATATTCACAGGGCAACATCTTGCTCACATACACATGCATGGAAAATGGACATGGGGAATATGAGGAGGTTACAGTATGTTCTTAGAGGGAAGGCAGTCTGGTATAGCCCGATCTCAATAGACCTCAGAAGCGAAGATGGGTCAATACTTGGATGAGAGACCACCAAGGAAGACTCTGGAGAGGAAGACACTGGCAAACCCCCTCTGCTTCTCACTTACCTTTAAAGTCCCTTGCTGGAGTCGCCCTAAGTCTGTCTATTTATTTTATTTATGTCATTTATTGTCCTCCTTTCTCACTGACACTCAAGGCGGATTACACAGTGTGAGACCGGTACGGTCCATCTCAAGGATATTCCCCACAGTGCCATAGGGTAAATAAAAACAACTTTACAAAGATGTAGCATTAGTAAGAATCCAATACAGAGTTGAAGAAACGCTGAAACAGAACATAAGCTGACATTAGACCACAGGAGGCACACGTAGCAGGTAAGGCAACATAGTGGTGAAGTCTAAAATCTTAACTCATTAGCGAAGCATCCGAGACCCCTCCCTACAATACAAAAGCCTTTTTGAACAATCTGGTTTTGCATCATTTGTAGAAAGCTAGGAGAGTGGGGTGGCGCTCTTTTACACCACATACCGTGTATGTTCTTAAAGGTAGACAAAACTCTTGTCTCTGTCACTCTAAAAGAAAAAAAAACCCTGGCGTTAGAGACTTTGAAACATTCACAGCTTTCTTTTTTTTTTAGGAGTGCACCCTTTCCCCACCTTGCCAAGTACAACCAATGGAATTATCACAAACAAGTACCTGCCTTCTCTTCAGCTTATGGGAATTTTGAGACTTGAGTGAGATCTGATCCGAGCTAATTCAAATGTAAGTTGGTGTGGTTATGTCTGTGCTTTTATATTATCTTTTGGCAAACTGAATTTTTAAAATGGTATGAAGCATTAGTCTTAGGTATGAATGTTTACTGGTTGATGTGGGCACAGCCCAAGTTGCCACTGGAGTACCGGATCAGGTTCAAGGTTCTGGTATTGACCTATAAGGCCTTGTGCGGACTGGGGCCAGCGTACTTGAGGGACCGTCTCTCCCTGTATGTTCCCTGGAGGACCCTCCAATCAGGAGGAAAAAAAATGTTATCGGTCCCTGGCCCCAAGGAGGCCTGCCTCGACTTGACTAGAACCAGGGCTTTCTCAGTCCTGGCTCCTATGTGGTGGAACGCTCTGTCTACTGAGACTAGGGGCTGGTAGGATTTACTATCTTTCCGCCGGGCCTGTAAGACAGAGTTGTTCCGCCAGGCTCATGGCTGAGGCTGGGCCTCCGCTGGCCGGAAGATGCAACATCTACCCCCCTCCCCGTGAGAGCTGCCCACCACTGTTTGTTTTTCAGCTGCTGTTACTGTGCCGCTATATCTAGTTGTACTGCTGTATTCTTCGTTAATAGTTGTATTGCTGCCACCAGGCAAAGAGTGCTGCTATCTTTCTATGATGTCTTAAAGTTTTAATATGGAACATTTTTAAATTATTTTAAGGTTGTTATCCACCCTGAGCCTGCTTGCAGGGAGGGCGGAATACAAATATGATATAAATAAATAAAAATAAATAAATTAAGGCTCTGGTGGGTCCTAGGCTAAGCGGGCTTAGGCCTTTGCTTACTGTGTGCAGGGCCCCTGAAACAGAAAACCTCCTCTGCCATCAGCTACAGGTTCACTTCAAAACTATGGCGAATTTCACAAAACTGTGACTCTATTTCAGTCTCACCTTACGTGGGTCACATATGCAGAAGAATGAAGTGCCTGGAACAACAGACAAAATGGCGCCTGTTCATTTGGGTGACCACCCTGCTCCATGCCCAGAAGATGGCAAAACACCATCAGGATCCCTAACCCAACTGGCCTGGGGAAAATTGCTTCCTGACCCCAAAGTGGTGATCGGCTTTATCCTGGGTGTATAAGAAGACATTCTCTTTATCCTTCCAAACACATGCAAGAAGGAAAACGAGCTTTTGCATCCTTGTTGTGTGACACAACTGGGTTATGGGTGATAAAAACGTGCTTGAGAAAGGGTCATGCCTGACCTAAGCCTGCTGATGGGGCGGGGGGGGGGGGCTGCCTGCAGGCACGCTGTCAACGGATGGCTTTTTGGTGGGTCCCAGTGGGTTTCCTAAACCTATGTCTCGTCCTTCTCTGCCACATGAAACTTAATCTCCCTGATAAATGATACCCAAGGCTATTTTGGAAATGGGAGGCAGGGGGAGAGCAGCAGGCATGCCAGCTATCCAAGTTGACTGGAGGAAGGCAGGCTAAGGGAGGGGCTGACTACAGGCTAAACCCTCAGCGCCGAAGCTGCTCAGGGGGACTGGGGGAGCTCCTTCAGCACCTCCCCGACCTCACTGAGGTTTCTGTTTTATTTCTCACTTGGTGGGGAGGGGGGAACCAAAACCGTTTGGTCTCCCCATGCCCCCTTCACCCGTTGACCCCATTTGTACCAGCAGACTAAGGATCTACTTTCCTTCGCCTCAATGAAAGCGGCCTTTTCCGTCCAAATATAAAAAGACTCCAGGTAAGGTACTGCATTTCATCTCTTGTCTCTGAGGAACAGGAAAATCCTTTTGGAGGGTGGGTGTGTTTATTGACATCTGTTGTTTGCAGATGTTTGTAGGACCGGACCTAGCAATGAAAGCTGAAGGTCAAGAAATTGGGAAGACCTTCCTTAGAGCTCTGCTTGGCTGGTAGAATTCAGCAGCTTCACCTCTGTGGCACAGAAGAAATCAGGGAGCTCTTTGCCTAGGACGAGGGACAATTTAGCTGCTTAATTTAGACTTTCTTGAGCAATGTGGTAGCCCATGTGTGACAAGCGATGGCTGGAATTTTTTTCCTCCATCTCAGCCTGGTGACAGTATGTAGAAGAAATTGGTCTTTTCTTTCTTTCTTTCTTTCTTTCTTTCTTTCTTTCTTTCTTTCTTTCTTTCTTTCTTTCTTTCTTTCTTTCTTTCTTTCTTTCTTTCTTTCTTTCTTTCTTTCTTTCTTTCTTTCTTTCTTTCTTTCTTTCTTCTTCCTTCCTTCCTTCCTTCCTTCCTTCCTTCCTTCCTTCCTTCCTTCCTTCCTTCCTTCCTTCCATCGGGCTCCATCCCTAATATTTAAACAAAACCCGGTTATTTTTCTGACCTCGTTCCTCCTCCCAGGCCAGTATTAATCCTAACCACAGCTGCCCCCTCCCTGTTTGTCATTCTCCCTTGGTTTCAACTTGCATTTCTACAGATGGACTCTGAGAAAAGATGGAGAGAAGCAGCTGAGTCTATTTTAAGAGCGAAAGCTCAGCGCTGTTGTCGAGTAGTTCTAATGGCGGTGCCTGCCCTTTTCTTTTTCTTTTTGCTTTTTGTGCAGAATTGCAGTAGGATAAAACAGACAGGCCGGCTGCTTTTCTGGATCTGAGTGTTGTTCCCTGCTCTCCGTTCTCAAAAAGAATATTTTAAATGTGTCTTAGAACAAGTTTTGTCGGTGGGCAGTAGAAGCTCTTAGAGAAAGAAATGTGGAATAACCGGGGGGCGGGGAGCGGTGCCACCAAGCAATCTCTATCTTGTCATTGATGTTTTGGCAATTTTGTGATTAGTTAGTTAACACCCTGCAATTAATTTCCTCCAAAGCAGGGCCATATTACTCATCAGTAGGGTTGCCAGCTCCAAGTTGGGAAATTCCTGGAGATCTGGGGGGTGAAACCTGGAGAAACCTGGAGAAAGTGGGGTTTGGGGAGGGAAAGGACCTTGGCATGGCATAATTCCATAGAGTCCACCCCCAAAGTAGCCATTTTCTCCAGGGGAACTGATCTCTGTGGCCTGGAGACCAGTTGCAATTCCGGGAGATCTCCAGCCACTACCTGGAGGCTGGCAACCCTACTCATCAGGCTGATTAGGCCTGAGCCTAGGGGCCCCGCAGGGACTAGGGGCCCATCAATTTCTTTTGCAGAGGCACACCCCACATAAATTGCAATTAATTGATTCTCTTACATAGCCTCGATTAATAAGATGATTAACTGCTTCCTTATTGAAGTGAAACAGATTGCCTCTTATATTAAAACAATATAAATTATATATATTTTTAATAAATAATAAAATTTTTATTCACTTCAAAATATTACAGTACTGAACAACTATACCCCCAGAATGTGATTCCCTGGAGAGTTCTACTTGCACAATAAAAATAGTTTAATAAATTGTGAGAAGAATTCTCCAGGAGACCCTCAAAATGGATATAGGAGGACTATGTACTGCGGTCTAGTAACTACCGGTCCAGGGTCAGGCTGTCACCTGTAGTGGGGCGAAAGATTGAAGTGCTGGAGTGGGCCCCAAATACCTGAAAGCTTAGGGGCCCGGCCATGCGTTAATACGACCCTGCCCCAGAGTTGACCTCAACTTTTAAGATGGGGGGGGCTGGAAAGCTATTCCTAAGGAAGATCCGACAACTTTTCAACATTGCAAAAGGCTAGAAAACATTCTGGCATTCATTTCAGTCATGGAACTGCTTGATGATGAGAAACGATAGGGTGCTAGGGTGCAGTCCTGGCTGAAAGCAATGCTCTTTTTACCTTGAGGACCTGCCCCCTGATTTCAGAGATATGCAGACTGGCTAAAAGGTTATCTCGGTGAGGGAAGGTTCCCGAGACCCGAAGATCTTTTCTCCACCCAGTCTGACGGTTCAAAGAAAAATATTTCCAGCGAAAGCACAAAATGTGGAAAACACATTGGGGGAGGGCAACTCTAGTGATCTAGTTCTTTGGGACGAGCAGACTGCTGTGCCTCTGTTCTATTGAAATGTAGGAGATGATTATGGGGGCATATTTTTATCCTGAGTATGAGATTGCCACCTCACCTTCAGCTAGGGTTGCCTGGAGATCTGGGGGGGGGGGGGGAGGGACCTGGAGAAAGTGGGGTTTGGGGAGGGAAAGGGCCTTGGCATGGCATAATTCCATAGAGTCCACCCCCCAAAGTAGCCATTTTCTCCAGGCGAACTGATCTCTGTGGCCTGGAGACCAGCTGTAATTCCGGGAGATCTCCAGCCACTACCTGGAGGCTGGCAACCCAGCTAGGGGTTATCCAGTTACTGGGACAGACTCCTGGGTTTGCAAATATGTTCTAGGGATCAGCCCTGGTGAGCACTGAGGGCTAAAAGTTCTGAAGGTGCCTCTCTGTGATCTTGAGAGTTTTTTGAAGAGAGGTGCGGGAATATTTTTATTTTAAATAATGGCACCCTGCTTGTCACCTGCAAAGCAGGACTCAAAGCGGCTTACAAAATCTAAAATAAGTGAACAACACATTTTTAAAAACCCACAATAGACGGACAAAACAAGAAGATTAGGCAGGGGTGGAATAGCTCAACAAGCAGCAGCAGAAAATTATAATTTGGGTTAAGAACTGGGGTGTAGAGTCATCGTATAATCAGGGCCGGCCCGCCCATTGAGGCTGGTGAGGCCGCCGCCTCAGGGCGCTAAGGTGCCAGAGGGGCGCTGCCCTGGGGCAGCGGCGCACGCCACAGAGCTACCGCCGCTGCCGGCCAGGAGCGTGTGCTGGTGGCAGCAGCGTGGGGCAGCTGAGCGGGCACCCTCTCATTCAGTTGCTCTGTGGGCCAGGCACAGCTGTCCTGGCCGCCGGCTGCGCCTGGCCCGCCAAGCAACTGAATGGGAGGGCTGGAAGGCCCGCCATGCGCCGTGCCAGCCCCTGCGTGATGATGTCACACGCAGTGACATCATCTCGCAGTCCGGTGTGTGCTTGCACACAGGCGCGCGCGCACAGAGGCAACAGTAAGCTGCCTCAAGTGCTGGAGCCTGCATATAATCATTCTGTTTCAATGTACTTTTTGCAGTAGCTGCCCTCTCAAGATTGCTGAGAGGTGCTCTCTGAATTTCGAGCACTCATTCTTTAGCAGGGCTAATTCTCAAAGTACATTTGCAGTCCCAGATTTGTTCCGGAGAGAGGGCTTATGGATAGGTAACTAATCTCCACTGGTGTATTTATGACTGAAGAGTGAGACTGGGAGAAAGAAAGAGAAAGGAAGGGAAAGAAAGACGTGGAAAGAAGGAAAGAGAAAGGGAGGGAGGGAGGGAGGAAAGAAGAAAGGAAGAGAAAGAAGGAAAGAGAGAGAGAGAGAAAGAAAGACAGACATGGAAAGAAGGAAGGAAGGCTTCAGCTGGGAGGAGGGGAATCCCTCTCCTTTCAGCTGAAGTTTAAAGCCTGTTTGGGGTTTCCCCGGCTTCAGCTGGCCGGTGGGGAAGTCTTGGGCTGCAGGGAGAGGTGCCAGAACGCCGTTCCACCGCATTCCGGCTGAAAAAAAGCCCTGCTAATGGGGGTTCTTTCCAGATTTGTATTTGCTTTTTTGCAGTCACGTGGGGAAGATGGGCATGTATGCAGTGGGAAATTGGCAGGTTGGGAGTTGCTTAATTCTACCCCATCAGTTTCCTCCTGTGCTTATTTCCAATGTTGAAGGTAGATGTGGTACGGAATAGCCAGACGAAAAAAAGGGGGGGGGGGAGTCATGAAACATGCATTCTTAGCACACCTCTATGAGGTAGCTGGAAGCTTGTAGGTAACGATTTGAGGAAATCACACATACGGTTGCAAGAAAAACACACATTTGTGTCTAGACTGCTGTGACTGAGTGTGGATTTGATCCTAGGCCTCTGTGGTTCTACTTGAGCCCTCTAACTACTATGCGATGCTAGCTCTCTTATAGTTTGGCCAATTCAGACAGGACTGCACAGAATCTATGAGCCAGTGTGGCCTAGTGGTTAGAGCGTCAGACTAGGATCTAGGAAACCCAAGTTAAAATCCCCAGTCTGCCATAGAAACTTTCTGGATGACTTTAGGTTGGTCACACTCTCTCAGAGCGAAACTACAAGTGACAAAAGGCACAGGTTGGACACTTGTCAGCTTCCCTCAGGTTTTGATGGGAAATGTAGGCATCCTAGTCTTGCAGCTTGGCTCTCCGACTGCTGTCCAATGGACTTTTCAACTGTCACTTGTCCAGCATTCCGCCAAGCTGCCTACATTTCCCATCAAAACTTGAGGGAAGCTGGCAAGTGTCCAACCTGTGTCAGGCGTCACTTATGGTTTGGCCCTGAGTCTAACTTTCCTTACAGTGTTGTTGTGAGGCTAAAATAGAAGCAAGGAGAACAATGTAAGCTACTTTGAGTCCCCATTGGAGAGAAAGGCAGGGTATAATTGAAGTAAATAAAGGCCATTTTCACATGCCCTTAAAGAGACGGCCCACTCGCGGAATACTGGCAGTTTTCTCCCCAGGAATGCAGATATCTCCATTTGCAAAATGGTTGTGGGCTGTTTGGCTTCTGGGTTTTTGTGTGTGTGTGTGTGCCTTTTCTTGGAACGCTCTTTCTGCGGTCACAGAAAAGGCACCAAAAAAAAAGGAAGCCAAATGACCCGCAACCGTTTTGCAAATGGAGACATCTCCAGTGTTCCGTGTGTGGGCCATCCCTATAATGGCATGCGGAACCAGCCAAAGTGTCAAGCAATAGATTATCTAAGTGAAGACATTGTTTCACGTGCTCTGTAATTCATTAACTAAGTGGAAAGTTGATATTGGTGGGTCTAGATAGAATATCACTTGGTGATATTAAAAACAACTCATTCATAAACTAATCCGATGTCTTGTTTTGGGTGGGCCAGTCAGACATTTGAGCCGTTGGTTCTGTGGTCTCATTTTTGGTTGGACGATGATATGGCCCTGTGTATAGCAGTGAACAAAACAATTCCTTTGGGGAGTCCTCACATGTGAGATTTCCTGGTGTGTGTTGTCTGGGAATTTGAGATTGCTAACAGTGAAATCCTAAGGAGAGTTACCCCAATCTAAGCTCATTGATTTCAATGGGCTTAAACTGGAGTAACTCTGCTTAGGATTTCACTGAAAGGGGAATGCTGAAACTGGGGAAGGATGAAGAGCTAAATTCCTTGTGTACGCAAGCAGTTGTAAACTAGCAAAGAGTAGGATAAAAATTTAGAGGACTGACAAATTGATAGAGGGAGACCACCTTGGAGCTCATGGGCTGAAGAAGAATGAAAAGCAGTTATTACGGTCAAGGAAATCCATGTGATCTCTGTAAAATGCTGCCCTGCATTGATTATTCTAAAAGTCTGATTGTTTCTCCTAAAGAATTTTCTTTTACTGTTTCCTCTTCTTTTCTAGGATCTCAAGATGGATTATAATTCCTACAGTGGAGTTCCCAGGTTCTTAACGAGGCCTAAGGCCTTCGTGGTATCCATGGGGAAAGATGCCACTCTAAGTTGCCAAATCATTGGAAACCCCATTCCGCTGGTGAGCTGGGAGAAAGATAAACTTCCTATCCAGACAGGGGGAAGGTTTAAAATGGTGGAAGATGGCGACTTGTATCGTCTGACGATTTATGACTTGGGCCTGGAGGACAGCGGCCAGTATATCTGCAGGGCCAAGAACACCATCGGGGAAGCTTTTGCTGCTGTCAGTATCAAAGTTGGAGAGCAAACCACGGTGACCGAATCGGCCCCTTACTTCATTCAGAAACCTACTTCTATCAGAGTGATCATGGGGGAAGACGCTATGTTCAAATGCATTGTTCAGGGCAGCCCTCCACTGTCTGTGAACTGGGAGAAAGATGGGAGACACCTGGGTGGGCGATCGGAGTCTAACCGTATCCAGATTGACTCTCAGGGGGAGAAAAATGCACTGAAGATCCAAAGTACACGGTTAGTGGATAGTGGAACCTACACTTGCCGGGCAGAGAACCCTCTTGGGGCTGCTAGTGCTGCTGCTGCATTGGTTGTGGATACGCCAGATTCTTACAGCCCCGGTGGTACTCGGCACAACGTAGACATAGGCTATACCAAGACTTCACCGCTGCTGTCTCACTTGCAAAAACGCCGGGAAGAGATCAGAAAGACAGACCTATCCACTACTGACTCGGTGATCTCTACTGCATACTCCTCCACAGAAGGGCGATCAAAAATTGGCTTGAACCTCTCCCTGGATTATGAGAGGGCTGCCAGCTTGACTGCCAAGGGCTTCCGGGGTGATGGTTCTTCCTATGGTATCGCAACACGTAGCTTCACCGTTACAGAGGGGAAACACGCCAAGATGAGCTGCTATGTTACAGGCGAACCCAAGCCAGAAATTGTTTGGAAAAAGGATGGAGAAGTAATCCTTGAAGGGCGACGGCACATCATCTACGAGGATGAACAGGAGAATTTTGTGCTGAAGATCCTCTTTTGCAAGCAGGTCGATAACGGTCTCTATACTTGTACGGCTTCCAACCTGGCCGGGCAGACCTACAGTTCTGTGCTGGTCACAGTCAAAGGTGGGTAGCTGTAGTTGAACTATTATAATAATCAGGGCTTTTTTTCAGCTGGAACATGGTGGAATGGAGTTCCAGAACCTCTTGAAAATGGTCACATGGCTGGTGGCCCCGCCCCTTGATCTCCAGACAGAGGGGAGTTTAGATTGCCCTCTGCACCGCTGGAGCGGCGCAGAGGGCAATCTCAACTCCCCTCTGTCTGGAGATCAGGGGGCGGGGCCACCAGCCATGTGATCATTTTCACCAAGGGCAGCCCACTGAGTTCCACCACCTCTTTTCCCAGAAAAAAAGCCCAGATAATCATCATCTTCACAACGATGTTGATTAAAGATGGTGCAATTCTGTTTGAAGAAGCTGGGAGTGCAGTCTAGTTCTGTAGACAAATTCAAGGGTGTCAAGTAACCTTGCTATTCCTTAAAATCTGAAAAAGGCTGTCCAAGGACATTAGGTTGCCCCAAGTACTGGTTTTTCCCTGACCCCAAGGATGCTCACTTGGCCTCAACCAAGGCCAGAGCCTTTTCGGCTCTGGCTCCGGCCTAGTGGAACGCTCTCCCAGTTGAGACCCGGGCCCTGCGGGACTTGTTACAGTTCTGCTGGGCCTGTAAAACGGAGATGTTCCACCAGGCCTATGAGCGTAGTTGAGGAGCTGGCCAGCTATCCTGTTTTCCTTTCTTCCGCTCCACTTTTTAATGAGATGTGGATTTTATTTTTTTAATGATTTTAACTATTTATTGTATTTTAAATTGTGGTTGTTATGATTTTATGATGTTGTGATCCTCCCAGAGCTCGCTTGTGGGAAGGGCGGGATATAAATCCAACAAAATATATTTAAAAATTCTACTTGGAGACAAAGGTTGACACTCCCAGATGAACATATACTTTCCCACTGACGTTACTAAAAATATTCACAACTGAAATGAAGACATTACTTTCACACATGCTGAGCAATGCACTTTCAATCGACTTCCAATGCACTTTAGTGACCATTTGCAAGTAGATTTTACCATTTCTCACAGTAAAGTGCGCTGAAAATGGATTGAAAGTTCATTATTCAGCGTGTATGACAGCACTGGACTGCTTGTGAAGTCAAGCCCGCCCTGTGTTTGGGATTTTCTGTCTTACTTTGCAGTTTGGCTTCCTTTCTTGAGGCACCTGGAGCCATTTTCTCGCTTTCATGCTTTCTGTAGTCTGTTTGCATAGATTGACTGGAGCAGGTGGCTGGGCTGGGAGACGGGTGGGACTGCCTTGGGATGGTAGACCAGACGGATTTTTAGTCCCTTCCAATTTGTGACCGGGAATGGCAAGTCTGTCACCTTCACCCAAAGCCCTCTTTGGCGTGAAAGGAACTCCGTCAATCTTCAGGCATGGCATGGCTCTCAATAGGAAACTTTAGCAATGAAGTCATTTTGTGGCTGATCTGCAGACAGATTAAAGCATTAAGGCACTTGAGGATCAAGGCGGCAGGCTCTCTGCACACGCCGCACGATTTGGTCATTATCAGACACTGCGCGTTTGCTCCTCTGGGAGTTGCGGAGCACGTATGAGGTACTTAAACCCGGCCTGTCCATGTCCATCAGGTGCTCCAGCAGGCAATGATAGAAAACTGTGAGGGCCTGACAGCTGTTTGGCAGCCTGTGTGACGTGAGCTGTTAGGCCTCTGTCACCCTCCATGGTGACAGGTGTCCCCAGGCACAAACACAGCCTCAAAAGGCAGTGCCGCTGAAACTGCTCTCTCATAAGCACACTCAGCAAACAGGCTAGGCCGAAAAGTGGGATGATCTATCTGGCACATTTTTATCCTGCCAAGGAGCTCAGGGCAGCCTCTGTAGCTTGCCCTTCCTCCATTTTATCCTCACAAGAACCTTGTGAGGTAGGCCAGGTAGGCTGAACAAGAATGGTCCAAGGTCACCCAGAAGGCATTTTGATGTAGTGGTTAAGAGCGGCAGGACTCTAATCTGGAGGATAGAGATGGGCACTAACTGAAATACGAACCAAAATTAAGCACGAACCAGGCCGGTCTGTGGTTCGCGAACCACAGTTCATCAGATCCCATTTCTGACGAACCGCCACAAACTTTAGGCTGGTTCGTTTGGTTCGGTTTTTGGTCCACAGTAAATAGGAATCTGCTCCCCCCAAATAGGGCAGTGCAGAGCTCCATGACGACAGGCATATCATAAATGTAATCATAACAAATGAGAGCTCAATCCAGTTGCTTGAAATGGTCCAATTCCCCTAGGCTGCTGCCTGCCCTGGTTACACATCGACCTGTGAGTAAGGAGTCAAGGACCCTAGTTCTGCTGTTTTCTACTACAGGGGGGGGGAAAGACTGGGCTGAGTCAGACCACTGCACTTCATTCTCAGAGAAACTGCTGCGATGAGGAAAAGAGTAAGAGTCCAGTAGCACCTATAAGACTAACAAAATTTGTGGTAGAGTGTGAGCTTTTGTGAGTCATAGCTCACATCTGAATGCTGTTTTGAAAAGTAGCTGATATTATACAGATCCCCTTGAAGAATCATCATTGAAACACGCAAGGGCAAGAGATTCAAATAAACTACTTTCCCCACCGCACCACAGTTTCTTTTTGCCTTTCTCCATACCCGATGTGGCTCTCTCCTTTAGCTTCAGAAATAAAAAAGCCAGGTGTTTGCTTCTTCCTGTGCAATTGGGCCTTCTCTTTGGTAGAGCAAACTGCAAACCTTTAAAAAGCTGCGGTGGAATGGTCTGAGAATCAGAGTTCCCATCTGGTGGGGTAACAACAACAACAACTTTTTACAAATTGGCTTATATACCACACTCTTCTAGACAGATTAGTGCCTCACTCAGAGCAGTGAACAAATCCAGTATTATTATTGTCCCCACAATGCAGATGGGGCTGAGAGGGGTGGCTGACCCAAGGCCACTTGCTGAA
Organism: Eublepharis macularius; assembly: GCF_028583425.1. Taxonomy (NCBI): domain Eukaryota; kingdom Metazoa; phylum Chordata; class Lepidosauria; order Squamata; family Eublepharidae; genus Eublepharis; species Eublepharis macularius. The sequence goes on along the minus strand of NC_072800.1, from coordinate 90,731,116 downwards.
CTCATGGCAGTGGTGGGATTCGAACCAGCAGATTGCTGATTCACAGCCCAACCACTTAACCATTATGCTTCAGTGACATATAGAATCATAGGATTGGAAGGGACCTCTAGGGTCATCTAGTCCAACTCCCTGCACAATGCAGGAAATTAACAAATACCTCATTCTTCTCACACACCCTTACTCTATGCCCAAAAGATGACAAAACATCATCAGGATCCCTAGCTAAATTGCTACCTGACCCCAAGGGTGGCAATTGGCATTACCCTGAGCGTATAAGAAGGGGCCATGAGAACTAAGCACTGATGTAACCCTTCCTGCCCTTCCTCTCATGATCTGCCTAAATTCACAAATAAGCATTGCTGTCAGGTGGCCATCTAACCTCTGCTTAAAAACCTCCAAAGAAGGAGAGCCCACCACCTCCCGACAGATTAGTGCCCCACTCAGAGCTGAGAACAAAGTCAGTGTTATTAACTCCACAGTACAGCTGGGGCTGAGAGGAGTGGCTTACCCAAGATCATCTGCTGAACTCATGGCAGGAGTGGGAGTTGAATCAGCAGACTGCTGATTCACAGCCCAGCCACTAAAGTGATATTCTCAAAACTAAAAGAAACGTCTGTAGCTCTGCACCTGAGCCCAAGCGTGTCTGTTTATTTTGGTCTCCATGAATGGTTGGCATCAGAAGCATAAAAATAAATGTTCTTGTTCAGTGTATATTTTCAGCAGACTGAGCCAACTACTAAGAGCTTCCTTAAGATCCCTATTACCAGGGGTCATTTTGTAGAAAAAGAGCTGGAGGAACTCATTAGTGTAACTCATTAGCATGGCTCATTAGCATATGCCACACCTCTTGCTCTTACCAGAAGTGTGTCATTAGTATAACTGATTTGCATATGCCACACCCCCTGACATCACCTATCCGGGCTGTTTTGGACCCAATCCTGGCCATTCAGGGCCAAAATTGGGCCCAAAATGGCAAAAGGGCTGAAAATAGCTGAAAAGGGACCCAAAATCATCAGGATCAGGCCGCTGATGAGCGGGAGAGTGATCCACCACCTGTCAGAGGCCCAATCCAGGCTGTTTCGGCCCCAATCCAGGCCGAAACGGGCCCAAAATGGCCGAGAGTCAGGTGGGCGGGGCCACCTGACATGTGACCTCTTTGGGGAACTGCTGGAACTGCGTTCCTGTGCATTCCCCCTTGAAATGAGCCCTGCCCATTACTGCCCCTCCCCGCTATTGGTACCCTGTAAGGTATTTGGTTTTTCCAGAGAAACCCAGGGTCAAATCTCCATTCGACCTGAAACTTACGGGGTGATCATGTGCCAGCCACCTAGTGGGGAGCAACACAAAGCAAGTTTCTTTTTTTCCTGTTGAAGAACCAGATGGGGACCAAGAAACACTTGGCCATTTGGGGGGGATTGCTGGCCTTCGTAGTTCTTAGATATGTGACAAAATTGTAAATTATATTTTAAAAAACTCGGTAGAAGTAGAGGTATTAGGAAAACTGAAACGGGTCCTTAGTTGGGGATGTTTCCGTTGGCAACAAAGTTTGCTTGTGGGTTAGTGAGAAAATAGCTTGCCTTCCATTGGAGCTATATTTGAGCAGCTGATTCAGTATACAGGACAGCACTCATTGGCAGCACCTCTGTGTGGTTATTTTATCCCAATGACAATGCAAAACTCGTATCAACAACAGTGGCAGCATAACCTGGTTTTTCACTGCAGGATTAAACAATCTGGAAGATGAGCTGGAAAAGTCAGTGCTGTTTATTCCAGTAAGGTTTAAGAGATCTTCCAAAAGCTCGCCGAAACTGAAGCTAGTTTTGAGATGGTTAAAATCTCTCCTTAAAAAAAAAAATCTCCAAACAATATTAGGTGAAAGGATGCTTAGTTAGTGGGGAAGTAGTTTAAATGAATGATGAGTTCTTTGGCATCTTAATGAATAAACAGGGAAGAGTTGGTGGCAGAGAGTGCCTTCACGTCTTAGCTGACTTTTGGCGACCCCTGGTGGGGTTTTCATGACAAGAAATGAACAGAGGAGGTTTGTCATTGTCTGCCTCTGCAACCTTGGTCCTTATTGGAGGTCTCCCATCCAATTACTAACCAAGGCCAACCCTGTTTAGCTTCTGAGATCTGACAAGATCAGGCTCACCTGGGCTATCCAGGTCAGGGCATGTGGCACCTTAATGACTACCAAATTTATTGGCAAACGGGTTTTATGATGCCATAGGACTCTGGGTTCTCGATAGACTAAAATGGCTACCTTGCTTGAGAATGAATTTGTTGGATGAATTTGAAAATATATTCTCACATTATTATAGTACTAGAAAAGGTGCAGAAATGGACAACCACTATGGTCAAGAAGTTGGCACACATTCCTTATAAGGAAAGACTCAGAGCCAAGCTACAAGTGATGAATTACACTTGCCAGGCAAGTGTAATTCATCACTTGTAGCTTGGCTCTCAGGTGCTTGGGGCTTTTGCTTTAGAGAGAAAATAAGATGGTGAGTGACATGGTAGAGGTTTCCAAAATGATGTACGAGGTGAAGAAAGATTTTCCCATAATATTCGAACCTGTAGGCATCCAACAAAGTTGATGTGTGATAGGTACAAGATGGGCATTTAATCATAACTTATTTATCCTTTCCCACTATGTATTTTATACTATGTTTCTCTTATTGGGATATTTTATCCTTGAATGTTTTATTTGATTCTGAATTATGATGTCTTTTATGGTTTTATGATGTTTTAAACTTGCTAATTGATGTAATTTTGTGATTTAAGCTTAAGACCAATGGTCAAGTGAACTATAAATAAAAGGAAAGAATTAGATGTGGGCACAAACCGAAATATGAACCAAATACGAACCAAAGTTTGTCACGAACCAGGCCGTTTTTTGGTTCATGAACCAGCCATTCATCGGAGGGCATTTCTGAAAAACCGTGACGATTTTTAGGCCAGTTTGTTTGGTTCATTTTTCAGTTTGTCACTGCAGATAGCCTGGCACAGATCAATCTGTTACCTAGGCAATGGGTGGGATGGGCTTTCTGCAGACCTTCTGCTGCCCCGGAAGTGACGTATTCATGAACCAAATGAACCGGTTTGCGAACTGGACAATTTCATGCCGGTTCATGGTTCGTGGTTCATGAAACGTGACGAACCATGAGCTGCAACGAACCGCCATTTTCCTGGTTCATGCCCATCTCTAGAAAGGATTCAAGATGGGCAAAAGGAGGTAGAGTAATTGATTTGTGGTGTTCACTGTCACAGATTGAGAGGTGACCTCTAGTTTAGATGGCTTTAAAATGTGATAAGACAAATTTATGGAGGACAGGCCCATCCAATGGCTATTACTTACAATAATGAAATCGAACCTCCATGTTTAGAGACAGTATATACTGCAATATCCATTCTAGGAGCTAGCAATAGCAGCAGGGAGAAGCTTTGACCTTGTCGCCTGCTTGTAGGGCTTCTTGGAGCATCTAGTTGGCCAGGTTTCTAGACAAGGTGGACCACTGGTCTGGTTGGCACTGCTGCTCTTGTAGCAAAAGCACATGGAACATAGCAGTGGAAAGGGATTGGGTAGGATGAAATAGGAAACGTGGTAGAAAAGGTAGGATCCAAACCATTGTTAGCAAACTGCAGCCGTTGCCTTACAATCTTAGTTCTGAAGAACATACCACCTGCACCCTCTGGGGGAAAAAATTCTGACATAGTCAAGGAGGCTGACAAAGGAGGTGCTGTCATCATTGAGAACAAGTCAGCTTACATTATGGAGGCTGATGGGCAGCTTTCCAACATCACGTGGTTCAGGCCACTCTTCTTGGCCCTTGCCAAGAATGACCAAAATAACCGCACAACCTGTTGAAAGAGGTGGCTACAGAAGAAGTAAGAAATCCATATAACTTTCCCCCTGCCTTGGGACTCGCCTTGGCTACAGATGTTTTATCTGCTCGCCCAAATTCACAAAATGGGTCCTTGTGAATGCCCCTTTATCTTGAGCGATGGTACATCCATAGCAGGGATATCTGGTTATATGACCTTTGTGGTTAAATAGTTTGCTACCTAGTCCTAGTAATTTGTGGGCTGCCACAGATTTTCTCAGGATTCATAGCCCATTTATATAATCCACTGGAAAACAACCTTCTGGCCGTCATAACTGTGGAATCCTAGAATTATACCATTGGAAGGGGCTTTACAGGCCATCTAGTCCAACCCCCTGCACTTTTGGCTTCAGTAGCAAAGCATAACAATTTTTTTTACAAATATGGCCTTCCCACTGTTTAGTGGTTTTTGGATCCAAAGTTAGTGCATAGGGTTGCCAACTCCTGGAGATTCGGAGGTGGAGCCTGCAAAGGGCAGAGTTTTGGAAGAGGGAACTCAACAGGTTATAACACCGTAGAATCCACCCTCCAAAGCTGCCATTTTCTCTAGAGGAGCTGATGGGTGATCTCTAAGCCCCACCTAGAGATTGGCAACCTTAGTTAGTGGGATTTGGGCCAGGGAGTTTGGAAAACTGCCTATCTAGATCTTAAATAGTAAAAAGTCCAGTAGCATCTTTAAGACAAACCAACTTTATTGAGGCATAAGCTTTGGAGAACCACAGTTCTCTTCGTCAGATGCCCATCTGACAAAGAGAGCTGTAGTTCTCCAAAGCTTATGCTACAAGAATGTTGGTTAGTCTTAAAGGTGCTACTGGGCTTTTTACTATTTTGCAACTACAGACTAACACGGCTAACTCCTCTGTATCTAGATCCTGGGAGTGGTTTTTCCACACACTTTGAAACCTCCTAGCTGTTGAGCTCTCCATTCCTCAACTTCTGCTTTGGTTTTCCTTGTCCAACAAGCAAGGGGCATCTTGACTCTTTTGAACGCAGGGACCCTGCCCTGGTCATATGTTATGGTGTTTGGGGGCAATGCTGGAAGCCGTCCTAGTGCAAAAGCAACTGTCAAGATGTTTCAAGTTAATTGTGGAAAACACTGCAGCTACAGGATTGGAATCTCCCATTTATAGCCTCCAGATTTACTAAAATAATTTTGGTGGCAGAATCTAGTAAGCATTTGTGGCTCAGCCATCAATGTTATAGGCCCAATATCTTTGTTGGACTGATCCAGAAATTAGCTGGCTTTTCATAATAATGAATACACCTTATAACTTATGTTTGTGGTAGGGTTACCAGCCTCCAGGTGGTGGCTGAAGATCTCCCGGAATTACAACTGATCTCCAGATCTCAGAGATAAGTTCCCCTGGAGAAAATGGCTGCTTTGAAGGATGAACTCTGTGGCTTTATACCCTGCTGATGCCCCTCCCCTTCCCAAACCCTGCCCTCCCTAGGCTCCACCCCCTAAATCTCCAGATATTTCTCGAGCTAGAGCCGGCAGGCACCTGTTAGGAGTATGCCTATTTTAGTTTACTATATTCTGGTTCTGGCTTAAAGCAGTGTTGCCAGACTCCAGGTGGTGGCTGGAGATCTCCTGGAATTACTAGTGATCTCCAGGTGACAAAGATCAGTTCCCCTGGAGAAAATGGCTGCTTTGGAGGGTAGGCTCTATAGCATTATACCCCGCTGAAGCCCTTCCTGTCCCTAAACCCCAACCTTTCCAGGCTCCACCCCCAAAATCTCCAGGAATTTCTCAACTGGAACCTGGCAACCCTAGGCTTAAAGCCAGGGCTCATTTTGAGGGGGAATGTGCAGGAACACAGTTCTGGCAGTTCTCCCAAGAGGTCACGTGTCAGGTGGCCCTGACCACCTGATTTTTGGCCATTTTGCGTCCATTTCGGCCTGGATTGGGGCCGAAATGGCCCAGATTGGGTTGCTGCCAGGTGGGGGAACCCTCCTCTGCCTGGCACCAACCCGGTCCCGGCCGTTTTGGGCCCATTTTGGCCTCCCTACTGCAGCCCCCCCCCGACTCTCATGGCTATTCCTTTGCTCAGGTCCAACATCCCCAGGAATGACTTTTCTAGGGTCAAAAGTTACTGCAGAAATGAACAAACACAGGAAAATGGCTGTATCGGGTCAGCCATTCAGGGCCCATTTTGGCCAGGATCAGGGCCAAAACCACCAGGATTGAGTTGGTGCCTGGTGAGGGACCCCTCCTGTGCCCGGCACTGATCCGATCTGGGCCTTTGGGCCCAATCAAGGCCCAAACATGCCCAAAGTGGCCATTTTGGGCCCATTTCGGCCTGGATCAGGTGGTTTTGTCCCAAATTGGGGTGAAAACAGCCCCGGTTGGGCCACTGCTAGGTAGGGGAACACTCCCCCATGTGGCAGCAGCCAAATCCCAGCCATTTCAGGCCCGATCTTGGCTATTTTGGGCCTCTTTCAGCCATTTTGGGCCCAATTCATGCCCAAAATGTCTAGGATTGTGCCCAAAACAGCCAGGATTGGTCCAAAATGGCCAAGATCAGTCCTCTGACAGGTGGTGGATCACTCTCCTGCTCAGCAGCGGCCCAATCCTAACCATTTTGGGCTCCTTTTTGGCCATTTTCGGCCCCTTTTTGCCATTTTGGTCCTAATTTTGGCCCTGAATGGCCAGGATTGGGTCCAAAACAGCCAGGATAGGTGATGTCAGGGGGTGTGGCATATGCAAATCAGTTATGCTAATGACACACTTCTGGTGATGTCAAGGGGTGTGGCATATGCTAATGAGTTATGCTAATGAGTTCCTCCAGCTCTTTTTCTACAAAATGACCCCTGCTTAAAGTTGGCTACACTATAAATTAGAAATGTGAAGAAAGCACTAAGTCCTGCTTAGAAATAGCCATACAACTCTATGCTTTAACCTAGAGTTTCTGGTAATTCCTAGAGAGGTGTGACATCACTTCCAGGTTTTCCCTGGAATGGATGTTACACCATTGACTGACAGCCTTTCCCCCCCTCCCTCTGCAACCCTATCTGGGGAAAAAAACCCAAAATACGCAAACCCCATTTTCCCCTTAGTCTTTAAAGTGCTACAAGACTGCTGTTATTTTTACATGGCAATTCTCCCCACCTCCACAACAAACCCATAAATTTACTAATTCTTGTTGGAATGAAAACTGTGACTGCAAAGTAATCACCGTAACTTTATTAAATTTACATGTGATGATGTGTCAGAGTGAGGGGGAGACAAAGATTATATTGGTCAAGGGCTGGTGATGTGTCAGGACTTTTTGAAACCCCCCACGCTAAATCTTGAAAGGGGGGGGGAAGAGTACTTCTGAAGTTTCAAATGTCAGCAAGTAGCTGTGATGGTATGCCAAAGTGCATTGCTCCGGAATTCAGCTGTGCTCCTCTCTTCTCTTCAATGTTTTGAAGCAGGAAAACGGAAATGAAGCCCAGGGACAATAATATTACATTTTTACAAACAGGGAGTATCAAAGACCATATCTGCATGTTTGAAGAAAATAAACGGCATCTTCTTCGGAAAGTCCAGCAATGCACTGAACAAGTGGATGGTTTACTTAAATCTCGTCTCCTGCAAACAAAATTATATGCCTGAGGAAAGCTAGCCTCGTAGCAAAACAGTTGCTGGCTGAGTATTTGCCAAAATATAGTGGGAATTGTTATTTTTATTTTAAACTTTTACCACTTTAATGTTCCAGAGGAGTTAGCATTGTTAGTCTGTAGCTGCAAAGTAGCAGAGTCCTGTAACACTTTTAAGACTAACCAACTTTATTGTAGCATAAGCTTTCGAGAACCACAGCTCTCTTTGCCAGATGCATCGTCAGCTTTGGAGAACCACAGGTCTCTTCATCAGATGCAACTTTATTGTAGCATAAGCTTTCGAGAACCACAGCTCTGATGATGCATCTGATGAAGAGAGCTGGTGTTCTCGAAAGCTTATGCTACAATAAAGTTGGTTAGTCTTAAAGGTGCTACCGAACTCTTTACTATTTCACTTTAATGTTGTTGCTTACAATATTACATTAGCCGCTTTGGAATTATGTTGGGGTGTGTTTCATATAAAAGGAAAGAAGATTTTTTATTTATTTATTTTTATTTTATTTATTCAATTTATATACCGCCCATCCCCAGGGGCTCTGGGCGGTGAACAGTTAAAATAGATAAAAACAAAAACTAAAATCAATATACAAATAATAAAACAAATTAACAAAGTGCAGTGGTGGGGAGAACCTTCCCCACCCCAAAGGTGGGAGGCTGACATGGCACCGCCCCCTTCAATCACTGAACGCCTGGCGGAACAGCTCTGTCTTACAGGCCCGGCGGAATGATAATATGTCCCGCTGGGCCCGGGTTTCCATTGACAGAGCGTTCCACCAGGCTGGGGCCAGGACTGAAAAGGCCCTGGCCCTGGTTGAAGCGAGGCGGGCTTCCTTAGGGCCGGGGACCACAAGTAAATATTTATTCGCTGATCGGAGCGATCTCCGGGGAACGTACAGGGAGAGGCAGTCCCGAAGATATACTGGTCCCAACCCGCTCAGGGCTTTAAAGGTAAGAACCAACACTTTGAACCTGGGAGAGCATTTAAATATATGATCTCCTGCCAGTAGTCTGAAGTGGTACCGTCTTAGCATGAATTCCTGTAACCGTGTGCAGAGATCAGCCCTTAATTTGGAATGCTGTGTGTTCATCTCTAAAGTAACCGATTGTTTAAACATTCAAATTATTCCAAACAGACAAGAGAGCAAGGGGAAAGTTGTTTGTCATACTGGAAGTACTGCCTGTTATTTCAAACAGGTGGACTGTCACGCTGTTGGCAATGATTTATAACCTTTGTACCCACTGGCAACCTCTTGAAGGACACTGGATACGACTTATTTCTGACCTTTGAAACATTCAGGAGGAAAAAGAAATTTGGGGAGAAGAAGCTGCAAGGAGATGCATCTCTTCTACGCATGTAAGGAAGTGAGCTCTGACTCACGAAAGCTCCTGTGGAATTTTTTTCTTTTTAGTTTTTAAGATGCGACCTGATTTTTGAGACAGAATAAACAGACCCAAACAATTGCATTTCAAATGTGGCCACACTGTTGGTCTATACAATCATTATGATAGTTTTCGGTGGGTAGCCATGTTGGTCTGTAATAGAAGAGCAAAATTTGGGTCTAGTAGCCCCTTAAAGACCAACTAGATTTCCAGGGAGTGAGCTTTCAAGAGTCAGAGCTCTCATATTAGTTCTTTTCTGTTCAGTGCCTTCCATAATAATCCCCAGCCACAATGTGCCTCTTTCACCACTACCGCATACATAGGATTCCTAGGCGTCTACCGGTGGCAGGCAAACTCCTGGGGATTTGCCCCCTTGTCCGCCAATCACTGGGCAATCAGTGGGAGGGGATAAGCTTTCAGAGCTTGCCCGCCACTGGCAGGCACCTCAGGAGCATGCGCTGTGTGCACGCTTCCTACTGTCATGTCGTCACTTCTGTAAGTGACGTCATTATGTTGCCTGCAGGAGCATTTCTGCACTTCGTTTGGGGCTGATTTGGGCCCCAAACCAGTAGAATTGGAACCGTGTGAAGTGCAGAAGCGCTTGTGCAGACAACGTGACAACGTCACTTACGGAAGTGATGTCATCATGTCACTGCTGGAGTGCTGGAGGGTTTGAAATGGCCAGGGAGAAGGCAAGTGCCCAGTCTCAAACCTCCTGGCGGGAGGATAGAGGGACCTGGCAACCCTAAACATACAGTGGATGAGTAATCTTGAGGGACTTAAAGATCTCTTTCCTTGTCAGTCACCACTAGATCAGATCCTATCAATACATATTTAAACTCTTGATTTTTTATCCCAATGTACATCAGTTTACATTTTCACTGAATGTCCTTTGCCCCCTGGTTGCCTGCTCACCTAATAATGTCTGCAGGAGCTGTCTGGAATGGTAACAGGTTTATTACTAGAACCAAGGTTGTGTAGTATACGGTATCACTTGGACTCATGTGACTAGTTAATATCCCTGCTCAGTCATGAAGCTCTTTGGATGGCTTTGGACAAGTCAGAATCTCTCTGCGCATTCTAATATGGGTTGTTTTAAGCATAAAATAGGATACCCTCATATGCATGTGTGATGGAATGCACTATAAAAAGGAGATTTCCTAACTTACTCAGAGGGTTGGAGGGGGAGGAGTTAACAATGCCCTGGAATGAGAGCTTCATTGACAGGGTGCTCCCTCCTCTCTCTGATTGGCCAATCAGAATGAGCCCTGAGGATGACAGTTGGTACTGACGGTTTCTTTCTTTTTTGGCAGTTGAGTGTCTGAGAGAGTCTGAAAAGGAGAATTAGACAAGTTCTCCTCTGAAGTGAGGGAAAGGAAAATGTTTTTCCTACCTGGAACAACATTGTCTTAAGGAAGACTTTTAGTTAAGAATTCCAAGTATAAAAGCCAGCACAAGTTGAAATTCATTTACACAGCCAAGAAAGAACTGGGTGTATGTTTTTGGTAGAGTGTGTGGGTAGTAAGTGGAGACTCTCATTCAACCCAAGTGTATTAAGTGAAGAAGAATAATTCCTGCCCAGTGTCTAGAAAGGGATTTGGCTCTAAGGAGGACCCTGGGTCTGTTGTAAAGAGAAAACAGTGTCGAACTAACCTCAGGACCTGAGTAGAAAAGGGAAATCTGTGAAGAAACATTGCTTTAAACAAAGTATTAAACAAAACACTTCTGACTCTTAAGGATTGTAAACATTGAAACTAAGCTGCCAGAAAACTATTTTGCCATTACTTTTAAAGTATTCTAGCCTACCAACAAATTTTACCTCAGCAATTTCATCCCCACCCATTCAATAAAGTTGCTGTTTCTTTTGAGAGTTATTCAGCCTCCAGTACCGTTTCATACACAGAAGAAGAGGGCTTTTCCCCATCAATTTTCTGGGCTGGTCTTAAAAGCCAAAAATATAACTGCTTATCAGGGTGGGACAGAAAGAACTTTACAACCATAAACAGACACATGATACTTGGGGCTACTCAGCCATAGCAAGTGAACTTGGATTTTGGCGGGAAAATCTGCCTTGGTGTTGGGGAGAGAAGGAGGGTCCATCATAGCATGGTACCACTTTGATCTCCTTGGGTGAAAGAGATCCAGAGGAGTTAGCCGTGTTAGTCTGTAGTCGCAAAATAGTAAAGAGATCAGTAGTACCTTTAAGACTAACCAACTTTATAGTAGCATAAGGTTTCGAGAACCACAGTTCTCTTTGTCAGGTGTATCTGATGAAGAGAGTTGTGGTTCTCGAAACCTTATGCTACTATAAAGTTGGTTAGTCTTAAAGGTGCTACTGGGCTAGTTACTACTTGGATGAGAGGTGGGACAAACGTTTAATAATGAGACAAGAGTGTGCAAGGAGAAATTGGAAGCATCTCTGTCTTCAGGATTTCAGCTAACTGTAAGCACATGTGCTTTGTATTTCAGTTGCTCTTTGATAGGCAAATTAGGGTTTCCTTTAGGCAGGAAATAATTGGGTTATCAAGAGCCATGCTAGCTGAACAGAACCTCCATAGCTTATATTCTGGAGATATACAGATCATTTTCACAATTCAGCTCTGCTTATGTACGACCTGGAAGCATACGGTTTGCTCAGTTTTCGAAGGGGGATGCTGGGCGCGTGATTGTTAAATCTGATCCAGGAGGGCTGCTCTCCTTGTAGATAAACCGTTAGAGGCACTGTGGTGTAATGGTTACAGTGTCAGACTAGAATCTGGGAGATGCAGGCTTCATTCTCCACTCTGACATAGAAGCTTGATGAGTGACCTTAGGCTAGGCACACACACACACACGGCCTAGTCTACCTCACAGGGTTGAAGTGAGGATAAAATGGAGGAGAGAAAGATGTAAGCTGCTTTAGGGGTCCCCTTGGGAAGAACGGCAGAGTATAAATGAAATAAATAAATGTTAGCATTCACAGACATTACAAGGTCAAGAACTAACAAAGGAGGATAACCCTAACAGGCAAGGCTGCCTCTATTTTAGTTAACATTCTGTTTGTAGAATAACCCGTTTCTCTGCAAAATCCTGCTGCGGTTTGGCTCCCTGCAGTACACAGATTTTCCAGTGACACTTCCCAGTTCTTTACTGGTTTTGCAAATGCTGGAGACAGGATGAAGCTTGTAAAGATAATATTGTTTTTGCTGGATTATGACTTGGTACATGCTAGCCTGATGCTTCTTTGCTTAACACTAGAGATGGGCACGAACCGGAAAAAAACTGAACCATGCGGTTCGTGGTTCGTCAAATTTCATGAACCATGAACTTTCACGAACCTGCCCCTGGTTCGCGAACCGGTTCATTTGGTTCATGAACATGGCACATCCAGGTCAGAAAATCATCACTTCCAAATGGCTACTAAGTTTATAAAGCTTTAGTTTTCTTTGAATTAGCAAATTGGTTTATCATTCACCATCTCTCTTCTTTCTTTTAGTACAAAACGATGTATAGAATCAATAGAAATGACAAGTGTATATCTATATATATGAATATGGTTGTTTGTTCATTTGCAGTTGTTTGTTAACTTTGTTTATTGGATTTGGAAATTTAGAATAAAATATTTTATAAAAGAAAAAAGAAGATCATCACTTCCGGGTCAGCAGAAGGCCACTTCTGGGCCAGCAGAAGTTCACTTCCGGGTCAGCAGAAGGTCTGCAGGAAGTCCATCCCCTGTTGCCTAGAAAACTGATTGATTGGCACCAGGATGTCTGCAGTGATGAACCAAAAACCGAACCAAATGAACCAGCCTAAAAGTTCATGACAGTTCATCAGAAATGGAATCTGATGAACTGTGGTTCACGAACCACGAACCGGCCTGGTTCATGCTTAATTTTGGTTCGTATTTCGGTTTATACCCATCTCTACTTAACACTTTGTATTGATTCAGCAGTTGTATTGGAGCACACCAGTGTATAGAATCTGCACTGTATTTAATTTCAGTGCCGTTCACAGCAATTCTTATCTAGCTCTCATTTCGTTTTGTGCTCTAAGCGCTATTGTTTCTCTTTCTTGTTCCTAAGAACCGAGAATTCCCTTCAAAGTGAAGCTAAGAGACTTGGAAGTTCGGGAAAAGGAATCGGCTACTTTCCAATGTGAGGTCCCTGTCCCCAGCACAGAAACCACCTGGTTCAAAGAAGAGACAAAACTCCAGCAGAGCACAAAGTATGACATCGAAGAACGAGGGACATATCGGAAGCTGACAGTCCAGAATGTAACCATGGATGACGATGCAGTCTATATCTGTGAAATGAAAGAGGGTAGCAGAACCATTGCTGAATTGAGTGTCCAAGGTAAGTGGGAAACGGGGTTCATACACCTCTTTTCCCTAGAAAGTTTCTAATTAAAACTCTTTTCTGACAGTGTTTGTGTTCCCAACCATAATTGGCAGTTAGAGCAACCAGGGACATGCTAATGGTCAGAAGTGAGTTTGGCTAGGGTTCCGGCAAGGGATGTCTAACCAATCTGCACTGAATGAGGCCAGAAGCACACTTCATGTGCCCACACATGTCATACAAGCCTCATTGTTTCTAGGGCCTGAATTAAACAAGGCAAAAAGTCTGTTCTGCAGGCATACCAATTAAGCATGTGTAGCTGCTTTGCAAGGGGAGCAGCCCAGGTAAAATAAGATGCTGGAGGCATGCCAAGTCTCCCAGGCAAATTCTTTTTTCTTGCCAGCATCATGGATAAACCAGACCTAACTGGCAAATATTTTTGGGGGAGGGGGCAAGTTGTATTGTAGGGTTGCTAGGTCCCTCTGTACTCCTGGCAAGAGGTGGGGGCCTGGCACCTACCTTCTCGGTGTGTACCCCCTGACCTGCGCAATGATGTCACTTCTGGGAAGTGACATCATCACGCAGACCGTGGCCACCCTGGGACACCATGGGACTCCACACTCCATGCCCCCCCCCGATTCAGGCCTGAATTGGGCCTAATGTTGCCTGGATCAGGCCCGGATCAGCCTGAAATGGGCCACTGTGGCACGAGGGAGCACTTCCCCACCCAGCAGTGGCCTGATCCAGGCCATTTCGGGCCCGTGGGAGCATGCTGTGCCACCCAGGAGTGCACCAATGAGGCCCGTGCCTCTCCCTCCAGCCAGGTAAGTGGGGGCGGGTGTGGGAGTGGGTGATCCCCCGCCCCCAGGGGGGACTGGCAACCCTATTGTATTGTGTAAGTGGAGGGGGGTGTTTAATCTTTTGCCCTGCAGTGCCTTCCCCAGCTGCTTACTTTCTGTGTGTGTATTGTGTGTGTGTATTGTGTGTGTATTGTGTGTGTATAGGTGTGTTGGGGCACCTGCCCTCTGGAATGAATTGCCCCCGGAGATACGTATGGTCCCTGACCTACACACCTTTCGCCGTGCCCTTAAGACATTATTATTCCAACAAGCGGGGCTGGCCTAAATGTGTTTTAATTGAGTTGTCCTGTTCTGAGTTAAATTATCCAATATGTTTATATTTTATATCCTTACTGTTTTATATTTGTATGTTTTATTTTGGCTGTACACCGCCCTGAGTCCTTCGGGAGATGGGCGGTATAAAAATTCAATTAAAGTTAAAGTTAAAGTTAAAGTACGTGTGGCAGAAATACACATGTAGAATTCCAGATTGGAAATACGTCTGTGTGTGCGTGGGTTGGGGGACAATGAAGTTAATAATAATGGAGGGGGAGTTATGACAAGGAGAAGGGTTAGTCATCTCCTCTTTGCTGCTTCTCCAGTTTAAACCACTTTCATTTGCCTAAAGTTTTTTGTCGCACAGTGTGTAATGTGTGTAATCTGTAGCTTCCAACTGCATCTGACCACTCGCAGGGTATAAAAAGATGGCTAATCCATCGTTTTCTGTCTAGTAAATGTTTATTTCCCAATTTAAAAATAACTACAACCTGTTGAGTTCTCTGTGTGAGCAATGTGTATCATAATATAGTCAGCAGCTGTTATAGATAATGTACACCTTGGCAATTCAGATGGCTTGCATGCCTGATTGTCATATCTAAGGAATGAATAGCTTCTAGTCCCTCCCATTCATTTTAATAATTAAGTTATTAAAACACTTGATTTTCCGTGTTTGGCTTAACCTGTGTAGGAATTGATACTGATTTCCAGTTTCTTGCTCTAATAATCTGGGGGTTGCAATGAAATCATATATCAGTGACAATCGCCACAGTACTTTTCAATGAAGGCCATTCACACATTCAGCTGAGAGTTGTGATGTGATGAGATTTATGACTTATTCAAAGGGCAAGAGACACAATGGCTGAACGAACTGCTGTTCCAAAGTCTCCTCTTTCGCACATCAGAGCATATCAAATGCCCATCCCATCATTTCCGCTTTGCATTTTGAAATGCTTCTATCACCCTGCATGTGGCACAGCCATTTATGCACTGGAAGAAGTTTATCCAGACCTTGCAGCAGCAGGGCATAAGCGGATGCCATGTAGGAGTCGGAAGGGATTCCTGCCACTGTTTCTCAACTGCTGCACGGACAGCTGAGCTGGCCCCATAAAAGTTCTTTCCTGAGGCAGATGATAAGTTTAGACTTGCTTAAACTAAGAAGGGTTGCTTGAACTAAGAAGGGTTGCCAGGTCCCTCTCACCTCCTGCCAGGAGGGTGGTATTGTTGTTGTTGTTGCTGTTAACAACAACAACAACAACAACAACAACAACAACAACAACAACAACATCCCACCCTCCCTGCATGTGGGCTCAGGACAGGTTATATCAGAAGATAAAATATACAAGATAAAATCACAATAAATTATTATTATTATTATTATTATTATCACCATTATCATCATCATTATTTTAATAATTGATTAATAATAAATAAATGATGATGATGATGATGATGATGATGATGATGATGATGATGATGATGATGATGATATCCCACCCTCCCTGCAAGTGGGCTCAGGGCGGGTTATAACAGAAGATAAAATATACAAGATAAAATCACAATAAATTAACCCAGCTTTCTAATAAAACACCTGCTCACCATATACAAACCATATAACATCTGACGGAGGTGGAGGTGTGGCTTAACCACATGTGGTCACTCATATATGAGGGGTAGATGGTCAATACCCCCTACAGACATAGAGGAGACCGGGAGAGAGGCTCATTTGGTGGAAACTCTGATGGCCTCAACTATATGCCTGGTGGAACATCTCCGTCTTACAAGCTCGCCTGAAGGAGACAAAATCTTGGCGGGCCTGCATGTCCTCAGACAGAGAGTTCCACCAGGTTGGGGCCAGTACCAAAAGGCCCTGGCCCTGGTTGAGGCCAATCGAGCCTCCCTGAGACCAGGGATCACCAGTAGGAGCACCCTTCGGGGAGTATATGGGAAGAGATGGCCTCTCAGGTATGCTGGTCCCAGTCCGTTTAGGGCTTTGTAGGTTAATACCAAAACCTTGAACCTGATCTGGAACTCCACGGGAAGCCAATGTAGCTGCTGCAGAACTGGAGTTACGTGTGTCGTGAAGGCACACCCATCAAGACACGGGCAGCAGCGTTCTGGACCTGCTGTAATGTCCGGTAGAGTCCCTGGCACTTACCTTGTGCCGGGCACGAAGTCCTCCTTTTCGCCTGTGTACACGTGCATCCCAGGACTGACATGATGATGTCATTTCCAGAAGATGGTCAACCCTTCACCTGAAGGACCTGGCAACCCTAACAGACATTAACTACAACTCTATCCCATTTATAGAAATGCATTCCGAAGCAATCCTGGTTCATATATTCTGTGAAAAAATAGGAGAGCGGGAGCCAGGCAGGTCATTCCACCAGGTAGGAGCCAAGCTAGAGAACGCTCAGGTGCAGGCAGCTGATGTTCTTTCCTATTTGCAGGGTGGTGTCATGTCTAAAACATGCATGTTTAGTATTTTTAACCTGCCTCTGATTTAGCTGAAGTGATGATAATCATAGGTCTAAGGTATGGTATTCAAAAATGTGCATAAATTGTGTTTATTTTCTCCCCCGTAAAGGGAATATTATTAAGAAACTTCCAAGGAAGACCGCTGTCAGCGTAAAAGACACTGCTATATTCTGCGTGGAACTGGAAAACAAGTGCCAGAAATTCCGATGGCTGAAGAACAAAGAAGAACTGAAGTCCAGCAATCGAATCACCATCACATCGTCCGGCAAGGAGTACAGCATGATAATCCGGGATTGTAAAATGGAGGACACGGGAGAGATCGTTTTTGTGGCCGATGACTGCAGGACATCCACCCAGTTTACTGTATCTGGTAAGTGCTTTTGTCTTTGTTCGATTATATGAAGCTCACACAGTGTATGGCCGTTTCCACGTGTATGGCGTAAGATAGCGTCTTCTTGCGCGAGTTTTGCACAACATTGTGCAAAACTCACGCAAGAAGATGCTATCTTCCGCGTTTTTTTGGAGACATTCCGCAGTGTTCCAGATGAAGGTGAGTAGTGTGGAAACGGCCTATGTTAGGTGAGGTGAGGAAATGCTCCTAATGTCATGCTGCTAGTTTGAGGATTCTCGAAGGGTGATGAGGGCAGTCTTATTAGATCTCACAAGCAAGTCCACTGGTGAGGAGAGGCTTCTGACTGCCATCTCTGCAGGCTGGAGCCCGTCTACATGAGTAGGTAGGCTTATGAGGCCTCCCAACAGTGATATCGCTGATATCTCTATGTCACTTCTGGGTACAACCTGGGAGTGGCAAAAGATAGCTCTAGGAATCGATGGAAACTTTATGGTTTTATAGAGAAGTGATGCAGTGACAACAGGGATATCACATGCACGTCCCCTTGTCCCCGTCCTGAGCCCTCCTGATGGTTGAGGCTTGGCCTGCCAACTCTATCACTAGGTCTGAGTCATTTGCAGTGTTATGTAGTGGTTAGAGTACCAGATTAGCAATGGGATACTTGAGTTCAAATGCCTACTTGTGGTGGCCTATTTACACATTACAAAATCCTCATGTCTGCCACAAGGGCTCATACAATGAATAATAATAACTATAAGAATGTGCTTATATACTGCCTTTCTGAACAGATTAGTACCCTCTCAGAGCGGTGAACAAAGTCAGTGTTATTATTATTTCCACAATACTGATGGGGAGCTAGGCTGAGAGGAGTTGCTTCCCCAAGGTCACCTGCAGAGTTCATGGCAATAGTGGGAACAGAACCAGGAAAGAGCTGGCTCAGAGCACAGCCACTTAACCACTATGCTACAGCAGCTCCCATTGGGAATTTTGTGTCGCCAGGAACCAGACACACTTGGCAATTCTGATCGCAGCAGTGTCAAGACAGAGAACGGATTTCAGCCTTTCTCCCCTGACCATTTTTACATCTTGTAACTGCCCCACGGAGCTGGATTTTGTTTTATTACAAAAATTCCATTTGAGGATGAAATGGGAGGGGAGAACCATGCTTGCCTCTCTGAGCTCCTTGGAAGGAGGATCGGACCAAAATGAATAGATAGGTTTACCACTCAACTGCCAGCTGGTTGGTTATAGTTACGTCACTTGGCAGCACGATTATGCTTTGGCAGATAGGAATTGGATTATCATTATTATTTATATTTTAGCCTGCCCCTCTTCCAAGGAGATCAAGGCAACGTATTTGGTTCCTGAGAGGCTGGCAGATGGTGACTAGTCCAAAGTTAACTAGGTTGCATTTTTGTGTCACAAACAAAACCAATTTTATATTGTGTGAACGGAAAGCCAGTTCGTTTGACTGAAACGAGGTGGAGGTTAACAAGTTAAACTCCCTCTCCCTTCTCTATATGTCCTTGAGGCAAGAGCCTACTGTTTGCATTTTGTATATGGAACTGGTGTATGTTCATCTCGTCTTAATCGCTATACTACACTAGTCAGCTTGTCAATTAATGTTATATCAAAGTAAATGTAACTCATATACAGTCAAATGAGGCTAAAGCACTTCAAGTTGAGTCCAAACACTCCAAACATTCTCGAAACTCTCCTTTAATCTTCTTAACGAGCTTCCGGATTATCACTCATTTCGAAGTCTTCCTCAGAAGAGGAGTGAATACTTATAAACCATACAGGTATCAAAAAAACGTAATCAGGCAAAAATAACTAAATAATTATACACAGAAGGCATCAATCAGCAATTCTTCTAGGAGACCAAACTTCAAACATTCATTTCCGTTGATAAAACTTTGGCTTTACATTTACTTTGATATAACACTCAGGGCTTTTTTTCAGTGGGAACACGGTGGAACGGTGTTACGGCACCGCTTGAAAATGGTCACATGGCCAGTGGCCCCGCCCCCTGATCTTCAGACAGAGGGGAGTTTAGATTGCCCTCCGTGCCGCTCAGTGCGGAGGGCAATCTAAACTTCCCTCTGTCTGGAGATCAGGGGGCGGGGCCACTGGCCATGTGGCCAGTTTCATCAAGGGCAATTTAAACTTTAAAAAACTCCCCCCTTGTTCCAGCTAACCCAAAGTGATGTCATTGTGCGGTCTTGAGTTCCACCACCTCTTTTCCCAGAAAAAAAAGCCCTGATAATGCTAATTGACTATCTGGTAGTATTTGAACACATCTGTGGATTGGCTTGTATGTAGCGCTCACTGGATTATTTTCTTATAAGAACACACACACAATATTGAATAAGAATGAATTCCATTGTTCTGTAATTCTTTTTTGTTTTTAGCGACCTTTATCTCGGTGTTTTTCTTGTAGTTGACGGTAGCAATGACTAACGCATCATTAGCCTGATTGTTTGCAGCTGGGAATTGGATAAAAAAAGGGGCAGGAGACTGTTTTCAAATGCTAGTAATATGCCAGGGGTGAGACCTCAGGATCAGATTTCACAATTTAGCTAGTCTTCTGAACCTGAGATGGATGTTAAATCGGCAGGCGCTGTGAAGCTTCTCCCTTCCCATTAAAACCTCAGGGTGGGATGCTAGTGCATCTTGTGACACCAGTATATTTATGTGGGCAGCTAAGGAAGCGTGGTATATCTGGCCAAGGGCCCCTATTTTTATTCTTTGTTTAATGGCTCTATGAGGAAAATGTCTTACTCAAGCGCCTTGGTAAATACCAGGCCCCAAATGAACGGCCTGGAGCAGTTTATTCCCTACTTTGAAGCCAAGTATGTGAAACAATCTGGCTTTCAGCCGAGGATTTTCGCTACAATATTCTTCCTCTTTTCACAACAACTCTCCAGGATCTCAGACTGGGCTCTTTTCCAGTCCTGCTACCCAAATTCCTTTTAAAACAGGAGATGAATTTTGGATCTTCTGCACGCAAAGCTATGGGCTGGTTGTGGGAATATATAGATGCAGATTATGCAGGACTTCTGATGAGGTCTGCAGGGATGTTGGTGATTAAAGGTGGTGAACTTTGTTCGATACCCTGACTCGGATAGCCCAGGTGAGCCTGATCTCATCAGATCTCAGAAGCTAAACTGGGTTGTCTTTGGTTAGTCATTGGATGAGAGACTTCCGACGAAGACCATGGCTGCAGAGGCAGGCAAAGGCAAACCATCTCTGTTAGTCTCTTGCCATGAAAACCCCAGCAAAGGGGTCACCATATGTCAGCTATGACTTGAGGGCAGGATTTTGCCCTGACCTGGATAGCCCAGGTGAGCCTGATCCCATCAGTTCTCAGAAGCTAAACTGGGTTGGCCTTGGTTAGTAATTGGATGGGAGACCTCCAGTGAAAACCAGGGTTGTGGAAGCAGGCAATGGAAAACCACTTCTATTAGTCTCTTGCCATGAAAACTCCACCAGGGGTCGCCGTAAATCAGCTATGACTTAAAGGCACTCTCTACCACCACTTGGTTTGATAGCAGCATTATGTTTGTATTTTATACTTTAACAAATAAGCAATTGAAATTTTAAAATTCTTAAAAAATTTACTTCATTCATACCTCACCTTTTCTCCCACTGGAGACCTAAACCAGCTTACGTTGTTCTCCTCTATTTTCTCCTCATAGCAATGCTGTGAGGCATTTTAGACTAAGAGTGTGACAGGCCCAAAAGTCACCCCACATGCTTTCATGGCAGAGGATGGATTTAAACCTGGGTTTCCCAGGTGTTAGTTTGACACTTTGACCTACTACACCACACTGGCTCTCTGCTATGTTAATCTCTCTGCTATATCAAATCTGATGTGTTAAAGGTCAACCCCTTGCTTGCATCTCAGGTTAAAGAATCTCCGATTGCAGGACTGGTGAAGGCTTCTGTCTGAGACCTGCTACCAGTCAGATGGAACCGCTTAAAGAGAACAAAGGTTACTTATACGTTGATTTCAAGTAGATTTTAGTCCTAAATAGGACTGGTGTGAATAAGACCTGATCACGAGAAGGCAAGTGATATAGATTTACAAAACCAAGTGGGGAAAACAGGCATATTAGGAGATCCGTACTTAGATCTATCCAATGGTTTTTCACTGACCAATCTATCCAATGGTTTTTCACTACCCTCCACCTCCATGTTGGTACTATTAGCCATGGAAAAGAAAAAAACATAAAAATACCTGTCCTTTCCACTTCCCAGACTAATAACAGTGTATGTGTGTTTTAATTTATAATGAATGAAACCACACAGATGGGAAAGGTTAAAGCCCTTCTCCTGTCTGATATGCCCCAGCCTTAGAGCTTTTACAGCTTGGCTCTCCATTACAGCTGCAAGACCAGGATGCCTACATTTCCCATCAAAACTTGAGGGAAGCTGACAAGAGTCCAACCTGTGTCAGGCGTCACTTGTAGCTTGGCTCTTAGTTTAGTCACAGGGACTTGTGGCTGCAATTTACAGATCTTTTAATCTTTCCTCTGGTCTAATCCTCGGTCATGGTTTGCAGAAAGAAAGAATAGGGAAGATGCATCATAGAATCATAGAGTTGGAAGGGACTGCATAGGTCATCTAGTCCAACCCCCTGTACAATGCAGGAAATTTGCAGCTCCCTGCCCCAATGACCCCTGCTTAATTCCCAGAGGAAGGCAAAGAGTACCTGTCCTTCTTTCTCTCTCCAGGACTGATAACAATAAGGTCTGAAGAAGTTAGGTCTGGCTCACAAAAGCTTATGCTGGAATAAACATGGTTAATCTAAAGATGCCACTGGATTTTTGTTTTATTTTCCAAAATAATTGTATTTAGGAATAACACATTCATTTTTCTTTCTTCCTCAACACTGTTGGACAGCCTGAGGGAACAAGCTGTTCATCTGGAGCTAAACAACTGTACACTTTGGCTTGGGAATCGCAGTGGGTGTGAAATGAAATAGGAAACCACCTGTGACTGTCAGGCGGTCATTCTACAAAAGGTTGCCTAATTTCAGAGAGGGGGAGGAGGATACAGAGAAGGATTGTCGCTTTGGAATCTGCTGTGCAAGCAATGCGCCCAGGCACTGCCATCAAAACCGGTTCTCTGGTTCCAAGAGGAGCAGATTTTCCCACCCAGTGCAAGAACCTGAGCGCTAAAGGAGCTGTTAGGAGACATCAGACATGACATTTGTTTTTAAGGCCAATGGGCAGCTTGAAAGTTTACTCCCCAAACATGAAACTAAGGTGGATTTTTCCACCTGATTATATGGGAGCTGTCTGAACAGAATGGAGCCATGTCAGAAAGCAAGAGGGCAGGATTTGAGATACAGAGCTCAGTGTACTGTGTGCAACATTTTCCACAGGCCAGTTTGGCTAGAGATTCTGGAGGCGTTTTGCCATGTTCAGGGCACAGAGCAGGGGTCATTGGGGCAGTCCGAGGGGGTGGTAGTTGTGAATTCCCTGCATAGTGCAGGAGGATGGACTAGATGACTCTAGAGATCCCTTCCAACCTTATGATTCTATGATTCTAACATGGTAGTTTCCAAACTGGAGTTTTTAGTGGATATAGTATCCCTATTCTGGGGAATTTGATTGTTAGCCCTAGATGTAAAACTTTTAATCATATCCTCCAAAATAATAAATGTAATTTCACAGCATGTTGAAGGGAAAACTGCATACAGAATTTACGTTCTGCTTTGTGTCGTATTTGCTTTAGATCCTATTTTATAAATTTATCCACATTTGGGGTTATCTTTCTTTTTGTATGCAGCTGGAGAAAATGAATTTTTCAAATGCACTATGCTAAAAACTCAGTGGGCTTGAGCCAGCTGATGCCAAACACCGGAATTCCAGTTTGGGACATTTAAGCATATGGTTCAGTCTCCTGTTGAAATCGAGGGACTTGAAATCAAGATTGCTCAGACAAGCCCTATCTCAGAAGCTAAGCAGGGTTGGCCTTGGTTAGTAATTGGAGAGAGACCTCCAGTGAAGACCAGGGTTGCAGAGGCAGGCAACGGCAAACCACCTCTGTTAGTCTCTTGCCTTGAAGACCCCACCAGGGGTCGCCATAGGTCAGCTATGACTTGATGGCACATTCTACCACCACCCAAATCAAGGGACTTAAAGTGCTTATGTTTAGTGGCTTCTTGCCTTAAGCGTATTGTTAGCATTTGATAACATTTGGTATCTGAAGAAGGGAGATTCGACTCTTGATAGCTTATACCTTGAAAATCGTGTTGGTCTCTTAAAGTACCACTGGACTCAAGTCCATTTGATTACATAAGAGCTAGAAATATTTCCTAGCAAGACACAATTTTAGCCAGAGATGCAGGGAATGACAATGTTGTGTGTGGGGTCCTGTCTGACCCTCTTATGCACAGATGTATTTATGACTCAAAGGGACTGGCATTTTCTTTTGCATTGTTTAAAGGCACTTTACAATTAGTGTATATGCAAATATGATTTTTAGTATGCTACCTGCTTTGAATTTCTTCTCTGGGAAAGAAACCAGAATGTAAATAGTTATAAATAAGTATCTTGAAATGTGCGGCTTTCCTCTTTCTCGTACTGTACAGCTCCAAAGAAGCCTCCATCTCATCCCCCAGTTGACCCAGTGGTGAAAAATAAAACAGAAACCTCAGTGACGTTAGCCTGGTGCCCTCCGAAGATGGAACGCCCCATACCCATTGATGGCTATTTGGTGGAACGCAAGAAGCTGACGGGGTTCAGTTGGCAGAGGTGCCACGAATCCCTCGTCTCTGCAACTGAATTCGCAATGAGCAACCTCGCCGAAGAGTCTGACTACCACTTCCGAGTCTCAGCAGTCAACAACTATGGCCAGAGTGATTACCTCGAGTTCCCAGGAACTCTGCACCTTGGTGAGTCGAAAGAGTGATTGCCTGCAGTCTTGAGAACTATGGGCAGTCTCCTGGTAGGCAATTGGGGGAGAAGTGGTTAGCGTACACCAGAGTACACTAAATCAACGTTAGAATGGCAGACATCTAAAAACAAATCTCTGAGCTTGGAGACTGACAGTCACTCCACATGTCATTTCTTTTATGAGTGCTCCGTGGAGCCAACTTGTGCTCTGTGCAGACACTCATCACCTCGGGGATTGGCTTCTGTAAAAAACAAGAACGTGCAAATGGGCTTAGAAAGCTGCTGCCAGGGAGGCAGAGCTTTTGCCTTTCTCCCAAACCTTTTTTCTCATGCAAAAATAGTCCAAAGGAGAGACATTTCCCTATTTCGGCTGCTCTGCATGGAGGTATTATGTGCATACGTGGCAGCATAAAGGGAAAAATTCTCCGTGCACTGTTCTTGCACGAGGGAAAAAAGCTTGGGAGAATGGCAGGCGCTTTCCCTCCCGTGGTGGCAGCTTTCTGAGCCCATTTGCATGCTCTTTTTTAAACAGAGGCCAATCCTCGAGATGATGTGTGTCTGTACAGAGCACGGGTGGAGAACTCGTTTAAAAAGTAACATATAGAGTGACTGCCAGAGAGACAAGATCTCAGGATATCCATACACCAGATATGGGAAATATTAAATTGGAAATATGTCGGACAAGAGCAGGCGTTTGAATGGAATTTTAATCCAAACAATGAATGGGATTGGAATACTGGATTAATATCCTAATTCAAATTCATTAGCAATTTACCTAACACTGTGTATGTTCTGTCTCGCCTTTCCCTAATTCTCCTTCTAAGTTTTGACCATTTTAACAATTGCATTTTGCTCTTCATCCCCAGAACCTGTGTTGGCTGTGAGAACCCCGCTGAAAGATACAGAAGTATCTCCAGGCAGGGACGCGACTTTTACTGTCGACTTCACTAAAACCTGTTCCGGCTCGTGGTATCTGAATGGCAAAATCATACAGAGCAGCGACAAATACATCATTACAAGGACTCAAACGACCCACAGCCTCACCATCAAGAGGGTGACCAGAAGTGACAAGGTAGCAGAAGTGAAGTTTGTCACCAGTGATATTGAAACCACTGCCAAGATAAGACTGAGAGGTATTTCTATACATATATTGCTCGTTCTGTTTTTCTGATCTTATGAGGGAAGTCTGGGATTGGCTTTAGAGCTAGCAAAGTCTGCATTTTTATCTCCAAGATCAGTGAGGAAATGTAGGAGGAGCTAGTCATCCATCATCGCCTAGGAGGCTGTTAACTTCTCAAATCAAAACTCAATACTTTTATTCAGGGCTTTTTTTCTGGGAAAAGAGGTGGTGGGACTCAGTGGTGAGACTCATGACCACACAATGACATCACTTTGGGTCAGCTGGAACAAGGGGGGAGTTTTTTAAAGTTTAAATCACCCTCGGCGAAAATGTGGCGCAGAGGGCAATCTCAACTCCCCTCTGTCTGGAGATCAGGGGGTGGGGCCACTGGCCATGTGACCATTTTCAAGAGGTGCCGGAACTCCGTTCCACCACATTCCTGCTGAAAAAAAGCTCTGCTTTTATTCAAAGAAAAGTCAGTGATAATGATAATGATAATGATAATGATAATGATAATGATAATGATAATGATAATGATAATGATAATGATAATGAAATTCGATTTATATACCGCCCTTCAGGAAAACTTAACACCCATTCAGAGCAGTTTACAAAGTGTGTTATTATTATCCCCACAATAACAAACACCCTGTGAGGTTAGTGGGGCTGAGAGAGCTCCTAGAAACTGTGACTGACCCAAGGTCACCCTTGGCTTCAAGCGGAGGAGTGGGGAATCAAACCCAGTTCTCTAGATTAGAGTCCCACTCTCTTAACCACTACACCAAACTGGCTCATTTTAATGTTGTTCATTTTTTGTTATTTTGTCCAAGAATTTTTCTAGCTGGTCCTGGTTGAGTAGAACGGTTGGTTCCCAGCAGCTTACAAACTTCAAATGCCTATCTCTCTAGGGGTGAGCAGAAGAATCTAGAATCTTCCACTAATGCCACATACTTTGCAAGTCAAAAAAGCCAAAGTCATGGCAGGAACAAATACTGCTAAGTGATCATAAATGCACTTCATTGTTTTATGCTGCCCCAGAAGGTCGGACCAGAAACAATAGGTTAAAATTAAATCAAAAGAGTTTTCAGCTAAATATTAGGAAGAACTTATTGATAGAGCAGTCCCCCAGTGGGACAGGCTTCTTTGGGAGGTGGTGGGCTCTCCTTTTTTGGAGGTTTTTAAGCAGAGGCTAGATGGCCGTCTGACAGCAATGCTGATTCTGTGAACCTGCGCAGACCATGGGCAGGAGGTCAGGAAGGGCTACATCAGTGCTTAGTTCTCACGGCCCCTTCTTACATGCCCAGGGTAATGCCGATTGCCACCTTGGGGTCAGGAAGCAATTTTCTGCAGGCCAGTTTGGCTAGGGATCCTGACGGTGTTTTGCCATCTTCTGGGCATGTAGCAGGGATCACTGTGTGTGTGTGTGTGTGTGTTAGCTGTGAATCTATGATTCTACGATCAGTCTCATTTTATTCAGATTGCAAAAGTGGAGCCCCCCCCCCAATCTTTTTGAGCCTGTGGTACACTTCTGGGATTTGGTTTCTTCCTAATATGACTGAACAAGTAGAAACCCCATTTTCCCCCACCCTTTGTTTACTGTCATGCCAATGTCTTTGCAGGAATATGTTGCATTTTTTTAGCACTTGGACCATAAAGACTGCCCTCTTGTTGACTAAATTATCTGCCGAGCCTTTGTATGTAGCCTGCTTAGAGTTATTTTCAAGCAAAAGTGTACCTGTCTTCCAATTCCAACTTAATGTGGGCCAGATTCTATGCCTCTTCCTCCTGTCCCTTTTGGTCACTTGAATAGACCTTCTGAAGGCAATCCTTTTATGATGACATTGTAATTGCTTCCTGAACACCACCATTATTACCTCCCAATATTTAGAAAGAATTCTTAAGTCCTCTTCTTCCTCAAGGCAGTTCTTGGATCTCCCATAAAGATCTCACAGAGATCTTGCACTGCAGCTTTGGACTTTTGATGAGTTTGTTTCTCATATGCCCTGTACCTGTCATACCTCTAACGGTATCACCTCTAATAGGAGCAAACTACACGTGACAGTGGCCATTATTCCATCCTATGGCCACAAACACTATTTTAGAACAAATTGTAGTTCTTTTAAAATTGCTGTGGGGAGTTCAAAATTTCTTTCAAAATACAGATCTACCCCGGTTAAGAATCAACCAAATAGCATTTTTATGTTCTGCAGCCTGCTTAGTTATTGCGGCAGCTTGGAAGAGCAGTAAACTCCCTTTGTTATCTGATTGGCACAAGAACATATGGGACATATTAGTAATGGAGAAAATTCTAGATCAACAAAAGCAGATTGAGTCAGACCAGTACATTTCTGATTTTGCTGAAACGTGGCAACCTATAATTGACTTTATAGCAAGAAATGAGGCAACATTCCACTTCACCCACCCCAAACAGATCCTACTTTTATAATAACAATAATAATAATAACATTTGATTTATATACCGCCCTTCAGGACAACTTAATGCCCACTCAGAGCAGTTTACAAAGTATGTCATTATTATCCCCACAACAATCACCCTGTGAGGTGGGTGGAACTGAGAGCGCTCTGAAGGAGCTATGGCTAACTCAAGGTCACCCAGCTGGCTTCAAGCGGAGGAGTTGGGAATCACACCCGGTTCTCCAGATTAGAGTCCTGCCACTCTTAAGTGACTGGCCCAAGCTCACCCAGCTGGCTTCAAGTGGAAGAGTGGGGAATCAAACCCGGCTCTCCAGATTAGAGTCCCGCACTCTTAACCGCTACACCAAACTGGCTCTCAGGTTTGAGCTAAATCCAAAAAATATGCTATTAAACATTTTGCCAAATAATGTTACAAAAGAACAGGGAGACCTTTTCCGAAACATGGTGACAGCAGCAAGAGTGCTATATGCAATGAAATGGAAAATAAATTTGTGCCTTGATATGTCAGAGAGGATAGATAAGAATATGTATCAATGGTCAAATTAACGACTTATGTGCATAATAGACCAACAGTTAAATTTTGGGAAAAATGGAAAAATTTCTTTGATTACTTAGGTTAAAACTAAAATAAATTAAGGTAACTTGTTAAAAAGATAAAACACAGGAGAAATGATTACTTAAAATTGTTGATACTAAAGTTTGGGTATAAGTAACTAAGGAGAGGGAATGAGAGCTATTATACAATTTAGTTGTGCTGTTACATACTTTGAATGTATCTTTTTATTAGTCTTATCTAATTTTAAATGTAGTGCTTGTATAAATTTTTATGCACTTTCTATTGTTATATCTTTTCTTTTTAAATAAAATCTTTAAAAAATAAATAAATTAAAATGGTGTTAGCGATCATAGGATGGACCCAGGGCTGCTATCAGTTGTAGTTCGGCACTAACCGTACTGTCATATAAATTTGGAGAATTTCAGCTTGCATACAGCAATGCAAATTTCACAATCCAAGCTAAAATGTAGTAGATGATCCCAAAACACGTCAGCTGTAATTTCAAATCACTGACACGCACTCCGCTTTATCTCAACTTTGTTTTTCAGAGGAAGCAGCAAAGTTTATGGACACAGCTGGATCAGCCCCTGGAATTTCAGTCAGGCTCTCTGAGAAATTTGAGTTGGTTTGTGAGGTGTCATCCCCAAATGATTCTGTTGTGTGGAAGAAGGGTCAGAAGGAGATTAGACCGGACGAGAGAACGGGATTCACTTTTCAGGGAACACAACGGAAACTCATTGTCAGGGATGCTAAACGACATGATGAAGGGATCTACACTTGTGAAACTAAGGATGACAAGCTAACATTCCATGTTGAGGTGAAAGGTGAGCAGAGGTCAAATCGTCTCGGTTGTCATGGCAAGGAAGCATTATCTTTTCCCACCAGGGCTGGGAGCTGTTATTGTACCTCTCCATCATTAATCTAACTCCCTCTTAAAGCCATGAATGCTCATGAGTCATGAGCATGACTGTATCCACTGGCAATTATTTTCACAATTTAATTACTTATTGAGTAAATAAATATTTCTTCATCTCTGCCCTGAGCCTATTGCCCATCAACTTTATCGGGTGTCCCTGAGTGCTAGTATTACGGAAGAGGCAGAAAAATGCTCTCTTTCTGCTTTCTGCATCCCGTGCATATTTTATAAACTATTGTCATGTCCCCTTAGTCTTCTTTTTTCTAAAATGTCCCAGAATGCTTTAGCCTTTCCTTACAGGAAAGGTATTCCAATCCCTTCATCATCTTGGTTGCCCTCTTCTGCACTTTTTCCAGCTCTGCAATGGCCTTTTGGAGATACAGTGACCAGAAATATACATAGTATTCTAAATGAGGCCGCCTCATACATCTATGAAAAAATGAAATCCTGCCTTCAAGTCATAGTTAACTTACGACAACCTTTCATGGGGTTTGTCATGGCAAGACACTAACAGAAGTGGTTTTCTGTTGCCTACCTCTGCAACCCTGGTCTTTGTTGGAGGCCTCCCTTCCAATTACGAATCAAGGCCAACCCTTCTTAGCGTCTGAGATCTGACAAAACCAGGCTCACCTGGGCTATCTAGGTCAAAGAGGGGCATTATAAATATTAGCTGTTTTATTTTCAGTCCCATAATAATCCCAGCATGGAGTTTTATTGCTGCCTCACGCTGAGTTGACATTTTCATTGACCTGTCCACTACAACTCCAAGATCTCTTTACCTCTCAATCTCAGCCAGTTCAGACTCCATCAGCATATAGTTAGGGGTTTTAAACTTAGCTTTTTTTGTTGCAAAGTACATCATCTTACATTTACCTGTACTGAATTTCACCTGCCTCATTGTTACCCAGTCATCTTTTTAAAGCGATCCCCTTGTAGCTCTTCACAATCCACTTGGGTTTTCATCATCCTGATTAATTTGGGATTGTTCACAAACTTGGCCGCTACATTGCTCACCCCCAAATTCCATTTCATTTATGAACAAATTAAATAGCATCGTTCCCAGTAGCAATTTTTGTGGAACTTTGCTGTGCCTTCCATTGTGAGAACTTTCCATCTATTCCTACTACTGCTTGATATTTAACCAATTTTTAATCCAGAAGAGGGTCCATCCCACGACTGCTAGCTTACTCAGGAGTGTTTGGTATGAGGTACCTTGTCAAAAGCCTTTGGATAGTCCAAACATTTCACCATATCCTGCAATTTGGATCTGAGTTCCAAGAACAGCGCAGCTCATTCTCTGTGCTTAATAGAACTTGTGTAGTTCTTAAAGAGCAAACTTCTATGACATATAGCAAACTGCTTTTCAAATAAATGGGATTTTAAAAAACAGCGTCTTATATGGTGATGTGGCTTTTCAAAGAAATAAAGTAAAAAAAAAAACGTAGATTCCACCACTGAGCCAGAGTTTCCCCCAGGGGTCATTTCAAAGAGCTGGAGGAACTCATTAGCATAACCCGTTAGCATATGCCACACCCCTTGCCAGCACCGGAAGTGTATCATTAGCATAACTGGCATATACCACACCCTCTGACATCACCTATCCTGGCTGTTTTGGACCCAATCCTGGCCATTCAGGGCCAAAATTGGGCCCAAAATGGCAAAAAGGAGCTGAAAATGGCTGAAAAGGGGCCCAAAATGGTCAGGATCAGGCTGCTGCTGAGTGGGAGAGTGATCCACCACCTGTCAGAGGCCCAATCCGGGCCGTTTCGACCCCAATCCAGGCTGAAACAGGCCCCAAATGGCTGAGAGTCAGGTGGGTGGGGCCACCTGACATGTGAACTCTTTGGGGAACTGCCGGAACGGCTTTCCTGCACGTTCCCCCTCGAAATGAGCCCTGGTTCCCCCTAATTTGAACTGGTTATCCAATAAATCAAATAGGTTTCTCCCAAACTATCCTCTAGTTCTGAGAAAACATCAAATTATTGGAGGCTGGTATTCCATCAGAGAACAGGTAATGGCAGTCGATCACCATAAGTGACACGTTTGTATATTTGTTTTTCCTACTCCAGAGCCCGAGGAAGCATTTGCTAACAAGGAGCAGGTACAGAAAGAGGTGAAGGCCGTAATTTCAGAAAATGCCTGCCTCAGCTGTGAGGTGTCCCAGGCCAAGACAGAAGTGAAGTGGTTCAAGGACGGGAAGTTGATCACCTCCAGCAAGAAATTCAAGGTAGAATCTGAAGGCCGATCCCGACGGCTGATTGTGCAACAAGTGGAGAAGAAGGATGCCGGAGATTACACTTGTGAGGCCGCCGGCCAAAAACTCACCTTCAGAGTCATTACTACAGGTACAAGAAGCTGCTGTGTTATCTTTATAACATACTGTATTTGCGTCTGCCTTTTCATTTGGATCATCTCTTCCATGGGAAAATGAATCATTTAAGATGGAAGCTGAACGTGTTGATTAGCTCTCAGAATGGATAGCTGCAAGCCCGTGTGGTGTAATGATTGGATTCGGATCTGGTTCAAATCTCTGTTGTGCTCTGAAGCTTGCAAGGTGACAGTGCATCGGTCACTGTGTCCCAGTCGGATCTACTTCACAAGGCTGTTTTGAGTGTAAACTTGGGAAGGGAGAATTACGTATGCCACCCTGACGTCTTTGGAGGAAGGGGTGGGATAAAAATGTGCTAGTGTGAAACCTGCCAGAGCAAGTTTTATTATGAGGCCAATATCAACAACAGGGAAAAACTTCCTAAGAAATACAAAGCTAAGGGAGCACCCAGGCTCAAGAAAGTCACAAATACTCAAAAATCACACAGTATCATTCATCAGTGTTTCATATATTTCATATATCATAAAGTTCCGAACCTACACAACCAATAAAGCCCTAATGGTTGGCTGATGGAAAATTCCGAAGTAGGTTCGGGACTTTATGATATATGAAATATATGAAATACACTGATGAATGATGCTGTATGATTTTTGAGTATTTGTCACTTCCTTGAGCCTGGGTGCTTCCTTAGCTTTGTGTTTATGATGAGGCCACCATTTATCTGAAATGTTCAGATACCAGCTTGGACCTTGGTAGAGGTTGTGTTGGGTTTTTGACATTACCCTTTGTATTCTAGCTTTTTTTAAAAAAAACTTTATTTTTCATTTTTTAAACAACATGTATAACAAATATAACTTTTTTTCCAACATCAACTCTAACATTTACAATAAGGATTTTTTGCGATTTGTGATTTTAGTTTCTTCGAGAGCTTTTTGAGAGGTGGAGTTCTGTGCTATACTGTGTTGAACTTTATTTGCTTGGTTAGGGAGGCTTGGGTTGGTGAAAGCTTTTGTCATCTTGAGTAGTGATATATGAAAATCTGCATATTTTAATAAATGAGTGGATGATATATTTGTTTCTGGCTGAACCTCATTGACGGTGATGAATTCAAAGAATGGGTACCATTTCTCTGTGAAGTCAGTTGGTTTGGGGTTGAGCTCAGCTTTAATAAGACCAGCGGATACTTTTTCAATTATGAAATGTTCCCATACTTTATTATACCAGTTTGTTAATGTAAGTATTTTTTGTGATTTTCATTTCGCTGCTGTATTCTAGCTTTTAAGTTCGTCATCACAGTTGCTGAGAATATTGTTCAGCTTTTAGTTTTCTTATAACAATATCTTCAATGTGTCAGGGGGAAATCAGACCTCTGCAATGAACGTGCCTGAAGACTTACTTTTGCTTTCTAAGGGCCAAGCTAGAAGTGACGAATTACACTGGAATGGCAAGTGAACAGACTCACAAGTATTCCTCCCTGTTCACTTGCACTCCACTTGCACTCCACTCAATCATATTCGAGTAGAGTGCAAGTGAAGTGCAAGCGAGCAGGGAGGAATACATGTGAGTCTGTTCACTTGCCATTCAAGTGTAATTCGTCACTTCAAGCTTGGCCCTAAATGAAAGCTGGGAATTCAGAGTACCTGGTACAAAGATTGCTATAATGCTATACCAAATGAATGCTATTCATTTGGGGAGGGTTTGGGGAGGGGACGGACCACAGCAGGGTATAAAGCCACAGAGTTCACCCTCTAAAGCAGACATTTTCTCCAGGGGAACTGATCTCTGTCATCTAGTAATTGGAGGTTGGAATCCCTGCCTGTGGAAACTTAATAGATAATTCTCTGGTCCTCTTTTGAGAACTGTGTTAGAGAAACTTTATAGGGCCTTAAAAGGGGACATGCAATATTGAAGATCTCTTATCCTACTGTTTTTTTTGCTTCAGAAGCCGAGGATGTGTTTGCCAACCAGGAGAAAGTACAGAAGGAAGTGAAGGCTGTCCTTTCAGAAAATGTCTGCCTCAGCTGTGAGGTATCCCAAGCCAAGACAGAAGTGAAATGGTTCAAGGACGGGAAGTTGATCACCTCCAGCAAGAAATTCAGGGTAGAATCTGAAGGCCGATCCCGACGGCTGATTGTGCAACAAGTGGAGAAGAAGGATGCCGGGGAATACACCTGTGAGGCCGCCGGCCAAAAACTGACCTTCAAAGTTGTTGCTACAGGTACAAGAACTTTCAATGTTGTTTTCCATATACTACCATATTGGGTGTGCCAGGTGTCTTATAACGCCTCTTCTGGGAAAATGCAAGATGGTGAGGGCAAAGGGTTAGGGTTAAACATATAGAATTACCCTGGGAACAGATAATTTAAAACTATGTTAGATCAAGCTTTGTGAAGGAACTACCGTCCATCAGAACTGGCTCAGTTATTGGTATGTTCATTTAACCAGGGCTTTTTTTCTGGGAAAAGAGGTGGTCAAACTCAGTTGTGGATCTCAAGACTGCACAATGATGTCACTTTGGGTCAGCTGGAACAAGGGGGGGAGTTTTTTCAAGTTTAAATTGCCCTCAGTGAAAATGGTCACATGGCCGGTGGCCCCGCCCCCTGATCTCCAGACAGAGGGGAGTTTAGATTGCCCTCCGTGCCGGCATGGAGGGCAATCTAAACTCCCCTCTGTCTGGAGATCAGGGGGCAGAGCCACCGGCCATGTCACCATTTTTAAGAGGTGCTGGAACTCCATTACACCGGGGTCCCGCTGAAAAAAAGCCCTGCGTATAACCATCCTCCCCCCAGTCTGAAATCAGAACCCAAACAGACATGACAAAATTATGGATCAGCATCCATCCTTAAGTGGCAAATTACACTAATACCTAAGTAGAAAAGAGTCCAGTAGCACCTTTAAGACTAACCAACCTTACTGTAGCATAAGCTTTTGAGAACCACAGCTCTCTTTGTCAGATGCATCTGTCAGAGAACTGTAGTTTTCGAGAAAAATGGTTGGATATTTTTCCTTCCTTCACCACAGCAGTGGAAGCCGAGGATGTGTTTGCCAACCAGGAGAAAGTACAGAAGGAGGTGAAGGCCGTCCTTTTGGAGAACGCCTGCCTCAGCTGTGAGGTGTCCCAAGCCAAGACAGAAGTGAAGTGGTTCAAGGACGGGAAGTTGATCACCTCCAGCAAGAAATTCAAGTTAGAATCTGACGGCCGATCCCGACGGCTGATTGTGCAACAAGTGGAGAAGAAGGACGCCGGGGAATACACCTGTGAGGCCGCCAGCCAAAAACTGACCTTCAAAGTTGTTGCTACAGGTACAAGAACTTTGAATGTTGTGTTCCATATAGTACCATATTGGGTGTGCCAGGTGTCTTATAAGTAACTCCTCTTCTGGGAAAATGCAAGATGGTGAGGGCAGAGGAGTGGGTTAAACATGTAGAATTACCCTGAGAACAGATAATTTAAAACTATGCTAGATCAAGCTTTGTGAAGGCACTACCATCCATCGGAACCAGTTCAGTTACTGGTATGTTCGTGTAAATCAGTCTGAAATCAGGACCCAAGCAGACACAACAAAATTATGGATCAGCATCCACCCTTAAGTGGCAAATTACACTAATACCTAAGTAGAAAAGAGTCCAGTAGCACCTTTAAGACTAACCAACTTTATTGTAGCATAAGCTTTCAAGAACTACAGCTCTCTTTGCCAGATGCATGGAGGGTATGAAGAAACTGGCCAGAGATATATAAGTGGTGAGTGGGGAGAGGATGCAGGTAGCGAGGGCCATGTAAATGAAAAGCAGTTGCAAAAGTCATGAAAGAGGTGGAGTGTGCAATCCAGGTTGGGTGTGACCTTTTCCCTCCATTGCTGAATCTGAATGGAATCACTGTTTCTTTAGGCACTGATCCAGGACTGGTATGTAGGCTATTTCAGGTTGGGAAAATAGTGGTGGATTAAATATTTAACCCCCTTGTGCCATGAGCCTGATTGGAATCTGATCCCGATGGATCTGCTTGACAAAGGGGAAAAAAAGTAGACTGCTGGAATCGCCATTCTTGGAACTTGTAGCGTCTACTGGTTTGCATCCAGTCCCCACTTAGTAAATTGCCAAGGGAGAGAAATTGAATATTTTTCCTTCCTTCACCACAGCAGTGGAAGCTGAGGATGTGTTTGCCAACCAGGAGAAAGTACAGAAGGAGGTGAAGGCCGTCCTTTCGGAGAACGCCTGCCTCAGCTGTGAGGTGTCCCAGGCCAAGACAGAAGTGAAGTGGTTCAAGGATGGGAAACTGATCACCTCCAGCAAGAAATTCAGGGTAGAATCTGAAGGCCGATCCCGACAGCTGATTGTGCAACAAGTGGAGAAGAAGGATGCCGGGGAATACACCTGTGAGGCCGCTGGCCAAAAACTGACCTTCAAAGTTGTTGCTACAGGTACAAGAACCTTGAATGTTGTTCTCCGTAAGCTACCATATTGGATGTGCCAGGTGTCTTATAGCACTTGTTCTGGGAAAAGGCAAGATGGTGAGGACAAAGGGGTGGGTTAAACATGTAGAATTACCCTGAGAACAGATAATTTAAAACTATGCTAGATCAAGCTTTGCGAAGGAACTACCGTCTGTCAGAACTGACGACATGATGTCACTTCTGGATCTTTGCAGGAAGTGATGATGTGGTATTGTTTCCCTCCCCTTGCTGGATCCATCCTTGGTGGGTAGCCGTGTGAGTCTGGAGCAGCAAAATAAAAAAAGAAGTCCAGTGTCACCTGAATTGGGACTCTAGTTGGTACAAAATCAAAAAGAGTCCAGTAGCACTTTTAAGACTAACCAACTTTACTGTTGCATAAACTTTCGAGAATCACAGTTCTCTTAATCAGATGCATAGTTGGTACAAAATGCTGTGGCTCAGCTGTTATCAGGAGTGAGCAGGAGCATGAACATCACCCCCCTTCTGCAGTCAGTCCCTTGGCTACCTATCAATTGCTGTGCTCAGTTCAAGGTACTATCACATACAAAGCTCTTCACAGCCTTGATCTGGCATACCTACGGGACCACCTGTCTCCCTCTGTCCCTTCACAGTAGCTTCACTCATCTGAACAGAGTTTCCTGCAGGTGCCACCCTGCACATGGGTGAAATCAACAGCTGCCTGGACACATGCATTCTTTGTGGTGGCCCCTGTCCTATGGAAGAGCCTGTCTGAGGAGGTCAGGAGAGCCTCCACACTCTTGGCTTTCCACAAACAATGCAAAACTGAATTATTCAAAAGGGCTTTTAATACAGATAGGAGGGCTGTATTGTAGGGAGGGGTTTTTAGATGCTTCTCTAATGAGTTAGGGACCAAAGACTTCACAAGTGTGTTGCATTATGCACTATCTGTTGCTTTAAACATGTGCTCCTATGTACCACCTGTTGCTTTATGTATAACCTTATTGGTTAGTTCTATGTTGTCTAATGCCAGTCCCAGAATTGCTTATGCTGTTTCAGCATTTCTTCAACTGGGATTGTTGCTAATGCTATGTCTTTTTAAACTTGCATTTATTTACCCTATGGCATTGTTTATGGAAATGTCCTTGATATTGATTGTACTAATCTCACACTATGTAATCTGCCTTGAGTCACAGTGAGAAAGGCAGACTATAAAAAAACAATAATAACAATGATAGTAATAGTCTTAAGTTTATAATAATTAATGTTGTTAGCCTTGGAGGTGCCACTGGAGATATTGTTTATTTAGGCACTGATCCAAGAGTGAAATTTCAGTTTGGGAAAATGGTGCTGGGTGAAATATTTAATCCCCCTGTACCATGTTTCTAATTCAAATATTGTCCTTGTGTATCTGCTGTAAACTCCATTCATG
This sequence comes from Eublepharis macularius, assembly GCF_028583425.1. NCBI lineage: Eukaryota > Metazoa > Chordata > Lepidosauria > Squamata > Eublepharidae > Eublepharis > Eublepharis macularius. The sequence continues at coordinate 90,693,888 of NC_072800.1, read as the reverse complement.
GAACTCCTAGCGTCTACTGGTTTGTATCCAGTCCCCACTTAGTAAATTGCCAAGGGAGAGAAATTGATTGGATATTTTTCCTTCCTTCACCACAGCAGTGGAAGCCGAGGACGTGTTTGCCAACAAGGAGAAGGTACAGAAGGAGGTGAAGGCCATCCTTTCAGAGAACGCCTGCCTCAGCTGTGAGGTGTCCCAAGCCAAGACAGAAGCGAAGTGGCTCAAGGACGGGAAGCTGATCACCTCCAGTAAGAAATTCAGGGTAGAATCTGACGGCCGAGCCCGACGTCTGACTGTGCAACAAGTGGAGAAGCAGGATGCCGGGGAATACACCTGTGAGGCCGCCGGCCAAAAACTGACCTTCAAGCTTAATGTCACAGGTGAGAGTGAGAGGTGCTTTCCTGGAACAAGAGATGCTTTTCTCAGAAACCCAGTTAGGTTGCCGACATCAGGAAGGCTAAATATAGCCCTGTCCTATACCCTGGACATTGAGTATTTTTCTCTTGTTGTTGTCAGGGATAGAGTTTAAGTGCTCTGCCTAGCAAAAAGTGTGTGGAGGGGGAGTATGCAAAAAAGAAAAACTAGGATGTTGTTCATTTGCTGAAATTATTCAAGACTCTCTTAAGGCACCGCTACGCATTATGGTTTCTTGTATATTTATCTTAACTGACTTTTTTCTTTTAACATTTAATTGCTGGGATTGCCTTATCATAGAGAAGAACGGCTTAGAGGGGCAGTTTAACCCTTTCCTCTCTTGCCGTTTTCTCATTGGAAGAATCCACTTCCAAGTTGCTTTTATCCTATTGGGGAAAGCTTACTAGTATCCATATTGTTTTCTGCAGCAGCAGTAAAAGAAGTGAGAAAACAGAAGGGGAGGAAGAAGTTAAATTTTTCTCAATGATAAAGCAATCCTCACAGTTAAATATGTCAAAAAAAAACCCCACAAAAGAATTTGTAATGTTGTGCCCTTAGAAGCATAAGCATAAGCCATGTAGTTAGCTCCTCAGCTGTATAATTGATTACCATATTTATTGCTAGCTAAATTATTATTCTAGAAAGTCATATTTGGTAGGGACCGGGTTTTCCCCCTTTCCCCAAGGCATCTGAAGAAGGGAGCTCTGACCCTTGAAAGCTTACACTATGAAAATCTTGTTGGTCTCTAAGGTGCCATGGGACTCAAATCCTGCTGTTCTACTGCAGACCAACATGGCTACCCATCACAAACTATAAAGCTAGCTGCTGGTGGAGAGTGCTGTCAAGTCATAGCTGAATTTTGGTGACCCCTGGTGGAGCTTTCATGGCAAGAGACTAACAGAGGTGGTTTGCCATTGCCTGCCTCTGCAACCCTGGTTTTATATACCGCTCTTCTAGGCAGATTAGTGCCCCACCCACAGCAGTGAGCAAAGCCAGTGTTGTTATTATCCCCACAATACAGCTGTGGGGCTGGGCTGAGATGAGGGGCTGACTCACGGCCACTCATTCCTGGAAGTTGAACTAGCAGAGTGTTGGAGGTCTCCCATCCATGTACTAGCCAAGGCAGACCCTGCTTCTCCGATTTGATGAGATCAGGCTCACCTGGGCTATCCAGGGCAAGGCAGGTTTACCTGTGTAAAGGGTAGGCAAATATGTCCCCAACCAAAAGACGTTTCTTGTCTTCCCCCCACATGACAGAAGCTGCAGATATATTTGTTAATAAGGAGAAGGTGCAGAAGGAGGTGAAGGCTGTCTTGAAGGAGAGCATCACCTTGTCCTGTGAAGTGGCCAGTGCCGAGACGCAGGTGAAATGGTTCAAAGATGGGAAACCCCTCAGCTCCAGCAAAAAATTCAAGGTGGAGACGGACGGCACCTCCCGAAAACTGGTCCTCGAGCAGGTGGAGAAGAAAGATGCTGGGCAGTATGTTTGCGAAGCTGCTGGTCAAAAATTGACTTTCAAGGTGGAAGCCGTAGGTAAGCCCCCTTCCCTTTGACACAGGGGGAAATACAGAGGAGAAGAGAGCAGGAAATCGTGAATGTGTATGAAAGTTGTGCTTGGATTGCAATGAGCTGCTTCTGAATGGCAGCTGGCAATGGGACCACAGTTTTCTGGCGGCAAGACAGGAGATCCTGTTTTCCAAGAACAGAGAGAATGGCCGTTTCCACACGTCTTACCTGCCTGCGGAACATCGCATGAACGACCTGGAAGGCAGCATCTTCTCGTGCAGAATCGCACTAGGAGGATGCTGTTTTGCGTGAAATTGTCAAATATATACAGTGAATACAATAAATATATAACACAAACTATACAGTAATTCAGTCCATATGTTCATCCAGATACATTGTATATACACAGTCCTTCCACTGAACAGTCCGATGACTTTTGTGAAGAAAATATTTTTTCAACCTTGAATTCCAAAGCTCAATGGCTACTGTGGCAAAAAGTCAGAAGGTCTATCCTTGCTGTTTCCTCCTGACAACGTGTTTGTCCCAAGCACAATGGCTCTTAAGGCTGAAAATCGCCTCTGAATGGACCAGGAGATTGGCCGGGAAATTGGCAACGAGCTTGCCAGCTTCTTACTATGCTCGTTTCGGCACTTCTTCTTCACAGCCAATATTTAGTTCAGCCAAAACACCCACTGCAATAACACAAATATCAAAAGCCACAATACATCATACTTTACAGTAATATAATACTTTATAATTTGCATGAAGAAATATACTCACATTTTCTAATCCCTATTTGGAATAATCTTATGACTATATCTCCTGCTAATTGCAAGTCGTTATATATTTATTGTATGCTCTGTATATATTTGTCAAACTGCACTGAGTATATAGAGATTAATTTGCACACCTGGGCCGATTCCAGACGGCCCCCAGCCTCGCGAAACGTCGCGCGTCATCACGCAGAAAACGCGAAATATCGTGTTTTCTCACGCGAGTTTTGCGCGATGCCGTGCAAAACTCGCGCGAGAAAACGCGATATTTTGCGTTTTCTGCGCGACGACGTGCGGCGTTTCGCGAGGCGGGGGGCCGTCTGGAATCGGCCCTTGTAGTGTGATCCTTGGGTTCCAAGACTTTGGTTGTTTTGGTTTGGCTTAGGGTGGAACCCGCCCGCTTTTCTTTTTGGTTGGATTGCATGAAATTGTGCCAAAATCATGCCAGGAAGATGCTGTTTTGCGCGAAATCACACGGAATTGCACTAGGAAGATGCTGTTTTGCACGAAATTGCACAAAACTCCCGGATAACAGCATCTTCCTGGTGCGATTTCGCGCGAGAAGACGCTGTCTTCCGGGTCTTTCACACAATGTTCCACAGGTAGGTAAGATGTGTGGAAACAGCCAATGTTGGAGGGCAGAAATACCAGTGTCAGGAGGCAACATCACGGGAAGGCCTCAGCCTTTATCGCCTGTTGTAACTGGTTGGCCACTGTATGAAAGAGGATGCTGGACTAGGTGGACTGCTAGTCTGAGTTCACAGGGCTCGTTGTCCGTTTTATGTACTTATGTTTGTGTGGGGTGGCTTCACAGAAATCGGTGAAGAAGAAGAACGTTCCTCCTCCCTGATTATTCTTTCAGAACCAGAGCCAAAGTTCCAAAAGCAAGTCGCCCAAGAGGAGCCGGTTGTCATTCAGGAGCATAAGAGCATCAACCTGACCACGACCGTAGTGCCCGATAATGCCGAGGTCAAATGGTTCAAGGATGGAACCGAAATCAAAGGCAACAAGAAGTATGAGTTCAGAAAAGAAGGGGCTTCTCGATCCCTGACTGTGAAGCTGGCGGAGGAGAAGGACACGGGCGTGTATACTTGCGAGACCAAAGGTGACAAACAGCAGTTCCAGGTGCAAGTGCAAGGTGAGAAAAGCAGGCCAGAATTATTGACGAGAGGAGTAAAGAGTAACAGAAAGCTAGATGCAGGGAAGCTTTAATTCTGTGACCTGTATATGTACCAGTTTACATGTGCTTGCTTGTTTGGTCTGTGAGTCAGAGGGAAAAGAGCTAGAAGGAGCACGGAAGCCAGACAGTTTAACCAGCACTCAGCACAGATACGTACCTAGCTTCTGGACACATAACCCACACTCCTCCGCTTGAAGCCAGCTGGGTGACCTTGGGTCAGTCACAGCCTTCTCAGAGCACTCTCAGCCCCACCACCTCACAGGGTGATTGTTGTTGTGGGGATAATAATAACAAACTTTGTAAACTGCTCTGAGTGGGTGTTAAGTTATAAATTGAATGTTGTTGTTTCTGGCACTTTCTGAGACCTTCCTCACAATTCTGAGAGCATGGCCACATTGCAATAAGCTACATCTCCAGCTGACCATGAATTTACCCGTGCCTGTTGTGCCTTCTTCCTTCCTTCTCCTTAATTGCATTGAACAGGGTCGAAAACTTCCCAGCTTGATAAATATCCAGTTCACTGTGGCATCTGAATGCTCCCTTCTATTATTCAACATGAGTGAAAATGGGGCTAAAAACCATGGAAGGACCAGTTCATACATCTCCCAACGTCACCCCTGATTTATAGCCAAACTGGATTATTAAGCCAGGTCTAAGGATCTAGGATCAATCTGTTCATCTCCATATAATTGCAAATAACATCGTTTATGGGCCCATCTCATGTCTTGTCGAGCAGACCCCAGTGAATTTGTGTGTGTGTGTGTGAGAGAGAGCTTCATATGTGCCAAAGGGTTGTTTAGCAGCTGGTTAACTGAAGTTTACTTACTACACCCAAGCTGGGATTCTAAAGTTAAAATTTCAACTTGTGGGAGGAAAATGTTCAAGCAAACTCCTGGAGCTACAGGAGGAGAGACGAGCAAATGGCTCACACCAGCACAGCGAAAAGATGTGTTCATGCTCAGTGGAGTTCAACTGCTGATTCTTGTCATGTACAAATGCATAAAGCACTAGATTATGGCTTTTGGTCCACTACTGATTTTTGCCCAAGTATGGAGCTGCTGCATATTCTCCTTTTGTTTGTCTGGTTTCCTCTGTGTTGGGGCAGTAAATGGAAAATCAGGTCAGGACTGCAGAAAACCTGCCTCAGTCTTTGAGTCTCTCTACACAAGACCTCTTACTCAAGGATGCTCAAGTGAAGGGAGATGCAATGTTAGCCAGGAAGCGTAGTTTAAAAAGACAGACCTCAAGGCTTTGTTAATTTCACCTCTCTATAGAGCAGGCAAAGATTACTCCTCAGAGAGTCTGTTAATTTCCTGTGCGCCCCTCAGAAGGCTCTGTCAATTTCACCTCCCAGTCCCAGAGGCAAAAAGGAAATTAACAAACCTTCTGAGGAGCAATCTTTGCCGGCTCTATAGAGAGGTGAAATTGACAAAACCTTGGGCTCTGTCTTTTTAAACTATGCTTCCCAGCTAGCATTACATCTCTCTAAACTTGAGCATTCTTGTGTAGAGAGACTCTTTGAGAACTGCCTGTTTAGTATATATAAGAAGGGGGCAGTCCGCAGTGGCAAAATTGTACAGATGTTTGAGAAGCTTGTTTCTTGGAGTAGGATTCGAGTCCACTAACACTTTACAGAGCAATCCGTTTTCCACTTTCAAGAGTCAAGCTCCTTTCTCAAGGTATATATCTGATGAAGGGAGCTTGGCTCTCGAAAGCTTATACCCCAACTGGTATTGGACTTGAATCTTGCTGCTCTGCTGCAGACCAATATGGCTACCCACCTGAAATTTGTTTCTTGGTGTATGCGTGTTGGTGACTTTTACCCTCTTCCCAACAAATCTCAGAAATTCCCGTGAAAATTGCCAAGAAGTTGGAGCCAGTTAAAGCTGAGATCGGAGGGACGCTAACTCTGAGCTGTGAACTGAGCAAGCCCAGGGGCGAAGTTGTCTGGCGCAAGGACGGAGTGGAGCTTAAAGCTAACAAGCGCTACCAAATGCACGAGATTGGTGAAAAACGTGTCCTGGTGGTGACGGGGCTTCGGACAGAAGACAAAGGAGAATACTGCTGTGAAACAAGAGATGACAAGTGCAGCATTCATGTCACCCCCATAGGTATGGGTTGAAGTCCAGGCCTCAGTGGGGGAGGCAACTTATCTGCCAAAGGGCATTTAAGACTGCATCCTCCTGTAACTACCTACTTTGAACATGTGAAAGCAAAGTGTTGTCCTTTTCAGGGATCAGGAACATGGTGGATCATCCATAAAGAAGACTTGCCTTGTGATAGAGCAGCGAGGAAAGAGAGAGCATTGTAGGGAAAGTGGTGTAAGCCGTAAGGTGAAGGCCTGCGTTGGAGACCATTTGGGAAAACATTCAGGGGCGAAGGGTCTGACTACATGAGACATGGGAAACCTCAACCCAATTCTCATTTGTTTGCTCTCACATTCAAAATGGGGTCTGTGGTGGGAAATGCACCCAGAGCTTGCACGTGGAGGCAGGAAAGGTTTTGTTGGTCCTGCATTTTTGCCCAGTGCGCCTTTGTGGATAGAAAGGAGCTGTGGAGGGCGGGCTTTTTCTCCTACTGCTCATTCCACATGCAGAGCTGTGCTAACCCCTGGCCGGTCCCCGAGGCTTTCAGGTATTTCAGGCCCCCCTCCTGCACGTCAGTCTTTCATCCCACTGCAGCTGATAGCCTGACCCTGGAACGGTAAGTACTAGACCATAGTACATAGCCCTGTATCCATTTTGAGGGTCTCCTGGAGAATTCTATTCACAATTTTAAAAATATTTTTATCGTGCGAGTAGAACTCTTCAGGAAAGCACATTTGAGGGGTAGAATTATTCAATGCTGTAATATTTTGAAGTAAATAACATTTTTATTATTTATTAAAATATATAATTTATGGATCATTGTTTTAATATAAGAGAATTTGTTTCACTTCAATAAGGAAGCAGTTAATTATCTTATTAATAATGATGAGTAATGATGTACTGTGCATTTACTATTAGTTTTATTTGCAATATACTTAAAATGAAGGGAGGTGAAGAGCACTAATATGCTTGTAATATCCAAAAATGTTCACATATATATTACATGGTTTAGAGCCCCGTGGCGCAGAGTGGTAAGCGGCAGTACTGCAGCCCAAGCTCTGCTCACGACCTGAGTTCGATTCTGGTGGAAGCTGGGTTCAGGTAGTCGGCTCAAGGTTGACTCAGCCTTCTACCTTTCTGAGGTTGGTAAAATGAGTACCCAGTTTCCTGGGGGTAAAGTGTAGATGACTGGGGAAGGCAATGGCAAACCACCCTGTAAAAAGTCTACCAAGAAAACATTGTGATACGACATCCCCCAAATGACTCAGTGCTTGCACAGCAAACTATATTTACCTTTACCTACCGAGAGAGTTATACCCCAAAGACAAATAACACTGTATTAATGCCTTCTATTATTCAGTCAATCATTTTTTCACCTCCCAGTTCCTAGAGTGGTGAAGTTTGTGAAAGGCCTCCATAACATGGTAGCTGAAGAAGGCAAAGAGGCTGTCCTCAAGTGCACAGTTTCCCCCAGTGACGCTGCTGTCACATGGAGCTGCAATGGAGCCAAAATCGAGGCCAGTAAGAAATACGTGATCGCTCACAAGGACACAAGCCACAGCCTCACCATCACCAACTTGACCCTGAAGGATTCTGCTGAAATCGCAGCAGAAGCAGAAGGAGTGGAAAGCAGAGCGACGCTCAAGGTGGAAGGTGAGAAGATGCATGCAAAGAATGCAGTTCGCATCACGGAATGGATCATTTTTGGAGCTATTCGGGTCTACAGATGAAGCAGAATGGGGTGGTAAAATCCCGAAGGGGTAGACTGGAGCGTGCACTTCAGTTTGCTGGATGGGGGCACAATCATATACTTTGAACACTTTGCCGTGTTAAAAAATGCCATCTCTGAAAGTAGAAAGTTAGTGCTTTACAGAGAAATGTCCAAGACAAACGCTCTTCCTGATGGATTTCCTGCTTAAAGGTCACCGTAGTTCAACAGAAACCTTTCAAAAACAGGATCCAAGGGGAAGCTGCTGAATTGGAATTCATACGTAAATTTGACTCAGTCAGACTTGGATTGAATAGAGTCTATGAATGGTTATCTCATTATCAGAAGTCAACCGATCCCATTATCAGAAGCTACTGATTGCATCTACTCCCCTCCCCATCTATCTATCTGATCAGTTTCTTCTTGCTCTCCATGCATCTGATGAAGAGAACTGTGATTCTCAAAAGCTTATGCTACAGTCAAGTTGGTTAGTCTTAAAGGTGCTACTGGACCCTTTTCGATTCTGCTTACCATGAGGATTTTTTTTAGTGTAAGGAAGCATTAAAGCATACAATTCCGCACTGGCTTTCTGCACTGGAATAATCCTCTCTTCCTCCTTAGTCCTTTACCACCTCATTCTTCTATGAGACTTCAGACGATGCTAGAATTAATATATTGTCGAAGGCTTTCACGGCTGGAGAGTGATGGTTGTTGTGGGTTTTCCGGGCTGTATTGCCGTGGTCTTGGCATTGTAGTTCCTGACGTTTCGCCAGCAGCTGTGACTGGCATCTTCAGAGGTGTAGCACTAAAAGACAGAGATCTCTCAGTGTCACAGTTGTGACACTGATGACTGTGACACTGAGATGACTGTGACACTGAGAGATCTCTGTCTTTTGGTGCTACACCTCTGAAGATGCCAGTCACAGCTGCTGGCGAAACGTCAGGAACTACAATGCCAAGACCACGGCTATACAGCCGGAAAACCCACAACAACCATCGATGCTAGAATTCCAGGTAGTATCACTTTAAATTGTGGGTGGCTCAGTGGGGACAGACTACCATGTATTTGAATGTTGCCTCTGTGTCGTAATCCAGCCCATCAGGGACAGGGACTGCACTAAACTTGTCCAGTGGGAAGGGGGATGCTCTACAAATCTGTTTGAGCTTGTGTGGAGTTGTCCCCTCCAGTGAGATGAACTGGGCACAACTCTTTGTGGGTTGGCAAACTTGTTTGCGTGTGTGTGTGTGTGTGTGTGTGTGTGTGTGTGTTGGAGACGTCTTTGGGAGCTCCTGCACTCACTCACACTGGGAAACGGTAGAGTGCTCTGGTCTCTTTGTTTCATTGAGAACAGTGGAATCACCGTATGTAACTGTACTCTTAATTACCATTCATGTCAAGCATATTCAGTCTCTCTGTACAAGAGACATCTGACACATGAAGAACACGTGTCAGGAGATGCAATATTAGCCGGGAAGGGTAGTTTAAAATGACAGAGCCGGCAGCAGGGCAAAGGATTTGCTGCACACTGGAGCTGTGTGAAGGGGCTGTGAAATGCCAGAAGGGAAACTTCAGCCCATTAGAACCTCTCCAGGTCCAAGCCCGGCTCTGGAAGGCAGCTCCAGCCCATTTCCATTCCTCGCTGCCCTCTGGTTGCGATCCCACACAGTTTTAGACAGGAGAGGTGAAATTGACAGAATCTTCAGGGAGGCGAAAATGAAATTAACAAACCCTCTGAGGAACAATCTCCACCGGCTCTGTCTTTTTAAACTATGCGAAAATGAAATTAACAAACCCTCTGAGGAACAATCTCCACCAGCTCTGTCTTTTTAAACTATGCTTCCTGGCCAACATTGCGTCTCCCTACACTTGATGAACATGCGCCAAGGCGTCTTGTGCAGAGAGACTCTTAGTTTCCTGTGATCCTTAGCTAGCCTGCAATTCTTTTCACCTTTGTGACTGAAATTGGTTTCACCTGAAATGAAATGATAAAACTTACATTTGATAAAACGTATAAGTGATTTCCACATCAAGCAGAATTTTCACATGAGACAAGCTCAAGGGCATTTTTAATCTCATGTGAAAGTGATTATGGGTGAAAACATTTTAAGAGCACTGGGACCAGTTTCAAAACTCCCTCATTGTGCACCAACAACAAAAGATCAAACCTTTTGTTGAAAAAAAAATTGAGCACGGTTGAGTTTGAAGTGTGGGAAAACCAGCTCTTGACGGGCACCTATTGGCTAGTACTTGTGAGGTCACCAACATTCCGACCCTTTTCTCAATCACTGGGGCATTTTGTAACTGTTTTTGTTGTGCTTTTTATAAAGTGAAAGGTGAATCATGCCTGCCACTTTAAAATATTTTCTTCTTAACGATGGACAGCCCAACCAAAACAAAAGGAAAAGTCAAGATAGGCAGTGGAACCAGTGTTCAGTTCATAGTATATATGCAGGTTGCAAGGTAGCATTGCACACTGGGTGAAGAACCCACTTGGACTGCTATTAAAATGTTGTGTCTGGCATTCTGTAAGAACTGCAACTGTTTCTTGATCTCTCACGTTTGCAGTCTTCCAACCTCTTTTCTGACATGTTGTCATCTGCACACAATAATTTTTAGCCTTGCAGTTTCTGGATTTTCTCAGAATTGCATTTTTTCACGTGTTTATGTGTGGGTTGCATGCAGAGGCACCGGTGTTATTCCTGAAGAAACTGGAGACCAAATCTGTTGAGGAGAAAGAGACCGTGACTCTAGAAGTGGAGCTGAGCAAGCCAACCGCGGAGGTGAAGTGGATGAAGAACAGTAGCGTGCTCCATCCGAATGCCAACATGGAGGTCAAGGCTAACGGGACAAAGCATAGCCTGGTGATTAAAAGCGCCACCTATGCGGATCGGGGCTTTTATTCCTGCGAGACCCTCCATGACAAGACCCAGGCAAAAGTAAATGTGGAAAGTAAGTCACGGATCATTGTACATCTTGATTTTGGGAAATGCAAAACTTCTGAGCAACAGCTCATGGAGGAGGTGGCCTGATGTGGTGGACATCTCTAGGTCATTAAACAGACTGGTGAAATTCTTGTCATGAACTATTTACAATACTACAAACGGAACAGTGTTTAATTACCCTGAGACCACAATACAGGCAACCCCTACTATCTAAGCTTTTTAATTCATTTGTGGAGTCACCTGTTTTATAAAACAGCGTCATACAATTTAAATGTGTACATGCAACAGTTTGGAAGGAAAGTTCTCGGGAAATAGCCGTATGATCAATTTCTGAGCAGAAATGCGGAAGAATGCTGACTCCTTAGAGACAGCATAGCTTACTGTGTCATGAACTTTCATCATTTACATTTTGAGACTTTCGAAGGCTGTTAGGCGTTTGCTATTTTACCTCCCTCCCCCACCCAACTTTTGGGAGTGAAATCCTGTTGAAATACAAATGAGTAGGTCAAAGGAGGTTCATACTCCTTACCTCATTTTTCCTAATGTCCATAGAAATTGCAGACATCAGCATTTTTAAAAATTCTGGTTGTGCACTTCTACGGCTTCGCGATATGAGGATCTTGAGAAAAATGCACCCATTTGTAACATAGAAGCCATGAAAATGAACTACATCTCCGATCCCAAAAAATCTGAAATCAGTTTAAATGGAAAACTTAGAAATCCGGAGGCAGTATAATTTAGAAAATATAATACTTAGGATTTTTTATAGCTAACATGATTCTCTCCTAGTTCAACACGCACTTTTCAATAGTATGGCAAGGCTTGGTTGAGTAAACTTCACAGCCACTCAAAGTGTTACATGACCCTCGATGCGTGCTAATAGTGACATATCCAAAGTCCCAGAGCTGGCCACAGCCTGCCAGTTTATGGGCCTTTAAGAACTATTTTTGAATGGACTTTTTTGAATGTCTCTTTAGGGTTATTTCTATCTTATAAAATTTAAATAGGTTGTGAAATATCAGTGTATCAGTAGGAACTGGCCCCCTTTGCAGCATTTTGGTTGCGGAACAAAAAGTGGTTTTGCTTCTGGCCCCCCCCCGCCCCTTAAACTGCAGGAAGAATGCCTGCTTATGCTATGCCTGCATGTGGTGAGTAGGAGCATTTGCTAATCTCTTCCCTTGAAGTTCACCCCCTCAAAATAACCCCAGTATGCCTACAAGCACATTCCCCAGTTCTGAGTGATGGAATATCCCCTGACCCAATGGAAAGGTCATCCCTGTCACAGATTTTCTCTAACCATCTCTCAGCTTAGAGAGTGAAACATCAGAGAAGGGGCCTTAAAAGGACAGCTGTAAAGTAAACCAGGACACACACATACACAAATGCAGACAATCTGTCTTGCTTGCTTGCATTCGTGCGTGCGTGCTTGCTTTCATGCTTTCAGGCTTGCTTGCTTTCGTGCTTGCGTGCTTGCTTTCTTGTTTCCTTGTATGCTTGCTTGCTCACGTACTTGCTTTTGTGCTTGCGTGCTTACTTGCTTGCATGCTTGCTTTCTTGCTTGCTTCCTTGGGTGCTTGCGTGCTTGCGTGCTTTCTTGCTTGCTTGTGTGCTTGCTTGCTTGTTTCCTTGTATGCTTGCTTGCTCACATGCTCGCTTGCTTTTGTGCTTGCGTGCTTACTTGCTTGCATGCTTGCTTTCTTTCATGCTTGCTTGCTTGGGTGCTTGCGTGCTTGCTTGCTTGCTTGTTTCCTTGTATGCTTGCTTGCTCACATGCTTGCTTGCTTTTGTGCTTGTGTGCTTACTTGTTTGCATGCTTGCTTTCTTGTTTTCATGCTTGCTTGCTTCCGTGCTTGCTTTTGTGATTTCTTATAGGTACCCATTGCAGGGACAGGTATTCTTTCCACCTCAGCAGCTCAAAGGTGGCTTTTTCTAGTGAAGAAATGTTAGGGAGTGTTAGCCCAAATAGGGAAACCCTGTATGTACAACCCAATTAATAAACACAAGGAGCCAATTCTAGAAAGAAAAGCAAAATTATATTGTCGAAGGCTTTCATGGCCGGAGAACGATGGTTGTTGTGAGTTTTCCGGGCTGTATTGCCGTGGTCTTGGCATTGTAGTTCCTGACGTTTCGCCAGCAGCTGTGGCTGGCATCTTCAGAGGTGTAGCACTGAAAGACAGAGATCTCTCAGTGTCACAGTGTGGAAAAGATGTTGGCAGGTCATTAACTCAGGAGGGTTGGGGTTGGGCTGAGTCATCTTGCCAACATCTTTTCCATACTGTGACACTGAGAGATCTCTGTTTTTTGGTGCTACGCCTCTGAAGATGCCAGTCACAGCTGCTGGCGAAACGTCAGGAACTACAATGCCAAGACCATGGCAGTACAGCCCGGAAAATCCACAAAAACCAAAAGCAAAATTAGCTTTAATGCAGAAAAGCAGAGGAAAAGCATTACAAGTTTTCCTCGGGGTAGTTAGCAGGCCTCCAGAGGTTATAGACGTTTTCTGATGCCATTGGAATGTTAATAGCTACATGTTTTTCACACCTAATTTCCATATCAGACAACTGCAGTTTTCACTTTCCCATCCTCAGTGTACCGTGTCCAGTCTGGTATACCATGTCCAGTCTGGTTACTATAGTTACAGCACACCTTCTTTAGAAGTTTCAGACATTAACTTATTTTTATGAGATCTACCCAGCACAGGTGTGACAGGTGCATTCTTACATAAGTAAAAATAAACATTTTCTTTGGAGATCTAAGACCTCTTTCATCTAGTTCCTTGTACCGAAACGTCCTATTTTTCTGTCTTGCCTTATTCACTCTTATGCTCCCGCAACCCGTTCTTAGCTATGTCTTGTTCAACCCTTTCCTTCTACCCAGAAGCCTTTGTGGCTTTCTTAGAACCAAACTCCGATCCATCAGGAGGAGATGCTTAAAGCTCCCTACTCCCTCCATTCTTCTCCTTGATAAAGTAATACTGCCTTTTAAAAATAGATATGGAAGAAGTTGTAGTGTGTTGTTCAGCCCTACATTTATTTATTTATTTACGTCATTTATAGTCCGCCTTTCTCACTGAGACTCAAGGTGGATTACACAGTATGAGGTTAATACAATCAGTATCAAGTAAGTATATTTCAATACAATACCATAAGGTAAACATGTACACGTTTAAAGACATAGCATTAGCAGGGATCCAAGACAGAGTAGAAAAATACTGAAGCAAAACATAATCAATTCTAGGACTAACATTAGACAACACAGAGCGCTGGTTGTACATAGGAGTACATATTTAAAGCAGCAGATAATATATAAGGCAAAAATGGTGATGAAGTCTACGGTCCCTAACTTATTAGCAAAGCACCTGAGACCCCATCCCTACAATACAGCCCTCCCATTTGAGTAAAAAGCCTTTTTGAATAGTTCGGTTTTGCGTCGTTTACAAAAAGCCAGGAGAGTGGGGGCTCTTCTGACTTTCTCAGGCAGGCTGTTCCACAGGATCGGGGCCACCACAGAGAAAGCCCGTGTACGGGCTGCTGCTGACTTCATCTGTGTGCAGCCTGGCACCTGCAGGAGACCCTGTTCAGATGAGCAAAGCTGCCATGGAGGAACATAGGGAGGGAGGCGGTCCCATAGATATGCTGGACCACAGCATTGAAGAACTTTGTATGTAATAACTAATACCTTGAACTGAGCACGGTAAACGATGGGTAGCCAGTGGAGCAACTGTAGGATGGGAGTGACGTTCATGCTCCTGCTCGCTCCTGATAACAGTCGAGCTGCAGCATTTTGCACTAATTGGAGCCTCCTAGTTAACTTAGATGGGAAATGGAGCTGCTCGGAATTTACTGGGATATTTATTTATTTATTTATTTATTTGTTTGTTTGTTTATTTATTTATAGTCTGGCTCTATTGAATAACCCAGGAGTGGATTTCTGCAGCTGTTTCACACGTTACCTAACAGCAAAGCTGCTTTGCCACCAAGTTGACATCCATTAGGGAGCCAGATTAACCCTGGCTCTTTGAGAAGTGGGAACGTGTTTGCAAACGTGTCTTTGTTATGCTTACATTCGTACATTTTTACTGGTGTATTTAGTATACTCCTAAATAAATGTACAGTGAAATCAGTGGGCTTAGACCAGAGTAACTCAGTTTAGGATTGTACTGGTAATGTGTGAAGTGGCCCTTACGCATGCCCATCACTTCTCTGCTGAATGGTTTCTTTTTATTTTTGTGGGTGACTTCTACCCACGCTGCTCACACTGCGCACATATTTGCATACTTTGGTACATTTTGCCTATCATTTAGAGGATGGTGAACTGTCTCAGCTGATTTTTTTGCCATTTTCTGGGCATGGAGCAGGGGGTCACTGGGTGTGTGTGGGGGGAAGGGGAGGTAGTTGTGAATTTCCTGCATTGTGCAGGGGGTTGGACTAGATGACCCTGGAGGTCCCTTCCAGCCCTATGATTCTATGAGTCTATGATTTACCTGTGCATTTTTACATCTGTGCATTCTTTTTATCTGTTAGCAGACTTCTACGTTTTGTGTCCTTGCAACGTGTAGCCACGCTGTTGTTAGCCATCTTGAGTCCAAGCAGGACACAAACTGTTTAAAATAATTGATTAATTCTACATACCCTTTCTTTGTTTCTCAGTGAGGCCCATCAAGCTGGCGAAAGGCTTGCAGCAGGTGGACGTCCACGAGAAAGACTGTGCCACTTTTGAGGTGGAACTGTCCCATGAGAACGTGGAGGCAACCTGGATGAAGGATGGCTTGAGGCTGAAAGCACAGGACAACTGCCGCATCAGCGTTCAGGGGAAGAAGCATTCGCTGACTCTGTCTTCCCTTGCTCTTGAGGACTCTGGCCTTGTCTCCTTCAAGGCAGAAGGGGTCCACTCGACGGGCAGACTTCATGTGACAGGTGAACATCCGCTGCAATCTGGTATTCTGTTTCCGCTCCGTTAGTGCCAGCCTGTCATTTTGGATAGACGAGACATCTGCCCAAGGCATCCTTGCAAAGACTATTGTGCGTTAATTCCATTTTTCTGCTCTTCTCATAATGAGAGAGCACCAGGGTGTAGTGGTTAGCGTATCGGACAAGGACCCAGGAGACCCACTCTGCCCAGAAGTTCACTGGGGGACCTTGGATCAATCGCTTTCAGGCTAGCCCACTTTTTGTGAGGATAAATTGGGGACAATGTCATAAGTTGCTTTGAGTCCCTTTGGGGGGAAAAGTGTGGTATAAATATCTGTCTATTTTTTTTATGCCACCTTTCTTCCTAGTTAAGACCATCCAAGATGGTGGACATTGGAACAAAACATTAAAGCATTTTAGACATTAAAGCTTTTATAATACAAATATATTTAACGGTGAGCCTGAACTCGTCAAATCTCAGAAGCTCGGCCTTGGTTAGTATTTGGACGGGAGACCTCCAACGAAGACCAGGGCTGCAGAAGGCAGGCAATGGCAAACCACCTCTGATAGTTTCTTGCCATGAAAACCCTACCGGGGGGTCACCATAAGTCAGCTATGACTTGAGGGCACCACCACCACCAAATATTTAAAACAGGTAAAATGTAATATAAACACATAAAAAGATAAACACATAAAACACACACAAACAGGGAGGAGGGCCAATAAGAGTTAGTGAGGGAACGCCAAACAAACCAACCAAGTCTTCAGCGGCTAGCAGATAACAACTATAGACAAAAGTCCCTGAAGAGGGAATTCCAAAGTTTCTGGTCCATGACCAAGAAGGCCCTTTCTCAGGTTGCCCCCCATGTAGCCTTCAGGGAACCAGAAGCAGGGCCTCTGAAGATGACCGCAGTGTTCGAGTAGGTTCATAGGAGAATAGGCAGCCCTTCAAGTATGGGGACCCCAAGCCATAGAGAGCTTTCAAGGTCTACACCAGCACCTTGAATTGTCCTGGAAGCAGGGCTCATTTCAAGGGGGAACGCACAGGAATGCAGAGGTCACATGTCAGGTGGCCCTGCCCACCTGACTCTCGGCCATTTTGGGCCTGTTTCGGCCTGGATTGGGGCTGAAATGGCCTGGATCGGGCCTCTGACAGGTGGTGGATCACTCTCCCACTCAGCAGTGGCCCAATCCTGACTATTTTGTGCCCCTTTCCAGCCATTTTCAGCCCCCTTTTGCCATTTTGGGCCCAATTTTGATCCTGAATGGCCAGGATTGGGTCCAAAACAGCCAGAATAGGTGTTGTCAGGGGGTGTGGCATATGCAAATCAGGCATGCTAATGACACACTTCCGGTGATGGCAAGAGGCGTGGCATATGCTAATGAGTTATGCTAATGAGTTCCTTCAGCTCTTTTTCTATGAAATGACCCCTGCCTGGAAGCATATTGGGAGCCATTATAAACGGAACAAGACTGGAATGATATGGCCCCTCTAACCCACTCCTGTTAGTGTTCTGACCACACCATTCTGTACCAACTGTAGTTTCCAGACAGTCTTCAAGGGCAGCCCCACGTAGACCACGTTGGAGTGATTTAATCAAGTTGTTACCAAAGCAAGCATCACAGTGGCAAGATCTTTCCTGCCTAGGAGCCTATGGAATGAGGAAATGACCCCGGCACTTAACACGAGGGTAGCCTCTTGGTTTACTGAGGGGCTGCGGATGACGCAAAGACAAGGGAAATGGCTAGGACAACAGTGGAGAAAGACTCAAGATGGATTCTACAAGGCATGGGCTAGAGCTCATTTTAATGCCTGTTCCATGGTGGTGGTGGTGGCAGTGAAGAAAAAATATTTAGCTGCCATCATCGTATCTGCATGGTGTGGAACTCTTCTGAGTGGTTCGGGGCTTATTGGGTTCCAGCCTGCAGAGGGAGGAGCGACCATTTTGTTCAACACTTTGCGGGTAAAATCTCTTGCATCTGTTCTGACTTGGACTATATTCGCAGGGACAGAATCGATGGTCCCAGAATGCCAAGTTATCCAGTGTGGGATACATTTCAGCTTGTCCAGTCTGAGGATGTAAATAGGATTCTTGATGTCGTTGCAACATCTGTGCACTCAAAATGATTTCCTGTAGGTGTGGCAGTGCAAAGCACTTAGGGTCAAAACACACAAGATGCACGAACGCGTGTTGGATCCTGCAAGGATCCCTGGGAATTGAAGTTAAAAAAAATCAGCCGCTTGATGTGAATCTCAGCTCAGCTGGGGAGAATCACAACTGGAGGGACTTTCTCTCACATACACTCTCTCTTTCAAAAATCCTAGGGGAGCTCAGGATGGGGGTGGGGGGGAGATTGGGAATGACATAACAAGAGGCAGAAAAAAAGCCGAGGTGTTTTGTGAATGGGAGAGAAACCAAGTCCCTCCCATTCTTCTTCTCCCAGCAGGGTTCTGTTGCACACACACACCCGCCCCATCTCTGAGCTCCTGAAGGAAAACCAGCCGGTTGGATTTTTGAAAGAGAGAATCTCTCCAGTTAAGCAGCTGCAAGAAAATCCACTTCACTCTGTTTTCCTCCTGTTGCTTGGAAGGGGGGTGCGTGGATAAGACTACCACTCCCAGGGAAGTTTGTGGGACCAATCAAGTGCTCTTCACATGTAATTTATCTCGTGTGTTTCCACTCTTAGTGAGCCTTGGAAAATACGGATCTTGAGGTTTTTGGCCTGATATTCAGAAATGACTTTGGGCCAAGTGTTTTATGTTGTGTCAGGCAACAACCTCTAAATCCTGTTAATTCATCCTCACTTTTACTGTCTTCGTTTTCTTTGGCAGAACGGCCGGTGAAAATAACCAAGCCTTTAGTAGACATCAAAGCTCAGAACAAGGATGATGTAACCTTTGAGTGTGAAGTTTCCAGGTCGAATGCAAATGTGAAGTGGCGCAAGGTACTGATGTTATTAGTAAGGTGTCTCTTACGCCCCCCAGGCTTTGGGGGTGGTTATGTCACACTAACTCCTGGGGAAACTGGAGGAAAGCTATTTTTTGCATGATTGTAATAGATGCCAAAGCTTAGCAGCCAGTAAAGAGAAAGATATCACAGAGCACTTCCTATGGTTGCTGGTTCTTTTTTTATTGCTGCTAGTAGTTCCCCTGCATCTTGCCAAGCTTTTCAGAAAGTGGGTGGGGCCGTTGTAAGGCAGGGCTTGTTATTAATCTCATTCAAATGAGAGGGCTTTTCACTGCGATAGCAGTCATAGGCTCTAGAGGATCAGGAGGTCTGGTAAGCAACCAAGCTTTTTTTAGTCAGTGTGTGTGGTCCCCTTTCCCCTTCTTTTTATTCTCTCTTTTCTTTTCACCTTCTTACGCTCAGGATTTCCTTCATTGTCCCCCCCCCCCGGTCATTTTTTCACAAAGTGAGGAGGGAGGGATTGTCTTTGGGTCTGCCTTCTGCAGCAGCCATTTTGGAGTGGTGCTCATCACCTTCTCTCAAAATTCCAAAAGTGTCTGCAAAACTCAAAAAGGTTAGGTGCCCCTACTTAGCCTCCAGTATGAGCTTCCTGCTTCTCCTTCTTCCCCCTTTCCTTCAGCCTTTGGACTCCTTTTCCCCTTAACTGCTTCCTATTCAAGAGTCTTTTTACACAAGGCATCTGACACGTGAAGAACACGTGTCAGGAGATGCAATGGTATCCGGGAAGGGTAGTTTAAAAAGGCAGAGCCGGCTGCAGGGCAAAGGTTGTTGCTACTCACTGGAGCGGTGTGAAGGGGCTGTGAAATGCCGGATGGGAAACTTCAGCCCGTTATAACCTCTCCAGGTCCAAGCCTGGCTCTGGAAGCCACCCTCAGCCCATATCCATTCCTCGCTGCCCTCTGGTTGTGATCCCACACTGGAGAGGTGAAATTGACAGGACGTGCACAGAGGCATTTTGTGTTGAGAGACTCTCAGTTCCCTCAGCTTCAGCGTCCCTCTTATTCCTGGTCCCTGTTCCTGCAGTTAACCTCTTTGGTGCACCAGGTCCCATTTCCCAAACAAACTGACCTTCCCCTTTACCACAGAAGTAGCACTGTTTGTCTCACTGTTCTGAGACAGGTATCTGAAGAAGGGAGCTTTAACTCTCGAAAGGCCACACCCTGAACATCTATTTAGTCTCTCAGGTGCCACTGGACTCAAACCCTGCTGTTCTGCTGCAGAGAAACACAATACCTATCTGATACTATCTGAAGAAGAGAGCTTTGACTCTCAAAAGCTCATACCCTGAAAAATCTTGTTGAACTCTCAGGTGCCACTGGACTCAAATCTTGCTATTCTACTACATACCAATGTGGGTACTTACCTAAAACTATATTCTTTCCTGGACATCTCCACCCCCTCCAAGCATTTGGAATGCTTGTGAACATTTAAAGCCATTGGCCATGGGAATGAAGTTCAGAGTCAAATGAAACTCTGATTTTAGCCTATTGTATATAAGAGAATCAGATATGGATTTGAGATTGGGGAACACTGGAGCCCTGAGCCAAACACAGTTCTGAAAACCCCAGTCCTCTCTTTACTTTGTATTTATGTAGCTGCAGAAACAAGGTCATGCAAGAGACAGGTTGGTCCCATTGTGTGGATCTCTTGAGTGCTGCTATTTGGTGAGCCAGTTTGGTGTAGTGGTTAAGAGTGGTAGGACTCTAATCTGGAGAGGCAGGTTTGATTCCCCACTCCTCTGCTTGAAGCCAGCTGGGTGATCTTGGGTCAATCACAGCTCTCTCAGAGCTCTCTCAGCCCCACCCACCTCACAGGGTGTTTTGTTGTGGGGATAATAATAACATACTTCGTAAACCGCTCTGAGTGGGCATTAAGTTGTCCTGAAGCGCAGTATGTAAATCGAATGTTGTTTTTGTTGTTATTATTATTTGTACCTAGCAGCTGTCTGAATTGGCTGGTGAGTTTGTGAGTCTGATATTTTCTTTTCAGACCCGTAGACATCTTTCCCAAGCATTCAGTGACAATTGCTACATTCTAAGAAGCTGATAGCAGCTTGGATATGAAAGTTTTGCAAGTCTTGTTTAGGGGGTCTTGTTTAGCTGAATGTTTACTCGTTCCGTATCGAATCTGGTGAGACAGAAACAGGTTACTGATTCCAATAAGGATGCATTGTGATAAATCTTCCTTGGGATGTCTTCTTTCTAGGATGGAATCGAACTACGACCAAGTAAAAAACTGGGAATCATTTCCCGAGGGACAAAGAGAAGCCTCATAATTCACAACTGTGAATACGAAGATCAAGGAAAATATATGTGTGATGCTGTTGATGACAAGAGTCTGGCCACTTTGGAAGTCCATGGTACGTTTTGGTGGGAAGAACAAAATCTTTCGAGATGCCTTTGCAAAACATGAAGTCCAGGCATTGAGCTGGTCCACCTTTTTTATGATTGGATGAACGTAGCTTTAGGTTTTGCCTTTCCTTGGACTAAATCAAGCTACAGATAAATAAGAAAATTGGGGCATCTGCTAATCCTTAGGGGTGGGGGAAAATACTGCATTATAGTCTACTGTTTCTGCTTTGCAGCGCTCATAAATTCAATCCCCCTACATCCTTTATAATGTAAACTCATTTTAATGTAGCGAGCAGCTCTCCTATTCAATCTTCACTAGAGGTGGGCATGAACCAGGAAAATGGTGGTTCATGGTTTATGAAAAGCAATGAACCAAGAACCATAATGAATTTGCCCAATTCGCGAACCGGTTCATTCAGTTTGTGGTTTGTCACTTCAGGGGGCTGTAGAAAGGCCCCCTGACAGTCAGAGATGCCAAACTCACCAGGATTCTTCAGCAGGCTCTCCTGCAGCCACCCTCCAAGTTTTGTGAAGATTGGACTTTGGATGTTCGAGTTATGGACCCTCAAAGCAGCTGCCCTTCTGGAAAGTTCCATTAGATCTACTTGCATTGGCTCCATTGAAATAAATTGCAGCATGAGAATCTTAAGCACAAGCTTGAAATACCTCCCTCTGTGACTGAAAATCCAAGCAGTTCCTCCTTGTCTAACTGCCTTCTGGAAACTGAAACCACTTGCCTGAGAGCGGGGTGGGAGGATGCTCTCATAGAGCATAATGAGAGCTCTCTGGTTGGCAGCCAGAGCTGCCTATCAAGCTTTGGAGGGCTGACATTGGTGTTCTCTGGACTGCAGAAGGTCTGCAGAAGTCCACCCGCCCTGTTGCCTAGGGAATAGATTGATCAGCTCCAGGTTGTCTGCAGTGATGAACTGAAATATGAATTGATCGAACGAGCCTAAAAATCCTAGCAGTTTGTTGCAGTTTGTCAGAAATGGGCTCTGATAAACCACCGGTTCGCGAGCCACAAACCAGCCCGGTTTGTGACGAACTTTGGTTCATATTTTGGTTTGTGCCTATCTCTAATCTTCACTATTTTTGATTCCTAATCTCTGTCTCAAACTCTGTCTTTTCCGCTTCTATTGGTTGGCTTAAGCCATTTTACCGCAAGTACTGGATCACCCATTTGTTCTTGAATATAGCCAGGGTTGAAGTCAGTGACCATCTCTGGGAGAGAAGAATATGTACCACCAGTAGTATTCCATTACCACTGATTTTATTGCGAAAATCTGACAGAGTCCAATAAAGGGCTAATGTATCTCTACCAGGATTCTCACCTTTATTATTTAAAATATTTATACTCTCATTGTACATTAGAGACATTTTGCACCTGTCACTGCAGTCAGTTTCTTCTGTTTATAAAAAAATAATAAAAACGAAGTCAAAACATCTGAGAGCAAATTTAGGTCCTTCTCAGCCCAAATGACCTCTGCTCCCAAACACCCTTCTAAGTAGACAGGTCCTGCAGCTCCTTCTAATAAGCCATCAGAGATTTTCTTTGGTGGACTTCTTCTGAGAGGCATTCTGCAACCCAGAGCCTTCATGAAAAAAAGCCCTGCTTATTACTGAAGTCAGCTTGACCTCACAAAGTGATGGAGCACAGAGCGAGACACATGACGCAAAGCTTAATTTATGATGTAGAAGGAGAATCTATATGGAGAGGTGGTCCTCTGTGGGAGAGGGCAGGTTGTCTTTTTAGCATTATCTAGTTTAGATCAGTAGCTTGCAGCAAGACTGGCCAACAAAACAATTTAAGAGTATCAGCCAAAGGGCCCAGAGTTTTCATTACTTATTAGCTACCACAGTAACTAAAAGAAAAGATGGGAGGGACAAAGCAGGCGAGCTCGGTGAACTTATTTAGTTTGGATGTAGCTTAAACAGAACAGGGGAAGGAACAAGTATCTTGTGATGAACCTGTCGCTGTGAATCTTTAGCTCGAGATATCAAGATCGTGAAGCCCTTGGAAGACGTGGAAGTGACTGAAAAAGAGAGCGCGTCTTTCCTCTGCGAAATCTCACACGACGATGTACAGACTCAGTGGTACAGTAACGAAAATAAAATTCGGGCTGGAGACAACATCAAGCTGCGTCAAGAAGGTAGGAAGAGGGGAGATGAAGGGTGTCTTGCTGGGATTTTTCTTGCCATTAATGGTATGCAGAGAAGAGGGGTGGGGAAGGGAAAGAATGATCTGTTTTAGAACTGGCATGCTGGGAGGCCCCAAGGTCCCCTGGGGAGGGGTCATCTTTTCTCCATGTGGTCAGAGATGAGACAATACACTGGAACAGTGAAGTTTGCGCTTGAATGACGTGGTTCTTATACATTGCCAACTTTCAAGATCAACTGCCACCTTGTGGCCCACCTCCACTCATCTGGTGGTTTCCCCACCTGGGTCCTCCTCCCAGGTCCTTAGTTTTCCTTGGCAGCTGCACCCTTCCTGCAGGGTTAAGCCAGGGAGTAACATCGCCATCTGAGTAAGCTGTGCAAAGTTCCTCCTGGCTGCCCTCTGAGGCTTCAGGTGATGTGGTACCTTCCTTTCTGCAGATGCCAGAGTCATGGCCCCACCATACTCTGGGGGTTTGGGGTTCACTGGGACCAGCATACCTAAGGGACCATCTCTCCCTGTATGTGCCCCAGAAAGCATTTCGTTCAACCGGAAGTTATTCCTGACAAGAAATGTCTGTGGTGCTGTACTATGCAGTGAAGTTACTGAGTTCTAAATTGGAAGTCCCTGACAGCAAAGGCCCCATACTCTCCGTTCACAGCCCTTTCACAGCTTCTGGGCAGCTGCCTCCTCACCTCCTCCGCCCGGGGCTTTTTATCTTATTTCTCTTGGCCCCTCCCAGCTCCTATTTTCCTGTTCCTATTCTTGAGCAACTCCTTCCTCTCAAGGAGACCTTTAAAAGTAGTTCCATGTAAGGTGGGTGGGGAGATTTTTTTTCTTAATGCTGGTGGCCTGCAACTGAATCAGTCTTTCTGCTCACAGGGAAGAGTTACGCCCTCGTCTACAAAAGCGTGGAAGTGCAGGATTCTGCAGAGATCAAATTTGTTGCGGAAACAGCAGAATCCAGAGCACAACTTAAAGTGAATGGTAATTAGCCTGTGGCTATAGCTAGGGTTTCTAATGGCAGCTTAGAAAGTTCCTGGCTATTTGGGAGTGGGGCCTGGGAAGGACAAAGTTTGCGGCGGGAGCTCAGGGTGGATATGACATCATAGGGTCTCCCCCTCCAGAGCTGTCATTTCCTCCAGGGGAGGTGATCTTTGTGGTCTGGAGATCAGTTGTAATTCTAGGAATACTCCATGTCCCACCTGAAGATTGGAAACCTTAGGTATAACAATACCATTAGCTTTTCTTGTGTACTGAATGCAGAAACTTTACAGACTCACAATATTGAAAGGGCCTGTTTGATTATTTAATTCAGCACCACTAACCACAGATTTTACTTTAATGTGTTTAGCATAATGGCCAAGAAATTGAACTGTAGAGTAGGACTCACTAGAAGGCCCAAGATCACAGCAAAGCCTCCCAGACTTGGCTCATTGTCTGAAACAGAGTGACCATAATACTGTCCTATCTTATAGGTAGGCTGCATAGGTTGCTGATGTAATCTTCACAAAAGGCTTTGGATCTCTACTATTGTCGTTTTTCTTCCTACTATTATGTGCTTGGTCTTAAAAAAAACTACTCTTTTTAGAGCTGCCTGTAAAGATTATAAAACCTCTCCGCATTAAGATCGCTCTTGAGAAACATCGGGGCTTTTTGGAGTGCCAAGTGTCTCGTCCCAATGCTGAGGTCACATGGTACAAGAACAACCAAGAGATCCAGCCGAGCCAAAAGTACGAGATTGTGAGCGACGGGGTCTACAGGAAGCTGATAATCAATGACACGGAGTTCGACGATGAGGATATTTACACCTGTGATGCCATTGATGATAAATGCAGTGCTCAGTTCTACGTAGAAGGTATCTCCCGTTTCTTGTCTAGCAAGTATGGATGGAGCTTATGAATAGAGATGGGAACGAATAGCAATACGAACTAAAGAAACCCACGAACAGCCCAATCTGCTGTTCGCGAACAAGCTGTTCGGGAGGCCCCATTGTAAACAAACAGGTAGTCGTTGCGAGCCTCGTTCATTGCTGTTCGTCAAGCCAGACAGTCTGACACCTGCAATCAATTCCCATGGCAGCTCAGGCAGGGATTGTCTGAACTCTGTCTGAACTCCTGCTGTTGCCCTGGAAACCCCAATCTAAGCCCAATTTAGCTTGATAGGCAGGTCTTCCTTCCAAGTGTGAACTGGAGCTCCAAATTTGTTACAAGAGGAAAAGACAAGGGGGGGGGGCTCCCAGCTCTGGCTTTCAGGGAGAGAAAGCTGCTGTTAGAGAGACAGGGTGAGTGCATTGGAGCTTGAATTTTCTTTGTGTGTGGTGGGATAGAGATCTACCCCTTCAGGTTCCAGGGCTGCTGCCAGGCTCTGGGGCCAAGCTATTATTTATTATTGGTACCTTTCCTGCTGCCTGCTCAGGTAGAGTTTCTGGGAGTGGTGCGGTAGGGATCTTGATGGCTGGAGAAGAGCCTGCTGGCCCCCACGAACAACGAACATATTCATGAACAGGATCATGTTCGTCCATGTTTGTTGTTCGTGGATGGCAATGAACACCATGTTCATTTTTTTCTGTTCGTGCCCATGTCTACTCATGAAACAGAGAGTGGGCACTGTTTATCTAAATCCTATAATAACCAAGAGGACTACCAGCGTGGCAGGAGTGGTTGAAGGTAGTTTATCACCCCAAGAGAAGTCTACCGATAGCTTCTTCCTGTGTCTTGACAGTCGGAACATGTCTGAGTCTTGGTGGCAGCACAGGCTTGTACCCACATGGCCGCAGTGCAGATCTAGGAAGTTATACCTGCCACCTCCCACATCACAGGTGGCTGGGAGCGAGATGTGCCCCTGTGGTGTGTTGGTGCCCTTTTGGTGGTGTGTCCCAAGCAGTTATTTGGGTCGCTTGGCCAGAGAATTGGCACTAAATAGTGATCAGTTCATATTATCGGGGTAGTTTTGAGGATAGTGTACAATTGGTTTCGATTTCAGATCAGTTCTCATTTCCTGCCCCCTCCCAGTCTAATGTCTGAAAAAGACTGCTTGTGACCCCGGCTTATGGCAAGTCATCATCTGGTTTATCAATGCATGCAGGCAAGACCCCCTAGCTTTACAATTCTTTGTGTTACTGGCCATTTTCTGAGCAACGAGATACAGAGGCGTGGGTAACATTTTTACCCCACCATGATCACAGTTTGGAACTGCTGCTCCATTGGTTGTGGATAACAATGCTTTGAGGGAGCAGGTTTAGCCAGAAAACTTTTAAGGTGGAGCCAGAACCTCAGAAAGTGAAGACGTGTTCCTACAACAGTCTCCAGTGCTCCAGATGCACCATCTTAGCACACACCTTGGAAAACAACATCAGTGAAAGGAGCGCACCATGCTGTTTAGAGCTTTGCACATCTTTTCCCCTTGTCGCTTTTGGATTGATTTGATTCAGTACAGGAATTTTTTATTTATTTTATTTCTTTAAGATATTTATATCCCACCTTATTTCCTTAGACGCAAGGTGACTAACAATGCAACAAAAATTGTAAGGATCAGGGCTTTTTTTCAAGGGGAACGCGGTGGAATGGAGTTCCGGAA
Source organism: Eublepharis macularius (assembly GCF_028583425.1). Classification (NCBI taxonomy): domain Eukaryota; kingdom Metazoa; phylum Chordata; class Lepidosauria; order Squamata; family Eublepharidae; genus Eublepharis; species Eublepharis macularius. The sequence continues at coordinate 90,667,316 of NC_072800.1, read as the reverse complement.
CCTCTTGAAAATGGTCACATGTCTGGTGGCCCCGCCCCCTGATCTCCAGGCAGAGGGGAGTTTAGATTGCCCTCTGCGCTGCTGTCTGGAGATCAGGAGGTGGGGCCACCGGCCATGTGACCATTTTCTCCGAGGGCAACCCACTGAGTTCCACCACCTCTTTTCCTAGAAAAAAAGCCCTGGTAAGGATACAAAACAAAAGTCCTCTAGCAGATAAAAAACAGCACTGATTTAAGAACACACACACACATTACAAAATGTTTGTAAAATCAGGTTACAAAATGCTGCGGCAGTAAATTATAGGATATGGGTTTCTCTTGAAAAATAACACAAATTAAAAGCAAGACTATATTAATCTACTGTTTTCCAGGAGCATACTGGGTGGGAGTCAGTCTAAGTTGTCAGCCCTCCATCATTTATCTAGTACATTTTTATTCCAGAATTCCTCCACGCCGCTCAGAGCAACAGATGGGACTTGCAAAGTACCACATGGGAGCATGCGCTACATGCCATTAAATATATTGATTCTTCTAATCTCCTCTCTGTCATTATAAAGGAAGCAGTCAGATGTCAGTTTAACAAAGCTTAAAAGATTCCAAAAGAATATATTCACAGGAATTGGCCTTACAGCACAACCCTAAGCATGTGTGATTGGAAAGAAGTCCTGCTGATTACTTTTAGATAAGTGTGCATAGTATTGCAGCTTGTAGCGGTAGAACTAAACATAGTGCTTGACAGAAGGCTGCTGCTGGAGATGGTGGCCTCCCCATGATGTTCTAGACAATTGTACCTGTGTCGTTGTGTCATTTATTTTCTCTACTGAGCTGAGTCTCAGTGCTAGATCATGTTCGTGGCACATAGGCAGTTCCAGGTTCAATTCCCAGCGTCCGTTTCTTCCCTTGTGTATGGTGGGCAGGGAAAGGGGGAAAGGTGCACCACCGGGAATGTTGAAATCCATGTTGGTACTGAGCTGTATTTCACTGCTTTTATTTGTTGTAAATTATCTATGATTGTAACCCGCCCTGAGCCTGCTTGCGGGAAGGGCAGGCTAAAAATCCAATCAATCAATCAATCAATCAATCAATCAATCAATCTCCAGTTTAAAGGATCATGTAGGAGGTGATTGGAGAGAACTTTCTCCACCTGAGAACCTGGAGTTTGCTGCTGTCGCCAGTCTGAGTAGACAGTCTTGACTTGGACGGACCAATTGTCTAATTTAGTATAAAGTAGTTTCACGTATTCACTCTTCGTTATTGGCTGCCACTGATAGGAGCGGGGAAACAACAGCAGTAGACTAAATTGCTCCCTGGTGGTGGAGAGTGCTGTCAAGTCATAGCTGATTAATGGTGATGCCTGGTGGGGTTTTCATGTCAAGAGACTAACAGAGCTGGTTTGCCATTGCCTGCCTCTGCATGAAAATGAAATCCTGCCCTCGAGTCATAGTTGACTTATGGCGACCCCTAGTGGAGTTTCCATGGCAAGAGACCAACAGAGGTGGCTTGCCATTGCCTGCCTATGCAACCCTGGTCTTGGTTGGAGGTCTTCCATCCAGTTACTAAACAAGGCCGACCCCCTTTAGCTTCTGAAATCTGATATCAGGCTCACCTGGGCTATCCAGATGAAGGGCAGATGGTTCTCTAGTGTGTAAAATTTACTTTGCTACAGCAGTCATAATATTAGTGTTTTAAAATTTTCTTCCTTTGTCTTAGACTTGTCTTGGCTCTCTTTTTCTGTTTTAAAAGGCTGTAGTCCTCATTCTTCTTCCTGTCTGGGATGGAACACTTGACCTTAGGTCAGATCCAAAAGTTCTGTTTGGCTACTGGTCCGGCCTTCGTCCACTTTTGGTGGAAAAGGCACATTCCACCAGTGATGTCTCTTTGCACCAGAGGAAATATCCATCATTAGCAAAACGGGGCCTGAGTTCAGGTCTCCGAGCAGCAGCCATCGCAGCACAAAGGCAGGGCGGGCCATTCACTTTTCTCTTTTTTCCATTTCTGCCTCTCCTCAGAGCAATCGATTAACATTGTGAAGGAGCTGCGGGACGTGGAGGTGACAGAGCCGGCGGAAGCCAGGTTTGAGTGCGAAATCTCCATCCATTCCGTGAGGCCCCCCAAGTGGTCTCTCCGTGGAGAGCTCCTGCAGGCTAGCAAGGACGTCGTGATGGAGCAAGAGGGGACCCTCCACCGCCTGATCCTGAAAAAGACCGACGCAGACATGACGGGCACCATCCAGTTTGCAATTGGCAAATCAAAGTCCTTGGCCAACTTGGTCGTGAAAGGTAAGTGGCATGAAAGGGCATCAGAGCATTTGTGCACATACACGTTACTTATGTGTGTATTCTTTATTACAGCACTTAGCCAGTACATTTACCATAAAAATTTAAGTGCACATTTTACAACCATTTAAAACATGAAACATATGAGTATATACAATTTGAAAACAATTTCCTAATATCTATCAAAATTTGTAAAGACCAGGAAGTCAGCATAGTTCTAAGCAAGCAACCGAAATGGAGGCCTACACTCTAATGGGCTTTAACGACCAAAGCACAAAATTTCGCTATCTGCAGTAAAATCTGAGTTTGACAGCAGTTTTTCTAATTTTTTCTTATCTGAATGTTCTGAGATACCATCCAGAAAGGGAGTAATAAATCTCATACGTGCTTCCGTATAGAAAGGGCATCTCAGGAAAACATGTTCCTGGGTTTCAACCTCCCCAAGTATGCAAGGACATAGCCTCTCATTCCAAGGAATCTTATTAAATCTGCCATCCAGAACAGCAGAGGGTAAGGCAGAACATCTGACCAAATACACATTACTTAGATAACATAACTTTTTTTTTAAAATAGATTTTATTGGATGAGGTGATATAAAGTAGTTGGTTAATACATACAACTTATCCAAATTAAACCTTTCTAAATATATAACCCCACCCCTCCCCTCCCCCTTTTCTCTATTGACTTCCAACAACACTCGAACCCCCCGTTTATTCATAAAGATTATTATTTCACTATAATACAATTATATTATGTTACCCATGGTAGAGATCTTATATATATTCCCTTCATTAAAATCTTACTCAATAAAATTTAAAATCCCTCCAAAGACCACAATTGTCCTTTAACATCGCATTTCTTTTCCAAATATTTCTTAAACTTCTTCTTAGATAACATAAAAAATTTAGGAGCAACCATATTGGATCTGACTGTGGCAAACCCGATGTCCCTGGGAGGCCTACCAGCAAGGCACAAACACCAAGATCTCGGTTTTGCCCTCCAGGCAGGCTACTGCCTCTGAATATGGAGGTTCTTCTGTTTGATTTTCATGGCTAATAAGTATTAGTGGAGCTCTCCTCTATGAATTTGTCTAATCATCTCTTAAAGCAGGTCTTTGAAGGTCTTTGAAGAGGTGGCACTGACCTTTTCTAAATCAATAAATCAGTTAATTAAAGCTGTCTAAATAATTGGCCATCCCCACAGCCCACAACTGTGAATTTTGCAAGCCAATTGCTCTTTCAGTGAAGAAATATTTCTTCTTGTCTATCCTGAATCTACTGGCCACCCACCTGATTCTTACTGGTAGAAGTTTTCTTGAGATAGCCTGTTTTTGCCCTGGTAACTTGGTTTGCCCTCTTCTTTGCACATCTGTATTCTGTGTATAGGTGAAGTAATAGAGGGTGCTTACTGGCAAGTAGAACCACTGGTAAGAAGAGGGAAGGGAAGCCAGACCTCACAACAGCTACAAATGTGCTTCTTCTTGGTGGATGGAGAGCAAAGTGCCAATTATCACATGAAATGGATAGCAAGAAGCATTTTATGGGAAGGGAAATTTCTTTTTCCAAAAATAACTTCTTTAGATATAATAATTGATTCTTCATGTTCTCTCTCTCTCTTTTTCTCTTTTGGAAGAGGGATTTCTCCTTCACATCTCTGATTTCTTTTTGTAGAGGAATCCCATGTACCCTTTTTGTGTAGCTTCAGCCCTTGCAGTTGTTTTATGTTACACACCACAGGGTGGCGCTGTAATATGGAGGAAGGCTTGGAAAGATATTACCTGCCTCTGAACCTCTGCGGAGTAAAATTCTGAGATTTTGTAGAACCTCATTTCCTCACTTTGAACTTCTCTTTTGATCAAAACGGGATTGATTAGAAATGACTTCAGATTCCTAAAAAGAGAAAAGAAATTGATTGTTGGGTTTCAGGGAGACGTTAATTAAAGGAGTAAAGAGTCCAGTAGCACCTTTAAGACTAACCAACTTTATTGTAGCATAAGCTTTCGAGAAATGCATCTGACGAAGAGAGCTGTGGTTCTTGAAAGCTGATGATGCATCTGACGAAGAGAGCTGTGGTTCTCGAAAGCTGATGATGCATCTGACGAAGAGAGCTGTGGTTCTCGAAAGCTGATGATGCGTCTGACGAAGAGAGCTGTGGTTCTCGAAAGCTTATGCTACAATAAAGTTGGTTAGTCTTAAAGGTGCTACTGGACTCTTTACTATTTTGCGACTACAAATTAACACAGCTAACTCCTCTGGATCTGTTGATTAAAGGATGAATTAAAAATAATTTATCTTAATGCTAACAGCAAGAGGGAAGACGGAAGAAGCAGTTCCTGCATTTTATCTATTTCTGGTCCTTTTTAATCATCTGCTATTATGTTGCCAGTTCACCCAGAGCTTCACTGGGATTTCTTTATTAAGCAGACAGAGCTGAGAAATGTAGCTATGATAATATATAAAGCTGGCTCATCCATGAATATTAATTCCAGTAAGGAATAGCCATGTTAGTTTGCATCAATAAGATAAACAGGAGTCTAGAGGCACCTTAAAAATTAAGTTTTTATTTTAGTGTAAGCTTTCATAGACTAAACCCCAATCCATAAAAGCTAACGCTAGAATAAAAACTTAAATGGTTGTTGTGGGTTTTCCGGGCTGTATTGCCGTGGTCTTGGCATTGTAGTTCCTGACGTTTCGCCAGCAGCTGTGGCTGGCATCTTCAGAGGTGACACTGAGAGATCTCTGTCTTTTGGTGCTACACCTCTGAAGATGCCAGCCACAGCTGCTGGCGAAACGTCAGGAACTACAATGCCAAGACCACGGCAATACAGCCCGGAAAACCCACAACAACCATCGTTCTCCGGCCGTGAAAGCCTTCGACAATACAAAAACTTAAATGTTCTTAAGGCTTTAATATATTGCCACAAAACTGTTTATTTGATCTACCTGTCTTTTTGTGTTGGAAAATATGCATTATTTTACCAAGTTTGAAATCAAATGATACATCTTTGAACGTGTTACTCTCTCTGTAGATCTTCAAGTAACCATTACCAGGCCCCTAGAAGACAAAGTTGTTCTGGAAACTCATTCAATTGTACTCTCTTGTGACTTCAAGCCTTCACCAAAGACCGTAGAATGGTACAAAGACCACACCCGTGTTGAGCCCTCTGAGAGATTTAAACCCAAGAGGGATAAGAATACGGCGGAACTCAAAATCTTGAGGCTGAATATTGGAGATTCTGGTGTCTACAAATGCAGAGCTGGGAATGCAGAGACCAAAGCCAAACTGACTGTTTTGGGTATGTGCTTTTTGCTCAGACTTCTTATACTTTTGTGAAGAAAGAGAAATGTGCCATTTTGTAACGTCTACACTTAACATGAAAGCAGAAGCCAAGGAAATTGTTTTCTTTCCAAATTCAACCTGTGCTTGACTTTTTGCATCTTTTAATTTTTAACAATGAGTCTCTCTACTAGACATGGGCACGAACCGCATTACGAACTTCAAAAACCCATGAAATTGGCGATCGCGCAATTGCGATCTGGCAGTTTGTGATTGTCCACGGCAAACGAACCAGCGTTCGGAAGAAGCCTGGTTTGGTATGTTTGGCCGTGGTTCAGGAAGCCAGACAGTCTTGCGCCATCAATCAATTCCCCTGGAAACGGAGCCAGGGGAATGCCTGAACTCTGTCTGCACTCCTTCTGTTGCCCTGGGAACCCGAATCGAAGCCCAGCTTACCTTGATCGGCAGGTCTTCCTTCCAACCATGGAGCTGCAAAGTGGTTACAAGTTGGGAGAAGACACCCAGGGGAGGGAGGGAGGAGGGGTGTTCTGTAGCCATGGGCACTCCAATCTCATCCCTGCAAACTCTGATATACAGCTCTGACAGCCAAACACAGACCTCCTGCGTTGCTCTATGGGACCTCAGCTTATAAAAAGCACGGTGCTCCTAGGCTGGCTTTCACTTTCAGCGAGCAGTGGAGGGTGAGAGCTGTTGCTTGCTACTTGCTAGCCTTTGGGGGGAGAGAGAGTATAATTGAGCTTGGATTTTTGTGGGAGTTTCCTGGGGGCCTCAGATTGGAGAGGGTATAACTCCCAGATCCCTATTGCAATCTTGACCAAACTTGGGTGCTGGCTGGAGGAGAGCCTGCTACACACTCCCTGTGAATATGGGCTCTCTAAGTGCAATGGGGGCCATTCTGAGACCATGAACCGCAAACTGGTTTGGCAATGGGAAATGTCCGTTGCGGTTCACGACTTCGGGATCGTCATTGGCACTGCACCACGAACCACGGATTTGTTAATTTTTTTTGGTTCATGCCCATGTCTACTCTATACATGAGACATCCTACACGAGGACGCTCAAGTGTAGGGAGACACAGTGTTAGCAGTGTAAGCGTAGTTTAAAAAGACAGAACCGAAGGTGCTGTAAATTTCACCATAAGTCAATTTCGCCATAAGTCAACTATGACTTAAGGGCACTTTCCACCATCATGGGAGGGTAATTTAAAAAGACAGAGCCAGCAGAGATTGTTCCCCAGAGGGTTTGTTAATTTCATCTTCGCCTCCCCAAAGGCTCATGGTCGGTGAGATAATTGTTTATTTATCAAAAAACCCACTTTCACATGTGGAAAAGAGATGGTATCAGACACCAGGGCCCTTTTCACACTACTTACCTGCTCCCAGAATGTTGTGAAACATTGCACAAAAATGCGGAAGATAGCGTCTTCTCACGAGAGTTTTGTGTGACGTCACAACGTTCCGGGAACAGGAAAGTAGTGTGAAAAGGGACCTGGGAGATTTGCAATATGCCAAAGCATTTATTGTCTTGGGGGGGGGGGGGATAACATGCTGTGGAATCTCATTCTGTACCTTTTATTTTTCTCCAACAGACCGCAAAGTGGAGATAACCAAACACCTACAGGATGTGGAAATTGAAGAGGAGAGCTGCGCTGTTTTCTCCTGCGAACTGTCTGAGGACAACGAGGAGGTCGAATGGTTCCTCAATGACACACACCTTTACCCCAATAACTTCAATGAGATCAAGAGTGTGGGCAAGTGTCACTCCCTGACGTTGAAGCACGTCATGCCGGAAGATGCAGGGACGGTAACGGTCAAGGTGCAGAAGAGATTCTCTGAGAGTGCTCGGTTGAAGGTGAAAGGTGAGTCTCTATTATTCGCCTTGGGACTTTTATCTGCTTCTGCTTTGCCTTCAATTGGCCCCGGACTTGAGCTTCTATCTTTCTCCATCCATCCCATCATCCTGCCCTTCCTCCAAGGATCTCGTGTTGGCATATGTGGTTCTTCCATCAGTTCCTTGATGCCCACAACAGCCCTCTGAGATAGTTTAGGCCCAGCGAGAGGAAGTGACAGTGTTATCCTAAACAGAGCTACTCCAATGATTTCAGTGGGCTTAGACCGGAGTATCTCTGCTTCACACTGCCATGAAACTCAGAGCCAATCTACAAGTGATGCCTGACATGGGTTGGACACTTGTCAGCTCTTCTCAAGTTTTGGTGGGAAATATAGGCATCCTGGTCTTGCAGCTGTAATGGAGAGCCAAGCTGCAAGACCGGGATGCCTACATTTCCCATCAAAACTTGAGGGAAGCTGACAAGTGTCCAACCTGTATAAGGCATCACTTGTAGCTTGGCTTTCAGTGAGTGACCTTGGACCAGTCACTCCTTCTCTTAGCCTAATGAGGATAACAATGGGAAGAAGAAACTTTGATTTCCATCCTGAGTTCCTTAGAGGAAGGGCGGGATAAAAACATAAATAGTGGTCCAATTGTAAAATTTAAAAAAATCTCTTGATTCTGCACACCAAATACCAGTTCTTACATTTTTATGGCAGTCCCTTAAAGCACCTGGGTGACCTTTGGGCTTTTATCCAATGGCCGTTTTCCATCTTTGGAAAGAGAATTCCCCTGGCAGAGATTTCTGCCAAAGGGCCTCTCTGGGAACTCTGCTTTGTTTGGGGCACCCAGTGGATACAAGTCACCATTTCATTAAGTTGGCACTAAGCCCACGGTGTCTTCCTATATCTATTTTAGATAAGCCTGCCGTCTTCATGAAGTCCCTGGATGACGTTGTAGGGGAGGAACGTGGTACAGTCACACTGGAGTGCGAGGCCTCCAAGCCAAAGGTCAAGCCAATCTGGAAAAAGGAGGGTGTGGAACTCACCGCAGGAGACAAATATGAGATGCTGCAGGCGGGAAAGACATTGGGTCTTACCATCCATGACCTGAGCAAGAGCGATGCCGGATTGTATACGTGCGATCTTGGTACTGAAGTCGCCAAATCACAAGTCAGCGTTCAAGGTAGGGGCCAGCAGATCGGCACACCGTGGAACAGTATGGTTAGAGGTGGTGATGGTAGAGAGTGCCGTCAATCATAGCTGACTTATTATGACCCCGGTGGGGTTTTCATGGCAAGAAACTAACAGAAATGGTTTGTCTGGTCGGAATCACCAGACAACACGTCAAGTAGCAAGATTCTGTGCCCAGGTCTACAAGCAACGCAAATCCCATAAGGCGGACTGAACGTATTTTAACCTTTTAAACAACTAATTTATGATGATTTTATTTTTCTTTTACTCTTATATTTATGTATAGCTCTTCTTCTGTATCCAGTCTTAACTGTTTTTAAACTGATTTGCAAATGGTTTTATATGTGCTGGTCACAGACTGTAATAATAAATCTGACCTGAGGTGGTTTGCCATTGTCTGCCTCCGCTACCAAGGTCTTCATTGGAGGTCTCCTATCCAATTACTAACCAAGGCTGACCCTGCTTAGTTTTTGAGATCTGATGAGATTGGGCTTGCCTGAGCTATCTGGGTCAGGGAGGGTTAGAGGATTAACATTTAAAAAGTCGTCATCTGACACAACCCACCTTCTTTGCCTTCATCTTCACCTTCACCTTCACCCTCTTCTTATTTATTAGGCTTCTAGCCCGCCCTCCCCAGGCTCAGAGCGGGTTACAACAGGTATAAATACATTTTAAAAACACAATAAAAACCACATCATAATTTTCATAAAATACAGTTCCCAAGACGGTGACTAATACAACCGACCCTCTGCAGAAAAAGAGCAGAAATAAACACTATAACAGCCAAGGGGAAGACTTTGTGTGTGTGTGTTTGTGTTTGTGTGTGTCACTTAGGGTTTCAGATGCAGGACTCAGTACTCGTGACACTGGCAGTTTCTGTGAATGGACTTCTCAGCTTTTCTCCCCTCCATTTAAAAATCTCATGGGTTTGGTGTAGAGAGCCAGTTTGGTGTAGAGTTTAAGAGCGTGGGACTCTAATTTGGAGAGCCGGGTTTGATTCCCCACTCCTCCGCTTGAAGCCAGCTGGGTGGCCTTGGGTCAGTCACAGCTCTCTCAGAGCTCTCTGAGCCCCACCCACCTCACAGGGTGATTGTTATGAGGATAATAATAACACACTTTGAGAGCCAGTTTGGTGTAGTGGTTAAGAGCAGCAGGACTCTATTCTGGAGAACAGGGTTTAATTCCCCACTCTTCCTTTTGAAGCCAGCTGGGTGACTTTGGGTCAGTCACAGCTCTCTGGAGCTCTCTCAGACCCCCCCCCCCACCTCACAGGGTGATTGTTGTGGGGATAATAATAACATACTTTGTAAACCACTCTGAGTGGATGTTGAGTTGTCCTGAAGGGCGGTATATAAATCAAATGTTGTTATTAGTAGTAGTATTATTATGTGACCCTGAACTCTTCATAATGTAAACAATTAGTCATAAAAATGTAATTTGCCTACCAATGTAATGTTGGTTTTTGCTTTTATTGAAACCGGCAGAAGAGTTCTGTGTGACTCTGAAGCTTGCTTGTTAAGAGTGAATTAGTCTAAACAGAAGCACCATGCCACTGGCTCAGTTTTTCTGCTTTTAGGAAATTGACAGGGCTATCTGAATAATATAGGCAAACACCAACTTGCTGCTACAGCAGTATACTGTGTGTTCTTTGTACCATGAATTTCCTTCTTTATTCATATTTCAAGTGTGCATTTGGTACAAAAGCGTTTGTCTTTGGTTTTTGGAAACTCATGGCAGCTTGTGTTGGGCTTGACTAACCATGTGGGCCTTCAGTGCTATTTATAAAAATGTGTGACTGTCGGCAAGGCAGAAGAGGAACATTTGTAATGCCAATGAACGTTCTGGCCACTTCGTTTTGAATCTGTGTTCCAAACCCCTGGAAGAGAGAACTGCTTTTAGCCTTGTGTGTGAACCCCCCCCCACAGAGGTTCTGGGGCATGTTGTTAGCGTGCACTAGGGTGTGTGTGCACAAACCTTTGCAAGGTGGCAAAATGTCTCTCTGTGATAATCCATCAACCTCCTTCCTTTCTTCCCCAGAACTGAATATTGGCATCACTAAACGTCTAAAGAGCGTTGAAGTTTTGGAAGGAGAGAGCTGCAGCTTTGAATGCGTTCTCTCCCATGAAAGTGTTGAAGACTGCCATTGGCTAGTCAACGGAACTGAAGTGGGCCAGGATGGACGGGTCAGAGCTTTCAACAAAGGGCGGAAATATACCCTCAATATCAAAAAGGCCCGACCTTCTGATGCAGGAGATGTGGTTTTCTCGGTCCATGACTTAAACTCCAAAGCCACTCTAGTTGTGAAAGGTAGGTAGTATTGTATGCACATGTTATGGTGTGGACGGGACGCATTGCTCAGTGTGCCCAGTTACATCTGTCCGGGGTCTGAGCCCCAGCCCCCAGACTTGACAAGAGGGAACAGCAGGGGACAAAAGGGTGGCAGCAACCCCACCCCCCAAGCCGGCAACCAGGGCCAGAACCTACCTACTCCAGGGGGAAGGGGTAAAAGGCCAGAACCTCAGAGGGGTGGAGGGGGCAAGGAGAGACCAGCCAGTCCCACCTTCCAGGGGGAAGAAAGGGGGCTAAGCAGGCCAGAGGGAAAGGGCCACAGCAGGGGGAATGTGGGACTACCACCAGCAGCAGCAGCAGCCCAAGCAGAGCCCTTACCTGCCAGGGAGAGGAAGCAGCCTCTGCAGCCCAGAGCCACACCATGGCTAGAAGACAGCAGCCTGGCTCAGGAGTTGCTAGAAGCCAAGCCTCTCCAGGGGGGGCTGCCACAGGCATTCTGGGGGAGGAGATGGGTAGCCCCGCCCAGCATTGCTGAGCTGGCAGCGCAGAAGCTGGCTAAGGCAGCACCTCATGAGCAAGGCCAGGCAAGCCCAATAGCACGGAGGCTGGCTGGGGCAGCTCCTCGTGAGCAAGGCCAGGCAAGCTCAATAGCACAGAGGCTGGCTGGGGCAGCTCCTCGTGAGCAAGGCCAAGGAGCCCTCAGCTGGGGATGGCTTGCACTCAACCCCACCCTACCAGCAAAGCAAAGGAGCCCAGGAGGGATTAGTGGTTGGAGGGAAACACCTGGAGGGACGCACAGCTGGGCCCGGTCAGGAGAAGGAACAAGCCTAGAAGGAGGGCGGGGCAGAGAGAGGAAACCCTATAAAGGGTGGCTGGGAAGAGCTCTGGGGTGGTGGGTGTGAGTGAGGAGTGATGATGTGGAGTGAGAGCAGTAGAATGCAAGGGTGGAGGCTTGGAGGAGAGTTCTGGAAGGAGGAGATGAAGGAGGACGCAGAGGGTAAGCAGGCCAGGTTGAGCAGGCCAGCGAGTGGACTGAGAGGGAGTCTGGGTGAGGTATACCGCCCCTCCTTCCACAGAGCAGGGTCCTGCAGAGTCCCTGGCCCCCCTGTGACGTCAGGAGCAGACCGCCCAGTGCCACGCCCAGCGGCAGCCGCGGCAAGCCCTGACAACATCTAGCGATGTGTAAGTGTTCCTTCAGGCATTTTTGCAGGAATCTTTTTTTCTTTTTAGACATATTAATAGGGTACTAAACTCAGAGGATGCTAATCCCCCCTCCTTCTTTTCTTGTAGAAAAGCCAGCAGAATTTACGAAGCAGCTGGAGGACAAGACAACATCCGTGGGGCAGGAGGTTAGCCTGAGTTGCGAAACATCCAAGTGGGATGGCAACATCAAGTGGTCCAAAGATGGAAAAGAGATTCGGAGGAGCCAAAAGTTTGACCTGCGCCACGAGGGAACCCGGGCGATATTGATCATCCATGATGCGTCGGTCAAGGATAGCGGCGTATACACGTGTGAGACAGAGATTTCCAAAACCAAAGCAACTCTTACTGTAGAAGGTAAGTGGCTGTACCCCTTGAAGAAGAGTCCCACTTCACAAAACGGGTAATTGGCTTGTGGAACTCACAGCCTCATGAATTGGTGATGGCCACTGGCTTAGATGGATTCAATGGACAGAATTATGGATGTTAGGTCTATTGTTGGCTATTATTCTTGATAGCTGAATGAGATCTCCAAGTTCAGAAGCAGAATACTGTTTTATCCCATATCTTTTCATACAAGAGGGCTTTCTCAACAAAGAGCACTTCAACAAGCTTATCAAGCATGAAAACCTCTCAAACATTTGGTTAGAGGGCATCTCAACCAAGTCTTTTTCACCCCCATCTTCCGTTTTCTCTTAATACAGTGATTAATAACAGAAACAAATCAGCCAGTATTTGGAGTGGTTTGCTTGCTCTGTTTTTTTCGGTTGCGTTTAACTTGGCCTTCTGTTTAGTACTTTCCCACAAACACAACATTGAAATTTTGTGTCAGAAATCAATGATATACATTAGCATGGTTTTCATGTCATAGTTGCATTTATGCTGTGATTGACAAGAACGGACATAATAGCAGTGACATGTTCAGAAGATGGGAGTTGGAGGAAGGGGTGGTTGTGAGTTAAGTGAAGGCGTTTCAGCCACCAAAACGAATGATGATAGGGTGCAGTGACCCTTAACAAGGGACACTGCTGACCCCTCCCCTGCTTGGCACTGACCCTATCTGGGCTGTTTGTGCCCGATCCAGGCCAAAATGTGTCCAAAATGGCCATTTTGGTCCCATTTCAGACTGGATCATGGGAGTTTCGTCCTGAATTGGGGCCAAAACGGCCCTAATCAAGCCACTACTGGATGGGGGAACACTCCCGTGTCTGGCAGCAGCCGAATCCCAGCCATTTCGGGCCCGATCAAATCAATTATGCTAATGACAAACTTCCGGTGATATTAAGGGGTGTGGTATATGCTAAAGAGTTTTGCTAATAAGTTCCTTCAGCTCTTTTTCTATGAAATGACCCCTGTGTACAACCATTCTCAAGCTGACCTCAAAGCCTTTTTCTAGAATAGATTTAACATTTAATAGCTGAAATAGTTCATTCCAATTGGTTTCAGAAGCAGGGAATCGCTTCATTAAAGATCTTTCAGACCTGAAGGTGGATGAAAACAAAAAAGCTGTTTTTACGTGTGAAACCAAGAAGCCAACTTCCACAGTGACGTGGAGGAAAGGAATTGCCGACCTTAAGGCAAGCAAAAAATACGAGATGAGCCAGAAGGAAAACGTCCTGCAACTCACAGTGAATGAACTACAAGAAAATGACAGCGACATCTATACGTGTGACATTGGTGATTCTCAGTCAAGCGCCAAACTGGTTGTGCAAGGTATGATTTTCATAAAGAGGGATCATTACACCAGAGATGGGCTGCTAAATTAGTATGAAAAAATATCATGCTATATTCTCAGTATTTAGGTTGCTCAAAATAGGTAAGTAAGGATATTAGAATTCTGGAGTGATTTTTGTGTTAGCAAAATATCATTTAATCTGCTGTCAGGTGGAATTAACATAACCAATAGTCCAAGTTGCCACCTTCTCTAATAAATGGTGAGCATATTTTTTCCCCAGTCAAATCAGTAGCAGTGAACCAATATTGGCAAATATATATTGCGCTGTATTCCTTGCAATACCTAATTTTTACATTTATCAATAAGCATAGAATTGTATTTGAGTCTCTTACCCCATGCCACAAGCTAATGTTGTCACCTGAAGAGGTTCTCGTGTACAAGGTGACATTGCAATTTCGCTTTGACACGGGCTGGCTATGGATACTTCCTGCTGCTACTTTGTCTGCCTATGCTTGTGGTTTGTGGTTCTTTAATTTTTTTTAGGGTGCTAACAAATATTTCAAAACACACATATATAACGGAAGAAAAGTTTTCCATGCTCCAATGAAGAATTTCCAGAACTGAACTTTGGGTAAGACCCTACTCCAAACGGACTGGATTTATCCTCCGCTTGGAGAATACTTCTATTAGAGGCAACCACCATTCAAAGGATTATTTTCTATGGAGTATTTGATAAGGAAATTGTTAGTTTGGTGAAGATAAAATTTACTGAAGACTGCAGTAAAGGGAAAATTAGACGAATGGAAGCATTAGATATTGTAAGAATGTAATATTGGCGGAGAAATAGCTGCAAGCAGTCTTCAAGGACACTTCTGGAAGCAGCGGGGAAAGAGAAAGTAAATACTTGAGAGATAACCTACTGCCTTAACATCAATAAGAAACTCTTCTTATGCCCTCAGAGGACCAATACAAAACACAGAATACATTCATGGCAGATATGCAGACAGGAATATATGACGTCAGGTCTTTCAGAAGGTGGATGAAAACAAAAAACAAACAAGCAGTTTTTTGAGCTTTGAGTAAGATTATCTTCCTGTAGAAGCATTCATGGATTAGAGCGCACTTCTTCAGATGATACGATGTCAGTGTTATTCCAGATCCTGAAAAATTTACTTTTTGCCCACTTGCGTGTTATTGTGAATCATAAACAGTAACTTGTGAATAACTTCTGTAACCATGAGATATCCAGTACAATTAAAACCACCTCTACTATATGTAAGGTGAAAAATGAGAAATGATAGAGGAATATAAAGCTAGAGAATTGGTGGTGAACCAAAAGAGATTGTGTTGACTGCTCCAAATGCCAACTGAACTGCAGGGATTGTTTGTTTATTTATTTATATTCCGCCTTTCTCACTGAAACTCAAGGCAGATTACATAGTGTGAGATTTGTACGATTAGTGGCAAGGACAAGGGCAGGCATTTCCATACAGTGCCAAGAACATTTCCATAAACAATGTCATGGGGTAAAGAATATAAGTTTACAAAGACATAGTATTAGCAAGGATCCAGTATGGGGTTGAGGAATTGCTGAAACAGAACGTAATCAATTCTAGGACTTACACTGAACAACATAAAGCACAGTTAGGATACAGGAGTACATATTTAAAGCAACAGATAATATGTAAGGCAATATAATGGTGAAATTTAATTCATTAGTGAAATGCCTGGGATCCCTTTCCTACAATACCACCCTCTTAGCTGAGAAAAAGGCCTTTTGGAATACTTCACTTTTGCATTGTTTGCAGAAAGTTGAAAATGAACTTATATATATCTGTTCAGACTTCCTGTTTTTATCAATCAACTGATTTCATCCACTGTCTTTGAAGTATGGGGAATGCATGAAGTCAACCAAATGTTTTCCTTTGAACAGAAATATTTTATGGGAATACAGAATTCAGAATGATCTATTTGAAAAAAAAATATCTTCCTCTTGTGTACAGAATGGAGTTTTTACTCTATCAGCTTACATACATTGACTCCATGTGCCTGGAGAAAGTCCCCATGTGACCACCAGGATCAAAAAGAAGAATTGTTGTCAGTGTGATTACACTATGGGCAATTGTGTGTGTAAAGTGCCGTCAAGCCACTTCAGACTTATGGCTACCCTGTGAATGAAAGACCTCCGAAACTTCCCATCATTAACAGCTTTGCTCAGATCTTGCAAACTGGAGGACGTGGCTTCCTTTATTGAGTCCAGCCATCTCCTTTTGGGTCTCCCTCTCTTCGTACTGATGGGCAAGATTAGTTTTTGTTTGTTTATTTGCATTACCTTTTTGTTGTTGTTGGTCTGGGCTCTTTGTGACGACTGGAAGAGAAGAAGAAATTGCTGGAAAGCTTATTGAGAGAGAACATCCTCCAGTTCGTTCATTCTGCGTAATAAGTTTTATTTTTATTATTTTTTTTGGAAACGTTTTTGTCTGCCAGTGAAAGAGTGCAAGAATGGTCAGGTTGACAGACACAGATTCTGAAAATCAGCAGGGAAGTCCTAAATCCCGAAGATCCACTTTAACAAGAGCGCCTGATTGAAGATACAATGTTCTACCTGTCTAGCGGGGGTGACTGCAGAGTTTATGCATGAAGATTCCATTTCTGCTGTGATGCCTTCAGACTTCAGACATGACTCTTCCATTCCATGCTCTTAATAACCAATGGAAATTCCACCTGTGTTGTTCATTTGAATCTGTGCGTGCGTTGTTATTAGATCTCAGTATAGTTGCTGTTGTCTGTTATAACAAAGTCATAGGGTAAAAGAACAGTCACTAATAATTTTCGATCTGCAGTGAGAGCTATGCTACTGCTACTTTAAAACAATATTTTCACTCCTACATCCCATAGAAGGTATGTATGAGGAGGAGACAGTGGGGGTGACAATCCCATAGTTATAACTATGTCTACTTGTCTGTATTTTCTGAAGCTGTCCATGGATGTCAAACCGTATGCTTTTGTATCTTACCATTGTATGTTTGTCCCTTGTCTACCATATGCACGCACAAGTTTTACTTTCTCGTTTCCTGTTGTATTAATTTTGTGTACGGTGCGTGGTCTTTTGCAGATGGATAAATCAGTAGACAGAACATCAAGGTTCAGATGGACACTGCTGTAAACGGCTGCAAAAACTGCATCGTACTGGTTATGATTATTTTTATGTTTTTGGCTGTCCCATTCCCCATACTGGCAATAGGTAGTAGACGACTTGCCCACCTTATATTTTCATCTCTGGTCTCTGTTTTTGCTTTGGTTTGAGTCTCCACTTGCAAATGCTTGGGGGGAAATAAACCGCTCGCCCGTTTTCATAGTCTCCCCTACCTTGATATTTCACTTTCTGCAATTCTCCATTTTAGCTCTGCCAGTTGTTTTTGAACGACAGCTGCAAAACAGAGACGCTAAAGAAGGAAGCAAGGTCCGCCTTACCTGTGAGCTTAGCAAACCAGACCTGCCTGTACAGTGGATGAAAGGAAATGAAGTTCTGCAGGAGGGCGAAAAGTATGAATTTAAGCAACGGGGCACCGTGGCGGAGCTTGTCATTCGGAATGCGAAGCCCACCGATGCAGGAGAATATACCTGCAGTGCTGGCGAGCTCAAGACGTCTGCTAATGTGGAAGTAATGGGTAGGTGGAGGGAACCATTTTGTCATGCTCAGTTGTGTACTTTTTGTAAGTTGTGTTTTGCTTGTTTTCCATTCCACTGTTCAGTTGTATGTTAGGACACACAAGTCTAAGCATAACAGTTCTTATCCCTAGCATCTGGAAAGGTGCGACTGAGTCCTTCGCTATGTACTAATATACTGAGCACGTGCAAAGAGGACCAAGAAGTTGCACTTACGTGCAAGGAAATAGCAAGTGTGGTATGCTTATTATCTAAAGTGGTGGACCCCCATTTTGAGGTCTTATTGAAAGACTTCCAAAGAAGCCAGAAAATGGGGTACAGTTATCACTGAAGAAGTGGTCGGCCTGTCTCTGGACTGCAGGTTTGGATTTTTTTCACAGAAATATTTTCTGCTTGTAGAAAACTAGATCTCAGGGAGAAGGTTTCTAGCCTTGCCATTTCCCTAAAACGTTAGTTTTGTGTGCAGGACTAGGCTCTTAAAGTCATCATCTTTCGACCATATTTGTCTGTTGCTGCATATAGGGCAATCTTGCTTGCACGTGCCTCTAAGTGGCTGCGTGGCATTTCTGCCCAGCATTTTAATTGTTGTCCTTTGCCCTCCAATCCGGTTGTGCATTTTAGCGGCGCCAATCCTTTTTAAGGAAGAGCTCAAGGATATGGAAAAGGAAGAAGGGGACATGGTAGCTCTACGCTGTGTCCTTGCCGAGCCCGACATTCCTGTGAGCTGGAAGAAAGGGATGACTGTTCTTCGGGCTGGCGAGAAGTATGAGATGAAGCAGGAGGGGTGTGTGGCGGAACTGGTCATTCACGGTGCAGAGCCGGAGGATGCTGGGAGATATTTCTGCGACACCGGAGAGCAGCAGACAATGGCTCAGATCAAAATCCGTGGTAGGATGAATGGAGATGTTTTCATCTCATTTCCTTTTGTTTCTCCCCCAACTTTAACTTACTTCTTTACTTAGGGCCAAGCTACAAGTGACGAATTACACTTGAACAGCAAGTGAACAGACTCACATGCATTCCTCCCTGTTCACTTGCGCTCCACTTGCACTCCACTCAATCACTACATGCCATATACTTGCCATCACTTGCCATTCAAGTGTAATTCGTCACGTCTAGTTTGACCCTTAGTCTCTCACTGTGCGGAGGTTTATCTGTGAAAACAAGAGATGGGCTCAATCAACAGCACTGGAGAGTTCACGGAGCTTTTTTTGGTAACATTAGTTTTGGGTTTTGTATCCTTGCCTTTGGCTAAGAGTCATGAGTTTTTAAATAGTAAAGCACTTAAACACATGAAATGGCCTTATACTGAATCAGTCCATCAGTTTCCCAGGGTCTCAGGATCTTTCACAATCTACCTGATCCTTAAATGGAGATGCTGGGGATTGAACCTCCAACCTTTTGCATGCCAAGCAGATGCCGTACAGCTGAGCCATTGCCCCTGGACTTGAGCACCAATCCCATCAGAAGCCAGTAACCTACACTATTAGCACATTAAGAATTTTACAGTGACAATGAGTAGCCCCACTGTTACAAATACTGAGCAGCTCTTCTGGCTGCCGTTGTCTGAGCTGCTTAGGGCTGAACTACACATTACACTGTATATGGGTCTGCCCTATATCTTTTCAAACCAAGCATGTGCTGGGAGTTCCGTATTAAAACTTAATTCTCAAATGCAAGAGGCCCTGATTTGGCTCCAGACTGCAGTACATAGGAAGACAGAGCTTAAGCCCTTCTTCCTCTGCCAACTCGCTCACCTGAAATGACCCTGGGGAGTTGCTATTTGCCCTGTTAAAGAAACTTATCTCTAATGGGCTTCACCTAAGTTCCCCAAGCCCTGACCTGGTTGTTACGTCATTTGTTTCTGCTCTGTTTTTATAGGGTGGGGTGTGTAAGATAATGACTTTTTAAATGGTGCTTCTCTAACCCTCCCTGACCTGGGTAGTCCAGGCAAATCCGATCTTGTCAGATCTCGGAAGCTAAGCAGGGTCAGCCTTGGTTAGTAATCGGATGGGAGACCTCCATCAAAGACCAGGGCTGCAGAGGCAGGCAATGGCAAACCACCTCTTTTAGTCTCTTGCCATGAAAACCCCACCAAAGGTTGCCCTAAGTCAGCTATGACATGAGGGTGCTCTCCACCACCAAGTTCACCAAAAAGAGATACGGTGGCTCTTTATGTCAAGGAAATGGCACCAGGGCAGCCTTCTTTCCTACATGTGCCACAGCCCTGATCTAAATCAGCCCCCCACATGCCTGAGAATTAAGTCTTAAAAATCACTGGGAGCAATGAGCATGAAACTCCCCGCACATATCTAGAACACACAGTGGACCCATAAACAGATGAACATGTAGAATCGTAGTGTCTCAGGGTTGCAGCTTGGCATAGTCTGAGATCCTGGAGAGGAAGAGGGCAGGCAGAAGGACCAAGGTAAGTAGACAATGGCCTAGGGAAGGAGGGCTGGAACATGCAGAGTAATTCAGAAGACTTGAGGGGTAGAGGAGATGGCTGGAGAAAGGAGTTTGAGAGAGGAAAGAAACAGAGGAGGGTGGTATTCTTCTCTTCATGCTAGTCAAATGCAGGGATTTTTTTCAGCCGGAACATGGTGGAACAGAGTTCCGGCACCTCTTGAAAATGGTCACATGGCCAGTGGCCCCGCCCCCTGATCTCCAGACAGAGGGGAGTTGAGATTACCCTCTGTGCAGCACGCGGAGGGCAATCTAAACTCCCCTCTGTCTGGAGATCAGGGGGTGGGGCCACCCGCCATGTGGCCATTTTTGCCGAGGGTGATTTAAACTGTAAAAACTCCTCCCTTGTTCCAGCTGACCCAAAGTGACATCATTGTGCGGTCCTGGAAGCATGTGCGCACTTTGCAGTTGCACATGTGGTACCACCTCCTGCCAGGAGTTGTGCCCTGTGCTGGCAACCCACTGAGTTCCACCACCTCTTTTCCCAGAAAAAAAGCCCTGCTCAAATGTACAAGTAGAATCATCAACCGACTTAGCACAGTTCCTCTTGTGCAAAATTTCATTCAATATCTAAAGCTTTCCTCCCTCTATATTAAAGTATGCAGAAACCAGTTGCACAAGTTCGTGCCCAAACAGAAATGAAAACAGGGATACTGTAAGTTCAACTGAGTGCAAGTGATTAGTGTTCTTGCATTTTCTGCTTAGGCAAGAGCTCTAGCACAAGTGGAAATGTGCCGGATTTGGCTCTTGAAGGTCCTATATCCAGTCTTGCATGCCACACTTTAGGAAGGTTGTGTAGGCAAAGCGGAACAGGTTTGGAGGCGGGCAACAAAGATGGTTGGGGGTCTGGATGACAAGTTCTGTAAGGAAAAGTTTGGTATGTTTATCCTGGAGAAGAAAAATAGGACAAAGGGGAGACATGACCATGCTCGTCAAATATCTTAAAGACGATCACGTAAAAGATTTGTCCTCTGCTACTCCAGAGGGCAAGAGAAGATACAATCGGCTTAAATTACAGGAGGGTAGATTTTGGTTGAACACTAAGAATAACTTGCTAATAATGAGTGCAATTTGACAATAGAACTAATTACTGGGGGAATGGTCTCCTTCTTGCTGGAAGTCTTCAAGCAGAGGCTGGACAGATGCCTCTAGCTTCAGGTTTCCTGCACTGAGATGGGGGTTAGGCTGTACGGTGTACAAGGCCTCTTAATTCTAGGGCTCTGTGTAGCTAGGAGCTGCAGAGGCGAGGAAGGCTGAAGTTAAATGTTGATTTGAAACAACCAAACGCATCTTTGGCTTCAGGCCTCTTGCATTCAGACGTTGGGCTGGCAAGGGAACCTCATATAAAAACGTCCTTCTGTTCCTCAGCTGTCCCTGCCCGTTTCAAAGAACTGCTACAGAACACAGAAGCTGTCCAGGGGGGATCAATCACTTTGCGCTGCGAGCTGAACAAGTCTGCTCCGGTGGAGTGGATGAAGGGGCGCAAAGGTCTGAGGCCAAGCAGCAAATACAGGATGAAGAAAGAGGGAACCGTTGCAGAGCTGACCGTTGAAGATCTGGACCTGAAGGATGCTGGAGACTACACGTGCACATCTGGAGACCAAAAGACAACAGCTGTCTTAACAGTGAATGGTAAACGCTCATCACTGCCGCTCTTTTGGAGTGGTTCCTTCACCTTCTTATTTATTAC
This sequence comes from Eublepharis macularius, assembly GCF_028583425.1. Taxonomy (NCBI): domain Eukaryota; kingdom Metazoa; phylum Chordata; class Lepidosauria; order Squamata; family Eublepharidae; genus Eublepharis; species Eublepharis macularius. Next base: position 90,645,732 of record NC_072800.1, on the reverse strand, counting down.
CTAGGAAAAGTTGACTTTCAACTTCTTTGCTTTGATCTTCTCTTACAGTTGGCATGAAACTCCCTGCTTATGTCCTTTGCTGACATCTCAGGGTGCTGCAAGGTGTCTCCTTGGTGCATGTTAATGCTGACATGGCCATAATATGCATGTGATGTTATGATGCATTCTGTTCTTCTGTTCCACATTAAGAGTTGAGACTGCAGCACTTTGTTGTGCTATCTCAGCCTTGTTTTAATGGGACGGCTAGTTTCTACAGACATTCCAAAAATTATGGAAAAGAGCAGATTTTAAATGAAAGCATACCGTGCGAAAGGCGATTCTCTTTAACAAAATGCTGCTTGGAGCAGCGCCCTGTCAAAGATTGAGGCTCCCCCATAGCGCTGGTGGCTTTTAATTCAGGGCCAAGCTAGAAGTGACGGATTACACTTGAATGGCAAATGAACAGACTCACATATATTCCTCCCTGTTCACTTGCACTCCACTTGCACTCCACTCAATCACTACGTGCCATATACTTGCCATCACTTGCCATTCAAGTGTAATTTGTCACTTCTAGCTTGGCCCTCAGTGTCTTTTCCTTCTGCGTCCCCTTCAGCCTTAGCGGCGCAGTTCAAAAAAGAGCTAAAGAACGAGGAAGCCACAGAGAGTGGGACAGCCACTCTGCACTGTGAACTGACCAAGGCCGTCGACTCTGTGGACTGGATGAAGGATCAACAGGTGCTGAAGCCCAGCGACAAATACAGAATGAGGCTGGAAGGACGCTTTGCTGAGCTCACCATCCAAGACCTGGAGTTGACAGATGCTGGAAACTACACCTGCATGTGCGGAGAGCAGAAGACCACTGCAGCTTTGAAAGTGAATGGTAATCACTGTCAGGTTCTATCGCAGGCACTGCAGTGCTGTACGGCAGCACGCTTGACTTGGACTCCAGGCAGCCACCAGGGATATTGCAGTGCCTTGCTCCGTGGCAGGAGGGGGGGGGTATACCTCACCCTTGCTCCCTCTCAACCCACTCGCAGACCTGCTCAACCTGGCTGACTCCCAGCTGCCTCCTCCTGCTTCCAGCTCGTTGTTCCTTCCCTTCTTCAGCCCCTCCACTCTTCCTCCATCTCTCTTGCTCTCCCCCTCCACTCCTAAACAACCCACTCTCTCCTGTGGGTGGACTTCCCTTATATCTCTTCACTCATTCCCAGCTCCACCTGCCAGCCATGCCCCCCAGTCCTCTAGCCTCGGCCCTGGCTGTCTTAGGCAGCAACACCTGGGGTTACTCTGCTGGCTGCTCTTGGCAGCTACACCTGTGCCTCCTTCACTGGCTGCCAGGCTTCCTTTGCTGATTGCCTCAGGCAGCCCTACCTGAGGTTGCGCGGTTCCCAGCCTTTCCTTTCCAGCCTTCTCTAGCCTGCCTGCTGGTTGAGGTGTGGCCTGGTGTTGTCTTTGCTGTCCTTCAGCTACTGCTGGTGAGTTTGCTGGTGATCTTGCTGTCTGGTCATCTCTGATGCCTGTGCCCTCTCCCTCCTGGCTTGGGTTCCTATTCTCCCACCAGAGGATGGGGCTGGCTGGCTTCCCCCTGCCCTGTCTGACTCTCTGGGGCTTGGGTGTTTCTTTCCTTTCCTCTGTTGCTGGGCATGGCAGGGTCTTGGTGTCTGTCTGGACAGCTGAGCGGTGGTTGTCTAACTGTCTCCCCTCCCCTTTTCCTGTTAAGTCTGGGAGCAGAGCCTCAGACCCTGGAAAATCACATTTTCATCCATAATCAAGCCTGTTCTCAGGCAAGCTGAACCAAATTCTACGTGCTGGTTCTCCTGTCTGTGTGGACCTGTTGGCTGGAGCTTGGGTTTCTTTTCTTTTTTTCCTGCAGTCCTTCCATCTCTTGATACCTACAACAGGGCACACATTTCCCTGCAAAATGCCCTTTGTTTTATGCTTATTTTCCTTTCTCTATCATAACTGTACCCCCTTGCTTTAGGGACAACTCATGTGCTGCTATACTTTATATTAGCATCCCCTCCCTGAATTTCGTTGCCATGTTTGCATTCCCAGTAACTTTCCTGTATGACAATCCGTCCACTCTCTCTCCAGATCTTTCAGTCCTGTAACCCTTTCTCTCTGTCCATATTGCCTTCTTCAGCCCTGCCTGTTTTTTTCCAAGAAGAGCTCAAAAACACAGAGGTTACAGAGGGCGAGACGGCCACATTGCATTGCAGGTTGAGCAAGGCGGCCCAAGTGGAATGGCAGAAAGGGATCAGGGCTATCAAGCCAGGTGACAAATTCCAAATAAAGCAGGAGGGCCCATGTGCTGAGCTGCTGATCCGTGACTTGGATGCGACAGACTCGGGGGACTACACTTGTGTTTGTGGAGGACAGAAAACGACAGCGACCCTGACCGTGAATGGTAAAAAAAAGATGCAGTGTGTACTTTGAGCTGAACTGGGCATTCCTAGAATTGTCTTTCAGGTTCCCCTCTGAAATTAAATACAGCAACGCACTTTCTAATATTGCATATCACCGCATGCCTGATTTTCCTTTTAAATACCATTTGTGCATTCATTTTGCACTTGCAATAAGAGAATTTACCTCTTCAATGAATATTTCCCCTGATCATTTATAAACTTACAGGCTCGTAAATGTTGGAAGGCCTTATGATACCTTACAATACTTTTATCTGATCCCCTCAGGAACAAATTATGCAATTATCACGCATTGCGCTTCCAGGATCCTGAAATCTTAATATAGTTATTATGGTTGGAGTTGGTTTTGCATAGAGAAAGTGTGTGTGTGTGTGGGGGGGCTGCTTTAGGAATGAACTTCCTTCAAGGCTGGTTGCTTTAGGAAAGAGAGGGACGTTAAAGAAATCCATACTGTGATAGGAAAAGCCTAAATGAGCGTTCTGACAAGCCTTCTGTCTAGAGGATGGAGAGAGATACGGAGAGCACCTCTTGCTCTCGTGGAAGTTAGCAAGAGCGTGAAGAAGGGAAGAGAAGGAGGGCATCTGAAAGGAAGCAAGTCTCTGAGATTAGTAGTCTGGGTAAACAAAAAGATAGCAGCAGAAAGATGTAGAGGAATCTGATATGTTCACCTTATTAGCTTCTCTGCTCCCTTTGGTTTATTAGTGTACTTAGGGTTAAAGTCCAGTGGGCAGGGACATGGGTGGTGCCATCAGGTGACGGTATTACATCACTTCTGGGGAAAACCTGGTAGTGACTAGAGATGGGCACAAACTGGAAAAAAACCGAACCATGTGGTTCGTGGTTCGTCAAATTTCACAAACCATGAACTTTCACGAACCTGCCCCTGGTTCGCGAACCGGTTCGTGAAAACGGCACTTCCGGGCCAGCAGAAGGTTACTTCCAGGTCAGCAGAAGGTCTGCAGGAAGTCCATCCCCTGTTGCCTAGGAAACTGATTGATTTGCACCAGGCTGTCTTCAGTCATGAACCAAAAACTGAACCAAACGAACCAGCCTAAAAGTTCATAGCAGTTCGTCAGAAATGGGCTCTGATGAACCGTGGTTCGCAAACCATGAACCAGCCTAGTTCGTGCTTAATTTTTGTTCGTATTTTGGTTCGTGCCCATCTAGGAATCGCCAGAAAATCTATGGTAAAACCATAGCATTTCTGGTGATTCCTACAGAGACATGATGCCACTTCTGGGTTTTCTCCAAAAGCGATGTAAGGCCCAAGGGTGACTTTTAATTCCCCCCCCCACTGGCTGTTGAAGTGCCAGTGGACAACAGGGGTTGGAGGTGGGAGAATGGCTATGGAAAGAACTCATTCAACCTAGGTTTGCTGTCTGAAATGCTGTTTTGTGGACACTCAAGTTAGTGAAAGCAGGTTCCATTTTCTGGAACATAGTGGCAGGCAGGGCTTTTTTTTTAGCGGGAATGAGGTGGAATGGCGTTCTGGCACCTCTTGAAAATGGTTACATGGCTGGTGGTCCCGGGCCCTGATCTCCAGACAGAGAGGAGTTTAAATTGCCCTCTGCACCACTGCAGAGGGCAATCTAAACCCCCCTCTGTCTGGAGATCAGGGGGCGGGGCCACCGGCCATGTGACCATTTTCGCTGAGGGCGATTTAAACTTTAAAAAACTCCCCCCTTGTTCCAGCTGACCCAAAGGGATGTCCTTGTGCGGTCCTGATTTCCACCATGGAGTTCCACCACTCCTTTTCCCAGAAAAAAAGCCCTGGTGGCAGGCCTCAAAATACCATTGTCAAGTCCCATCTTTCCCCCTGCAGTAGGACTGATCACTTGTTCCCGGTTAGGATTGTTGTAGCATCAGGATTTGTTCGTTCCCCAATTGATTTATAAATGTGGATTAGAGCGTATAACAAGCAGAAAACAGAGACCCAGGTTGAAATCTCCATTCAGCCAAGGAAGCTACTCCCCCTTAGAGCAACCTGCCATCACTGCAGGTTTTTCCTTGAAGCGATGCTATCATACATGCAATGATGCCTCCCCACCACATCAGGGTAATTATGGAAAGTTAATATATTTTTGGTTGTTGTGGGTTTTCCGGGCAGTATAGCCGTGGTCTTGGCATTGTCGTTCCTGACGTTTCGCCAGCAGCTGTGATTGGCATCTTCAGAGGTGTAGCACCAAAAGACCGAGATCTCGGTCTTTTGGTGCTACACCTCTGAAGATGCCAGTCACAGCTGCTGTCGGAACATCAGGACGACAATGCCAAGACCACGGCTATACTGCCCGGAAAACCCACAACAACCATCGTTCTCCGGCCATGAAAGCCTTCGACAATACATTAATATATTTTTCATTATAGTTTTTAGAAGTTAACGATGTGTAGAAAATGTTCCTTCTTCCCTTTGTGAGATGGGCCATTAGTTTTGATTTACTTCAGGAAAGGATTCATATTTTCAATGAACCTTGACCTAATCTCTTAATTTTGTCACTATTTCTATTGTGTAACATCTTTGGAAATTACCAAGTAGATTTTTTTTAAATTTCAAAATTCATAAATAAGCTCTCCTCCTATGGTCAGTGCTCAAAGTGACAAGGAAAAGGTCTTTTCTAGCCTCCCAACGATTGCATTCAAAGCGTTAGACTCTTGTTAGATGCGTTACCATTTTTTGAATTGGTATTTGTTGCAATTTACTGAGGTGGGAAAGAGAGAGAACGGAACCAGCAAAATAAGGAGGCATGAAAGCGAGGCCTAGGCCAAGATCTCAACTGTTAATAATAACAAGAATAATAACATTGGGTTTATATACCGCCTTCATGACAATCACCCTGTGAGGTGGGTAGGGCTGAGAGAGTTCTGAAAGGGCTGTGGCTGACCCAAGGTCACCCAGCTGGCTCCGAGCAGAGGAGTGGGGAATCAAACCTGGCTCTCCAGATTAGAGTCCTGCCGCTCTTAAGTGACTGACCCAAGGTCACCCAGCTGGCTTCAAGCGGAGGAGTGGGGAATCAAACCAGGCTCTCCAGATTAGAGTCCTGCCGCTCTTAAGTGACTGACCCAAGGTCACCCAGCTGGCTTCAAGCGGAGGAGTGGGGAATCAAACCCGGCTCTCCAGATTAGAGTCCTGCCGCTCTTAAGTGACTGACCCAAGGTCACCCAGCTGGCTTCAAGTGGAGGAGTGGGGAATCAAACCCGGCTCTCCAGATTAGAGTCCTGCCGCTCTTAAGTGACTGACCCAAGGTCACCCAGCTGGCTTCAAGTGGAGGAGTGGGGAATCAAACCTGGCTCTCCAGATTAGAGTCCTGCCGCTCTTAAGTGACTGACCCAAGGTCACCCAGCTGGCTTCAAGCGGAGGAGTGGGGAATCAAACCCGGCTCTCCAGATTAAAGTCCTGCCACTCTTAAGTGACTGACCCAAGGTCACCCAGCTGGCTTCAAGTGGAGGAGTGGGGAATCAAACCTGGCTCTCCAGATTAGAGTCCTGCCGCTCTTAACCACCGCACCAAACTGGCTCTTAAGGATCTTTAATGCAGTTCCTGAACTTTGCAGCCTGACTGAATGGGTTTGTTGTGTGTGTGTTTTTTTTTAAAGACATAGTGGATCAAGCCCTAAATAAATTTTCCTGGTCGTATAGATAATCCACCATTCATAATTGCTTACTAAGTAAAGAACAGTTGATGGTTCCCACTGTCTTAATTTTGATGCACTTGTGTCGCATATTGCATTCATTCTGCAGTCCTGCCTATACTTTTCACCAAGCCCTTGAAGGATGAAGAAGCTACAGAGGGCAAGAATGCCACTCTGCGTTGTGTATTGAACAAAGCCTCTGCTGCCGTTGAGTGGAAGAAAGGACACAAGGCCCTTAAGCCGGGCAACAAATACAAAATGAGGCGCGAAGGTGCCCTTGCTGAGTTGGTTATCCAAGCCCTCGAACCAGCAGATTCTGGAAGTTACAGCTGTGTTTGTGGAGGCCAACAGACCATGGCATCTTTGGAAGTCAAGGGTAAAAAAAAATACATCCATAGTTCTGTTTGCTGTGCTGCTTTGGATAGATTTCCATGCCTTTTTCCGTCTTGTGAATCCTGTTGCACCCTTGGCCCATCACAACATAGAGCTAATGTTCTCCGAATTAACAGACAGAACTGGAGATCCTTTATTCTTTAGAGTATCTTATTCATTTTCACTGAGTGCACAAATTTCACAAGGCTGTGATAGTTTTAAACTCTGCTGTCTCAGAGGGTTTGAAATCAGAATTAACTGAAGGGTTATAATTCTCATTCCATTGTAAAAACTTCTTTAGCTTGTCTTTAAGTGTGCTTAGCCAGGGAGCTTAGAAATTCCTAGAAAAATCTGAAGTGATAGCAAAGATAATGACACAGGATATATTCTTTTTTTTTTTTACTGGGGAAAAAACTCCAGTAAGGGCTAAACCTCTCCCCTACCAGCCAATTTAAATACACGTCTTGAAAAAAAGTCTAAAGAAAAAGCGATTCTTCCTCCAAATATTCTTGGGTAGAGAATCCTACTTCAATCACATGAATGTTAAGCTCAGGAGGTGCTCAGAAAAGTGTCTTCCTTTAGTATACTGGAGTTAAGATGTCCCACATGTTGTCTTGACTGCCTCTATTCATGCAAAGCTGCACTTCTGATTTAAATTCCCACATCCCTTTTCCTTGGGCTTCATTCCTGCCTGGGGAACGAATTTTTAGGGAGTTTTTAGAAAGTAATGTTTTCCTCAGTAAGTCTTTTGTAGGTAAAGGTAGAGGTTGTCTCCTGTGTAAGCACCGAGTCATTACTGACTCATGGAGGGATGTCGCATCATGACGTTTTCTTGGCAGGCTTTTTACGGGGTGGTTTGCCATTGCCTTCCCCAGTTGTCTACACTTTACCCCCAGGAAACTGGGTACTCATTTTACCGACCTCAGAAGGATGGAAGGCTGAGTCAACCTTGAGCCTGCTGCTTGAACCCGGCTTTCGCCGGGATCGAACTCAGGTCATGAGCAGAGCTTAGGCTGCAGTACTGCAGCTTACCACTCTGCGCCACGGGGCTCCTAAATCTTTTGTAGTCACTGGGAATTCAGCGGGAAGGGGTTTAGTAGGTAACGAATTTGTTTCCCTTTCTTCCCACCGTTTATTTTTGCACTCTCTCCTTATTGCCATCGTCTCAGCCCTGCCAGTGCTATTCAAAGAAGGCCTCAAGAACAGAGAGGCCATGGAAGGTACCACAGCCACTCTGCATTGTGAAATGACCAAAGCTGAGGCCGAAGTGAAGTGGAGAAAAGGAGCCCAAACCCTCAAGCCGAGCGATAAGTACCGGATGAAGCAGGAAGGGGCCAAAGCGGAGCTGCTGATCCGTGATCTCCAGGTAGAGGACACGGGAGATTATGCCTGTGTTTGTGGAGACCAGAAGACAGCAGCTGTCTTGACCGTCCATGGTAACCAAATGCTCCCCATTACAATAATGTTGCTTCAGGATATGTCTTTACCTGTGGAAATTCCTGTGTTTCTTTACTCTGGTTTATTGTTTTCCAACTTGGTTCCTTTCAATCTGTCCGTTTCCTTTTTGGTTTCTTGTTAATGTCATATTTCTACGTGTTTGTGTCTGGTGTCGGGGAGCGTCTCCCAAATTCGTCCTCAACGTTTTGGTCTATATTTTGTATCTCAGCCCTAAACATCTGTATGCGCATTATTGATCTGCAACACCAAAGTAATATCTGTGCAATGCTGGAGGAATTCAATGGTGTGCTATGGTGGGGCGCCAAGTGTTTAGGTCTTGTTGTGCTCCCATATTCATGCTTTGGCGCTTGAGTATTGACTGAGATGTGGAAGAAGAAATTCCTAGTATCAGAAAGCATGATGTCAGTATGAGAAATTCCAAATCATACCACTTTTCCCCTTTATGAATCATGGCATTCCCTGTGCTGGCCCCATCTGTTGTGCAAAGGGTCTCAGGATCTGAGCAGAAAGAAAATAGTGTGTGACTTATGGAGAATGAGTATACTGAATGAAGTCATCAGAGTCTCTCAGTAAAGGTCTTATATAGACAGCCTTGGTGTCCAAAACAGATCTGTCAGGGTGGATGATTACTTGGCACCTGCATTTGAAAGGCTGCTGGGCAGCTTGGGTGCATCACTGGTCATTAAGAGGTCATGACACAGAGCCATGGAGGACTCTCAAAAGCTCCAGTTCTTGACAATTTTTCAAAAGCTCCAGTGCAGACTATTTTACAGTTCCCTGGAGCAACACATCCTGCATCTGACAAAGACAACTGTGGTTCTTGAAAGCTTATGCTTCAATAAAGTTGGTTAGTCTTAAAGGTGCTACTGGACTCTTGCAACTACAGACTAACATGGCTAACTCTGGATCTGAAGCAACACATGACAGTTTAGAAATGTCCTTTAATACTTTATTTAATAAAAAGGTAAAGGTGCAAGCACCGAGTCATTACTGACCCATGGGGGGATGTCGCGTCACAACATTTTCTTGGCAGACTTTTTATGGAGTGGTTTGCCATTGCCTTCCCCAGTCATCTACACTTTACCCACAGGAAACTGGGTACTCATTTTACCAACCTCATTTGGACGGAAGGCTGAGTCAACCTTGAGTCGGCTATCTGAACCCGGCTTCTGCCAGGATCGAACTCAGGTCCTGACTTGGGCTGCAATACTGCAGCTTACCTCTCTGCGCCACGGGGCTCTTTACACTTTATTTAATATTACTTGTGATTTGAGCCATGCTGTCTTGAATGCTGCTGTTCTGGGCGTGCCTCTTGGTCGCATCCTGCTTCCATCCTTTTCATATACTTGACTCTTGTCCAAAAGGCCATCAAGATATGAAACTTGCTTGTACTGAGTTCAGACCGTTGGTCTATCGGGTCAATATTGCTTACTTTGACTAGCAGCAGCTCTCCAGGTCACACGTCAACATCTTTCACATCACTTATTGTGGGACCCTTTTAACTGGAGATGCTGAGGGTTGAATCTGGAACCTTCTGCATGCAAAGCTGATGCTTTGCCCCATCCCCATCCCCAAATGTTATTCCTTTAACAATATAATTAAACCAAATCTTGGATCCAGTTGCCAAGAACTGATTTTTTGATCTACCATCCATGTTTGGACTTTTTGCTCTTTTCTGCTAGGTTCATTTTTTTCCTTTGAACACTTCTTTGTTCTTCTATTGGATGAAAGTGGATGAAGAGGTCATGTTGGGCTGGTCTGCCGCACAGCATAAATTGGATACCAATGGTTGAAAAGACTTTTTGCGTGGCATGCACCAGAGCCCCTGTGCTGCTCTCATCTCATGGTATTCCACTTTACCTACCACCTTAAAGCATCCCACTCAGCTGCATCTTGGATTAGACATTAGTCGAGTGGCCAGTATTCCCTGTGAGAATTTTTTATTTGTTGCTATAGAAGATCTTAGGAACTTAAGCATCACAAATGTAGTATGTGTTAGGATACAGCTTTCAGCTCAACAGTTCAGTTGCCAACTCTGCATTTAATAATACAGAAGACACATTTTTAGCAAACAGTTCAGTTGACTCCTTATTTGGTTTGTAGTAAAGTTCAGCTTCAGTAAGGTCAGGGTTTTTTTCAGCAGGAATGCGGTGGAACGGAGTTCAAGCACCTCTTGAAAATAGTCACATGACTGGTGGCCATGGCCCCTGCTCTCCAGACAGAGGGGAGTTTAGATTACCCTCCGCGCCACACCAGCCATGTGACCATTTTTGCCAAAGGCGATTTAAACTTTTAAAAACTTCCCCCTTGTTCCAGCTGACCCAATGTGATGTCATTGTGCGGTCCTGGGAGCATGCATGCACTTTGCACACATGCATGTGGTACCAGGGGCACCACCTCCCGCCAAGAGTTGCCCCCTGTGCTGGCAACCTACTGAGTTCCACCACCTCTTTTCCCTGAAAAAAGCCCTGAGTAAAGTGATTGTTTTAAATAAGAGTTTTTATGGAAATTTTATTTATACAAATCTACAGGTTAATTTTATGACCTGGCTGTTTTTGGCAGTTCATTGACATGAGCGTTTCAAGGGTGTCTTGTTTCTATGAACAAAAGCAAGAAAGCAAATGCCAGTTTCTCTTTCCAATGGAAACATGACTGGTGAATAATCTAGTTCAACAGCTGGCCTTTCAGGCAAGTCTTAAGCCAACAGAAATCATGGCTTGGAAACTTCTTGTGTGAAAAGTGACTTCTTATTAAAGGAACACACAGATGCCACAGGCTTATAGCAAGTTGAAAAAATAGCCAACATTCCGCTAGTGTGCAATTGCCATTCAGTTATGTCAGCCAGAGAACATGGGCAAAGTAATACTAACCCAGCGCTCCAACGAGAACATTCTAGGATAGCGCAACCTGACATTGGCCCATGGCAGATGCTTCAGGGGAAGTCATGGAACAATTATGGAGTGGTGAACCATTAGCTGGTTACCCTTGAGTTCATAGAAACCTCTGAAGAATTCAAGGAGAATACAACAGCCTAGCTCTTTGAGCAGTTTGCATTCCAGGCTGAAAAATAGCTAAGATGATGGTTTCCTTGGAAAGTTTGGATGTTTGTCCAAAATAGACAACTTGAGGAAATCTACAGTTTCCAAGTGTCAGCCCTATTTTTATCTATGTGTAAATATGTTTAGGATGCATGTTCAATAGTTTGCGTTCTTCAGCTATTTTCACTCTATTCTTTGCTTCCCAACTTTTGGATCATTTCTCAGACCTTCTGATATAATTCTTTAATCTATTTCGTCAGCCAGTGGCTCATTATATCCCTCTTTATCCTTCCTTATTAAAGTTTTCCACTGAGTTCTTACTCCTGTTTATTTTTTTAAAAGCCATGTTTATTTCATTCGCTGACAGTATTTATTCCTCTTAGGGTATTTCCAATCTGTTTTTCCATGTGGTGTTTATATTTTGTTTCTGTGTTTGTTGCACACTAGTCTGTGATGCGATGTGCTTGTATCTGTTTTCTATCTGTATATCACAGCTATGCTGTGAAATGTGTGGCACATGAAATAGCTACATGTAGTAGTTAATGGCTTCAACAAACAACTGTGTTGACATTTTGATTATTTTTTGTTTTTATCCAATATACAAAACCTGACATTTAAAAAAATAATCACAATATGCCAATGTTCTCTTTTTATGTTTATGATTTTGAGTTTATTTCCAAAGTCTAAAATATCAAGGTTCTGTTGAAATTTAAAATGCAAACATTTTAAACTTTGGAACCTTGGAAAATCTGGGATTTTTTTGGCATGTTGTAGGCCACCCCTGCTCTTTCAGTAGTGTTGGAAATGCTTTATGTGTAGCTCTGTTGTTGGGAAAGAGACGACGAAGGGTGCATTCCACGAAGGGCTTCTTGCTCCAAAGCTTCCATTGATTTGAATGGAACTTGCACGGCGGCTGCTCTGGGTGGAATGCTCCCAGGTTTCAGATTAGAAGGACCGTGACTCTTTCTCTGTTGGTATTACGTCCCTCAGCTTTGCCTGCACATTTCCAAGAAGAGCTCAAAAGCTGTGAAGTGACAGAAGGTGGACTGGCTGCTCTACGTTGCAAACTAAGCAAAGCTGCTCCGGTGGAGTGGATGAAAGGTGGAAAACTGCTAAAGCCCAGTGACAAATACAAAATGAAACAAAAAGACACCGTTGCTGAGCTGACTGTACATGACGTCACTGAGGCGGATGCTGGAGATTATATGTGTGTGTGTGGAGACCAGAAGACTTCTACGTCTGTAACTGTGCTTGGTAAATATTACACATATTTTCATATGATGGTGGTGTAACTTCTCTTTTCATGGGTTCTATGGGGCTTAGGAAGCAACTTTCACACAATTTTAAGAAAGAATTTTTATTTTTTTTCTTTTAAACTTTTTAGCAATTGATAAAATACAACTTTTTTTTAAAAAAACCCTACTCATGTGCAAATATACAGAAAACTTTAAATCAACCATGTTTTTGAAAAGGTAAAACAGTTCATTATTTCATGATGTGGTGAGTCCTCTTTCATTAATTCGAAGCAACTGTATCCCAGGCTTCTGTCTTCTTGTTGGGGAATTATAGTCCTGCAAAAATAATACAATCCCAGTAACACCAACCAAACACAATACACAAACGCCACTTTAAATCATATTGTTTACATACAACATTTGATTACCTTAATCAAGGTGATAAGAGCGTATAAATTATTAAGCAATCAGCAGCCTGCCTCTAGCTTCTGACTCCACCCCACTGGGCTAAACCAATTAACCTCTTAGGGGTTACACTGGCATGAAACTAAAATGTCATTATTACATTAAGATGTGGCCAAACAAACCACCTTTCCAGAGTAGATTTCCGCTTGTGGTGATATCACACTAAGGTTGTCTTTTCTCACAGTATGTCACTACAGCAGTGAATTTTTTTTTTACTTTATTTAGGGGCCAAAAATTTAGAGATCTCCCCTACCCTGTACTGGGCTGGGTGATATACCCTCTTTTGAATCCAAGACTTCCACTGGCTGTGACTTGTTGAAACAGGGTGGGGTGACTGTGTGTGATACCTGCTGTGCTGAGGAAGGTGTGTGTGTGCTTGATAAGCACGTGGGAATGGTCCTTCTGATGGATGTGTTGCTGTTACCGATGTAATGCTGGAAAAGAGACAGTTATGGTAGATCCACTAGGAGCATACAGTCTCACTTGCTTGAATAGTAACTAAGCTACTGACCGTTTTGGAGAATGCACACTAGAAATGGGCACGAACCGGGAAAATACCAAACATGCAGTTCATGGTTCATTGCATTTCATGAACTTTCACGAACCTGCCCTGGTTCGCAAACCAGTTTGTTTGGTTCGTGAAAACATCACTTCTGGGGCAACAGAAAGCCTCCTTTAAGACCCCAAGCCGAAATTAAGAGTACGTGTAAGCTTTCCTGCCTCCTCACTAATATAATGGCTTTAAAATTAGATATTGGTGTTTTTTTTTTTTTGCCAAGCTTCTCAGATAGATAGCCATAATCAGGGCTTTTTTTCAGTGGAAACACAGTGGAACGCCCCCTGATCTCCAGACAGAAATCAGTTCCCCTGGAGGAAATGGTCATTTTGTAAGGGGACCCGTGTGTTTCTCTCTCATATTTCCCTCTTGAGAGTTCCACCACCTCTTTTCCCAGAAAAAAAGCCCTGGCCATAATATAAATAATAATGTTGCTGCTGGATGAGAGCATCTTCCTGGAGTCGTTCAGCTGTGGTGGCCTTTGAACTGTAACATGCTCTTTGTGATCTTCAGCCCTCCCTCCACGTTTCAAGAAAGAGCTGAAGAACCAGGAGGCTGCAGAGGGTGGGACAGCTAACCTGCAGTGTGAGCTGACCAAGGCTGCCGGTCCAGTGGAGTGGAGGAAGGGCAATCAGGTGCTCAAGCCAAGTGACAAATACGAAATGAAGCTGGAGGGCAGACTTGCCGAGCTTGTCGTTCACAGTTTGGAACTGGCCGATGCTGGAGATTACAGCTGCACATTTGGGGACTGGAAGACCTCGGCCTCCTTGACAGTGAATGGTACATTTACGGAAGCTGTTTTCTGTTTTTCATGGGTAGTTATAAAGCAAGTAAGTTCAGAAGAACTTCCTTCCAAAATGGTGGAAGGAATGGACTGTGCCATGTCACTTAATGCTAGCACAGACTTCGAAGACTCGGGGGGGGGCAGTTTAGAGTATGTGATGGCTAGACAGGGTTACTACCTGACCTTTCCTTGGTCCACTCCTGCAGCTGCCCCCTTGTTACCAGAACACTATTCTTTTTTCAGGTCGCTTTCCTTTTCTCTTTCTTTCTCTCTTCCTCTGCCCAACACACAAGCTGAACATGCTTTCTACAATCTTTTTCCATCCTAGCTTAGACAGATAGCTGGAAGCTTTTACTTTGACTTTCCTATCGAGTACAGAGTTCTCTAGCAATAAAGAACTTCTATTTCATTTCTAAGTAACAAGCCAATGTGAACTTATTCCTCAAGCAGTCAGTCTGTAGAATTCCGCCGTGCAGACACTCTACCATGCTTTCAAAAACCTTATAGACTGAGTACAGTTTCTACCCTTTCAGGGCTCAAAAGAAGAACTCAAACATTTAGAAATCAGGGTCAAACCGCACAAGAAAAAATACACTTAAATTACCCTCGAATTACCCTCAAATACACTCCAATTACAAAATTCACTTGAATGACCAGAGTAATTCGAGTGTATTTTGTCTCGTGTGGTCAGACCCTCAGACTAACAAGAGTTTGGTTTGCACATGGGTTTGTACATGTGTTGGTTGGGTTTGCACATGGTTTGCACATGTGTTGATTTTGGCCAAATGCAACTCTGCAAAATGGGTGTTCTGGCATATTGTCACCCCCAGGATACTCTTTCCGTAGTTGATCTATTTGTCATCTCCCATCTATTCCTTGTTGTAATATTTGCCCCATTATATAATAGTTATATTGTATGCAATTTTGTTTGCTGGATCACCTTAGAAGAGAGTTGTGGAGGAATAGCTTTAAAAATCAGGGGCTCTCTCTGCCCTTGATAAAAAAGGTTGCGGTTTGGGATAGGAAGGGAGAGTTCATGAAATATAGTATGAAAATCCAGTTCCTTCCAGATCTGTGCCAGGTACTTAGGACTGGCCAGCGGCTATTGCTCACATGTTCTATTCCTTCTAAACCTCTCAGCCCTCCCTGCCCTCTTCAAGAAAGGCGTGGAGAACAAAGAGGCTTCAGAAGGAGAGAGTGTGGCTTTCCGGTGCGAGCTGACAAAGGCTTCTCCGGTGGAGTGGAAGAAGAAGCACAAGACGCTCAAGCCAAGTGACAAATATGAAATGAGGCAGGAAGGAACAGTTTTGGAACTTGTGATCCACAGTCTAGAACTTAAAGACGCCGGAGACTATTCCTGCCTGTGCGGTGACCAAAAGACAATGGCAGCTCTCGCCGTCCATGGTAAATCAGAACGTCCTGTGTTAAATGTCTGGTCCGGAAAGCCCGAGTTTCCCCCTCTGCTTGGTTCCACAGTTTGAAGTCAGATTCTCTGCTGTGTAGTTGTGCCTGATTTCCCTCAAACTCTTTGGGAATTCCAGTGTTTTATTTCAGCGCTGCTGTTTCTGCTCTCGTTCCATAGCAGTGTTTTTTAGTCTTTGGATTCCTTGAAAGCTTAACAAGGGTTCCTTAGGGAGAAGATCTTTATTTTCAAACTGGAAGACAGCTTGTCGTCCAATACCACGTTCCTCTAAATGTTGTGTGTTCCAGGCCATACTTGGTGGTCATTTGGGATGTCAGTAACACCCCAAGAGTCTTGTTCAGTACCTAGCCTAGTACAGGCTAGAGAATGTCTCCCAAATCCTTTGCAACATGCAAGGTTTCTGTAGCAGACAATGTAGAAAGGGTCCTTGAAAGGCTGGTAGAATGACAACTGAGGTTCTAGGGCACTGAAGGACCCCATTGCTTTTTTTGGGATGGAGCTAGAAACGGTCCGATCAGTACAGACGAATATTTTTGTGGTTGAAGTCCATGCCTGTCGCCGAAAAAGGCAATGTTAAAAAGGAAGCATAGTGATGCATGAATTCCGTGCACATCTACAGCACGCAACATTGCTGAGAGTGTTTGCTCCTTCCTTATTCCTCAGCCCTCCCCGTGCGTTTCAAAGAAGAATTAAAAAGCGTTCAAGCCACAGAAGGTGAGGCAGCCAGCCTATACTGTGAGCTGAGCAAGGCGGCTCCAGCGCAGTGGAAGAAGGGCAGCAAGTTGCTGAGACCCAGTGGGAAGTATAAAATGAGCCAGAAGGACACCGAGTTAGAGCTGGTGGTACAAAACCTAGAAGAGGAGGATTCTGGTGAATATACCTGTGTGTGTGGCGACCAGCAGACCACAGCTACCTTGGCAGTACATGGTAATAGCAAATATCTCATTATAAGTGGATTGTTTTCTACCATCCCTTTTCTGTTGTGTGTTGTGTAGTGTGTTTGTTTTTAAGGACTGTCTGTTTGCACCCATGTGTGTGTCATGTGCCATCAAGTTGCCTCCGACTTATGGCGACCCTATGAATGAAAGACCTCCAAAACGTCCTATCATTAGCACACTTGCTCAGGTTGGACCCATGAAGTCATCTTATACTGAATTAGACCCTTGGTCCATCAAAGTCACTGTTGCCTACTCAAACTGACAGTGGTCTCAGGCTAAAGTAGTTCACATCACCTGCAACCTGAACTTTGCTGGAGATGCCAAGGATTGAACCTGAGACCTTCCGCAAGCCAAACAGAATGCTTTACCACTGAGCCACGCCCCCTCCTCTCCTGTTGCATGTTTCAGAGATTTTAAGTTGTTTGTCTAATGTCTTTTGGGTCAAAACTTTCCTCGGCCCAGTATCTGCTGTGAGGGTGAGAGCGAATAGGTGCTGCAGATTCTGGGTGATATCTATAAGAAACTCACTTCCCCGGCTGGTCCATATCAGCCAACTCCACCCCCCTTCCCACTCTCCTGGTATTTTATTCCGAGTCATCCGCTGTGTTCCTGTCCTTGTGATGTCATTTTAGCATCCAGCAAAATACCTGTGGATCTTGTGTGTGTTGTTAAATGTGTACGTAACCAAGATTCATCCTGGAATGCCTGTAGACGTTCCCCAGGATCATGGATGTACCTTGCAGTATTTTCACCCTTGAATGGTGTACACGTGTCCTTGGTCCCGCAAGGCTACCACGACATCCAGGAATTCAAAGAGGGCTCCAAATCCAGGCAATATCACCCTGGGCGTAGATGTGAGAAGGCTCAACAAGACATTTGAATGTGGTTCAGCATGCTCTTCCGGCATGTTCAGAAAGCAGATCCCTTCTGTTCTACTTGGGAAGCCTCAAGAGGTTGTGTCAGAACACCTAGTCAACCTGAGTGGATGTCTCTGCTCCATGTCTGTGCACTAATATTTGTCAGGCTGTGGATGACAGGATATGGTAGACAGGGCTCTGTACCATTGCAACAAGAAATCCAAGCTCTTGGGTAAATGGTTTGTATTCAGAACTCCAACCTTTTCCATATATGTGTCCATAGAATACTCAGAGGCAAAAAAAGCATCTGGCAATACACAGTTCCTTGATAGGAGTAGCAACTTGAAGAAAGTACACACTCTAAATACCCACTCATTTCCCCGTCTCCTGCCTAGACCACAGATTAGGGTAGAAGCTGGTCTGGGAACGCAGGGAAGTAAGTTACAATAGCGCAGACATCACAAGGTCACTTCGGTGAGCCTCAAAGAAAGAACAGATAACACAGCTGTGTTCCCAGGCTGCTGAAGAAACGAAAGTTACGGTTGGAGCATCTGTAAAATGATATCAAGCTACAGCAATGGTTCAATAAAGAGAGCAATGGAATGGCTGTAGGGGTACAGACGTGACAATATTCTTTGCCTGTTGCATCCTTCAGTTCTGCCCGCCCTCTTCAAAGAGGACCTGAAGTGCGTGGATGCCACAGAAGGGGCAACAGCCGTTCTGTACTGTGAGCTGACTAAGGCTGCTCCCGTCGAGTGGATGAAGGGGCAATGTTTGCTTAAAGCAAGTGAGAAATACAAAATGAGCCAGGAAGACTCGGTCGTTAAGCTGGAGATTCGAGAGGTGGACCTGGCAGATGCTGCCGAATATTCCTGCGTCTGTGGAGATCAGAAGACAACAGCTTTCTTGTCTGTGCAGGGTAAAGAAAATGAAATATGTGGTCTCCTAACAGTCCTGTTGTCTGCACCGATCTGTAGCTGGCTTGTGAGCATTTGGCATTGTAATGTTTATAGTTTCTGTGGTGGTGTGTCTTTGTTGCCTGTTGCACATGGCCTGTCACGATGTCTCCAGTGAAAACTCTGTTGAAATAAATTGCAGGATGCCAGTTCATTTTGGTGGTGTTTCCACAAGATATGTTCTCTGGTAAAAAATGTCTGGTGTGTCTTCTCCTTGGTTCTGGTAGTTCAGATGTGGACAATTATCGGCACCCTGCCTTTAAAACCCTTAAAAAACCCACTAATTTACTAAAATGTTTGGTTTTGTCACATTGTGCTGTACCTGTTGGCTCCTGCAAGCGATCCTGTGTTACTTTTAAATGCAGCGTTTCCATTCTGTAATCCTCAGCTTTGCCTGCTCGATTTAAAAGCAACCTGAAGAATGAGGAAGCCACAGAAGGTGGCAGTGCCACACTGCGCTGTGAGTTGACCAAAGTCGCAGCTGTGCAGTGGAAGAAGGAGCACCACGTGCTCCAAGCGAGCAGAAAGTATGTCATGAGACAGGACGGTGTCAGTGTCGAGCTGTCGATCCACGAACTGGAGATTCAAGATATGGGAGATTACACCTGTGTGTGCGGAGACCAACAAACCACAGCCTCTTTGGCCGTAAATGGTAAAATATGCCTTATAAAAAAGTGCATCATCACCTGCCATAAAATTTGCTGATTTTATTTTACTTATAATTTTCCTTTACAACTGTGGTGGTCAACCTCTTTGGCGAATGTACAGTCAAGTCCCAGACCCAGTGTGAGCTGGCAATATGCTAGCAGCTGTATTTTTTAAAGAATATTTTTATGCCACCTCTTCAGTCCTGCTTGAGGTAGTTTACAATAAAAGTTATGTCACAATATTAAAAAAGAAGACATCAGACATAAGCAGCATGAAAACTATCTATAGAACAGAAGCAGAACATTAAAAAGCTAGTAAGATAAAACGTCTGGGTAAAAAGATACATTTTGGCCCGGTACATAAAAGAAAGTAAAGTGGGCAGCAGGGCCTCTTCCACATGGCGAACTTAACACGGGGCTTTCTGCGTATTCAGCCCATGAGGATTGGATCCACTTTATTCATCAGTTCTTACCTCATACTGCTTAGATTCTTTAATTCTACACTTCAAGGGAGTCAAACCGAAGTGTTGTTTGTTTTTTAATTCTGCACTAGAAAAATGCCCCGATTCTGCTATGTGCTTTGAGGATTCAGCAATTTTCTCAGTCCCTTGACTAAGTTTCCTTAGTTAATTGCAGAGGAAACTTACAAGGGTTTTTTTTTGGTCTTTTTTAATGGCTCCAACTTTGCAATATTGCTATTTAAATTTTTTTTAAAAAAACAGATTGGTTGCTGTTTAACCAATCAGGATACAAGAGAATCAAGGGGAGGGCAAAAGACAAGGACTGGGCATGACCTCGCACTGCAGAAAGCATTCTGCATTTCAAAAAAGACCTGGTTTGACTTCAGGAAAAAACAACAACAACATCATGGTATGTGTGGAGGGAGAAAAGCTGTAGAAAATCCGGGGAAACGTTGATTCTGTGGAATGAAAAAAGTCTAGGGAACAGTTTGGAGACTGAATCAGGATATTTTGACTGTGTGTGCAGAAGTCTGGAAAGAAATCAATGCAGTATAGGGCCAGAATTGATGAAAAAGCCCAGTGCAGAGAAGACCTAGGGAAGCCTCAAAGGGGAAGGATTCCAGAGGCGAGGTGCCACCACAGAAAATGCCCTGCCTGTGATCTCCTGCCTCACTTCTACTAATATGGGGACAGAGATCAGGGCTTGAGCGGCTGATCTCTCAGTCCTCTGTAAGGCAGTCCCACATAAAGTATGTTACAATAATTTAATTTGGATGTGATTAGAGCATGGATCACTGAGGCCAGAACATATTTTTTGAGGAACAGTCGTAGCTGGTGATGATGAACCAACCTGAGCTGAGAAAAACTATGTGCCACAGAGGAGACCTGGGCCTTGTAGGGGCTTCCTTATAGCCTTCTTTAGTGTATATAGCTATAGTTTTTAACAGGGCCTTCTTAGACAAAATTAAAAATCGGACATAACCATCTCCAAAGATACCAAAGACCTAATCCAATGGGTCTGTTTATATTGGGTGGCCTTGCGAATGAGAGCTTTTTTCTGAGTCCTACCAACCCACTCCTAGCTTTGTCCCTAATGTCTATTTTGACATTAGACCTAAAGTTTGGTTCTTATCTGAAAAAAACCCTAAACCGATCTCTCCAGCTGACTGTGAGCTCTCGTCAGGCAATTCCCGGCCCAATCTGTGACCCCTGATCTTTCTCCCTCAGTATCAAGAAGTCTGAAGATCTTTTGTTCTCCCAGCACCCTGGTTCCTAAGAGCTATCGCCACCATTTCGGTCAGGTTCAGACTTCTGTGCCCTTTTCATGCATTGCCTTTGCTTTCTACCCCTCAGCTCTTCCTCCGTTTTTCAAGGAAGAATTAAAAGATGCGCAAGTTCCGGAAGAGGGCACCGTCACCCTGCGCTGTGAATTGAGCAAAGATGCGCCAGTGATGTGGAAGAAAGGGCCCAGCCTGCTTAAAGCAGGTGATAAGTACACAATGATGCAGCCGGGAAGGATTGCAGAGCTGGCTGTCCATCATGTAGAAATGCAGGATGCAGGAGAATACACCTGTGTGTGCGGGGACCAGAAGACAACGGCTGTCTTAACTGTGCATGGTAAAAAAAAACCCCTCAAAAAGATCATCTCGGTTAGATCCATTTCTAGTGTAACTTTTGAAATTTCAGTTTCATACAGTACCTTGTTATCTCATTCCTTTAAAAACCAGTGTCACTGAATTTTTTATTTATATATTTATTGCCTAGCTTGTTTATATGTTTTAAATTTTTTTAATATTTAGTTGCCCTCCCTTTCATTCTCCCTGTTCAACTGAGAGCCAGTTTGGTGTAGTGGTTAAGAGCGTGGGACTCTAATCTGGAGAGCCGGGTTTGATTCCCCACTCCTCCACTTGAATCCAGCAGGGTGACCTTGGCTCAGTCACTTAAGACTGGCAGGACTCTAATCTGGAGAACCGGGTTTGATTCCCCACTCCTCCACTTGAAGCCAGCTGGGTGACCTTGGGTCAGTCATGGCTTCTCGGAGCTCTCTCAGCCCCACCCACCTCACAGGGTGATTGTTGTGAGGATAATAATAATACACTTTGTAAACCACCCTGAGTGGGCATTAAGTTGTCCTGAAGGACAGTATATAAATCGAATGTTGTTATTATTATTTCTTAATTCTCTCTAGGACCAGAACAAGCCCAGCTGTGCCTCTTTCATTACTCCCAATGCCTACTTAACTTAATGAAACCATTCCAAAATAAAATTGGGTGTGACCTTGAAGTCCAAAACTTTAATCTTTCATAAATTCAGAATGCTCTTCATCAATATCTCTAATTTTGAACACAGCACTAGAAGGCGGATCAAAAAATCCACATAAAATGGCCATGTACAGATGAGGGGGGACATTTTCCTGCAAGCCCAGGGGAAACCTCCGATTTCCATCAAAATCCCAAACATTAAAAAGTTGGGAGTGGGGGGCTTACAGAATTCCCAAACCAGAGAAGTGTTGTCTGCTTAAGCACAGATAACAGAAATGAAACATTTCTCACAATGCTATGGTGGGTCAAGGTGAAGGTTTCTGGTGGTTGAGGGAAAAAAGAAGGGGGAGGCAGAGACTGCGGCACCCTCCCCTTTCCACCCCACAGGCCCCTGCTTGTTGTATCTATTGTTGAAATATTTCATAGAGGTTCTTTTTCCCAAATACAATACCAAAGAGAAAAAACGTGAAAAGACGTTTCTGTAACTCAAGCTTATTCTACCATGTTGTTTTTATTCTTCATTTGAATTTCTTTCATGGCTCCACCCCAAATAATATAAATACAACAACAACAACAACAACAATATTCGACTTATGTACCGCCCTTCAGGACAACTTAATGCCCACTCAGAGTGGTTTACAAAGTATGTTACCATTATCCCCACAACAAAACACCCCGTGAGGTGGGTGGGGCTGAGAGCGGAACTACAAGTGACAAAAGGCACAGGTTGGACGCTTGTCAGCTTCCCTCAAGTTTTGATGGGAAATGTAGGCATCCTAGTCTTGCAGCTTGGCTCTCCGACTACTGTCCCATGGACTTTTCGTCACTTGTCCAACATTCCTCCAAGCTGCCTACATTTCCCATCAAAACTTGAGGGAAGCTGACAAGTGTCCAACCTGTGCCTTTTGTCACTTGTAGTTCCACTCTGAGGGCCAAGCTACACATGATGAATGACACTTGAACGGCAAGTGGATTGATTGGAGGGCAAGTGAACAGGGAGAAATACACTTGCTGTTCAAGTGTCATTCGTCATGTGTAGCTTGGCCCTGAGAGAGTTCCAGAGAACTGTGACTAGCTCAAGGCCACCCAGCTGGCTTCAAGTGGAGGAGTGGGGAATCAAACCCAGCTCTCCAGATTAGAGTCCTGCCGCACTTAAGTGACTGAGCCAAGGCCACCCAGCTGGCTTCAAGCGGAGGAGTGGGGAATCAAACCCGGCTCTCCAGATTAGAATCCTGCCGCTCTTAAGTGATTGACCCAAGGTCACCCAGCTGGCTTCAAGCGGAGGAGTGGGGAATCAAACCCGGCTCTCCAGATTAGAGTCCCGCGCTCTTAACCACTACACCAAACTGGCTCTCACCCAAGCAGCTGCTTGGGGTGGCACAGTGAGGGGGGGGGGATGCATGCCAGGGGCTTGTTAGGCCTCCAGCCAACCATAGCAGAGAAGAATGACATCACATCCTGGACCTGTGCTCCCAGCGGCTGGATCCAAGCTAAGCCCTTGCGGCAGTTCCGCATCGTGGCTGCTGGCGGTACAGGGCCAGGAGGGAACTAATATGCCTTGCGTAGGTAGGGTGAGAAAAGACCTTGAAGCTGGCACAGGAGTGTTGCCTCTATAAATGCTAATGCTCCCTCTGTTGTGTGTGGTCTCAGCCATTCCTGCCCGTTTCAAAGAAGAACTGAGGAACCAAGAGGTCACCGAAGGTGAAGCTGCCGTGCTCCGGTGTCAACTAACCAAGCTGGCCCCAGTTGGCTGGAGAAAAGGAGAACTGGTTCTCAGGCAGTGTGAGAAATACAGAATGAGGCAGGAAGGCGTCGTTTCTGAGCTGGTGATCCATAATCCAGATGAAAAAGATGCAGGGCAGTATACCTGTGTTTGTGGAGACCAGCAGACCTCGGCCACCTTAAAAGTCAACGGTAAAGAATACTTGAAAAACGTGTGTCTTTTACGGGGTCCTTCTGAAGTAACAATTTTTGGGGGGAACTCCTGCATTTGTCTTTCCTGAATCCCTCTCACTGATCCTTCCATCGTCTTACTCAGCTACTTTCCCCATCTTGCTGATTTCATCTGCCCTAAGACGACAACCTTGCGTTCTCAGTATCTCTCGCCCAGGAGATACTTCCTTGAGCACCTTCCATTCTTACGTGTCATGTAAACGTTACCTTCTGGTGATGTATTTCTGGTTGCAATGTGTTTGTTACTAATGAGATCAGAGTTAAGAGTCCCTTTGCACGCACCTTACGTCTGCTTTTATGTGTGTTGGATTTTAACCTAACATAGGGTGGATTTGTTTCCTTCGTCCTCTTCTAATGAAATAATGACTTCTGCCGTCACCAAGTGGATGGGAATGCAGAGGAACTCGGTGGTCTAAAGTAAACCACTTTGTGACAGAGCACGAATGGGAAACCACTGCCACTAAGATAGCAGTCAAGCACTCTTATGTGGCTATACTAGTTAACCACAGTTTGAAGGATGAATGATATGAAGCGCGTTGAGTGAAACCTAACTGCATATCTTTCTGCCAGCTGACATCGTGAGAATTGCCTTGCCAGATCAAACTAAGGATTTCGTAGTCAAACATTCTGACGGTGGCTCGTCAGGTGGCTTGTAAGAAGCCCACAAGCAGCTCATGGAAGCGATGGTCTTTCCGTACTCTACCTGTACCTGGAATTCAGAGTTATAGTGCCTCTGTGCATGGCGATTCTTTTTTTAAAGCTATCATGGTTAATAGCTGCTGGTAGACCTATCCTCTGCGAATTTGTATCAAAGCCACTCGGTGGCCTCTTGTTTCCGAGCGCTTCCTCCTCCTTTGTTCCTTCCATTGTCATCTACACCCCATCTCAAAATTTTCCTCCAAGCGGTAACTCTCTGCATTTGAATTCTCTATCGCGCCCTCCAGCCTTGCCTGCCATTTTCAAAGAAGAGATGCATGCCCAAGAAGCCACAGAAGGTGAAACAGTCACTTTGCGCTGTGAGTTGACAAAGCCCAGTGCCTCAGTGCAGTGGAAGAGGGAGCATAAAGTCCTCCGACCTGGCGATAAGTGCCTCATTAGGCAGGAAGGTCCGCTTGTTGAGTTGGTGATACCGAATGTGGATCTGAAGGATGCCGGAGAATATACCTGTGTTTGTGGAGACCACAAGACGACAGCCACCTTAGCAGTCCATGGTAAAATCACGTTGTGCAGACAACATGAATTGAGCATAGATCCTCGCTTATTGCCACCTGTTGTTTGAACGTAAACACCATTGTTCCATCTCATATCGCTCTGAGATAGATGTTATGTCGTCCTATTTCCGTTATCTGTCTTTGTGTTCCATTCCATTTCCGACGTCCCTCATTTGTTGAGAAACTGCATGCGGAGATCACTTTATGTCAGTCTGTCAGTCTGTCTCCTTTTGTGGTCATACACCAGTGCCTGCTTGAGGTCAATGGAAGTTGGTCCATTTAAATTCAGTAGGCACAGGGGCAGAGACCATTTGTACAAATTCCCACCTCGTTTTCCTGCTTCTCACCGCTTCCTCCATACACTTCCCTTCCTATCACAACTGGCAAAGCTAAATTGTACATTTATTTTGTGTTCTGCAGCCCTCCCGCCGCAATTCAAAACAGAATTGAAGGACCTGGGAGCTACTGAAGCTGGGACAGCCACACTGCGCTGTGAGCTCACCAAGGGTGCTCCAGTGGAATGGATGAAGGATGAAAAGAAACTAGCAGAAAGCGGCAAATACCGAATCAGACAGGAAGATACTGTCACAGAGTTGGTGATCCGTGATTTAGATATTCTGGACACTGGGCGTTACACCTGTATATGTGGAGACCAGAAAACCACAGCTGTCTTAACAGTTAATGGTAAAATGTTTGAAGTAGAGCCAGCTAATTTATTTGCTGATAGTTGAATAACAGGCATATAAATAAGGGACATAGAGGGCTGGATTAAATACTTGAATTAAAACCTAGAGTCTGGTTTACAAATATGTACTGATCATTTGATTATGGCCATACATGATGGCAACGCAGTGTGCAAATAGTTTTAATTGAAAAGCTGTACATCTAAAGTCACACTGGGTGATGAAAAAGGACTATCTGTAATGCTCCAGTTATACTTGCAGGCCATTGCTTAATGTTGCAATCAGGTGACAAACCTGCTTGCAGGATAAAATAATATTACAAAATCAGTTTCTGGCAACCTCGGTTTTATTTCTGATTTTACTTTATAAAGTACCAAAGCCATGCATATTTGGGCTATTTCATGTGACATTTCAAACACTGAACTTTTGATAATTTGGAAATTCATAACATTCAAGTTTGGACATGTTTCTTTTCTGCTCTGGTCTCCTGAATCGAATTTGAGATTTTCACATTCATTTCAAATTTACTTTGTCTCCGTTAAAACAAACGGGTTGCTTTTCATTGCATATTATGTGAGGTCAGTGTACCATTTGTACATCTTAATTGTGTATTTTCAGTGGGGATTGGGGGACATGCTCTTTATCTCAATATGAGTGTTGAAAATGCCGTCAAGACACCCCTTACTTAGGATGACCCCATAAGGTTTACAAGACAAGTGACGAACTGAGGTAGTTGCCAATGCCTGCCTCTACACAGTGACCCTGGAATTTCTTGGTGGTCTCTCACACTCAGGGCTGTTTTTCAGCTGGAATGTGGTGGAATGGAGTTCCGGAACCTCTTGAAAATGGTCACATGGCTGGTGGCCCCGCCCCTGATCTCCAGACAAGAGGCACGGAGGGCAATCTAAACTCCCCTCTATCTGGAGATCAGGGGGCGGGGCCACCAGCCATGTGACCATTTTCTCCGAGGGCAACCCATTGAGTTCCACCACCTCTTTCCCCAGAAAAAAACCCCTGCTCATACTAAGCTGGGCCGACTGCTTAGCTTCTGAGATCTGACGGGATCAGGCTAGCTTGGCCCATCCTGGTTAGAATTCTCACAATATACGTCATGGTCTCACAATATAGGTCATAATAAAAGTTCTTCACATTGCAGTAAACTTTCTAGTGTTGGCTTGAAGGACGTTTCCATTATTGCCTCCTCTGGCTTTGTTTACCTTTTGGGTTTTGTTCTACAGCAGTGAAGGCTTCATGGTGTTGGAACGGTTCTTAGGTTCCCCACCTAGCAAACAAGAATCTTTTTGCCTACATCTGTTATTCTTGACTCCACAGCCCTCAAGCCTGAATTCCAGCAGCAACTGAAGAACCAGAAAGCCGAAGAAGGAGGGACAGCCAAGTTGCGTTGTGAGGTAACGGTAGCAAAGGCCAAAGTGGAGTGGAGGAAAGGTGGTGTGGTTCTCCAGTCGGGCTCTAAATATGAAATTAGAGAAGAAGCTACCAGCCGTGAGCTGCTCATTCACAGCCTGGAGCCGAAAGATGGTGGAGAATATTCGTGCATTGTCGGGGATCAAACAACATCTGCTACTCTAACCGTGAAAGGTAAGAGATAATGACCCCTTCTGCACTGGCCAATTTCACCGGTTTAGTTCTCATACTGCAGTGTTTGCTGCCGTGAGTAGTCACTCCAGCCACTACGTGGCTTTTCCGTGGCTTTCCTGGGCGCACTTACACCCTGACTTTTTTTTTAAACCCGCTTTGTGGTGGGCTGTTTCCTCGTGCATGCTCTTTATTCTGTTTTTTGATGTTCCACCCTCTTCCCCTTCTTCCTCCCCCCTGCCAGCCCACTGCATTGTGATTGGTTACTCTTGTCTATCCAGCAACTCCCCTCCCCTCTTTTCCCTCCCCCTGCCTTTCCATTCTGTGATGCCATAAATGACAGAATCAGTGATGACAACAAGCACTCATGGTCCCAACTCATTTGTGGACTGAAAAAAACCCAGCACCACACCAACAAAATGTGAGAGATGCAAACGGCCACATACCAGCCGATGCACTTCAGAGAAAGTGAGGAATTATGTCCCTGGTGCAGAAGGGGCTTCCATTATTTTGATATGTTTTCCTATTCTAGGCCTACCTTATCTGGATGCTTACATAACCACAAGGGTGCAATGTTTTCCTTATTAATAAACAAGCAATGCAGCAAAATCTAGATAATCAGCCACCGGGCAGTGTTTTGAATGATAATTTGGTAATATCATAGACTGCATGCCAAGCAGTTTGTGTAAACTTATAATATTTAAAATGTGCTCTCCTGCTAATTAAGAAGTGGGTGGATTGCACATCTCTCTCAGAGTCAAGCTACAAGTGACGCCTGCCACAGGTTGGACACTTGTCAGTTTCCCTCAAGTTTTGATGGGAAATGTAGGCATCCTGGTCTTGCAGCTTGGCTCTCCATTACAGCTGCAAGACCAGGATGCCTACATTTCCCATCAAAACTTGAGGGAAGCTGACAAGTGTCCAACCTGTGGCAGGCGTCACTTGTAGCTTGGCTCTCAGAATGCTCTGAGGCACAATCCCAGATCTCATCCCTAGGGCTGAAACTTGGCCTTAAACAATAGGGGAAGCTCCTTATTGGATACAAAAGACCAAAGATACTCACAAAAATGCCATGAGCTTCCTTGCCTGGCCTGCCATCTGAAATAGGGCTGGGAATTTTGGATGCAGCGTGCAAAATGACAGGGGTGCCCCAGTAATATGACAGGTCATCTGTGCTTCTGGGGCTTCTCTTGGCCACCTTATGATGAAACCAGCAGGTCATGTTGAGTATTCAGAAAATATAGAAAGCCCAGGGATAAATAATCAATAAGACCAGTTAGATACAATTGTAAAAACCAAGTGTAATCCTTTAAGACACTAAATAGTGCAACTCAACAATACAATTTCATAATATACAAACATAATTGAAAGAATTTTTAAATGACCATCACAGTCGGGTAAGTACACAAAACAGTCATAGGGCCAAGCTACAAGAGACGAATGACACTTGAACGGCAAGTGTATTTCTCCATGTTCACTTGCCCTCCACTCAATCCACTTGCCGTTCAAGTGTCATTCGTCATGTGTAGCTTGGCCCTTAGTCCATTTCAATTTCCACTTGACTGACCTGGCTGTGCCGAGAGAATATTGCACTTAAGAGTTACTTTGCCGTTTCCAGTGGAATTTTATGGTGGTATCTGTTGTGGCCCCTGAGGAAATCTTGGCTAGATGAAACAAGCAGATTAATTTGATCTTGCCGGCTGCTTGTCAGGCCGACCCAGGACTGCCCTTGTTCCTGGGATCCATCTGACTGTGTCCACCTATATAAGAACGAACAGAGAAGATCACTTACTGCTAACACATTTCCATCTTTGGCTTTCCCACATCTCTGACGGCTGTTTGGATTGCATGGATGCCTGGACTTCTAGAGGAGTTGAGAACAAACGGACTTTCACTTGATTTACTTTGTCTCCGGCGCTGCTTTCTTTTTCAGGAGTCATGGTCGGTCGAAATTGACTAAGACTGTTTCGTGTACTTACCCGACTGTGATGGCCATTTAAAAATTCTTTCAATTATGTTTGTATATTATGAAATTGTATTGTTGGGTTGCACTATTTAGTGTCTTAAAGGATTACACTTGGTTTTTACAATTGTATCTAACTGGTCTTATTGATTATTTATCCCTGGGTTTTGTATATTTTCTGTACTGGCTCTGTGCACTCAGGGTTGCCGTCCAGTTGTTAGTGGTCTGTATGTTGAGTATTCAACCGGCTGTATCCTTCCACCACTTCATAGTTACCTGGGTTACTTATGATCGAAGTAATGACAACCTTTCATGAACTTTATTTATGTGTAGTTTGATTCCAGCATGGCTGTTTCTGGCCTGTTGGCCCTGGGTTGAACAGGTTTGCCTTAGGCTCGTGCAAACTCCGATTACCCACCATATTTTATCCTGCCCTTCATCCAAGGAGATTCTCAGGGTGTTGAATTCTATGCCCTGTACCAAATTCTGAGTTCCGTCTGGAATTGCAGAACACTCAGAGCTTTGATTGCGCACAGAACAAAACCGTGGCTGTCTCATACTTTGTTTTGCTCTGTGACTTTCTCCATTTCATGTATTGATGCTATGGCCCTTGTAGAACTTGACATCACCATCATCAGGGGTCTGAAGAATGCCGAGGTGTTCGAGGAGGAAGATGTGACCTTTGAGTGCAAAGTTTCGCATGACAACGCAAGGGATGTGGAGTGGAAGTTGCAGGACGCCTCCCTGCAGAGCAATGAGATGAATGAGATCTTGGTCGAAAAAGGCAGGGTCCATATACTGAAGCTGAAGAAGGTCACCCAGCAGGATTCTGGGACTGTCACCTTCCGGGTTGGACCGTACACCTCCACAGCACAGCTCACAGTGAAAGGTAATGAGCAATGCACCATCAGGGTGTTGTCAGTTCAGTTCAGGATTTATTGCATTGGGCCAAAGGCCATTGCAAACAATAAAACAGTAGCAAAAATATAAGCGACGATACAGATAAAATATACAATACAAGCTGAATAAAACATGATAAGAATTACACTATTGTGCTTGCAGTCTAATGACAGCCCTGAGCTGTCACGACCTTCTCTCGAATTTTCCCTGCTGCAAGGGCAAAAAGAGCAACCTTGTACGAGGTCTCTGGGGCCACATCTGCTAATACGGCAACCATGTTTTCATTATCTTGTCTGGGTTCCAACCTGGCTAAGGTGGGGCTTAGAAATTTCTTTCTAGGGGATGTGTAGAGGGGGCAGTGTAGCAGATAGTGACACAAGTCTTCTGGCTCGGAGCCTCCGCACAAGCAGAGGCACTGAGCAACTGGGATCTTGGAGTAACAACTAGAGATGGGCACAATCGGCACTGGCGCTGATCCCGAATTAACGATCCACACCGATCATCTCCCGTTCCCGATCCGTGGATCATGGATTGTGTAGGCAAAAGCAGAGGGGTGCCCCGCTGTTCCCAGCAATACAGGAACGGTGGGTGATGCCGGCGGCATCTATGTTTGTGTTTGGCCGTCTGTGTTTGGCCATCAGAGCTGCCTATCAGGGTTTGCAGGGATGAGATTGGAGTGCCCATGGCTACAGAACACCCCCTTCCCCCTCCCTCCCCTGGGTGTCTTCTCCCAACTGGTGACTGCTTTCCTGCTCCATGGTTGGAAGGAAGACCTGCTGATCAAGGAAAGCTGGGCTTCCATTCGAGTTTCCAGGGCGACAGAAGGAGGGCAAACAGAGTTCAGACATTCCCCTGGCTCCGTTGCCAGGGGAATAGATTGCTGATGCCTGAGTGTCTGGATCCCTGATCCGAGCCTGATCGCCCCGATCCAGGACCCTCCCGATCACTGGATCATTGGCCGTGGACGATCACGATCCACCAGGTCGCGCAATCGCCATTATCGTGGGTTTTTTTCTATCGTAATGCGGATCGTGCCCATCTCTAGTAACGACCTTCGAGCATGGCTGTTTGCATTGACTGAAAGCGTATTGAGGTGAAGGCTACACACAGTTTGCTGACTGAGATCTTAACTAGGTATTGTGCCCTTGTGTGATCTAGTTTAATTAATCTGAACCAAGGCGAGGATTTATTTTCTTGTATAACTTGCCTGTCAAAGGCAGCGTCTTGTGTATATATTTGCTCCCTACTGTTGAAATCAGCCTGGGTCAGGGTGTTGTCATGATGATCAACGACTTATACAGCATTGCTTGGCTTTCTACTAAGTGTAAGCTACTAACGCTGGATGACCTCCAGTAGGGGAGAGAGCAAGTAATGTAATGAGTGGGTCACAGCTATCACCAGGTTTGGACTAACACAATTGATGTCAGGTAGAGTTATTAACATCATAAAATCTGAGTTGACAGGATCAGGTTTGTGCTTTAGAATGCATCCTAGTCTTTTTAGGTTTTGAAGTTCAGATACAGTCCTATTTTAGCACCAAATTTCATGAAAATGGGAGGATGGGTGATATCCTGTTCCTCGTGCAGAAATGCAACCAAACTTCCATTGTTTTGGGTGCTGTCCTATTATGAAACATTTAGGGTTGAACTGAAACATCCGTACTGAATGTGGGTGAGATTTCTGATTCTCAAACTGCTGGATGCTTTCAGCTCTGAAGTTTTGGCAAGGGGTTCACCCAGAAAAGCAGCCTCATAAACATCACATTAGTATCATTTATAT
Organism: Eublepharis macularius; assembly: GCF_028583425.1. Classification (NCBI taxonomy): domain Eukaryota; kingdom Metazoa; phylum Chordata; class Lepidosauria; order Squamata; family Eublepharidae; genus Eublepharis; species Eublepharis macularius. The sequence goes on along the minus strand of NC_072800.1, from coordinate 90,614,165 downwards.
CTCTCTGCTGTTAGAATTAAAGATGTGGAATTTTGAACCAAAATGAGTGATTTTTAGCATGAAGGCTGTGTGATGTTAATGCTTGCAGGTTAGGGGCCTGCTAGGAATCACAGAGAAAGATTTTTATATTTCCTCTGACCTCAAAGCACCTACTTTAAGATACTATAAGGTTTGTATTTCCGTATCTCACTTTCTGTTCTTTAAACCTGACAGGTCACAGCGGTTGTCAGGTCTTCTTTCTTCCACCTGCGGCAGACCAGGCAACTTGTCCCTTACCTGTCAACCCGTGACTTAACTACAGTGATCCAAGCAACGGTCATCTCTAGGCTAGATTACTGTAACTCGCTCTATGCGGGGCTGCCCTTGAGCCTGACCTGGAGATTACAGCTGGCACAAAATGCAGTGGCGCGTGTTATTACAAGAGTGCCAAATAAGGCACATATAACACTGTTCTTACGCGAGCTGCATTGGTTGCCAGTGGAGTACCAGATTAGATTTCAGGTTCTGTGCAGACTGGGACCAGTATATCTATGGGACCTTCTCTCCCCATATATTCCCTGGAGGACACTCCAATCGGGGGACAAACAGCTGTTGGTGGTCCCTGGCCCCAAGGAGGCCCGCTTAGCCTCGACTAGAGCCAGGGCCTTTTCGGTCCTGGCTCCCACCTGGTGGAATGCTCTGTCTGCTGAAAATCAGGGCGCGGCAGGACCTACTATCCTTCCGCCGGGCCTGCAAGATAGAGTTGTTCCGCCAGGAATATGGCTGAGGCTGGGCCTCTGCCGGCCTGCAAAAAAAAAGGAGTGTATAAAATCTTAACCTCCCTGTGAAGGCTGTCCACCATCCTGTTTTAAATTTGTTTTTTAATATGTTGTCATCCACCTTGAGCCTGCTCACGGGGAGGGTGGAATAGAAATTTGAAATAAATAAATAAATACCTAGAAGGCAACGAGCATGCTCTATCAGGCTGTTGCATAGAGAGGGCACTTTTAAAATTTTGAATATAACACCTTTTTGCATACTTGATTGGCCCCTGATCACGTAAAATTCCTGACCTTGTCTGTGGATGGATCTGTTTTACGGCTCTACCGGTAGCACACTTGCTGGCTCAGTTACAACGAGAAGAAATAACGTAATTCTAAATCTGCAGAATTCAAGATCCATGCAAAAGAGTTCTTTTCTCTGTGAGCCCGGAAGCCCTCTGAGTGAGGTAGTGGAGAATCTGTGCTAGTTCCTTTCCAGTTTTTAAAAATCCTTCACATTTATCTTTTCAGCACCCCTTCCCTTCTTTAAAGAAAAGCTAGAGAACAAAGAGCTGCAGGAGGAAAGCACAGCCCTCCTGCGATGCGAAGTCTCCCAGCCCGACGTCTCAGCAACATGGAAAAAAGGCACCCAGGTGATTTCTCCCAGCTCCAAATACGAAATGAAACAAGAAGGAACAACACACATCTTGAAAATTTATGATCTGAAAACAGAAGACTCTGGCAAATACACCTGCGACATCGGAAATGAGAAGACCGTGGCAGTGATAGCTGTTGAAGGTAGGGGTTTTGCCAGGGGTCATTTCATACAAAAAGAGCTGGAGGAACTCATTAGCATAACTCATTAGTATATGCCACGCCTCTTGCCATCACCGGAAGCGTGTCATTAGTATAACTGATTTGCATATGCCACACCCCCTGACATCACCTATTCTGGCTGTTTTGGACCCAATCCTGGCCATTCAGGGCCCAAAATGGCAAAAGGGGCTGAAAATGGCTGAAAAGGGGCCCAAAATTGTCAGGATCAGGCTGCTGATGAGTGGGAGAGTGATCCACCACCCGTCAGAGGCCCAATCCAGGCCGTTTCGGCCCAATCCTGGCCGAAAGGGGCCCAAAATGGCTGAGAGTCAGGTGGGTGGGGCCACCTGACATGTGACCTCTTTGGGGAACTGCAGGAACTGTGTTCCTGTGCGTTCCCCCTCAAAATGAGCCCTGGGTTTTACTAAGTAGAAAGGAAGCCACCTTTTAGTTCGGTCATAGTCCTGTGAATCTTCATTTGTAACTGGCTTTTGTTCTAAATGTAGAAGGACCCGATTGGTTTTTATGCTAGCTTTTCCTTCCCACAATGAATCTATATAATAGAGCCATTTACAAATCGGGACCAGGCAGCAATAAGTTACGGTGTGCATGAATATCTATAGCACGAAATGGGTAGTTGTGTTAGTCTCTCTGTAGCAGTAGAAAAGAGCAAGAGTCCAGTAGCACCTATAAGACTGACAAAACTGGTGGTAGGGTATGAGCTTTCATGAGTCACAGCTCACCTCTTCAGAAAACGTGTGGTGCAGAGTGGTAGGCCGCAGTACTGCAGTCCAAGCTCTGCTCGCGACCTGAGTTCGATCCTGGCAGAAGCCGGATTCAGGTAGCCTGCTCAAGGTTGACTCAGCCTTCCATCCTTCCTAGGTCGGTAAAATGAGTAGCCAGTTTCCTGGGGTAAAGTGTAGATGACTGGGGAAGGCAATGGCAAACCACCCCATAAAAAGGCTGCCAAGAAAACGTTGTGATGCGACGTCCCCCCATGGGTCAGTAATGACTCGGTGCTTGCACAGGGGACTATCTTTACCTTTTATAGGTGCTATTAGACTCTTGCTCTTTTCTACTGCTATCTGTAGCACATTGAACTGAGTCCCTTCCTTCTCTGTGGCCCCGTAGTAACCCCATACCTATTGATCTACGATAGTGGAAGAAATTCTGTGCTGACAGGAAGGATATCCATTGGGGATAAGGATTTTCTCGCCTTGCTTCTCCCCTCCTGCTGTAGCCCAAAGTGGGGAACTGGCAGAAATCCTCTCCTTCTGTTAGTGGAATGTTTTTCCTAGACCCAACCCTGTGGCTTCTACAGCAACTAGAAAGCAATAGAAAGCCTTTTTTAGACTGAAAGCTGTCCATGTCTGGTATTGTTCCACATGAACCAGGATCGGTGTAGTGTGGTCGTGGGGCTCCTGGGGCAGGAGATGGTGACTCTCGCCCCATGTGCATGTACTCTAGCCCTGCGCGATGATGTCATAGCGGCTGCAGCAAAGGGGTGGAGAGGCGAGCGGGGAGGGGCCACTTCCCCACTCGCCTCCCCACTTGCTTCCATGCCACTGGGGTGCCTGGCTTGCTGGGGGCTGAGCCAAAGTGGGTGGCAGCAGCAAGGGGGCGGGGAGGCTAGCAGGGATGTAGCCCACTTCCCTGCTTGCCTCCCCGCTCGCTGCCACGCTGCCAGGGCGCCCAGCTCACTGGGGGCTGAGGCGGGTGGCAGTGGCAAAGGGGTGCTCCGGAGGTATGTGGAAGTGGTGCTGTAATGTGCAGGTACACCCTCTGGTCCCGCCCTGGGTGCTGCTAACAGCCACCCTGGGTTCCAAGCAGCACTTCAGAGGAGTGAACCTCACCTGTTTCACATGAGGCCCACCCTGGGTCTCTGGGTTCTCAGCCTGGAGGATCCTGCACACAGCCGTCAGACGCTCAAGCCACAGGCAAAGTAGTTATTTATTAAATCAATAAAAGCCACTCTAGAGACAACAGCAATGGCAATAAATAATAAAAAATCCCAAATCTGACTTGGGCTAAACTAATGAGACAAGAGAGTGCAAAGGCCTGTGCTTGCCGTCGACCAGGCCCTTTTTCCCCGCCCACGCCAATCCTTTATCTTAATGAGGAGGAGGAACCACCTAATCTCGGAACAACCCAGGTGCATTCAATTTGCTAACTATCTGCCGTTCTAGACAGGTGCCCCCTCAACATTTTGCACCCGGGGCGGCTGCCCCCTGACCCCCCCCCCACGCTACACCTCTGTAAACAGGAGGACTGCATTTTTGAAGCTCTGGCCCTCATGAATGTCCTCTGTGGCTGCCTTTTTCCCAGCCACGTCACTGGACAGTTTTGATGTAGGCTTGTTTTTTTTAAAAAAAGGCCACTCATGGAGCAGAAAGGAAAATGCGGTCCGTAAGGGGCCGATGACAGGAAAATGCGCAGAAATCTCCTGTGTGGAAGCTCTGTTGCCAGTGCAGATGCTGTGGTAGTGGTAAGAGCAAACACCGAGAATGCTCGCTCTGCGGAAGCAGCCTGAGTTATAAATCATGCATTTTATGTTGTTAAAACAGTGACATAAATGAAAGTTTGACTGGAAAATAAACCTTGCATCTATTTCAATTTCTCCCACTTTTCCTGAAAAATATTGGGAAAACACACTTGTGTTTTTTTCCCCCTTCTATGGCTTAAAATTTTCCAGAAATTTTCCATTTCTAGTACCACCAACTCAGGGTTCTTCTTTAATTTCCCTGTGTGACTCTCAGCCCTTCCAGCACTTTTTGAAGCCGAGCTCGAGAACCAAGAAGTTGAAGAAGGCTCAATGGTCACTCTCCGGGCTCAGCTCTCCAAACCCAATGTGCCGGTGAAGTGGAGCAAAGGCTCCACCAAACTGCGAGCCAGCGAGAAGTACGAGATGAGGCAACAAGGTTCCACAGTCGAGCTTCTCATTCACGATGCACAGCCAGAAGACTCGGGGGACTACACCTGCGACTCTGGTGACCAGCAGACGAATGCGTCATTGCTTGTAAACGGTGAGAGAGCATCCCTTTTGCCCCTGTGATGGAATGACTTCACATTTGGCGATGATTTCTATTTGTTGGCAGGCCATACCAGGTCATGGTTGGAGTACCAGATCAAGGCCTCTGGTAGCCCCAGGTTTAGGAATATACTCTGTCATGAAGCTCGCTGGGTGAACGTGAGGTAGTCATACTCTCTCAGCTTACCCTGCCTTGTAGGATTGTTGTGAGGAGAAAAGAAGGAAAGGAAACCACGACTGCTGCTCTGAGCTCCTTGGAGGAAGGGTGGGATACATATGGATTAGTTAAATGTACATTAGTAGCTTCCAATATGTTTCTGGACAATTTGAGTTGCTGGTACCTTTGAAGCTCTTGGTGGTCTGAGCAACTTGTGTTTAAGGGAGCATTTTCTCCCATAAGTGTCTTCCTCCTCTGTAGTGAAAAGGGCCCAGTGATGTGCAATTTCCGCTCTGTTCAGCCCTCTGAGATATCTACACGCCCTGCAATTGTCCTGTCTGCCTGGCACCATGTCACTCTCCCAGCTTACCCGACCCTGAGAGGGTTTCCCCTCTTGTTTCTCCTTTGGTTTGCTGCCATTAATTGGTCATTTTAGGAATTATTTGCTGAGAGGGCCAGAACTCCCACCTTCCCTTCCTGCATTGCAATTCTAAGGCTCTACCACGTGTCTGCAGCTTACTCTACCCGGCGATTGGTTACAACAGGGACGGCTGCCTGCACTTGAGCAGTCCCAGGGGAAAAGCAACTTAGCTACAGTCCCTTCCCTTTCCCAGGCGGCCAGTTTAAATAGCATGTTCAAATGGTGGAGGTCTATGTGGTTCGGAGAACTATATAATCCTATAAGCACAGTCACCAGAATTTCATCAAACTATGGCCCCCACCCACTCACCTTCATTTGTTTATGCTATGATTGGGGAAATTGGAGGGGGCTGCCATCTGATATGCTGTTTTATATATTTATGTTTTCTGGATTTTAAATCTCTCTCTCTTTCTCTCTCTCTCTCTCTCTTTTAAATGCTTATTAAGCATTTTATTGTACCCTGCTCTGAGCCTGTATGCGGAAAGGGCAGTCTAAAAATTGAACTAATAAATAAAATAAATAACTACCAACAGCATTCAAAATAGTAAAGAATTGATTAAAAAATAAAAAGTCTGCACAAATACTCCTGCACAGCAATGGGTTTGTCAGTTTATGGAAGGAGGGTTTGATATATTGCAACTTGAAACTAACACATCATTCTCAACAAAATGTCAGTTTATGGAATTCAAGTTACTCTGATTTCATCTCCCACCCCTTGCTGCAAGAAATCCAAGGTTTCTTGGTTCAAAGGTTCTTTATTGAAAGATTACATTCAAAGTACAGGTGTCCATTATTAATCCAAAGGCATGGAAGCTTCTGGCTGACCATGAAGCTTTGTTGAGAATGACGTGTTAGTTTCAAGTCGCAATATATCAAACTCTCCTTCCACACTCCCCCCCCCCTCGGCCTGTTGCCCGGCAGAAGCAGATGCCTAGGAAGGCGAGGGAAGCTCCAAGGTTGATGTCTAGCTCGGGTAGATAAGGCCTTCCTGGGAACACAGCTGGCTCTCTGTGAACCTGTAGGCAAATAACACTGGAAAACTACAGCATCAGAAAGCATCAGAAAACAATATGGCGTTTCTGTGGATAGCAGGCCTGCCAGGGTTGACCAAGAAATACAGAAGAAAGGTGCAAACATATAGTTCCCATGTTCCTCACTCTGTGCATGCCTTTACTGGTCATATTCTAAGGCAGGATGTTGCAGTGTTCCAGGAAAGCTCTCATCTGCACAGTGACTCTGAACAGACACCCAACAGCCAAGTATAATGTTTCTCACCTATTTCTTTCATGATTAGCTTTGCCGGTGCTTTTCATTAAGCCGCTTGAGAATCTGGAGGCAGAAGAGGGTGGCATAGTCACCCTGAGCTGTGAGATCTCTAAACGTGGAGCAGCTGTGCAGTGGAAGAAAGCAGGGTCTCTGTTACACTCCAGCGACAAGTACAAGATGAAGCAAGTTGGAGCTTTGGTGGAACTGACTGTCTGCAAACTGAGCGCCTCCGACGGTGGGGAGTATACTTGTGACACTGGAGACCAGAAGTCTACTGCAGCTCTGCTAGTAAAAGGTAGTGTTTGGGGTGACTTCGTGTAGGCAGAATATGTTTGTGTTGTGAGCTATGAACACCCATCTGGGAAATGTTACTCATTCTGGTTCCTTTTGAAATTCAGATTAACTTTAGAGACCCATTTAGGAGACGTGTGATGGCTATTCAGTGCTTAACATTTTAGGGGCAGATTAGATTAAATGTTGAACACATTGGGTTGGGAGAAACCCCAATCCAGTTTGCATTTAATTTGAGACCCAGGACTCACCGTAAAAAGTAATGCTTAGGTTTTTCATTCCCTCCCTTCCACCCTGTGCACTTTTGCTAGCAGAAAAGGGCTGTGAAGGGCAAGCTTTTGTCTCACTGCCAGTTTCATGTGTCTGCCCACATGTTTCACATTCAGGGCCGGTGCACCCATTGAGGCCAGGTAGGTGGTTGCCTCAGGGTGCGGGGTGCCAGAGGGGGTGCTGGAGGAGGCACTGGGGGCAGGAGCACGCGCAACGGAGCTGCAGCCTCCCAGCCCTCCCGTCCTGCACTGCTGCTGCTGCCAGCACACACCTCTGGCTGGGCACAGCAGCTGCGGGCAGGCGTCTGGGGCAGTGCAGGGCAACTGAGCGGGAGAGCTGGGAGGACACCCGCTCGCCATCCCAGCCACCCACTGCAGCAATCAGGCCGGCGGTGCACGCACCCCCATGATGATGTCATCACGCAGGCTGGTATGCGTGTGTGTGCGCGCGCGCCCGGCCTACTGGCCGGCCGCAAACGCCAAAAACCCTGGTGCCACTCCTGCTCACATTTAATGGATTGTCTAATTAGACCCTTATTTTCTGTAGAAATTCCTAGTAATGTCTTTTGCCTGAGTGGAACCTCCCAAATATTCCTTAAATTTTCTGAGCTTTCTTATAATGGCCTGCATGTTGGGCCACCTAGTCCAGCCCAGCCTGGTCTAACCGTCCAAAGTTCTCCAGGATCCCTGCTGAGGCCTTCTCCAGCCCTGATTCTTGATATTACTTTAATTGGAGATGCAAGAGATTGGGGGGTGGGGGTGGGAACTCCAGCATCCGAAGCGCTGGCTTTGCCACTGAGCTGCAGCCAACCCCCTTAAGGCAAAATTTTGCTTTTGGTGAAATTTTGCACCAATTCCAAGAGAACCTGTTAAAAACATTCAGTGCAAGTCTTGCCTGTTGATTAAGAGCTTTGTTTGTGGATTATTGCACCTAGCTATAATATATTCAAGAAAAATTTATATATGTTAAAATATTCTAAACTGTAGGAAAGGAATTGCCTTTCTACTGGCAAATGCTTTTTTAAATCCCTAGATAATAAAACCTTTGCAGCATTTTCTTTGTTACTTATCACGAATGTTCTTCTGACCTTCCTAAATTGAAATGAGTTGGATCTCAGTGAACATAATTTATCTACTATCAGATGCAGTCCTGATTTAATAAAAGTATTGGTACATATTGGGCTGTCACTTTCATGAATAATGTTAATCTGTGCTCCATCCCAGGAGTCTAGAGTCTTTGTGCATTAAGTATGTATTTTTGCTGTTACCATAATGTATGGAATGTTTTTTTATTTCTTTCTGACTAATACAACCTTTCTAGGTTCATATTAAGTGAACTCAACCGTTCTGAGCAGGGTAGGCAGCACTGAATTTGGAGCCAACTAAATCTGGAACAAATTTAAGGGAGACAGCATTAAATTTGGATTGAACCAATCAAAACAAATTGTTCTTGAAGAAATGTTCTTGAAGAAGTTTTCAAATGCAGTCCAGTGAATAGCACCGTAAAAACCAGTAACACTTCCTGGCTGCATCGGAAATATTATTCCTGTGGAATAATCAGGAGCGATTCTAGCTATACTTGCAATTACATGTATAATGCATGTGTATGTTCATAAACATTAAGTGGTATTACAGTGAGATATTTGGAATGGGAAAGTATCTGAAAAAGTGTTTGCCTTTCCATTTAGAACCACCAGTCACGATAGTGGATGCTTTGAAAGACATAGCCTTGTTCGAAAGTGAAGATGCCGTATTTCAGTGCAAGGTCTCTCGGGAGAAGGCTACGGATGTGCAGTGGAGTCTGGGAGGTGTGCCTCTCCAGTCCAATGAAATGAACGAAATCGCGGTTCAAGGGAAGCTTCACACTTTAACCCTCCGGAAGGTGACACTCGAAGACTCTGGTGTGGTCAGTTTCCGAGTGGGTCAGCATTCATGTGACGCCCAGCTGACTGTGCAGGGTAAGTGAGACAACCTAGACCCTCATACTGGATCACTTTTCCTCTTGCCTTCTCTTATTGAAATATCTTACTGTCTTACTGAAATGTTTTTGAAATTGACTGTACTCAGCAGTGGTGTAGCGTGGGGGAGGGAAGAGAGGTGGTCGCCCTGGGCGTATAATTTTTAGGGGGCACCGTGCCGAGGAGAGCCTGTGCTCTGTCTGTGGGAGGCTGCCTCTGGCGGTCTGGCTGCCTGCCGCGCCGACAAGGAGACCAACTTGCTGAGCACTGAGCTGGCGGTCCTACAGCTGAGGAGTGCTGCTGCGAGCGGCTGCCATGGAAGAATGCCTGGTAAAGGGTGGGGAGGCAAGTCTGAATTGTGTGAGTGCTCCTGGGGGGGGGCTCACCCTGCACAATGACATCACTTCCTGGAAGTGATATCATCACACAGTTCCGGGAGTCCACGCATGCAAAACGTGCACACTTGTGGTGTCAGGGGTGCCACCTCCTGCCGGAAGTTGCCCCAGGCACTGCCAAGCCATGCTGTGCCACTGGTACTCACCCACCCGGTGTAATCCTCCTTGAGTCTCAATGAGAAAGGTGGACTATAAATAATGTAAATAAAATAAAAATAAAATAAATCAGGGCCCTTGTTGATATACTTTAAATTCTACAAAGCTCTTACTATATCAATCAGAGAAACTACCCATATAAAGCACATCACTGCTGATCTGCCCAGTTTGCTTTCTTAATTCTGAGTGCAAAATATGAGTTTCCTTCGTGGATGAAATTTTTGGAGGTGGGCCGGGGAGAGCTTTGGCATGAAGCACTGCGACGCTTGTTCCTATGTGAGACTGAGGTATCTGTTCCTGCCAGAAGCAGTAAAATAAGGAGGTAGAAAGCAAAGAACTGTGGAAATCCTACAGTCCTAAACAGACTTTTGTGGGAGGGGGAGATCCTCAAACTTTGGAGCATACCGTAACAGAAAAATGATACGATATGCTCAAAAATCTTTTATCTTCAAATCTCTTATCTGCAGGAAAACATTTTGGCTGTTTTCACACCGCTTACCGGCCACGGAACATTGCGCCAAACTCCCGGAACAACAGCGTCTTCCTGGTGTGATTTTGTGCAAGAACTCCCGTTCTCACGTGAAATCGCGCCAGGAAGGCGCTGTCATTACGGGAGCTTGGCGTGATGTTCTGTGACCAGTAAGCAGTGTGAAAATGGCCATTATCTCCAAAGTCTTATGAATAATGTACTTCTTACTGAGAGATACTCTAATAATGCCAGTAGTACAGTCAAAATTTCTATTCCCCTTTCTCCAGCTGCCCCGGTCATCTTTATAAAGCAGCTAGAGAATACGGAAGTAGAAGAGAACGGCACAGTCATCTTCCGCTGTGAGCTTTCCAAGCCTAGTACCCACGTGGAATGGAAGAAAGGTTCTTCCGTGATCCAACCCAGCCAGAAGTTTGAAATCAAGGTGGAAGGAAATGCCCACATCTTGACAATTCATGACGTAATCCCTGAAGACTCGGGAGAATACAGTTGCAATACAACTGATAGGACAACCACAGCTAGGCTGAAGGTTAAAGGTGAGAGTTTGTCCTGGCAATGATTAGTAATAGCATAAAGTAGCGTGTACTACCACAATTGTAGGTCTGTCCTCAAAATGCAGATGTTTTTTCCGGAGTAGGAACCCTTGCATTTACAGTATATCAAGGTTTGCTATAGGAAGCCTTGTGATGTCAATTCTAGTTTGGAGAGTTGTTTGAGATAGATGGTGTTTTAATGAATGTGGAAGGAAAGAGGGCTGCCTTTTCAGTCCTGGCCCCAGCCTGGTGGAACGCTCTGTCAATGGAGACCCGGGCCCAGCGGGACATATTATCGTTCCACCGGGCCTGTAAGACAGAGCTGTTCCGCTAGGCGTTCGGTGGTTGAAGGGGGTGGAGCCATGTCATCCCCCCACCTTTGGGGTGCGGGGTTCTCCCCACCATTGCACCTTAATGTATTTGGTTAATTTATTTTATTATTGCCTATTGTATGTTGATTTTAGAATTATTGTTTTCTTGTTATTATTGATTTTAACTGTTGTTCACCACCCGGAGCCCCTGAGGATGGGCGGTTTATAAATCGAAATAATAATGATGATGGTTGTTGTGGGTTTTCCGGGCTGTATTGCCGTGGTCTTGGCATTGTAGTTCCTGACGTTTCGCCAGCAGCTGTGGCTGGCATCTTCAGAGGTGTAGCACCAAAAGACAGAGATCTCTCAGTGTCACAGTGTGGAAAAGATGTTGGCAGGTCATTTGTATCTACTCAGGAGGGGTGGGGTTGGGCTGAGTCATCCTGCCAACATCTTTTCCACACTGTGACACTGAGAGATCTCTGTCTTTTGGTGCTACACCTCTGAAGATGCCAGCCACAGCTGCTGGCGAAACGTCAGGAACTACAATGCCAAGACCACGGCAATACAGCCCGGAAAACCCACAACAACCATCGTTCTCCGGCCGTGAAAGCCTTCGACAATACAATAATGATGATGATGATATTATTTCTTATTGTATGTTGATTTTAGAATTATTGTTTTCTTGTTATTATTGATTTTAACTGTTTTTCACCACCCAGAGCCCCTGAGGATGGGTGGTTTATAAATCAAAATAATAATAATAATAATAATAATAATATGTGCATATTACTGACATTTTGATGGCATCATGTTCTGAACTTGTCAGGTTGTTGCTACAAGGCAAATGAGAAGTCTTGCAGTTTAGGGATATAGTTTTTGGAGGGCACACTGGCATACTGCATTAGTTGGTGTAGCTCTTCAACTAACCAGAGGAGTTAGACTTGTTAGTCTGTAGTAGCAAAATAGAAAAGAGTCCAGTAGCATCTTTAAGACTAACTGACTTTACTGTAGCATAAGCTTTCGAGAACCACAGCTCTCTTTGTCAGATGCATCTGATGAAGAGAACGGTGGTTCTCGAAAGCTTATGCTACAGTAAAGTTGGTTAGTCTTAAAGGTGCTACTGGACTCTTTTCTATTTCACTTCAACTAATGCACCAAATCATAGGCAATTTCAGATTGATTTAACAGCAACAGAAAAACAGCCCCTGCCTTTTGACAAGAGCCTGTTAACTTATCCTAATCTGGCAAGAGCATAAATTAAGACAGATTTGGCTCTGCTTTTGGCCTGTCCATTAACAAACGGATGCTCTTTTATACTTGCATCGCCTTACAGCTCTCCCTGTGCTTTTCAAACGCCGCCTCCAAAACAAGGAGGTTGAGGCAGGGAACACGGTGTCGCTGTGCTGTGAGCTGACCAAGCCCATGGCTCCCGTAGTGTGGAAGAAAGGGAGTGTTGTACTTCAGCCCAGCGACAAGTATGAGATCAGGCAAGAAGGTAACTTTGCAGAGCTCCTGATTTATGACGTGGAAGCCCAGGATGCTGGCGACTACACCTGTGATTCACGGGACCAACAGACAACTGCCACGTTGCAAGTCAAAGGTAAAAATAACTTGCGCGAGTTCCCTGCTATGGTTCTCCTGGGGTGGAGGGGGAGGTTATAGCTTTTATTAATATCGTGTCTCCAGTGAAGTAACAATTGCTTGTCTTATTTCGGAGGGGAGAGGGTAGGCATAGTGAGAGACTGTTATGCAAACAATGTTCCACTGAATTGGGACCAACAGTTGTCCATGACCATTTTCTTATTATAGGAATGCTGAGCAGACCTTTTACCACCCTGGGATTAAATTGGTACAGAGCTGTTGAGGACCAGCTAAAACTGCTTCACTGTCCACATCTAGCCTGTCCATGGTTTAGATGCTCCTGTCTTCCTACATGTTAAACACATGCCAGTTTAGTGTAGTGGTTAAGAGCGGCAGGACTCTAATCTGGAGAGGCAGGTTTGATTCCCCACTCCTCCGCTTGAAGCCGGCTGGGTGGCCTTTGGTCAGTCACAGCTCTCTCAGAGCTCTCTCAGCCCCACCCACCTCACAGGGTGATGGTTGTGGGGATAATAACACACTTTGTAAATGGCTCTGAGTGGGCATTAAGTTGTCCTGAAGGGTCGTGTGCTCTGCAGCCACATCGATCACTGGCTGACTCATGGCCACTTGATGTTGCCACCAACACCAGGGCTATTTCCACACGGCTTACATTTTGTCGGGATACAGTGTCTTCGTGCATGAAATGGTGCCCGGAAGACGCTGTTATCGCGTGATTTCGTGCGAGAACATGCTGCATCCCAGCAAAAGGTAAGCTGTGTGGAAACGGCCCAGGCGTGTCAGGTCTGGTTCACATACCCATACTAATTTTTATGGACTTCTATTTTTGTCTTAAAAGCTGCTGATTCAGTGGGACTAAAACTTTTCCTGCAAAAGGCAGGTTAATTCTTGTCATTCTTTGCAGTGAATGATGCCCAGCACAGTAGCTCCTACTCACAGTGAAATCCTAAGCAGAGTTACTCCAGTCTAAGCCCATTAAGTTCAGTGGTCTTAAATTAAGTCAGTGCAATCAATAGAATAAGACATCTAATAAGCAAAATAATAGGACTAGGATTACAGAAATCTGAAAAGAAAGCATCTTCTCCAAGAGCAATGCTGGGTTTAATGTAACTCCTTGCACTGGCGATGAACTCCATCAAAAGCAGGAAGTGCCGTGTCCTTCAGCATTATCTCCTCCTGGTCAGGATTCAGTTTCAGTTTGTTCACTCTTAACCGTTTAACCACAGCAGTCAAGCAGCAGCTCAAGAAGACCTCTACTGCACAACCAGCAGATTTGAACTGAGATATAGAACTGGATGTTGTCAGCATACTGACGGCGTCCAATTTCAACACTACCTACGATTTCTCCTAAGGGCTTTGCACAGAGATTGAATAGCATCAGGGATAAAACTGCACCCCGAGGAACCCTATGGGACAAATCCTACCTAGATGGTAACTGGTTTCGACCAGCAACCCTTACAGCTGCAGAGGTGAAAAGTTTTATGAAAGAAAGTGTTGAGGGAAAGTTTTATTACCTCTGTTTGCCTGTTACGAGGTCCCCCTTCTTTCATTGTATGAAGAGTAAATCAAGGCTTCAGACTTGGGCTGAATTCACACGTCCTGGCATCACCGTAAACATTCGCTAAACGTCCGGAAGTATAGAGTCTTTCTAGAGCAATTTCTGACTCATCACTCGATGAGCAATGCCGGGATGCGTCAGGATGTGTAGATTTGCCCCTTGGTGATCTTAGAAGCAGAAAAGGTTTATTATGAGAAGTTCTTAAATAAGCCTGATGCACACACTATTACTGCAGGGTGCAGCCAACAAACAGGCAGCACCTACATTTATTCTGTCACACAGGCATGATGCAAGTAAACAACAATTGCTTATAGTACAGAGAATTATTTGAAGAATATATAAACAATCCAGTGAATGTCTCATGATGTTCAGAACGTGATAGATTGACAGGTCGAGACACAAACCAGGAAAATGGTGGCTCCTTGCGGTTCATATTTTGTCACATTTCACAAACTATGGACCACGAACCGCCATGAACTTATCTGGTTTGCAAACTGGTTCGTTTGGTTTGTGAATACGTCACTTCCGGGGCTGCAGAAGGGCTGCAGAAATCCCATCCTCCCATGGCATAGGTAATAGATTGATTGGAGCCAGGCTGTCTGCAGTGGCAAACCAAAAAACGAAGAAACGAACCACTCGAAAAATCATCATGGTTCATCATGGTTCGTCAGAAATGAGCTCCGACAAACCACCAGTTTGCGAACCAAAAAAACAGCCTGGTTTGTGATGAATTTTGGTTCATATCTCAGTTATTACAACCAAAATACAGGATGGAATGAGAATGATAAGCACACAGGGAGAAGTTTTATTTAGAAGTTTTTTAGTCAGTTTAAACCACAAAGCATCACATATAGAAAACAGATCCAGAGGAGTTATCCATGTTAATCTGTAGTTGCATAATAGTAGAGTCCAGTAGCATCTTTAAAACTAACCAACTTTATTGTATCATAAGCTTTCAAGAACTACTGCTCTCTTCATCAGATCCATCATCAGCTTTCAAGAACCACAGCTCTCTTCATCATATGCATTGCCAGCTTTCGAGAACCACGGCTCTCTTAGTCAGATGCATCATCAGCTTTTGAGAACCACAGCTCTCTTCATCAGATGTATCTGACAAAGAGAGCTGTGATTCTCGAAAGCTTATGCTGCAATAAAGTTGGTTAGGCTTAAAGGTGCTACTGGACCCTTTAGAAAACAATAGAGCATCCCAAAAATTCCCTAACAGAAAGCCACAGTTTCTGTTCCACAGTGACACCCGGTGCGTGTGAGTCCTTTCCAACCTGTTGGTGCATCACAAACCTCCGCTTGATAGCTACTGCCCCTCCTTCTTTCTCCCCTGCAGTCCTGCCAGTTCTCTTTAAAGAAGAGTTGCGGAATGTGGAATCAGAAGCAGGCGGGCAAGCTGTCCTGCACTGTGAGATCTCCCAGCTGGATGCTCCTGTCGAGTGGAGGAAAGGAGCCCTGGTCCTCCAGCCCAGCGCCAAGTATGAGATGCGCCAGAAAGGCACCAGCGTCGAGTTGATCATTCATGATGTCGAGCCTGAGGATTGTGGCCCTTACACGTGCAGCACAGGAGATGAGCTAACTACTGGCGCAGTCTACGTACAAGGTGTGTTCACCAGGTTCCTTTTGGGTGCATACAATATTTATTTATTTACTTCATTTATACCCCTCGTTTCTCCCTGATGAGGACCCAAAATGGACCCCAAAATATGCACATCTTGTGCATGTGACTCACAATGTTGCTCATTTCACTGGTTCTGGGTGAACTCCTCTGCACCGAGACATATTTGTTGCAGTGCCTCCATGTAAGATTTAAACCATACTATGAACCAATTTTGCAGAACTTTACTCAAAAATTTCTGGGGCTGGTTTATACACGTCTTGAGATCATTGGGCTTTCTCATTCCTTAATTGCTCAGTGGTTGATCTCTCTCTGTGAAGTGCGTGAACCCAGTTTCCTTGTCCAGCCTTGTGTTTGAGGTGAAATGATGTGGAGTGTAATCTGTTAGGGCTCATTCTTATATGCAGGTTACATCATTGAACGCAGAACTAATTCATATGAACTGGTGCTAGTATGCTTTCTATCAGAATATAGGCCACACTCCTGAACTGGCACACGAAAAACTGGTCCAGTTTGCAGTGAGGGAAGGAACTCTGTTCTTCCTTAAGGCTTTTCCTTCCAGTGACAACAAGGAAGAAAAAAAGGGGGGTGGGGATTGTAGGGGAAAGTCCCCACAAACTCAACCCAAACAAGCAGGGGAACAAAATAGAGGGGTTAAGTAACAACCTAAAAATATATATTAGAAAGTATTTATTATAAATGTGCACAAATGTAGATTAAAAACAAGTTTAAAACAAAAGGCCTGAATGGCAGGCTACATGTATATGCTAAAACTTGCTAAAACATCTCAAGGTACAGATGATGGTACACTGCAATGACCAACACAAATAGACCAAAGTACAGTAAAAAAAAACCTGACCAGACGCGTTTCGGCCCTTAGGCCTTCCTCAGTGGTCAATTGTAAACAATTTATAATCAAACACACCCACACATATAGAAACCAATCATGAAATGCTCCCGGTGTTTTATCTAGAGCTGTAGCAAAAGAAGAAGAATCATAGAAACACAGAAATCGGGCAGGTTATCAAAAACAGTTTTCTAATCTTATTCAGTGATTAATGGTTTGCTATATCTGGATCATGTCTATTGGAAGCAAGCCCTTTAAAAAACCCTCACAAACATTTGACAATGAAAGACCAATTTGTTCGGTAATGCTTAATGTTTTTCCTTTGGGGAAAAATACTTGAATTGCCTGTTTCTGTGAAGCCAATGATTTTTTTTTTAAAACCACATATCCGTTTGTTCAGGGTATTCATATTGCTGAATGTATCACAAGATACTTGAAACTTTCAAGGGACTGGTTGTATGAAAGGTTGGTTTCCCAACAGCTGTACATCAAGCTTCCTTATAAAATCAGTGGGTGTTGTGTGAATGGACAGAAAGCTGATATGCCGGCAGAATAGCCCTTGCTAGAAAGATATCTGTTAATGGACATTGCACATCTGAAATAGAGCGGTCACATGAAGGAATAGCTCTGAACTGATCCTAGCAAAATGTAAGTTATCATGAGAATATTTTTATATGGAGCAATCCCAGCCGTTTCAATTCACAGTTTTATATGGACTCTTGATCTTTTGAATGCTCTGGTACCTCTCCAAATTGTGGCTCAGTTTGGATTCTCAAGATTTTTTTTTAGATATGTGTAGGGTTGCCAACCTCAAGGCAGGAGGCTGGAGTTCTCCCAGAGCTACAACCGATCTCTAGACTGCAGAGATCAGTTCCCCTGGAAGAAACGGCAGTTTTGAAGGGCATCCCTACTGACTTCCTTCCCCCAGCTCTGCCCTCCGCAGGCATTGCTCTCAAATCTCAAGGAATTTCCCAAGCTGGAGTTGGCAACATGATAGATAACTACCAAATTGCTTCACTGTGCCAGGTTTGGGGAGAGGAAGGTGTCAACGATCACAATTTCATCATGAAAGATTGGTTGTGAACACTGGCTTTGAGTATGCTTCTCTTTAAGTGTGAAATATCTGGATGCTCGGTTTGTGAATCCCCTTTATACAAACGGAGTCATCAGCTAAAGTGTTGAGCACTGAGTTTTGTTGAGGGATGCGGGAACAAATATTTGCACCTTTCTTCTCCCCTGGTATGCGTTCTCTTACTTTGTTACACAGAAGAGGAAGTGCAGATAGTTTCTGGTTTAAAGAACACAGACGTCTTCGCGGGTGAATCAGCCACTTTCACCTGCGAGCTCTCGCGCACCGGCGTGAAAAACGTGCAGTGGTGGCTGGATGGATCCCCCCTTCAGAACAGCCCTGTGAACGAGATCTCTGTGCAAGATGGGAAAACTCATACTTTGACACTAAAGGATCTGGGCCCTAATGATTCAGGAATTGTGACCTTCCGAGCAGGCCCTCTCATATCCTCTGCTAAATTGTTAATTAAAGGTATTTTTGGCGTTTACTGAAATGCTGACCGTCCACCCCCAAACCACGCCACATACGCTTCTGCCTTTGGGTAGCCCGTAACACAGTTCTGCAAAATGGCTATTGCAAGGCATGCATTAACCAGCAAACTACCCCAGTGAGCACAATCCTCTATCTTATTTATTTTATTTAGAATATTTCTATGCCACTTCTTCCGAGTCCTGCTCGAGCCGATTTACAGTTAAAAATCTTGTCCTCGTACAAGAAGTAGGCTTAATAGCTCTCTATCTCTTCCAGTACTAGGAATAGTTTGCCATTTCAAGGGCCATTTGTGTGCATGCACTGGAGGGTATACTTTTCTGTAAAGCAAGAGAAAGCCATGGTTTGCTTGTAAGCAGGGCTTTTTTTCTGGGAAAAGAGATGGTGGAACTCAGTGGGTTGCTCTCTGAGAAAATGGTCACATGGCTGGTGGCCCCGCCCCCTGATCTTCAGACAGAGGGGAGTTTAGATTGCCCTCTGCACCAAACGATGTGGAGGGCAATCTAAACTCCCCTCTGTCTGGAGATCAGGGGACAGGGCCACCAGCCATGTGACCATTTTCAAGAGGTTGTGGAACTCCGTTCCACCGTGTTTCGGCTGAAAAAAAGCCCTGCTTGTAAGAACCATGAAGTCTCTTTTAAACTCCAGACTGTTTCTAAGATCAAGACAGATAGAGTGATCAAATATAACGGAGGAATTTTCATAGATGGTTGAAGGTCAGATAGACTGTTAAATGTTTTATTGCAATCCTGTGCTTGTTTTAGTAATGAGGTCCAAAACAAATATGTGCAAAACAGATATGCGTATTTAAATCATTATTTTGCTTTTCCATCCCATTGTCTGTAAAATCTTTGGGAAGTCCATGGCACATCTTTTAGAAGTTCAGGTCTCAAGTCATATGTACATCCAGATGCAGGTGATATGTATTCCTTAGAGATGGGCACAAACTGGGGAAATGGTGGTTCGTTGCGGTTTGTGGTTCGTCATGCTTCACAACCCACGAACTGGCATGAAATTGCCCGGTTCGTGAACCGGTTTGTTTGATTCGTGAATACATCACTTCTGGGGCAGCAGAAGGTCTGCAGAAAGCTCATCCCCCCTGTTGCCTAGGAAACTGAATGATAAGTGCCAGGATGAACCGAATGATAAGTGCCAGGATGAACCGAAAAATGAACCAAACGAACCAGCCTAAAAAGTGTTGTGGCTCATCATAGTTCATCAGAAATGTCCCCTGACAAACCACTGGTTCATGAACCAAAAAACAGTCCAGTTCATGACAAACTTTGGTTCGTATTTGGGTTCGTGCCCACCTCTAGTATTCCTTTTCAGTAAGATTTTAAATTAAATTTAATTATTTTATTTTGTTTATTTACGGTCTGCCTTTCTCACTGAATTACACAGCACAAGTGAAGGATGCCCATCAAAGTGCAGATGGGATGCACATTTTGTCACTTGCAAAAACACTTGTACATCTAGACTTTCCTCAATAACTTTTTCCCCTTCAGAATTAGACAGAAAGTGAATTAAGAATAAGCAACTGCTCTAATGAAACTACAATATCTGCTTTGGAAATCAAATTTGCCAGATTTCCATGACATTCCTAATATTAAGTTTCAGGTAGATAGCAGTGTTGGCCTGCAGTAGAACAGCAGGATTTGAGTCCAGTGGCACCTTAGAGCATGCCTCACTCAGAACGGTGGACAAAGTCAGTGTTATCATTATCCCCACAATACTTACCCAAGGCCACCTGCTCAGTTCATGGCAGTAGTGAGAGTCGAACCAGCAGAGTGTTGGCTTGGAGCCCAGCCACTTAACCACTATGCTAGAGCAGACAAACAAGATTTTTCAGAGTATAAGCTGAAGAAGTGAGCTTTCAGTCTTGAAAAATTATAACCTGAAAATCTTGTTGATCTCTAAAGTGCTACTGGACTCAAATCATGCTCTAATACTAAGCATTTCCCTCTCTATAAAAGTTGAAGGGGCCATACCTTCTTCCTGTGCACGCACACCTGGAATGATGCCCACTAGCTGTGAAGTTAGTCATAAAAGTTACAAGAGTCAACTCACGCTTCTCATTTCCAGAATCCCACTGGAATTTGTTCACAGGATTCAAGAGGAGTGTGACAGGACAGTTTCCAGGCATGATGTGAAAGAAATAGGGTAACATCCTTATGCTAATGTTAGAGTATGCCCGCTTTCAAATTATACAGTATTCTTAATTTATCAAGCAAAAGGAGTATTTCCGGTTTGAAGTGGTCCAAAGAACCCAAAGTATGGCATCCAGCCTCATTCACCAGGCAAATCAAGAACTAGCGCTTGTATTGCAGGACGTTGCCCTCAGTGCAGCGGTTTGTGCCTTCTTTGCTTTTCTATTTGTGGCCATTTCTGTCCAGGCCAAAGCTTATCTCACTCCTTTATCAAGAGAGTCTCTCTTGATCATTGACTGCATTCCAGTCCTAACTGGGTATGCAAATGATACTGTAAGCTGACGTTTAGTGACGGATTGGTCTCTCTTTGGAACTCTCTGCATTACCCTTCTAGTTTGGGGTTTTGTGCATTATTGAAAGCCCACACAAGAACGAGCAGCTGCAAAAGTCCAAACAGGCCCGGCTGTTAAATGTTTGGCTAGAAGGATAAGGGAGCTCGTACTTTTGAAAGCTTATATTCTGAAAATCTTGTCGGTCTCTAAGATGCCGCTGGACTCCAATCCTGTTGTTGTATTCTGTCCGCTGTGCACTGGAGCTGTGGAGCTTAGCATGATGTCAATCTGCAGGTCGGGGTGTGTGTTGAACATGGTTCTGAGCTCTGGAAGCGCACCAACACAAACATGGCTCTAACCTTATCACTTGCGCATCACATGCCGGCTATCTTAATAGCTCTTACCCATCTGCTTCTTTAATGCTAATTCCTGACACAAGCAAACACTAAGCTAATCAAACTAGACAGCGCTTCTGGTCCCTTATCATGCATCTCACTTGCTTTGCAGCCCAAATTCTGTTTTTTAAAACTGCCCATAATCCTTCCCGAAGGATCTGCTAACGCATGTCCCTCCTGACGTGTCGGTTGACAGATCCAACCATTGAGGTGGTCAGTCCCATGCAGGATATCACCGTCGATGAAGACGGCACAGCGGAGTTCGTCTGCCAGTACTCTAGGCCTATACAGGCCACGTGGAAGAAGAATGACCAAGAAGTTCACGCAGATGGCCGACGCATCGTAATCGAGCAGGACTGGAATGTGGCCAAGCTGAAATTTAAGCCTGCTCTTCCAGGCGACACCGGCATCTATTCTTGCGAAGCTGGAGGCACTAAAGTTGTGGCTATGCTTGATGTTCAAGGTGAGCTCTGCCACAGTGGAAAGAAGACGGTCATGTGAATACAGAGAGCATTCACAGCACCGACTGAGCGCGGGCAGCAAAGTTATCTGGCTGTCAGCCATTTCCCCTCTATGCTAGGTGGAGTCAGTACTGAGGAGTGTGTTGACTGTTTCAGGTCACACTGTGTGTGTGAGACTTGCTTTTTGAAGGGGGGCACTGGGCAGCTATTTTATCTGGCCTGTGGGAATGGGGGTAAGGGTAGCAGGCAATCTCTGCTGGAAGGATGCTGTGCGACAGAGTCTTGAGTGATACCTCCTGGCCATATCTAGCCAATGCTCCATTGAGCCAGGTGGGGAAATCCAGTAACAATGCTCCAAGCAGATGGCACACCTACTGGCCTCACCCTAGCTATGGCCCTGGTGAAGCCAGAGAGGGAAGAGGAAGCAGCCAGGTACCCCTCCATTATGCCTGGACCCAGCTCCATCTTAGAACATCCTTCTCCCTGGATGTATGTGTGTGCAATCAAGTTGCAACTGACTTATGGCAACCCTATTGGTGGTAGAGAATGCCCTCAAGTCATAGTTGATTTATGGTGACCCCTGGTGAGGTTTTCATGGCAAGAGTCTAACAGAGGTGGCTTGCCATTGCCTGCCTCTGCAGAGTCTTCCTTGGTGGTTTCCCATCCACGTACCAACCCTGCATAGTTTCCAAGATCTCACAAGATCAGCCTATCCTTTGCTGCCTTCCCACACTTACTTCCTGTACCAGCTGTCATTCCTAAGATCTAGGGTTTGAGCCAGCCTTCTCTGTTGGGCAGGGCTGCCACATTTCTAGATGGGCCAAACCAGTTGTCCAGGTGGGGCAGTATGCCTGCTGGCCTCAGCCTGGTTAGGGCCTTTCCCTGAGCTGTCTTCATATTTTAATCTCCTGACAATGTGATATGATAAAGTCATTTTTATTATTAAAGATCTGACATGATAACATGGCTAAACATATGAGCTGAGGAGCACTGGGTTCAAAGCTTATCCCAGGAATGAATTTACAAGGATGACATTAGACAAGTCACCTCTCCATCTTTATCATGGGAACAATAACTCCCTTCTTCTAAATCGGATCCAATGACTCCCTTGATCTCCTGGAGAAAGGTGTCAGCCAAAAATGAAAACCTAGCAGAAAGAAGTCATTGGATCCAACACAGCAGCAGTGGCCTACCTTACAGGGCTGTTGTAAGGATTATTGAAATAATGTGTGGGGGGGGGCTTTGAACTCTAAAGTGCTGTTTAAATACAAAATATTGTTGTGGTTGTCGTTGATTTTATTAGTGTACACTTGGGATAAAGCTTGTACATGTTGTTTAACTGCTGTTGGTGATTATTGGCTGCTATTAACTTGATGACATCATACGATTTTTTAGAAAAAATATTTTATCATTTCTTTAGCTATGTTTGTTTTAATTGTTGCTTGTTCGCTGTCTTAAGGTAAACCATCTGTTTAAAAATAAAAATAAAGTATCTATAATGACAAAGTGATATTTTATACGTTACAGCAAGTATTAACGAGTATTTAAAATGGTATCTCACACCCATTACTCGGTTGCCATTATTCCACATCATGTTCTGCACACAAGCATCTTACTGACATTTTGCTAACAGGGGGTATGAAGTTCCTTCAGATGTTTTATACTGGACAACAAAAAAAACCAGATTTATCACTCGTTCTAATCTGTGACTTTAAAAACAGAACATTCTGTCCTGAAGCAATTCCCCCAATTGCCATCCTCTTCTTCAGCTCACGGAAACTGAGCCAGCTGTTTGTGCTGCACAAATTTGGCAACTTCTGCTCACTGTGAGCAATGGAAGACTGTCTTCTTGTGAGCCAGTTGCAGATCTTTTCTCTTTTATGCCAACATCACAGTGTTGTTCAAACTCAGGTCGCTGTGAAAGTGCTTACATAGTAATCAAACGAAACGCCATCATTTCAGAGGTATATATCACGATGACTCGTAAATAAAGATGAGGATCTTTGGGTCCAATCCTGTATCCCTGTAGTCACAAAACCAGTTGGCTGCCGTTTTAAAGATCTCTTTCCAATCAGTATAATCTCATGTATTTCCAAGGTAATTAATGCTCAAATACGATTGATTCAATTATTCGTCTTTTAAAACAGCCAAGAACACGATTGTCCAGGGCCTAGAGAACGTCGACGTTGTGGAAGGAGGTGAAGCCCTGTTCGAATGTTACCTTTCCAAGCCAGAGTGCTACAATTATAACTGGCTGCTTGATGATGAACCCGCAAAGACCTCTGAAAACATCGAGATGGTCTATTTTGAAAATGGACTACGGCATCTCCTTCTCTTGAAGAATCTGACAACCCAAGACAGCTGCAGGGTGACTTTCCTCGCTAGTGATGTGGTGACCTCTGCATTCTTGACAGTAAAAGGTAATGGCAACTTGTATTCAGGGGTCATTTCGTAGAAAAAGAGCTGGAGGAACTCATTAGCATAACTCATTAGCATATGCCATGCCCCTTGCCATCACCAGAAGTGTGTCATTAGCACAACTGATTTGCATATGCTACACCCCCTGACATCACCTGTTCTGGCTGTTTTGGACCCAATCCTGGCCTTTCAGGGCCGAAATTGGGCCCAAAATGGCAAAAAGGGGCTAAAAATGGCCGAAAAGGGGCCCAAAATGGCCAGGATCGGGTCGCTGCTGAGTGGGAGAGTGATCCACCACCTGTCAGAGGTCCGATCCAGGCTGTTTCAGCCCCAATCCAGGCTGAAATAGGCTCAAAATGGCCAAGAGTCGGGTGGACAGGGCCACCTGACATGTGACCTCTTTGGGAAACTGCCAGAACTGTGTTCTGGCGCGTTCCCCCTCAAAATGAGCCCTGCTTGTATTGCACCCATAGTCCCATTGAACTAGATAACAGATACTTGTTCTACCCCACAACTTTGTATGGGAGGGGCTGTGACTCAGTAGTGGAGCACATGCTTGGAAGGTCCCAGGTTCAATCCCCAGCATCTTCAGTGAAAGATCTCTGCCTGAGACCCTGGAGAGCTGCTGCTAGTCAGAGTAGACAATAGTGACCTTGATTGACCAGTGGTCTAATTCCAGTATAAAGCAGCTTAATGTGTGTTTAATATGCTGGGCTAAGAGAGTGGGAAGCGTCCACAGTGACCTTTGTAATGTGAGATTCTTTGTGACATTGCTCTTTCACATGTATTTATTTATGTAGGTCACTGTGCGTGTGAAGGGGGGGACGTCGTTGTGAATTCCCTGCATTGTGCAGGGGGTTGGACTAGATGACCCTGGAGATACCTTCCAACCCTATATTTCTATGATTCTATTTATTTATTGCCTGCCTTTCTCACTAAGGGTGAAAATATACATTACACAGTGCCTAGGGATGCTCAAGTGAACCTCATTTCATGTGTCTCCGCTCCAACTCTCCATGCACTCACTTGCACAGTCACACTTCAATCATGCTCCCCATGAATACATTCACACGTTCGATATCAGTTCCTCCTCAACTGCTAAAAGTATCCCAGTTTCCCCCACCACATCCATTCATTGAAATGTTTGTTTGTTTGTTTATGTCATTTGTAGTCCGCCTTTCTCACTGAGACTCAAGGTGGATCACACAGTATGAGATTAGTACATTTCAATACAGGATAAAGGACATTTCATAAACAATACCATAGGGTAAATAGATACAAGTTTAAAAGACATAGTATCAGCAAGAATCCAATACAGAGTAGAAAAAAATACTGAAGCAGAACATAATCAATTCTAGGACTAACATTAGAGCCAAGCTACAAGTGACGCCTGACACAGGTTGGACACTTGTCAGCTTGCCTCAAGTTTTGATGGGAAATGTAAGCATCCTGGTCTTGCAGCTGTAATGGAAAGCCAAGCTGTAAAACCAGGATGCCTACATTTCCCATCAAAACTTGAGGTAAGCTGACAAGCGTCCAATCTGTGTAAGGCGTCACTTGTAGCTTGGCTCTTAGACAACATGGAGCACTGGTGGTACATAGGAGTACATATTTAAAGCAGCAGATAATATGTAAGGCAATATAGTGATGGAGTCTACGGTCCCTAACTCATTAGCAAAGCATCTTCCCTACAATGCAGCCCTCCCATTTGAGTAAAAAGCCTTTTTGAATAGTTCAGTTTTGCATTGTTTATGAAAAGCCAGGAGAGTGGGGGCTCTTCTGACTTCCTCAGGCAGGTCATTCCACAGGATAGGGGCCACCACAGAGAAAGCCTGTGTACGGGCTGCTGCTTTCACCTGTGTGCAGCCTGGTACCTGCAGGAGACCCTGTCTCACACCTTAAAGAAATGCAAACTGGCAAGTCAAAGGAGCCAACAGTACTTGTTCTGTAGTGAAGGACTCGCTTGCAGATGCAATCACACAAGGGAGCTCCCATGAAAGTGGTATTCACGTGCGCCAAACAAGAACAGCTTGCACATGAATTGAAGACCACACATAAAATCCTGCGCTTGAGCGTCCCCAGGTGATTTGCCGTGTGTATTTCCACTCTAAGACTCAAAGTAGATTACACATGCCATGAAAGTAATCTCAGAGCACTTAGCTCCTACAGCAGGAGTCTGTGTTGTGGCTCTAGCACCCACTCACGCTGCTTCTCCTGGAAATCGGGACCATAATGGACTCTGGGAGATTGCTGTGGATTTCTCCTATGTTCTCCGAGGCTTACAATATTACCACTGCATCACAGGAAGAAACTGTTCCTCGATGGTCCACACATGTGAATATTAATGCAGAAAGTGACCCCTGCTTTGTTCTTCTACCAGACTACTGATGCCAAGATTTTTTACAAATATGCCCTCTGCCATTCTGGTCCTTTTGAAAAATTCTGCACTTTGCAAAGCCCAAGATATTGTGATAAAAATGAGAAGGATAAAAATCCTTTCAAGGTCATTATTTTGCTCGTCTATCCTAGCTTATAAAATTTTACTCTAATAATTTTCTAGCCACAAATTTGATTTGCATAGCTATGGATTCCAAGGGTGTTTGGTATCTCCGGTCAACTGAAACAAGTTTTGTGATAGTCCTCCTCATTTTTCTGGTGAGCTGCAGTTGCGCATCTATTTAGCACGACCTTAAATTTATGGTCTTCCTTATTTTGACGGTGCTGATCGCTTACCTCTTTATTATTTCAGGATGGCGCTTGGAATTTTTGCAGCCTTTGACTGACATTATAGTCACTGCTGGGGGTCAAGCAATCTTTAGCTGTGTTTTAAGTGAAGCCGTGCCCGTTAACGAGGTGGCTTGGTATATTAACGATGTGGATATCCAAGTGGATGATAACTGGGAAATCCAGGCGGAAGGGAATAGCTACAAACTCATACTGAATAATGCTCAGCCGCATCACTCTGGAGAGGTGACGTTTGCTGCGAGGGACGCCATTGTGTCTGCCAAGTTATCTGTCATAGGTAGGTTGGGACAGGCCACAATCCTGGTGACTATGGCTCCAGTCGAGCAATCTTCAGCATCCCACTCCATTCCAATTCTCTTCTTTCATCTGGGGTTGGGGACAAGGCAGTGCCACTATGAGTGATTCCCCCAGGAGATTAAATTCTAGGCAAAAGAAAGGAGGGAAGTAAATCAAACCATGTTGGTTAGGAATGTCCATGCCTCAGGCTGAGTCACAGCAGCTCTCATCTTCTATTTTTTTATTTTTATTTTATTTTTATTTCAGTAGTAGTCTTAAGTTTAATGCAATTAGCCATTGGCCATAGCAAATTTACAATTAAATAAATAAACAAAATATACAGTTGATAATCGACTCCATAAGCTCCAAGGACTACAAAATATCAATACAACTATTTTTATTTATTACATTTGTATTCCGCTTTCCCTGTAAACAGGCTCAAAGTGAATCACATCAAAACATAAGAAAGGGTAACAAGGTAATTGAAAACAGTTTCAGTTAGTAAAACATAGCAGCATTCCTATTGCACAATCCCTCAGGAACCAAGAACCCATGGGGTGGGTTTTGAACTGCTTGATGTTCCACAGACCGGGGGAACCATGTCCCCCTCTGGCAAGAAGCCATGGGGGGGGGCTGCTTGTCACAAGCAACTTGCCCCTTATCTTTCATCCCGTGACTTGACTACAGTGGTCCAGGCAATGGTCACCTCTAGGTTAGACTACCATAACGTACTCTATGCAGGGCTTCCCCTGAACCTGATCCGACGGTTACAGCTGGTGCAGAATGCGGCAGCGTGGATCATCACAGGAATACTGATGCATGAGCAGTTTGCAGTCTCATGGGTGTGCCGGTCCCAGTTCTAGCTACTTTCTGTTGGTCAATTAGGGACAACATTTCAGTAACAGCTTCTAATGTTCAAACATGCCTCTGCACGTGAACAATGTTTGCACATGCAAATTGCGGAGTAAGATGGTTATTATATTGATTATCATTGGTTTCAATATTGAGGGTAATGCACTGTTGGATAAGTGTGATCTCAATAATTTTGGGTGTAGCCGTGCCACTCCTTAGATTCACAACTGCAACCCAAACAATTGTGCTACCTTAATTGTGAATAGGATGATGGAGGTGTTGGAACAGCGGAAACTAAGGCTACTATAAGCCTAATTGAAATCTAGATTTTAAAGGAATTCAGCATTCTTACTTTCGTTTTTCACCAGTGCTGTCCATTTTGCTATAATGCTTATTACTTTCCAAAGCATAAAGGGCAAAGCAAATATGAAATCATCTGTAAAATAATAAAACTAATTAACCACCTTCATTGGTTTCATTGTATCCCATTACAGAGTCTACTACTGGGGTCACTCAACCTTTGTTTGACAAGTCTGTTGTGGAAGGACAGAAGACTCGCTTGGAGTGTGAATTGTCCAAAGAAGCCCAAGATGTTGTCTGGCTCAAAGGAAAAGAACAAGTCCAGCCTGGAGGAAGATATGAACTTATCTCTGAAGGCAAAACACAGGCACTCATCATTCATGATTTTAAAACAGAAGATCAAGGAACTTACACCTGCATGGCCTCTCCTGAGATAAAAACGTCGGCCAGTGTTTCTGTCGAAGGTACCTTGTTTTGCTATAACAAATGTTTAAAGAAAACATTTGCTTTTCTGTTTCACATTCTTTACTAATCAATGGCCGTTTCCACACGGCTTACCTTATTCTGCAAAATAGAGGAATCTCGTGCAAAATAGAGGAATCTCGTGCGAAATCTCACGATAACAGCATCTTCTCGTGACATTTCGCGTGAGATTTCGCTATTTTGCAGAATAAAGTAGGCCGTGTGGAAATGGCCCTAGTCTCCTTGCCTAATACAGTTCGGTTTCCATTATAAGCCCAGATTCGTATTCTATAATTATGGTTACTTTGGTACCTACAGATGACTCCGACTCAGAAAAAGCCGATTTAATATATTCACATTTTCTGTATAGGGCTCTGGATTGCTTGCGAACACAGACAGCAAGTGATGGAAAGCTCCCATAGAGCTTCGATGTTAGTAGAGATGTTTCTCTGAGTTTCAGTGTGGGAACAGCTCTATGTAGACAGCGGGGCTATCACAGACACTGAAGTACATTAAGCTCCATGTACTTCTGGAATCTCTTACAGGTGCACAGAAATGTTGACCTTTGCAGTCTCTGTGGATATTTAATTGTACTTGTCTATGGATATTTAATTGTATTTGTCTAAATATAATCCACTGCTGACACTGTTTATGGCATAGTTCAAACACTAATATTGCAACTAGAGGAGTTAGCCGTGTTAGTCTGTAGTTGCAAAATAGCAGTAGCACTTTTAAGACTAGCCAAATTTATTGTAGCATAAGCTTTCAAGAACCACAGCTCTCTTCTTCAGATGCATGGAGGGTATGAAGAAACTAGCTAGAGATATATCGTATCGGTGCTAGTTTCTTCATGAGGTTGATGGATTTCCTCTCTGTTCGGCTGAATGTGGTGCTTTCCATGATCATAGATGCAGAGGAGTTAGCCATGTTAGTCTGTAGTTGCAAAATAGTAAAGCGTCCAGTAGCACTTTTAAGACTAACCTACTTTATTGTAGAATAAGCTTTCGAGAACCACAGCTTTCTTCGTCAGAGGCATGGAAAGTATGAAGAAACTAGCCAGAGATATATCGTGTCTGTGCTAGTTTCTTTGTGACGTTGAATTGCAACTGTTTGCTTATTTATTTATTTGGGGAAAATATATACTGCCTCTTCAAAGACTTGCTCAACTAGAAATTGAATGTTATTATTATTATTGCTGTTGTTGTTGTTAAGGAGGGAGCCACTATAGAGAATGTGTGTGTACAGGCAGCTGTTGATTTTGTCCCTTTGCAGGTGGCACCTGCAGAAGGCCCTGTTCAAATAAGTGAAGCTTCCATGGTGGAGCATAGGGAGAGAGCCGGTCCTATAGATTTATGGGACCAAGGCCATAAAGGACTTTGTATGCAAAAGCCAAAATCTTGAATTGAGCACAGTAACTGATGGATAGACTGCAGAATAGGAGAAATATGCATGCTCTGCCTACCTCCTGATAGTAATTGAGCTGTGGTATTCTGCACCAACTGGAGTCTCTCAGTTGACTTTGAGAGGAGACCTACATAGAGTTCATTGCAGTAGTCAAATCTGAATGTTACCATGCCATGGATCCAGGTGGCCTGATTGACCATGTCAAGTTAGGAGTCCATTTTCTGGACTAGTAGAAGACCTTTTTTTGCAGCTACATTAACTTGTTTCTCTAGTAGCAATGCTGGATCCAGTATAACCCCTAGGCTGGTAACCGAGTCTGCAAAGGTCAGCTTGAACCCCAGTGAAAGTGGGGGGCATGATGTCCTTCAAGATCTCCTCCTTCCCAACCATCATCACCTCTGTCTTATCTGGCTTCAGTTTCAATTTGTTCACTTTCAGCCGGCAAGATGGTGGATGGGCAGGCACAACCCAGTTTACCACCTGAAGCTGCTCAGGAGGGAGATCTCCACCTCTTGTGGGAAGCTCTTGGCAAGAAGCGGCGGATGAGCAGGGAGCCAACCCTTGACTCCATCTGTGAAGTGCCAGAAGAAGACGACAGACTTCAGAAACAGAAGAAGGAAGAAGCTGAGATGATCGCCCGCTACTCCGAGGAATGTTCTACTTGTGATGAGTCGGCAAAAGCAGGAGAAGCAGACTTCTCTTTCACGAGTTCAGATGATGAGTCGAGAGCCTCAACTCCTTCTCTGACTGCCTACCTCAAAAAGGCTGGCTCGTCCACTATTAGCGTCAGCAGCAAAGTCCAGACGGTCTCTGCAGAGAAAATCTATAAGCAATGGGAGAAGACGAGCATTGAAACAACGGAACAGGCTCCTCCTGCTAAGCTGGCGGAGCCAGAAGTCCTAGAAGGAGACTTAAATGACCCTTCCATGGCTCAGGCAGCTGTGAAAATCCAGGCTGCTTTCAAAGGGTATAAAGTAAGGAAGGAGATCAAGCAGCAGGAATGTCCTGTGTTTGCTGAGACCTTCAAGGACTTCTCGGGTCAGCCAGGAGGCAACCTTCATCTCGAATGTGTGGCCCAGAGCAAAACCGATATGATAGTCCGCTGGCTGAAAGATGGTAACGAAATTTCTGATGGGCGCCATTACCATATAGACAATTACAACGATGGGACCTGCTCCCTGATTATCACTGGCCTGGAGATGAATGACACGGGCAAGTACACATGTGAGGCGTCCAATAAATTTGGCAAGGTCTCCCACAGTGCCAAGGTGATGGTGACTGCCCCGCCTCAAATACCCGTGCGTAAGCACAAACCCGCCAAGAAGGTTTCTGACAGCGAAACGGAGAGCTCTTCCGGCAGCGAGCTGGACGACGCCTTCCGGAAAGCTGGGAGGAGGCTGCATAAGCTTTTCAAATCCAAGATCTCCACTGAGATTTCAGATGTGGAGGAGGAACTCTTTGTCAGTGCTGACGAGGGAGACATAGCGGAAGTGGATCATCAAACCTACCGTGAAGATGACAAGTACATCTATATCAAGTTTGAAGTCATGTCGGAGGCCAACACAGCAGCCAGTCGGTTTAGAGAAATGTTTGCTGCTATGGGTATCGCCGTTGAGATTGACATCCTCGATCAAGGAAGTAAAAAGATCGAGTTGCGCATAGGGAAAGCGACCCCATCTGCTCCGGGGCAGCTACGGACCTTAGTGAAACGGCCACCACCGCCTCTGCTAACATCTGATACTGGTAAGTAATTAATGCATGCAAATATTTTGATAGAGTAGGTGGGGGGGCAATGGTTGAAGAGCCTCACCCAGTTGCTATCCAACCCTAATATCCTCTGAGCTTCAGAGCTGCAGTTATATCAGGCCTTACTGCAGGATCCACTTTGCTGCATAGATTATTTATAATAGCTCACATTTAGTGAGGGAAGGGCAATTTGAGTGCTGCGGGATTTTATAAATTGAATTTGGTTTTATTGTGCTAACTGTTTTATATCGTGATGTAATCCACTCTGAGCCTGCTCTGCAGGGAGAGCAGAATATAAATATAATAAAATAAATAAATTTCCCCAAGGGCCTAACCAGAATGATACTTCTGAGAAAGGTTTATGCCCCAGTCCTTGCCAAGGGCTGTTTGTGTTCATACCATCTCATTAGCACAGGAGAAGGGATTGTCCATTTCCTGTAATACTGTCCATGTAAAAGGAAGCATTCTTCCCATTATTCACTGCTGAATCATTTCACAATCAGATGACCGGCGCTCCCACGAAGCTGCAACTTATGACCATACTTTGTGGGTCTGTGCTGTTACATCTTGGGCTTCTGCAGATGATTGGCACTCATGTTGCTTTCATGTGTGGCTTGTTCATACCTATCAAGTACGATGTGAAGCTCTTTGTACATTATCATAATATTTGGGCTGGCCTTGCACTTTCTTTTTCTGTCTTCCACCATTATCTGAGACAATAACGTCCGACAATCCATGCTTAAATAACAACACGAGATGCTATTTTAATGACTTTTTAAATATTATAATTTTTATGGTTTTGTGATTAATTCATTATGTTTTATGAATGTTGTTAGCTGCCCTGAGCCCATTGGTGGGGAGGGTGGGGTATAAATTAATTAAATAAATAATAAATAAATGACATACAACACTTGATCGGGGAGTCAAAGCAGGAATTTCTCAGTTACCTAATAAGTCTGGGATTGAATGACCCGAGCTGACATGGTTCCAGAGCCGTGAAAATCTGGAAAGAGCAACTGTACCAACAGTTGTGCTGCTTGGCTCCTTTGCAACAGTCCTGAAAAGTGCCATTGCAGGCACACCCAAAGCATCTTAAAAATCCCACGCTCCATTCTAGGTGCCTGTTCGCTTTGTCCTAAAGACATATTGTCATATAACAGTCTGTGTATTCTACTGCCATGTACATATAGATATAAATCCATTTTTATTGCTGTTGTTACCATCATCCTCTTCAAAATCATTCCAGCTCCCATCTTCATAACTGAACTTCAAAACCAAGAGGTGCAGGATGGCTATCCGGTCAGCTTTGACTGTGTTGTGATCGGTAAACCAACCCCTACCGTCCGCTGGTTCAAGGATGGGAGAGTCATCGAAGAGGATGACCATTACATGATCAACGAGGACCAGGAAGGCTGCCACCAGCTGATCATCACTGCGGTCATTCCTCTCGACATGGGGGTGTATCGCTGTCTGGCTGAGAACAGCATGGGGGTGTCTTCGACTAAAGCAGAGCTACGAGTGGACTGTGAGTACTGATGACCCTTGATGATCAAGGTCTAAAGCATAATGATATGGGAATATATTAACCAATCCAGTATACCTGGCGTGAAAAGATAAACCTTACATTGTGAAACTGGGAAGGCAAATGAGATAAGGATCGATTTTGAATGCAAGGAGTGATAAAGGTATCCCCATTTTACCCAGCTGTCACTGTCCACATTTCCACATGACCGAACTTCAATGAGTGGAAATACACATTGCAAATTACCTGGGGATGCTCAAATGCAGGAGTTTGTGTGGTCCTTAATTCACATGCAGGTTGTGTTTTGTTAGCACACATGCATGCCGCTTTCATGGGAAGCTTCCTTTGTGTGATTGCATTTGCAGCTAAGTACGACTGCTGAGTCAGGAGGACAAAGCTCCAATTCAGCTCTGTTTTTGCAGCGAGAACTCTCAGGAATGGACACCATAGAGCAAGTACTTTAGGCTCCTCTGACTTGCCAATCTGCATTTCTTTAAAGTGTGAGAAAGTGTCAAGAGCTGCATTTCAATGAATGGATGTGGAGGTGGGGGAAACTGAGAATCTGGTACTTGTAAACAGCCTAGGATACTTTTAGCAGTTGAGGGGGAATTGATATCGAATATGTGAATGTACTCAGGCAGAACAAATTGATCTGTGACTGTGTGAGTGAGAGCATGAAAAGTTAGAGGGGGGATGTGTGAAATGAGGTTCACTTGAGCGCCCCTCCATACTTTGTAACATGTATTTCCACTCAATGAGATTCACTTTACTATTCTTCCAAACTGCTGTTTACACTGCTACCACTAGAGGACATAGGAGAGCTACCAGTTAAGCTCTCTAGAATTAAACATACCATATTTTATTTTATTCTTTATTCTTACTTTAGTTTCCTCTGAGCAGAAGACAAAACCCTGGGAGGCAAAACAGTATTATGAATTAAACATCCCAAACCGGGAATACTATATCATTAATGAAAATCTTTAGGGTCACATTTGCCCCTGTTTAGGAATACATATAATATATAGATGCAGAGGAGTTAGCCGTGTTAGTCTGTGGTAGCAAAATCAAAAAGAGTCCAGTAGCACCTTTAAGACTAACCAATTTTATTGTAGCATAAGCTTTCGAGAATCAAGTTCTCTTCGTCAGATGCCTGATACAGATACTGGCCAGTATCTGTATCAGGCATCTGACAAAGAGAACTTGATTCTCGAAAGCTTATGCTACAATAAAATTGGTTAGTCTTAAAGGTGCTACTGGACTCTTTTTGATATAATATATAGAACACACAACACAGATTGAATAATAGCTGATTACAAATGGAAGCAAATTCCTGAGCAAGTAAAGAAGCATTTGCAGCATTCTGAGCAAGGGAAATTTTGCAGTAAGATCTAGTATTTTTATGTCCTCCTTGAGAACATGACCTGTTCTAGGCTTTTCCTCTCTGGAAGATGCTTTAGTCTGGATGATGTACCGAGTTTGAAGTTCGGTCCCAGTGCTACTGGCCACGAGGCCATAAAATTTTGGGGCTGTGCTGATATTGGGACTTTAGCATGCAGTTGTACACACTGATGTTAAATCGCATCTAGAGATGGGCACAAACCGAAATACGAACCAAAGTTCATCGCGAACCACACCATTTTTGGGTTCACGAACCGGTGGTTCATTGGAGGGCATTTCTGACAAACGGCGACAAACTGCTATGATTTTTAGGCCGGTTCGTTTGGTTCGTTTTTTGGTTCGTCACTGCAGACAGCCTGGCACTGATCAATCAGTATCCTAGGCAATGAGGGGATGGGCATTCTGCAGACCATCTGCTGCCCGGAAGTGACATATTCACGAACTAAATGAACCAGTTCGTGAACTGGGCAATTTCATGCCAGTTTGTGGTTCATGATTCGTGAAACGTGACGAACCACAAACTGCAACAAACCACCATTTTCCCGATTTGTGCTCGCCTCTAGTCACAATGCTTGGCAGAATTCAACCTAAAAAACAAACAACATTCCACTCTGCTGAGAAGTTTAGAAATGTTCTGAGCCATGAGTCTCTTAGAAACCTTGCTAGGCTTGCAAAGAAGAGGCTTTCCAAGTAGAGGGCCCACTCTAGCAGTTCTTATCATGGAAGAAGGTAAAGGATCAGGGAGTGGAGGGAAATGAGTAGACTCTTTGTTTCTCGGCCATTTAACTTCTTCCTTTGCCCAGGCAAGTACTTACATTGCCTGCCCACCCTCTCTCTCATGCTTGCCTGTACTGCGCTTGGAGGAAACACCAATGAAAAAGTAGCATGTGACATATAGAATCTTTTCTATTGATTAGTGACCAGTACAGATTATGATACAGCAGGAGATGCAACGGAGACCTCGTCCTACTACAGTGCCAAAGGGTATTTCTCCAGGTAAAGTATCAACATTGCACACAGGAAAACTGTTACATTGACCTAACTTGTTTGTTGTGTTGTGACATGTGGAGAACTAACTTCCTACTTCATTAGTTGGGTGACGACATCATTTATTCAATGAAACATTCTGTTACCTTCGAAAGCTCCAGCCATAACATGCCTATTATTTGCTAGGCTATGTTGGATGTGTCTTCAAAAGCATGATACAGCTGTTAAGATTGAACAGATTGCCCATGCTGTAAATCTGAACTGATCAGGGAAGTTAAGAACATGGGGAGATGAAGCCAGAGAGAGTCAATCACTCTTGCTTAGTTGGAGCACGCTTGCAAAATTACTTAATGACATGACATGATTTATCCTGACTCTATGTTGTCCAACATAGGCCAGACAAGGGAAGTTGAGACCCTGGAACATATGTTTTTCTTATGTCCGTATTATAAGCTGGCACGCAATAAGTTTATTATTCCACTGTTACGGGGAAATCTGGACCTCTCCAAAAAAGTTAAACTGGAGTTTCTTTTATCTGATAAAGATGCAAAGATCACACATCAAGCAGCCGGTTTTTGTATGGCTGTACTCAGGATAAGAAAATCTTATGATACCTAGATGCAAATCCGATTTTAAACTGTTTTTAAACTTTTAATCTAAAACATGTAATGTTTCAAATATGTGTTTTCTTTTGTATATTTGGTCTAAGGACCATAATAATAATAAACCAACAAACAGGCCTGAATTTCTCTAACTAGCTTCTTTCATGGACTTACTACTTCAGTCAAGTACTTAAATCCTTGAGTATCATATTCCTCTTTTCCTCTTTGTCATCAGAAGACACAGAAGGGTAAAGATGGAAAACCAGTACTATTCTGTCCTAAGTTTGGACTTGAATAAGCCTCCATCGTACACATTGGCCAATTACCCCTTTTATCTTGTCTGGCTGCTGAAACACTCTTTTGTGATCATTGTAGCACACAGAATGCTGGTTTTTCCACTGAAGTGGCAAGTGTCAAAAGTCTCCTTTCTTTTCCCTGAGCCAGCCGTGAACAAGAAGGAGTGGAATCCATGACGGAAGAGGAGCAGCTACCGCAGATCTTAGACGAGCTTCATGATATTCAGGTTGCCCCTGGAGCACCCTTGGCTAAATTCCACCTGAAGGTGAAAGGTAACAGAAACCTCTGTTCTTGCTGCATGGCCACATTTTGACACGATGGTTGTACATCTGTGAAATACCGAGGGGATTGGCTCAAATGCTAAAGAATATGTTAGGCATGTAAGACAGCTGCATTTGTGCTAAAGCGGAGTTTCTAGCATTTCATTTCCAACAGCGTCTAAAGATGAGAGTGGAAATACATGTTGCAAATTACCTGGGGATGCTCAAATGCAGGATTTTATGTGTGGTCCTCACTTCACGGGCAAGTTGTCCTTGCTTGTGCATGCCACTTTCTTGCACATTCATGCCACTTTCACAGGACCTTCCTTTGTGTGACTGCATTTGCAAGTGAGTCGAGAGGGCAGAGTGCCAATTCAGCTCTGTTTTTGCTGCAAGAACAAGTACTGTAGGCTCCTTTTGATTTCCCAATTTGCATTTCTTTAAGGTGTGAGAAAGTGTCACGATCTGCATTTTAATGGATGGATATGGGAGGTGGAGGAAACTGGGATTCTTTTAAAAGTTGAGGAGGAACTGATCATGAACGCATGTATTCACAGGGAGCAAACTGAAGCGTGACTGTGCAAGCGAGTGCATAGAAAATTGGAGCGGGGGACACACACACACATGAAATGAGGTTCATTTGAGCATCCCTAGTTACTTCATAACATGTATTTCCACCCTGAGTTTCTGACATATCACTGCTGTTTTGGGAGGGCGGGGAGAGGCTTAGTTCAGTGGTTCAACATGAGAGTGCAGACGAGATCCTCAAGATCTAGTCATGAAAACAGGTAAGAGTGGTGGAGTTCACTCTTTCTGGACCTGGGTCCTATTGAGCTACAAGCACTTGACATCAGAGTCACATGACAGGAAGGAAGGACGCCAGAGCTATGACCTCATCATTGTGGGCATCAGAGTAACTGCTCAGGGCAGGAAACTCAAGCTGAATGCTAGGTGCACCATAGTGGGGAATAAACCAAGTGTCTGAGAGCTCTGGAGCAATTTATTCCATTGCTGACTGATCGTGCTTCAACTTCCTGCTTCTCTTCTTAGGATGCACGCAATGGCAAAATTAACATCTTATGTACATAACAGACCAATCTCAAAATTTCAAGAAAAATGGAAAGTATTTTTGACTAGTTATTTAGAAATCAAGAATAAGTAAGAAAAAAGTCTAAATTAGAATAGAAAGCAAAGAGATCGGCAATATAGTTTGTAATATATGCTTGTAACAAAACCACTGTTAGATATGAAGATAGACAGTAAAGATAGAATAGAGATATTCAGGGTTTTTTTTTCAGCGGGAACGTGGTGGAATGGAGTTCCGGAACCTCTTGAAAATCCACATGGCTGGTGGCCCCGCCCCCTGATCTTCAGACAGAGGGGAGTTTAGATTGTCTTCCGTGCTGCTTGGCGGCGCGGAAGGCAATCTCAACTCCCCTCTGTCTGGAGATCAGGGGGCGGGGCCACCAGCCCTGTGACCATTTTCTCCAAGGGCAATCCACTGATTTCCACCACCTCTTTTCCCAGAAAAAAAGCCCTGGAGATATTTAAATAGAAGTAAAAAATCAAGACTGTAAAAGGTGAGTTCTATATAGATATGTGAACCATACGATTTGAATGATTTAGTTTGTTTATGTTTAAATGTATATGTTTAGTTTCTGTCTATGTGTTATAGTTTTTTTGTGTATGATTTAGATAATGATATTTATATATGTTCTATGTAGATAAATGTAGTAGTAGATGATAGTAGTTGTAGGATTTAGGTGATTGATCATATTTTTGAATTTACTAACTGAAATAATTGTTGGTTGTTGTGGGTTTTCCGGGCTGTATTGCCGTGGTCTTGGCATTGTAGTTCCTGACGTTTCGCCAGCAGCTGTGGCTGGCAGCCACAGCTGCTGGCGAAACGTCAGGAACTACAATGCCAAGACCACGGCAATACAGCCCGGAAAACCCACAACAACCATCGTTCTCCGGCCGTGAAAGCCTTCGACAATACATTGAAATAATTGTTTTTTTAAAAAAGAATGCATGCAAAGAGAAGCAGGAGGCATGACATGTTTGCTTTCTACACATGTGTACTAACAGCTGGCGCTTCCAAAAAAAACAGCAAAAAGGAAAAAAGAAGTGGCTGCATTGCAGCCCCGAAGACGGCATTCCATGACCCACTTAAAGATCCCTGAAAAGAGTCGGAAGACTTTTGTGTTAGAGGGTGGTGGTCCCTGCTGTGGCTGAGGCATGTGCCTACTGATGGTGGTAAACGGTGCCAGTCAAGTGCCATCTCTTCTCATGCATGTGGTATGTTCTGATCCGTAACTTCACCTTGCAGGGTATCCACAGCCCCGTCTCTACTGGTTCAAAGACGGGCAGCCGTTGCACGCATCAGACCGAATCCTAAAGACAGATAAAAGAGAGTTTCACGCCCTTGAAGTTCTCAACGTCACAAAGAAGGACGCTGGACAATACTCAGTGTTTATCAGCAACTCTGCCGGTTCTGCGTATTCAGCAGCCAGGATGCTGGTCAAAGGCAAGTGACGCACCTCCCAAATGGTGATTTCTGCTATGCTCAGAAATGAACAGTCTTCTGTATGATTTTAAGAAGGGCAGGGTTCTCCCCACCGCTCTATGCAACCAGTGAAGATTGGTAGAATGACAGCAAAAACGCTTCTAAAATAGCAGCCAGTGGACTGCACAGTTTTCAGTGATTCCGCACACGTTGGATAATGCACTTTCAATGCACTTTATCAACCGTTTGAGGTGGATTTTTTGTTCCACACATGAAAAAAATCCGTTCCAAATGATCTATAAAGAGGATTGGAAGTGCATTATCCAACGTGTGTGGAATCAGCCTTTATCTGGCCCCTGGAAACTTTCTCAGATTGTAATTACAGCTTTGCCAATTATTCTCCGATTTTGATTTTGAAGTGGGAACTAGCAGTTTTGTTGGACTAAAATCCCTCCGCCTACCTAAAAAACCTTTGTAGAAATCCCCCTTCCCTCCTTTAATTGGCCCAGTGCCACGGTTTTCCATAGTAGCTGCTTTGACTTTGTTCCTAGTCACATGGGTGATCCACCCACTCAGAGATCAAAGAATGAATGGAATGACATCAGAAGGTGGCATGCCCTGTGATATGTTTATTGATTTAGAGCACTAACCTTCAGCTTTTGTCCCACATCTGAGGGACTCAAAGCGGCTGAAGAAATAAATGCAAACATACAATTTAAGCAAACGAAAGCACCTGCACTTTCATGTTCAACTCTCATTCCAGGTGAGAGGCAACAAGCCGTCGCATGCATCTGCCAATACCAGGCTTAAACACCTAGAGTTCGTTCGGCAGGCAGAGCTGTTTATGGCCTTTGTCCCCTTCTGTGCATGAATTGTCAATATTTTCTCAATGAGCGCTGGAAAATCCATGTGAAAAGGTTTAGTGTTGACTGCTCAGGCTGTTGCCAAGAGTTCTGTAACACTGAAGCCCTTGGTTATAAGTAAGGGCTTGTTACTTATATATATGTATATATTTAATAGCTTTTATTAGTTTTCTCATATAGGAATAGGGGAGGACAAGGGAAAAGGTAGGGAGGGAATATCAAATATATATCATAGAGTCTGCTCGAGTTAGAATTCTACTGATCTATGTCCTTTCAACATAACATTTCATCAAACATTTAACTGTGCTTATTAATAATACATTACAGTAGTCTTCATATAGTTACTACATTCAAGTCAGTATACTTATTTTTTATCCATTCATAAAATGGTGTCCATGGGGCTGCAAAATCTTCTTCTATTTGTCCTTTCATTAATGAGGTTAGTTTGTCCATTTCTGCATTTTCCGTTATCTTCGCTATCAATTCTTGGTTATTCTATCCAGTCTTTGGTTATAAGCAAGGGCTTGTTACTTATATTTATTTATTGAGAACACGTATATAATTTATAGAATCTGCCTGCACCGTGAAGGGGTTAGGTTTCTATGGCAAAGTAAACTTCTGACCCTTGTCTGGGTTGGAAGATGGAGGAATTTTGTTATCCTAAAGAAGAAGGGGAAAAAATCCTCCCTGGTCATGTTGATTGCTGGGAGTAAATGGAAATTAAGGCCTGGATTCTAAACAGCGTGACTAGAGTTGCATGAGAGGAACTCAGTGGCCTCTCTCTCATGGGAAGCTTCTGTGCTACTGTAGGTTGGTGGCCCCAAAGAAACAGTGTGTGGGGTGTGTGTGTGTGTGTGCAAACTGGGAATGCAGGAGGGGAAATCACAAGCAACCCCTCCGTCCCCTCCTCTGTTGAAGGGCAACATAGGATCCGAGTCTAATGAGAAAAGGTATTTTGAATTAGATATGAAGAAGAGGTTGGAGTTAGTACGTACGTACATGCTGTCAGGTCACAACTGACCTATGACGCGACCACAGCAAGGGGCTTTTGAAGCAGCAAATTGCTAATTCGCGACTCAACCACTTAACCACTATACTACAGCAGGTCTAGATAGGATAGCTGCAGGCTCGGAATCATGTATTTGAAGGCTTCTGTAATTAGAAAAAAAAATACCTTGCAAGCAGAAAAGTAGAGCATCAGGAATTAAGCTGGGCTAACCCTTGTGTGTGTAAAGTGCTGTCAAGTCACAACTGACTTATGGTGATTCCAGCAAGGGACTTTCACGACAAGTGAGAAGCAGAGGGGGTTTGCCATTGCCTTCCTCTGCAGAGTCTTTGTTGGTGGTCCCCCATTCAATTACTGACCCTGCTTAGCTTCTGATATCTGATGAGATTGGGCTCTACCATGCCACTTTCCCTCCCTTGGAGTGACTAACTTAATATTAAATGGCATCACAACACATTCATATATTTTTTGTCTCTGAAAGAAATTATATTAATGGCTTCAATGTTATTTATAAATATTAGGTCTTACTGTTCATTTTAATATTGTATATATTAATAAAAAAAATTTGTTTAAAGAATATTTAGGATCCTACAAGTTCTGTTCATATGTAGCAATCTCAGAGAATGTGAAGGAAGTGGAGGCTGAACCGAATCAGTCTTTGTGAACATAGGATCACTACAATGGCCAGAAGTGTGTTTGTAGCCCTTGATTCAAAGTGGTTCTCTTTCCTTCTTTTTGTTCCATAGGTCCCGGCGAGGAAGAAGAGAAACCAGAAAAAGGTGAGAGAAATGGGGGGGGGGGTCTCCAACATGCTAACGGGGGGAAAACTTTGTCTGCAACCCATTGGCTAAACTGAGAGCCAGTTTGGTGTAGTGGGACTGTAATCTGGAGAGCCGGGTTTGATTCCTCACTCCTCGGCTTATAACCAGCTGGGTGACCTTGGGTCAGTCCCAGCTT
Source organism: Eublepharis macularius (assembly GCF_028583425.1). Lineage (NCBI taxonomy): Eukaryota > Metazoa > Chordata > Lepidosauria > Squamata > Eublepharidae > Eublepharis > Eublepharis macularius. The sequence continues at coordinate 90,572,212 of NC_072800.1, read as the reverse complement.
CTAGGAGCTCTCTGAGCCCCACCCACCTCACAGGGTGATTATTGTTGTGGGGATAATAATAACATACTTTGTAAACCACACTGAGTGGGCGTTAAGTTGTCCTGAAGGGTGGTATATAAATCAAATGTTGTTGTTATTGTTGTTATTATTATATCCAAAACACAACTGACAATAAGCAGAGGTCACATGTTATTATTGATTTGGCCTTGCTAAGCTGATACAGGTTTTATTATTGTTATCGGTATCGGTATTGCTATCAGTATCGTTTCTTCTGCAGTCACGCTGTCAAACCCACAAAGTCAAGGTCAGTTCTACTGGAACGTGGCCAGAGTAAACCTGTTACAGGGTGTGTCTTTCGTACTTCCTATGAAATGCCATGTCTCTTGTTAATAGTTTCCACTATCTTAATTTTCAGATGTCCATGAACAGCTGGTACCGCCAAGATTCCTGGAAAGATTTACCAATAAAAAAGTGAAGAGTGGGGTCAGCATTACCCTTTCTGTGAAAGTTGAAGGTAAATTGCCTTTCAGGGCAACCTTTTGCTTCTCTTTTGAAGTTACAGTCATTGTCAAGGCCTCATCAGTATATGATATGTTCTAAATATAAGCTCAGGCAGATCGCTGCCTCAAAGAGTATACATTCTAAAAACCAAATTAGACGTTATGTTTCTGGCTTATTCGGTTTCAGTTCCCCAGACCCAACTTGTATTCCCTGCAGTCACACAATAGCTGCAAGGAACGTCATTTTAAAGATCAGAGGGAGCTCTTTTGGGTTTCAAACTGGGGTGGAGGCAAGGGGCAACTTTCTCCCCCATGCCATTTTGAGAAGTTGAAACAGCCCCCGGCAGGGAGAGCCAGTTTGGTGTAGTGGTTTACTTGTTAAGACAAGTTAAAATATTATAATAACACAACGGTAGCATAAGACTCGACTTCCTAGAGTTATCACAGTACAGCTGGAAAAATAAATGCAGCGGAATAGTGCTATCAGCTGTGTAATTAGGATGCAGCAAGGTCTTACTAATTAGAGTAGTTACACCCTGTTAATCTTATTCTCTGCTTTCCCTTGCTCCACCACCCACCCGATCAGAATCAAACAATAAGATAGATGAAATAAATTAAAATAAATAAATAGAATAAAACCTCCCGCAACCAGGCTGAGGAAAGAAAGCAGAAATGTCCTCTAAGGCAGGGGGCAAAACTCCCACACCCAGCAGCAGTCTCGAGTGGCCACTAAAAGCACCAGCTGGCTGGGCAACAGAACAGAAATGAGATTAAAGGAACAAAGAGCAAGCCAGTTAAAAGGAAACAGAGTACACAAGTTTGCCACCTAGAATAAGTGAGAGAAATCAATCTCCTTCCCTACTAGTCAGCCCAGAAAATGTGTCATGGTTCAGGGTCTCAGAAAGGGCGGGGAGTGAGAGGTAATTGCTCAAGCCGAGCAAGGTCAGCTGCTATCAAAACGAAAACCAAGATTAAAGAACTAAGAGCTAGAGCCTCAAGAGAGCCTATAAATGTTTGAATAACTAAGATAACAGAAGTATTTAACTGAGAAATAGCAATAAAATAAATCCTCTGGAACAGCAGTCACACACGTCCAAATCGCAACCCCACCCAACTGGAGGTCCAATCTGGGTGTAGTGGTTAAGAGCAGCGGGACTCTAATCTGGAGAACCGGGTTTGATTCCCCGTTCCTCCGCTTGAAGCCAGCTGGGTGACCTTGGGTCAGTCACAGCTCTTTCAGAGCGCTCTCAGCCCCACCCACCTCACCGGGTGATTGTTTTGGAATAATAATGACATACTTTGTAAACCACTCTGAGTGAGTGTTAAGTGGTCTGAAGGGCAGTATATAAATCAAATATTGTTGTTGTTATTTGCATAACTTTGGAGTAGCACATGGAGTATTCCAAGCAGGTTGCTCCTACAAATTGATATATACCTCCATATCTGGGGCTGTCTCAGCTTCTGAAAATTGTGTGGAGGGGAGGCAGAAATCCCTCCCCCCCCCCGCACCTTGCAGTTCCAATCCAAAAAGAGTTCCTTCTGATCTTTAAAATTACTTTTCCTGCTGATATTGTGAGACTGTAGGGAAAACTAATCAGGTAGGGAAAACCTAGGTTTTTTATTTTATTTTTTATTTATTATTTTGATTTATAAACCGCCCATCCTCAGGGGCTCTGGGATGAGATCCAGCTCATCAAAAAAACCCCCCAAAAACCTCTCATTTGCCGCTAAGTAGAGATGGACATGAACCAAAATACGAACCAAAATTCATGATGAACCAGGCCAGTTCGTGGTTCATGAACCAGCGGTTCATCAGATCGCATTTCTGACGAACTGCCACAAACTGTAGGCTGGTTCATTTAGTTCGTTTTTTGGTTCGTCACTGCAGACAGCCTGGTGCCGATCAACCACTTTCCTAGGCAACAGGGGATGGACGTCCTGCAGGCCTTCTGCTGACCTGGAAGTGATGATTTTCTGACTGAACCAAACGAACCGGTTCACAAACTGGGGGGGGGGGCAGGTTCATGAAAGTTCGTGGTTCATGAAATTTGTGGTTCGTGGTTCGTTTTCCCCCCGGTTTGTGCCCATCTCTACCCCTGAGATTTGATGCTGAGAAGAGAAAGTAGAACAAGATGGATGGAAAGAGATCAGTCTGACAAGGAACAGGTGGCTGCAAATAGACTTGACAGGAGATGGAGATGATGGCAGGGTCGGGGCTAAGTAAAAAGAAAAAGCTGTACAGAAATGATGGGTTTCGATGGGTTTTGAGGGCAAGTGAATTCTTAGTCATTTAGGGGATGTTGTTACTAATAGCCCACATCTTTTTCTTGCAGGAATTCCAGCTCCTGCTGTGACGTGGTTGAAGGAGGAGTACCATGGAGAAGACATCCTTTGGATCAAGTCAGACACTCCTGGATATAAACTGGCCAGTTCCAACATGCAGCATAGCCTCATCTTGCTGGACGTCAAAAAGGAGTACAGTGGAAATTACACCTGCATTGCCTCCAATCAGGCTGGCCAGTCCATCTGTAGTGCCTCCCTCGAAGTTTCGGACGGTAATTTTCTTTGCCGCCTTTGTGTCCCAATAGTTCAAGTAGTTATATGCATTGTTGGGTTTTGCTTGTATCTGCCATCAGAAGAACTCTTCCCACCACTGGAAGAGGGGAAGAGCTTTTTGCTATTTCCACTTGTTTTTCCTTCCCAGTACAGTCCCTCTCATTGTGTTAACCTTGAGGGGGGATCTCCAGGGGCAGCATTTCAGGGGGGCCTGGTGGGCGGGAGAGGGAATGGGAGGTTCCGTTCCACAAGTGCTCCATTCATAGTTCTTGTTCATATAAGCCATTGTTTATATCTTAATTCTGAACTCCTGATTTTGTGGTGGATGCTGTTTTTAAGTCAAGTGAGTATCATTAAAGCCTGTGACCGTAAACTTTCCGAAAAGAGCATTTTCATAAAATTCAAAGTGAACAGGCTGCTGTTAGTCTGTGTGTCTTCTCTTGTTATTAGTTGAATTTCTGTGACGTCACAGGATGCCAGATGCGTGGCTTTATTTTATTGAAATGTCCATGCATAATTTCTAATCAGCCTTACTTGAAGCAACACTTGATATTTCCCAAGTGAGAAGGCTGAGTGAAGCTGTGAAGTACAATAGGATTAAAGGTAAAGGATTAAAGGTGAGAAAAGAGAAGCCAGTTTGGTGTAGTGGTTAAGAGCGTGGGACTCTAATCTGGAGAGCCGGGTTTGATTCCCCACTCCTCCACTGGAAGCCAGCTGGGTGAGCTCTTCCAGGGCTCTCTCAGCTCCACCCACCTCACAGGGTTTTTGTTGTAGGGATAATAATAACATACTTTGTAAAGCACTGTGAATGGGCATTAGGTTGTCCTAAAGGGCGGTATATAAATCAAATGTTATTATTATGTTATTATTTAGGAAAACATGAAAATGCAGATTCAAAGCAACTGCAAAGAGGGAAAGCAATGTGCTCATTCTAATAGCTAATGATTAAGAAATCACAAAGCTGATCTTTGCAGACTTTCTTATGCCATAGAAATACCTGGGCAGAATGAAGAATATATGAGTATTAGGTTGTTAGCTCTCTGATTGTGAACCAAAGCATTTATTTTTGTCCTCTTGCAGTGAAAGAGGCTGAAGTTCTGACCCAGGAGCGAATGATGGTGACCGAGGCTCTAATGACCACTTTAGGGTAAGTCAGTGGCAGTGGGTTGAAGATGATAACACTGTGAACAGCATTTTAACACATCACAGAGTTAAGTCGGTAATTATTCCTACTTTACAGGTTGGGAATTGAACCAACCTTGATGTAAATTAACCATTTACAGCAGTAGATAGATTTGCAAGGTTTATTCTAGTGACTCCCGGAGAGAACATTAGAAGAGCAAAGGATAGTTGTAGATCCAGCGGAGTTAGCCGTGTTAGTCTGTAGAGGCAAAATAGAAAAGAGTCCAGTAGCACCTTTAAGACTGACCAACTTTACTGTAGCATAAGCTTTCGAGAATCACAGTTCTCTTCTTCAGATGCATCTGAAGAAGAGAACTGTGGTTCTCGAAAGCTTATGCTACAGTAAAGTTAGTTAGTCTTAAAGGTGCTACCGGACTCTTTTCTATAAGGACAGTTGTGTGTCTCCAGACACTTGCGGGGCCCCATGCCAGTGATCTATAATTGACTGCAGTATCCTAGTGCATGTCTGTCAGTGTATCTTTCTCCTGAGTTGCCTGCTGGGAATACTTGACTTGGATTTGAAGCCAATTTTCCGGGGCCAAGTTCAACACACTTAGCTACATTGGATTGCAATCAGTTCCCTGTTCTTAAATGTAGGAGAATGAGAACTAAGAGAAGTGAATGTCTTTGAGTGGCTCAACCCCAAATCTGGGTGACTTTGAAGCCTGCCATTAGGCCCTGGTACCTGGGTTGAGCATTTGATGGTCAAAAAAGATTACCCGACTGGCCTGTGAAATATTTTTAAAGGTTTCATCGAATAAAAGCTGCCAGAAAGGTACTTTAATCACCAGCCAATTTGATGCAGATGCTGGTTACAAAACCAAAGGTTCTGTCTATGTTTGCACCTGACTGCTACACGATTCCATGCAGTTTGTGGTTCATCGTGTTTCACGAACCATGAACCATGAACTTTCACAAACTTGCCACGGTTCATGAAATGGTTCATTTAGTTCACAAAAGCGTCACTTCCGGGGCAGGATAAAGGTCACTTCCGGGGCAGCAGAAGGCCAGTTCCGGGGCAGCTGAAAACAGGGCTGGATCTAGGGTTGCCGGCACCTAGGGCAACCCAATTCCATCCCCGCGCATGCGTGATGATGTCATTTCTGTGATGTCATCACGCAGGGGCAGAGCATGCCGCCAGCGCAGAGCCATGTCTGATTGGAGCCAGGCTGTCTGCAGTGACGAACCAAAAATGAACCAAACAAATTGGCCTAAATTTCATGGCAGTTCATCAGACATGGGCTCTGATGAACCGCTGGTTCACGACCCACGAACCACCCTGGTTCATGCCGAATTTTTGTTTGTGCCCAACACCCAATAGAGATACATTGACTCTATGTGACCGATCTCTCTCAACTATCCCTTGTGTTTTTTTTTTTTTAGTTTGTAAGTCTGAGAAAGGGGCCTGTGTCTCTCAGTCAGCGGGGTCTTATTGAGGGGAGAAATGTCTGAAAAGCAGCATATCAGTACGCTAGCTAACAAAAATAAGTTGTAAGGCATCTGCGAGAGTTGTAAGGCATCTGCAAGAAAGAGGTTTTACCTTGAAAATCAAACACTCATCCCACTAAGTTTGAAAAATGCTTTAGAAGGCTCCGGTAGTGCTTGGTTAGAAATAAACAGTTCTTTTCCTCTTCACAGATATGAAGAAGGCAAGGAAAGGAAAGACCATGGGTAATGTTGTATGGATGTTTTTTTCAATAAATGGGACATCTCGCTGATCTGGGTGGCCTTTCAGAGCTTTGATTAGTTCAAATGTTGAATTTTAACTGAAGGAAGTAAATTGAAAATGCAAACGGCTCTCTGCGAAAGCAGATAAAAATTGTCCCCTTACCAGGGTCACCAAAACAGAATTTATTAATTCTGTGATGTTGAAGACCAAACTCAGGGGGATGCTGGTGGATCTATTTGTTTAAAATAGGGTCTGCCCAAAGGAAGCATGAAGTGAAGATGGAGCATTATTCTCAGAGAATAAGGGGTGCTGTGGTGAGCGGTATTGAACCTTCCCCATGTTTACCTCCCTACTCCCAACCAAGCTCACTTCTGGTAGCAGACCTTGTCAAAGGAGAAATGCACTAGGCAGGGAAAAATACGCAGATGGGTAGGTTCTGCATCCCTTTCTCCATCCCTTTTATGTTCCAAAAATGCACCCTTCCCTAGGTTCTATACAGGTTCAATGCAGACAAATATTTAAACAACTGGATTTGCCTCTGGGGTTTCAGTTTCAGACCATACCAGTGGCTGAAGGAAAAAAGCGGAGGACACACAATGTGCGACATGTCTCAGATTAGGAGTCCCCCAACCTACAGAAAAGTCTCTTCTGTTGGGAATAATGGACAGCCAGTTGGAAAAAAGTTTTAGAACACTGTTTTTATACTTTATTACAGCAGCAAGAGTACTTTATGCACAAAAGTGGAAAACTACAACATTGCCTACAGTGGAGGAATGGTTGACAAAAGTTTTGGAGTTTGCATTAATGGCAAAATTTACTGCATTAATTAGATAAAGGACATTAGTTAACTTCTTGTCTGAATGGAAACCGTTAATAGATTTTTTGCATGAAATGGATAACAAGGATTTGATAACATCTGGATTTATGGATTAAGAAACAGGAACAATAGAAAAAAAGGGGGTTTGTGACTAATTTAGAATAAGTGGGACTCTAGAAATGATATATACTTGTGGCGGAGAAAATCGGAACTCAACTTGTAGTGTAATTTGAGGGGGGGGGGTTCTTTTTCCTTTTCCTCTGAATTTTATAGATATATGTATTGTTAGTGCATTATGTTTAGAATTGTGTTTTTTTTCTTGTTCTCTATGTTTGTTGTTTATTGTATTGAGGTGTGTAGTTTATAGTTTAAATAAAGAAAAAATTTAGCACTAAAGGAGTCCCCCAACCTAAATTGCAGTCACACATAAGATCGGGGAATACACCTTCCAAAGTGCTCCATTGCTCAGTGCACAGGAGTGCTGCGCATGGGGAGGAGCTTCAACCTTCCCTTCTGTACCGTTTTCCAAGCCGGACAGTGGGAAAAACAGCCCCCCCCTCCCTGTAGCTGTTCAGGGAAAGGGCAGGAGGCAAGTCTGAATCCCTTCCTTGCCTGCATGGCACTCCCAAGCTCATCAAGCGATGGAACACTTTGTTTTTGTTTTTCATAATTTTTATTTTATTCATAGAATTAAAACCCCAATAAAAAGGGCAGAAAGCAAAAATAAAAGGATAATAATAAAAACGCTTACAAGAAGAAAAAGAGAAAACAGAACTTAGAAATAAAAGAAAACAATAATACATATTTCATTTCCATTCTTCTCTACGATATTTATCTTATTTTAACAAACATCATACTTAAGATTTAACCTCTCCAAAATTTCCTTTTCCACTACTGCCTCCCTTCTATTTATTTTTCCCCAGATTTATCTTCTTAATCACAGCTCTCAGATTTATCTTCTAGACACGGCTCTCTGGAGCTCTCTCAGCCCCACCCACCTCACAGGGTGTTTTGTTGTGGGGATAATAATGACATACTTTGTAAACTGCTCTGAGTGGTCATTAAGTTGTCCTGAAAAGTGGTATATAAATCGAATGTTATTATTATTATTAAAAATGGAACACTTTGGAAAGTAAATTCTCCAATCATATGAGCAACTGCAGGTCATCACACATGTATCATGTAGTTTGACTCTACGTTGGGAACAAGCTGTGACGCTTGTGAGTATCTGACCCATGACATACTAACAGGGAGATCATCGCCACTCCCAAATGCTCTTACATAACTTCTGTTCCTTATTCACTGAGCTTGACAATAGTTTGTACCTCATCTTTTTTATGTATTACTGTCAGAATTGTATCCCACCCTTCTTCAAGAAACTCGAGATTGCATAACATAATTCTTCTCTCCTCTGTTCTATTTACATGTCAATCCTGTGAGGTACATTAGATTGAGACAGAATAACATTAGAAGCTCTTGTTTTTTCTCTTTTTCTTAGACAACTTTTTCTATATCTCCTCTTTTTCTTTTTCAGAGTTGGCATTTCAGCTCACCCTCCAGAAACCAGGAAAGGTAACAAAAAACAGCTATAACTGCATTTCAACTGCACTTTTAAAAATCTCCATCACAGTTTTGCTTTCCATGAATCTTTTTCTAATATTAATAATTTACCAATGATAACTATGAATCACCTGATCAATGATATTATTTTTCAGTGGGAAATGAAAGAGACAGGGAGCTCAGAAAGAGCAAAATAACCCCTTTGTAACATTAACATCTACAAAAGAGTGGCTATAAATTAATGTTTGTAGTTCTATCAGATGCTTTACAGAGTAATATACACACAGTCAGGTCTCTGCCTTGACAAGTTTACAATCTCAACATAGGGGAAGGAATCAAGGGACAGGAGGGCATGCCAGAGAAGAATATGCATTCATTTTGTTTACAAATACATAGGTTTAGGGCCAAACTACACGCTGCAAATTCTGGCAAACCCAGATCCAACTTCCTTTCTGAGAGCGGGACCACAAGTGACGCCTGACACAGGTTGGACACTAGTCAGCTTCCCTCAAGTTTTGATGGGAAATGTAGGCATCCTGGTCTTGCAGCTGGGCTCTCCGACTGCTGTCCAATGGACTTTTCAACTGTCACTTGTCCAACATTCCGCCAAGCTGCCTACATTTCCCATCAAAACTTGAGGGAAGCTGGCAAGTGTCCAACCTGTGTCAGGCGTCACTTGTGGTCCCGCTCTGAGTGACTGTGGGAATTTTTAAAGTGCACAGGAGCTCAGAGCAGAACTACAAGAGACAAATGGCTCGTGAATGTATTTAGACATGTTTCCCCTCGCCACAGTGATTACACGTATAGCCCATAAGTGCACGGACTAGGGCTACAGGACACGTGTTCATGTCGGGGAAGATGGACACGGGCAGGTAGGAACAGATGTGATTATATTCACTTGCACAGACACGTGTAATTTGTCTCTTGTGGTTTGGCCCTCAGCTTGGCTCAGTAAAACAAAACAGGAGGAGAAGGGGTCCCTGCCTTCCTCTGACACCATTTTTCTGAGCCAAAATGGCCTCAGGGGAGAAGGCAGGAGCCCTCTGGAGTCCAACTCACCAAAATTCATCTTGTGTAGTTTCACCCTTAGTTTCAGGAGAAGATAAGTATGAAGAGGTCTCCATCCAAGGCTCTTCCAAAATTTTAGCTTTTCAGTGTTAAAAAAGGAATAAGTTTCTGATCCTCATGGTTATAGAAATAAGCCAGAAAGTGGCATGTCAGCACCTGGATCAAATTCCAGAAGTCAACTAAAAAAGCTGACTGAAAGAGAGAGCCCCAGAAATTGTTTTAAATTGCTAATAAGGAACTGAAGGCTGTCGCACCCTAAAATAATATTTTGACCGTCCCATACGTGTGTTCAAACTCTATAAACCTATGATATTCCTAAGGGCTTTGGAGTCGTTTTTGTAAAATCTAGGCTTTGAACCATGCACTAATGTGTGGAACCTTTCAGGGCACGGTACCCGGTTGTATGGTTATGGGTGTTACAAAGATTATTGGCGGGGGGTGGGGGTGGTCACAGATGTGTTAAATATATCAATATTTGTGGTTGGATTGGAGAATAAGGGACCAGGAATTGCAAATGAGACTTGGGAATCAACCACAAACTCATAAAGGCTTTTCACATCTTGGGCAGATGATTCTAAAGCGCAACAAAGCGGAGCTCAGAACCTTTTGCAACTATTTTGAAATAATTGCTGTGATTTATAGACAGTTAGACACATATTATATCATTCATACCCTTTATAGTGCGAGTACATTTTGTATTCAGGTAACTGACCCCAAGTACAGTTAGCTCTCGAATGGCAGTTCATACAAACACATAGGTGGCAGGCTAGTTGAATTCTTTTGTGGTCGGTTTAATTTTATATAGTTATTTGTTAAATGTTGGCAGTGGCGCTTACCCTTTCTCAAAATTTGCATTGGATTTCTGGCCCTCTTGCTTGCGATATTTCTAAGTGGCTTGTCTCGATTATGAGAGAGTGAACTGTTTTTTCCTGCGACGATGCCATGAACAATCTCTTGAACTGTGTGTCTGTCTGTTCTCCTTTAAAGTGTTGCTTTATGCTCAGGGTTGTGTTTTTTGGGTTGGAGGATTTGCTGATGTGTCTTCACTTGCTATGCACTGCTTTCCCCCTTTGGCAGGAGAAAAAGAAGCCATCAAGAGCCACATCTCGCTTGCCGAAGTTGGGACAGAGGAATTCCTCCAGAAACTGACATCACAGATAACGGAAATGGTATCTGCAAAGATAAGTCAAGGTAACAGCTCAACCAGTGGAAATGCCTTAAATGTGAGGTAGTAAATATCCAGTATCGCTCATACTTGCAAATAGGCAGTTATTAGCCTATGAGATACAAAAATGCAAGACGAGTTTCAGAGAGATTTGCTGTCTCCCTCTGGCCCTTTTCACTTTGCAAAGGCACGTGTCCTTAGTCATACATTTCAAAATGCAAGCGTGAAAAAGGACTGTAACTTCAGAACTGCCCCTTAGACAAGAGGTTATCGAAGCCAATCAGATTGAATAGCCATATCTGCCACTAACTGGGCATTCAGGCTGGAAATAGTTGGTTAAATTCTATTTCCTCCTCTCACATTGCTTAATTAGTGAAAACAACATTCATATAGCATAGCTAAAACATTACCTTATCATATATTGTCGAAGGCTTTCATGGCCGGAGAACGATGGTTGTTGCGGATTTTCCAGGCTGTATCGCCACGGTCTTGGCATTGTAGTTCCTGACGTTTCGCCAGCAGCTGTGACCGGCATCTTCAGAGGTGTAGCACCGAAAGACAGAGATCTCTTAGGGCCAAACTACAAGTGATGAATGACACAGGTTGGACACTTGTCAGCTTCCCTCAAGTTTTGATGGGAAATGTAGGCATCCTGGTCTTGCAGCTGTAATGGAGAACCAAGCTATAAAACCAGGACGCCTACATTTCCCATCAAAACTTGAGGGAAGCTGACAAGTGTCCAACCTGTGTAAGATGTCACTTGTAGTTTGGCCCTCAGTGTCAAAAACTGACACTGAGAGACGCTGAGAGATCTCTGTCTTTCGGTGCGATACCTCTGAAGATGCCAGCCACAGCTGCTGGTGAAACGTCAGGAACTACAATGCCAAGACCGCGGCGATACAGCCCGGAAAATCCACAACAAGCATTACCTTATCATATTGTCTAAAGTCACCAAGCCAAATAGACAAAAGGAATGTAAAATACCCTTATTGTCTATATCAGTAATATAATGGGTACTCATAAAACTAATAAATAGCTAACAAACTTATTTATTTTATTACATTTGTATTCCTCTCTCCCTGAAAACCAGGCTCAGAGTGGATCAAAGTAGAAATATAAAACAGGTAGCATAGCAATTAAAATACTTCAGTAAAAACATTGCAGTATTCTTATTACACAATCCCTCTATGAACAAGACCCCGGGGGCAGGTGGCAAACTGCTTGATGTTCAGCAGACCCGGGGGGGGGATCATATCCCCCCCTGGTGGGAGGCCAATTAGGGGAGGAGGATGCTCGCCTTAACCACTGTATGCCTAGTGGAACAACTCCATCTTGCATGCCTGGCAGAAAGATAGTAAATCCTATAACAACAACAACAACAACATTTGATTCATATACCACCCTTCAGGATGCCTTAATAACCACTCAGAGCAGTTTACAAAGTATGTTATTATTGGTTGTTGTGGGTTTTCCGGGCTGTATTGCCGTGGTCTTGGCATTGTAGTTCCTGACGTTTCGCCAGCAGCTGTGGCTGGCATCTTCAGAGGTGTAGCACCGAAAGACAGAGATCGACACTGAGAGATCTCTGTCTTTTGGTGCTACACCTCTGAAGATGTCAGCCACAGCTGCTGGCGAAACGTCAGGAACTACAATGCCAAGACCACGGCAATACAGCCCGGAAAACCCACAACAACCATCGTTCTCCAGCCGTGAAAGCCTTCGACAATATGTTATTATTATCCCCACAACAAAACACCCTGTGAGGTGGGTGGGGCTGAGAGAGCTCTGAGAGAGCTGTGACTGATCCAAGGTCACCCAGCTGACTTCAAGCGGAGGAGTGAGGAATCAAACCCGGTTCTCCAGATTAGAGTCCTACACTCTTCTTAACCACTACACCAAACTGGCTCAGGTCCGAGACTCTACAGACAGAGAATTCCACCAGGTCGGTGCCAGGTGGCGTTGGAGAGAATTAAAGAATCCCAAAATAGTGTTCAATTGATTTGTCTGAAAATGTAATTGTTATTATGTTGTCAATTTTGCATTAGGTTTTCATTGTTGTCAATATTTTAGCCATTTGAATCGTTTTAGAGGTATTATAGTGCTTTTTATTTCAAACTGCCTGGGCGAAACTATTCTAGGCTGAAAGGCAAGGTATGAATGAAGTAAGTAAATAAAAAGAGCACGTTGTCTGCAGCTGCAAGAAATAATGTACATTATTTCTATGTGTGCTTTCTTAAGGTACGTTATTTCTATGTGTGTTTTCTCAAGGTACCTTATTTCTATGTGTGCTTTCTTAAGGTACTTGATTTCTATGTGTGGTTTCTCAAGGTACTTTATTTCTATGTGTGCTTTCTTAAGGTACCTTATTTCTATGTGTGCTTTCTTAAGGTACGTTATTTCTATGTGTGTTTTCTCAAGGTACCTTATTTCTATGTGTGCTTTCTTAAGGTACTTGATTTCTATGTGTGCTTTCTCAAGGTACCTTATTTCTATGTGTGCTTTCTCAAGGTACTTTATTTCTATGTGTGCTTTCTTAAGGTACTTGATTTCTATGTGTGCTTTCTCAAGGTACTTTATTTCTATGTGTGCTTTCTTAAGGTACTTGATTTCTATGTGTGCTTTCTCAAGGTACCTTATTTCTATGTGTGCTTTCTCAAGGTACTTTATTTCTATGTGTGCTTTCTTAAGGTACGGTATTTCTATGCGTGCTTTCTCAAGCTACCTTATTTCTATGTGTGCTTTCTCTCAAGGTACTTTATTTCTGTGTGTGCTTTCTCAAGGTACTTTATTTCTATGTGTGCTTTCTCAAGGTACCTTATTTCTATGTGTGCTTTCTTAAGGTACCTTATTTCTATGTGTGCTTTCTTAAGGTACTTGATTTCTATGTGTGCTTTCTCAAGGTACCTTATTTCGATGTGTGCTTTCTTATCATTATCCTTCCCTTTCAGCCACACTTCGGATCCCTGGAGCTGACAGTGATGAAGAATCAAAAACGCCGTCCCCATCTCCGCGACATGGCAGATCCCGGCCTTCATCAACTGCTCAGGAGTCTTCCTCTGAGTCCGATGAAGGGGATGCCAGAGGAGAGGTATAAAGTCTGTATAAATAAAGTTTACACAACCACGCCTTAAGGGAAAGAATTTCAACATTTTCGGCATGTATTTCATTCCATGTGATCATTAAAGGAAACTGCTTTTTAATATCACAGCAGTTAGGTGGATACCTGTTGTAGCTGTATTGTCTTCAGGCTTAAGAGCTGCAAAATAAACAGAGATACCTTTCGCCAGACCGAATAAATATACTAATAGACCAAACACACACACCCCAAACAAATGTCACGTTCCCTTCCCAAATGCACACCTGCAGTTCCAATATCGTGCTAGCAATTCTTCTTCATTTAGTCAGCTAGTCTCAGAAACTGGTTTGGAAGTTTGGGAAGCTGCCAAACAGAAGCCCATTTAAATGGGAAATGGGTCTGAGGTAGATAATCTCCATTCATAATTTATCATAAAATGATAATTCCAGCATAAAACTCTTTAGGTATTATTGTAATCTGTATCTGGTAGAGGTATATGGTTTGCAGAGGTTTATGAGTGGGAAACACCCCAGACAGGAGTAGAACCATTTGTTTGAGATCTTGTCAGAACTTCTTTGATGCAACTCACCCTCAGGGACGGCGCACCCATTGAGGCCAGGTAGGCAGTAGCCTCAGGGCGTGGGGGCACCGGAGGGGGTGTGGGGGGTGGAGGTGCACGCTGCAGAGCTGGTGTGGCTGAGCCGCAGCTGCTGCAGCCAGCCAGCCCCATGCCACCACCGCCACATGCCCCCAGCCGGCCGCAGGAGCCATGAGCCGCTGCCGGGGCGGAGTGCAGAGCGCGGAGCAGCCTCCATCCGCCACCCCAGCCATCCACCGGCCAGTGCCCCCGGCTTGCACTGTGTGATGACGTCATCACCGTGATGACGTCATTGCACAGTCTGTGGGGCACGCGTGGATTGGGAGGTTGCCGCAGGCACCAGGAACCCTGGCGCTGGCAGTGCTCACCCTGTTTGGTTTTCTGGAGACAAGTTTAAAATACATTGAAATCGGGTTGCCAAATCTGGGTTGGGAAATTCCTGAGGACTTTAGGGTGGAGCCTAGGGAGGGCAGTTTGGGGAAGATCCTCAGTGCCGTAAGATGACATAGAGCCAACCCTCCGAAGCAGCCATTTTCTCCAGGAGAACGTATCTCTGTACCTAGATGTTGGTTGCAATTCTGGGAGATCTCCTGCCTCCACCCACAGGTTGGCAACCCTAGATTCAAAACTTCTCTTTAGAAGGGAGGGGGTCAGTTAAAAGCACCAAAAATTGTATTTTTGGGTCTGCTCATGGTTCTAAAGAGCTGGCTCACAATTCTGATTGTGTGAGATTAGCAAGTCAGTACCTCTCTAGCTGCTTGCCATTCATTACGTCAGATACTCAGGCAGGTAAAACCAGTTGACCTCCACGGAGGCTGTGGATACAGTTTCTCTGTAAATATACTGTAAATACAGTAAATATACTCTATAAATACAGTTTCTCCAGGTAAATATCAATCTCCAGGTACAACTTCTATGTGCATTTCTGTCTGCATCTCAGTGCTTTTTGCTCTTATAAAGTACACTCAATAAACCCTTTACCTATGTAGATTTTCGACATCTATATGGTCACTGCGGACTATACGCCCATGGGTGCTGACCGTGAAACTATCGCCCTGAAGGAAGGGCAGTATGTGGAGGTCCTGGATTCTGCTCATCCTCTGAAGTGGCTGGTTAGGACCAAACCCACCAAGTCCAGCCCCTCTCGGCAAGGCTGGGTTTCTCCAGCCTACTTGGATAAGAGACTGAAGGTGAGAATTATTCATGGGTTACAATGCTCCCTGCCGGAAAACTTGGTAATCTGGCAAATTTTAGTTCATTTTGAGAATCGGCCCCAAGCAAAGTGGGGGAGCATTTGGGGGGGGTGACATCGGTGCACTCACCAGGAGCTCATGTGCCGTGCTTGAGCTTGGGGCGCTAGCCAGTTGCAGCCAATTGCCTGGCGGTCTGCAATCTCCTGCAGGTCACCAGTGATCGGCGAGCAGGCAGGCAAGCTGCCAGGAGGTTGATCACCACCAGTGGTATTGGTGCGTGAGATTAAAAAAGAGATCAAGTAAGGTAGCAGAGTTTGATATCAGCCCATTGGAAATAAGTAGGCAGTTTTAGCTCTCTAAAAATACTTTACTACATAACAGGGCAAAAGGGTACATTTGGTAAGAAAATTAAGAATGTCTAACTAACTACATCTTGATGGCTGGACTAGGAGCTTAGAGAGAAACTTGGAGACTAAACATTGAACACAAACAGAACTGAGAGTGCGGAGAGTGGGCAAAGAGCACTCTCTGTGCTACCTTTCTATATTTTTAAATATGTATTGTATTGTTTGATATTCTTGTTTTAAATTGTTATATGTAAGTTTTATTGAAATGTTTTATGGAGTGTGGTCCACCTTGAGCCTGCCTGTGCAGAGAGGGCAGAATAGAAATGGAAACAAATTAAATAAAATAAAAATAAATAAAACCTTAGTATATATTCCTAGCTAACTGCCCCCTAATAAACTGGCTCATCCAATAGACAGTCCTAGATTCCTTCATTAAGACTAAAGACTCCCCTTTCTATGGTGGGAACAACTTTTACTCGACCCCTAAGTGGTCCTATGCTAACCAGCTATCTGACTAAACAAAACAGAATAACAATTTAACTCTTTCATGACTGAACGTAGAACATAGGACACTTGCAAAAATCCCCGCAATCCTCATCTCTTTATCAGGACATTTCTCTGAGCCATTTCGTACAGCACAGGCCTATTGCCTGAATAATTTAACAGAATTCCCACCCACCCCCAAACAAATAAATATCTCACTGCAGAGACTTTCCACAGTAGCTAGTGGTTGTTGCCTTATCCCCCAAACCCAGTTTGGAATAACTGCTCAAAATAACTGACGGCTGTAAGAGTCGCGGAATCTGACGTTTATTTCCTTTGGTTTAGCTGTCAGCTGATTGGGGAGTTCTGGAGGTTCCGGAGTTCCATGGGGAATCCGTTTCCGAGGATGACTACAAGAAGAAACTGAGGTAAGCCCTTCCTGAGAGGTCCTTCCTGAAAAAAAGCAAAAGCATAAAAAGGTTCACTTCCTCCTTTCCTCTGTGCTGTTGTGATCAGGCCTTCCCTATCTGTAGGGCTCAAGTAAGTACAAGGGAACTTTGACGAGTATGTGAAGCTGCCTCAACAGGTTGAGCAACACGAAAATAAAATGCAACTATTTATTACACAGTGCACAAAATCTTAGGAATAAAAACACCATATGTAAGGTACCGTTCAAAACTCAGATCATAATATACAGTAACAAGATGAAGTTACACACAATAATAGCTGCACAGGTGCATAAAGCAAAAGGCCCAACATGTTTTGGCCCTGAGGGTCTTCTTCAGTGGTCAGAATTATATTAACCCACACATATTTCAGTTTGGTGTAGTGGTTAAGAGTGGCAGGACTCTAATCTGGAGAACCAGGTTTGATTTCCCACTCCTGCGCTTGAAGCCAGCTGGGTGACACTGAGAGCCAAACTACAAGTGATGAATGACACAGGTTGGACACTTGTCAGCTTCCCTCAAGTTTTGATGGGAAATGTAGGCAGCTTGGCAGAATGTTGGACAAGTGAGAGTTGAAAAGTCCATTGGACAGCAGTCGGAGAGTCAAGCTGCAAGACCAGGACACCTACATTTCCCATCAAAACTTGAGGGAAGCTGACAAGTGTCCAACCTGTGTCAGGCATCATGTGTAGCTTGGCTCTGAGTCAGTCACAGCTTCTTGGAGCTCTCAAAGCCCCGCCCACCTCACAAGGTGATTGTTGTGGGGATAATAACAACACACTTTGTGAACTGCTCTGAGTGGGCATTAAGTTGTCCTGAAAGGTGGTATATAAATTTGAACTTTATTATTATTATTACTTTCCTGATGTGTGGAAACCACAGGATGAGATTTAAGTCTTCTGGAGTGCTGGAATTATTTGCTGTTCTCTGTTGCTCCCTAGCCGCATTATTCAGGACATGCTGAACTCAGAGGAGGAGTTCGTAAAGGACTTACAGTTCCTGCAGTCCCATCATATCCAGTACACGGAGACCTGCCCCAACATCCCGGCTGCTGTTTCCAGCCAGAAGCTCATCGTCTTCAGAAACATCACCGAGATCACTCACTTCCATTCCAAGTATGTACCTCTGAGGCAACTGCACAGCAAACAAACTGAGGGCCTGAACACACACAACACAGAAATACGTGTCAGGGTCGGCTGCTTTAGGAATAATTCAGAACAGAGAAAGCTGGGCTCATTTCGAGGGGGAACGCGCAGGAACGCAGTTCCAGCAGTTCCCCAAAGAGGTCACATGTCAGGTGGCCTCGCCCACCTGACTCTCGGCCATTTTGGGCCTGCTTCGTCCTGGATTGGGGCCAAAATGACCCGGATCAGGCCTCTGATGGGTGGTGGATCACTCTCCTGTTCAGTAGCGGCCCAATCCTGACCATTTTGGGTCCCTTTTCGGACATTTTCAGTCCCTTTTTGCCATTTTGGGTCCAATTTCGGCCCTGAATGGCCAGGATCGGGTCCGAAGCAGTCAGGATAGGTGATGACAGGGGGCGTGGCATATGCAAATCAGTTATATTAATGACACGTTTCTGGTGATGTCAAGGGGCGTGGCATATGCTAATAAGTTATGCTAATGAGTTATGCTAAAGAGTTCCTCTAGCTCTTTTTCTACGAAATGACCCCTGAGAGAAAGTATTTCGCATCCCGGCTTCCAAAGAGAAAGTCGTTGGCTTCCTTTTGTATGGGTTTGAGTGCATTGTCTGTTTTGGCCCTAACCCCCTGAACCATCAACTATCTCATTCCTGAAACTTCTTGAACAGTGTGAAGGGATGTTGCAAAAGGCCCAACAAGCCATCTGCCCTTCCTCTTCTTCTGCCTTTAGCATGGGTGGCATTGAAATGAGGTAGGGAAAACCCCCTCACAAATAGGACCATTGCCTCAGAAAGGGCATACTGGCTGTCTAGTGTCTAGTGTTGCCGAGTGCCTCAGAGAGGTTGGCTGAAAGCTTGAGTGTACAGAATGCCAAGTTAGCACAGAAAACGGGGGACTCTCAGCCCCACCCAAGGATCAGCCCCAGAAAGGATCTAGGGCTGATCCTTTCTGCCTTTCCTTTCCTTTCATCTCCTATGGTTCCCTGCACCATGAAAACCCTCCTGAGGGCTGCCCCCCCCTGGAAAAATGTAGATTACACAGAGGTGGGGGGGATACAATTTGAGATTCAGAACAGGGAAATCCACATTCATGACAATCAAGGACTCTGCCTTGTGTCTGCCGAAGAACCTTCTGTGGGTGCAAGGGCGTCTTTTTGGTCCATCTCAAAGAATTTGCATCAATTTGGTAATTGTTCTAATTTATTGTTAAGAGTAAACAATGAAAATCTGACAAATTTCACATAGCTTTGGAAGGGCCCTTACAGACCATTGAGTCCAAATTCCTGCCCAATGCAGGAACAGCCTATAGCATCCCCAACAAGTATTCGTCCAGATGCTCCAATGAGGGGGAACCCACCACCACGTCCCTAGGCAGCCGAGTCCACTGCTGAATTGCTCTCAACGTAAACCCAATTCATCTGTATGTTCTAACCATTTCCCCCCTCTCAGTTTAGCATTGTCTTCATTGTTTAGCTTTCCCCTAAATGCTCCAGTCTTGGGGCAGGAGATGCAACTGGGACCACCGTGTTTCAATAGAGGTTTTTTGGAAGACGTCTCCAAGAGGATATTCTGTGGCTGTGCCACATTCATGTTGCAATAGCTGCAAAAACTGAGCTTGTCTTTCCGACAGAGACTGCTGTGGCCAAGAAGTGGAGAATTTAATTGTCAATGTCTCACTTTCTTCTTGTTCCTCGCAGCACCCTCTTCCCAGAGCTTCAGAAATGTGACACTGACGATGATGTGGCCATGTGTTTTATTAAGAATGAGGGGGACTTCGACAAGTACATCCAGTATCTGGTGGGTCGGATACAGGCCGAGTCTGTCGTTGTCAGCAAAATGGTTCAGGAGTTCTATAAGGTAAGGGGCCCGTGTGGTGTAGTTTTTAGTGTGTTCAACTAGGATCTGAGGGCCAAACTACAAGTGATGAATGACACAGGTTGGACACTTGTCAGCTTCCCACAAGTTTTGATGGGAAATGTAGGCAGCTTGGCGGAATGTTGGACAGGTGACAGTTGAAAAGTCCGTTGGACAGCAGTCGGAGAGCCAAGCTGCAAGACCAGGACGCCTATATTTCCCATCAGAACTTGAGGGAAGCTGACAAGTGTCCAACTAGTGTCAGGCATCACTTGTAGTTTGGCCCTGAGAGACCCTGGTTCTAGTCTGCCTTCTCCCATACAGCTCACTGGGTGTCCCTGGAACAATTACCTTCTCTCTCTATGTTGCCTACTTCACAGTGTTGTTGTGAAGATAAATCAGGGAGGGGAAACCATACACCCACCTGAGCATGCTGGAGGAAGGGTAGGATAAACAAGCACTAGATAAACAACCTAACCTACCTCACAGGGTTGTTGTGAGAATATAATGGAGGAGGCGAGAGTGTTGTAAACTGCTTTGGTTCCCAGTTGGGGAAAAAAGTGAGGTATGAATGAATGAATGAATGAATGAATGAATGAATGAATGAATGAATGAATGAATGAATGAATGAATGAATGAATGAATGGAAAGGGAGAACCAAGACCACTGACTTGAGTTCCTTGGAGGGTTCAAGCTAGATGGAGAGATGTAGCTAGATATATCTCACCTTAGGTAAAAGCAGTCCCCTGTGCAAGCACCGAGTCATTACTGACCCATGGGGGAATGTCGCATTACGATGTTTTCTTAGCAGACTTTTTTGTTACGGGGTGGTTTGCCATTGCTTTCCCCAGTCATCTACACTTTACCCCCAGGAAACTGAGTACTCGTTTTACCGACCTTGGAAGGTCGGAAGGCTGAGTCAATCTTGAGCTGGCTACCTGAACCCGGCTTCCACCGGGATCGAACTCAGGTCATGAGCAGAGCTTGGGCTGCAGTACTGCCGCTTACCACTCTGCGCCACAGGGCTCCTGTATCTCACTTTATCAGGTAGATTTTTCAAAGCTCCTTTAGTAGAGAAATGCTCAGAAGATCCCTGCATCACAGGTATTGAAAAGTCACTTGGCCGCTTGTGAAATATGACTAGGCTTGCCAGGTGCCCACCAGTGGCAGGCAAACTCCTGGTGGGAGGGGGCTGGCTGCCTGGCGATCACGTGCCACCAGCAGGTAGGCTGAGCAAATGTCCCTGCACATGCTCCCACTCCCTGCTTGATGACGTTTTTCTGGTTATACTGGAAGTAATGGCATTGCACAAGGACCAATTCTTTAAGAATTGCTCCCTAATGCTGTGTTCGGCCCTGGTACAAAAGCACACATGTGCTTTGTGCGCACACTAAGGCACCATAGGGTAAGTCCCCATGCACCCTGCCCCCGAGGGGGGCCAGCCTCCAGGTGGAAGCTGGAGATCTCCCGGAATTACAAATCATCTCCAGCCCATAGAGATCAGTTCCCCTGGAGAAAAGGCTGCTTTGGAGGGTGGACTCTATGGCATTGTAACGTGCTGAAGTCCCTCCCCTCCCCGAATCCCACCACCTCCAGGCTCTATCCCTCAAATCTCCAGGAATTTCCAGACCTGGAGCTGGTAACCCCCACCCCACCTCCCAGCCTCCCAGCATCTGCAATCCTAAACAGGACATTCATGTGCGAGAGACTCAAGGTCAAACTAAACATTATGTCTTTTGCCCAGTTGGGCTCTATCCAGCACCCTTTCTCTGCAGTCATATAAAAGCCACATGGGAACGTCGTTTTAAACATCAGAGGGAACTATTTTTGGCTTGAAACTGCAGCGTGGGGAAGGAGGGGAACCTCCCCCCGCCACATCACCATTTTCGGAAGCTGAAACAGCCCTGACGGGAAGTTATTTATATCACTTTGCAGCAACACATGGAGTATTCCAAGCACATGCCTCTCCAAAGATTTGTAAATAACTCCATTCTCAGGCCATTTTTAGCTTCTGAAGATGGCATGGGGGAGGGAGGCAGGAGCTCCTTTCCCCCCACATCACAGCTCCAAGTCAAAAAGGGCTCGTTGGATCTTTACAGATGTTCCCTGCTGTGTGATTGCTGGGAAAGCATGCTGGGTTGGGGAAGCCTAGACCCAACTCACCAGAAACTTATATCTAATTTGGGGCCCTCAGTGTAATACAATGTGTCATGTCTGTACCCATACATCCATGCCATTGTCTAACGTTAGCCTGATATTTTCAACCATTACTGTTACTGTACCCCGATGTCATATTGCTAATGCCATAGCTTGCTTTCACAGGGCCTCTGCAGCTGCAGCTGTCTTATCTAATGCTTTGAAGCTCTCAGTGCTTCTGACCTTGTACCCTGCTCGCTCCCATGAATTTCTGTGTTTCAGTTTTAATCTCATGCCTTTTAATGTCTAGACTCAATAGGTAAAATATGTGAGAAATTCTCAGGACTGGTTAGAGCCAAAAGTGTTTTACTATTGGAAGGGGGAAAGGAGTAATTGTGCTCTATAATAGAAAGATTTTCACATGTCTTGAGTATTCTTGACAACCTGTTCTTACTGCTTAGCTGCTTACCTTGCTTCTGAGTAATCCTATGGACATATCTGTGGAAATGATCGGATTCCTGAATAAAACCTTTTAACCAAGAACCTGCATTTCTTGTTGTAATGGTACAGGGGTCTATCTGCCATAGCCTGTCATCCATAGTCTATCACAGTGGTTAGAGTACTGAACTAGGAGATCATGAGTTCAAATCTTCTTTCTACCATGAACTTCCCTGGTCAGTCCAGTCTTTGGCCGTTTCCACACGCCCACACAAACAGAATGCCGGCAATGTCTCCATTTGCAAAACCGATGTAGGCCGTTTGGCTTCCGTTTTTTCGGTGCCTTTTCTGGGACCGCGGAAAGTGCATTCTCAAAAAAGGTGCAGAAAAAATGGAAGCCAAACGGCCCGCAACCGTTTTGCTTAACCTACCTCACAAAGTTGTTGTGAAGATAAAATGGAGGATGGTAGAACGATGTAACCCTCCTGAACTCCCTGGAGGAAAGATGGGATAAAAGTGTGACAGAAAAATAGGAGCAGGCATGCATGGTTATTATTTGTGAAGAAGCCAAACCCACTCAGTTTTAATTTCCTGTAAATTCCTTGTTGTTGTTCTTCTTTATCCAGCGATATGCAGATATGCTGTCTAGCGAGGACCCCTCTCAGCCTCCTGTACTTCCTCTGCAGCACTATCTAGAGAGGCCAATAAACAGAATTCAGAAGTATCAAATAATAATCAAGGTCAGAAATTTTCCTTTGTGGCTCAGCGTGACTATTTTGTGTCATTTGTGGGGAGAGGCGAGGGAGGCACTTTTGCTCATCTTAATATAGCACAAGTTGATTCCTCTGGCTTCACACAGATTATTTCTCTCAGAGATGGGGTATAAAATATTTTAAATAACAACTTCTTATGACAATTTCCTAGAAGAACTTTCCCCTTTTATTTGCTTTATTTAACAATCTTCCAGGTGAGAGTTACGTGGTAAAAGCCTTTGAAAACTGTTCCAATACTCCTGTTGGTTCAAAATGCGGCTGCCGGTTATTGTCCAGGGTTGGATACAGGGACTGTGTCACCCCTATGCTGAAATACTGGACGGCAGCCCATCTGTTTCTAGGCCTAATCTACAGCACTAGTTCTTATCTTTAAAGCCCAAAATGGCCTGGGAGTGAAGGGTACTTGAAGGGCCGCCTCCATCTGTATTACCCAGCCTGCCAGATGACTCTGTTATGAAACCCTATTTTTCTGTCCCTTTCTTCTGAGGTGAGGCAGATGGTGACAATAGACAGGGCTTTTTCAGTGGTGGCTCTTTGGAAAGCCCTCTCCTGTGAGCATCACCTATTACCTGCCCTGTGTTCTTTTAGGTGCCAGGCTAAAACATTCCTTTTTACCCAGGCTTTTAAGGGGATTTTAAAACTTTTAGTCTGCTTTTGGCCTGAGGATCTTTTATTTACAACATTTTAGGTTGATCACTGCTTATTTTATGCCATTGCTATGCCCTGATTTCTTATAATGATATTGGCCTGTTTTTTTGGTTGTGTTTTAATGGCATCGGCCTGTTTTTTTATGGGTACGTTATAACCACTTTGGGGTTTTTTAAAGGTGTATTTTAATAATTTTATAGAATTATCTTAGCTATAAACCATCTCAAGCTGATCTCTAGAGAGGCAGCATATAATTTTTTTTTAAATGAATAACAAATTCCTAAATTAGATGAGATCAGATTGTATGAATTACATAGTTTCCTCTCCGCTCTCCCCAGGAATTAATCCGAAACAAAGCAAGGAGCAATCAGAACTGCACACTGTTGGAGCAAGCTTACGCTATCGTCTCTGCTCTCTCGCGGCGAGCAGAAAACAACCTCCACGTGTCACTCATTGAGAATTATCCAGGAACCCTTGAAATCCTGGGCGAGCCCATCCGACAGGTAACAGAAGCCGCAGAGTTTTATTTCGACTGCTAAGTGTGGGGACATCAGAGAGGGGAGAGAAGAGACAGGGCAATCCATCAATCTTCCATTGCGCTTCAGTACAGTTCCAAATGACAGAGTCCCTTTCCCTCCAGCTTCAAATGGGGCCATCAGAAGGGAGGCTAGAAAGCAGCCAGGGCCCCCTCTGTCCTGCCCGGATCCAGCTCAGTGGATGATCCCTTCTCTGGTTGTTGTGGGTTTTCCGGGATGTATTGCCGTGGTCTTGGCATTGTAGTTCCTGACGTTTCGCCAGCAGCTGTGGCTGGCATCTTCAGAGGTGTAGCAGCAAAAGACAGAGATCTCTCAGTGTCACAGTGTGGAAAAGATGTTGGCCGGTCATTTGTATCTACTCAGGAGGGGTGGGGTCGAGCTGAGTCATCCTGTAAGAGTTTCCCAGGGTGTGGAATGCTAATGGTGGGAGGCTTCACTGTATCCTGAGGAGGTTCTTTTGCATATGGATTGGTGCTTGATGTGCTAATCTTCTCTGCAGGGCTATTGTCGGGTGTAGAGTGTTTTGTTAGCCTGGTGTTTTTCAGAACTGGAAACCATGCTCTGTTCATTCTTAAGGTTTCTTCTTTCCTGTTGAAGTTTTGCTTATGCTTGTGAATTTCAATGGCTTCCTGTGCACTCTGACAAAGTAGTTGGAAGTGTTGTCCAGTATTTTGGTGTCCTGGAATAAGATACTGTGCCCTGTTTGAGTTAGGCTATGTTCAGCCACTGCTGATTTTTCCTGTTGTCCAAGTCTGCAGTGTCTTTCATGTTCTTTTATTCTTGTCTGGATGCTACGCTTTGTGGTCCCGATGTAAACTTGTCCACAGCTGCAGGGTATACGGTATACTCCTGCCGAGGTGAGGGGGTCTCTACTGTCTTTTGGTGCTACACCTCTGAAGATGCCAGCCACAGCTGCTGGCAAAACGTCAGGAACTACAATGCCAAGACCACGGCCATGCAGCCCGGAAAACCCACAACAACCATCGTTCTCCGTCTGTGAAAGCCTTCGACAATACATCGATCCCTTCTCTGTTTGCATTAAACTTAATTTGTTGAGGAGGAGTTTCCCTAAAATCTGCCACGGTCCCACAATGCTGCTAACGGGATTTTCTTGTTTTTTTTTCAGGGGCAGTTCATTGTGTGGGAGGGGGCACCCGGATCCAGAATGGCCTGGAAGGGTCACAAGCGGCACGTCTTCCTCTTCAAGAATTACCTCTTAGTCTGCAAGCCCAAACGAGACACGAAGACAGACACTTACAGCTACAGCTTCAAGAACATGATGAAGGTTTGGTAGCTTTTTTCCTTACTTGTTAACAATAATCTTTCTCCCCCTGTTCTTCCCAGACCTGAAGTGGCACCATGTATGGCTACAATTTAGCTTTAAAGAATGCTAAGAAGAGCCAGTGACCTATCTCCCAGCATTTTTTCTAGAATTTATAGATTAATGTATCCTATTTGTAAGTAGAGGCCAGCGCAGGGTAGTTATGAGTTTGATCCTCTAGGTGGCTTTTCAGAGGGTGAAAGTATATGTTATGAAGTACCTAGGGATGCTCAAGTGAACCTCATTTCACATGCCCCCTCTCTAACTTTCCATGCACTCGCTCGCACAGTCACACTTCAATTTGTTCCACGTGAAAATATTCATGCATTTAATGTTAATATCCCAGTATCCTAGTTTCCCCCACTTCCCACCTCCATTAATTGAAATGCACATCTTGACACTTTCTCACATCTTAAAGAAATGCAAATTGGCAAGTAAAAGGAGCCTACAGTACTTGTTCTCACAGCAAAAACAGAGCTGAATTGGCACTTTGCCCTCTGGAATCACTTGCAGATGCAATCACACAAAGGGTGCTTCCGTGAAAGCGGCATTCATGTGCACCGAGCAAGAACAGCCTGCTTGTGAATTAAGGACCACACATAAAATCCTGCACTTGTGCCTCCCCAGGTAATTCACAGCATGTATTTCCACTCAGAGATTGACTAAACAAACAAACAAACCCTTCAAGGATGTCATAGCCAACTTCAAGGCATAGATTTAGAGTTAAGATCTTTTCAATTATTTATTTGCAGTTTGGTGTAGTGGTTAAGAGCAACAGGACTCTAATCTGGAGAACCTGGTTTGATTACCCACTCCTCCGCTTGAAGCCAGCTGGGTGACCTTGGGTCAGTCACAGCTCTCTCGGAGCTCTCTCAGCCCTACCCACCTCACAGGGTGATTGTTGTGGGGATAATAATAACATACTTTGTAAACCACTCTGAGTGGGTGTTCAGTTGTCCTGAAGGGTGGTATATAAATCAAATGTTGTTGTCGTTATTTCCAGCTTGCCCTTCTCCCAAATGAGTCTAAGCGAGTTGTACGATTCTGTAATTTTTGCCAATAATGTCATTCTTAACTTTTAATACTCTGCTCTGACTCTCCAGCTATCAAACATAGATGTAAATGATCTGGTCGAAGGAGATGACCGAGCGTTTGAAATTTGGCATGAGCGGGAAGACTCGGTCCGTAAATATTTGTTTCAAGCCCGGACCGTCATCATCAAGAATTCTTGGGTGAAGGAAATCTGTGGTATCCAGCATCGCATCAGCCTGCCAGTATGGGGTGAGTTTGTCTGGGAAAGAGGACTTGCATCTCTTGTCCCTGATATTCTCTCCTCTGTATCATTTCAACAATGGTTAACTTTCCCCTCCAGCTTATTCTTACCCTGCTTCTTGGTAAGCATCACGGCTTTAAATCTGTTTCCTTTCAGATCCACCGGACTTTGAGGAGGAACTGGCCGACTGTACAGCTGAACTTGGCGAAACTGTCAAATTAGCTTGCCGTGTAACAGGAACTCCCAAGCCAGGGGTCTCCTGGTATAAAGGTATTACCAGTGCTGGCTAAGCATTCTTTGTTTTCTGGAATATTTGGCAACTTCAGTATTCATATTTTAAGGTGTCACAATATTTAAGTGGTCAACTGGCTGGCCTTTCAACATATAACACCTATACTATGCCAGCTGCACTGGTTACAAGTTGAGTACCGGGTCCGGTTCAAGGTTTTGGTGTTGACCTATAAAGCCCTATGCGGACTGGGCCCAGCATATCTGCAGGACCGCCTCTCCCCATATGTACCCCAGAGGATGCTTTGTTCAACAAATAAACAACTCTTGGTGGTCCCTGGCCCAAGGGAGGCCCGCCTGGCCTCGACCAGAGCCAGGGCCTTTTCGGTCCTGGTACCGACCTGGTAGAACTCTCTGTCTGAGGAAACCAGGGCCTGGCGGGATTTATCATCTTTCTGCCGGGCCTGTAAAACAGATATGTTCCACCAGGCACATGGTGGAGGCTAGGTTGGGCCCCCACCGGCCACACTAAAGATCTGTCCCCCACCCTACATATGAGCCAGGGCTTGAAAAGCAGTATTTTATCATCGCCATCTGAAGAGGAGCTGTATTATATAAAGCTGTTTTAATGTTATTTGTATACTGTTTTATCTGTTTTTAACTGTATTTATGTAATTTGAAATGTTGTACTCCACCCTGAGCCCGCCTGGCGGGGAGGGTGAACTAAAAATCTAATATATTAAATAAATAAATAAATAAATAAAATAAAATAAACTCCGCCGTGTAATTACCAAACTATATTGTTTTCTTTTGAAGACGGTAAACCAGTGGAAGTGGATCCACACCACATTATCATCGAAGATCCTGACGGCTCCTGCACTTTGATCCTTGACAATTTGACTGGTGCTGATTCAGGACAATATTTGTGCTTCGCTGCCAGCCCCGCTGGCAATGCCAGCACATTGGGAAAGATCATTGTTCAAGGTAAAAGGTTGATCGTTGCAAAGAACTACTACTAATATGCCTGCGGTGCAGTTTACATTCATGTCAAGGCAGCATTCACGATGAGGTTGGTTTGTGGTTTTGTGGGGGCAGGACTTGTTATAGAAAGAAACTCATTTGGTCTTATGAAATGGCTCCACCTTGATAGCTACCACAAACCGTAGGGTTAGATCCAAACAGGTTTTCTGCTGGTGAAAAGGAAGGAGGGTGCCACCCAAACTGTTTATGCTGGGAATCATAATAATCTCTGGGAACGAAAGCCATGTGGTGGGAACGAAACTTGGGCGAGACTGAGTAGAAAAGCTGGCTGGATCTAACCCATAATCTGGTTATTTTCTTTTCTTTCGCCCTGTTTTCTTCTCAAGCTGCAAAATCATCCTGGGTACAGCTGAGCTATACACCTCCAGCTGCCCCCCCCTCCAAATTCCTCACCACAGCAAAGCTTTTCTTTGACAGCAGTCCAGCCCTGTATTTTTGGCTATATGGGAGCCTGGATGCTGCTGCAGAAAGGTAGAGCTGCTAATAGCTGTAGCTGTGGAAAAGAGAAAGGAAAGTTTCCCTCTGAAATAGGCCTCACAGAGGCATCCCCCAATTTGCTCACTCTGAGAGCCAAGCTACAAGTGACTTTTTTCACGTGAAGAACACTTGATCGTTTTCGCAAGTTTTTCTGGGAACTGAAGTCCGAGTGTCCTTCCCCTCTCTGTTAGAATCGCTGCCTGAAGAGCCAGAGAAAGCCGGCTGCTGCAGAAGCTTTTGCAAATCCTTCCTCCAGTCACAAGCCTGCTGGACAAGAGGGCTCCCAACGATCGTTTGGGGGCAGGCAGCTGCTACTTTCTCCCTGGGCGTCCTGCTCCCGGGGAGCTGCTCTGGCGAAAGCCGCTGTGTCGGTGAAGCTCCCGCCGTAGCGACAGCGGAAGAATCTGCTGCTGCTCTAACATGCCCTTCCTCTGCTCCTGAGCTCCTGGAGAAAAGCTGGAATGAGGGCATGTTAGAGCAGCAGCAGATTCTTCCGCTGTCGCTGCGGCTGGAGCTTCACTGATGTGGCGGCTTTCTCCAGAGCAGCTCCCCGGGAGCAGGACGCCCAGGGAGAAAGTAGCAGCTGCCCGCCCCCAAACGATCATTGAGAGCCCTCTTGTCCAGCAGGCTTGTGACTGGAGGAAGGATTTGCAAACGCTGCTGCTGCCGCCGGCTTTCTCTGGCTCTTCAGGCAGCGATTCTAACAGAGAGGGGAAGGACACTCAGACTTCAGTTCCCAGGAAAACTTGCGAAAAGGATCAAGTGTTCTCCACGTGAAAAAAGTCACTTGTAGCTTGGCTCTGAGAGAGAGGATGTGTTCACCTGGGCTGCAGTGATGGCTAATAAGGGGATAATCCACCCCCCACTCTGTTGCCACCTCTCACTGCCCTCTTTCCCCCCATGCTATGCCTCTCTTCCTCCTTGTAACTTGTCAGAAATAGAAGCAGGTGAAGCTCCTTTTTTTTTGTTTATCCCCCTGGTGTCATTAAATCAGGATGGCAAACCGTGCATGCCCAGTGGGCTTCCCAAGTTGTCTTGAAAGGGTTCAGTAAGCCCTCTTGGGCATGCACAGTTTGCTGGGACTGTCTTTAAAGAGGCCTGGAGAATGCAGAGGGAAGCACGTTTGGCTGCTCTGGCTCTGGGGGGCAGTGACCGTGGCAGTGACCGTGGCACTGGTGGCAAAGGCTGGCATTCCTCCACCCCAATCTTTCCTCTCTTCACTGTAGTGTTAACCACGCCAGATTAGTCCCCCAGTTCATTTAGCTGATGGAAACCCGCACCAGATCTGGGCATAAGGTGGAGATACCCGTACAGGACTTGCTTTTCTTCAGGATACTTCTTGAATTTTTGGTTGTTTCCTTATACCTGCAAAACGAGGAAGGCAGGAAACCATTTTTTTTTCTGAACAAGTCCTTAGTGGCTTACTCAACTGTGAGTCCATATGAATTTTCAGCCATGTGGTTTCAGATATGCAACAGGCTTAATCTTGCTTTCTAGTTCCTCCTCGGTTTGTGAACAAGGTTAAACATGCGTATTATGCTGATGGTGAAGACGCACAGTTTACATGCACCATTGAAGGATCGCCTTTTCCACAGATCAGGTGAGTTGTCCTGCCCTTATTTCATCTCATTAAACTGTTTATTTATTTACTTAATTTACACTCTGCCTTTCTCCCAATGGAGACCCCCCAAATCATTCTCCTTGCCTTCATTATATTCTCAGAATGAACTTGTGAGGTATAACAGTTAGAAGTTAGAAGTCCAGTGACACCTTAAAGATCAACAAGGTTTTCAGGTATAAGCTTTTGAGAGTCAAAGATCCCTTCTTTAGAAAACAGATTGGTATTTGATAAAGAGAGCTTTGACTTTCAAAAGCTTATACCCTGAAAACCTTGTTGGTCTTTAAGGTGTCACTGTACTCATATCTTAGTGTTCCACTGCAGATCAATACGGCTACTCAACTGAAACTACCTTCCTGTGAGGTATGTTATGATGAGAGCTTGCCCAAGGTCACCCAGCAATTTTCCACGGCAGAGTGGAAATTCGAACCTCGGTCTTCCAGATTCTAGTCCAACACTCTAACCGCTATACCACATTATTTGTGGAGTCTTTGAAACAATTTCTTTGCATCAAATACACAATGAAGAAAAACTCTCTCTTGAAATGAGACCAAATAGAAGTTACTTAGAGTTCTGTGTTTTGGAGGCTGATGAAATGGCTTTTTTGGTTGTTCTTTTTACAAATAATGACTACTGCCTTGAATAAATAATAAAAGGCAAGATCCAGCTAAATTGCACAGAAACAAGAGAGGGGAAACCTCCCCCGCCAAGTTTATTGTGTAATAAACTCCACAGGTAAAGACTCCAAGGTACAAGGTAAGTCAGTTCAGCAAAAAGCCTTGAGATATAAACTTTTCTTCCTTTCTTCTTTCATTTGCAAGGTGACCAGTGGATTGATGGTGATTGAATCCAGACGCCCCAAACCAGGGCCGGCTCTTTCTCACGCAGATTTTTGTCCCCACGGACTTCCTCAGGGGCGTGTCAGTATTGCACAGTGTCTTTTACAATTCTTTCATAGTACCTGGAGAGCAACGCCGGTAGATGCTACTCAGGGGCGTGTCAGTATTGCACAGTGTCTTTTACAATTCTTTCATAGTACCTGGAGAGTGATGCCCGTAGCTGCGTCGCTCTCCAGGTACTATGAAAGTATTGTAAAAGACACTGTGCAATACTGACACGCCCCTGAGGAAGTCCGTGGGAATGAAAATCTGCGTGGGCATCTGGTTTTGGGCGTCTGGATTCAATCACCATCAATCCACTGGTCACATTGCAAATGAAAGAAGAAAGGAAGAAAAGTTTATATATCAAGGCTTTTTGCCGAACTGACTTACCTTGTACCTTGGAGTCTTTACCTGTGGAGTTTATTACACAATATGTATTGACTATGGATTGTTGTTGCATATGAGAAATTGAGCACTTGCCACTTTAAATTGTTCTAGTAAATTTTGGATACACTTTAGACTTGGCGGGTTTTTTCCCCCTCTCTTGTTTCTGTTGAATAAATAATAACCTGTTTGTTTATTTTACAAATTTCTTACCCTGCCTTTTTTGCCAAGGCAGCTAACAAATTAAAGCATACATCATAAAATTTCATCTTAAAGTCATTAAAATCAAACAACAAACACATCATTAAAACAATTAAAACCAGAGCTAAAACAGATAGATAAAACATAAAAACAATGAAAACATTGCAGAGGAAGGAGGGTTCACTATGGGAACACCAAACAACACTACAGGATTTTCATTCAGTGGCACCTCAGAGACCAACAAGATTTTCAGGACAGAAATTTTTTAGAGTTAAGCTCCCATCGTCAGATAGTTTCAGGTAGGAAGCTTTGTTGGTTTGCATCAGGACAGCAAGATTTGAGTCCCGTGGCACCTTAGAGACCAAGATCGTCAGGGTGGAAGCTTTCAAGAGTCAGAGCTCCCATCTTCAGACACCTTCAGACACAAACAAAACTCTTCTCCTGGGGCAACAGAAGGGGGCAGGAGAATCTCCCTGGGGAGAGACGTCCAGAGTTTTGGTGCCACCACTGAGAAGGCCCTTGCCTGGTTTGTTACCCATCTCATGGGTGCCGCTGGATTTTATCAATTGAGCTCGGTTTGATCATGCTACCCGTTTTATATTGTGATGCAATCCGCTCTGAGCCTGCTCTGCAGGGAGAGCGGAATATAAATATAATAATTAATAAATAAATAATGATCTCAGAAGACAAGGGCACCCAAAGCAGGGCCTCCAAAGATGACTGCAGTGGTCGGGTAAGTTCATAAAGGAGTAGTCTGTCTTTCAAGTACGTTGGTCCCGAACCATGTAGGGTTTTAAAAGTCAGCACAAAGAGGAAGCGAGTTCAGATAGGCCAAGACTGGAGTGATATGTTCCCTTTTGACCACTACTTTCAACATCCTGGTTGCAGCATTCTGCACTAGTCGAAGTTTCTCAACATTTTTCAAAGGCAGCCCCATGCAGAGTGCTTTGCCCTAATCCAATCTAGATACTATTATGCATGTCCCCACTTCTCTGAGTAGTTGTTCAGGAAGAAAGAGCACCGGAGAGCCAGAATTTTGTGCTGTTTGCTTTCTTTACAAATATACACATAGGAGTGAAACTGTGGGGCTGCGAATCTACTACCACGCATCAGATTATCAGAGGCAGAATTCTAATCTGC
Source organism: Eublepharis macularius (assembly GCF_028583425.1). NCBI lineage: Eukaryota > Metazoa > Chordata > Lepidosauria > Squamata > Eublepharidae > Eublepharis > Eublepharis macularius. The sequence goes on along the minus strand of NC_072800.1, from coordinate 90,539,462 downwards.
ACCCCCAAGGTTCTTCGGCCGATTCATGTCAGGGTCTTCCATCTTCTCTCTCTTTTCCTTCTAGAATTTAAACTACTGTTTCTTCAGACAAATCCTGCCCCAAGCCCTCATGAGTGCTTGCACAGAGTCATTTCTTAAGCCCCATTGAGGAGATAACTAGTCTATGAGATAGACCCATTTGCAGTAGCCAATGTCAGTTCTAGGGACGGCAGTCCATGGCAGATAGACCCCCAAACCCCTCACAGCAAGCACTTCAGTGCATTGGTTGAAAGGATTTTATTTAGAGATCCATTAAGTTCATGGGTACATCCTTAGGTAGGAAAGTTGGCAGGAACGAGTATACAAGCAAAGGCACTATTGATATAGGGCAGGGGTGGCCAAACTGAGGCTCGGAAGCCACATGTGGCTCTTCTGGACATATTGTGTGGCTCCCGGTGGTCTCTGAGTAGCACCATGGCCATACATTTTATTTTATTTCCCTCCCTCCCTTTCCTCCTTTCTTTTCATGTCTTTCCCTCCCCCCCTTCCCTTCTTCCCTTCTTTCTTGCCAAGTCTTTCCCTCCCTTTTCCTTTTCCCCTTCCTTCTTTCTTTCCACATCTTTCATATTTTCAGTAAAAATGTTGGGGTTGCCAGGTCTGACTCAGAAAATACCTGGGGATTTTGGGGGTGAAGCCTAGCAAGGATGTGACATCACTTTGTGATTTCACTTCCAAGCCAAAGGTCAGGTGATGGCTCTTCCCAAGCTCCACCCCTTTTGATGGTGTCACTTCCAGCATACTGCACCAAAATCCCACCCCTTCCTGTCATGTCACTTTCAGGACACTCCCCCAAACCCACCTCTTCATCTGAAGTCACTTCAATGCATCATGTCTTGCGGCTCTCAAACATCTGATGTTTATTCTATGTGGCTCTTACATTAAGCAAGTTTGGCCACCCCTTGGATATAGGGAGTAATATTCCCCCCTCCCTTGGAGCAGTTTGCATTTAGGCGCGAAAACCTAAGAAGTTGTGTGAGAATACAATAGCTTTAGGACTCAAAGCTCCCAAGAGCATTCAAATGAAATGCATTTTGTGCCTGTTCTGGCCATCGTTCTCATCGATGGAGAAAGGGTGTTCCATTTCCGTTTATACAGAGGACTCACTTTAAAAGTTCCTGCACAACTTCCTCTTCTTCGCCGATACTTCTAGAACTTGGGGATTAGAGGGACAAAATTCCCTATGGGCAACAGCCACTGATGGACGGATCCTCTATGAATCCTCTTTTAAAGCCATGCTCATGGCTGTCACTACATCCAGTGGCAATGCATTCCACAGTTCGATTACTCATTGAGTAAAGATTGCCTTTTTCTGTCCTGAATCTCCTGCTTATCAGCTTCATTGCCCCCCACCCCCCACTGCCTGCAGTGGTATGATCTGGGGGAGAGAAAAAGTTATCTCTGTCCACTTGCTCCACTCCATGCATAAAACAACAACAACAACAACAACAACATTCGGTTTATATACCTCCCTTCAGGACAACTTAACACCCACTCAGAGTGGTTTGTGTTATTATTATCCTCACGATAATCACCCTGTGAGGTGGGTGGGGCTGAGAGAGCTCTGAAAGACCTGTGACTGACCCAAAGTCACCCAGCTGGTTTCGAGTGAAAGAGTGGGGAATCAAACCCGGTTCTCACCGCTTTTAGCCACTACACTAAACACTCTTTAACCTCTGCTCCCACCTTAATCTTTGCCAATATATTCCACATAGGACACCTCCTTTCTCACCTTTGTTCTTTCCCCAACAGGTGGTATAAAGATGGAAATCTGTTGACTGACCCAAATAAGCACCAGAGTTTCAGTGAGCAACGAAGTGGCGTGATTGTCCTTGTGATAAAAAATGCCTGTAAGGACGACGTAGGATTCTACGAGTGTGAGGTGAGCAGGGATATTGTCAGGGAAACCGATGTAGTGTCATAATCCGTCTTAGATGGTGAGAAGCATTCTATAAGGCTGCAGTCCTGTACATACTTACTTGGGGATAAGTGCATTCAGTGATGTGCTGCCTCTGAGAGTCTCTCTACACGAGATCTTTTACACGAGGATGCTCAAGTGAAGAAAGATGCAATGTTAGCCAGGAGGTGTAGTTTAAAATGACAGAGCCAAAGGCTTTATCAGTTTCACCTCTCTAGAGCTGGCAGAGATCGCTCCTCAGAGGATTTATTTTATCTTCACCTCCCCAAAGGGGAGGTGAAATTGACAGAGCCTTCACAGACTCTTCGGTTCCAGGGCCAATTCTGGCTTTATTTTTTCACATACTGTGCCCACGTTGAAGGGCATGTGTTTCAGTTCAGTTTATTATGGTCCTAAGACCAGCCTACAAATTAATCAAAGAGAAGATACAATTAAAAAAAGAATTACACATTTTTAAGATGCAAATCCCGTAGTTTAAGAATCAGTGCACAGAATTTAGCAACTTGACATGTGATCCTAACATTTTTATCAGATAAAAAACAGTGAAGCCTTGCTTTATTGGTGGTTATATGACCAGAGATCATATCAAGTAATGGGTAATAAATCTAAGAGCGGGACCACAAGTGACGCCTGACACAGGTTGGACACTAGTCAGCTTCCCTCAAGTTTTGATGGGAAATGTAGGCATCCTGGTCTTGCAGCTTGACTCTCTGACTGCTGTCCAATGGACTTTTCAACTGTCACTTGTCCAACATTCCGCCAAGCTGCCTACATTTCCCATCAAAACTTGAGGGAAGCTGGCAAGTGTCCAACCTGTGTCAGGCGTCACTTGTGGTCCCGCTCTAAGACGAGCCTCCCTATAAAATGAACAACTAAAGAATATATGCTCTATAGACTCAACCTCTCCTAGGGGACATGAGCACAACCTTTCTAGGTAGGGGCAAGTGTGTATGGAATTATGTTTGTATCTTCTTTCAAAATTTGGGTTTGGTGGCTCAATTCTTTCACCATTTTGGAATTTTTGAGACACATACGTGCCCCTTTTTGCTCAATCAGGCAGTTGTGAACATGTGCATGCACTGTACTTTAACATATTATTTATTTATGTCATTTATAGTCCACCTTTCTCACTGAGACTCAAGGCAGATTATTATTTATGTCATTTATAGTCCGCCTTTCTCACTGAGACTCAAGGAAGATAGGTCAGAGGTGACTTGATGGCACAGAACACGCACACATAACTTAGAGGGCTATTGCAAGGATTACAAGATGATTTGTGTGAAATCTTTCAATACAGAAAGTAGAGCATAAATGCTAAGGAAAGAAGCTCTAATGAACTTATGAAATAGCAGGAAAAATTCATGTACAGGCAGAAACTTCACAGTTCGGAACTGGATGTGTCTGAAATGCAAGAATTAGTTTTCTTTTTTAGCCAGAAATACTCACCTGTTTTTAACTAACGTTCTGCACTTCTCTTTAGCTGGTGAATAGACTAGGGACAGCCAAGAGTGGTGCACAGCTCTACCACCAGAGCGCGGCTGCATTGGCTCAAGAGAGGAAAGCGGATCAAGCCATTACAATTGAAGGTATGGCCATTTCTATTCTCCAGAAGTCTGCTGTTAAATTGCTGCTACTATGAAGCCATCTCCCTAAGGGCTTGAATATATTTGCTGTCTTATCCCAGAAGCAGTCACATTCACCCCTGTTGTCTGTGTACTTGTACATAAATGAATGTGTTGCCGTTTTTGCAAATGTGAAGTTCGTCAATTTTCAGACTCCTCTGAACAGGAGATTTTGCTGTCCTAAAAGCCTTAATACACAAAGCCTTCTAGATGGCAGTGGAGACACGCTATGGCTTTTGATGAATTGGAAGTGCTAGAAATCTGTCATGTATCATGGAAGAAAGGGCCAATAATAATCACAGCACAAGTTTAGCAGCGTGGCACCATCTGGCCAAGATAATGCCAGTAATGTGCCCTGTTGTTTAGCCAATTCATTCATATCAGGAGTCACTCAGTGTCGTTCATGCGTTGTCCAGTCCTATGACAATGCATGAAAAGAATAAGCAATAGAGATGGGTGTGAACCGGGAAAAAAAGAACCATGCGGTTCATAGTTCATCGCATTTTACGAACTACGAACTTTCACAAACCTGCCCTGGTTCACGAACTGGTTCATTTGGTTCGTGAAAATGTCACATCTGGGTCAGCAAATCATCACTTCCGGGCTAGCAGAAGGCCACTTCCGGGTCAGCAGAAGGTCTGCAGGAAGTCCATCCCCTGTTGCCTAGGAAACTGATTGATCAGCACCAGGCTGTCTGCAGTGACAAACCAAAAAATGAACCAGCCTAAATTTTGTGGTGGTTCATCAGAAATGGGCTCTGATGAAACTCTGGTTTGCGAACCATGAACCGGCCTGGTTCATCCTGAACTTTGCTTCGTATTTCAGTTCGTGCCCATCACTAATAAGCAATAAGCATTTCAAAGAATTAGCAGTAAGCATTGAAATAAGCTTTGCAAAGAATAAGCAATAACAACCGACATGGCTAGGTAAGATGTCTAGAGACATACAACCAGATTTTCCTTCAAAGCAGCTGTATGTGTTTTTGCTCACTTTAGATTACAGTTGTAGTGTTGGGATGAGTGGAGATTAACCCTTCCCTCCTCCAAAGAGAAATCACCCTCTATCAAGCAGCTGAGAGCCCTGGTAGAGGGGAGGCTAAAATAGTGGCGGTGGTGGAATGTCTCTCAAGAAAATGGCATGAGGAGGGGGGAGAGGGAAGCCCTCCCTGCCTCCCCATGGCTGTTTTGAAGAAATTTAAAACTACCTGGAGATTTGATTATTGGCTAGTTGTATTCTCAGGCCATCGTTGTACCCTTGACTTTTTCCTACAAGACAAGATGAGTGAGTGCTTACACAGCCAAAATTTCTTTTCATAGCAAGGAATATATGACTAGAATGTAGAGGTGGGAAAGATTTGTTTGGTCCAAGGACTCAAAGTCCTTGGGTTTCTGCCCACACTGGGCACCACAGTTTAAGAAGGATATTGACAAGCTGGAATGGGTCCAAAGGAGGGCAATGAAGACGGTGAGGGGTGTGAAGACCAAGTCCTATGAGGAAAGGTTGAAGGAGCCGGGCATGTTTAGCCTGGAGAGGAGATGACAGAGGGCCAAGCTACACATGACGAATGACACTTGAACAGCAAGTGTATTTCTCCCTGTTCACTTGCCCTCCACTCAATCCACTTGCCATTCAAGTGTCATTCGTCATGTGTAGCTTGGCCCTCAGAGGTGATATGAAGGGCTGTCACGTGGAAGATGGAGCAGAGTTGTTTTCTGTAGCAGAGGGATGGACCACAAGCAACAGGTTAAAATTAAAGCAAAACAGTTTTTGACTAAACATTAGGAAGAACTTCCTGACAGAGCCGTCTCTCAGTGGAACAGGCTTTTGTGGAAGGTGGTGGGCTCTCCCTCCTTGGAGGTATTTAAAAAGAGGCTAGATTGTCATCTAACAGCTATGATGATTCTCTGACTTACAGATCGGCAGAGGGAGGGCATGAAGAGATGAGCCGGTGCTTGGCTCTTGTGGCCTTTTCTTATATGCCTAGGGTAATGCCATTCACCATTTTGGCGTCAGGAAGGAATTTTCCTCCGGGCCAGATTGGCCAGGGATTCTGGCGTTTTTTTTGCCTTCCCCTGGGTATAGAGCAGAGGTCACTAAGGGATTTGGGGGGGATAGCTGTGAATTTCCTGCATTGTGCAGGGAGCTGGACTAGATGACCCTTGGGGATCCCTTCCAGCTCTATGTTTTTATTGGCTCTGAGTTCGACACCAGTTCTTCCTATTTCCAGCACCGGATATGACCTTCCCTCTCACTCTGCCACTCTTAATGGCCCTCGAGCTGTTTCATGATCTTCCAAGAACTTCAGCCTGCTAGCCAGTGCAGGTGGGCAAAGGATTAAGCAACTTGAAGGCAGGAGGAAAAACTCCTGTGGGCTGGACAGGTTGCAGCTCCCAGATGTCATTTGCCCACTTTGGAACCAGATAGTCCTCTTTGAACGTAGTTTGCTCCTTGAGTAATGTTTGGCTCCTTGTTCTTGAATTCTGAGATCCAAAATCATGTTTCGGGTTCTTTCTTTTGAAATCATTTACTGACCATTAAGTTTCCAGTTAAGAGAGGGGAACATTTGCTGCTACTCATGGCACAAGGAAGGCGTAGTGCGGAGAAACTGTGTAAAAATAACTAAAACACAAGCAGCTCCTTAATAACAATACAGCAACTCTTCTGTTTCAGGTGTTCCAAATGTTTCACATATATTATGTTAGTAATCCCAACAGCAATCTGTAAGATAGGTTAATAAGCTTATTGCTGAGATTTGTGTATAGAGATTGAGCGATACTGGCTTTCACTGTTTATGACTTTGGTCATGAAAACAATAATTAAGAAGATGATGATACTGGCTTGCCTTAGACATGTGGCTATTCATGTGGGCAAGCTTAGTAGTCAGGTAGTCAGAGCCATGCTACAGGAACAAGAGCGGAGGCCCTACCCCTGAGCTCTCACACAACATGTCTTGGAATATATCAGTGTCAACACTGTATCCTGCCCCAGCTCTTTCCAAGGTAACTTGCACTTCTCAGGGCCAAGCTACAAGTGACGCCTGACACAGGTTGGACACTTGTCAGCTCCCCTCAAGTTTTGATGGGAAATGTAGGCAGCTTGGCGGAATGTTGGACAAGTGACCGTTGAAAAGTCCATTGGACAGCAGTCGGAGAGCCAAGCTGCAAGACCAGGACGCCTACATTTCCCATCAAAACTCGAGGGAAGCTGGCAAGTGTCCAACCTGTGTCATTCGTCACTTGCAGCTTGGCCCTCAAGTCAGGCATTTAGCAGGCGTCTAGGATCTGCACATTTATTTATTTACAATACTTATGTCCCATCTTTCTACCTCATCAGGGCCACCAGTGCAGCTAGGGATCCCATATACCTGGTTGGAGTGGAGGATCCCCCACTTTCACCCCCCGCCCCACCCCGCCTCCACTTACCTGGCTGGCAGGGGACAAAGACACGGGAATGGGCCTCCCAGGTGCGCTCCTGGGGCAGCACGATGACATCAGTGACATCATCGCACTGCCTCGAGACCACTCCTGGGCTTCACCACGGGCCAATTTGGGCCCCAAATGGTCCTAACTGAGGCCCAGATCAGCCTGTTGAGAAGCGCAGGAGTGCTTGCACACCTGCTCAGTGACGAAACCGGAAATGATGTTATCACACAGCCATGGGACTGCACACAGTTAAGAGGGGAAGGAGGAGGTAAGAGCCAGGTCTCCCCGCTCCTGCCAGGAGGGTAAGGGGACTTGGAAACCCTAAGTGCAGCCAAAACCCAGTGGTCCAGAGAGCTAGATTGTAGAGTTCCAGATGACTCTAGTTAGACCTGATTCAGCTGTAGGCATACACGTAAGAACCCTTAAGCATCTATCCAGAGGAGTTAGCCGTGTTAGTCTGTATAGAAAAGAGTCCAGTAGCACCTTTAAGACTAACCAACTTTACTGTAGCATAAGCTTTCGAGAATCACAGTTCTCTTCATCAGATGCAAGAAGAGATGAAGACAGCTGTATCTGACGAAGAGTGCTGTGATTCTCGAAAGCATATGCTACAGTAAAGTTGGTTAGTCATAAAGGTGCTACTGGACTCTTTTCTCTTAGGCATCTAGTTAGCTTTCCTATATCACATCCGCATATTTAATTAAAAGAGGGTAATTACTAATTACCTCAGCCCATTAAAATGCCTTAAGCAGGTTGTGGGAAAAGGAATCCCTTCTAACATGAAACTCATAATCAGTTCAGATTCCCATATTGATTGGTTTTCAAAACCATCTTCTAAAAATAGCTAATAATAACAACAACAACAACATTTGATTTATATACCTCCCTTCAGGACAACTTAACGCCCACAAAAAGCAATTTACAAAGTGTTTTATTATCCTCATGACAACCACCTTGTGAAGTGGGTGGGGCTGAGAGAGCTCCGAGAAGCTGTGACTGACCCAAAGTCATCCAGCTGGCTTCAAGTGGAGGAGTGGGGAATCAAACCCAGTTCTCCAGATTAGAGTCCTGCCGCTCTTAAGTGACTGACCCAAGCTCACCCAGCTGGCTTCAAGTGGAGGAGTGGGGAATCAAACCCGGCTCTCCAGATTAGAGTCCTGCCGCTCTTAAGTGACTGACCCAAGCTCACCCAGCTGGCTTCAAGTGGAGGAGTGGGGAATCAAACCCGGCTCTCCAGATTAAAGACCTGCCACTCTTAAGTGACTGACCCAAGGTCACCCAGCTGGCTTCAAGCGGAGGAGTGGGGAATCAAACCTGGCTCTCCAGATTAGAGTTCCGCGCTCTTAACCACTACACCAAACTGGCTCTACTTAACATGGCTCACATTCTTGGCTGGCTAATTACAACTTTAAATGCCATATTCTAAAGGCATATACATGCTGTGATAGCACGTTCTTGCTACTTTTAATTCTGATCCAGAATATTTAAAAAATGGTGATCACAAGTTTCTCATACCTATAGCTATCTGTTGCCCCCCAGCCTATCTTTGAACCATATCGTCGCTTCCGTGTTTAGTTGCATATTCTTGCCATTCTCAGGTGCTTTTCATACCTTTGCCCAAATACATATTAGGTCTATTGGTATGTTACTCTTTCCAATAAACTAGAAACCACATTAGCCTGTAGCTTCTTTGTCGCTCTCCAAAGTCATGCTAGTCTGTGTTCATGCTATTTGATAGATTGTAGTGTTTTGACGAGACACCAGGTCAGCCTGGATTCTGGCCTGCAGAAGCATCCTCCATGAATGTTTTAGTCAAGAGTAGGACCAACAATTCTTCCGCTATATTTCTGGCTATATCCTTGACATAGGCAAACCCTGGTTTTAAGTTTATTTTGTCGGCTCTTTCAAGGAATTTCCATGCAGCTGGTTTCTCCTTGCTTTTCCGTTCACATATTGGTTAGTTATTCAGATAGAACTCCACATGTTTACCAACAATCACAGGAGAGGGGATAGATCTATGCCTTTTATGGATTTGCATATTCTGGGAGTCACTTAAATGTGCAGGAACCCCCTCTCTGGCTGTGGATGGCCCTGTTGTGTGGCTTTCATTATCTGTACAGGGGTCAGCCCCTTTACTATTAGTCACTCTAAGAAGCTGAGGAGCCACAAGGAATTCTGAAGAAGGGAAGACAATTGACCAATCCCACTCCTCAGTATCTTTCCTTCCAGGATTCAATAAGTTCTTAAAATAGTAAAGAGTCCAGTAGCACCTTTAAGACTAACCAACTTTATTGTAGCATAAGCTTTCGAGAACCACAACTCTCTTCATCAGATGCATCGTCAGCTTTTGAGAACCACAGTTCTCTTCGTCAGATGCATGGAGGGTATGAAGAAACTGGCCAGAGATATACAGGTGGTGAGGGGAGGGGGGAATGGATGCAAATCAGTCGCAAAAGTCATGAAAGAGGTGGAGTGCATGATATAGGCTGGGTGTGACTTGGATTGAATAGAGACTCTGGATGGTTATCTCATTATCAGAAGTAACTGCCTTTCAGGCATTCCATTCAGATTCAGCAGAGCCGTATCTTGGGTTGCCAGCACCCAGGGCAATCCAAGTCCGGCAGCGTCCCTGTCCCCACATGCGAACGCGCTCAGAGCATGCACATACGCTCCCAGGAGTGCATTATGATGTCACTTCTGTGACATCGTCACATAGGGTGCCCCTGGAAGCATGCCCGCCATTCTGGCTGCCGCGGATCTCCCAGCCCTGGTGCACAGCCGCCCGCACAGCCACTTGACGTCCAGGAGCGTGCAAGCCGGCTGCCCGGTCAGTGCGGCAGGTGCATAGCGCGGCGCGGACAGCCTCCCAGCCCTCCCACGCAGCCACTCGTGCTGCTGCCAGAGGGCCGGAAGCACACGCTCCCAGCCAGGAACCGCTCCAGCACCCTCTGTTTGGCGGCACCCAGGGCAAGTGACCCCCCTGCCCCCTAGATCCAGCCCTGAGATTCAGCTATGGAGGGGAGGGGTTACACCCAGCCTGGATTGTGCACTCCACCTCTTGCATGATTTTTGTAACTGATTTGCATCTACTCTCCCCTCCCCTAACCACGGCGGTTTCCACACGGCTTACCTTGTTCCAGAAAACTGCAAAATCTCACGAGAAATCTCCCGAGAAGACGCTGTTATCGCATCTTCTCGCGATTTCATGCGAGATTTAGCTGTTTTCCGGAACAAGGTGAGTCGTGTGGAAACGGCCCACCTATGTCTCTGACCAATTTCTTCATACCCTCCACGAAGAGAGATGTGGTTCTCGAAAGCTTATGCTACAATAAAGTTGGCTACTCTTAAAGGTGCTATTGGACTCTTTACTGTTTTGCGACTCCAGACTAACATAGCAAACTCCTCCAGATCAATAAGATCTTAGGGGCTGGGGGAGGGGCCTTCTTTCTTCTTGCCCCTTTTCCTTTTAACTGATGCTCAATTGCTCTCAAAATTCCATCCATTTTGGAGCATATTCAGTCCACTTCAGGTCGTTTTTCTATGTTATTTTTCCTGTTGTTTAATTTATAATTTATTTCTCTTTATACCTGGAGAACCTCTTGAGTAGGGGGAGGGAGCTATGCTACTTTGTCTGTGTCCCTCCATTCTACTGCTTTCATTATGCATACAGGTTTATGGTAGTGATGCTTAATTTGTTGTCTTAGCAACCCTTTTTCTGCAACCACGTAAGGACATATTTAGAGTTCTCATTATCAAGGTATTATTAAGACAAACGTTTCAGAGCTTCTTCTAAGAGTTTCAAGTTTTAGAATCCACACTGAAGACCATTGTTCATTTCAAAGTAAATGAACTGAAAGACTGTTTCGTGGAGCAATAACTTTATTTTCCAGCTATATGACTTGATATAATGACTGTATTGTTGTAAACTTTGTACGTGCATTTTGGGAAATGTTTTCTATCCCTTATCAAACAGGCGACAGTTGAATTAATTTGGAAACTGTTTCCTCAAAGTATAGTAATTGTCAGTTTGTTACTTCAGGAATCTGTAAATCTGTTCGTTGTCTTGACAAAATATGTTGGATAAATGTTCCATGGAAATAACCTTTTGCTTCCCAAGGGAATCTACAAGATTTATAATAAAGTCATCTGGAAGCCACCTTCTGTGCAACTCCAAGAGTTCTGAGAGTTTTATTTTGCTTCATACACAGCCATCATCTCTCTCTGTGTCCTGTGGCTAGCCAGCTTAACATATTAACAGCAAAGGGCCCCTGTAGCATAGATGCAATGGCTAGTTCTCTCACTTAACAGCTTTTAACCTGCTTATCAGGATCTGCTTTGCTGAGCTAAATGCTGCTAAAATGCAACAATTTTGAAGGTGGTTACCAAAAATCATAAGCCAAAAAAATCTGTCCCTTTATACCAATTTACTGTTGTTTTGTCTGAAAACAGAATGGGTTCAATTCTTGCGTATGGTCCGTGGCTTGGGTCCATCAGAAATTTTTGCCGATGAAAGGGATTTCTGGCCTTCCTCCTTGAGCTGGAGCCCAGAATTCTCCCTGAAATGCTGTTTCAGGGGAACATGACACCTCCCATGGAAAAGCGTAGGGGTACTTGGAGGTCTGCAGCAAAAAATTTGGCCAGGATTCATCTGCTTATTCTCATTTTAAATGCAAATTAAGCCAAAGGGGGGGGGGGTCTGTTGATAGCCCAATTTATGTTCACCCAATTGGCAATTAAAGTTGTCACATGGGCATTTTGCTATAGGTTTGCTGACATCTTACACAACATGGAAACAGACCAAAGCACCTATATTTCAAGTGTTTCTGAGAACTCATTTCTAACCTTTGAGAGTTTGCCCGCAATTGCACGTGAAGTTCTCTTTGATGTGGTGCCTTTGAAAGTGTGCAGCGATTCCCACAGAACACTCCTATGTTGGCAAAGGAACACAAATTATTTTGTGAGCACAGTATACACATTTGACTCACAGATCTGTGTCCTGCCAACTGTCAGCAATTATCAGTCTATCTGGAAGCTGATCCATTGCACAAAATATTCACATGTGCTTGGCTACTGTAGGAGTCAGTCCTGAGGTTATCAACCCCAGATTTTAAAATGTGACAGGAGAATTACTTGGAAGAGGTTATTTAATACATAATTTTAAGAAACTGATCATTTCCCCTCAGGACTTACTAACTGATTTATTGAGATATGGGCCGTTTCCAGAAGGCTTACCTGCCTCCGGAATGTTGCGCCATCTTGCGGGGAAAATGCGATATTTCACGTTTTCCCCGCAAGATGGCGCAACGTTCCGGAGGCAGGTAAGCCGTTTGGAAACGGCCCTGGTGTTATGCTTTGCTTAGGACTTAATTCAGAGATACTGTTCACATTTTGAAAATCTAAGATATCGGTACGGCTGACCTCTCAGTTGTTTTCTTTTTTGAAAAAGAGCATTCACCCAGAATTGGATTTTCATACAGGCTTTTAAATACCTTCAGAATAATAGTTTGGGGTGGGTAGCATTATTAGTCAGTACTAGTGGCAGAATAAAATTCAAGTCCAACAGCACCTTAAAGACCGACAAAATTTGTCCGAGTATATACTTGAAGTGATCTTTGACTCGCAACTGCTTATGCCCTGGTAAATTTTGTTGGTTTTTAAGGTGTTACTGGACTCAGATTTTGTTCTTCAGAGCGAGAGAGCTCTGAAGAACAAAATCTGAGTCAAGTTTTAGCCTGCCAAAAGAAAGACTTCAGTAAGTACAGAGAAGAAATATCTAGAAACAAGAACCTAGAAAAAGTGAGTTACACGTGTCTTGGTCTTATTTTCTTATGTATCCCCCCTCCAGTTTTTTGAGCATTTGTTTTTGTGTACTTCTGAAGTAGATACCGGCTTCACTCCGGTGTAAATGGTTTGATCTAATGCCTTAATATGTTGTTTCAATAATCCTCACTCTTTTACAGTGCAATCACCAAAACATAAGAACATTATTATTATTATTATTATCATCATCATCATCATCATCATCATCATCATCATCATCATCATCATCATCATCATCATCATCCCGCCCTCCCTGCCATAAGAGAAGCCATGTTGGATCAGGCCAGTGGCCCATCCAGTCCAACACCCTGTGTCACACAGTGGCCAAAAACCAACAGGCTTAAACTGGAGTAACTCCAGCTCCCTTTGGGTTGGATCCATGGGAAGAGTTCACAGAACTTGATAGCAGAGTGGATTGTTCTCTGCCCCTTTCCCTTCCTCAGGCAGCCCCCTGTTTGTCCTGAAACTCTAATAATTGATACGGCCCAAAAGAAAAATGTGCCTCTGGATTAGGTGTGTGTGTGAAGCAATGAGCAAGAATGCAGTAAAATTACCTCTTCTTTCCTCTAGCATTCTATCCTGAGTGCCTTTGGCTCTCCCAACCCTCAGAATGGAGTTTCAGGGCAAATAGCAGGCTGCTTAGGGGAAGGTGGAGAAAGAGCTACTTCGTTAACTCCTTTCATGAGCTTTGCTACTGGATTAAAAGAACCGCTCAGGGCTTTTTTTCAGCTGGAACACGGTGGAACGGAGTTCCGGCACCTCTTGAAAATGGTCACATGGCTGGTGGCCCTGCCCCCTGATCACCAGACAGAGGGGAGTTGAGATTGCCCTCCGCATTGCTCCAGCAATCTAAACTCCCCTCTGTCTGGAGATCAGGGGGCAGGGCCACCAGCCATGTGACCATTTTCGCTGAGGGTGATTTAACCTTTTAAAAACTCCCCCCTTGTTCCAGCTGACCCAAAGTGACGTCATTGGCCCTGGGAGCATGCGTGCACTTTGCATGCGCACATGTGGTACCAGGTGCACCACCTCCTGCCAAGAGTTGCCCCCTGTGCTGGCATCCCACTGAGTTCCACCACCTCTTTTCCCAGAAAAAAAGCCCTGGAACCACTGTTAGGATTTTGTTTCCCTGCCCAGTTCAGAATACAGAGATGACTTAAGGCCAAACCAGATCTCATGTTGGATGCTACCAGGCAGTATTTTATTAAATAGCAGGCATACAGGGAACCCCATACTATTTTGCTTCACACCATCGGCCCAACATGAAATGGTCCAATGTGAAAATGAGTTGCTGTTAGCCCAATTTTATGTTGCCAGCATGCTTTCTCCAATGTGGCAAATAAAAGACGCTCTTCAGGACCATTTTGGATCAGAAAAACAGTATTGAGGGGGAAGCGTTAACCCCACTCAACTAGTACAAATCTGAGAGCTAAACTACAAGAGACAAATTACATGAGGACGCGCACGTGGAGGGAGTCACAATGTTAGCCGGGAACCTGAGTTTTAAAAGAGATCGGAAGACTTTGTCTATTTCTCCTCTCTACAGAGCCAGCAAAGATGGCTCCTCAGAGGGTTTGTTAATTTCCTCTTCACCTCCCAAAGGCTCTGTCAGTTTCACCTCCCCTTCTAAGAGGCGAAGAGGAAATAAACCCTCTGAGGAGTGATCTTTGCTGGCTCTGTAGAGAGGGAAAATTGACAGAGCCTTCCGATCTTTCTTTTTGAACTCAGCTTCCCAGCTAACATTGCGACTCCTTCACGTTTGTGGCGATCAATGGGGTGACAGATGTCGCAGCCAGATTGCTTTCACGTTTGTGTCCTCGTGTAATTCGTCTCTTGTAGTTTAGCTCTCAATCAGGTCCCGGCTATTTAAAAAGGAAAAAAAATGTTTGGGGCCTCTGATCTTGAAACTTCCAGCATCATAGTAGGTTTTCAATGAAACCCTAAACAGAGTTAGACCAGTCTATAATTTCAATGGGCTTAGACTGGACTAACTCTGCTTACGATTTCACCGTTTGGCCTTTAGGTCATTACTGGGGGTAGATCTAGCCCATATTTAGTATTCCTGTTTATAATCATGTCACCCCAAACTATTTGGTGGCGAAGTATCTTTAGGCTGTGATCCACAAACCAATTAAGCTCCCATACTTAAACAAAAATTGACTAACTGCCCCATAGTAGTCCTTGATTTCTGGAGCCATGAGTTCCTGGCCTCATTCTGTCTATGCTTCATATATGGGCAGGCCTGTATTGGAAAGAAGAGAAGTCCGAGCATAAGGACTGGGGTAGGAGAGGAGGAAGTCGAAGAAATAAGAATTGGCACCAGTGTTTATGCATAGTCCATTCACACTACTGGCATAGATGATCCAGCTAGAGTCTGTGCTAGCCCGTGGGCTCCACGAGTTGCCACTATCTGCCATTAATGCTCTGGATGTTGGTCCCTGTCTAATCGCGTTGCCCGTTTAAGTGATTTGTGGATCTGACTGTCAAAATGCCCTAGTCTAACTTAGGGACACTAGATATAACACTTGAAATAACCACAGCAAGCAATGATGGGATGGTGTATGTTTTTTTTAATTATTATTATTATAATTCTTTCCAATCAAGGTTTTTTTCTCTTGATTCACTTAACAAGGTTGATGTAATCGTTTCAGCGTTTGCCTTTCTTTAACCCCATGCTGTTCGTACTGTTTTCTTTGTAGTCACTGAGCAAGAGACTAAAGTGCCCAAGAAAACGATCATCATGTAAGTGCTGATATATCTTTTTTTAACATTCCTGTTATGACTTGCTGCCTCTGCATGAACCAATAACAAGTCTGTGTTTATTGGCCATGCAAGTGTGTTTCCTCCCATCCCATCAGATCTTGTGGTATTTTTGTGTTATGAGAAAAGAAAGCAATAGGTTGCGGATAGCAAGCAAAGCTTTAGCCTTCCCTCCTTTTTAAGTGCAACAGTACCAGTCCTTAGCCAGAGCTTTGGTCAAATTCCTTCTCTGTTATTGCACTTCGACAGGCGTTTGAGCAGGCCCAGACCCTCCAGGAATAACAAAAACTCTTTTATCTTTGAACACCACAACTTCAAAAGATGTGCTTATGCATACTAATGAGCCTCTTAACATTTGCAATTCTTCCCTCCTCAGTTTTTCTTTCCTGCTGTTAACAATGCCAGGAAATGGTTTTATGGAGAACTTGGTGACGCTTAGCAAAGCAGTCTAGTTTTCGCTTTTTGTGTTGATGTTGTGCTGAATTTTCAGGAGCACATACATTTATCATGAAAAGGGGTGTTAGCCCCAAATATTTGTTTACCTCTTCCCGAATCTTGCTTGTTTGCACCTGTTTGTAGCCCTGGCCATCTGTTGCTTCAGTGACATTTTAAAAATAATCTTCCTCCTCCTGGCTAGGTAGTCCCAACCCATCAGGAATCATGTTGTCAACATGAAGAGGGGACGGCACAATGGAGCTAGTCATGTTTAGTAATGTAGTGATGTCACTGTTGGTAAAAAAAGGAGGAATAGAAGGAGGAAGAAGGAACATCTTAGTCTCATAGCTGAGGATACCTGGCCAACAGTCCTAGGGTTGCCAGCCCCCCAGTGGGGGTGGAGGACCCCCTCCCCACTCCCAGCCTCCACCCCCTGCCACTATTCACCTGGGGGAATAGTGGGGGAAAAGATGCGGGAACAGGCCTTCCAGGGCGCACTCCCAGTGTGGTGTGACAACGTCACTCCCAGACCTCGGGAGTGCTCCCGGCATTTGCGCCAGGCTAATTCGTAAAGCTTCTTAAAGAATCAGCCCATTTGGGGCCTAAATTGACCTGGGGCAAAGTCTGGGAGCACTCCCAGGGCCTGCGTGATGATGTCACTCCTGGAAGTGATGTCATCATGCTGCGCCAGGATCACTCACACACTTGGCACGCACATGTAAACATTCTAAAGGTGTGTGCCGCCATGCCCTCCCTTCCCCATCGGGAGGGTAAGGGGAACCTGGCAACCCTAAACAGTCCTGTTGCTGGCAGTGTGTGACAATATAGAGTGTGTTGGCTTGGTTGCCTCAGCAACGGACTGATGTGTTTTTGCCCTCCCCTCGCAAAGATTTTTGTGTCCCTTTGTGTGCTCTCAGATCACTGAAAAGGGAGGTATGTTGGAGGAAGGATGCGAAAATATTTGCGAAAAGCAGTTGAACCTGTTTCTGGTTCAAGAAGATCCCGTGAAGAAACTTTTTTGACATTTCTGCGGTTTTGAGACTGCTTGCAGAGATAATTTTTGAAGAGAGCTTGGATAGTCTCAGAATGCAGGACACATTGAAAGGGTTAATTTAAATGCCATGACTATGAAACAGACATGTCATACACAGAATTCTCCGGGTGGCAAAATATTGCGGTTCCATTTCATCGGAACGGAATACACATTTAGTTCACGAGCTCTTCTCACTGAAGCATCACATCAGCAAATAGAATTGGATGTAGGATTATGGAGAGAGGCTCTGGATGAATTCGTAATGGTTCCTGTTGAGATTTGTGGAACAAGGGTTCCTGCAGCATCCTGGCTTTCTCTTCACACGCACCCCCACACACCCCCATTGTAATGACTGGAAGATATTTTGCTAGATAAATAAGGGACATCTCCGGATGTTATATCCTGTAGGAAAAAATGTCAGATGCCATTGTAGACAGAAACCTTTGCTTGACTGGAACCCAAAATTAGCCGTTGGTCATCCAGAAGAACCCTAATATCCTTCTACGAAACCACATTGTAGTGGTTTGGCCTTTAAATAGTAACTGCAGCTTTCAAATTATGTAAGTAGTTTTAAAGTTAATTCTAACATCAGTCTGTAGCCATTTACCTTTATAATTGTAAGTTGTCAGGGAGTTCTTCTGTATCATGTCATTTTCACTCTGTAACAACCAGACGGGGAGTCTAGACATGTATAGACAAGCTCATGGAACAGACAGTAAGACCCCATAAAATGAGATGCAATTCAAGCCATGTTCAAGGTAGCAGGTCAGGAGTAACTCTTTTCTATTATCTTCTTTATGAAATGAAAAAAGAAATTCCCGAGAGAATACTACTAGCTTGGCACAATTCGTTTTCAGTAGACATCGTTTCAATTTCCTCTTTAGATTGGGTGTGACTTACTTTTTGCTACTGTTTTCTAACTTTTGCTACTGTTTTCTAACTTGGCCGTGTTGTGCAGTTTTGCTTGCTTTTTCCCATACACATATGACATCTTGCTAAGTAACAGTTTAGAATGATAATGAAAATATGCAACGTTATTATTGAGAACGTCTTTATGGAGTTTAAATTAGATAAAATTTTTGCGTGTAAAAACTATAACAGAAAAACATCTTTGAAATTCTGTGATATTAGTCATTTATTAAACATCAAAGTATACAGCAGAGGAACTAATGACTCACTGTAAATTCTAAGTTGTTCTGGTCTGAGAACCCTCTTATAATATTTTCCCAACTAAAAGTATGGCCAAAAAAGTGCAGCAGGTCTGCATGAGATTTGAGGGACAATTGTGTTGCTTGGCCCCAGATTTTTGAAGCCAATGTTATTATATAGAGTAGGCAGCTAAAAGAAGTAAGCTGAGATGGGTTCGGACTATGTTTGTGCATTCTGGAAAACTCGCAGAGATCTGGGATGCATTGAATAGTATTCTAGCTCACCAGAGAATAATTTCTGAACCTGAGTTGGATATGTGGGTGTATATTATTGCATGCCCCTTTCAGATATCAGTATTCACACATTGTTGCAGTGCTCACAAAACTAACACAGTTGCAGTGCCTCTGCCGATATGAGCATGTGATGGTGTGTAGACCTCAACAGGGAGGGGAAAGGGCAGGGTGCATTTTTCTACATACAACTACACAATTCCCATCATTTTCATCATCAGAGAGGAAACTATAACAACGGTGGTGAAGACCCCAAGGGTAAAGCGAAGAATATCTCCTGCCCGCCCTTCTTCAGGCTATTCTCCGTCACGCTCCTCGAGGTCTGAATTTTCAACACCTGAGCCACTTTATATGACCAAGATTAGACAGCCTCTTCACCGACATGATGTGGAGGCAATGCAAAAGGCAGCCATTCCCACACTGTTTGTGACAGAGGCAGAGGAAAGGCAAGGAGCGTCTGTCAAAAGTGTCATTGTAGAAACCATTGCAGAGGAACAGAAGCCTAAATGGGTTGAAGTTGAGGAAATAATTGAATTCAATGTGAAAAAGTCAGCCCAGACTTCAAGGAAAAGAGGAGCTTCTCCAGTGAGACCAGAAAAAGATGAACCAGTGTCCAGTTTTATCTGGTCTGGCCCGAGACCCAGGCGTTCCCCTGAAGATGATCCAAACACAAATAATTCTAATAATAAATTAGTAGAGGAAGGCAAGTCTTCCCTACCTCCTGATGTTGAAACATCTGGAGCAGAAGACAAAGGAGTATCAACCAGCAATGAAAACGTAAGTTCTGAGTGTAGGTCTGAACAAGAAGGAAAGAACAGCCCACAGGAAACAGCCGATATAACTGACTCAGCAGCTACTTCACCCATGGTCATCTTTGTGGATGAACAGTCTGAGACAACTGAACTGGATAAGGAGGATTCACATAGAGACTCTTCTGCTGAATTTAATACAATGTGGGCTGCCAAAGAGAGATCACCAAGTCCCGTGCAAGACAAAGGCCTTCCAGAAGAAGAAAACATCATAATTGATGAGCCCGAAGAGGTAGAGTCTGTTGACCTTAGAAACCGAGACCTCAAAATCCTTACCCGAAATGGGAAAGCGTTAACTTTGGAGGACCTTGAAGATTATGTCCCTGAAGAAGGGGAGACCTACCGATGTGGAAATCCTAACTATGAAGACAAACCGTGCGAAATAGCTGTGCTCCAAACCGAAATTAACAAACCCACCATTGGAAAGCCTGTCTTACTCAATGTGGGCAGACCTATGTCTCCTAAGACAAATCAAACCTTTTTTAGCAAGTTTGAAGGGCACCACCCAAGCGGCGTTTTCATGTCGGCATCCAGAGTGACCGGGATGCAGTCCGGCGGTCCCTCTAACATTTCTTTCCATGTCAGTGAGACCTGCACCGGAGCGGAGGAGCCTCCCGCCTCATCCGCAACGTCTGCAGGAGCTTCAGCGGAAGTTCCGTTCAAAATGGCACCATCTTTCTGTACCGAAGTCCAGTTATCCGCAGACAATGGACAATCCAGCTTCAAAACAGAAGTTTCTACAAGAACCCTCTCCTATGGCACTGTTGGAGAACCCGTAACGCTGTGTATCAAGAAGGAAGACCCCTCCCAAAGTTGAGCAGCAAACCAGTTCTGTTTCTACCCCCACTTTTTCTTGTTATAAACAATAAGAAGCAGAAACACCAAGAAAGCTCTGATGGGAATAATAAAGAAGCTAAAAGAAAATACTCTCAAGGAAAATACTGTACAGCATGAAATGAGGAGACGTTTTCCAGTCTTAAAGGGAACACTTCTGTTGGTTCATTATATATAATGTAATCTTTGGTTGTGATTGAAAACAAAAAAGAAAACACCATTCCATAGTGAAACAGTAAGGAGCAGGTGGCATAGACCTAGGGCATAATTAGCGAGGAGATCTAAATAAGTGCCATTTTAAATATGTATATTTCAAGTTGCCCAGCTCTGTAAGTTATCCTTGCAGTATCTCAATTCGGCAGTTTTTTCTGGCAACTAAAAGAATGCTAAGTATTTCTATCTATCTGTTTCTAGTTGCTATTGTGCCTGCCACAGTTGTGGCGAAGTGGCTAAGCTGACACTTTCGACAATGCAATGACCACAAACCGCTTCTTGCACGTTTAAATGTGCTTGAAAAATGATTCGTTGTATCTTTTCAAATGAGGACGACACAACCGTTTGTCATTTGTATACCTTGCAAAATGTACAACTTGTGTTAACGGTTCATCTCCGTGCTATGGAATTAAGCTCCAACAATTCTTTGAAGAGACTGCCCAGTTTTAATATCACCTTCAGGAGTAAATGGGTTCTACTGCCACAATGTGATCCACAGATTACTTAAAGCTGATTTTTTCCCTCCTGAATTTAGTTTAATCCTATTGACTTCAAGAGTACCAAAACAGACCAAGCACAAATGCCCGTGTTTCAGCAGTTTGTGGATCGCGCTTTGGTTTTTAACATTTGTTAAAACTAGCACAATTTCTTTGCATTACCAATATAAAATCATAATTTTTCTTACTGGAGGTTGGCACAACAGTATCCTCCCCCGCCCCAGTGTAAGCATTTAACCTTGCTGTCAGACTGTGCCTAAATCCCTGTAAGTTCTTCCTTTATTAGAATGGTTCTAGTCTTTTAATAAATCCATATTTTTGTTTTAACATTTTCCTAAAGTGGATACCGTAAGAACTCAAGAAGCACAAGCTGACATTGTTTAAAAAATAGATAACGAAGGGAAAGCTTAGCTGTGTGGCTTTCCTCCTAAAATATCATCTATTAAATGAATGGGCTGCTTAATATTAGTAAATATTAGTTCCTTTCATACATGCTCTTCAATCCACTTAGCTTCTGAAGGCAAAGAGTTTTTTAAAGATGTAACACACCTTAAGGCTAAATCTCTGCTCTCCAGGTTTTCCAAAATCTGGATCCATTTTTTTGTTGTGCTTTATCCTTTAGGTGTATGAAACCTTTTTTAAAAAATTGCCTTCAGAAGCCAAAGCGGGTTTAAAGAGCCTGTACGAAAGGGCCCTAAGACCATGTCGAATACCATAGATGAATTTGCTCATGAGGTGTGCAGAGTAAAGTATTTAATTACTCTTGTAGAAGTCCTGATTTGTTACCAAGCCAATATTGCTATGGACTTATTTAAATGATTTTCTAACTCTACCTTACCAGTGTCGAAGGTGTGTGCAATGTTACCACTGCCGCTGCTACTGCTAAACCTTCTCCAGGGAGTGCCCGTCTAAAGAGTCTTGTGTGTGACAGATTATATCCCTGCAATTCTCAAAGGCTTCAATCTAGCTCAGGGATGCATTCTGTCCTCGTGAGCGGTCTCCTGGCTTATATGATGGGCACTCACAGACATAATCAGCAGCAATTTCTACTAACAATGAGAGGGGCTGCATTGCAGGAATAATTGCTGCCTAAATCTGGGAGTTTAGCACACACAAAATTCCCAATTTGTAAACTGTTTGGCTGTTGGTCTCATGATGGTGTGGATTTGACCTTGAATGTTCTGGCATTGCCTCGGTATAACCATTGGCTCTATTCAAAAACAGGTAAGCCACCAAAACCGTGCCAGCCACCACACCTCCAGTAGAGCACAGACTCGCAGCAGGACAGAGAGGAGCTAATATTCCATTCCTCTTTCTCAAAAAAAAAATTCTACTTATAGCTTGTGCTTTGACATACTGTGTAAACAGATGCGGAGTAAAAATGAACGAATGTCATTTATATGCCACGGCAGTTCACACTGCCCATCTTAAAAAATATTGCTATTTTTCTTTTACTGTGATGTGGTGGACTTTGATTCCAAAAGTTCCCCAAGCAGATACCATGCAAAATGTTACCTAGGTTTAATAATAATAATAATAATATTCGATTTATATACCGCCCTTCAGGACAACTTAATGCCCACTCAGAGCGGTTTACAAAGTACGTCCTCTGAGCTTGAATTTTTTTTAAAGTCTATGTTACGAGGACAGGTGGCTTCGAAAACATTACGTGTCAATTTAAGTGGCATGGCTAAATTAATCTAGCAATTTTAAATCCAAACTACCATGCCCTACCATGCACATTGGTTTTTGTAGAAGGTTGGACACATTTCTCAGAGGCTATCATTGGTGGATCTCTCTTACGTAGCAATTATCGAATTTATCGAATTATCAAACACTGGTTTGTTCTGTATATAAGTAAGGTACATGATTGTACATTAGTGTCCGTGGCACTATGAATTTTGCAGATATTACAGAAAATACCTCTCTGCTGAAGTTTCTTTCTTATTAGGGCCATATTGTTTAGCTCAGATACTCCTGTGGAAATCTAGAATACAGTCTTTCAGGTCACAGGAATGAACCTCGACTCCAGAAATACTAAATGTTGGCCTTTTGTGATCTTACATGCAGAAATTTTAAGGTGTTCTGTCTGTGAAAATGTGCCGAATTATTTAGCTGAATAATGGTGTGCTTAACTGAACAGAAGGTTGTTTCAAGAAATGCAAATTCTCTTGATCAACCAAAAATTTAAAAAAAAACAATTGATCTGTTTACATTTTCTCTAAAAATTTAAACAGAATACAACTCAGTGACTAATAAACCCTACAAAGTAATTTTTTTTAACTGAAAAGCTATGAAAAGTCCTATATATTTATTTTTCAGAGTATTTTCCTAGAGATTATAGGCTTGTATGTGATTTACAGTTTAGGAAGCGTGTGGGGATTTATATCCTCTAGAACAAAAGCACAGGTTTATATTTAAAAACCTCAGTACAAAAGAACTGGCGTACCTGCAAATTCCCAGAGGAGGGGAAGGTGTGACAATCGTGGAATCAGTGTACTTGAGAGATGATTTTTTAAAAAAACTTCATATGACTCCCTGTGTCATAATGTGCTGTTAGACACTCAGTTTCATATCAATAAATGTTTAATATAGATTTCATGACATTCTTGCTTTTGTCTTGCTTTTGTGTGGTTTCCTCACAGTAGCACTTCTAGTTGGTCTTCGGGATTCTTTTTTTTAACTTGATTTTTTAAGAATATGGCAATAGGTGTTCTCACACCTTATAATGGTAAGACTGCTATCTGAGTTTCATCAAAACTCATTTTTTGTTAAAGTTGGGGGCCTGTAAACATTGGGCTTGGGGGGAACTCTTCCCCAGACCTCTTCTTTTCCTTACAATAGAGGGAGACAGTTTTTGAAAACTCTCATAGAGTCTCTCTACACGAGACCTCTTACACGGGGATGCTCAAGTGTAGGAAGATGCAATGTTAGCTGGGAAGCATAGTTTAAAATTCAGCTCCCTGAAGGCTCCGTCAGTTTCACCTCTTTACATGAGGGTAAACTACATTTCCCGGTTGATATTCCGTCTCCCTGCACTTGAGTGTCCCCGTATAAGATATCTCGTGTAGAAAGGCTCACCATGGCAGCAGTCCTAAGGTTTACATTTGATGCCAGAAAGCATGGGAACTATGCTTCCCAAATTCATTTCCCTTACCTCCCAATATCACCTTATGTTGTCATTAAAGCTCTCAACAATCCCCGATCAGAAAAATAAGTTCGGGAAGGGGAATGGGGTTCTAGTAGCAAGGAGGCCATGCTGTATGTGTCAGTCCTTGGCAGTTAGGTCCCCAAGTCCCTCACAGCAAGCACTCAGGTGCATTGGTAAAAGTAACTTTTATTAGAGATCCGTACAGTTCAAGGTGTTCACTCAAAGGCAGCAATTGGCAGAAGTGGCTATTCAAAAAAGGGCACTACTAATTATAGGGAAACTTCCCGCCCTTTGGGTCCGTTGACATTCTGGCGTGAAACCCCGAAGAATTACATGGGAACTGATTAGTTTAGGCTAGACAAGAGTACAGAATGAAATCATTGCAGTCTCTGAGAAAAGATACATTGCTTGCTGCCCACAGCTTGCATCCAAGGACACTTGCTCCAGTAGTGAAAGTAAATACTTGCAATAGATAACAGACAGCCCCCACTGGCCCAGTACATCACATGTTAGCCGTTTACTCACTCTCAGATGATTAATACAGTGAACAGAATATAATTTCATCCAACAGTTATGATCAGCACAAAATGCAAAACGCATTATTGGCAGGTATGCAGGCATACATGACAATATGTCAAGTCTGTCACAAATTTTGGCCCAAGTTTCACGTGGCATCTGGGTTCAATGGACTTGTGGGGGAACCTTTTCCAAGTTTCCCAACCAAGTACAAGACTCAGTTCTGTCTGTCTGTCTGTCCAGTACTGCTCATACGGCTCTTGTCTTAAGCAGAAATGAAAATGGAAAGAACCTTACTTAATGTCATTTCCCTGGTGCTGAATTATTGCTCCTATATATTTTGCCACAGAATGAGTAACTCAACTCAGTGTTGTCATGAGCAGACCCAGAAAGCAGAGGATGCGGGAGATCACATCAGCTGGGAAAGGAAATGAGGTTGATTGACATCCCTGCTTATCTCTGGTGAAGCCACATGGCTGTGTTTCAAGTGGCTGTGTTGCCACCATTTGTCAGGCATCTCTGTAGAACTGATTACTTTTCCTACTACTGGCAAACACATAAGAACAATAGTCCATCCGCACACAAAAAAAGGTGAAAATATTACACAGGATTAAAAACAGCTCCGAGGGTAAAAACATGCCCAGTTTACCCTCTGACCTATTCCTTCTGAATAACCATTGCACACACCTTCCTGAATACAGAAAGTGAAGGCCCCCTCCTCACCCACTCAAGCAAGCCGTTCCAAAGGACTGGACCAACTACAGAAAAAGGCTGCAACTTGACTCAGAGAGACACTCCTAAAAGAGGGCACCCCAATGAGAAAGCTGTCTCCACACATCATTAGACGTTGCTTTATTGTTGTGCTATAGCGGTCATTCACAACTGGGCAACTTCCCTTGCAGAAACGACCACCCCGCTGCAAATGACTGCTACAGCGCAATGATGCAAGAACAGTGAACAGAAGAGGCCTGTGTGTCTTTTTGAGCAGCCCTTTAACCAAGTGCAGTAAACCAGTTTAAGTATAACATGGGCCCTTTCTGCATGTCCTTATAGGGACAGTCCACTCATGGAATGCTGGCGACATCACAGAATCGCAGAGTTGGAAGGGGCATACAGACCTTCTAGTCCAACCCCCTTCCCAATGCAGGATATATCCGTTTTCAAAACAGTTGCAGGCTGTTTGGCTTCCGTTTTTTTGGCATCTTTGCAGGGAGTGCGGAAAGTGCCTTCCCAGAAAAGGTGCTGAAAAAACAGAAGCCAAACAGCCTGCAACTGTTTTGAAAATGGAGACATCTGGAGTCAAGGGGAAAAGCGGCCAGCATTCGGTGAGCATTCAGTGTCCCTTTGAGGACGCATGGAAACAGCCGTGGAGACAGTGAGAAGGTGGCAGATTTTCCCTCTCCTTATGGTTTAAGCCCCCAGTTGGCAAGTACTTTAATAGGTTAACCATGGTAGTGGACATTTGGAGCCAAGCTCCCACCAAGTGGCTGCCAGGTTTAGCAATCTTCTTTCCCATGCCATATGGAATAGCCAGAGATAATAATGATTTTGTATTTCAATCTAAATGACTTTGTATCCATCTGAATGGATTGTTATCGGACTGAAGATGTTTGGGAAAGGCAGGATCTAATTTTTCTGGCGTGGCACCTAGAGAGTGTAGTCGTAAAGGCTCGCAATCAGATTACTTTGTAAAAGGTTAGCACGCTTTGGTCCTAATCCCAGGACTGGGAACAGATTGAGAAATCAGAAGCTATCCACCCCAATATCTGCTTTGCCTTATTGTTAGCTAGCCACAATCGTCTCCCAGGGACATCACCTTCAGGAATCTTTGGAGCAATTTCCATGTGCAGTTTCATAAACACATGAAAAGAGCATGGTGTTAAAGTAACAGCCTTTGCTCTGTTCCCTAAGCATCCATGTTTTTAGGCTTGTTTTAGTAAAGAGAAACACATAATACATTCACAGTGGTAAAAGAAAACACAGTACATTTACAAGGGTCCTTTCTTTCTTTCTTTCTTTCTTCCTTTCTTCCTTTCTTCCTTTCTTCCTTTCTTCCACCTACTTCTGTGGGCAAAGTAGCATTAGAAGGGCTCTCCTAATTTCTTCATGTTCGATTTGCCTGGGAAAGGCAGAAATTCTTCCTTGTCATTTCTCAACCTAGTTTTATTGTGTACATTTGTATCATCCAAGTTATAGCAATTAAACAGATTGCAAATAAGAATTTGCATCAGGGCTAGAGAAAATGGTGCTTAAATCTTCTCCGCTGTGCTATTTCCCCCCGTTGAAATTCTCCTCCTTCCGCTGTTAGCCCTGGTAGATCTGTATTGACTTTTTCATATATTCAGGCGACCTGTGATGAACTGGTATCCAATACTGGATCTTATATACATCCCATACTACTTTGGGGTAGTACAATATTGCCTTCTTGGCTTGTCAGTTTTGCTAACACAAACTGAATTTTGAAGTTCTGATTCATTTTTGTCTTTTGGAAGCAAGAGGCAAGAAAATAAGCTTTTTATGACATATCAATGCAAAAGAAGTGTTTTGTGAAATACAGGTCTGAACGATCCAAAAATGAGTAATTGTCAGAGAAACTGGTTTATTACTTAGATCCGTAAATGCCCAAAGAATCCAAAGTCTTCTGTGCACGTTAATAATTATTTAATTGAAAATAAAAATCATTCTTTTTTATGAGGCCCCTACAGCCGTCATTTGGTGTTTAAAAAATGAACTGTATGTGACCAGTGCAATAAAGAGAACTATTTATAAAGTTTTTAAAAGAGAAAGGGAAGGAAGAAGCTACATCAACAACAATAGTAGCTTACTCTAAAAACTCGATCAAGAACTTCCTACAGTACTTCTGCCGTTATGTATTGATGACTTTCAATTCCTACCGAGGCAGTGCCCTTGGGATGGGTAGCTGAGGGGGATTCTCTCTCTGTCTCTTGCAAAAAAGCTTCTGTTCAGGTTTGCCTCCAGGCACTCAGGGCGGGGTGTGTGTGGATGTAACAGGAGGCAGAAAATTCAGGGTGGCTTTTTGCAAGAGAGAAAGAGAATCCACAATGTGATTTTCCACCAAGGAGAAGAGCGATGGAGAGGATTCTCTCTCTCCTTCTCTCTCTCACAAAAAGCCACCCTGGATTTCCTGCCTCCTGTTACATCCACACACACCTGCCCCCAAACTCGCAGAGTAAAACTCAAGCGGAGGCTTTTTGCGGGAGACAGAGAGAGAATTCCCCTTGGCAGAGAATCACATGGAGCGGCTGTTCTCTGTAAGACTACACTACCCAGGGAACGTTGTGGGACCCAACACTTAAAGAACACGTGTTAGGCATCTCGTGTAGTTTGGGTCTGAGATGGCTGTTTTAAAAATGTATGCATTTCAAACTTTTCCACTCCATCTCTCTGCAACTCAAAATGACTTCGAAACAGGGGGAGAGAGAGAGTTGTTAATGCTACCGCTTCTCTCTTGTTTCTCCTCTGTTTCTTCCCTACATGTATTAACTAATGTGCTGTGTTTTGCTGCCAGCTGAACAGCAGGAAACTTCTGGTAAGATTCCAGACAAAACTGCAAAACTGCCCACTCCAAGTGTTGTTCAGAGAGATGCAATTGTCCCAGACGATGGCATTCAAGAGCGCACTGTTCCTGTTGCAAGGTAACTTCAATGTCTAGTTCTGCAGCATTAGATGGCATACGACGAGAAAAAAATATCCTATTGTTCAGCTCCTATTTCAGGCTAGGAAAGAGGAGGTCAATTACATGTTCAGAAGATACGTTTGATGTTGATGGTAGTTCAGAATGTAGATGGGGGGCTCACATAACTGAATAGTCCCTTACCTATGAGAAGTTAGCACGTCACAGAGAAAGGATGTGGCCTAACCTTCTCCTATATATCCTAGGGAGGTTTTTCACATCAGAGAGCTTTAATTAACCACCACAAAATCTCTGGCCTACATTCTGAAGTGATAACATCATAAGATTTTGCCAAGAACGGGAGTTAGGAATGACCTTAAACTACTTGTATCTTTGACCAAGTCGAAAACTGCCTCACCCTTTGGTAGGTTTAGAGCACCCCTAGCAAAAATGTTTGCTTATTTGTTTGTATTGCCATCGCTTGCCCTCATTGCCAACTAATGGTGATTTTATTTGCTGGTGCCCGATGGAAACACTGAGATATCATTCCATTCACTTGGCAGTCCCTATTTGAGCAGGATTATTTATGTGATTAGTTCAGGCAGGGGAAGGAATGTCAGCTGTCAACAAGGGAAACACAGGCAAGGAATAGGAAAAATAGGGTTGGATATTCATGCAAACTAAGAGTCTGCCTACACGAGATGCCTTGGTGCATGGTCGTCAAGCGTAGGGAGACGCAATGTTAGTTGGGAAGTGTAGTTTTAAAAGGCAGAGTTGGTGAAGATTGCTCCTCAGAGGGTTTGTTAATTTCATCTTGCCCTCCTGGAGGCTCTGTCAGTTTCACCTCTCCAGCCTAAAACTGGGTGGGATGGCAACCAGAGGGCAGAGAGGAGTGGAAAGGGGCTGGAGCTGCCTTCCAGAGCTGGGCTTAGACCTGGAGATGTTATAACGGGCTGAAGTTTCCCTTCTGGCATTTCACAGCCCCTTCACTCAGCTCCAGTGTATAGCAAAGCCTTTGCCCTGCAGCCGACTCTGTCTTTTTAAACTACCTTTCCCGACTAACATTGCATCTCCCGACGTGTTCTTCACATGTCAGATGTCTTGTGTAGTGAGACTCTAAGTCTCTCTCTTGAAAGGAGGAGGAGAACTTCATGCCCACTGAAATTGCTATCTTTGACCTTAGCAACCAGGCAGAGCAGCCACAAAAGGACTTGGGATGCAATGAGAGTATACATGCTTAAGATGGCACTGTACATTTAGCACCAGAGGGAAGGGTAAGAAAGAATGGTCCATAGGGAAGAATATCATGAAACATTTTCCAAAGTGCAGAAAAGTCAAATTAATGATCTGGTGCATCAATTTACAAAACCCATAACTTACTGGAAAAGAATAGATCCAGAGGGGTTAGCCATGTTAGTCTATAGTTTCAAAATAGTAAAGAGTCCAATAGCACCTTTTAAGATTAACCAACTTTATTGTAGCATAAGCTTTCGAGATCCACAGCTCTCTTCATCAGATGCATCATCAGCTTTCGAGAACCACAGCTCTCTTCATCAGATGCATCATCAGCTTTCGAGATCCACAGCTCTCTTCATCAGATGCATCATCAGCTTTCGAGAACCATAGCTCTCTTCATCAGATGTAGAGAGCTGTGGTTCTTGAAAGCTGACAATGCATCTGATGAACAGAGCTGTGGTTCTCGAAAGCTTATGCTACAATAAAGTTGGTTAGTCTTAAAGGTACTACTGGATTCTACTATTTTGGAAAAGAATAGACGCCTGTTACTTCTCATTTCAGAGAATCTTTTGCTGAATCTTTTTAGGCGTCTCATTTAAAGTAGCAAGCAATGCACAGGGCTCATTATTGCATCGCGCATGTTGCAGTTGCATTATGATTCTTCCTGCTTAATTCAATGTTTTAAAGAACACCCCAAATCGTGGCGGGAGCCGACGTCCTGCCGGAGCTGCAGAGGCAAGTTTGCGTTGAGACCACGGAGCGGACCTCTATGGCGGAGAAGAGCGCAGCAAGTAAGGAGACCTGCCACTGAGCCAGGGAGATCGCTGCTCTGAGGGTTTATTTATTTCTTCTTTGCCTCTTAGAAGTGGAGGAGAAACTGACAGAGCCTTTGGGAGGCGAAGAGGAAATAAACAAACCCTCTGTAGAGGGGGAAATCGTAGAGAGGGGAAATTGACAAAGCTTTCCGATCTTTTTTAAAACTCACCTTCCCGGCTAACATTGCAACTCCCTTCACATTCTCCTCCTCGTGTAACGTATCTCTTGTAGCTTAGCTCTCAGACTGGCAGCAATTCTCCAGGGCCTCAGGTGGAAATCTGTCATATCACCTACTACCTGGTCCATTCTTTCAACTGGAGATGTTGGGAATTGAACCAGAGACATTCGGCATCCCAAGTAGTTGCTTTGCCACTGAGCCACAGCTCCACCGAGCGGATGGAGGAGCTCCGGAGGACAGTTGTGGCAAAAGGAAATGGCAAGCCGACTTCTTTCCACTTCAATGTGCAGTTGAACATGCACAGGAAGTGGAAAGATTCAAGGAGTTGTCTTGTCTCACTTGCCATTGTAGGCTTTAAGGGCACAGGTATGACCTGAGAATCGTCGTTAGAGAACAAGGAAGAACTGGATCACAGCTCTATTTTGTTTCTCATCCATTCTTTATTTACATTACTTCTTTAAAAACAACAGACTGAAATGTTATGTCTCACCAGCCCCTCCGTACATGCATGTGACGATTGAGGACGTGCTGGTTCGGTGCGGGGAGATGGCGAAGTTTGAAGCCATTATTGAAGGAAATCCTCAACCAACTGTTGCTTGGTTTAAGGTAGGTAGGAGACCATTTCTAAAGCAGTGCTGTAAATAAAGGAAAAGGAATAGCAAAATAAATGTAGTATAAGAGTAAATGCATGGATCCATTTCTAACAACAACAACAGCAACAATGACAACAACATTCAATTTATGTACCGTCCTTCAGGACAACTGAATGCCCACTCAGAGCAGTTTACAAAGTGTGTTATTATTACCCTCATGACAACCAGCCTGTGAGGTGGGTGGAGCTGAGAGAGCTCTGAGAGAGCTGTGACTAGCCCAAGGCCACCCAGCGGGCTTCAAGTGGAGGAGTGGGGAATCAAACCCGTTTCTCCAGATTAGAATCCTGCTGCTCTTAACCACTACACCCAGCTAGTCTACCGGATCACCTTTCTCCACATACTTGTTAACCTGCTCAAAGAACTCCAAGGCTGGTGAGGCAGGACTTCCCTTTGCAGAAGGAATAGAGAAAGCCAAGTTCAGATCTTCACTTAGCTATAAAACTTTGCTGGGTGACTTTTGGCCAATCTCTCAGCTGAAACAATCTCACAGGGGTGTTGCAAAGATGAGATGAAGGAGGTGAGAGTCACGTTCCTAGGAGAGTTCCTAGAAGGGGAGCTCAAACTGTAATTAGATAGGTACTAAAGAAGAGTGCCCCTGAGCATGTACAGGAACACCATTGGTGA
Source organism: Eublepharis macularius (assembly GCF_028583425.1). Lineage (NCBI taxonomy): Eukaryota > Metazoa > Chordata > Lepidosauria > Squamata > Eublepharidae > Eublepharis > Eublepharis macularius. The sequence continues at coordinate 90,507,816 of NC_072800.1, read as the reverse complement.
GGAACACCCACCAGCTTTTTTATACCTTACAAAGGACTTCCATGTCAGCAGATCCTGGGCAGACATCAAACAATCACTCTCTCATTCAATGTCTTCTTGTTTTAGAAAATTTACAGCTAATACACAGTTGTTAAGAGGAGAATGTAGTCTGCAAAATTTACCCCATAAACCTGACAGATTCCATGCTTCACTTATGGGGCGTGGTCTACAGGCTGCTCTGTAATCGTAAGGGCTGTTCATGTCACCGTTCTTACCCAGTGGAAACAACCCGAGAGGCACGTAGATTTGTTTTCCATTTTCCATATCGAGTTCCTATTTTGTATAAACGAAGACTTGTCCAGACCAATCCAAATCCTATTTCTTTTCTGCACACCCATTTAGAGAAGATTTTGTCAGGAAGGGTAACCATAACCCCGAAGTCTTGGACTAGCTCATAGTCGTTGAGTGGGAGTTATGCAGTAGATGGCCCTTGAACTGATGGATAATCTCTACAGTCTTGCATCTCCAAGTAGTATTCGTTGAACCTGATCTGCCTCTCAATGTGGCTTTTCATTCTTCCAGGGTATTTCCTTATTGACAGATAGTGAAAGAGTCCGTCGGTTCAGCGAAGACGTTAGATACTCTTTAATCCTGTACAAGACAAGACCAGAAGATGGTGGCGTCTACACTTGCATGGCGAAAAATGCCAGAGGAGAGGTCGTATGCAAAGCAGAATTAGTGGTGCAAGAAGGTAACTCTGATAGTTTCCTTTAGATAGGCAACCATCTAGGTTCTTTCCCACTGTTTCATTTTTGGGTACTTGAGCCTACCCTGTCTCCAGGGCTCTCCACAACCACTGACATGGTGTAGCATACAGTATTGGAGGCTGGTCTGTGAATAGGGTTGCCAGTCTCCCGCTGGGGGCGGGGATCTCCCACCCTCCACCCCCGCCCCCAATTACCTGGCCATGGGTGGGGGGCGGAACGCGCCTCCTGGGATGTGCTCTCGGGTGGTGTGGCGTGCTCCTGAGCACCACAGCAGCCTGATTCAGACCTGAATTGGCCCCAAATTGGCCTGGATCAGCCCGGTTTGGGCCACTGCACAGCACAGCTCTGCTCCTGTGTTCTACAGTGGCCCGATCTGGGCCTGGATCAGGCCGCTTTTGAATTCAGCAGCGCTCCCGAACTCCGCAGCAGCCTGACACAGGCCAAATCAGCCTAATCCAGGCTGAATTGACCCAATCTGCGCCCAGTTCGGCCAGGATCGTGTCCGAATCAGCCCAGATCGGGTCCCTGCGGAGCGCCGGCATGTTCCCAGGGTGACCTGCAGCCCGCGCGATGACGTCGCTTCCTGGAAGTGATGTCATCGCACAGGCCGGTAGTGTGCACACACTTTGCACGTGTACAACCTCTCAAGAAAAAGCAAGTGCCAGGCCTCCCACCGCCCGCCCAGGGGGTAGGGAGACCTGGCGGCCCTATCTGAGGATCAGGAAGAAGTCCCAGGTTCAGATTTCACCGGCTGTGCTATGGTGCTGTTGAGGCCAGGCTTTGAGGCAGAAGTCCAGGCCCGCAAACATGCAGACTCAGCAGTGACCCCACCCATGCAGGCTGCAGCTAGCAAGATAAAACCTAAGTGCAGAGGCACCTTCAAGACTCATGACATTTATTCCCACCTGAGCTTTCGTTAATCAGAGCTCATTCATTCATTCGTTCGTTCGTTTATTTATTTTATTTGATTTATACCCCGCCTTCCTCACAGATGGGCTCAGGGCAGCTAACAAAATTCAAAAAATACATTAAAAGTCAAAAAACCATAAAATCAATAATTTTTAAAAAGTCATATTGATACTGGGGGCAATATAAATTTCATAAGCATTATAGGTAATCAACGTTATCAATGAATCCATTAACATCCACCTTCCAAAAATCAATAACCTAATCCTATCCCGTTGTGCAAATAATACATATAATTTAATTCCTATGATTAAATCAGGCTATAAAAAGTTATAGAGAATCCATAACAGCCCAATGGTTCACTATTGTTCTTAAAGTGCCCCAGGCACAGAGGAGGGCGGGGCCGAGCAGCTGGCTCACTCACCGCACCAGGCAGGAGCTTGTTCTTCTTGGCTCTCTCCTTCCCTCTCTGGCAGCACAAGGCTCCCGGGCAATGTTCTTAAAGTGCCCCCGGCACAGAGGAAGGCCTCTGCAACCCTGCCCAGTTGAGCACAGTGGGCCTTCCTTCTGAGTAAACATGCACAGGATCAGGTTACATGTTGCATGCCTATCTGTGGAGATGGTAGGATAGTATGAGCCATGCTTGTCGAATGTTCGTTTTGTGCTTTGTATTCAAAGTATGCCGTGACCTGGATAGGCCAGGTGAGCCTGATCTCCTCAGATCTCAGAAGCTAAGCAGGGTCGACCTTGGTTAGTAATTGGATGGGAGACCTCCAGAGAAGACCAGGGTTGCAGAGGAAGGCAATGGCAAGCTACCTCTGTTACGCTCTTACCATGAAAACCCCTCCAGGTGTTGCCATAAGTGACTTGAGGGCCAGATTTCATTTTTATTCAAAGTATGCTTTTATTTATTTATTTATAAAATGTTTATGATGCCTCTCCAGGGAACTTGCCCTACATTACCATCTAAAAATTGGTGTGTGGATGCTTAAACCATTGTGTCCTGCATCGAAAATTGCCTGAGGGCATGACCTTAGGCAGGAAGCCTGAGGCCATGATCTTAGCAGGAAGCATAAAGTAGATTTGTGAACTCTGGCCTGGGAAATCCCAGGAGATGGCAGCGGGGGGGCGGGGGCAATACTCAGGATAGTTCTTCCATTTCTCCTGGACTTTATTTTATGCTATAGACTTTTCTCTTCAAAGCTGCCTTTTTCTATGGGAAAGGTGATCTCTATTGTCTGAAGATCAGTTGTCGTTCCAGGAGAATTCCACCCACCCACCCCCAAGCCTGGAGGCTGATTCCGCATACATTGGATAATGCACTTTCAATGCACTTTATCAATCGTTTGAGGGGGATTTTTTGTTCCACACATGAAAAAATCCATTCCAAATTATCTGTAAAGAGGATTGGAAGTGCATTATCCAACGTGTGTGGAATCGCTCTATGGCTGATTCCGCACCCGTTGGATAATGCACTTTCAATGCACTTTATCAATCGTTTGAGGGGGATTTTTTGTTCCGCACATGAAAAAATCCGTTCCAAATGATCTATAAAGAGGATTGGAAGTGCATTATCCAACGTGTGTGGAATCACTCTATGGCTGATTCCGCACCCGTTGGATAATGCACTTTCAATGCACTTTATCAATCGTTTGAGGGGGATTTTTTGTTCCGCACATGAAAAAATCCGTTCCAAATGATCTATAAAGAGGATTGGAAGTGCATTATCCAACATGTGTGGAATCACTCTATGGCTGATTCCGCACACGTTGGATAATGCACTTTCAATGCACTTTATCAATCATTTGAAGTGGATTTTTTGTTCCGCACATGAAAAAATCCATTCCAAATGATCTATAAAGAGGATTGGAAGTGCGGAATTAGCCTATGATTAGCAACCTTGGCATAAAGGCAAGAACTGCACATTACGATAGATAGGGGCTGCTGGCTGCAGAGGAAGCAAATTCATCCGGGTCCAGTTTAAGTGGAGGAGGCTGAGGGGAGTGTTTCTTACCTTTTCTGTTGCAGCCCCCTTTGCCGATGCAGCTTTTCCCCAGTGGATTTCCCAGTGCACACATCTAGAGAGTTGGCTTGGGAAGAAGGGAAGGGTTGGGCTGAGAAAAGGTTAAGCGCCCCTTCCTCCTCCACCTCTCTCCCCCATTCTGAAGCCGATTTTCCTTACAAGAAGGCATGTAGTTCCAGCCTCAGACATATGCCAACACATCAAGCTCCCTTAGACCATGTCTGATTAATCGATTCCCTAAGTCAGGATTGTCTGATGGTGGCTCTCTGGGGTCTCAGGCTGAGAAGGTCTTTCTGAATGCTTGTTCCTTGAGATGTTAACTGGAGTCGAGATGCTGAGGATTGAACCTGGAATCAGCTGTACTCAGGACAGGTGTTCTGCCGCAGAGCTTTGATCCACCTTCTTTTAGCCCTCATTTGAAATATGGGGATGGTAATGCACTTTCCTACATTTGAGAGTAGTTGTTCTGAGCACTGGATGAGTCTGTATGAAGTGCTCTGAGTATCTAAACTATGATAGAAATACTAAAAGATTTGAGTCCAGTGGCACCTTAGAGACCAACAAGACTTTCAGAGTGTAAGCTTTCGAGAGTCAGAGCTCTCGTAGTGTCTCAAGAAGGGAGCTTTGACTCTCGAAAGCTTTCAAATTAATATGTGTAGTTCAACCTAGAGCGAATCCAAAACTGGCTTGCTTGGCCTGGCAGAAATATGTACCTTTCCTTCCCTAGGGGTCATGCAAAGGGTTTTGTCCGCTCACATCTGGCTTGGGGCCTTAGCTACCCTGTTTCTGGGCCCTTGGGCCTTCCCCGAGACTTCCTACCTCCTAGATCTTTCTGCCTGCTTCGGCAATGCAGCCAGTCACGAGGTCAAAGTAAACTGGCACTTCCTTTAAAACAACGGTACTCCATGTCAAGTTTCTGACTGATATTATCTCCATTATGCTACGTAGTTAGAATGCTTGTGGTTTTTTTTGTGATATGGGTACAGGCAGTGGCTCTGATGCAAATTGGGAATTGTAAGTCCATTATGTTGATGATGCACAAAAGAGAACGTGTACCGTGCCGTGTGTAAGGCTCGCTTGGCATCTCCAGTTAAATAATTGTGGGTAGCAGGGCTCAGAACATCATGTACCTGATATCCTGGAGGGTGGATGTCAGAATAGGTACAGGCAGTACTAGGTTCAGTGAATCAGTGATATAACTGTAGTTAAGACAACTGTTTACGTTCATTAGATTACACACTAGCTATCACAAGGGTAGTTAATGAACTATCCAAAGTATTCCATTTGCTCAGGTACAATCAGGGTTTTTTTCCTGGGGAAAAAGGTGGTGGAACTCTCAAGAGGGAAATGAGGAAGAAACACACGGGATTCTTTGAAATAATATTATTTTCACACACTATTGCCGAGTATTTTCAAGAGGTTCCAGAACTCTGTTCCACCACGTTCCTGCTGAAAAAGCCCTGGGTACAATGCTCAGAAAAATGCTGCATTGCCCCCACAACAAATGCTACTTGGAAGGGAAGATGCGCGGGTTGCATTCGACAAATGGAAAGGAGGTCATGCAGAAAGCCAGGGGAATTTTCATTTTTGTTGTTTCGTTGACTTTTCCTTTTGTTGTTGATCTGCAGACAAGAAAAGCCAAGAAGCCAAGAAACAGAGCACAAGAAGAAAGCTCCATTCCTTCTATGAGGTTAAGCAAGAAATAGCAAGGTAAAGGAAGGTTTAGAGAGCCAGCCTTAGCCCTATTGATTTGGAGGCAGAGCGAAAACTCAATAGGAAAGTCATTTTCTGTCATCATATATTGGAGAAATGATGAATCTTCGTCTTAATGCCCATTTTTAAAAATTCTTTACAGGGGTTCCTTTGGCTTTCTCAAGAAGGTTGTCCATAAAGACAACCGAACACTCTGTGCAGCCAAATTTATACCACTGCGCAGCAAGACAAGGGATCAGGCCTATCGAGAGAGGGATATTCTCGCCACGCTGTCCCATGACCGGATCACTCGGCTTCTAGATGAGTTTGAGACGCGGAAAACCTTGATCCTTATTTTAGAGCTGTATCCTTTATAGGAAACCCTGGGTGGAATGCGTGTTGGCATGTATGCTGTAGTGTGCTTGGGATCCAACTTTCAGACACACTGAATAATACACTTTCAATTCACTTTCAGTACATTTTGTAACCGGATTGTACTGTGTGAAATGGTAAAAACCTTTTGCAAACTGTCGCTGAAGTGCATTGAAATGGCTTGAAAGTGCATTATTCAGTGTGTATGAAAGCAATGGCAATGACAAGGGAAGTCATCAGGAAACTGCCCCCTTCCAAGGAATAAAGAATCCAAGTATCAAATCTGAGAACAAACAAAAATGGGCCGTTTCCACATATCCTTAAAAGGACAGCCCATTCATTGAATGCTGCCAGCTTTTCTCCTTCACACTACATGTCTCTGATTTAGAGATGGGCACGAACAGTAAAAAGTCCGAACATGATGTTCATTGTTCGTTGCCATCTGCAAACAGGGACTCATGAACAACCACGAACATGGCCTTTTTCTTGAACATGTTCGTGGTTGGGTGTTCATGGGGGCCAGCAGGCTCTCCTCCAGCCATCATCCAAGTCAAGATCCTTACTGCACCACTCCCAGAAACCTGACCTGAGCAGGCAGCAGGAAAGGTATCAATAATAAATAGTAGTTTGGCCCAGAGCCTGGCAGCAGCCCTGGAACTTGAAGGGGTAGATCCCTATCCCACCGCACACAAAGAAAATTCAAGCTCCAATGCACTCTATCAAAATGCCAACAGCAACTGTCTCTCCACTGTCTGCAAAATGAGAGCCTCCCTTGTAACAAATTTGGAGCTCCACACTTGAAAGGAAGACCTCTCTATCAAGCTAAATTGGGCTTAGATTGGGGTTTCCAGGGCAACAGCAGGAGTTCAGACAGAGTTCAGACAAGCCCTGCCTAAGTTGCCAAGGGAATTGATTGCAGGTGCCAGACTGTCTGGCTTGACGAACAGCAACAAACAGCAACAAACGAGGCTTGCAACGACCACCTGTTCGTTTAGAATGGGGCCTCACGAACAGCTTGTTCGCGAGCAGCAGATTGGGCTGTTTGTGGCCTGTTTTTGTTCGTATTGCTGTTCATGCCCATCAAAACAGGCTGATTTCAAAACAGGCTGTTTGTGCCTTGCAAAATGGCAGGTGACAGCTCTGCAGTGGTTCCATTAAAGCCAGTAGTGCCAATTGCTCATCCCAGAATTACACCCCATCCTCATATGCACATGTTCAGATAACAAAAAACAACTCCATAGGTTATCAAAATATCTTGGGCTGCTAATGGTTTCACGTCCCTTTGTCTTTTGTGATCTTAATTGTTCGTTTGACTCATGTGATTCTTCAGAGATAATTAGGTCACAATTTACCCATTGTTGTATACTGTCTCAAAAAATGTTCCTTCTTCCTTAATATGTGAGATGCTCTAATGAAGAACTCTTGGACAGGTTGTTCAGGAAGAATGTGGTGACGGAAGCAGAGGTGATGTTTGTTTCTTGTGTTTCTCTGGGGCAGGGCTCTGGTGCAGCGGGAGCAGAGCTTGACTTCAGAACGCCTCTGAAATCAGAATGGCGCTTTTCATTGTGAAACCGAAACCAATCCCCGATGCAAACATTTTGTTTGGTTATTTTTTTCCACTTGTAGGTCAAGCTATATATCAGACAGCTTTTAGAAGGGATTGCATACATCCACGAGAACAAAATATTGCATTTGGACATTAAGGTAATTTTTGAACAGAGTGCTTGGTCAGTTCAGCTCCACCGTTGTGGGAATTGTTTCAGACATTGCAGGAAGTATTTCTTGGAGACATATTAGACTCCCAATGCTAGTAATGGCTGTGGCGAAATGTTGCTGTAAAGGACATTTAGGGAAGCATATTATGAAGTTTTGGGGTGGTCTCTCCCCTTCTATGAAGGGTGAAAGCTGTAAAGTCAGCATAAATCCTTGGGGGGGGGGTGGTACTACTATTGCTGCTACTACTACCGCTACTACTACTACTTTTATTACTACTGCTACTACTATTACAGCTACTCCTACTGCTTCTGGTAGTACTGCTACTGCTGCTACTGCTACTGCGGCTACCCCTACTGCTACTACTACTACTGCTGCTACTACTACAGCTACTCCTACTGCTACTGCTACTACTACTGCTGCTGCTACTACTGCTACTACTACTGTTACTACCGCTACTGCTAGTACTACTGCTGCTGCTGCTGCTACTACCACTACTACTGCTATTGCTGCTACTGCTAGTACTAGTACTACACTAACTATCTGGTGCTTGGTGAAAAGAAAGAAGGTGAGTGAGATCCTTTTGAAGCTGCAAGCTCCACAGCCTACTTCCTCATATTCTGAACATTCAGTCAAGCACTTCAGGTTAACAACAACAACAACAACAACAACATACAATTTATATACTGCCCTTTAAGACAACTTAATGCCACACTCAGAGCAGTAAAGTGTATTCTTATTATCCTCAGTACCCTGTGGAGTGGGTGGGGCTGAGAAAGCTCCTAGAAGCTGTGGCTGACCCAAGATCACCCAGCTGGCTTCAAGCAGAGGAGTGGGGAATCAAACCCAGTTCTCCAGATTAGAGTCCTGCTACTCTTAATTACTATACCAAACTAGTTGGCTGGCTGGGATGAGAATCCGCATGCTGCTAGTTTGAATCCCGTGACTGCCATGAGCTCAGCAAATGGCCTCGGTTCAGCCACTCCTCCCAGCCCCAGCTTCCCAGCTGTCTTGTGGAGATAATAACGCTGACTTGTTTCACTGATCTGAGTGGGCGCTAAGCTGTCTAGAAGCACAGGATCTAAGTGCAGTTATCATCATCATCATCATCATCACCACCACCACCACCATTGGGTCTCCTGGAAGATATATCTCCTAGGCCAGAGACAGAGTTCATACTATCTCTTTTTCATGCCTAGAGTCAATGGTGTACAATGGTGGCTGAGTGCCCCATAATTTTGGGCGGTGGGGTGGCTCATAGGTTGTGGAGGCTGACTGACTCCACTTGATAAAAATTCTAAACTACTGGGCAGGGTTGCATGCAGCGTAATGCAAACTCTATTAGAACCAGGCAGGGTCCCATCAAGAGGAGAGTGAAAGTAGAGACTGTTCGGAAGACTGGCCAGTTTGAGTCTTTGGGGAGTGGCAAGTTTCCGATCCCTACCTCTGTTCTCCAAGCCTGAACGGTTACTGTAGAGGACAGAAGCCCTTACTGGCCCCTAGGAGTGGTAAGCTAACCTTAACCCTCCCACTCACACATCCCTCACTTTTTTTTGGTTTCCACAGCCCTCAAACATCTTGATGGTTTACGATGACAGAGACGACATTAAGATCTGCGATTTTGGCTTTGCGCAAAAGATAAATCCGACTGAGCCTCAGTACAGTAAATACGGGTCTCCGGAGTTTGTCTCCCCAGAAATTCTTTCTCAGTCACCAGTGTCAATGGCATCTGATATCTGGTAAAATCTTTTTCTTTCTTTCTTTCTTTCTTTCTTTCTTTCTTTCTTTCTTTCTTTCTTTCTTTCTTTCTTTCTTTCTTTCTTTCTTTCTTTCTTTCTTTCTTTCTTTTCTTTCTTTCTTTCTTTCTTTCTTTCTTTCTTTCTTTCTTTCTTTCTTTCTTTCTTTCTTTCGTTCGTTCGTTCGTTCGTTCGTTCGTTCGTTCGTTCGTTCGTTCGTTCGTTCGTTCGTTCGTTCGTTCGTTCGTTCGTTCGTTCGTTCGTTCGTTCGTTCGTTCGTTCGTTCGTTCGTTCGTTCGTTCTTTGATAATCTGATAACCCAGCAGTCTTGGTCAGTCTGTCTGTCTGTTTATAAAATCCAGAATCCATTTAGAGTTCCAAGTCAATCTAGGATCCTTTTAATGTAGAAATTAGACCCCATCTCTTGCTCTCTCTTTCTCTCTCTCTCTCCCTCTCTCTCTCTATATACATATATGAATTGAACAGACACATGAATGAGCTTAGATGGCTGTCCACACCATATCTAGCTTCGCCCCAAGGAGTGACGCCAATCCATTTAATCAGATTTACCTACAGCTCACTCCAATTTTCCTGTACTTTGATGAGGGGTAGCTACACAGAACAAAACTTCCTGTGGGTATTAACAATTATTGGGCAGAATAAACTGATCTCAGGGAACGGTTCCTTCCTTTTAGTCATAATAGTCTGAAGTGCGTCAATATATATGTGCTAGTTATCTCTTCAAGCCTCAGAGCCAAGCTACAAGTGACGCCTTACACAGGTTGGACACTTGTCAGCTTACCTCAAGTTTTGATGGGAAATGTAGGCGGCCTGGTTTTACAGCTTGGCTCTCCATTACAGCTGCAAGACCAAGATGCCTACATTTCCCATCAAAACTTGAGGTAAGCTGAAAAGTGTCCAACCTGTGTAAGGCGTCACTTGTAGCTTAGCTCTCAGTCAGGACTTCTTGGCTTATTTTATGCTCAACCATACCAACTAATTGGCCAGGCATTGGCTTTAGATTTTTGCGTGGTTTTAGAAATAAGCATTCTGAAGAAAATTGTATCAATATGGTCAAATTATTACCCCCTTGAGGTTCTAACTATCTTTCCACCTTGGGTGGACCAACAAAACCCCTTTTTAGTTTGATGAGTCCAATGGGCTTATAGAACCTTGCTGGGTGCTGGATCAGTGATTTCTGAATCGAAGAAATCACAGATTCACCCCTGAGGGCATTCCTTGTAGAAGTTTCTCAGTTCTAATGATATTTAAATAGATGAGGAGTTAGCCGTGTTAGTCTATAGTAGCAAAATCAAAAAGAGTCCAGTAGCACCTTTAAGACTAACCAACTTTATTGTAGCATAAGCTTTCGAGAATCACAGTTCTCTTCGTCAGATGCATCGTCAGCTTTTGAGGACCACAGCTCTGTTCGTCAGATGCTACAATAAAGTTGGTTAGTCTTAAAGGTGCTACTGGACTCTTAATGATATTTAAGGAACTGCCTGTTTAAAGGCCTTCTTTGTTGGTATCAATGGAATGTTAAGTTGCCCTATGCGGACTCAACTGCGTGGCTATTTAAAAGGCAGTTTCCCTATGAAAGTGGTAGAACTGTCTATTGATACCACAGGGACTAATATCACTTTTAACGCTTGTAATTGTGCTCTTTTTTCCTGCAGGCCTGTTGGAGTTATTAGCTATTTAAGGTAAGCAGGTTGACAACACAAGCTATCTTCATTGTTACCTTATCAAAGGTAGTTAAGAACATAAGAGAAGCCATGTTGGATCAGGCAAATGGCCCATCCAGTCCAACACTCTGTGCCACACAGTGGCCAAAAACCAGGTGTCCTCAGGAGGTCTGCCAGTGGGGAAGGGACACGAGAAGCCCTCCCACTGATTGCCCCCCAAACACCAAGAATACAGAGCATCATTGCCCTAGACAGAGAGTTCCATCTGTACCTTGTGGCTAAGAGCCACTGATAGACCTCTGCTCCTTATGTTTCTCCAATCCCCTCTTGAAGCTGTCTATGCTTGAAGCTGCCACCACCTCCTGTGGCAGTGAATTCCATGTGTTAACCACTCTTCGGGTGAAGAAGGACTTCCTTTTAGATGAATATTTGTCAGAGATGCTTTAGGCTGATCCTGCACTGGGCAGGGGGTTGGACTAGATGGTCTGTATGGCCCCTTGCAACTCTATGATTCTATGATTCTTTTATCCATTCTAAATAAGGTCTGAAGAACTGTTCTTAAACATGGTGATAACTATCTCATCATGGGTACTTTTTGATAATCAGTATATTACAGGTAATAGGGACTTGGACACTGGTAAATGTATTCTTAGCTAATGGTCTTACCAGGCAATAGGTCTGTATCCCCTTGCCTTTCTCTCTTAAAAGGGGTAACAAAGATCTTTTCCACCTAGTCAGTTTGAGATCAAATGGTCACAGCTCTCTCAAGATTCCTTCTATGCACATCAAGGAAGATTGGTTAAGGCAGGGGTCCCCAACGTGGTGCTATGGGCACAATTATGCCCACCGACAACTTTCCTTATGCCCGCCAAGTGTTTTTGGAAAGTGGGTGGGGCCAGATGGGGCTTCTGCACAGCAGGGCTTCTGATTGGCCATTGGAGATTTGATTGGCTTTGCAGATTTTTTAAAACACTGCTTTGACTGACGCTGCTTCCACAGCACAAGGATCTTCACTGTGTGACTGGAGGTAAGCTGTAGCAGCCATTTTGTGGCTGGCTCTACCTCCTGCGGCAGCCATGTTGTGGCTGGCTCCACCTCCTGCGGCAGCTATTTTGTGGCAACCATGTTGTTGCCACACCCTCCACAGTGTGTCAGAATCCAAAATGTGCCCACAGGCTCAACAAAGCTGGCGACCCCTGGGTTTAAGGCATTACATGGCCAAATTAAACATAAAAGTACAGATCCTAGATTTTGGTAGGGGCTGTCCAATAATAGCAGCTAAAGAAGCCTGACAGTGGGTGGAGCTAGGGAGAGGGCCATATTTTGTTTAAACACCTCAGCCACCATCATGTCTCATTTTATCCATAAGTTCAATAAAATATGGGGCACAGGAAGGCTCCATTGTGTGGTTTCACAAAAGATGACTGTTTGTGGGAAAGGTCCGTGGGGAAACAGCCAAATTATCAGCACTTCACAGAAGAGAAGGGAGGGTTGAGACATAATCCGAGGGTGCGGGGATGGGACCCAGAGCACACACACAGAGCACGTGTCTGTGGGAGTCTAATTTGAAGGCAAAATGTGTTCTGGGGCAAAATTGATGTCTTATCTCCGAGACAACAGCTTGATGTCTTGTCCAGAGGTTGGGACAATAAGTTAGGAGAGGCTCAGTGGTTAGACACAGGGCTTTTTTTCAGCTGGAACACGGTGGAAAGGAGTTCCGGAACCTCTTGAAAATGGTCACATGGCTGGTGGCCCCGCCCCCTGATCTCCAGACAGAGGGGAGTTTAGATTGCCCTCCGCACCGCTCAGCAGTGCGGAGGGCAATCTCAACTCCCCTCTGTCGGGAGATCAGGGGGCGGGGCCACTCGCCATGTGACCATTTTCTCCTAGGGCAACCCACTGAGCTCCATCACCTCTTTTCCCAGAAAAAAAGCCCTGGTTAGACAAAAGGAATAAATAGAGCTTGATGACCTAGCAGTTGTTGGATGGGTTAGAACCATCAGGTTTACTCAATAGCTCTGGTTAGGAAAGGTGGGTCGAGGAACTGGGAGTTCTTGGGAGACCTCTTTGATCTTAGATACGTGTCCTTATCTGGTGCATGGAGGCGTCAGCTAGCCAGATTACCTATGACTTGCATTCTGGTAATTTTCTAGCTCCAGCTGGGCTGGGAACTGTTCTGCCTTGCTAGGCAGTCCCATGTGCTCCTGACATATGAGGAAGAGGTTTATTATATTCCATATCCGTAAACTGCACTTTTCAGCATGAGGGAGGGGTCTAACTGCTCACACTCACAAACACTTTTTTTTTGGTTTGTTTCATCCTTTTAAAACAATTAGCTTGACTTGCAAGTCTCCGTTTGCTGGAGAAAATGACAGAGCCACCCTACTGAATATTCAAAACGGGACGATCTCATGGGACATTCCGGATTTCGTTTGTCTGAGCGCAGATGGAAAGGATTTTATCAGAAAGATACTGCAACACTCAGCAAAGTGAGTACACTGTTGTTTCCAGTGATGCTGTGCAAGCCGCGTGTGTGTGCGCACGCGCATGTGTGCACACATGCATTTGCGCACAGAGGGGAGAAAGCTGCCCTATCTCTTAGACCTACACTCACAAGTACCTGCAAAAATGTACTTACAGCCAAACACTACTCCAGCATCCCGAGACTCCATGCTGTGTCCAAGAGCTTAAAGAGTGCTTACTGTGTCATCTAGGCCAATGTGGGGAAGTAGTTAGATACCTGGACAAGACCTGGGAGACCTGCTTTCAGACCTCCATGCAATCAAGAAACTGATTAGATGACCCCAGGCCAGTTGTTCTGCATTGTGGTGCCCTCCTTATGGAATGGCCTACCTGATGAGGTCAGAAGGTCTCCCACTCTTGTGGCTTTCCAGCAACATTGCAAAACTGAAATATTCAAGGCATGCTGTAATCAAATGGTTCAAAAAGATACTTGACTAACGAGTTGAGGAGGACTGAAGTCTATACTGCGGCATATAATTTCTACAGTCTGTAGTTGTAAGTAGGCACCTATCGTGTAATTTTCATTTAACGTGCCACATTAATACTTGTTGTTATGTTTCAGTTCTGTTTATATTTCTGGTTGGTTCCAGATTCCTACAATCCAAATTCTATTGCATTATCCATTGGTTGTCCCATTCTATTGACTGCCTTGACTTACCCTGTGTAATCTGCCTTGAGTTCCAATGAGAATGGCAGACTACAAATAAGTAAACTAAATAAATAAATAAACTCTCAGCCTAACTTACCTTGCAGGCATTGGAGAGCAAGCAGGACTCAGAGTTAAACTACACGAGATGAATTGCACGAGGACGCTCAAGTGAAGGGAGATGCAATGTTAGCCGGGAAGCGTAGTTTGAATTTCAGCTCTCTCTACAGAACCAGCAAAGATCTCTCCTCAGAGGGTTTGTTCATTTTACCTCTCCACAGAGCGGCAATGATTGCTTCTCAGAGGGTTTGTTAATAATTGACAGAGCCTTCTGGGAGGCAAAGAGGAAATTAACAAACCCTCTGAGGAGCGATCTTTGTCCACTCTGTAGAGAGGTGAAATTAGCAAACCCTCTGAGGAGAAATTGCAGGGGTCAACTTCAGCTTGATTTCACTCATCACTACTGGCTCCCTTGATCTGCTGTTAGCATTTTAAAGAAAACACAGCTTTCCGCTCTCCCCACAAGCGATTGTTGTGAGGATAAAGAGAGAAACCATGTATGCTACCTTTTAAGTGCCTTTGAAGAAGGGCAGAGTAAAAAAAGTAATAAATGCATACTGTTTGCTTATCATTTATTAATCTAAAGAACATTTTCATTGGCAATGCTCAGAGCAATCGTGATACTACTGTAGGAACTCTCAGGGTGTGATGGGAAGCAGAATCAGATGTTGAAGAAGGTGGGAGGAACTGAGGGGAGTAGATGAGGGAGAAAGACAAGGGAAAGGTTGACGGCTGCAACACCTGTGCACCACAGCATTCCAGGTTTACCATCTTCCCCTTATTAAAAAGATGCAGTGGAGCATGTGGGATTTTCCAGTATGGTGATATCCTCATCTGAATGATGCCGGGATACACATTTATTCTGTAAATTAACAAGTTGCCGCACATTTCTCTGTGTTCACAGGGCAAGACCGAGTGCCAAGGACTGCCTCTCCCACAGATGGTTTGTGGTAAGTCAGCAGTCGAAGAGACCCTGTCACCGTGCTTGTAGTTCAGATGCTATCAAAGGCCTGGGGGAAAAGAGACTTTCCAAATGGAAAGTCATGCAGCATGAATTACCCAGACTAGCCCAAGCTTGTTTGACAGAGAAGCAAAGTTTACCTTGATTCATACTTAGATGGGAAACCACCAAGGAAGTCCAGGGCTGCCAAACAGAGGAAGGCAACAGCCAACTTCCTCTGCCTTTAAGGGGTGTCCACAAGTCGGTTTTTGTTATTAAAGGAAAACTAAGTAAGCAACTGGTGAATGTATTGCCAACCATGGCCATTTACACACTACTCACCTTCATCCGGAATGCTATGGAACGCCGCAAAAAAAATGCGGAAGACAGCGTCTTCTCGTGTGAATTTTGTGCGATGTCGTGCAAAACTCGTGCGAGAAGATGCTATCTTCTGCGTTTTTTTCGCGACGTTCCACAGTGTTCTGGATGAAGGTGAGTAGTGTGGAAACGGCCCATGAGTGTTATCACAGGCAAGCATTGTTTTTAATGTGCAAGCCCCTAAAGGTAGGGACTCCCAGAAAAGGGCCTCAATAGGAATTCCTATAGATCTTAAGATTGATATATTTACAATAACGGCATTCTCTTCCTTCCTTTTTTTCTACCTTTACAGGAAAACATTCCACACGAGGAAGCTCATTTTATAGATACGAAGCAGCTCAAATTCTTTGTGTCTCGAAGCAAGTGGCAGGTCAGTGGGCATCGGTGCACCCAATTCACTATTCCTGGGTGTACGTTTTGGAAGATGTTTCGTTTTTTGATAATCAAACAGCCTGCAGTCTGTTTTCGTTATGATAAGGGTTGCAACCAGAACTCATGTACTAGCTGAAGAAAATTTTGATTTATCATGCAAACTCGATTAGGAAAAGGTAGGGTTCCCAGAACCATAATTGGGGGGGGGGGAATCTCCTGCACCCAGCCCCCCCCCCCGCTCTTACCTGGCTCAAGAGCTCTGGAGTGTGATTCTGCACACTCCAGGACCTTCATTGTCTCTCGGGAATGACACCATTCCTGGCGCAACAACAAAGGCTCTGCGACCCACGTGCACTTCGCATGCGCGTGGTAAGTACTCCCACCCTGTGAGCTTATTAGGTTTCCTGAGGCAAGCCATTGTCTCATCCTCAAACCCTGATCTCTGCTGTAATGGATAATAATATACTGACCTACATTATACGGCTGTTGTAAGAATTACTACAATATAATGCACACACAGCATTCAGACGCTTGAAAGAGCTATCCAAATGCTAACAAGAGTAGTTGTTATCCCTTCAGCTTCTGCAATGTATGCAGACAACTCTCAATAGGGCCGTTTTACATAGTATGCAGTAACAGGTTTTACACAGAATGCATCTCCAAATATATTCATATTGAGAGCCAGTTTGGTGTAGTGGTTAAGAGTGCGGGACTCTAATCTGGAGAACCGGGTTTGATTCCCCACTCCTCCGCTTGAAGCCAGCTGGGTGACCTTGGGTCAGTCACAGCTCTCTCAGAGCTCTCTCAGCCCCACCCACCTCACAGGGTGTTTTGTTGTGGGGGTAATAATGGCATACTTTGTAAACCGCTCTGAGTGGGCATTCCTGAAGGGCGGTATATAAATTGAATGTTATTTATTATTATTATTATTATTATGTTACATTTAAAGAATCAGGTGGGTAGCCATGTTGGTCAGCAGTAGATAAGCAAGATTTGAGTCTAGTAGCACCTTAAAGAGTTCCAGGTTTACGCTTCTGAGAGTCAAAGCTCCCTTCTTGAAAGATTATACTCTATTAATCTTGTAGCTATTTAAGCTGCTGCTGTACTAGAATTTTGCTCTATACTTACAGAAGTACACTTTTTAAATGTTAGAGGTACTCCTGAAAAACAGAATGTGCAAAGGGATGTTAGATGTCAGCGATTAGAGTTTGTTTCCTGATGGCCATGGATTCACTGTTCGGTTTCCATATTTGCTAAGAAACGATTTTTAAAAATTGCAGATGTTTAGGGTAATGTGTACGGATTAAAAATTCTGTTTCCAACAGCAGAGTATTTTTTCAAGGCTCTTTATAGTGGCAGTGGTGTTTTTTTAAAAAAACCTGTATCTGTTTCCCTCTATCTGTTTTCAAATATCTAATCTATATTTTCTTCAATGCTTAGCGTTCTCTTATGAGCTATAAATCTGTGCTGGTAATGAGACCCATCCCAGACATCCTGGAGAAAACTCAGAAAAACACTTCTCTTGGCATCTCTCGAAACCTGGTGGAAGACAGCAGTTCAACGAGCAGCAGCGGTTCATCTTCAGACAACGAGTTTTCAGCACCTCCGGGGAAAAGACACTTCGGTCCCATTCCAGAACTTCATTTGTCTGTGCTAGATGGGTCAAATTATCCAGAATTCCCGCAACACCCAGCAGAAACTAAATACCCCGAAGCCTCACTTCTGCCAGCACTCAAGCCTCCAATACACAAACCAGTGATGGGGGAACTGGGCGATAAGCGATTGCACAGAAGTGAAGAACCAGTCATCAGTTCTTTTGTTCAAGAGGTGGAGGGAATCTGTCCGGAGCGAAAAGAAGTGCAAAGGGGCCATTCCTTGGAAAAAGGCGACAAGAGAGCTTTACAGCCAGAGGCAGGCTCTGCAGAAGTGTTTCACCCACCATCTCCACAGGAAAAAGACAGTTTGTTGCTACCTGAAGAAGGTAAAAAAGCTGAAGTAGGAAGGTCCCCTGGGTGCGTTCCCAGACACAGCGTCATAAAAAGCACATTCTACAGCCGGACGTCAGAGAGCCTTGCAAACGTACCTTCTTCTCCAGGCAAAGAACATCAGAAACATTTAGAAAGAGCCAAGAGAACCTATAGGAAAGCAGGATATTCCAAGTCCTCTCTAAGCGGTCTGCGTGAACCTCTTCTGGAGCAGTTTCAGTTGGGGGAAGGAGGAGGAGGATTATCCGGCGAAGAGGAAACTGGAAGGTGCAGAGAAGGGGGAATTGGCCCCTTGACCAAATCAGCTTCCTTTGATTCCGCCCAGAAATCGCCACGAGTTACTTTTGAGGTTTCCACCAGAAGCCGCTCTCTGGACGATTATAGGATACGAGCGGCGAGCTTTGCCGAGGAGCAATACATCGAAGAGGAAGATTCTGAACTGATTCCCCAGGGCAGCCCCACGGAAGCAGCTCGTCAGCCTCACCTTTCCGAAGGTGGCTTTGGAAAGACTTCTGCAAAGGACAGCTCAAAAATAACTACGAAGGAGCAACCGGTATTGTTGGCGCAGCGGGGTGGAAAGCAAAGTTCAGTCGTGGACGTTCAGCAGCAAGAGAAAGCTGCGATTTCAACACAGCAACCTGGAAAAGAGGAAAGCTCACTTGAGAAACCTAAGCCACCTCTTTCTACTAAGATGGGAACAGCGGTTCTAGGAGGAGAAGGCATGATTCTAACTACTGAACCATCAGATTCCCCCTTGGCATCAGCTGAAAAGAAGGCAAGTGAGGAACAGTTACAGCAGACATCCAAAGAATCCGTTTTCAGGGGTGCAGTACCTGTTTCTTTCAAGGGAGAGAGCTCACAATCAGAGACAGTCCCATTGGTTTCCCACGATGCTGAGGGAGCAAGACATCTCCCTCATGAGGCAAAACCCACTTCTCTCCAGGGCTCCCAAAGACCTGGAGTTCTCCAAGGTGAAAGCCACGATTTCGTAAAGCCTGCCCCAGGTCTAGGGACAATTAGAAGCGGGGACGTCTTGCCTCAGATGCCTTCGGTTCAGGGTGAGCTACAAAAAGTTGTTACAGTGAGAGGGAAGAGCCCAGAAGTCGAACAGACTGACCCAGTGGGGGACACCCGTTCGCTTTTTCAGCCTGTCGCCCAGGAGGGCAGAACTTCAGATATTCCAATTTTGCAGGCAGGTACTTCTGCTTTGTCAGCCCTTGAGGGGAAAGACCAGAAAATTCTACCTCAGAAACAATTAGCACCCGGTTTATCAAAAACGGCTGTATTGGAGGGGAAAGGTCCAGTCAGTTTAACTATTTCTCAAGCAGAACCAATGCCAGTTTTGATCTCTGAAACTCAGAAGATTGCACATGAGACACCTACCACGCCTGGTGAGATGAAGACATCTGTTATACCGTGGGAAGACCTTTTTTGTATAGACACTCCACCAATATGGGACACTGACGGAGAAAGCCAGAGCACGCTACCGAAGAAACCCGCTGATTTCAGTGAGGTGGTTTCGAGTGTCCTATCAAGTGCAATTTCTCAAGCAGAACCAGTGCCAGTTTTGATCTCTGAAAGTGAAACTCAGAAGATTGCACACGAGACACCTACCACGCATGGTGAGATGAAGACGCCTGTTATACCGGGGGAAGACCTTTTTTGTATAGAGACTCCACCTATATGGGACTCTGACAGAGAAAGCCAGAGCACGCTACCAAAGAAACCCTCTGATTTCAGTGAGGTGGTTTCGAGTGTCCTATCAAGTACAATTTCTCAAGCAGAACCAATGCCAGTTTTGATCTCTGAAACTCAGAAGATTGCACATGAGACACCTACCGCGCATGGTGAGATGAAGACGCCTGTTATACCGGGGGAAGACCTTTTTTGTATAGAGACTTCACCTATATGGGACACTGACGGAGAAAGCCAGAGCACGCTACTGAAGAAACCCTCTGATTTCAGTGAGGTGGTTTCGAGTGTCCTATCAAGTGCAATTTCTCAAGCAGAACCAGTGCCAGTTTTGATCTCTGAAAGTGAAACTCAGAAGATTGCACACGAGACACCTACCACGCATGGTGAGATGAAGACGCCTGTTATACCGGGGGAAGAGCTTTTTTGTATAGAGACTCCACCTATATGGGACACTGACGGAGAAAGCCAGAGCATGCTACCGAAGAAACCCTCTGGTTTGAGTGAGGCGGTTTCCAGTGTCCTGACGAGTGCAATTTCTGTTACCCAAACTGCTTCCCAAAAAGAAATTGCCCCCCTATCTCTGCCTGCTGGGGAAAGCCATAAGGGATTGCCTCCAATGTCCTCCATTCACAGCGAAGCGGTGTCTGTTCTCAGTGAGAAGAAAAGTCCCCCTCAGCAAGCAGAAGCCATCCAGACATTGATCCATGAAGATCAACGCCATGACCAGCTATACCAGAAATCCTTTGTTCCGAGTGAAAGGAAGCCTGAAGCTTTTGAGGAAGGAAGGCAACCTCTCAGAAGTGTTCTGAGTCCAGAAGAGAGACAACCTCTCAGAGGTGTTCTGAGACCAGGCCTAGATTTAGCTTCTGCTGGTGGAAGTCAGAAACGTGGACATGAGGAACATTTGATACACACTGAGGTAATTTCTACTGTCCCAAAGGGCAAAAGTCCACAGGTCTTAAAGGCTTCAGAAGCTAAAACGACTCCAGTGTCTAGCTTTGGAGCTGAAAATCAAGAACTCCTATACTCTATACCCTCTGATCTCAGTGAGGCCAAGCCTTCTGTTATGAAGGGACAACGACCATCTAGTTCAGCCATTTCCCAAGCAACAACAGTGCCATTTTCCTTATCTGAGAGCGAAAGCATGGGCACAACAAAGAGAGCCCCGGTAAGAAGTAGAGAAGCTGTGCATCAGAAACCTCCTGTTTACAGTGAGGAAGAGGCAAAAGCTTTGGAGAGCTTGGTGGATGAGATGGTTGTCCTGTCAAAAGAGATGAATGTTTTGGCGGAATCAGTTTCTGACCAAGAGGGCGCCACGGGACACATCTCCCCACCAAGGGAGGTATTCTACCAAGGCCCCCCTGGACAAGCATTAAGGCCAGTGTCCAGGTTTCTTGTGAGAAAGGGGAAAAGAGAAGGGGGCATTGGCTTAGCCGATCCCTCAGAGGCAGACGTTATATATCCTGGTGAAGAAGAGTATTTCAGTAGGCCGCCTTTTATGAGTAAGAAAGCCAGAATGGCAGCTCCTTTTGAAGGCAGAGGCCTGGAAGATATAGGGATAGAAATGCCAGCGGCATCTCAGTTTACCAGCTCTGACTATGGAGACAGATTCTGCTATTATTCAGGAAGCGACCGATCGTACGAAATTGCCTTAGTGCAAATTGGAGACCTCTGGGACGATATGCCTCGTCCGGACAGCAAGACGGCAAAGTTTGACATCTCTGAGGTAGAGCCGGCCTTCCTCAATCTGTACGAACTCTATGACATTGTTTATTACCCATTTGAGTTCTTTAGTTTCAGAAAAGCCCCTGAGAAACTACCCAGCAAAAGACACCTGCCTTTGGGGGGAAAGGCAAGGTTGTCTCCTGGTTTAGAAGCCCATTTCCATCAAGATAAAAAAATGTGCCTTCAGGATACTATGAGGGAAGCTTCCAGAGAGGAAGAGACGGCTGCCCTAGAGTCGGTGAGAGAGTCCGATGGAGCCAAAGCACTCCGAAAGGGGAAAAGGTCGGACTCGGAAGGTGACCTGCCCACTGGGTCTCAGCAGATATATGGCCTCCCCGCAGACCCCACCGGGAAGCGGAGGAGCTCTTTACAAAGCAGACTGGGAGCTTTCAAACCCTTTGTTAGGTCTCAGTCCATGGAGCTGATAGAACAAAGCCTGAAGAAGAAGATGAAAGCGTCGGTCGCCCACCTGTCCAGAATGCTGACGAGAAAGCCGTCCCCCGATCAGAGAAGCAGGGAAGGTAATGTTTGGCTTCGAGCTCTAAAATTTACTCTGGGAATGTTGACATTTTGTACTTTCTTACATGCCCAGGGCAACGCCGATCAGGGCGGATAAAAATCAATATTTTTTTTTAAAAAAAATTAATCAGATTTTTTATTTAGATTGGATTTTTTAAAATTTAAATTGGATTTTTATAATAAAATGTTTTTTGAGGAAAAATCTTTCTAAAGATAGTTTTCTGTTTAAGATACAATATAGCCCAAAGGTTATCATTATGAAATAAGGATTAGTTTTTAATTATGTAGTATGAGGCTGTATATTCATGCAATGTTTAAATTTTTTGGTAAACAAATTCCATTAATCCATTCACAATGTCATGCTCTTCTAGAGGTTCCTGTAAGATTATTGGACATTTTTTCTATCTAGAAGATATCACAGTTGCTTGGTTTTACAGCTCTTAAAACTGCGAATTTGTGTCTGCAGAAATCAGGTGACTCTTCTTCGCAGCAAAAAGGTTATAAAATAAACATGCACAGTTGAGAAAAAGACCTTAATCCTATTGTTCTTTTGCAAACCTTTGTACACAGAACCAACCCCTTACCTCTTAAGTGCTAAGTTTCAAAAAATTCAATGAATAGAAGATTGTTGGGAGTAGAATAGATCTGCTCAAGAAGCTAAGTGTGAGGAGTCTTTATGTAGAAAACCATGATTTAAATCTAGTCTTACTGACTAGTGATTTAAATTGTGGTTTAAATCATGATTTAAATCAATTCGATTTAAATCAAATCCATCCTGATCATCACTTTGGGGGCAGATAGGAACCTGGAGGTTTTTTGCCTTCCTGTGGGCATGGAACAGGGGTCATGGGGGGGGGTAGGTGAGGGAGAGTAGCTGTGAATGTCCTGCTCTGTAAAGGGGGTTGGACTAGATGACCCATGGGACCTCTGCCACCTGGAGGTTAGCAACCTTAATGCCAGACCAGATTCAGAGACCTTTGTGCTAATCCCACCTTCCTTTCCCGCAGGCTCAGAGGAGCGAAAGGGTGACCTCCGTGAGAGGGAGTCCTTGACAGAGGCTTCCGGAACTTTAAAGAAAAAGACAGGGTTCCCATCATTTACTCTGCCAAGCCTCAAAACCAAGGAAAAAGGTATTTTTTAAAAAAAAAATAGAGAGGCTGGAAAAGCATACTTTGAAAGCTGCATATGACTCGTACAGTAAAACTCTTCATAACAAACTAAGCAAAAGATTAAAATCGTACCAACCAGGGGCCATTTTGTAGTAAAAGAGCTGCAGGTACTCATTAGCACAACTCATTAGCATAACTCATTAGCATATTCCATGCCCATTGCCATCACAAGAAGTGTGTCATTAGCATAACTGATTTGTATATGCCACACCCCCTGACATCACCTATCCTGGCTGTTTTGGACTCAATCCTGGCCATTCAGGGCCAAAATTGGGCCCAAAATGGCAAAAAGGGGCTGAAAATGGCCCAAAAGGGGCCCCAAATGGTCAGGATCGGGCTGCTGCTGAGTGGGAGAGTGATCCACCAGAGGCCTGATCCAGGCCGTTTTGGCCCCAATCCTGGCTGAAACGGGCCCAAAATGGCTGAGAGTGAAGTGGGCGGGGCCACCTGACATGTGACCTCTATGGGGAACTACCGGAACTGTGTTCCTGTACATTCCCCCTCAAAATGAGCCCTGGTACCAACTAATATAGTGACCCAAAAGCTGAGCTTCCAGGTTGCAGCTCATAGACACTGCCTGCACCACAGAAGGCCTGGGGCAGCAGCAAGATAAAAAGCAGCCACCGTGGTCCCCACTTCTCTCCTGTGCTATTATTTCCACCCTCCTACAGGGAATACTTCCTGACCTGGATAGCCCAGGTGAGCCTGATCTCATCAGATCTCAGAAGCTAAGCAGGGTTGGCCTTGGTTAGTAATTGGATGGGAGGCCTCCAACGAAGACTAGGGTTGCAGAGGCAGGCAATGGCAAACCTCCTCTGTTAGTCTCTTGCCATGAAAACCCCACCAGGGGTCACCATAAGTCAGCTATGACATGAGGGCACTGTCCATCACACAGGGAATACAGCTTATTTTAAATACGTATAATAGAGAGGGTAAAACAGTACATGTTTTGAGTATTGATGCGTTCGGGTCCCACATTCTGATCAGCTCCTGTCCATCTGTTTTCCTAGCACCTTCTTTTGTGGAGGAGCTCACGGACCAGACAATCGCCTCCGGGCAATCGGTGACACTATCCTGCCGGACTTCTGCACGTTCATCTCCTCACGTTGAATGGTTCAAAGGTAACTGTTATGACCCCTACTTTCTCTAGGGTAGATTTTGCCTTTAATCTTTCCATTACACCCTCTGGGTAGATTGCTGCCACCAGGAATATTATATTCCAAGATATTTTATTTAAGTTTTCCCTTTAGTAACGTGCCCAAGCATCAGGCTTCTTCGTGGTTCTATGTGGCCCTGAGGATAGGAATGGGATATAGCAATGACAGCTACTCTGGGATATAACAAAAACAAAATAAACTTTTATTTTTCCAGAAGCATATCGGTTTCATAAAAGTAGTTCTCAGTTCTTAAAGTTACTTCATTTAAACTCATTCACACAGATCTCTTCTAAGGCTTCACACAGTCTTTTTTTCTGACTCAATATTTCTCACAGACGTGCTTAAAGTTACTCAGGCAACACACAGCTAGCCTGCTTTCTCTTGACTCAAACTTTCTCTCACAGAAATGCTTAAAACTCCTCAGGCAGCGCACAGCTAGCCTCTCTTTTCCTCACTAACTGAATATTTCTCTCACAGAAATGCTTAAAACTCCTCAGGCAGCGCACAGCTAGCCTCTCTTTTCCTCACTAACTGAATATGTCTCTCACAGAAATGCTTAAAACTCCTCAGGCAGCGCACAGCTAGCCTCTCTTTTCCTCACTAACTGAATATTTCTCTCACAGAAAAGCTTAAAACTCCTCAGGCAGCACACAGCTAGCCTCTCTTTTCCTCACTAACTGAATATTTCTCTCACAGAAATGCTTAAAACTCCTCAGGCAGCATACAGCTAGCCTCTCTTTTCCTCACTAACTGAATATTTCTCTCACAGAAATGCTTAAAACTCCTCAGGCAGCACACAGCTAGCCTGCTTTCTCTTGACTGAATGTTCTTTCTCCACTCTCAGTCTAAAACTGCATTCACTCCACCCACACTCTCAGTCATCAACCAGTCATATCCCTCACTCCTCCCTCTCTTTCACCCCCACTCTTCACCTAACTCAAACCAAGCATTTAAAGACACAGGCACCCATTTACTTAAAATCATTACAGTAACGTAAGCCCTCCTCCACGAACCTTTGTGGAGTACAGGTCTGCTGCTCAGATCCAAACATTAGGACCTGTTCAGGTGCAGCTGTGTTAAGGAATTATTTATTGCTTTTCTGGCCTGGTTCCCCTTTAATCCGTTACCCTTGGAGGTAGAATTTCTCTTTTTCCAAGTTCCAATATTTTCTAACAACAAATACAACATTCAGTTTATATACTGCCCTTCAGAACAACTTAACATCCACTCTGAGTGGTTTACAAAGTGTGTTATTATTATCCTCACGAGAATCACCCTGTGAGGTGGGTGGGTGGGACTGTTCATTGTGCGTGGATGGCAACAGACAACGAATGGCTTGTTTGGGGTTTTTTTCCATTCGTGCCTATGTCTAAACCACTACACCAAACTGGCTCTCAAAGTGTGTTATTATTATCCACACAATAATCATGCTGTTAGGTGGGTAAGGCTGAGAGAGCTCTGAGAGAGCTATGACTGATCCAAGGTCATCCAGTGGCTTCAAGTGGAGGAGAGGGGAATCAAACCCAGTTCTCCAGATTAGAGTCCTGCCGCTCCTAACCACTACACCAAACTGGCTCTCAAAATGTGTTATTGTTATCCCCACACCAATCACCCCTGTGAGGTGGGTGGGGTTGAGAGAGCTCTGAGAGAGTTGTGACTGACCCAAGGTCACCCAGCTGGCTTCAAGCAGAGGAGAGGAATCAAATCCAGTCCTCCAGATTAGAGTCCCATCGGTCTTCTTAACTACTACACCAAACTGACTACTTTTGCTGTGGGAGCACCCCTCCTTTCATATTCCCCAGGGTGGCCTATATAATTTCTCCGGCTGGCCTCCCACTTCCACTTTAGATTCTTCATCAATTAAATCCTCATGTGGCTTGATCAAACGTTAAATGGACTATGCTTTATTTATTGTTTGCAGATGGGGCCGCCATTCGCAGCACGGACAGGATCCTGATCTCATCCACGCTCAAACACTACCAGCTTTTAACTATATTAGCAGCTAGAAAGGAGGATTTTGGAACTTACACCTGTGTGGCCACCAATTCCCAGGGCACCGTCTCCACTTCCTGTGTAATAAGGAAAGCAGGTAAAGGAAGGACGTCTTTCCGTTTTGATCCTTGGACATTGCTAAGAGTCACCGTGGCAGGAAATGTCGGCCTTGCCTTCCACTGACATGTTGCTTCCCACACGCAGGAAGGTTTTGCCAAGATGTAACCCTCCCTCAACCTCATGAAGCTGTGAAGTCAGTCAGGAACTGCCCTTCACCCCACTTTGGAATATGGGGCACCAGAAAACTCATTGGCTCACTTGTTGTATCTGGAATTTTCCTGCTCACATAAAGAGAAGCAGGAAGCTACCTGGAGAGTGACCCATTATAGGTTTGCCAGGTTGAGCCTGGCACCTGGTGGGGAGACTTACTATCAGGGCGTGGGCTCACTGGCAATGTAACAATGTCACTGGCAGCACACTGGTGTCACTTCCAGGCATACAGGAAGTGATGTCAGCACATCAGGATGCTGCCCACTCCCCCCCCCCCAATTTTGCCACCATTTTCCTTCCACCATTCGGTGAGAAGCACCTGTTGGTGGTTTGGGACCCTTTGCTACAGGTGGGAATGTCCAAACTGAAGGAGCACCCCTCAGAGAGAGAACCTAGAAAAAGCTGGAAGCAGAGGGCAATTCTTCAGTAATCAAAATATTTTCTTTATCTTTCTTTTGTTTTTTTTTAATATTTAAAGAAAATATTTTGATTATTGAAGAATTATTCCTTTTAAGTACTTACCTGTTACTTACCTGTTTTCTATTCTGGCTTTACACAGCACCTGCGATGGAAATTAACAGTGTATTGTAATTGCCGCTGACTTGTGGACATTTTGTAAATTTTGTACTCTGTTATATTTATATTTAGAAATATAATAATACTGTATTTGAGCTTATATTATGTTTTTGTAGCACCTTGCACTTTATATATTGATAGTAACACTTTTTGTAATACAATCTCTTTAATCTCTTTAATTCTTTTCATTGGTATTGCCCTCTGGGTCCGGCTTTTACAGATGGGAATGTGGCAGCCCTCTCCCGGTGCACTTCCAGATTATTCAAAATAATCTGGAATATAATAGTTCCATCCTTTGCGAGGGAACGAGGCAGAAACAGTAGCCGATTCTGCACACGTTGGATAATGCACTTTCAATGCAGATTATCAATCGTTTGAGGTGGATTTTTTGTTCTGCACACAAAATGATTTATTTTGCAAGCCCTTGGAATGTTGGCTGTTAGCTATTGCAGATCAAAGTATTGACTGACGCAACAAGCATTCATAGATAGCAGTTTCCAACCACTAATAACAGGAGGTAAACTAGCCACAAGTTGAATAATTAGTAATTAATAAATGACTGGCCTAATTTGAAGAGCCTGCTTTTCCAGTTAGCTTTCCCAAGCGACTAATCTTCCCATACTGATTTATATCCACAGCCAAGATTTGTGTTCTAGAATCCTCCACTAACTGGGAAATTAACCTGGTGCCCCTTTATCTGAGTGTTTAGGAGTGTATGTGCCACTTCAACCACAGAAGAATCTTTATCACAAATAAACAGAAAAGCATCACCTAAAATTAAACACAGCAGACTGTAATAATAACCAGGGCTTTTTTTCTGAGAAAAGAGGTGGTGGAACCCAGTGGGTTGCTAGCACAGGGGGGAAACTCTTGGTGGGAGGTAGTGCCCCTGGTACCACATGTGTGTGCACAAAGAGTGTGCACGCTCCCAGGACTGCACAATGATGTCACTTGGGGTCAGCTGGAACAAGGGGGGAACAAGTTTTTTAAAGTTTAAGTCACCTTTGGTGAAAATGGTCACATGGCTGGTGGCCCCGCCCCCTGATCTCCAGAGAGAGGGGAGTTTAGATTGCCCTCCACACAGCGGTGCGGAGGGCAATCTCAACTCCCCTCTGTCTGGAGATCAGGGGGCGGGACCACCAGCCATATGACCATTTTCAAGAGGCGCCGGAACTCCGTTCCACCGCGTTCCAGCTGAAAAAAAGCCCTGATAATAACATAATCAAGCCCCAGCCCTATACAGAAACATCAAATGCTCAAAATCCATGCCCCACTAAAATTCGGCTTTTTTCTGCTTCTTGCCTTGAATCCTGTCTAATCTTCTCTCTGCCTAATCCCTTCTTGTCTTGATTTAGTTTGCCTGTACAAATCTATTGCCTTTCTCTGGAATCAAACTAGGTTTCCTGCGCCCCAGTCAAATGCCTGATATAGGGTTGCCAGCTCCCCTTATCCTCCTGGCGGTGGTGGGGGGGCCCGCTCACCTTCTCTTCCAGTGTGAGAAGTCCCCCCCCCCGTGATGACATCACTTCTGAAAAGTGATGTCATCGCGCAGGCGCAGGGTCGCACAAGTGCTTCTTAGAGGATCAATTTGGGCCTCAAATGGACCCAACTGAGACCATGGGAGTGCTCTCAGTTTGGGGCAGTAATGTCACTCATGAGTGACGTCATCACACCACCCCAGGAGCACACACCTGGGAGGCCCGTTCCCCCCAACTTTCCACCCCTGCTGGCCTGGTGAGTGATGGAGGGGGCAGAGGGTAAGAGCAAGGGATCCACCACCCCTACCAGGGGACCTGGGATCCCTACCCTGATACAATCCCAGGAAAGCTGTATCACATGTTGATTCAGAATGTATGCATCTCATTCTCAAGTTTTGGTGAGTCTCCGGAATAGAAAGAGTTAACCCACAGCCGTGGAGCCGCCATCAAAAAGATCTCTCTTGGCATGCTTTTGCTTTGTTATAAACTTGGCGCACAAATGAATCAAACTACACAATGGCTGATCTGAGTCAGTGGGGGAAAAGAGCAGAAAGCTTTCTTGTATGGCTTTTCCACACTACTGGCATAAACCAATTTTATAACATTTCTATTTTTCCATTAAATCTTGGAAGCTTTAGGAAAAGAAACTCTAGTTGGGATTTCCCAGCGCCTTGTCCCAGCACCGGGACACTTTGTGGGAAGCCATGCCTGCTATATAAACCTACGCATTCACTCTGGTCATCTTCATAGGCCCTGCTTCGGGTTCCCTCACCATCTGATGCTAGACAGCTGCCAACCTGAGAAAGGGCCTTCTTGGTTGTGGCACCAAAATTTTGGAACTTCCTCTCCAGAGAGATCTGCCTGTCTCCCTCTATCATTGTGTTCTACCAGTGGGTGAAGACTTTTTTGTTTGGTTTAGTGTATCCCCAGTAAATCGTATTGGCTCTCCTCCCTCGTTGTGTTGTTTTTTGTATTTGTGTGATTATATGTTTTACTGAATTGTTTACCACCTTAGGAACCCGATTTGTGTGGAAAAGCAGTGAAGAAAGAAATGTTTTAAATAAATAAACCAGTCTAAATCTGAAGTGTAGACAAAGTCTTATTCCTGCAGTAACAGATTTTGCATCCATTCTGACAGAGGCTCCGTCCAACCCTCCATCTCCTGATATCGTTGAGATCCTTGAGGATGGAGTGCAGCTGGCCTGGAAGCCGGTGGAACTCCACACCCCTGTGACTTACACTGTTCTGTGCAGGAAGGAAGGTAACGGGGAACTCGGATGTGTGTAGTCGCTATGAGCTTGAATGAGCTGCGATCCAGGAGGCATCTCGTTCAGATCTTGCCCCTGCCATGAACTCACTCACTGGCCACACTCACTCAGGCAAGCCCCCTCAAACCCACCCCCTCCGCTATGAAGTATTAATACTGGCCTAATTCACAGCGTTGTTGTCAGGATTACTGTGATCTTGTTGTTGAGAAGCTTTAAAAACGTCAGGAATAATTCTTCTCGTCATTCAAATTCTATTGCTGAAATTGACCCTCTGCAGCGTAATGTTATGCTTTACCCTGTATTTGATCTATGCTTTTGAAGACTTATCGTCACCCGACCCCAGGGTTGTCAACATCCAGGTGGGGCAGCGCAGCGGACATGGGGCTTCCATGCGGCTGACTTCCCCATGTGGGTTTCACTGGCTCTGTATTAAATAATTAAATAATTTACATTTAACGTTAGTAAACTTTTCCCCTTTTTAAAAACTGGGAATTTAATCTCTTTGTATGGTATATAACATTAGGTGCGTGTACAGTTCCAACAAGTTGCAGCTGACTCACGGTGATCTTGTCAGCTTTGCAAGGCAAGAGACATTCAGAGGCGGTTTGCCACTGCCTGCCTCTGTTTAGCAGCCCTGGGTTTCCTTGATGTTCTCGCATCCAAGTGCTAACCACGGCCAGCTCCGCTTCGCTTCCAAAATCTCAAAAGAAAAAATTGGCCGTGAAAAACTAACTACAAGTACATTACTTATCCAAAAGCGTGAGGCATTTTATATAACAAAATTCATTTTATAAAGTGCATTTTTATACAGTTTCCAAAGTGGTACAACTGAAAAATTAATCTTGTCTCCCTTTTTTTTCCAAAACGTGGGCCGTTTTCACACTGCTTACCAGCCACAGAACATTGCGCTGAGCTCCCAGAACGACAGCGTCTTCCTGGTGCAATTTCACACGAGAATGGTAGTTCTCATGTGAAATCACGCCCAGAAGACGCTGTCATTCCAGGAGCTCAGCATGATGTGCTATGGCTGGTAAGCAGCGTGAAAATGGCCACGGAAGGACATTAACTATAGTCCCACTGTAAATCAGAGAAATCTCCCGCTTGAAATTACATCCAGTTAGGCAATAGCCACTTGCCAGAGGAAATTTATTTAACATATTTACACTGTTACTAGTTTTCTGATACAAAATTAATTATAAGTTGGAAACGGAGGATGTATTATACCTGTGAATGAAGTGTGGTTTAGATGACGTTATGGCTTCGTTCACCCGACAGGGAGCCGGCTTGTAGCCGCAGTGTGGTAACGTCACTTCTGATTGCATAAGCATGAAAATAATTTTGAAAGTGTATGCTGGCCCCTCCCCTCTCTCGGGGGTCCAGTATTTTTACGGACCCCGTCTGGCAGTTGGAGATGAGTGATCCCTGACCGCAGTGTTGAGGGGAAGCAGGGGAGAAAAACACTTCCCAACAGCACCTAACCCATATGTATGGAAACGGCCTATATCTGGAACTTCGTTTGGACGTCCCATTCCAGATAGCAACTCTGCCTAAAATACTGATAAAACATCTCCGAAATAGTCCACACACTGTTCCAAATAGAGTTTCCCTTTTCTGGAAACTCTTGACTAAATGCGTTCTGCTGCATCCTTTATCCGTAAAAGATGGCATGGATAGACGCGGTCTCACATGGTTCTGAATACTTGCCCTTCCTCTTGTTCTCATGGGCCTAGACGGAGAGTGGAAGACGCTGGCCAGTGATATCTCCAACTGCTGCTACACTGCCAGGAATCTGCCCTGGGGTTTGGTCTGCTCCTTCCGGATTGCCTGCGTCAGCAAAGCCGGCGTGGGGCCTTACAGCAACCCTTCTGCCAAAGTGAAAATCGGTGAAAAAGATCAAGCAGGTATAATACGGAATACATTATTTTATTCCCTTAGATGCTCTTTTTTTAAAAAAAGGATAGCACATGTTCAAGCGTGTCTACCAAACACAGCCCCTTTGTTTAATGAAGAAGTTGATTTATGCGGCTGTTTTGCACAGCATGTCCTGAAATGTTAGCCAAATATTAAACAAGATTATCGCTCCCACAAAGGATGTTGAGAATTATGGCAAGCATTGGAGTGGGTGGGGAGACGATAATCCTGCTGGGGCCACAGGTTGTTCAAGAGGCTGCCAGGTTGTCAATCAAATGGAGCATTTTGATGTTTGAGAAGTGTGTGGGCAAAGTTTGGTGAGCCAGTTTGGAGAACCAGTTTGGTGTAGTGGTTAAGAGCAGCAGGACTCTAATCTGGAAAACTGGGTTTGAGTCCCCACTCCTTCGCTTGAAGCCACTGGATGACCTTGGATCAGTCATAGGTCTCTCAGAGCTCTCTCAGCCCCACCCACCTAACAGCATGATTATTGTGAGGATAATAATAACACACTTTGAGAGCCAGTTTGGTATAGTGGTTAAGAGCAGCAGGACTGTAATCTGGAGAGCCAGGTTTGATTCCCCACTCCTCCGCTTGAAGCCAGCTGGCTGACCTTGGGTCAGTCACAGCTTCTCAGAGCTCTCTCAGCCCCACCTCACAGGGAGATTGTTGTGAGGATAATAATAACCAGGGCTTTTTGTCAGCCAGAACATGGTGGAATGGCATCCCGACACCTCTAGAAAATGGCCATGTGGCCAGAGACCATTGAACTTTAAAAATCCCACCCCCTGCTCTAGCCACTTGCAAGTGGTGAAGAGGGCAATTTAAACTTTAAACTCCCCCCCTTGCGGGAGCACTCCCAGAAGTGGCTGCAACCTGCACAATGACATCACTTCCCAGAAGTGAGGTCATCACATGGTCCCGGGAGCACGCGCACACTTTGCGCATGAGTATGGTACCCAGTGAGTGCCATCACCTCTTTCCCCTTTTTAAAAAGCCCTGATTATAAGCACTTTGTAAACCACTCTGAGTAGGCGTTAAGTTGTCCTGAAAGGTGGTATATAAATCGATTGTTGTTGTTGACATTGTTCTTATTATTGTAAGTGGTGCCTGCCCTTGAAGAATTAGTTGATGGCAGTTTTGTGCTAGTAGGTGCTGTACATAGAAAAGATACATTGACTGACCAGAAGGTTCGTTGACCCTCATGTTATTCAAAGACCCAACAAACCTTTCTGTACTATGCTTTACGGTCCAAACTAGGAATCGCTGTTTGAAACTGTTTTCAAACAACATGTACAGTGCTAGTTCACAGGGCTTCTCAAACTGGTTTCAAAGCTGTCACTGATTTCTAAACAAGCTCCCGCAGTGGGGTATCTCATGTCAAAATGGCTGTCCATTTGCACGTGTGCTTCGCTTCCGCAGTCCCACTGGCCACGGCTTGCTTGCCATTTTAGAACGTGCAAGGTCTGCTGAGAATTGCATATAATAAAAATTCAGAATAGTACAAATCCACCTTGAAAACTTGTTTTTAAAAAACTGCTAGAGCTCCCTGTTTAGAAGGGAATTGGGTCACTCAAGTTAGTTTTTATATTTCTTTAAATTGTTTCAAGCCATTTACTCTTGCCTCCCAAACGGAAAGAGACGCTTTCATATCCGTATCGGGCTGGCAACACTTTCGACACTCCTTCTTTGCTTTGACATTCCCTCCGCTACAGCATTCCAGTCTTCTGACACAGAGGACGGCAAAATGACAGCTCCGGCTCAGCCGACCCACCAAACCTACGCCTTCCAGACAGAGATCAAAAGGTATCAAGATCTACTTGCATGAGAATATTTTTAGGAACGCTCAGAGCCGTAGATGTTATGTCTTTCTAGGAATGTGCCTGGTAAACAGGAAGCTTCCGGGCAGGAGATCGCACTCCAGTTCTAATCAACGACAAGATCATTAGTGCTTAGTCCAGCTGTTCACAGCTCTCAGAGCCAAACTACAAGTGATGCCTTACACAGGTTGGACACTTGTCAGCTTCCCTCAAGTTTTGATGGGAAATGTAGGTGCCCTGGTTTTACAGCTTGGCTCTCCATTACAGCTGCAAGACCAGGATGCCTACATTTCCCATCAAAACTTGAGGGAAGCCGACTAGTGTCCAACCTGTGTAAGACGTCACTTGTAGTTTGGCTCTCAGGAAGCCTTTTCCGATTTGGAAGCAGGGCACTGTTCAAAGACTCGCTCTATACATATATGCAAGACTGAATTCCTCTTTGTAACTTATAGCCGGGTTGAACGTTAACCCTCTAAAGATTGCACCACAGGCTCTTTCCATCTTTGGTTCTGCTTTTCTTGCAGTCAAGCTGTGTAATGTTGCATATTTAAATAAACAAATTTGGGGGGGGGGGGTGTTATCCACAATCCTGGAAAAATACTCCCCCAGCTGTTTTATAATGTTTTTATAGTATAATTGGTCACTTTAAGGGTAGGTAATAAATCATCTCTGTATTTTTCCCCTTGGTATGATGCTTTTATGAGTCCTTCACCCTCAATAACAGTTGTGCTTTATGCAATCCCTGGATAGATAGTATGTCATGTATCTCTAGAATATAGAGGGAGGGGGATGTATGCTGGGGAGGGAAGGAGATGGCCATTCAGCTGACTGTTGGTCTTTTAAAAGGGGGGTGGTAAAGTGATTTGTGCCCTTGTGCTGGCCTTTTGAGGCATTTTTTGTTCCCTGCACTACAAAAGGCTTGTGACTATGTTGCAAATGGTCTTTGTCAACTTCGTATCTGCCCCCAACAAGTGGAGGTGTGCAGTTGACAGCATTCCTGGTGCCAGACAGGCTGGAGGAGCGGCCAGCCCAGAGCGCCACAATCAGAGCAGAAATAAAGTGTCTCAGGGCCAAGCTAGAAGTGACGAATTACACTTGAATGGCAAGTGAACAGACTCACATGTATTCGTCCCTGTTCACTTGTGCTCCACTCGACCACTCCTTTACCTTTACCTTTATATCTGCCTGTATATGTACAGTATATTGATGTAATAGATATTCAGGTATTGGTATAAGCAAACCTGGGCCGTTTTCACACTACTAATCTGCTTCCGTAACGTTGCAAAACGTCGCGCAAAAACCGCGGAAGATAGTGTCTTCTCACAAGAATTTTGCACGACATCGCGCAAAAGTCTCACGAGAAGACGCTATCATCTATGTTTTTTGCATGACATTTCTCAATCTTACGGAAGCAGGTTAGTAGTGTGAAAACGGCCCTAGTGTTTTCACTTTAAATATCCATTACACGGGTTTTTTGCTGTATTCTTCAACGTTTACACCATGGTCCAGCTGTACTGTATTCTTTCTCCTTCTCGGCAAAGAAGTGTGAATAGCACAGTTGCCTCCAGTTGCCTGCTTCCGAACCTGGAGTTTTTCCACAAGGGGCCACAAAGAATTCATCATGCCCTTCCCTGAATCTTTTGCTGAGCGTACGGGGATTCCTGCTTTAGCCGTTAGATCTGCAGCACCTACCTCAGTCTTTGCCAGGGTGCAGCACTGCTGCACCCTCTGTGGCAGTTGCCAGTTTTAGTTCTCTCCAAGTTCATGGCACATTGGCATTCAAGGATGGAGAGACTGCAACCAGTGGGGAGAGGTGTGGGGCAGTGGACGGGACTTTCTGGCTGCTGGTGGATGTGCTTGCCAGTGATATAATGACATTGCTGGTAATGTGCTGACGTCACTTCCAGAAGTGATGTCATCACATCGCTAGCCCGCTGGAACTGCTCTGATATTTCAGCAAAATCTCTAATTTTTTTTTGCCCAAATACCAGGGCTTCACCTGGCGCTATGCTGATGTCATTTCCAGGCTCAAAGAAGTGATGTCAGCATGTTGCCAATGACATAATAACATCACCGGCAAGCATGCCTGGCAGCTGATAAGTCCACTGTTCCTCCCTCTTTCTCCCCCCTGCAGGCCATGTAAGTGGTGGCAGGAAGCAGTGGCTGGGCAGAGGATCCCCTGCCCCCACCAAGGGTTGGGGGCAGCCATACTCCACACCCATCAATTCAGTGGTGAAGTTTCCTTTTATTCGCTGACCTCAAGGAGGTCTACGAACACATGCTCATCAGGCCAGTCCATCTCAGCGTCATGAGGTTCCTGTAAAATGACCACCATTTTTTAATTCTGAGCACTCGAATTTTTGCTTTCCTTAGTCCTGAAAGTACTTAGCAAAATCCGGTTAGATTTCTTGCCAACACTGAAAAGGGCAGACTCGTTCTGTATCTCCACCTGGGGGTAATCTTGGATAATGATGTAGTGGAAAGTCTTCTTGATGTCAGACTCATCTGCAACAGTCCCGACTTCCTCCAGGACGGACATTTGCTGGGTTTTCGAGGTTGACAATATCAGCAGTTGATTCCGAAGGGGTAGATTTATCTCATTACTCCAGCACAATTGTAGTGGTAATATAACTTCATTGCTTGATTGGAGATAGTAACAAGAAAAATTAAACACGGCTGTATCAAATACATTTTTAAGAATCTGAAGTAGGAAAAAGGAAATAGAAATCATCCTTATGATGATAACCCTTAAAATAAATCAATGAAGAAGATCACAAAGGTAGCTGTTTCAGTTTGTGACTGAACATTCCTTACATTTAATGAGCATTTATATTGCTTTGTCAATCTGCAGTGTGGACTTCCCCTATTAAAACAGAAACTTTTAATGGACTTCATTTGTGACAGAACAATCAAATTATGGCTTCTCCATTCGCCATTCTCATTCTCACAATTCTGATTGGCCTAGGGAGCTCTCATCCTCTTAACCTCTAAAAGGGCTATTCGAAATTGCTGAAGTCTAGCCAACAAATATCTTGCCCTTAGAGAGAATGTGTCTTACAGGGTTACAATTTGCAGCGCGTGCCTGTCTCACTGGCTTCTCCCATCAGAGACCCAAATTGCAAAGTGTTTGCATTATCATATGCCAGTTCCATGACAGGCGAGGCAGTTCCTGCTATAGAGGGTAGATGACACACACCTCTCCAAGAGGGAGCCAGTTTGGGAGTCATGTACAATCTAATCTGTCAACAAGAATGCTAGGCTGTTAGGCTGGGGATGGCTTGATGCTGAAACATGTTCTCTCAACTTTGGGAAAACAAGCAGTTCTAAACAGGAGAGAGAGAAAGAGAGAGAGAGTGTGTGTATATACGTATGTAATCCACTCTGAGCCACTCTGCAGGGAGAGCAGAATATAAACATAATAAATAAAAAATAATAAAATACACACACACACAGGGAAAGACATATATATGTAGAGAGAGAGAGAGAGAGATACATATATGTACACACAGACACACACACATTGCTGAAGTCTTATACACACTTATACACTCATATTGTCAGTCCCTGGCAGTTAGATCCCCAAGCTCTTCACAGTTAACACACAGGTGTTCCAGTTGAAGTAACTTTATTAGAGATCCATTCAGTACAAAGTGCTTAGACAGTGGAATTGGCAGAAGTGACGTATGTGGGACTAGCAATGTTAGTTATAGGGAATCCCGCCAAGGGAAAGAGGACCATTCATAGGTGGGGTTGGGGTGAGACATTGTTTTAGAGTAGACAGAGAGAAAGATGAACTTATCTTTGGTTCTCAAAAAGGGTACATTCTGAGCCAGTTTCAGCCCGCAGTCAAGGACACTGGCTCAGTGGAGCGAGAAAGAGAAAGTAAACATTTGCGAGATAACCTGTTGGCATTGCCGTAATAAAGAACTTCCCACACTCTCAGAGACTAGGGGAAGAGCTCCTGTACAATCATGGCAGATATGCAGGAGGCATGTATGACACATATATGCACATGTATAGAGACACACACACAGATACATATGTATACACACACATATACATAGACACACACATACATTTTAGAAGGCAGACAGTTATCAAGCTCAGGGGTTGAACAAAGATGTGAGGTTCCTATCAGGACAACGTAGGACAACCTTTTCTTTCCCTGCCTTGCCTTATTTTTCTTCTTGAGTTACTGGTTAGTGTTTTAATTCTTCCCGCCTCATTCCTTTGCTGCTACTCCCAGCCCTGGGGAATATTGCCCCACTCACGGGCTTAGTAAATCTTTCTGGCACCACCTCCATAAATGGATAGGTGGAACAACCCACTCTAGAATGTCTTCTACCACCGAGAAGAATGAACGCTCATGAAGGACCCTCATAGCAGTCCTGCTTCTAAATCCAGGGTCCACCTTGTGCTCCAAGAGGAAGGACACGTTATAAATGTTTTAAAATAAATTAATATTCCATACAGTAATCTCAATAGCAACAAATGTGCTGTGAGGAAGGGTCCCATGAGCACTGTGGAAATGCAGTAGCCCAGAAACCCAAGTTTGAGGGACACCATCTAGGGCTGCCAACTCCAGCCTTGGAAATTCCTGGAGATTTGTGGGCGCAGTCTGTGAAGGGGGAATTTGGGGTGTGGATTCACCTAGAATCTATGGTATACCATAGAGTTTGCCCTCTGAAGCTGCTGTTTCCTCCAAGGGCACTGTAATCTGGAGATCTGTTGTAATTCTGGGAGATCTACAGACCCCACCAGAAGGTTGGCAACACTTACAGCATCTGTAGTTAGGGTTGCCAATCTCCAGGTGGGGGCTGGAGTTGTCCCAGAATTACAGCTGATCTCCAAACCACAGAGATCAGCTCCCCTGCAGAAAATGGCTGCTATGGAGGGTGGACTCCTTGGCATTATACCCTCCCTCCACAAACACCACCATTCCAAAGTCCCCCCCCCAAAAATCTTCAGGCATTTTGCACCCCAGAGCTGGCAACTCTATCTGTAGCAACCGGGTAGCAGCTTCATAGTGCACGAGAGAGAAAAACACCAAATGGGAATGGAGCCCTCCGGAATGCTGCTTCCTAGGCTCAAGTATCATTTGCAGATACCAGAAGGCGCTCAAGATCCCGCACGGGCCGACTTTACTTGGAAAAGGACTCGGACCATTTCCACACGTCCTTAAAGGGACGGCCCTCACCGGAGGCTGCCGGCTTTTCCCCTTCACTCCACACACCTTCGACTTGAAAATGATAGCAGGTTGTTTGGCTTTTGTTTTGTCTATGCCTTTTCGGGTACTGCGGGAAAGTGTATTCTCAGAAAGGGTGCCAAAAAAACGGAAGCCAAACAGCTTGCTACCGTTTTGAAATCAAAAACGTGTGGATTGAAGGGGGAAAACCAGCAGCATCTGGTGAGTGGGCCGTCCCTTTAAGGACACGTGGAAACGGCCTTGGTTTCTCAAAGCAGGACATAATGGGGGGCTATGATCACTGTGCCAGCACTCAGCTTGTGTGTGTGTGTGTGTGTTGTTTCTGTTGGGGCAGAGGGCGCTTCAGCATCATCAAACAGTGCCGAGAGAAGCTCAGCGGGAATGCCCTAGCGGCCAAAATCATCCCTTACCGAGCAGACGACAAGGAACTGGTGCTGCAGGAGTATCAGGTCCTGAGGAAGCTCCACCACACCCATGTT
This sequence comes from Eublepharis macularius, assembly GCF_028583425.1. Taxonomy (NCBI): domain Eukaryota; kingdom Metazoa; phylum Chordata; class Lepidosauria; order Squamata; family Eublepharidae; genus Eublepharis; species Eublepharis macularius. The sequence continues at coordinate 90,468,777 of NC_072800.1, read as the reverse complement.
GGACAGCTGCAGGGGGCTTATGTCAGCCCACGCCACCTGGTCCTCATCCTGGAGCTGTGTGTTGGGCCCGAGCTGCTTCACGCCCTGGCCGGAAGGTAAACATGTTTCCGTTAAGCTCAACCAATTATATTGACAGTCCGCTTGGAAAACATGAGGGGGGGGGTCTCTTCTCACTAGAAGACATTTTTCCAGAAACTCTTGTTTCCGAAACAAAGATACTAGGAAAACTAAACAAAGTCTGAGGCCTGCAAAACATATGAGAAGACCAAGGAACAGATATTCAAGCTAGGAGTTCTTTTATGGCATCAGCTCCATTTTGAGATTCGCCCAGACTGGAAATTTCAGAAGCGCTTAAGCAATTCTTGTATTGGGGCAATGCCTAGTTAACACAGCAGGAGAAATCAGCCATCTCTGTGGGAGAGATTTTCTTGCTGATACAGTCACCCTGACTTTGATTAAAATACTGCTTCCTTACTCTGATTTCTGAGAAAACTAATAGCTGAAAAATGAAATCCCAAGAGAAAGCGCCTCCCCCTCCCATGGATTCATAGAACCGAAAAATGTCAGTGATGGAAGAGGGAGGGAAAATATTTGCACATGTTTGAAAAAGTACTACTTGTGTTAGGATTTAGGACTTCTCCAGATGATGGCTGTTTCCACATAACCGTGAAGGGACGGCCCACTCACCGAACACTAGCAGCTTTCCCCCTTCACTCCAGACATCTCCGTTTTCAAAACGGTCACTGGCTGTTTGACTTCCGTTTTTTCCGGTGCCTTTTCTGGGAACACACTTTCTCTCGGTCCCTGAAAAGGCGCTGAAAAAACAGAAGCCAAATAGCCTCTAACCGTTTTGATAAAGGAGACATCTGGAGTGAAGGGGGAAAGCTGCCAGCGTTCTGTGAGTGGGCCGTCCCTTTAAGGACATGTGGAAACAGCCAATGTTTAAAAAAGCACCTTTTTTGTGTGTTACAGATCTCCTTTTACAGATTTGGCACTGTTAGAAAATGCCTTGATGGCTTTATTTCGGTCTAGAACTTTCAAGCATTCCAACTGATGTGTAACAGCATTTAAGGAATTTTTGAGTTTTAATGGGTTCTCTTTACCAGGTCCTCCTATTCCGAGATGGAAGTCCGAGACTATCTGTGGCAGATACTCACTGCTGTTGAGTTCCTCCACTCTCAGAATATCCTGCACTTGGATTTGAGGTCTGAGAATATGATCATCACGGAACCAAACCTGCTTAAACTCCTAGACTTTGGCAATGCACAGTTCTATGCTCCAGACAGAGTAATTACTCTGGACGGGTGCACAGACTATGTGGAAACTATGGGTAAGTATGGATCCTCAGTGGTTTATAAGTGTGGCATCGATACAGATTGATTGAGGATCACTTCTGGCAGGAATCAGATGGAGTGGGAGATATCTTGTACTTAATCAGAAGGTTGGTCCACTTAGCTCAGTATAATCTGTTCTGAGTGACAGAGAATCTCCAAAGCTCAGGCAAAGAGAGGTCTTTTCCTACTCTGTTACTGGAGACCTTTTTTTAAATAGAAGATGCCAGGGACTGAACTGTGGACCTTCTGTTTCCAAAACAAGGGTTACCCCTCCCACAGACCCTGCCCCAGGCTCAGATATATTGACTAGGCAAAAGGACTGCATGCAAACCATTATCATGTAGGGTCACCACCAGCCTGGCAACTGGTGTGAGGGTTGGGGGTAGGGAAACTGGGGCGGGCGCAAGCAACACTGGATACATTACAATGTCACTTCCAAGTAAAACTCAGAAAAGTCGCAGGGTAGCTCTAGGAATCACCAGAAACTCTATGATAACCATAACGTTTCTGGTGGTTCCTAGAGCTACCGTTTGTCTCTTCTTTTACCCAGAGGTGATGTCACAACACAGTCGATATTGTTTTTTAAAAAAATAATACTGCCAGCAGGAGGCCTGCTACCACAGCAGCAGCCCTGGCAGCCCTAGTCACGTCCAGTAACCCCACAGAACACACAACTGTTTCAGTAGCACAACTTGCTCAATAATCCTGGCCCCAGTGCAGCTAAAGGTAGCCCCAAGTCCCATTGAAAGCAATTGGATATGCTATTCCCTTAGTCACAATAACAAAATTTATCCCAGCCAGAGCTGTTGACTGGCTTAGGCATTGTTCCTCTGGCATCCTCCTCCAGGCCTCAATGTCAGCATTGCCTCTTTTCTGTCCCCCATCTCCTCTCCTCCTCTACCCGCCACCCTCGTTGCTTTCCAGTTCCTGACATGTGACTGACAGAGGAGGCAGGGAAAGAGATCAGGGTAAGGCTTGTCTGGACTTCTTTGCTCAGTTAGTTTGCTTTCTCGATTGTCCCTGAGCCACTCGTGACAGTTTGTAGGTCCCACATTTGGACGGAGCTTTCCTAACCGGAGTGTATCTTCGCAGCTTCGGAACTTCTGTCGGATAAAGGCGCTGTCCCACAGACCGATATTTGGGCTGTTGGCGTAACTGCTTTCATCATGTAAGTCTTCTCACATTCTTCCGAGTTTTTGCAAAGCTGAATGAGGTATTTTGCTTTAAATCCACAGAGGCCTCTCTCAGCAGACCCACTTTAATACAGCAAGACATTTGAAGATTATGTGAAAGAGAAATTGTATAAACTGAGTAGAGATGGGGTAGAGTGGGGGTTAAAATGGATAATAATGAACCAGTCTCAATCAATTACTTGAACAAAAATATATCTTCTAAAGAATTTAGGAGCTGGGATGTTAAAAACTAGAAACCAAATTTGTATGAGACTTTCATTTCTTGAAACCCTTGAAAGTCTGTTGCCTTAAAAGTGTTACTTTTTATTGGCTTTAGAACGACTCCTCGGGTAACAACTTGGCCGTCGCCCCATGGCCATAAATTTAGCACCAAACTAGCGCCATCTCCCGCTGAATGCTCACCTTATTCCGGTTCTCTTGCGATTTCGCCATTCTCTCCAATTCATGCTTTGTGACTCTTTATGTCGTCTTTATCCACTTCCATGTGAATGCCCTGGATCGACTATGAACAATTTGCAGCACCAAAACGCTCGCTCTCCCCGATCATCTGTCTCACCTAACACTGATTCTCCTGCCCTACACTCCCACAAGCCCCAGTGCGACCTGCAATTAAGCCTCAAAGTAATTTTTTTTTAAAAAAACATCAGCCTTATAGCGCTATAGCACTATTCTACCATGGGCGGGAAACCTCTGTTACCTATCACGGTTGGCTTTTGGGTTGGCCCAGCACAACATTGGTATAATAGAAGAGTGATATAGCGCAAATATACGAAATTTTTTTTAAAAAGGGCCAGGATTTTTAGGGCCCCGTTTCCAGAGGCACTTTGACTGACCGTCGAATTGTGCTTTTCCCTTTTAATGTGACTGACTGGAAGTGCAAGCAGTCATCAAAAGATGGGAGAATCCGTTCCAATAACGATAACAGAAGAAACGATTTCTAGTGCAAAACTGACGAAATAAGGGCCCGTGTGATGACGGCCCTTTTAAAAGTCAGACACTATTTCAGTACCCTCATGTAAAACCACTACAACCACCTCTCTGCATGTACAAAAAACTAGTACATCAGGGAGAAAGTGTGTCTTACATTGTGTTAGCTTTCTGCTTGCAAGAAGCTTTTCATGAGATATCCCCACCTTGGAATCCTGAACAGAAGTGATATTCCCTACTTGGAGTCCTGAAGAAGTCTTCTCCATCTTCCCATTTCCTTGCAGGCCAGCTCTGAGAGTGGGAGGAGAGCTAGGAGGCAAGGCAACAAAATACACCAGACAACCATGATGGAGTTAAAATAGGCCACAACATTATTGATTACAGCTCGCAGATAATTGGTGCTGCATTGGGCAGTGATCCAAATATCGGCTGACCCACCTGCCAGCTGATGACCGCTATGCCCCCTCAGATCCCTGCTTGGGGCGTGGATGACAATTATTTTTTTTTTTTGAAAAATTTTTATTGGGTTAGAATCCATTATTTCCACATTTACATTCAATTTTCCCCAATTTTTTCATCTCTAACCCCCTCCCTTTCCCCCCCCCTTTTTGGTGACTTCCAACAGCTTTCCAACCCTTTGTCCCCTTTCCCTTACTTTTATTAGCTTCCTCTATCTAAAACAAATATATATTCTCCATTATTCTAAGCAGTACATCCTTAACTATTTTTAACATTATATGCCCAAACTGTAAGCCTTTGTTTCCATCTTAGATAAACAATTTATCCCAATTTTTCAATTTCAGGTATTTCTATATATCATAAACCATATAGATCATACATTCGTTTATATCAAACAATTTGACTTATTCTCTATATATATTACTCATTCTATCTTTTTATAATAGTTCTATATATCTCTCCTCACGTAGTCAATCAATTTGACCCATCTATATCTTCAGACATTCAGTTTGGTACAAAACTTGTCAGAAAAAAAAGAAAATATTGTTAGTTAATCGCTCCTTATATTTAATCCTTATAATTAATTATTTTCTCTATGTTCTGTTTGTTAACCTATATATATCTATATATATGTCAATCTATTAATCTGACTGCTTATTAATTCACATTTATCTCTTCTCCCCCCGGTAAAGTCTCCCCCCTCTACTTCAATACTTCAGTAGTTCTCAAACTGCCACAGTTTTCCTCCCACCTCCCATTTCTTCTCCAGGTATTGTTTCAGCTTCTCCCAGTCTGTGTTGAACTGCCCTGAATCCAGATCTCTCAATTTTCTTGTCATCTTGTCCATTTCAGCCATATACAGCAATTTGTAAGTCCAATCTTCAATAGTTGGCACTTCTTGTACTTTCCATTTTTGCGCATACAAAAGTCTAGCTGCTGCTGTCATATAAAATATCAACGTCCTGTGTTGGGCTGGAATTCCCTCCATTCCCAAGTTCAGTAGCAGGAGTTCTGGGTTCTTATTAATTTGAAATTGTAAAATTTCACTCATTTCTCTTATTATTTCCCCCCAGTACTGCCTGGCTACCTCACACGACCACCACATATGATAGAGGGAGCCCTCATGCTTCTTACATTTCCAGCATTTATTAGAAGTATTCAAATTCCCTAGCGCAATCTTCTTTGGTGTCATGTACCAACGATAGATCATTTTATAAATGTTCTCTTTGATATTAATACATGTCGTTGTCTTCATTGTAGTTTTCCACAAGTATTCCCATGCCTCCATTGTTATTTCTTTATTAAAGTTTATAGCCCATTTCACCATTTGTGTTTTAACTATCTCATCCTCGGTATACCACTTCAACAGTACTTGGTATACCTTGGATATTCTTTTCTTATCTTCTTTAAGAAGGGTCTGCTCTAGTTCCGAATTCTCTATTCGTATACCTCCCTTTACAGAGTCCGAATTATATAAGTCTCTGATCTGTCTATACTGGAACCAATCGTAGTTAGGTGATAGTTCCTCTTGTGTCTTTATTCTAAGTTTGGATGCTTCAGTTTTAGTTATTTCTTTATACGTTAAACATTGTTGTTCATTATCAACAGCTCTCGGGTCTATCACCTCATATGGAACCACCCACAAAGGGGTTCCTTCTTGTAGATAAATTCTGTACTTCTTCCAGATTATGTATAGACTTCTCCGAACAAAGTGATGCAGGAACATCGAGTTGACCTTTACTTTGTCATGCCATAAATATGCATGCCATCCAAATATTTTTTTATATCCCTCTAGGGCTAATAGTTTCTTGTTCTTTAATGTCATCCATTCTTTCAACCAAACTAGGCAGATTGCATCATGATAAAGTCTCAGATTGGGCAGTTGCATTCCGCCTCTTTCCTTTGCATCTTGTAAAACTTTCACTTTCACTCGAGGCTTCTTGCCTGCCCAAACAAAATCTGATATTTTCCTCTGCCATTTTTCAAATTGTTTGGAGTCTCTGATGATTGGTATTGTCTGTAGCAAAAACATTACTCTTGGTAACACATTCATCTTAACTGCTGCAATCCTGCCCAACCATGACAAATTCAATCTATTCCATTTAATCAAATCTCTCTCTATCTGAGTCCATAATTTTTCATAATTGTTTTTGAATAGATCTATGTTCTTTGCAGTTAATTCGACTCCCAAATATTTCACTTTACTTGTTACTTCACAATCCGTTGTTTCCATTAACAATTGTTGTTTCTGCTTAGTCATATTTTTGCATAATATCTTTGACTTCTTTTTGTTAATGAAGAAACCTGCCAAGTCTCCAAACTCCTTGATCTTATCTATCACTCTTGGCATGTTCTCCAATGGGTCCTCTACAATTAACATTATGTCATCCGCAAATGCTCTGACCTTGTATGAATAGTCCTTTATTTTTATTCCACGAATTTCATCATCTTGACGTATTTGTATCATCAGAATCTCCAATACTAAAATGAACAACAATGGAGATAACGGGCAACCTTGTCTTGTTCCTTTACTTATCGTCAATTTCTTGGTCAATTCATCATTCACCACAATTGCTGCAGTCTGGTCTCTATAAATTTCCTTAATTGCTCTGATGAATCTTTCTCCCAATTGTAGCTTTTCCATAGTGGCAAACATAAAGTCCCAGTTTAAATTGTCAAACGCTTTTTCAGCGTCAACAAAGAAGAAACCAACCTCTTTGTCACAACGCTTGTCATAATATTCAATAGCATTGATCACTGTCCTTAAGTTGTCTCTTATTTGTCTGTCTGGCAAAAAGCCTGCTTGTTCCTCCTCTATGACTTCCGAGAGCCACCCCTTCAATCTCTCCGCCAATATCTTCGCAAAAATTTTGTAGTCATTGTTGAGTAGCGATATAGGTCTATAATTTTTCACATTAGTCAGGTCTTGGCCCTCTTTTGGGATCAATGATATATTCGCTTCACTCCAAGTTTCTGGAATCCTTTGATCCCTTAAAACCCCATTCATCACCTCTTTTAGGAATGGTGCCAGTTCATTAGCCATTGTCTTATAGAATTTAGCCGTAAGTCCATCTGGCCCTGGCGCCTTTTCTAGATTTGCAGATTGTATTGCCTTACTTATTTCCTCGTCAGTTACTTCACTATTCAACTTATTTCTCCAAGCTTCCGAGATTTCTGGAAGTTTGGTTTTCTCCAAATATGACGCTATTGATTCTTTGTTTACTTCTTTTTTATTATACAGCTTAGCGTAAAATTTATAAAAGGCTCTACTAATGGTAGCCTGCTCCGAATACGTTTTGTTATCTTCGCAAATTTTATTTATTATCTTCTTTTCCCTTTTCTTCTTCAATTGCCATGCCAGGTACTTCCCAGGTTTATTAGCACCCTCAAACGCTTTTTGATTCAGTCTTTTGAGATTCCACTCCAATTCTTTATTGCTCATTGCTGTTAGCTGTTCTTGAAGTATTTTAATTTCCTGGTATACCTTCTTTTTCCCTGGTCTCTTTTTTAGCTGTATTTCTTTGGCTTTTATTTTCTCCTCAATCTCTTGTCTTTTCTCCTCTTTCTTCTTTCTTGCTCTACCATTTAAGTCCATTAGTATGCCCCTTACAACCGCCTTGTAAGCATCCCAAACTTTATTGGTTGGTACTTCTTTATTCACGTTGTATTGTATAAAAAACTTTGTCTCTCTTCTCAGTATTTCCATATTCTCTCTTTCCTGTAACAAGTCCTCATTTATTCTCCATGCTTTCCTTTTTCTCTTTTTTCCAAATTTCCACATAATTGGGTTGTGATCTGAGCCTACCATAGGCATTATTTCTACCTCCTTAGTCCATAATGCTAAGTCTTTTGAGGCCCAGATCATATCAATTCTTGATAATGTAGAATGCCTTGCAGAATAAAAAGTAAACTGTCTGCTTTTAGGATATTCTCTCCTCCATACATCTTCAAGAGTCTCTTGTTGAATCAACTCAAAAAAAAGCTTTGGTAATAGTCCTCTTTTCTTTTGTGCCGTTGTAGTCTTTTTGTCTAGTTCCAAGTCTGTCACTCCATTGAAGTCTCCAGCAAGAATTATCTGGTCGTATGCAAGATCGTCTAAATGCTTCCTTAAATCCTCAAAGAAGCTTTCTTTTGCACCGTTAGGTGCATAAAGTCCGACTACCAACACTCTCTTTAAATTCCAAATACATTCCACTGCTACAAATCTAGCTTCCACATCTCTCATAACAAATTTTGGCTGTAGCTCCTCTTTTATGTACAACACCACTCCTCTTTTTTTCTTGTTCGAGGCCGCTACATATTCTTTGCCCAATTTTCCAGATTTTAAATATTTTACATCCTGCTTTCTGATATGGGTCTCTTGCAAACAAACAATGTCACATTTTTGTTTTAGTAGCCAGTGAAAAGTATTTTTCCTCTTATTCGGTGAGTTTAGTCCATTTACATTCCAAGATAATACTTTACACTCCATACTCATGATCTTGTTGGTAAGTCTTTTTCATTGTCCTTAATAAATCGCTCCATCTCTCGCTCAGATCTGATGCGTTTTTTGGCCCCTCCAAACTCAAAGGACACTCCTTCCGGTAACTCCCATCTGTACCTGATTTTCATGTCCTTCAAAATCTGAATTAGCACTTTATATTTTTTCCGGTCCAGTAACACTGATCTGGGCAGTTCCTTCATTATAATAATCGTCTTGCCATCAATCTCCAATGGATCTTGAAACTGTTTTGTCACAATCCTCTCTTTCATATTTCGTGTTGTAAACTGCACAATCACATCTCTTGGTAGTTTCCTCTGGGTTGCTATTCTCGAATTCACACGGTATGCCACATCTAGGATAGCCACAACTTCCTCCTCCTCCTTCCCCAGGTACTCAGCCAACACCTCAGTCATCTGTTCTTGCGCTGACTTTCCTTCCACTTCTGGCAAGCCACGAAAACGTAGCTGCTTCTCCATATGTTTAGTTTCTGCAACTGACATTCTCCCCTTCACCAATCTCATCTCTGTTTGTTGCGTGTCTGCTAAATTCTCCATCGCGTCTTCTACTGTTTTAACTCTCTGCTGCGTTCCTTGTAATTCACTTCGTATTGTTTCCATACCTTTTTTCACTTCTGACAGCTCCGATTTTACTGTCTGTGTAACCTCTTTAACCTCTTTTATCAGCTCCAATTTCGTGTCCTTAAGTTCTTTAATCATATCTAAAAGTTTTTTGTCCAGGTTTTTATCCAGGTTTTCTATTGCCGATTGCCACTCTTTTTTTGACATCGTGGGGCTTGCTTTAGCTCGCTCCCACGAATCCGCTCTCTTCCTTAACTCCGTGGCGTAAAATTTAACGTTTTTCTATTTTAAATGTCCCGGTCTTCTTATAGAAATTAAGTTTTAAAGAGTCCAAAATGTCGGGCGTCTTTTCTCTATGGTTTCTCTATGATTTTGTAATCCAAGATGGCCTACTTCCTCTTCCGCTGAAGCCGCGACCCTTCCCCTTTCAAAAATGGCGATTCCCTACTTCCTGCCCTCCAGCAAGGGCCGCTTCTCTCCAGCCACTCTATTGTTATTACGCACTTCCTGTCTCCCGTCTTCCCACAGCAGATCTCGCGATGGTGTCTTTTTCTCACAGCTCCAAAGCCACAGGTATTCAAAACAATAGTCCCATTTCTTTAATAACTTCTTTAAACTTAGTCTCTTTTTAAATTCGATTCCTGCCGAGTCTTCCCCTCCTTTTCACTAGTCTGTTGCAGTTTAAAAATCTACTTTTTTTCCTCTCTGTTTTTATCAATCTGTCCCGTCTCAGAAGATAATGATCTTTACCTTCTCTTCACTTTTCTCGGGTTGTAATCGCTGTTTCGATTTTAAGTTCTCCTCTCAGCTTCTTCCCCCAATCGATGCTTGGGTATGTAGGTCTTATGCCAGCCGAATTGGCCCCAAAACTGCCGCAGAGATTATAGCCGACCCGTCGCAAGGTGGGACCTCAAGGATCGGGGGGAGACTCGTTGTATAGAGCCCCCCCTCGTCCGAGATCTAGCTCACCCTAGGGTCTTGAGCGTTCTTTGCCTGCTCCCCGCCTGAGAGCAGTCGGCCGCGGGCTATTTTCACCCCGCCGGCCGGTTAAAATGGCAGTCCGGTCAGCTCCGCAAGTGGAGCTGCGTTAGACCTCCATGGATCCCAAACAGGAAGTCCGGGCGTGGATGACAATTATTGAGGATACCATGTGGGTGTGCACCCCTGTGTGGATCCCCTGCCATCTGGGAGTAAGGCAGACCTGACAGCCCCTGAGCTGAGCATGTACCTGCCATGCCTCACTCCCCAGACCCCGTAAGGGGATCCCCATAATAAGGAAACAGAGCTCACGGGCCCTATTTCCCCCCAAACAGATTGGTGCCCAGTGCCCACACTGCCTGCTCTCTCCAAAGTTGTGACGAAAGGGAGGGCTGGGTGGGATGCTGGGCAAGAGCCAAGTGTCGAGGGGCAGGGGGCTGCCTCCCTCTAAGACGGGGCAGTAGATATACACAGAAAGTGCGCCCCCCAGGTCCTTAGCCTTCTTCCCTGCACTTTGCCAGCCGAGCCAGCCTGATTTGATTGGTTGGCCCCTGCATTTGAATCTGGGCTGCGTGGGCTCTGCCCCCATTAAGCTTCTGAAAGCCTGTGCTGCCCTCTAACTTGCTGGCCCCCCTGCATCCTGCTCTCCCGCCGCACAGCCTGCAACTGATCCCCCCAGTTAAGTTTGGGAGTCTGCATTTCCTGTTGAAAATTAATGGCAAAGTAATTAATTGCATAGCAGAAATAAGTAGCACAGAAACATGCTTCAGCTTCTAAAAAAGGAGCTTACTCCATATTTGGTTAAAAGGTTACATTGGTTAGAAAATAAAGAATAGCTAACTTAACTTCTACATCTCTATATCTTGGTGGTCTAAAAAAAGCATCTGGTGAACTGCTATGGCGACCTGAGTACGTGCTGGAATTGCACTCCAATTAAACTGATCAGCCAATAATCAATCCTAAATCCCTCCATTAAGCATGTGTGTTATGTGCCATCAAGTCGTCTCTGACCTATGGCGACCCTATGAATGAAAGACCTCCAAAACGTTCTATCGCTAACAGACCTACTCAGATCCTGCAAACTGGAGGATGTGGCTTCTTTGATTGAGTCAAGCCATCTCGTTTTAGGTCTTCCTCTTTTCTTGCTGCCTTCCACTTTTCCTAGCATTATTGACTTTTCCAAAGAATCTTGTCTTCTCATGATGAGACCAAAGTATGATAGCCTTAGTCTTGTCATTTTAGCTTCTCAGGAGAATTCGTGCTTGATTTAATCTAGTACCCACTTATTTGTCTTTTTGGCCGTCCATGGGAAGGCAATGGCAAACCACCCTGTAAAAAGTCTGCCAAGAAAACGTCGTGATGCGACGTCCCCCCATGGGTCAGTAATGACTCAGTGCTTGCACATGGGACTACCTTTACCTTACGGTATCCGCAAAACTCTCCTCCAGCACCACATTTCAAATGAATCAATTTTTTTCCTGTCAGCTTTCTTCATTGTCCAACTTTCACATCCATACATAGTTATGGGGAATACCATAGTTTGGATTATCTTGATCTTGGTCCCCAGAGAGACGTCTTTATCTTTAAGGATCTTTTCTAGCTCCCTCACAGCTGCTCTTCCAAGTCTCAATCTTCTTCTGATTTCTTCACTGCAGTCTCCCTGTTGGTTGATGATTGAGCCAAGGAATAGAAAATCTTGAACAACTTCAATTTCCTCACTAGTGGGAAAAACTACTTGACACTTAACTGGTCCTATGCAAACTAGTTATCTCTAGCTAAACGCATGTCCAGGCTCGCTGCGGATGCCACCGGGTGGGGCGCCGTCGCACCTGGCTCCGACTTCAGGGGGTGTCAGGGATACTGCAGGACCCTGCTCTGTGGAAGGAGGGGCAGGTATACCTCACCCTGGCTCCCTCTCAGTCCACTTGCTGGCCTGCTCACCCTGACCCCATTACCACTCTTACTCTCCTCCATCTCCTCCTCCGTCAACTTGCCTCCTCGCACTCTCTCGCTTCTCTCCACTCCATCACTCCTACACAACCCACCACGCCCTGTGGGTGGACTTCCCTTTTATCTCTTTACCAATTCCCTGCTCCCCCTGTCAGCCACACACCCCTCTGCACTCTAGCCATGGCCTCGGCTGTCTCAAGCAGCGGCACCTGGTGTAGCTCATCTGGCTGCTTCGGGCGGCGCCAGCTGTGTGCTCTGGGCTGGCTGCCAAGCTCTCTCTACTAAGGGCCTCAGGCAGCCCCACCTGTGGCTGCTTTGCTTTCAGCCCCACCTGGTCCTGGCGGATTCCTTCCAGACTGCAGGCTGGGGCGTGGCTTGGGGCTGCCCTTCCTCCACTGCAGGTAAGGTTGCTGGCTGCCTTGCTGCTAGCTGGCTGTCCCTGCTTCCTGGGCTTTCTCCCCCTGGTCTGATACTCTCCTGTCTGCCCCCATTCTCCCTGCCTGGGCTCTTAGCCTCCCACCGAAGGGTAGGGCTAGCTGGTGTCCACCTGCCCCATCTAACACTCTGCGGCTTGGGTACCTCTTTCCCTCTCTCACTTGCTGGCAGGTCCTAGACCTGGGTGCCCCTTGGGGCAGCTGGGCTGCTGTCTCCTGGCCGCCTCCCACCCTCTACTCCTGGCAAGTCCAGGGGCGGAGCCTCAGACCCCGAACAACGCAAACTATAGTTGAACTTTTTCATGACTGAAGGGATGACACTTGCTAAAACCCCAACACTTCTACGTCTAAAGGTGCAGCGCAGCCTGTAATGTGGGTGCTCCCCAAACGCATAATCACTGCCTCCATTTCCTGTAACTGCCAACCCATTGTTCTCCCCAGACTAGTTAAGAAACATCGTAGCTCAACCATATTGAGCAGCTCGGCTTATTATGAGAGTGAGCTGTCCCTGTCCTTAAACAATTTCTAGGCCTGCTTGCACATCTGGTGTACCTTATTTCTGTCTTCTTCCTGTCGAGGGTATGCTTGGATTTGAAAGATTAGGATTAATTAGGTTGGGAGGAGAAGGGGGAAGTCACCCTCCCAGCTTTGTGATTCCCTGGTGCAGGCCTTGCCTGCCTTTCTTTTGCTGTTGGGCAGAAAGGCAGGATATAATTTTTTGTAAATAAATAAAGAACCGCACGCAAAATATATTGCCAATCTGCCTAAGGCAGGTTCCCTAAGAATAATTACCAGGAAGCCAGCCCCATGTACCCACTGGCATGTCTTTATCCATTAAGCCGCAAACTTTAGTAAACTGATTAATCATTGAATACTTTCATTATTTAATTGGCGAGGGGCCCATTTGAATCACTAGGTCTGAAAGGGAAAGGCTTCTGTCCTTGTTTTTTTGGGGTTTTTTTACCTCTTTTGGTTCTGATGTGTTTGTATAACAGAGAGTGAAATGAGGAAATTCCCTGGCTAACAATGAGGGTTAGCTTTTATTTATTCAGTTGTAAGCAGTCATAGGATCATAGAAAGAGAGACTTCTGAATTGCAACTGATAATGAAGCTCAAGACAATGCATCCTCCTGGACTGAATCGAGACTTAGACTTCCTGTCTCATTACCAGTGCTGATTTCTCCACACCCACCACCCCTCTGCATACCCCACCCTATCCAATCATTTACCAGTTAGCGTCATTCGGTATCTGAAATCACTCTACTCTCCAAGATACAGGGACAGATGGACTCACGTTCTATCTGTATCTGAGGAAGTGAGCTGTGGTTCATGAAAGCTCATACCTTACCACAAATTTTGTTAGTCTTCTAGGTGCTACTGGACTCTTGCTCTTTTCTACTGCTACAGACAGATTAACATGGCTACCCATCTTGATAGAATCATAGAGTTGGAAGGTACCTCCAGGGTCATCTAGTCCAACCCCCTGCACAATGCAGGAAATTCACAACTGCCTCCCCCACACACCCCCAGTGACCCCTGCTCCACGCCCAGAAGATGGCAAAACACTGTCAGGATGCCTAGCCAAACTGGCCTGGGGAAATTTGCTTCCTGTCCCCAGAGTGGCAATCGGCCTTACCCTGGTCATGTAAGGGTCCATGAGAACTCAGCACTGATGTAACCCTTCCTGCCCTCCCTCTCATGATCTGCCCAGGTTCACAGAATCAGCCTTGCTGTCAGATGGCCATCTAGCCTCTGCTTAAAAACTCCAAAGAAGGAGAGCCCACCACCTCCCGAGGAAGCCTGTCCCATTGAGTCACACATTTTCTTCAGGATCTCCACAAGCCACACACAATGGCAACATACAAATTTAACAAATTGTATCGACGAAGAGGCAGATGGGAAAAAAATTACCCTATAAGCCCTACCAAAGATAGTAAGCAAATCAAGAGTTTGCATTCTTGATGAGCTGCAGGACTAAGAAGATAAAATTGTCTGTTGTCTGAGTAGCTTTCAAGATCTGCTTTACCGTTGGTCACGGGATCGTCTTCCTACAGAGCCTGAGGACCACGGAATAAGAAGTATATTCCCAAGCAAACCTCTCACTTCTCCATAATATTGGCAGGGTGTTGCATATGGAATGCATACATTTATATACCAAAAATAGGGAAAACTCATCAACGAGGAGTGTGTAATCATGTCCTCTCTGTTTTATTGTACACAGATGAGACATAGGGTCTCAGCTCCTGGCCAGAGGCCCATTCCTCACCCCCAAAATAGAAATAAGATTCAGCTGCTTTGGAGGGTGTCTGGAGATGAGCAAAGACTAGGAAGTGCTTAGTGTCAGAACTGTGGCTAGATAATGTCCTTACTCCAGACTACCTTCTGCAATCAGACAACAGTCCATTGTTTCCAAAAGGCTTTTACTGAAGAAATAGTTCATTATAGTCCACTAGCCTGAATGCAATATTAAGGATGGTACATATGCATTGTTACCAATGACAGGCAAAGCATGAGGTACAAAGTAACAGATCACAGCAGGCCCAAACTCCCCCCACAGTTCTCAAAACAACCCCTTTGAAGTCAGGAGAGCGAAAGTTTCCCAAGGCCGGTTCTTGGTGGAACATCAGTAGCCAAAACAATCCTTTTCTGTGAGATAGCTGCCTGGGAACCTTGGCACCTGTGAAGAGAGCACTTAAACACTGAAAGGATTAAAAATGGAGTCGGTTAAGCAAAGGCATACAAAGGCATACATTCTGGACCTGACACTTAGCACAACGAAAGAACAACGGGAAAAATTTACCGAATCCTCCCTCTCCGTTCTCAGGCTGAGTGCTGAATATCCCATCAGCTCCGAGGCAGCCTGTGACTTTGGGAGACTCGTCAAACGAGAGAAAATCAAGCTGAACCGATGCTACGCTGGGCTCTCTGGGGGCGCCGTCTCATTCCTCCAAGGCACACTTTCCTCTAACCCATGGTAAGAAGTTGCTCTTCCGCACTTAAGGAAGCCTTTGACAGAAGGTGAAAGTTCCTGATTCTTGTTGCTTTTCCTCCTGAACAGAGAAGGATCTGTTAAGCAAAGTAGCCCCTTCCTCAGACAAGCATGGACCCTTTTTAGTCATTGGTTGTCCGAAGGGGTCTCATATGCTCAGGGCCGGAGTGCCCATTGAGTCAGGTTGGGCCCCCAGAGGGGGCACTGGAGGGGGCGCTGGGGGCAGGGGCACATGCCGCGGGGCTGGCAGTGGCAGTCCTGGTGGCTGAGCGGGAGGGATGGGAAGCCGCTCGTGCACCACCCCGGCCGCCTGCCATGCCTGGCCAGCAGCTGCTGCAGCAGCCTGCCAGACTTCCTGCCCTGCGCCGTTGCTGCCAACACATGCCTCCGGCTGGGCACAGCAGCCATGGGCCAGGCACGGCAGGTGGCCAGGGCGGCATGTGGAACCTCCCCAGACACCTTCCACGCCTGACTGTGAGTGCGGGCAGCCTCCACGCGCCGTCCCAGCCACCCGCCAGCCAATGGGACCGGCTTGCTGCGTGATGACATCACATACAGTGACATCAAGGGGTATGTACATGCTCTGCATGCATGTAGGAGCAGCCTCAGGTGCCAGAAACCCTGGTGCTGCCCTACATATGCTCAAGTCTCAAGTTCGATTTATTGTATATAGACTTTGGCAGTTACAAATTTACATTACCGTCAACAGTGAGGGATACAAATTGTGTACAAGCTATAAATCATCAAATACACAAAGAGTAGGATGTAGAGCCGGGGACCAATTTTAAAATATAACTACAAACTCAATACAATATGCATAATAAAAAGAACAATTATCTAGGTACCCTTCCTTTGCTCTGCCATCTTGGAGTGTATGTTCTTTGCAGCCAGAGCAAATAATGAAACTCTGTAGGACACATATGCGTCTGTGTCAGATAACAGAAATTAGATTTCCTCCCCCATTTAGTATGACTTTAATTTGGATAAAATTCCTGCTAAATGCCCACTCAGAGCGGGTTACAAAGTAAGTTATTATTATCCCCACAACAAACACCCTGTGAGGTGAGTGGGGCTGAGAGAGCTCTGAGAGAGCTGTGACTGATCCAAGGTCGCCCTTGGGAAAGAGTAAAGTGGGCAGAAAAGAATACAGTGAGGTAAGTCCTTGAGTACTCGGGAACCACAGATGCATAGGCATTGGTCCCTTGGTATTTGATTGAAGCAACCCTCCAAAAGTGTCGTTGGCATTGATTGGAACAGCAAGGAAGTGAGGGATACTCTGAGTGTGAAGTTGGGGGTGTAACTAGGTAGGGATTCTAATATGGTCCAGTTTAATTACTTTAAACCATGGGGCTGCTTTTGATTTTAAGATTAAGGAGCGATCTAGTCGGGCATCGGAGTCATACATCCAGTTTCTAAGTTGGAAGTTTTCAGCTGATGTTCCTATAAGATCAGGGTCTCATATGCAATGGACTAGTTAGCCATTCACATCTGAAGCAAGCTATAAATCAGGGCCAGATCAACGGGGGGACAGATGGGGTAGTCTGCCCCCAGCGCCGCCAAAGTGGGGGCGCTGGGCACAGCCGCCAGCCGCCAGGAGCATGCTGGCAGCAGCGCGGGTGGCTGAGCAGCCACCCGTACCATTCGCCTGCCCCGCTGGACAGGGAGTGCGCGACAAGCCAGCTGCCCCCTCAGCGGGGCAGGCAAGTGGCACGGAGGGTTGGAAGGCCGCCCACGCCATTCACCTGCCTCAAAGGACAAGGAGCAAGCAGCAATCCGGCCGCCCCCTCAGCGGGGCAGGCGAATGGCATGGGCAGCCTCCCAGCCGCCTGTGCTGCCACCACTCCGCTGGTGGCATGCTCTGCCCCTGCACGTGGGGGGGGGGGACTTGGGTTGCCCTGGGCACCGGCAACCCTAGATCCAGCCCTGCTATAAATATCTTACTCCTTGAAAATGTGGTGGCAAACAGTGGCAGTCCAGTACCCAGTGGCCTCCATCGAGGCCAGCTGTCTCTTAGATTTCTGTGGCTGTGGTACTCGGCTGCCAATGATGAGCTCCAAGGACTGCCCAGTTTCGAGGAAGAGAGGTTTTCACAGCTTATCTATGGTAAGGTATGAGGCTACCTTTCACAGAACTACACTGTGGCCCTGTCTCAGCCATAATGTCGCCAATTTAGAGGCGGGGCTAATATAAATAACTGCTGTGAAAACAGGCTAATTTGAACCAATATTTAAACGAAACGCTTTACATAATATATCCTTTATGAAGAATGCAACCTAGTTATTATAAACACATTTGCAAAATATCTGCAATTAAATAACTTCTGAATGAAGTTATTCGGAGAGTTATGTGCAGTAAATATTTAAAGTATCTAAATAATTCAAAGTATAACAAAATAGCCAAATTAGTTCCACTTCATTTTTCTTTACTTTTGAGGACAACGAAAACCACCTTTCTAAATTTCGTCCCTCTGCTTCTGCTTGCTCTTACCCGAATGCTGTTTTTTCCTCCTTCCTTGGCTAGGAGGAGACCATCTGCCTCTGAATGTCTTCAGTCCCCCTGGCTGCAGGAGACTGGCCTGGATGAGAGGCAACAAGCCACAGTGACTTTTTCTTCCACCAAACTGAGGAATTTTGTAGCCGAGCGGGAAAGGAAGAGGGCCTTGCTGTGTTCCAAGTACGGCTTGATGACCGTGTAGAAGGACAATTCCGGGCACCGTAATGGTGAGACCATCTACACCGGATGCTTGCTACCTAACATGCTATGATTTCTGACTTGGACTGGAAAGGAACAGGTGCTGTCTTCAGGCTAAGACACGAATAAGGACTGTGACTGATTTGCATATTTACGGTGTGTGCCCTTAACATAATCATTTATGCATCTTCATGGATGGAGTGGACACTCAACTGTGGATGGAGTGGACACTCAACCGTGGTTTATGAAAACTTGATATCAGCTAAGGACAGGTGAAACAGCCATGGATTTCACACACATGCAAGCAAGACAGGGAATAAATATTAAAGAAAACGTCACAATCCAAAAAGTAGAATAAACTGCTTAGGGATCTTATGGAATCTCCTTTCTTGTGGAGTTTACAGGGAAAGAATAGCCAAGAATCTCTGAATCTCTTCCCGGTCTGTGATTCAAATGTGAAAAATAAAAGTAAGCCCTGGAAACGGTTTTGTGCAAGGACTTAGGATTAGGAATCATTAACTGAAATAGCTGAATGTAGTTTTCATCATTAACGTTCTTCCTTGTTAAATATTACCAGGTTTGGATCACAGCCAGCTATGGAATGTAATACACAACATACATTATTAAACGTGCTGTGTTGTAGCCCAGGGTGCCTTTCTAGCATTGGAAAAGCAAGAGGAGAACAATATGAGCTTCTTGGCCCACTGGGGAGAAAGGAAGGAGGGAAGAAAGAAAGAAAAGAAATATACTGTATTATATTTCATTATACACAGATAGTCTGCATTCAAAGTATCTCCCTCTTTTGCTGTAAGAGCCAGATTTGGTGCCTTCATCTCACAAAACCATAGTTTAAACTAGCTGTGGTTAATAAACCAGATACTGGCTTCATATACTGGTTTGATGGGCCCTAAGTGACCACTACTAATGGAATGGCCTTCAATCACATAAGCCATGGTTACTTGATTTCGACAATGATTTTTTGTGATGTCTGGGAGACGAAGGCATCTCATGCCCCTGAATGTCAACCTTGAGCCAGCTACCTGAACACGGCTTCTGCCGGGATCGAACTCAGGTTGTGAGCAGAGCTTGGGCTGCAGCTCTGCCGCTTACCACTCTGCGCCACGGGGCAGAGTCATAAAAGAGATGTGTTCCAACTACAGGATGCATAGCTTGGCAGCACAGCTTGTGCAGTTGGTGGGCACCCATAAAGACATTCAGTAATGACTCGGTACTTGCACAGGGGACTACCTTTACCTTTTAAAGTCTGTGAAGTACCACTAAAGGTAGCCACAGGCTGCGGTAATTACCTGCTAATTTTACAGGACGTAATGAACTCTGGACGCACTGTCTGTACTTCTGTTGAGATGCTATCTCGAGGGCATTACTTCTTAGGAAATAAATACCTGCTGGTACAGTGCATTTCGAGATCCTATTACTACCTGGTTACTAGAAATCTACAAGCATCATTTGAGTGCCTATATTTCCACGTGTAAAAAGATATGTTCATGTCGGAGAATCTTTCATAGTCTTATATTTGGGGGAGACCCATGTAGTTTTATAGTTTGGGTTGCTTTCTCTAGCAAAGAAAAAAGATATAGATATATAATATAGGGATTCCTTTCTCAGCATAACTAAAAAGTAATCTGTAGTCAAAATGTTTCCCATTTTGCTATGGAAGTCTTCCTAGATTGGTTTCTCCTCCTGGCCAAGGTAGCATGCAGTGTTCAAAGTTTTCAGTATTCAGTTAGTAGAGTGAGCAAATCTGTACGGTTGTTTTTTAAATACAACCTTGGAAGAGAAAAGCCAGTTTCTAGCAACCTTTTGATTCCCAACCCCCCCCCTCATTCAATAAGCCAAACACTCCATTAATTTGCATGTTCTTCATTGTCTACAGTAGCTATTGTGGGATTGTTCAATTGTTTGACATTGCATAGTGGTGATACTCATTTTTCCCCTGTGTGGAATGAATCCCCTTGTTTTTGTAAGCTTCTGTCAAACAATTAAATGCTTATATGCAACTTCTGTTATATCCCGTTCCTTGCACCACGTGCTCTTCTCTCACTGCAAAAAGTAAACAGTAAAAGGAAAAGCTTATCTCAAGTCATGTTGGTGCGGAGTTGGATGAAGAAATTGCTTCCTTATCGTGACAGTATAATGTCACACAGTTGTGACTGGGGCACGTTTCTAAACTGTTGACTCTAGATTTGGGTTTGGATGAAAAAGCATCTGTCCATAATCTAGCTTGAAGGATGATGCAAATGCCATATATTTAGGATGGGCAATAGCAATTGCCCTTTCCATGCAACATGATAGACAGGATCAAATATTTGCTACGGGTCCTTTTGATAATGAGTATTTCTGAGAATTAAAATATTTGCAGAGGTTTGCAAAGGTTTCTTATCCCTGAAATAGTTTTAATTAGGTTGTTGCAGAACGTTGAATTTCAAAATAAGCGATCTCCATTGTCCAATGCAAAGAGTCTGGCTTTTGTAATAAACTAAAGGTCTCGCTTCCATTCCCTCAAGTTTCTTTCCAGTATTCATACCTGTGAGGTGAAAATCTAGTTCAGAAGAAAGGAAGTTTTTCCACAAATCACTGGGCCTTACTAAATTTGCTGTCTTTTAAAAGTTGCCCCAGTTTTGTTCGTTGAGATTTGAGCCAATAAGTGGAGGAAAGGTGGTTTTAAAAAATTTTTAACATAGGATTTGGTTCATTAAACACTCAGCTTCTGGGCTCCCAACATCTGTATATGATGTGAATGCAGTGAATTTATTTCTCTTTTGTTTCTGAGCACGGCTGAGGCACAGGACAGATATTGCATCTGACAGGAATCTTTTTAGTCAGATATGACATCAGCGAATAAACATTCCCAGGCGGTCTGGGACCCAATTCGTCTCGGGAGTGCAGAGGTGAAGGAAGGCACTTGAGCCTTCCCACCCATGCCTTTTTCACAAGCTGAAACTGCTGTGGAGGGTACCCGCACATCAGGGCAAATGGGATCCCATGCAGCCATTTTGTCTTGAGAAGATGGTGTATAAGTGAAGGCTGGGAAACACTCCCTCATCCAGCTCTACACTTCTGAGCCAAATCGGGTCCCAGAGCATGTGGGAATATTAGTTCCTTGATGTCATGTCTGGCTGTAAAAAGAACAGAATCAGGTTCAGGGGGAAATCTTGAGCCATGACAGACGTAGCATTTGGTTTGTACCTGAAGGTATTTATGAATATAATGTTTTGTTAAATATATTAATTTAATAAAGACTTTATCCAGATTTGTTGGATCCGTTTGTATTATGGTGGAAAGTAGAATGTATTTTCGGTGCTAATTGCAGAGGCTCTGAACTCTGAAATGGGCCTAGAAGCAGCCTCTCTATGAGAACGTATAGACCACAAAGATGATGATATTCAAGTAGGGTTGCCAGCTCCAAGTTGGGAAATTCCTGGAGATCTGGGGGATGAAACCTGGAGAAAGTGGGGTTTGGGGAGGGAAAGGACCTTGGCATGGCTTAATTCCATACAGTCCACCCCCCAAAGTAGCCATTTTCTCCAGGTGAACTGATCTCTGTGGCCTGGAGAACCATTGTAATTCTGGGAGATCTCCAGCCACTACCTGGAGGCTGGCAACCCTATATTCATGCCTCCCCCTCTGCCAACTCTGGGTAACTGCAGAGGTAGGTAACGAGAACTTTTCATCCCTTCCTTTCAGAATCCAGGCACTCACCCATGGTAGCTGATGCGTTGATCTCCTAACACAACCTCAGGGAAAAGAAAACTACAAACTACCTTTGCTCCCTATCAGTAAGGCTGAAACTTGAATTGCTTCCACACAAGGGCACAAAAAGCTCTGTTGCCATGATAGCAGCCAATAAAGACAAACGTCCCCATATGGGAAAGTAAACAAATTAAACCACTGTTTATATCAGGTGTGAAAACACCAACGAGATCAAAGTGTTGTAATACATAAACACAGATTATGCCTGTATTTGGCATGCAATGGAACTGTAAGGATGCATACACTCTCCTCCAATTACAGATTAACCAGTCCATAAACACAAAACACCATAATTAGTCCTGGGCCGATTCCAGATGGCCCTCCCCATGCCGAAACGTCGCGCGGAAAACGCGAAATATCGCATTTTCTCGTGCGAGTTTTGCGTGACGTCACACGATGTCGCGCAAAACTCGCACGAGAAAACGCGATATTTCGCGTTTTCCGCGCGACGACGCGCGACGTTTCGGCATGGGGAGGGCCGTCTGGAATCGGCCCTAGTGTGACTTCTTTTGTGGTGGAATTAGTCCTGGTGTAATTTCTTTTGTAGTGGAAAATATGCTGATCCCCACAGAAGCGGGATGAAAATCAATGATGATAATCTCCCAACAGGATTCCGGATGTTTTCCTGTTTCACTGCATTCTTGTTCACGGGAATTGCTTCTTCGGTTCCAGCTGACAAATTCCACGACCGCATCTCATGCTTGATCAGCCTTTGACCAAGCATGAGATGCGGTCGTGAAATTTTTCACCTGGAACCGAAGAAGCAATTCCCGTGAACAAGAATGCAGTGAAACAGGAAAACATCCGGAATCCTGTTGGGAGATTATCATCATTGATTTTCATCCCGCTTCTGTGGGGATTGTCAGGCTATGGCATCCCAGATGCACGAGTCTGCCTTCCTCCCTTCTGCAAGAAGACAAGGTCTTTTGATTTCAAAAGGTTTTATTTGAAAAACAGCATTCAGGCCCATGTGTCCATATTCCAGAATCATATAGACCCTGGCTGAGCAAGGCTTTGTTAGGAATGAGTTACAAAACGGAAGTTGTTACGGATCAAACCTTCAGACTCCAGCCTTCCCCCAGAGTTCACATAGCATGAAACTTCTCTGTGGGAACGCTGGTTACCCAAGGTCGACTAAGAAGAAAACAGATGAGACGGAGCATCCTCTCCCATGGAAAATGCGGTCCCGGCACTTGAAGGAACCTGGAGGGAGAGAAAGACTAAACAACTACAAGAATTACTATGGCGTTACTTAGGCTGCATTCTCTCGCATGACAGACCCTGACAGGGATCACCATATTTTCCACTACAAAAGAAATTACACCAGGACTAATTCCACCACAAAAGAAGTCATACCAGGACTAATTATGGTGTTTTGTGTTTATGGACTGGTTAATCTGTAATTGGAGGAGAGTGTATCCATCCTTACAGTTCCATTGCATGCCAAATACAGGCATAATCTGTGTTTATGTATTACAACACTTTGATCTCGTTGGTGTTTTCACACCTGATATAAACAGTGGTTTAATTTGTTTACTTTCCCATACGGGGACGTTTGTCTTTATTGGTAACTCTACCCATATTTGCCCTTTGTTATTTCGCCATGATAGCAGCAGCAAACAACTCAGAATCCGATGTGAACAACCTCCGTGGGCACTCATTCTTGTACCACTCTCTGTCTCTGGGCCAAGCTACAAGTGATGAATGACACTTGAACGGCAAGTGGATTGAGTGGAGGGCAAGTGAACAGGGAGAAATACACTTGCCGTTCAAGTGTCATTCGTCATGTGTAGCTTGGCCCTCTGTCCCCACTTTTCACCATAGCAACTGCACAAATGCCCAGATATGATGGCACTGCCAAAAGCCAAGCCACTCCAGGTGGGGCTATTGGAGGCACTCTGCAGGAAGCCCTGGGCAACCAGCCAAGGAGCCGCAGCTGGACCCACCTTCAGCCATCAGCTCAGCCAGGGAGGCCGAGCTGCTAGCCAGGGGACTGCAGCTGGACAGGCCTTCAGCAATCAGCAAGGCAGGGAGGCTGGGCAATCAATGCCCCCCCACACACACACCTGATCCCCCTTTCCCCTCACTTCTTCTTTCCCTGCTGAGCCACTGTATAACACGACACTGAGGCTTTGCAGGGAAACTACGAAAAGCCCTTTAAAGGGGTAAAAAGTGTGTGTGGGGGGGAAGGGTGCACAGCAGCAAGCTGCCCCCGGGACTATTTTGAAAGCCACCCCTCAAAGGAGTGTTCACACAGATTCTCCTTCTGTACTCCAAATACTCCCCTGTGAATCAGGGGAAAGCAGGTGTTGTTTTTCCCCAGCGCAAACGGGAACGCCCTGGGAACTCTGCAAGTAGTGGCTGGGATAAATATGTAGACAATCCCCTTTGATCTGGTAGCTTCCTGTTTTCCATGCATGGGGAAAAGTTGCCATGTGGAAGCAGTCTTAGTCCAGCCTCCTCCTTTCTGTTGCAGCTGCCTAGGCACTATGGTCCATGGCTTGTTTGACCTCCTCCTTTCTTCCATTTGGACAGTGAAAGGGAGGGAGGGCAAAAGCTGGCAACAGAAAGGAACAGAGGGGAAGCGGCTGTCTGACGTATATTTTGGGCTGTGAGGAATGCAGCGTGTGGGATCTTATCCGTCGTCCCGACAAGTGCAACAGACCCACCATATTCCAGGAAGTGAGGTTATTTCACAGGTCATGTCCTGCCCTGGGAGTGCTCACACGCTCTACAGGCGGCCAATTGGGGCCCAATTCAGGCCACTGCAGAGTGTGGGAGTGCTATTGCACTCTGCAGCGGCCTGATTCATGCCTGATGTGGGCCAATTCGTGCCCAATCCAGGCCAATTTGGCCCCAGTTTGGGCTGTTTTGGCCAGGATCAGGCTGCTGTGGAATGTGGGAGCACTGCTGCGCTCTGCAGCGGCATGATTTGGGCCCGATCCAGGCCAATCTGGGCTGATTCAGCCCCAATGTGTCTGCTTCAGCCTGGATCGGGCCACTGCAGAGCGCGGGAGTTCTGCTGCACTCAGCAACAGCCCCATTTGGGCCCAATCTGGACTGATAACGAGCCCAATATGGGCAGTTGTGTTGCATGGAAGCGTGCTGCACTGCCTGAGAGCACACCCAGGAGGCACGTTCCCCCGCCTTTCCCCCCATCAGCCAGGTAAATGGGGGCAGAGGGTGGTGGGTAGGAGTGGGGGATTCCTTGCCCCCAGCAGGGGACTGGCAACCCTACACCACACACTCCTTCTTGAAATCTCCCTAGAAAGTAATTTATATGTAGCAGGAGATTCCAAGCTGTATCATAGTCTCCCTTGCTCACTCATAGGTTGTGGCATCCAAAACATTTATTTATTTTTTTATATGTGTTGGATTTATATCCCACCCTCCCCACAAGCCGGCTCAGGGCTGGTCACAGCAGCATAAAACCACAATTTCAAAATTATATATATACATACAATAAATCATAAAACAATAAAATATCAATGCATATCACTCTGGGTAAGTACAACAGATCTCATTAGACAGTGGAGAAGAACGAAACAGGAATGGACCGGCAGTATCGTTTGCCAGCTCCTCAACCACTCTGCTAGGCCTGGCAGAACATCTCCATTTTAGAGGCCTGACGGAACTATAAGAAGTCCCACAAGGCCCAGGTCTCAACTGGGAGAGAGTTCCACCGGACCGAAGCCAGAGCTCAGAAGGCCCTGGTTGAGGCCAAGCAAACATCCTTGAGGGCAGGGACCACCGGCAGATGCTGATCTGCAGAGCGTAACACCATCTGGGGAACATACAGGGACAGATGGTCCCAAAGATATGCAGGTCCCAGTCCGTTAAGGGCCTTAAAGGTTAACACCAGCACCTTGAACTTGTCCCGGAATAGGAAGGTTCCAGGATGTATGGGGGGGCTTGCTTTCTCTAGAAGTTCTTGGCAATAAGCCAGAAATTAAGGTGGCAGGATTTAATAGTATGACATAAACAGACAGGTCTCAGCAATTCATCCCAAAGGATTTAATGTTCCATGGGGGATATTAGAGCTATTGGGATGGCTAAAGGAGGGCCTTCCACAACTGCATGCTGTTAGGGGCTGGCTGGTGCTAGCCGCTGGTGGGTAGCCCCTTTACCATAGAGATTTGGGGAATTCCTAGAGTGTCGCCCAGGAGAGACATCATTTCTGGATTTTGAGGTAGAAATGATGTCACAGAATCATCATGCGATTCCAGTAAGGAGAGGAAGGCCTGCTGGTCATGTAGCCCATCAGTGTGCCAAGAAAGATGTGTCCGGAAGGCTCAAAGGCATGGCAACTGTCACTTTTCCTTATATCCCTTTGGGGGGTGCCCTGATACCACCACCACTTTCTTTGCCTACTCGAAGTCCTTTACATTTAGGAGACCACCAGCAGGAGCCAATGCCATGGGTGAGAGCCAGCACTCCCAAATTGAGGTGTGGGAAAGAGGGACAGAAGGAGAAGTGCACATCTCTGGTTTAATTCCTTGATTTGTGACTGAATTCCTTGCATATAGATATGCCAACCTGAGGCCTGGAGGCTGGCTTGCTTACTTGCACCCCCTGTGCTGTGTATATTTGAGTTCTCTACCATGGATTCCCTCATTTTCGGAACTCATTTCGACCTAATCTCCACCTTTGAAATGGGTAAAAATGTTCTAGAATGTCTTATAGATGTTTTCTAGAATGTCTTAGAGATGTCTCTTATAGATGTTCAATTTTGTCATCACATGCTAGGTGTGCTGAATTTGAGCTGTGCTCTGTGGCTTGGCTCACATTCTTGATCATGCAGTTTTAGTTCTAAACACAGGCTTGTATTAAGTTGACCAGTACTGGACTGGAATGTTTGTTGTTGCGATTTATTTATTTTTAAGGTGCTTTAAAAAATAAGTACTTCACAATAAAAAAGTGGGTGGCTAGGCTTGGTGGCAGGTTCATGCAGGCACAGACAAGAGTAGACAAAAAATGTAAAAAGTCCAGTAGCACCTTTTAAGACTAACCAACTTTATAGTAGCATAAGCTTTCAAGAACCGCAGCTCTCTTCATCATGCATCTGACGAACAGAGCTGTGCTTCTCGAAAGCTCATGCTACTATAAAGTCGGTTAGTCTTAAAAGTGCTACTGGACTCCTTACTATTTTGTGACTACAGGCTAACACGGCTAACTCCTCTGAAACTGTAGACAGTGTGTTTAGCGGTCCCTGCTCAATGACCTGGGTTCTTTCCTTGCAACTTGCTCAGGTAAAAAAAAAAATCACATGTTGGTGTTCTCTACTGATAATGTCTGTACGTAAGTTTCATGGAAGTTGGACAGATTATATGGTTCCTTCCCATGGAAGCAATGCTTGTCTTCATGAAATTGGAAACAGTCATTTTGATGGTTCCATCCTGAATATAAAAATGACTTGTGTCGTGTGGAAACGAATGGCACCAGCAAGCCAAAAAATAGTCTTACATCAAAGTAGCTGGATGAGATGCTGTTAAGGAAATACACTTAAAAAGAGCAAAGTTCAAACGTAATTTTGCCACAGCCACTGCTTTGAATTTTATCAGCCGCGATTCAAGGGCAAAAGTCCATCTCCTTGATCTTTCTTCCATGGTGTCCTTAAGAATATTGTGCATAAATGAGATAATAAAGGGAATGATTGTTACATAACGGTGAGAACATTTTTGATTTGGTTTATTTAGTTTTCAGGATGTTTGCCTCTCGGTTAAACTAAACACAGACTCAAAGAAGATGAAAAGAAATGGACTGGATTCTGGAAAGACATGTTTGGATGCACGGAACATAGGAACCGAGCACATCACACATCTGCACTATCTTCAAAACATTCAAATGAAGGCAGCAAATTGGTCAGGGATACATGATAATGATTAGAATTTTGTAGAGGTTAAAGCAGGGGACCCCATTGTGGCAATTGCAGGGGCCATTGTAGGGGACCCCATTGTGCCAATTGTAGGGGCCATTGTAGGGGATCCCATTGTGCCAATTGTAGGGGCCATTGTAGGGGACCCCATTGTGGCAATTGTAGGGGCATTGTAGGAGACCCCATTGTGCCAATTGTAGGGGCCACTGTAGGGGACCCCATTGTAGCAATTGTAGGGGCCATTGTAGGGGACCCCATTGTGCCAATTGTAGGGGCCATTGTAGGGGACTCCATTGTGCCAATTGTAGGGGCACCCACCAAGTATTTTTAGAAAGTAGGTGTGGTCAGGTGGGGCTTTTGTCCAGCAAGACTTCTAATTGGCCATTGGAGATCTGATTGGCTGTGATTTATAAAAAAGGTGTTTTAGCTGGGGTTGCCAGATGAGTTCTGACCTTTTCCATTTTTAGATATTAGCTCTTGTGCTCCAATTCGGCATGATAACGTCAATAATGGAAGTGATGTTATTGCACTGAAACACACCTGGGGGACCAGGCTGTCTGGCTACTCCTGGGTGGTGCTGTGTAGCCATAGGAGGCTGGTCAGGTGCCTGGGACAGCCAGCCACTGCTGCCAGCACTGTTCAGAAGGCCAGGTGCCCAGGCTGGCTGGCCACTTTCCCGGGCCACTGGTGGTGCTGGGCAGCTGTGGGAGGCTGGGTGGCTGGACTGGGCAACTGGCCTGGGCAGGATGATGGAGCAGGGGGGAAGGGGAGGGGAGGGGCCAGGTGTCCAGTATTTGGGGAACGTTTTCCCTGGAGAGTTCCCCCCCAAATACTGGACTGTCTGGGTGAAAGCTGGACACTTGGCCACCCAAGTTTCTCCAATAGCTGCCACCACAGTACAAGGGACTTCACTGCATGACTGAAGGTAAGCTGTGTATATACAAGAAAATGGTTTTTACAAAGCATGTTTATTTAAGAAGGCATCCTGTTAAACAAAACTTCTGCCTGAAATGTTGAAGAGATACTATTACCCAGGGCTTTTTTTCTGGGAAAAGAGGTGGTGGAACTCACTGGGTTGCCCTCAGAGAAAATGGTCACATGGGTGGTGGCCCCGCCCCCTGATCTCCAGACAGAGGGGAGTTTAGATTGCCCTCTAGGTCAATCTAAACTCCCCTCTGTCTGGAAATCAGGGGGCGGGGCCACCACCCATGTGACTATTTTCAAGAGGTTCCAGAACTCTGTTCCTCCATGTTCCCCCTGAAAAAAAGCCCTGCTATTACCATTAATAATAACCGCTCTCCCTGATATCTCATAGTCAGCTCTGCATCCTCCAACAGCCATATGGTAGCTGGTTCACCTTCTGCAGTAGACATTTTGTGGTTCCGCCCACCATCTTGTGTCCGAATTCCAAAGGTACCTGCAGACTCAAAAAGGTTGGAGACCCCTAGGGTTAGAGCATAGGAGCATAAATGATAGTATAAGCCCCTTTAGGTTATAAGTATCTAAATAAATAAAAGTTTTCAATATTTTTCAGAGTTGCACAGTGAAATTCAGCCTCGCACCTTGAAAAAGAAGTGATCATTGGTAAAGAAGTTAAGAAAATTTACAGTTTGCAACTGGATTTGCTGTAGAACAAACTATTACATACAAGACGGAAATAATTCAAATGTAACATGGGAATAAAAGAATAATTCAGGAGAGAGAAATGATTAAAGCCTCTCTTTGCTGGAAAGAATTTTCAGCGGCTCCTCTGTCTGTCAACCTACACATGTATTTTTAACAACAGAGATATCTGTTGGCAAGCAAAGTTTCTAATTTGTACGTGGAGTTCCACGGTACAAACAAGGCATGCCACCACCAACTGAGATTGCCAGGAAACTGCTTTGAATAAAAGCCTTTCCTGATAATCCGTTTCCAAAATGTTCTCCCTTTAATTGGCCTCAGTCTGGCAGCAGTCAGAGCACAATATTCTGTGCCAGAAACAGAGAACAGGGGAAAGATACTTGTGACGTGGAGAGAAGGGCAACTTCAGAAAAAATGCAGCAGAGAAGCACACTGAACATTTAAAATACGATTTAAATGTAGAATAAAATACATCCAAAAGTTTAAGTTCCTCTGCTTTTAGCGGAGAGCTAGACTTGCGTTTAAACCTCCCACTTTGAATTAATTGTAGCAATCAGAATTTATGGGAAGCAATTCAAGAATATGGAACCCTTGTAAGGGTCACTTGTACTATTTCAGTAACCCGTACAACATTCTTATAAATTAGACCAGTGTGACTATATCCTACGGAGCTTGGGGTGTGGGGGAAATGGTAGCTTACTCGGGAGTTACCAAACAGGAGACTAAGGAAACGCTGGGTGGCAACAGAATGGCATCAGGGCCTGCCAACAAACTCTTAGAGCTTTAAGTTGATAAGGATTTTAACTGATAAATTACATAGCTAGGAGGATGGGTTGCAAGAGGAAAGTGATGAGCAAGAAGGGTTAAGCATGCAAAACATGCACAGAGCTTCTTTCCTACAAACACCGTCCCCCCTCCCCGCCCCTGCATGCAAACATGCATATACTTTGCACCCTGTTAGAAATCCTCCGTTTAGGAATTCTGTTTTTGAAAATTCTGGGATGTTAAATCACCTTGGCTGCTGCCTGCCTTGATTCTGAAAGTGTCTTTCCCACCCCCATTTGTTTGCATTCATGGATTTACAGCTGGTTTTGTTTTATAGTTAGGACGAAATGAAATATCACAAAGTAGCGAGCAAGCTTTTGTGTTCCCAGGAACTGGATATTCAGAAAAGAAAACTCACAAACCTTTTTCTCTCCCTGTCTACATCTTCTTGTTTTTACTGGATAGTTAGCCTTACAAAAGTATCTCATACTACAGTTGTTGGATTTTTACCTAAAGCCAATATATCCCCACAAATTAACATTAATGCTTGCTTATCCCAGCACTGGTGTTCGTCAATTAACAGGGTATTTTGGCACTCAAGCAAGATAAAGCACTCATTGTCTGGGCCTGGAGTGCTACAATTGCAAGCCGAGGAGGTGATACACACTACCCCCCCATGTTTCTGATGGCTTGGAGTGAATTGGGCCCCTGCTGTGTTTTGGCACTCTCCCACAAACAGTCACTTCAGTGGCTGTGCCAAAAAACTGTCCCTGCAAATCAATATTGTAGCCGATACCTAAACTGAATATCATGTGCGGGCTGCATTACACCGAACCCATAGCGGCTCTTCTCCAATGGAGGGACTTCATCTTCTTTGTTAACCAACTCCATATCGAAGTAGGTGAGCATCAGAAAGACAAAAAGCTTCATCTCATTGACGGCGAAGAACCTTCCAGGGCACATGGAGGTCCCCGCACCCCAGGGCATGGTGCAATACTTCACCTTTTCGCCATTCTTATAGAATTCCTTTTTAGTGCCATTTTGGTTCAGGAAGCGGTCATATTTGAAAACATGAGGCTCGGGGTGGATTTCCGGATCCATGTGCGCTGCCAAGTAGGGGAAGATTCCAACTCTGTCTTCTTTGCGCAGAGCATATTCCCTTCCGTCGTTCATCTTGAGTTGCATGTCCTCCATCACAGCCCTGATCAGCAGAGGAGCAGCTGCCAACCTCAGAGTCTCCTCCACAGCACTATCCAAGATAGGAGACTTGGTTAACATCTCCTTGGTGACATTAATCACGGCACTACCTGGCTTTACCTCCTGTCCAGATTCTTTCACCACTCGGTCCACTTCTTTCCCCACCTCTTCCATCGCCTTCGGATTTTTCATAAGGTGCAGAAGGAGCCAGAAGGAAGCTGGACCAGTGTTGCCTTGTGCTGCCCAGAGGAGCAAAAACATAAACCTGTCCCGCATGTATTCAGGCATTCCCTCCTCGGCAAGCTGCTGCTCCTGTTCCCTCACCCATCCGCTGATGTTGTCCTTCTGCTGCACGTTCTTCACTGACAGGACGCCCCAGAAGAGCCTCTTCAAACGTTCAGCTTCCTTTCTCTTTCCATAGGACAGTGTGGAAGTGGCTAAGCGCGGGAAGAGTCGGTCATATTTCCGAAATTCTTCATATATCTCTTCAGAGTGCTGAAGGTCATTTCTCTGGGCATCTTTGCTTTTCCTTGGCTCGTTTCCATACAAAGCGAGATATCCAGCCCTAAAGACCATGTTGTAGCAATAGTGGAACAGCCCATCTTCTTTCCAGGGCTTTCCCACTTCTGCTGAGCCTAGACTATGAAGCATCACCGTCTGCAAACTGTCCATCATCGCCTGAGTCATCACCTCGAGCCCGTTCCCTTTAAGGTGCTTTGTACTGGCACTCTCTATTATCTTGTGGGTCATTAAAGAAGGCCGATATCCAAACACCTTCTGCACCAGTTCTTCTGCATATTCCGTGAAATTCAGCTTGGCTCTTGCTTCTTTCACCACAGTTCCGAAAGAGAGGGGGTCCATCAGAAAAGTGAAATAGGAGCCTCCAAGCAGCACAGTGAAAATGTCCCCATGTTTCGTTTGCATCCTGCGCAAGAACTCCACGCCATCTCGCCTGAATTCCAGGGCACATCCTAGCCACGGAATGATGCCTTTTTCCAAGGGCGGCTCGTTGGCTCTTTGCTTGCGGAATGCCCCTGCCAGATAAAGCCCACCCAAAGTGGCTGCTAAGAAGGCACACAGGATTGCCTCCCACAATGCCATCTCTCAGAGCTTTGAGCCCGAGCACCACCGCAAGCTGTTTTCACTCAGAAAGTGATTATAAAGGCACGTCTTATCTTGTTTCAAAGGGTGTTGACAGAAACAGAGAGATTGCATGCTGTAATTAACTCTTTGTTGGGAATACTGGATTTTCACTTTGGAAAGCTCCAATACAGACACCAGGTTTATAAAAGGGAACTGGGAGGAGTAATTAAACGGAAGTGCAACTTTTATGTATAATTTTTTGAACAATCCAAACATAAAGCACACAATTTACGCATTTTTCCCATCCAATCAACACAGATACAAATCAAACAATGTAATCATTGAAGATTTGACTTGGGGAGAGAAGAAGAGAGTTGAGGCTGTTGACATGTGCTAAAGAGAGAAAAAGGGAAATTGAAGGGTTTCAGGACAAAGGTGAAGTATGGAAGGGGAGGAATCTTAGCAGAATATGAATACTTTCCCTCACTTCCTTAAGTCCAGATCCCAGTGGGGAAACTGAGTCCCTTGAGGCTCCTTGAAAACCAAAAATGATTTTGATAGGGTTGCCAACCTCTAGGGGAGGCCTGAAAATAGACACTCCCTCTATCCCCTATTTTCAGTTTTAGGCTTACTCCCACCACCTCGTGGACTGTATTAGAAGAAGAAAAGGGATGTGAAGTGCTCTGAAATGTTGAAACTGACTCCAGTGACAGACATAGGTACTGTATGGTTAGTAGGCGGCAGCAACCTTTTGGTTTCCATGGGCTGAGACTGAAAACCAATACCGAAACAACTCAGCCAAGCTCCTTTCAGTGTTGCAATACGTGCTAACAATCTGTGAGTTTTCTGCTGGTTACATTGCCAGATTGCAGGGCTGGTTCTTCAGGGATGACTTTGATCCTGGAGGGGAGGGGCTTGTCCCAGGGATAGTCAGTCCGTTCCCAAGCCTTGACTCCCCATAACGATACTAAGAGAGAAAACAACCCCCCTCAATTTTCTTTTAAATAGTAAGATCCCTCTCCTGACACCAGTGGGAGGAAAGCTACAGTCCTAACTCTCCAGCCAATCCTAGAAGCCGCCCCTCAAGAAAACTCGGGTGGGTAGGACTGCCCCACTCCTGAACCACCA
Organism: Eublepharis macularius; assembly: GCF_028583425.1. Lineage (NCBI taxonomy): Eukaryota > Metazoa > Chordata > Lepidosauria > Squamata > Eublepharidae > Eublepharis > Eublepharis macularius. Next base: position 90,435,319 of record NC_072800.1, on the reverse strand, counting down.
AGAAAGGAATCTTCACGGTAAGTGAATACAAATCTTCCATTCTCCGGTGGTCCTAGGAGTGGGGCAGTCCTTACTCCTGGGACATAAAAAAGCAGTGTGCACCAGAGTGTCAGGCTATGGATGACAGGCTATGGACGATAGACCCCTATACCATTACAGCAAGAATCCAGGCTCTTGGTTAAAAGGTTTTATTCAGGAATCAGATCATTTCGACAGATATGTCCATAGGATTACTCAGAAGCAAGGTAAGCAGCTAAGCAGTAAGAACAAGTTGACAGGAATGGCAACATGTGGGAAAACCATTCCTCTTATGGAATACGATTGATCCTCCCCCCCCCTCTCATCAGCAAAACAAAACTTTGGCACGAACCCGTCCTGAGAACTCCTTACATATTTTAACAATCAAGTCTAGACACTGAGAAAGCGGGAGATTAAAGTTGCAACACAGTAATTTATGGGAGCGGACAGTGTACAAGGTCAGAAGCACTGAGTGCTCTCAAAAATGTTACCTAAGACACCTGCCGCTTCAGTAAGCCTGTGAAAGCAAAGCAGTCATGGCACTGGCAATATGACATTAAGGTACAGCATGAAACACTGGTTCAGAATACCAGGTCAGCATCAAACAATCTAGAAGAGTTAGCCGTGTTAGTCTGTAGTAGCAAAAGTACAATCAGTACTGTGTTAGTCTGTAGTAGCAAAAGTACAATCATATACCCATAATTCAAAGTCCAAAATATAGACATGAATATAACAACGTGGGGATAATAATAACGTACTTAGTAAACCTTTCTGAGTGTCAAGTTGTCCTGAAGGGTGATATATAAATTGAATGTTGTTTTTGTTGTTGTTGTTGTTGTTGTTGTTGTTACTGATAGTGCCTGCAGCTTTGACACTCATCTAGCTGATGCGAATCCCACCAGAAAAGATGGTCTTAAAGGTCGATTCCTTTAGAGGACATGAGGCCATAGGCTCAAAGGGGGCTCTCAGTACCCAATTAAGATTCCATGTGGGAAACCGATGAACTTTTGGAGGATTCAATAATGAGGTCCCCCTTTAGAATCTCTTGGACAGGTATCAGGCTGCGATGGCACAGGCCACGTTCCCAAAGTGTGGGGGGCTCAGGCAAGAGGCAAGTTCCAGCAGCGTAGTCAAGGGCCAGTCCTAGGTCAAAAGTAGAGATGGGCACGATCCACATTACGATGGGAAAAAACGCACAATAATGGCGGTCGCGTGATCATGATCTGGCGGATCGTGATCATCCAAGGCCAATGATCCAGCGATTGGGAGAGGCCTGGATCATTGCATTTGGGCTCGGATTGGGGATCCAGACACTCAGGCGCCAGTAATCTATTCCCCTGGCAACAGAGCCAGGGGAAAGCCTGAGCTCTGTTTGCCCTCCTTCTATCGCCCTGGAAACCAGAATGGAAGCCCAGCTTTTCTTGATCAGCAAGGCTTCTTTCCAACCACGGAGCAGCAAAGCAGTCACAAGTTGGGAGAAGACACCCAGGGGAGGAAGGGGGAAGGGGGTGTTCCGTAGCCATAGGCACTCCAATCTAATCCCTGCAAACCTTGATAGGCAGCTCTGATGACTAAACTCAGACCTGTGTTGCTGAATGGGACCTGAGGGGAGGCGGCTCATCGCTGCCTCCCCGTGCCCGCCAGGCCCAGCGGCTGCCGCCACCACCCACCTTCCCACATCGCTGGGAATAGCAGCGCGGCCCGCTTTGGCCTCCACAATCCACAATCCACGGTTCGGGAACGGGAGATGATCGGTGTGGATCGTTAATTCAGGATCGTCGCTGGTGCCGATCCACGATCAGCTGGATTGTTAATTTTTTTTGGATCGTGCCCATCACTAGTCAAAAGCACAGAGTCCAAAAGCCTGCGGTAGCCTGGTCCAAGGGATAGTCCAAAAAGCAAAGTCAGGAGGTCCAAAAGTCATTTGCCAGCAATTCCATGGGCTAGACAAACGCAGAGTCACGGCATGGTCTAAAGGGCACAGAAACACAGCCGGCTCTGCTGCAAGAGTCAAGGGTAGCAGCTTGTTGCTTCCACGCTTGATGGTCTCTCTTGGCTCGGTTTTATAGCCAGGCACCAGAGGGTCGGGCTTGCAGACAGCTGCTTGGGAGTGATCCTGGGGCTACTCCTCATCGCTATCAACAAGCAGCTGGCACCTGGCCAGAAGGCGTACGCTGTGCTGTCTCTCCTGCAGGCTTGCTCTTTGCCTTTGTATCTGGTGCTCCAAGGGTGTGGGCGATTCTGGAGAAGTAGGAACAATCAACGGGGATTCACCTGTTGGCCTCAGGGCTGCAAGGTGTTTGTGGCTCTGCCTCAGCTGCTGGCTGTTGATCCTCCTGACAACCTTGCAGCTCGTCAGCTTGCTTGCTGGTTCCTGGTTCAGGGCTAGCAAGCAACCCAGGGCTCCTCTTCTCCTGAGAAGTCCTCTTCTCTCTCGAGGAGCCCTCAACACTGGCCCATGATGACACTCTTGATATGAGGGTGATGTACTAGGGAATTTCCCTTCCTAGAATCCCTAATTGTTGAAAGGGCCACCACGTGCCATCTAAGAGTGCTTGTGCTAAGACTTTTACCCAACCCTTCTTGAAGGAAGGATAGTATCTCCCTAACTGGCTGTCGTGAGCCAGCCTCAGCCTCGACTGGCCACCTTACCTCTTGCCCCAGAGTCCTCCTCAGAAGACGAGCAGGAAGAGCCAGCCATGGAAGAGCCAGCAGGGTCTACTCTGGAGCCAGAGCCAGCGGCTGCTCCAGAGGAAACTCAGCAGGAGCAGCCAGAAACCTCTGTGCAGGCTGGTGGAAACAAAGACTCCCCCAGAGCAAAAGAGAAGCCTGAGCCCCCTGGGCCAGCAGAGAAGAGGAAGAATAAAGCGAAGGCAGCGCTGTGGGAGGGGAGAAGGAGTGCTCATTTGCAGGCTCAACACCGGCTGGAGCTATCAGGCAAAGAGACAACACCTGCTCCTCCTTAGAACAGTATAAGAGAGAGAAGCTGAAGAAGCCAAGCATGGAAGCAAGTTCACTCACCACTCCCTGCAACCAGAGCCCTGTGCCTGGAAGCTCCTTGTACCTTGCCCTGCTGAATGACTTAGCGGACTCTGACCTTGGCCTGCCTCCTAGACTCTGCCTGCTCCTCCATTTGACGGACTCCTTGACTCTGATCCCTGGCTTGTTTGTTGGACTCCTGCCTGTCTGCTCCTCTGCTGGACTGACACTTTGGCTCTGACCCTTGGCTTGCTGTGACTACTCGCCTGCCTGTTCCTCAGTGGAACTGCTGCCTCTGGCTAGGTTGCGACACTGGCACTAATAAGGGTTCCATGCCTCTATCTATACACCCCATCTGGAAAACTTGCCAGCTATTTTTATAGATTCTGTGGAACTCTTCCTGGAGGCTGACAGGGTACTAATTATGAGCTCTACATAACCAAACTCTATTAGATTGTTCACCCTCAGCCTCCAGGGCATGAGGTTTAGCAGAGCTGGTTGAAGGTGTGGTATTGTTCCCTGCATTAACAGGTCCTCCTTCAGTGGGAGGCATCAGGGATTCGTGCACGATAGCCTCTTCAGGGCCGATTCCAGACGACCCTCCCCATGCTGAAACGTCGCGAGTCGTCACGCGGAAAATGCGAAATATCGTGTTTTCTTGTGCGAGTCTTGCGCGACGTCACACAACGTCGCACAAAATTCACGTGAGAAAACGCGATATTTCGCGTTTTCCGCGCAACGACGCGCAACGTTTCGGCATGGGGAGGGCCGTCTGGAATCGGCCCAGGTCATCATGAACCCATATCCCTCTTGGTCAGAAGTGTGCTATGAGAACCACTTCTGTATGTTGCTCTACGATCTTCTGAACAACTCTATGCAATAATATCAGGAGAAAGCGTACAGGAGTTGTGGAGGCGATTTGCAGCTCAAGGCATCTATCGCTATGGATTGAGGGTTTCTTCTTCTTGAAATAGATCCAGAGGAGTTAGCTGTGTTAGTCTGTAGTAGCAAAATCAAAAAGAGTCCAGTAGCACCTTTAAGACTAACCTGCTTTACTGTAGCATAAGCTTTCGAGAAACACAGTTCTCTTCGTCAGATGCGTCATCTGACAAAGAGAATTGTGTTTCTCGAAAGCTTATGCTACAGTAAAGTGGGTTAGTCTTAAAGGTGCTACTGGACTTTCTTCTTGAAACGAATCTCAGAACCTGACATGTTTTTTTTAATTTATTTTTTTCAGTTTTTATCATATGCAAATACAAAAATAAAATCAACTGTTTAGTAACAATATGTGGATCATAAGAACATAAGAGAAGCCATGTTGGATCAGGCCAATGGCCCATCCAGTCCAACACTCTGTGTCACACAGTGGCCAAAAAACTAGATGTCCTCAGGAGGTCTGCCAGTGGGGAAGGGACACGAGAAGCCCTCCTGCTGATTGCCCCCCCCCAAACACCAAGAATACAGAGCATCATTGCCCTAGACAGAGAGTTCCATCTATACCTTGTGGCTAAGAGCCACGGATGGACCTCTGTTCCATATGTTTATCCAGTCCCCTCTTGAAGCTGTCTATGCTTTAAGTTGCCACCACCTCCTGAGGCAGTAAATTCCACGTGTTAATCATTCTTTGGGTAAAGAAGTACTTCCTTTTATCCATTCTACCTGACTGCTCAGCAATTTCATTGAGTGCCCACGAGTTCTTATATTGTGAGAAAGGGAGAAAGATACTTCTTTCTCTACCTTCTCTATCCCATGCATAATCTTGTAAACCTCTATCATGTCACCCCTCAGCCGTCGTTTCTCCAAGCTAAAGAGCCCCAAGCGCTTAAAAATTTCTTCACAGGGGAAGTGTCCCATCCCTTTAATCATTCCAGTTGCCCTTTTCTGCACTTTTTCTAGTCTTTTGGTATTTGTCATGTTCACAGGATTTCACAGGTTGTTGATAGATCACTTAAGTCTTGAAGATTATGTATGTCTGATGTGTTTTCAGAGAGTCACTAGAACATTATTTTCAAATGGATATTGTGAAATTCCATTACTTATTGATTAATATTTTGCAAGAGTTATAGGACAAACATCTGATATGATTAGTTTTGTGGCTGGATGTCGTTCTTGTTTTTATATTCAAAGAAGGGAATTGATTTTTCAGATTGATCTGGGGTAGATATCGGCTTGGAGAAGGCCATCTGTGATGTTTTTCTATTATGTAGTGGTCCCATATCTTTGTGTACCAATTTGCCACTGTAGGTGGTTTATTTGATTTTCATTTTGAGGCTATTGCTGTTTTAGCAGCTACTAGGAAAGTTCTTAGAATGCGACACCAATCCAGCAGGTGCACAGCAGCATTAGCTGGGGGCCGAAAATTGCCTCTTCGGAAGGAGGACGAAATATACGGCTCAACCTCGGAACGCCAATCCGAGCGCACATTCATCCTGTGCTGTGCCAGCTGCACTGGCTCCCAATGGAGTTCCGGATCTGGTTCAAGGTGTTAACCTTGGTGTTTAAAGCCCTTCATGGACTGGGACCTGCATACCTGTGGGACCGCCTCTTTCATTATGTCCCCTGCAGGGTGTTGCGCTCTGCAGACAAGCAACTCCTGGTGGTCCCCGGCCTGAAAGACATCCGTCTGGCCTCAACCAGTGCCAGGGCTTTTTCTGCCCTGGCCCCGGCCTGGTGGAATGCTCTCCCGCTGGGGATTTGGGCCCTGTGGGACCTGTTACAGTTCCGCAGGGCCTGTAAAATAGAGATGTTCCACCGGGCGTTTGGCTGAGTGCCAGCGGGTTTCCTCCTTCTTCCATCTAAGACCACCCCTTCTTCTGGGGCTGCCCTCGGCCATCTGTTATGCCCATATATGGACTCCCAATATTTGTCCAGCCTGCTCCTGGACTATTTTAATGACTTTTTAAAAATTATTATTGATTTTATGTTTTTGTGACCTTTTATGTATTTTTTGAATGTTGTTAGCCGCCCTGAGCCCGTCTGTGGGGAGGGTGGGGTATAAATCAAAACAAACAAACAAACAAACCTGACATCCGGGCTTCAAGCTGGGGTCAGAGACAAGTGCCGTTAGACGGCGTCTCCACCCGTCTTGTCAGTTGCTCCGTGAAATCGGCCCACCCTCCTCACCCTGTTTCAGTGCTGGATTAGCCAGCTGCTGTGACAGAGCCAGGTAGGAATTTTTTCCCAAACCCTAATTGGCTAAGAAGGGATTGGGTTTTTCGCCTACCTTGTACTGCAGCAGGGGTTTGAGGTCATTTGTGATGTGGTGCCTAGTAGGTTGTCCTGGAAGGAGAAAGTTGGGGAATAGGCAGCGGGACGGTGAGAACCCCTTTGGCAATTCCCCATTGGTGGGCAAATGGGGTCTGTAAGGAGGGATGGTATGTTTCATGTCTGCCACCACCTGTGCAGACCACCTATGGGGAACCACAGGTGCAAGTCCTTCTCTCATGCTGTACAGCTGAGGCTTTAGGAGCTTGATGTGGGGGAACCTTTTGCCTGGCTGGCAGGGCCCAGGCCATTCCAAGAATGGCTCATGCCTGGGGCAGTGAGGCTCACCCAGACAAGTCAAGGCGGAGGTGACCCCGTGGCTTGACCTGTACCGCAAGTTTGCCTTGCTGCAGTTTAGTGTTGATATTGTATTTAATAAAGTGGCCGTTAAGTCCAATCCTTTGTGTCTGTCTCATTCTTCTGACCAGGCCTGGGGGGGCGGGGGGCAATATCTCTTCTGATTTGTGGTATGTTTGTATTTTGCCATTGATCCAGAAAGATTATTTCAGGTTTCAAAGGGATTAAATGGCCAGTTATTTGGAATATATGGTTGAGAACTTTCCCCCCAGAATTCTGCTATCATTTTGCACTTCCACCAGCAGTGGGCGTATGAATACTGCTCTCTGAATTTTTTCCAGCAAAGGGGAGATTTTATTGAAGAAATTACGGCCAGTTTCTTGAGTGTGCAGTACCACTGATTTATTATTTTGTAGGACTATTTAGTATTGATCACTGGGGAGGTTAGGAGATTCAAAGACCATATTGACTTCCATTGGTTAGTTGATATTAGAGATGGGCACAAACCAAAATACGAACCAAAATTAAGCATGAACCAGGCTGGTTTGTGGTTTGCCAACCATGGTTCATCAGATCCCATTCCTGACGAACCGCCACAAACTTTAGGCTGGTTCGTTTGGTTCATCACTGCAGACAGCCTGGTGCCAATCAATCGGTTTCCTAGGCAACAGGGGATGGACTTCCTGCAGACCTTCTGTTGACCCAGAAGTGAACTTCTGCTGACCCGAAAGTGACCTTCTGCTGACCCAGAAGTGATGATTTTCTGACCTGGATGTGATGTTTTCATGAACCAAACGAACCAGTTTGTGAACCAGGGGCAGGTTTGTGAAAGTTTGTGATTCATGGTTCGTAATATTTGATGAACCACAAACCAAATGGTTCATTTTTTTCCAGTTCATGCCCATCTCTAGTTGATATAAGATTCTCACAGTCTTGCTGCCATTTTGCTCGGTAGGATGAGGGTTTATATTTGATAGTTCTGATGATTATATTATATAGTTTTGAAATTAGACCTTTGCGGTTGAATTCTGATTTATCTAAGAGCTGTTCAAAATCTGTTTTAGGTTTCAACAATATTTCCTTTATCCGTATCTGCAAGGTCATATGTTTGAGAAATACCATAGGACGCTGCATTGGATTTTCCTTTCCCATTCTATCTTTTCTAATATCCCTTTTTCATTGGCAATATCTATCAATCTTGTTCTTTTGTGGCACCTCCAGACTTCTCTAATTGTTGAGTCATGACCTGGTGGAAACCATTCTTGAGTTAAGAAGATATTTGGGGAGTTAATTTGTTTCTGTAAAGATTCCAAGTTTTCAGTATAGAAATCAGTAAGAAGTTGTGGACAATCGAAGGTGGGCCTTTTTTAAATACCTATTTGTGCCTTTCCTAACCTGCAGTATACATTTTATCTGAGCTTCTAGGATTGTAGTTTTAAATAGTCTCCAAGCTTCCCCAAGGGTTTTGACTCTTTTGACCTTTCCTTTCAGTTTCTTCTTCACATTCCCCCTCATCTCAGAGAAGTTACCCCTATTAAAAGTGGTTGTGTTGGTCTTTTGGGGCAACTCTCTATTTATGCAAATGTTGAACTCAATAACATTATGGTCACTGTTCACAAGTGGTACAACTATTTTTACATCTCTCACCAGATCTTGGGCATTACCAAGTCCAGGATCGCCTCTCCCCGGGTAGGTTTTGCAACCATCTGCTCCACAGCACAGTCACTGAGAGTGTCTAGAAACTCAATCTCTTTCTCCCGACTTGAACACACGTTGACCCAATCAATGTGTGGGTAATTGAAATGACCTGTTACTACACAGTTATTTCATCTGGCTGCTATCATTTCTTTCATCATGTTATAATCATCCTCTATCTTTTGATCTGGTAGGCGATAACAAACTCCTGGAATTAAGTTTCCTTTTGGGTCCACTATTTCCTTTTGGGTCCACTAGCATTTCCAGAAGTGAATCTAACTCTCTTACCTTCTCAGTCTTACTGGACTGTATACCCTCTCTGACATACAGAGCCACCCCACCTCCAACCCTTCCCTCACTAACCTTACAATATAATTTATACCCAGGAATTGCCATATTCCACTGATTTTCCTCATCCCACCAAGTTTCTGTAATGCCCACAATGTCTATGTTTCCCCCCAACATTAAGTATTCCAACTCACCGATTTTACCTCAGACACTTCTAGCATTCTTATATAAATATCTATAATTTCCCAGGCACATTCGGCCCACAATCTTCCTCCTGCTGCCTCAAGACCTTGCCAGGCAGTCGATATTGTTTGTCACCGCCTCAGTGGACAACTCTAATCCATTTCCCTGTAGAAAAGTAATAACTTCATCTCTTTGAGATGAACCATCCCAAACCAGAGACATTTAGTATCCTGCTGGTTTTCCCTCAAGATTCAGTTTAAAAAATTCTCTGCCACCTTTTTGATTTTAAGTGCCAGCAGCCTGGTTCCTTCTTGGGACAAGTAGAGACTCTCTCTTTTGTACAGCTCCCGCTTGTTCCAAAAAGCATCCCAGTGCCTCACAAAATTGAACCCTTCCTCCCCACACCATCGTCTCATCCATGCACTGAGACTCCTAATCTGAGCCTGTCTCTCTGGCCCTTGATAGTGATTAGAATTTTGTAGAGGGTTAGAGCAGGAATCTCCACTGTGGCAACTGTTGCTGCCGTGGAGATGGCTAACGTCTTTCCTGACAACTGCCGAGGGTTTTTAGAAAGTAGGTGTCCAGGTGGGGCTTTTGTCCAGAAAGGCTTCTGATTGGCCATTGGAGATCTAATTGGCTGTTATTTTTAAAAAGGTGTTTTAGCTAGGGTTGCCAGATGAAGTTCAGAATAATGCCAGCATCGCTCAGGAGGCCAGGTGCCCGGGTTGGCTGGCCACTTTCCCAGGCCACTGGCTTGGGCCTGGGCGAGAGTGATGGAAGAGGGTGAAGGGGGAGGGGAGGGACCAGGAGTCCAGTATTTGGGGAACATCCGTGGACATTCTGTCCAAATACCAGACCATCTGTGTGAAAACTGGCCACCTGGCCCTCTTATTTCAGCAACAACGGTCACCACACCCCAAGGAATTTCACTGCATGACTAAAGGTAAGCTGTGTAAATGAAAGAAAATATTTTTTACAAAATATGTTTATTTAAGAAGGTATCCTGTTAAACAAAACTTCTGCCTGAAATGTCCTCACTCCTCCACTTGAAGCCACCTGGGTGACCTTGGGTCAGTCACAGCTCTCTCAGAGCTCTCTCAGCCTCACCCACCTCACAGGGTGTTTTTTTGTGAGGATAATAATGACATACCTTGTAAACTGCTCTGAGTGGGTGTTAAGTCATCCTGAAGGGCAGTATATAAATTGAATGTTATTATATTATATTATTATTATGTTGAAGATATACTATTTCCGTTATGGATAATCTCCCTCCCTGATATCTCATAGTCGGCTCTGCCTTTTCCAGCAGCCATATTGTAGTTAGTTCACCTTCTGCAGTGGACATTTTGTGGTTGTGCCCACCACCTTGTGTCAGAATTCCAAAAGTGCCTGCAGATTCAAAAAGGTTGGGGACTCCTTGGGTTACAGCATAGGGTACCTGAGAGACCCAGGTTCGAATCTCTTCACTCTGCTATGGAAGCATGCTGGCTGACCTTAGGCCATTCGTTTTCTCTCAAGTGAACCTACCTCACATGGTAGTGGTTGTTGTGAAGATAAAATAGAGGAGAGAAGAATGACAATAAAAGCCCCTTTAGGTTATAAATATCTAAATAAATAAAGTAGTCGATAATTTTAGGAGTTGCACAGGTGAAATTCAGCCTCACACATTGACAAGGAAGTAATCGTTGGTAAAGTATTTCAAATCAAATTTATTAATACAGTCATAGACCAGCACAAGTCTTGTGAGAATTCCCAGTCACCACAACAAATAAGGTTACATATAATAGTTTAAGAATACCTGCTAATAAAATTGTGAATAAAACTGTTAAAATTCTACAAAATATGCAGATAAAACTTAAGGTTGATCCTTGGTTGTAAATCAACCACGACGACCAATCAATCAATCTTTATTAAAATGGTCCTAGACCAGCATAAAACATAACAGCATTCTTATTCTCAGGAGGTCAAAGGTAAAAATTATTAGCTCCCACATTACTAAAAATATTACACAAAAGTAAAATACAATAAAAGCATTTCATCATATATTTTTATACCTTCCTTAACTGGCGGATTTTGTAAGCTGCCGCTAAAAACTTTGTGGTACACGCTGCAACCTTTGGGTTTTCATCTATTAACAGCATTCTAGTATACTCAAATTCTTAGTAGCCAGGGTAAGGTAAGGCAAGGTATTCAAATTCTTAGTAGCCAGAGTGCCTATTGATTATAGAGGAAACAAACATATTATGAATTTCTTGATAATAGGGACAATGTAACAAAACATATTCTTTAAAAAAAAAAATTATTGACAGTCTATAACAAATACAAAAGAGAAAACATACGCGTAGATAAAATACAGGATACAAATAAGTGCACTGGTATCAATCGACCATGTCACTAATCCAAAACCTTCTAACCCATCTCCACCAATATTTCTATGGTTTCAATTTCCCCTATACCACAGAGACCCAACCTATCTTCCATCCAAACCTTTTTGTCTTGCCTCTCTAGAACTACAGAGGGGACGGCTTGATGTCCTGCAAGTGAGAATGTCCTCCTATGACTAAGTATCTCCAGTCAAGATAGATAAGCGGCTGGAGAGACTACATATCTACAGCTGTTCAAAAATTTTAAAAGTCAGTGATCTTTTTAGATCTTTCTGTTGCTCTGTATCCACCATCCTTTGTTTGAAGGTTAGTTTTGCCTGTTTGTACCTCAGCTCCAACACTGAGAGCGGAACTACAAGTGACAAAAGGCACAGGTTGGACACTTGTCACCTTCCCTCAAGTTTTGATGGGAAATGTAGGCATCCTAGTCTTGCAGCTTGGCTCTCTGACTGGTGTCCAATGGACTTTTCAACTGTCACTTGTCCAACATTCCGCCAAGCTGCCTACATTTCCCGCCAAAACTTGAGGGAAGCTGACAAGTGTCCAACCTGTGCCTTTTGTCACTTGTGGTTCTGCTCTGAGTGAGAGGAAAAACCCAAGCTCTGTAACTTTTTTTGGACAGTCTTTTGCCATGCAGCTGATAACTATCCTCAAGGAGTTAAGACCCGAGGTTTTAAATTCAACTTTAACCAGAGATTAAATGAGGCAAGGTAAAGAGTTTAAGAAAATGACATCTGCAACTGGATTTGTTGTAGAACAAACTATTCCATACAAGAAGAAAATAATTCAACTGTAAGATGGGTAACAAAGGAGAGCCCCGTGACGCAGAGTGGTAAGCGGCAGTACTGCAGCCCAAGCTCTGCTCACGACCTGAGTTCGATCCTGGCAGAAGCCGGGTTCAGGCAGCCAGCTCAAGATTGACTCAGCCTTCCATCCTTCCGAGGTTGGTAAAATGAGTACCCAGTTTCCTGGGGGGAAAGTGTAGATGACTGGGGAAGGCAATGTGTGTCTGCGCAGAGCATGGCTTGGCTCTGTGGAGAACGTGTAAAAAAAAGTAACGTGTAGAGTGTGAATGTCCTTCCCCAGTTATTCCAGATACTACTATCTGCATAGTCTTCCACTAGGTAATGACAGAGATGTCAACCTCACAGTAGTCAAATACATATCTGGGGCTTAAGACTTCAAAATAGTTATTTAAACCTAGGCTGATTATTATTCTAGAATACTAGCCTTAATACCGAGCCCCGTGGCACAGAGTGGTAAGCTACAGTACTGCAACCCAAGCTCTGCTCACAACCAGAGTTCGATCCCGGCAGAAGCCCAGTTCAGGTAGCCGGCTGAAGGTTGACTCAGCCTTCCATCCTTCCAAGGTCGGTAAAATGAGTACCCAGTTTCCTGGGGGTAAAGTGTAGATGACTGGGGAAGGCAATGGCAAACCATCCTGTAACAAAAAAGTCTGCCACGAAAACGTTGTGATGCGATGTCTCCCTATGGATCAGTAATGACTCGGCGCTTGCACAGGGGACTACCTTTACCTTAAGATGGGAATAAAAGAATAATACAGAAGAAAGAAATGGTTAAAGGCTCTCTGCTGGAAAGAATTTTCAGTGGCTCCTATATCTGTCAATTTTACACATGTATTTTTAACAACAGAGAGATCTGTCGGCAAGCAAAATTTCCAAGGTACAAACAAGGCATGCGGCTGCCAACTGAGAATACCAGAAAACTGCTTTGAATTAAGGCATTTCTCTCTCCCGACTGTTTCCCCTTTAATTAGCCTCAATCTGGCAGTCAGAGCACAATATTCTGTGCCAGAAACGGAGACCAAGGGAAAGATACTTGTGAGGTGGAGAGAAGGGCAACTGAAGATAAAATGCAGCTTAAGTACCTCTGCTTTTAGCGGAGAGCTAGACTGGCGTTTAAACCTTCCATGTAGCAATTGAGGTCCAATTCAAAAATATGGAACACTGCATATACTGTTTCAGTGAGTCTTACAGCATTCTTGTAAATTAGACCAGCGTTACTATATACTACAGAGCTGGGGGTGTGGGGGAAATGGTAGCTTACTTGGAGCCACCAAACAGGGTGGCAACTGAATGGAATCAGGGTCTGCCAACGAACTCTTAGAGCTTTAAGTTGATAGGGATTTTAACTGATAAATTATATAGCTAGGAGGATGGGTTGCAAGGGAAATGTGATGAGTAAAAAGTGTTCAGCATCCAAAACACACACAGAGCTTCTTCCCTACAAGTACCCTCACCCCCAAGCCCACACAGAAACATGCATATATTTTGCACACTATTAGAAATCTTCAGTTTAAGAATTCTGTTTTTGGTGCCAAGTAAATAATTTCAGCCTTTAGGTGCTGAAGATAAGTGAATGTTAAATCACCTAGACTGCTGTCTACCTTGATTCTGGAAGTGTCCCCCCCACCCACACTGCCCCGATTTGTTTGCATCCATGGATTTACAGCAGCTTCCATTTTATAGCGAGGATGAAATAAAATCTCACCAAGTAGCGAGCAAGCTTTTGTGTTCCCGTGAACTGGATGTTCAGAAAAGAAAACACACAAACCCTTTTCTCTCCCTGACCCCACCTTGTCGTTCTTACTGGATAGATAGCATGAAAAGTATCTCATGGATATTGCTGTTGAATTTTTACCTAAAGGCTATATATCCCCACAAACCAGCACCAAGCCTTGTTTATCTGAGCACTGGCATTATACAGCACGCATTTTCGGGCGTTGAGTGCGACAATTGCAAGCTCATATTGCTGATAGCTTGGAGTGACTTGAGTCCCTGCTGAATTTTCACATCCTCCTCATTTTGCCACCCCGAACAGTCACTTGAGTGGCTATGCCAGAAAACAGTCCCTGCAAGTCAATATCGTAGCCGATACCTAAACTGAATATCGTGTTCCGGCTGCATCACGCCGATCCCATAGCGGCTCTTCTCCAAAGGAGGGAAATCTTCTTCTTTGTTAACCAACTCCATATCGAAGTAGGTGAGCATCATAAAGACAAACAGCTTCAGCTTATTGACAGCGAAGAACCTTCCAGGGCACATGGAGGTCCCCGCACCCCAAGGCATGGTGCAATACTTCACCTTTTCTCCATTCTTATAGAATTCCCTTTTGGTGCCATTTTGGTTCAGGAAACGATCGTATTTGAAAACATGAGGCTCGGGGTGGATTTCCGGATCCATGTGCGCTGCCAAGTAGGGGAAGATTCCAACTCTGTCTCCTTTGCGCAGAGCATATTCCCTTCCGTCGTTCATCTTGAGTTCCACGTCCTCCATCACAGCCCTGATCAGCAGAGGTGCAGCTGCCAACCTCAGAGTCTCTTGCACAGCACTATCCAAGACAGGAGTGTTGGTTAACATCTCCTTGGTGACATTAATCACGGCACTACCTGGCTTTACCTCCTGTCCAGATTCTTTCACCACTCGGTCCACTTCTTTCCTTACCTCTTCCATTGCCTTTGGATTTTTCATAAGGTGCAGAAGGAGCCAGAAGGAAGCTGGACCAGTGTTGCTTTGGGCTGGCCAGAGGAGCAAAAACATAAATCTATCCCGCATGTATTCAGGCATTCCCTCCTCGGCAAGCTGCTGCTCCTGTTCCCTCACCCACTCGCTGACATTGTCCTTCTGCTGCACATTCTTCATCGACAGGATGCCCCAGAAGAGCCTCTTCAAGCGTTCGGCTTCCTTTTTATTTCCATAGGACAGTGTGGAAGTGGCTAAGCGTGGGAAGAGTTGGTCGTATTTCCGAAATTCTTCATATATTTCTTCAGAGTGCTGTAGGTCATTTCTCTGGGCAGCTTTGCTTTTCCTTGGCTCGTTTCCGTACAAAGCGAGATATCCAGCCCTAAAGACCATGTTGTAGCAATAGTGGAACAGCCCATCTTCTTTCCAGGGCTTTCCCACTTCTGCTGAGCCTAGGCTATGAAGCATCACCATCTGCAAACTGTCCATCATTGCCTGAGTCATCACCACGAGCCCGTTCCCATTGAGGTGCTTTGTACTGGCACTCTCTATTATCTTGTGGGTCATTAAAGAAGGCCGATATCCAAACACCTTCTGCACCAGTTCTTCTGCAAATTCTGTGAAACTCAGCTTGGCTCTTGCTTCTTTCACCACAGTTTTAAAAGAGAGGGGGTCCATCAGGAAAGTGAAATAGGAGCCTCCAAGCAGCACTGTAAAAATGGTCCCATGCTTCTTTTGCATCCTTCGCAAGAACTCCACGCCGTCTCGCCTGAATTCCAGGGCACATCCTAGCCACGGAATGATGCCTTTTTCCAAGGGCGGCTCGTTGGCTCTTTGCTTGCGGAATGCCCCTGCCAGATAAAGCCCACCCAAAGTAGCTGCTAAGAAGGCACACAGGATTGCCTCCCACAATGCCATCTCTCAGAGCTTTGAGACTGAGCACCACCGCAAGCTGTTTTCACTCAGAAAGTGATTATAAAGGCATGTCTTATCTGGTTAAAAAAGATTGGGTCAGAAACAGAGAGACTGCATGCTGTAATTAACTCTTTGTTGTGAATTCTGGATTTTCAGCATGGAAAGTTCCAATACAGTAACCAGGTTCATAACAGGAACCAGGAGGAATAATTAAGTTGCAGTGCAAGGCCACTCATTATTCCACCCTGTAACTTTTTGAACAATTCTAACTTGAAGCATGCAATTTTTATTCATTTTTTTTGCATCCAACCAACACAGATACAAATCAAACAATGTAATCACTGAAGATTTGACTGGAGGTGAAAATAGAGTTGAAGCAGTTGACATGTGCCAAGGAGAGAAAGAGGGAAACTGAAAGATTTCAGGGCATGGGGAAGTACGCTTCCCCCCCCTCTCACTTTCCAAACTTTTCAACAAAATTGGATACTTTGCTAACAGTCCTGTAGCACAGAGTGGAAAGCTGCAGTACTGAAGTCCAAGCTCTGCTCATGACCTGAGTTCAATCGTGGTGAAAACCAGGTTTAGGTAGCTGGTAGCCTGCTCAAGGTTGACTCAGCCTTCCATCCTTCCGAGGTCGGTAAAATGAGCACCCAGTTTCCTGGGGATAAAGTGAAGATGACCGGGGAAGGCAATGGCAAACCACCCCGTAACAAAAGTCTGCCAAGAAAACGTTGTGATGTGACATCCCCCCATGGGTTAGTATTGACTTGGTGCTTGCACAGGGGACTACCTTTACCTTTTACCTTTACCTTTCCTTATGTACATATCCCGGTGAGGAAACTGAGTCTATTGTGGCAAACACGGGGTGGGGGATGTTGAACCTTGTGGCTCCTTATAATACTAAAAGGAATTTTAAAGGATTGTCAACCTCTAGGTGTGACCATAGAATGAGAGAATCATGGTAAGAGTCTGCCCAAACAAGGATCTATATCCACCGTGATAGTCTAACTAAATAAGTAATTCAAAGTATTTTATATAAAAAAGGTATGAACAAATTATAAATAAATAAAAAATGTTTCAGTGATTTGTATTCCGTGAGCAAGCATTCATGTGTATATAACAAACAGGGATCCATATCACAGTAAACGGAAAACCATAATTACAATCTCATATCGAGAATGCTTGAAAACAAAACCCACAATGAACAGAACTTCACCTCCTGCAGTATAGCTCAAAGGATGTGAATCCCAAAAGCTTTTTTTAGGTTGATCGGTGGGACGAAATGTTGCTGGCTCCAACCAGCTACACTAACGGGGGACTGGCTTGGAAACCCTGTTTTTGCAATAGTCTTTCTCAAAGTGTAGCTGCTTACATGAAATGTTCTTATCAAACCGTCTGAATCAAAACTTTATAACTTGCATGTTATTACTGGGACCAGCATACCCGTGGAACCGTCTCTCCCCATATGTACCCCGAAGAGCATTAAAATTGGTAAATAGGAACCTCAGCTGGCCTCGACCGGGGTCAGGGCATTTTCAGTCCTGGCCCCAACCTGGTGGAACTTTCTGTTAGAGGACATCTGGACCCACCAAGATCTCATATTCTTTCAGCCAGGCCTGTAAGACAGACATGTTCCACCAGGTGTATAGTTGAGGCCAGTCTTTGATCATTTTAGGAGCCTCCCTATTGGTCTCCCACCAGGGGGGCAACAAAATAATTTGCCTCCTATAAGTGCAGTCTCCAGATTATTATAAACTCGTAACCCGCCCTGAGCCCGTTCGTGGGGAGAGCGGGCAATCAATCAATCAATCAATCAATCAATCAATCAATCAATCAATCAATCAATCAATCAATCAATCAATCAATCAATCAATCAATCAATCAATCAAACAAACAAACAAACAAACAAACAAACAAACAAACAAACAAACAAACAAACAAACAATGTCTAAAGCTCACGAAATACAAATTACTGACACCTTTTGTATTTATTTATAAATTGTCCATTCCTTTTTAAAATAATTCTTTGTATAGATTATTTAATTAGATTATTATTGTGGATATATATCCTTGTTTGTGCACCCTCCAGGTGGGGCCTAAAGATGATTACCCTCTCCATCACTTATTTTGAGCTTTATGCTTACTCCCACCCCGTCGTGGACAGTATTAGAAGAAGAAAATGGATGTGAAGTGCTCTGAACTCTTGAAACTTGGGGACAAACTACAAGTGACGCCTGACACAGGTTGGACACTTGTCAGCTTCCCACAAGTTTTGATGGGAAATGTAGGCAGCTTGGTGGAATGTTGGAAAAGTGACAGTTGAAAAGTTCATTGGACAGCAGTTGGAGAGCCAAGCTGCAAGACCAGGACGCCTACATTTCCCATCAAAACTTGAGGGAAGCTGACAAGTGTCCAACTAGTGTCAGGTGTCACTTGTAGTTTGGCCCTTGGACGCCAATGGCTGACAGTGGTATTGCTAGTAGATGCCAGCAAGCTTTTGGTTTCTATGCATTGGGACTGAAAACCAATACCAAAACAACTCAGCCAAGCTCTTTCCAGTGTTGTGATATGTGTTAACAGTCTGCGAGTTTTCTGTTGATTATATTACCAGATTGCAGGGCTGGTTCTTCCCAAACCACCCAAACTACAGCTTGGAAAGGCACCATGGGAAGGGGACCAATTCCACTGCAGGCACTTGGCTTTCTCTCAGCCATCAGCAACTCGAATAATGAGCTAAAAACCACCATTATTAACTAACTCCTGCAAAGTTAGATCCTAAACACAATAAATGTACCGTTCAAGAATCAAGCCCTAAAGCAGGTTACAGCTTACTCGTAACTGAAGGTTGCAAACATCCACAAATGCTTTAAAGCATACCATATAAAGTGCACAGTGTTAATAAATGCATTAATAAATAAAAAATCCATAAATAAGACAAATCATATATAATTAATTGTCCGTATGGTCATGTCTCCAATCAAGTTATCCACAGGTAAATCTACTAATAATTTCCTTGCTGCATGCTTTATGTGGTTAATGTATTTCTTGTTTGTGTCTTCTCTCACAAGAGAGGGTGTGCTGTCCCTGCCACGCCACCCTCCCTCGCTCAAGAGCATGCTGTGAATTACTTGTCATCTCCTGAAGCTGCAAGGAATTAACATTCACAAGTACAACTTTCAAAATACAAATCATTATAATAAACTACACCTAACATGTACCAAAAGATTCACGTGTATTCCTTGCTCACAATTCTTTTCCGCACAAATTTCTCATCAGGACCACCTGGTGGTCATTTCCGGAACAACTCAAGGTTAAAAAGAGTCCAGTAGCACCTTTAAGACTAACCAATTTTATTGTAGCATACCCATTCTCTAAATTGCATTCATTGCAACCTCTTAAACGGATAGCCACAATCCTTGGATATCAGACCTATATCCCACCAGTCAGTTTGGTGGGAGAGCCAGTTTGGTGTAGTGGTTAAAAGCAGCAGGACTCTAATCTGGAGAGCCGGGTTTGATTCCCCACTCCTCCACTTCAGGCTAGCTGGGTGATCTTGGGTCAGTCAGCTCTCTCAGAGCTCTCCCAGCCTCCCTCACCTCACAGGGTGTTTGTTGTTGTAGAGATAATAATCACATACTTTGTAAACCACTCTGAGTGGGCGTTGTCCTGAAAGGCAGTATATAAATCAAACATTATCATTATTATTATTCATGTCATGAATAAAAGGAAAAATCAGTGTGGAGATTCAGTCCCTTAGAGGCCAAGATATCAAGATTAAAAATGCAATAAATCTCCTTGCATAATAATTCTCCTTATATAATAAGTCCCCTTACATAATAATTCTCTTTACATAATAAGTCTCCTTACATAAGTCTCCTTACTGCGCCATTGAGAAAGTACCTCTAGAAGTTAAAATTGGAAACCTCTTAGCAGAGCACAGCTACGAGGTTCCTTCCCTATCAAGCCGAAACTGGAACTCAGAGGATGGGATTCTTGGGAAAGAACCAAAGACCTTCTGAGTTTAAACATGAAATGAGTTTTAAAATACATTTCTAGGCTGCAAGGTTGGGAAGCTGGGAGGAGGAGCATAATGCCAAACCAGATAATCATCGGGAAGAATGTTAAAGCGGTCTGAGATTGTCTTCTTTTCCTGTGATATACAACAGTATTTCTTTAGTTCTCACTTCAAAGAAATATTTAGTAGAATACAACCCCCGGCAAAATGTGTTTGAAAGTAGAATGGAAGAATGTTCCATTTGCAATGTGTTTCTGTTTTCAAACTGCCCTTAGTTCTCCGAAAAACCTGTCGTCTGTCTCCACCATTACAGAATTTAGCTGAGATTGCCATGCAAAAGATTCATTATATGAAGCAGCCTGATACTAGACCATTGGTCCCTCTAGCCTGGAATGATCTGCATTATATAAAGCTGCTGTAGCATAGTGGTGAAGTGGTTGGGTTGCAAATCAGGACTCTGCTGGTTCGAATTCTAGTCCTGTTGCGCACTCTACAGGAGGCCTTGGCTAAGCCTCTTGTCTCAGCCCAGCTCCCCAGCTGTGTTGTGAGAATTATAATACGCTGACTTTTTCACTGCTCTCAGTAGCGCATATGGCCTTGGTTAGTAATTGGATGGGAGACCTCCAACAAAGACCAGGGTTGCAGAGGCAGGCAATGGCAAACCACCTCTGTTAGTCTCTTGCCATGAAAACCCCACTAGGGGGGGGGGGTCACCATATGTAAGCTATGACTTGAGGGCACTCTCCACCATTCACAGTAGGGCACTAATCTGTCTAGAAAAGCACTATATAAGTGCAGTTTGTATTGTTTATCATCATCATCATTATTATCTGCACAGTAGTTAATTGGGACCTTTTATTTGGGATGACCCTTTGCTTTGCCACCTTGGAGTGCTTGTTCTATGCAGCAAAGGCAAATAATGAAACTCTGCAGGACACATATAAGGTAAAAGGCAGCGCGGGAGGCTGGGAGGCCACCTGCGCCGTTCCTCTTTCCCCAGGACACGGGGCGAGTGGGCAAGCCGGCGAGTGGGCAAGCCGGCCACCCCTTGTCCTGGGGAAAGGCAAAAGGCAGCGCGGGAGGCTGGGAGGCTGCCTGTGCCATTCGCCTTTCCCCAGGACAAGGGGCGAGTGGGCAAGCCGGCCACCCCTTGTCCTGGGGAAAGGCAAAAGGCAGTGCGGGTGGCTGGGAAGCCACAAGGGGCGCATGGGCAAGCCGGCTGCCCCTTGTCTTGCGGGGCAGGTGAACGGTGCGGGCAGCCACCGAGCCACTCGCACTGCTGCCAGCTACGCAGCACACCGGGACAGCCAGCTTGCTGTGTGGGCGGGGGGGGGCCCGGAGCGTGCACGCCCACGCAAGAGCCTGACTACGGTTGCCCTGGGTGCTGGCAATCGTAGATCCAGCCCTGGGAATGTCCCCTTCCTGAGGGGAGGCGGCTTGTTGCCGGGTTAAAAACTCCCCCCTACTCTGTATGTGTGTGTGTGTGTGTGTGTGTGTGAATGTCCCCTCCCTCCCCCTGCCCGCCAGGCCTGGCAGCCACTGCTACCAACCACCTTTCCTATATCGCTGGAAACAGCCGGGCGCCCTCCCGCTTTGGCCTTCCCAATTCCGGCTCAGAAATGGAACTTGATTGGTTAGAATCGGTGGCCTGGGTTCGGCAGCGGCCCGGATCCACGAACGGCTTAATCGATATTTTTTTTGGATCGTGCCCATCTCTACTCAGGAGTCAGGACTATTTATTCATTCATTTGTTCATTCATTGAATATACAAATTGCCTCTCCAGAGAGCTGCTTGAGGGGTGGCAGCTAACAAGTAAACAATCCCATAAAATCGTAAAAACAACTACCTAAATTATCAGCATTCCAAGCAAGCCAGGGGCATAAAAGAAACATTCTTTTAAAGCCCTTCACAGCCAGGCATGGCTTGAGGATTTTTGGTGCCTGCGGCAAATGACTTCATGATCTCCTCTCCCCATGCTGCAGGAAAACTGCTGCCTTCTTCCCCCTGCACCACAGGAAAGCTGCAGCTGCCACCATCCCCCACATTGTGAGGAGGACACACACCCTGCACTCATGCCACTGTCATTGGGGTTGTGGCATACCAACAGTGGAATGGGAGGTCACACGGCCCTGGAAAAGGGCCCCACTGAAGGAAGGAAGGAAGGAAGGAAGGAAGGAAGGAAGGAAGGAAGGAAAGAAAGAAAGAAAGAAAGAAAGAAAGAAAGAAAGAAAGAAAGAAAGAAAGAAAGAAAGAAAGAAAGAAAGAAAGAAAGAAAGAAAGAAAGAAAGAAAGAAAGAAAGAAAGAAAGAAAGAAAAGATTGTGAACCTAGGCAGATCATGAGGGGGAGGGCAGGAAGGGTTCCATCAGTGCTTAGTTCTCGTGGCCCCTTCTTACATGTCCAGGGTAAAGCCAATCGCCACTTTGGGGTCAGGAAGCAATTTTCCCCAGGCCAGTTTGGCTAGGCTTCCTGGAGGTGTTTTGCCATCTTCTGGGCATGGCGCAGGGGGCACTGGGTGTGTGAGGGAGGGGGGAAGGTAGTTGTGAATTTCCTGCATTGTGCAGGGGGTTGGACTAGATGACCTTTCCAACCCTATGAGTCTGTGATCCTAAATAAATAAATGAATAGCAGAGACATATACCAGGACAGGCAGGCTAACCATTTTTCTGCAGAGAGCAGCATGGATACTTGGGGCTGGCCATAGCAAAGTGGTCCATAACATACTTTGCATGCAAACGAGACCAGGTCCAGTTCCGGAAACCAGCCGCTCTGCAGGTATTAAGGAAAGGGCCTCCTGCTGCCAGAGATTATGGCGAACAGCTGTCAGTCCGAATAGACAATATTGAGTGAGATGGACCAACCGCGCAATCCTAGGAAGAGTTACTCCAGTCTAAGCCCATTGATTTAAATTCCACTGTAAGAGTCTGTCTAGTATCCTATTTTTCCTGCACGTTGGCTGGTGAACATAACTATTCCTTTCCCATTTTATACTCACAGCAATCCCGTGAGCTAATTAATTCACTTCTGAGGCCAGCTTTCGTGGGTTCAGCAGATCTTTGTGCCATTGCTTGGTGTAAGAAAGATCCCAGATATACCTTTGGGCATACAAGGGAGCCCACATGTTCCATTGATGCACTACCACGTCCGTGAACCAGGGGTGTGAAAACTACAGTGATGCATACATGACGTCCTGTGATTCAGAGGTAAGAGGGTTTTCCTCTGGGACAAGCGCTTGTGAAATATTTGATATTATGAACGACTCGTGAAGTCCTTTTTGGGTCAGCCAGGTTACTCAAAGCATGCACTTGAGGAAAAAGTAGGGAAGCAGAAAATGTTCCATATAAAGGAGACGGCTAGCAAGCTTCTTTGCTTTGCTTTGCTTCCCCATGTGAACCCCAGAGGACTCTTTGCTCCAGCGATAAACATCTATTAAAGATCCCTGGCTCTAGGGAGGCCCGCCTGGCATCCACCAGGGCCTGGTGGAACGTTCTGTCCAATGACACCAGGGCCCAGAAGGCTTTGTTAGCTTTCCGCCGGGCCTGTAAGACGGAGCTGTTCCGCCAGGCATTTGGTTGATGCGAGGCGGTGCCCCCTAGCCGGGGGAGTACAACACATGTCCTCCCTACTAGTGATACCTCCATCTCACATATTTCCCTGCCAAAATGCTTCAGAGATGGCTACAAAGGTGGTCGTTTAGATTATGTGCCGCTGTGTTATATATATACACAGGGCTTTTTTTCAGCGGGAACGCGGGGGAATGGAGTTCCGGCACTCCCGGGGCCAGAGCGTGATGCCCTGGGCTGCCACTTATTTATTATTTCAATTTATAAACCGCCCATACTCAGGGGCTCTGGGAGGTGAACGACAGTTAAAATCAATAAAAACAAGAAAACAATAATTCTAAAATCAACATACAATAAGCAATAATAAAATAAATTAACCAAGTACATTAAAGTGCAATGGTGATTGAAGCGGTCTCCGGGGAACATACAGGGAGAGGCGGTCCCAAAGATATACTGGTCCCAAACCACTCAGGGCTTTAAAGGTAAGAACCAACATCTTGAACCTGATTCGGAATTCAACAGGAAGCCAGTGCAGCTGGCGCAGGTCAGGTGTGATGTGTGACTGGTAAGGTATACTGGTCAGGACCCGTGCCGCCGCATTCTGGACCAGTTGTAGTTTCCAGATCAGGCCCAGGGGTAGCCCAGCGTAGAGTGAGTTGCAGTAATCTAGCTGGAGGTGACCATTGCATGGGTCACTGTAGCCAGGTCCTGGGGCGTCAGGTAGGGGGCAAGTTGCCTGATCTGATGGAGATGGAAAAATGCAGACTTGGCAACCGGCGTGACCTGGGCCTCCATCGACAGGGAGGCATCCAGGAGCACACCCAGACTGTTCACCACTGGCTAAGTTGCCAGTGGTATCCCATCCAGGGCAGGGAGCTGGATCCCAACATCTGGCAGCCCCCGTCCCAGCTGCAGGACCTCTGTCTTCACCGGGTTCAGTTTCAGCCTGCTCTGTTTGAACCATGCCATCACAGCCTCCAGAGCTCTGGCCAGATTGTCCAGGGCCGTGTCTGGCCGGCCATCCATCAACAGAAAAAGCTGAGTGTCATCCGCATATTGATGACAGCCCAGCCCAAACCTCCGCACCAACTGGGCAAGGGGGCGCATGTAGATGTTAAATAACATCGGGGAGAGTATTGCCCCTTGCGGAACCCCGCACACCGAAGGGTGACGGGGCTGGGCCAGGCCCACATTGTGGGCAGAGAGGGTAGCAACAGGGCTGGTTTGGGCAGACCTTTACTTCTGGTGCCCTAGGCTACCACCTAGGTCATCCCAGTTTGCAGTCCGGGGCCCACATATCTGAAGAACTGCCTCTCTTGGTAGGACCTCTTGATGAGCCGTTCCAGATCACCCAGTGGCCCTTTTGTTTTATCCCTATCCCATTCCATTCATTTTAAACTAAATTTTTATTGGATGGGTTATTATATCAATTCACACATACAACACATTATTTTATCTCCCCCATATAATAATATCCCCCACCCTTTCACTCCCCTTTTCCGTTGACTTCCAACAGTTTTCCATTCCCTTCATCTAATTTACATTACTACCTCTTAGTATATAATCCTTAACCATCCTAGACCCTATATAACATAATTATCTAATAACATATAATATATTCTAGCAATATGTACCATATATTTAATACTATATAATATCTAATATATCCCATTCCATTTATTAATAGGTGTGTTTATACAGCTCGTAGGCTTTTAGACAATACCAAGTTATATAAAATACGAAAATATATGAGTTTAAGATAAAATACAAAACCAAAAAGGCCCAAGCTAAACACCCTCTCCAAAATTACATTAACAAACAGATTAACGACAAGAAAAACCTTAAAATTATACACCATTCTTAAGGTTAGGGTTCCACAGTATTAATCAGCCTGGGTGTAAATAACTATCTTGAAGCCCTAGGCCCCCAAATATGTATTTGGTAACGGTCAATTTGACATCTAAGCAGACAGTAGTATCTGGAATGACTGGGGAAGGACACGCAGAGAAGAGTAAACAAACATGCTCTCAACTGCACATACAGCTGTCTAGAGAAAAAATGTTGGATACTTTCAAGATTCTGATAAACCCAAGTAGTGGAGGCGGGGGGGGGGTGGCATTGTAAGAATTGACAGGCGCTGGTACAGGTGCTGAGAGCCAGTTTGGTGTAGTGGTTAAGAGCGCGGGACTCTAATCTGGAGAACCGGGTTTGATTCCCCACTCCTCCCCTTGAAGCCAGCTGGGTGACCTTGGCTCAGTCACAGCTCTCTGGAGCTCTCTCAGCCCCACCCGCCTCACAAGGTGTTTTGTTGTGGGGATAATCATGACATACTTTGTGAACCGCTCTGAGTGGGCATTAAGTTGTCCTGAAGGGCGGTATATAAATTGAATGTTGTTGTTGTTGTTACATACAAATTCTCCATGATGGTGACTGTTTCCCCTGCACTCCAGCAAGAGATGATGGTTGCAGCATCTGCCAGCAGCCGCTGGATGGAAATGCAACACCAGACTCAGCGGCAGGCGGAGAGGACAACTCCCTTCATTGGGCAAGGTGTGGGAACTTAACTAGCCAATAAACCACCTTACCCTCTCTCCTGGTGGAAGGACACATTCCGAAGAAAGCTGTTTTGCTGCTAATATATTGTTCATTTGCATACTTACTGGTGGAGCAGGTGTCGGCAAATTAGCATATAAACTGGCTGTGCTAGTTCTGGAGCAACATCATTTTTTTATATAGAATTTTATTGGATGGGTCAGTATACACAAATCATAGTATTCAATAACAATATCCATCACATTATATCACCCCCACCCATTCCCCCCCCCATTCAGTTGACTTCCAACAGTTTTCCATTCCCTTCATCTACATTACATCACTATCTCCTACAATAAATTTCTACGCTATAATATGTAGTATAACATATCTATATCTACCATGTTTAAAATAAGTCTCTAATATTACTTTCAAGATTATAATATAAAATATACTACATCATTCTTACTTATACACTATCCATATTTTCACCTCCAACTAATATAGAGTAAAGATCTATTCTCCCCTCTTAACAATTATCCACATTTTGCCTTTCATGTCCCACTTTTTTCCCACATAATTCTTAAGTTTCTCCCAACTCATAACATATGCCACAATATCTTGTTCTTTCAATTTCCTTGTTAGCTTGTCCATTTCTGCCATATTTAGTAACTTCAGAATCCAATCTTCCACTGATGGTATCTCTTGAGTCTTCCACAGCTGTGCATAAGACATCCTGGCCGCAGTAATCATATAAAACACCATTGTTCTATCCATTCTATCAAATTCTTCTAGGTTCATACTTAATAACAATTCTGGGTTCTTAAACACATTTTTCTGTAGAATATCTGACATAGCCTCTACAATTTCCCCCCAGAATTGTTTAGCTTTTTCACAAGTCCACCACATATGATAAAAAGAACCTTCATGTTTCTTACACTTCCAACACTTATCTGACATTTGACTATTACCATTTGCTAACCTTTTTGGCATTAAATACCATCTATACATCATTTTATACACATTTTCTCTTATAGTGGTACATGTTGAAATTTTTATAGTATTTTTCCACAGTCTTTCCCAAGCTTCCGTCGGTATATCTTTATTACAGTTTATTGCCCATTTCACCATCTGTACTTTAACTATCTCATCTTCTGTAAACCATTTTAACAAAATCTTATAAACTTTAGATATCATCTTTTTTCCCTCTTGAAGTAAACATTCTTCTAGTTCTGCGTTTTTAGTCCTAAATCCTACCTTTCTACGATCTGTATCATATAGATCTTTTATTTGTCTATATTGAAACCAACCATACTGAAACGGCAGTTCTTCTTCAGGAGCAACAACTGCTGCTTTGGTCATATGGTTGCCAACTCTGGGTAACGAAATTGCAGGGGATTTGGGGGTGGGTTTGGGGAAGGGGACAGGAGGGCAGCAGTCACAGGGTCAAACCACACGAGACAAAATACACTTGAATTACACTTGAATTATACTCAAATACACTTGAATTATAAAATACTCTCAAATTACCCGTGTAATTTAGGAGTATTTTGTCTTGTGTGGCAAGACCCTCAGTTGAAGGCTCTTGGGTAGCAGATAGGGTTGCCAGCTCCAAGTTGGGAAATTCCTGGAGATTTGGTGGGTGGAGCCTGAAGAGGGCAGGGTTTGGAGAGGGGAGGGACCTTCATGGGGTATAATGCCAAAGAGTTCACCCTCCAAAGCAGCCATTTTCTCCAGGGAAACTGATCTCTGTCATCTGGAGATCAAGTGTAATTCTGGGAGATCTCCAGCCACCATCTGGACACTCAATATTATGAGTAGTATAAACTGCACGTGAAGGATATAAATGTACTGCAATTAACTAATACCCAATGAAACATTGAAAAGAAATATGAAAGTGCTCTTAATTATTCAGTTTGATATACAATCCAAAATAAAGTATCAATTGTACACAATAGTCGTATAAGAAATCCAATAGGCAAACGTATCCCCAAGTAATAAGTCCAAATCACTGCTACAATATTCTCAGTCCTTTAAATCATAAGTCAAAGCCGCTGTTACAATATTATTCAGTCCTTGTGGTCGTACTGTTCAACAGCTGCAGAGTCCGATGAACAATCCAGGTAAGTAAATGTCCAGTAGGTAAGTAGAATATAAGTCAAGTTGCTGGATGAAAAGCTAATATTTCCTCCTCTTTTTAACAGGTGGGTAACCCTAGTAGCAGGTCTTGAGGAAGGACTTCTGCCTGCCTGAGACCCTAGAGATCCCTGCCAGTCAGGAAGCACTAAATTAGATAGACTAATAGTCTAAGTCAGTATAAGACAGCTTCATAAGTTTAATATTGCCACAAAAACTTTGGCGAAAAATAAAATGACTCAGACTAAAATGAGTAACAATTGAAAAACAAACTGCATCTTTTAAAAAGTGCATTAAAAGGCAGGAGGAGGAAAATGAATTGTGCTTCATAGGCTAGCCAATCTCCAGGTGGAGCCTGGACATCTCCTGGAATTACAACTGATCTCAGGACAACAGAGATTAGTTCCTCTGGCAGGGCTGGATCTAGGGTTGCCGGAGCCCAGGGCAAGCCAAGTCCAGTCCCACGCTCGCACAGTGCGTGCACACTCCCAGCACAGCGTGATGATGTCACTTCCGTGACATCATCACACAGTGTGGAGCGCACCACCTGTGCGGCAAGCCGTCTACCCCAGCACGCTGTGGAGCTGGTGGCGGCAGCACAGGTGGCTGGGAGGCTGCCCGTGCCATTTGCCTGCCCCGCTGAGGGGGCGGCCAGCTTGCCACGCACCCCCTGTCCTGTGGGGCAGGTGAATGGCACGGGCGGCCTCCCAGCCACCCGCACTGCCGCCGCCAGTTCCGTAACGCGCTGGGGTCGCCGGCTTGCCATGCTGGCAGCACACTGATGGGTTGGCAGGCTTGCCGCATGCCCCCTGCCCTTGGGGCAGGCGAATGGTGCAGGCAGGTTCCCAGCCCTCTGCTCAGCCACCTGCGTGCTGCGAAAACCCACTCACCTCTCCCAGAGGCAGGCAGCTGCACCTGGCACCCCCTATTTGACGGTGCAGAGGGCAGACTACCACCCCGCCCCCCCCGTCGATCCAGCCCTGTCCTCTGGAGAAAAGGCCTGCTTTGGAGGGTGCACTCTATGGTGTTATACCCTACTAAGAGCCCTCCCCTCCCCAAACCTTTTCCAGGCTCCACCCACAAATTTCCTAATCCAGAATTGGTCACCCAGCTGGCTTCAAGTAGAGGAGTGGAGAATCAAACCCGGTTCTCCAGATTAGAGTCCTGCCGCTCTTAACTACTACACTGGCACCCTGGAAGAGAGCAGCAGCAGCAGCCTGCCCCAAAATGGTCTTTGGGGACCCTCGCGTCCAGCGGGCTTGTGCCTGGAAGAAGGATTTGCATCTTCAGCAGCTCATTCAAAACTCACATCCAGAGGCGCAGCTGTTTCTCCAGGTCCTTCGCACTTTCTCCTTTCCCTTCCCCCTTGCTTTCTTCTGTCATTGTCCCATCCCACCCCCACCCGTCCCCCAAAAGAAACGTATCACTTTTCCTCAGCTCCTTTCCAGTTTGTGAGGCGACAGGCAGGAGAAAGGCAGGAAAATGCCTCGGGGCTCCACCCCCCACACTCAAACAGACACATTCAGAGAGGACAGCAGGTGGTGAGCAGCAGCAGAGAGGGGATGGAGTCTCCTACACTTCCCAGGTAAACTTGTGCCAACCCACCTCATGAAATGCGTCCCGTGTGGTTTGGCTCTAAGGGTCTCTCGAGACGACACTTGTGGGCAGCTGAGGGGCTGAAAATTGACCCTGGAAAAGCTGAAGCAATTAAAGAGATGCCGAAACCTCTGGATGTCTAATGACAGGTTCTCTCTCAGGGCTCAAGGGGAGCGTGTGAAGGAAAACTTCTGTGAGGAAGAGCTCTAAAATGTGGACTATAGTTGCCAAGATGTTATGAAGGGGATTGGATTTTTTAAAATGAAATATTTTGCCACAAACAATGACTTATAACAACATAGAAGCTACAAACATTCAACATATGAATTACACTAGGAAATTATTTAAACTTATTTACAATAGCTCATAAAAGGCATAAGGAGAAATTCCTTCTGAAGCTTCATCATTGCAGAATGATATACATGCATTCCATATATTCCGATATATAGCATTCCATAAATTTATTCAATATATCCAAAGAGTTTCTGGGGGTCTTTTA
This sequence comes from Eublepharis macularius, assembly GCF_028583425.1. Taxonomy (NCBI): domain Eukaryota; kingdom Metazoa; phylum Chordata; class Lepidosauria; order Squamata; family Eublepharidae; genus Eublepharis; species Eublepharis macularius. The sequence goes on along the minus strand of NC_072800.1, from coordinate 90,405,473 downwards.
ATGATAAGTTAGCCCAATAGGCAGCACGGTATCCCAAATGGAATGAAACTAATCATTTTGAGGGGATTTTTTCCCCATCTTGCAGCAATAGTTAATTTAGCTACTGCAAAAAGGGTAAATACACATTCTAAATCTTCCAGAGCCGCACGATCTTTCCAGTAAACCAACTATATATATATAAATATAACCTTTGGATTGTGAGGTAAACTGATACTTAACATGCCATTCATAAAGAGAATTACAAAATACTTCAAAGTACAAACTTTTGTACAGTGCCAAAAGATAAGAACAAAATCTGCTCCAGATAATCCGTATCTTCAACAACCACCTTTTATGTTTTTGTACATAACAGTCAACTGATGCTGCTGTTGAGGGATCATTTTTACTTCATTTGTTTAGGCACTTCTTACCCCATTTTTATTCCCAAATGTGACTCAAAGCAGCTTACAAACATGCAATTTAAACCAATAAGCAGGGCCGGCGTGCCCATTGAGGCAGGTCTGCCCCCCTCTCGAGTGCTGAGGCACCGAAGGGGGCACCGGAGGGGGCACCAGGGGTGGGGGCGTGCGCTGTGGAGCTGGCAGCAGCAGCGCTGGTGGCTGAGTGGGAGGGATAGGAAGCCGCTCGTGCACCGCCATGGCTGCCTGCCGTGCCTGGCCGCCGCCACCAACATACACCCCCAGCCGGGCACAGCAGCTGCGGGCCAGGTGCGGCAAGTGTCGGTAGCAGCATGCGGCACAATGGGGTGGGAGGGCTGGGAGGATGCACGTGCACCTCTCCAGCCACCCACCACACTTGACTGGAAGCGCGGGCAGCCTCTGCACGCCGTCCCAGCTGCACGCCGCACCAATGGGGCCAGCTTGCTGCGTGATGATATCACATGCAGTGATGTCATCACGCAGTCCAGGGCACGCGTGCGCGCACACTCTATGTGCATGCATAGGGGCAGCAACAGATCTGGTGCTGCCCCCAGGCTCGGGCACCAGAAACCCTGGCGCCGCCCCTGCCAATAAGCTAATACTAACTAAAGTGCAATAAAGTGAAATAAAAATCCTATTAAAGATGAAATTCCATTAAAACTATAAATTAGAGAAGATGAAATCTTGGGCTGATCAGGAATCCACGGGGCAAGCTTGCCCAGTCTAAAATGCCCTGCGATTATCATGAGTGGTGGACCCCCCACCCCACCCGGTTTATACTCTGTGCATGTCTGTATCTGTGGTCTTCAAATAGCTCCACTTTTCCTACAAACTCAAGATTTGGCTTTGAAAATAGTTAATGCAGAACCCACTTGGCATCATTGAGAAGTGATATTTCCTACATGCTATATGCTTAGCATGAAACTGATGTGGGTGTAAGCTTATTTACCCTCCAAAGCGTGACCTTAGTTAATGTGTCAATTAGTACGCCAAAGCAGATTCCATCCTTATTAACACTGCCAAGCAATCTTCATTAATTCCCAACATTATCGGCCATCATTATGTTTGATTTGGAATTCATTTGTTGGACATTTATCATCACTTTAGATCCGAGAACCCATCATCAAAATTTAGCATCTAATGAAGGAAAAGGAGTTCACCAGGACAATTAAGAACTGAGAAAATGGTACTCCATAACTTTCAGTGCGAACTGAAGCAAAATCAGAGATGAGAGGCCTGAACTAGGTCCTGTTGGAAGAGATAACCACATCTAACTGGCCTGTATCCACCTCATTTGTTGGACATTTATCATCACTTTAGATCCGAGAACCCATCATCAAAATTTAGCATCTAATGAAGGAAAAGGAGTTCACCAGGACAATTAAGAACTGAGAAAATGGTACTCCATAACTTTCAGTGTGAACTGAAGCAAAATCAGAGATGAGAGGCCTGAACTAGGTCCTGTTGGAAGAGATAACCACATCTAACTGGCCTGTATCCACCACTGCAACTCTTCCAAGGTGAAAAGAACCTGACTACCTTCTGATCATCTGTACTTCTAAAAAGACTAGCAACCCAGCCCGTTGTGTAAACAATGGGCTTGAGAGGGGTGCGGCGCCATGGTGGGCTTCTCCATCGAGGGCACTGCAATGACAGTGAAGTCCAGCACAGTGGCATGGCCCTCCAGAGGGCTGCGTCGGCATGCCGGTGTACTGGCCTCCCCATCACTTCATGGCCACTGTTGGTCTATTTTTCTTAGTTCTTAATTTTCAGCTACATAGTCAAAAACGTCTTTCAATTTTCTCTGAAATTCTAAGATTGGTCTATTATGTATATAAGAAGTTACTTTGGCCATAGACCCATAGTCATACAATATTCATTCAATTTCTTCATCCACTCAGGGCCAAGCTACACATGACGAATGACACTTGAACAGCAAGTGGATTGAGTGGAGGGCAAGTGAACAGGGAGAAATACACTTGCCGTTCAAGTGTCATTCGTCATGTGTAGCTTGGCCCTCAGTCACATCTGGGCAAGATTCCGTCTTCCATTTTGCTACCTATACTACTCTCGCTGCTGTCACCATATATTTAAGAATTTCACTGTGTGTTTTTATACTTTACTTTACTTTATTTGGTATTTAGCCCGCCCTTCCCGCAAGTGGGCTCAGGATGGGGTACAATATTCATAAAATACATTATATAAATACAATTAAAACCATCTCATAAAATCATCACTCAGATGGCCTGTTGCATATTCCTGCCCTCAAATACAAAGAGGGAGACACCCGGACGGACGGGATGTCATTGGATAGAAGAAGGCGACGGGAGGCTCAATGATGGTCCTAATACTGGCCTCAACCATATGCCCAGAGGAACATCTCCGTCTTGCAGGCCCACCGAAATGATACCAGATCTTGGCAAGCCCGAGTGTCTTCAGACAGAGAGTTCCACCAGGTTGGGGCCAGGACCAAATAAACACTGGCCCTGGTTGAGGCCAAACGAGCCTCCCTGGGGCCAGGGATCACCAGCACGTTCTTATCTGCTGAACGAAGCACTCTCCGGGGTACATACAGGATATAATATTACTAGGTAAAATATTTAATAACATGAATGTATGAATTTTGAAGGAATTGAAGGATAGATATTTGTTGTATAAGTTCTGGAACTTGAGATAATAAAAGTATTTTAGATAATAAAAGTATTTTCTGCATATAACCCATATGGCTATGTCTCAGTGTTTTCTGTCCTCCAGATCAAAAGACATAGTGCATTATGAATCTCATTAAATCTTTTCAGCAGCTGCCCACAAAGGCGTATTCTCTTTCATTTCAGTTTCAGACATGGCTCGGCTTATCTTTAACAGGAATATTTTATCAGGCTCATCTCTTTTGCCTTGTTACCTCGGTTGCACAAACACACACAAGCTGCCGTCCCTCAACTGGCTTGTAGTTAACTCATGTGGCTGTCTAGTACTATACTGCAAACCAGAACTTTACTGATGAAGAGCCACCCCAAATAACTCCCATTCATAAACGGTGGAAATGCTCCAACGCTTCGTAATATTATTTCCAATCTTTTTGTTCCGGCATCTTTAGTTCTCCAAGTCAGTGGGAAGCTACGGCCACCAGACTCATCTGGAGGATGGGGCATGGCAGCCGCCATATTGGCAGCTTGCCCAGCATCCTCTGGGTGAGCTTGGGGACCAATCAGCTTAAAGTTCCTGGCTCGGGGGCCAGTCAATTTAAAATTTCCGACCAGCCTATCAGGGGTGGCCGGGAGGGAGCAGGCAGGGGGCGAGGCCTGGCCTTGGACCTCAGAGAGGCAATTCTCCCTCTGATCCGGCAGCTGGGTATTTATCAGCTGCTGGCCCCCTCTCCTCCACACTTTGCTCTTGGCTGCGAAAACCCACCCACCTCTCCCTGCGGTTATGTTTGTTCTCTTTGTTACAACTCTGTCTGGTGGTTTGTCATTGGATCGGATCCCTTTTGGGGGGAGGCAGGGACTGCGTGTCCAGCTTCCCTATTAAGGATTCCCATATGGCTCAGTGATATTAAGATTCCCATATGGAATCTTGGGAGTGAGTTATAGAGGTGCATGCCCAGCTTGGGGGCTGCTGGGGCATACTCCCTCCCAAGTGGCAGGGGAATCATACAGAGGTGTACACCCATATGTTCTCTCCCGTAATGTCACTCCTAGGGTCTCCCCTCAGCGGTGGTTTGGGGGTGTGTGAGGGACATCGGCTGACAGGCGGGTCAGCCGATGCTTTGGGATCCGATCTACATGTATCGCCAATGCTCCTTCATGCTGTATTTCAATAAAGTTTTGGCCAGTTTTCACTCCAGTTAATGTGTGGGTTTGAGTTTGTTGCTGTGCCTCCTCCTCTCTTCGCCATTAGCCATAGCCTGTAAAGTCTGGGCCCAGGGCTGAGGATGTCATCCAATTAGAAGAGTTCCTGCTGAACCACTTGTCCCAATTGGCATTTTTGTGGTCACTGTTTTCACTTTACTCCAGTTATTGACCATTAGCTGGGCTTGGGGAGATTTTTATTACTATGTAATCAGAATGAATTACTCCATTATCTGGGACAACTGACATGCTAATCAGGCAAGAGGTGTGTTCTGCTTGTATCATATCCACAAGCAGGCAGGTAGGCAGGGGCTAGAAGCTCGGCCCACACCCCAATTATAGGTACGTGGGATAGGGATCTACCCCTTCAAGTTCCAGGGCTGCTGCCAGGCTCTGGGGCCAAACTATTATTTATTATTGATACCATTCCTGGTGCCTGCTCAGGTCAGGTTTCTGGGAGTGGTGCAGTAGGGATCTTGACTTGGATGATGGCTGGAGGAGAGCCTGCTGGCCCCCACGAGCAGCCAACCACGAACATGTTCGTGAACAGGGCCATGTTTGTGGTTGTTCGTGAGTCCCTGTTCATGGATGGCAACGAACAACGAACATCATGTCGTTTTTTGTTTTTTTCCCCTGATCGTGCACATCTCTATTCAGGATCCCAAGAAAAGAGACAGAAGTCATTCACATGCCAATGTGTACCTGTATACCTGTATACCTGATAATCAAAACTTAGATAGATCCTCCAGGTACCCCAAAGAACTGATCCCAGGAATTCAACACATTTATTTACATCTTATGAAACCTCGGCTTACAAGTCCAAACTGCAACCACATCTGCAACTGCATCGACATCTGGTGCGTCTTCATGGACTCCTCAAGGAGACAGATGGCGCCCCCCCCCAACTTTTATACCTTTATAAATTATAGGTGTGAGCATTTCAAAAATGAGAACCCTTTCTCCTATCTTGTGAAAGATTTGGAGAAAGAACTGATGGATGGAGTATCTGAGAATTTTATCCAAGTCGGGTGGTTGGATAGAAGTTATATTCGAAACTCTTTTTTTGCACTAAAATCAATGTTAATGGCAACTCGATAGATCTCCTCAAAGATTTCCTAAGCTGTACCTGAATAGAAATGAATCTGACTCAAGATTTTACATGGCGCATAACTCCGCTCTTAAACTGACTCTCCTCTTTTTTTTACGTGCTCACATTGCCTAAGGTGTGCCTAGGTTTTGCACACCCGTATTGCCTAAGTTACTGACAGCTCACCATCTGCTGTCCCTTTCATACATAGTGTCCTGACCTAGATGGCACATGGTGTCTCTTTCTACATGAGACGCCTTGGCACATGTTCATGAAGTGTACAGAGATGCAATGTTAGCCAGGAAGGATAGTTTAAAAAGACAGAGCCAGCAGAGATCACTCCTCAGAGGGTTTGTTAATTTTATCTTTGCCTCCCTGAAAGCTCTGTCAATTTTACCTCTCCAATCTAAAACTGTATGGGATGGCAACCAGAGGGCAGCAAGGAAAGGAAATGGGCTGGAGCCGCCCTCTAGAGCCGGGCTTGGATTGGGAAAGGTTATAATGAGCTGAAGTTTCCCTTGTGGCATTTCACAGTCCCTTCACTCCACTCCAGTGTATAGCAAAGCCTTTGCCTTGCGGCCTGCTCTGTCTTTTAAACTACCCTTCCCGGCTAACGCTGCATTTCCCCACGTGTTCTTCAGGCGTCAGATATCTCATGTAGAGAGACTCACAGTACATGAGCCCTGACCTGGAGGGCCCAGGCTAGCCCAAAACTAATCTTGGAAGCTAAGCAGCGTCAACCTGGTTTGTACTTGGATGGGAGACCACAAAGCAAGTCTCCGACCTAAGGTGACCTTATGAATGAAAGACCTCCAAAACGTCCTATCATTAACAGACTTACTCATATCTTGCAAACTAGAGGTAGTTCTAAAGTAGCGATGGGTCTTGCCCTGGGCATCTAAGAAGAAGGGGCCACGAGAACTAAGCACTGATGCAACTCTTCCTGCCCTCCCCCATATCGATCTGCCCAGGTTCACAGAATCAGCATTGCTGTCAGAGGGCCATCTAGTCTCTGCTTGAAAACCTCCAAAGAAGGAGAGCCCACCACCTCCCGAGGAAGCCTGTTCCACTGAGCGACCGCTCTAACTGTCAGGAAGTTCTTCCTAATGCTTAGCTGAAAATTCTTTTGATTTAGGCCGTTTTCACACATCTTGCCGGCTCCGGTACATTGCGCAAAGCTTCCGCAAAGACAGCATCTTCCTGGTGCAATTTCCCGGTTCTTGCCACAATGGTGGTCCCTGGCCCCAGGGAGGCCCGCCTAGCCTCGACCAGAGCCATGGCCTTTTCGGTCATGGCTCCAACCTGGTGGAACTCTCTGTCTAATGAGACCAGGGCCTGGCGGATTTACTATCTTTCTGCTGGGTCTGCAAGATGGAGATGTTCTGCCAGGCATATGGTTGAGGCTGAGCTGGGCCTCCACTGGCCGAACAGAGATCGGGCCCCTCCCTGTTAGTGTCAGGTTCAGAATGCTGTATAGTACACCTTTGCTTAACCAACTCCATATTTAATCCTCTCAGTGTTTAGTTCTCTCTTCACAGGTGCCAAGATTCCCACGCAGCTATCTCACAGAAGAGAATTGTTTTGGCTACAGATGTTCCACCAAGAATCAGCCTTGGGAAACTACCGCTCTCCCTACTTCAAAGGCGTTGTTTTGAGAACTGCGGGGGGAGGATGGGCCCGTTGTGAACTGCTACTCTGTACCTCATGCCTTGCCTATCATTGGTAACAATGCATATGTACCATCCTGAATATTGCATTCAGGCTAGTGGACTATAATGAACTTTTTCTTCAGTAAAAGCCTTTTGGAAACAATGGACTGTTGTCTGATTGCAGAAGGTAGGCTGGAGTAAGGACATTATCTAGCCACAGTTCTGACAGTTAGAGGCATTCACTACTTGGCTCTTTAGGAGATGGTTGGGTGCAGACTGACTATCTTCTTGCTGCTATCTTGTATCTTTTAAATGTTTATAATATATTGTCTGTTTATTGCTGTTTTAAACTGTTTAAATGTAAATTTTATAGAAACGTTTTATGAAAATGTTTTTATTGAATGTAATCTGCCCTGAGCCTGCCTGTAGTAATAACAACAATAACAATAGCAGCAACAACAACAACAACATTCGATTTATATACCGCCCTTCAGGACAACTTAATGCCCACTCAGAGTGGTTTACAAAGTATGTCATTATTATCCCCACAACAAAACACCCTGTGGGGTGGGTGGGGCTGAGAGAGCTCTGAGAGAGCTGTGACTAGCCCAAGGTCACCCAGCTGGCTTCAAGTGGAGGAGTGGGGAATCAAACCCAGTTCTCCAGATTAGAGTCCTGCCACTCTTAACCACTACACCAAAATGGCTCTCATTCAGGGAGGGTGGAATAAAAATCGAAGTAAACAAACAAACACAAACAAACAAACAAACAAAATCACTTTCCGACAGGGATGTCGTCTTGTCAACGCTGGCAGCGTGTGTGTGCAAAGCGTGTACATATGGGATTAAACCATCCAGTAAGCGCCAGGTCTCCCCCTCCCACACACACACACACAACACATGGGTGAACCGCTTCAAAATTTGCACCTGTTGTGTATTAATTTTTTTCTTGGAAACCACCTCAAGAAAGTTGATGGAGAGATATAGAAATAGCTACCTTGGTGGCCCCGAAAAGGGCAGAAAGGATATAAATTTTGTAAGAAATAAATTAAACTATACAGATATACAAAAGAGGGATCCACGAGTACATACAGAGGAGGCAATCCCTGGGAGGGATTAAGCCCCCATGTTTTTGGTTAGTTTTCATATTTCTCCGTGAACCTGGGTTTCCTAGCCAGCCCCATTGTGCTGATTTTTTAAAAAAATTTACACTGTAGGGCCACTGCTGGAAATTAGATGTATGATTAAATAAATAAATCATTGTTTAAAATTTAAAAAATGTTTTTAGCTTTTTATTTTTCAAATTTAAATCAGAGAATAAAAGAGAGGGTTGGAGCATTAAACACACAACACGATTCCCCCCCCCCACGTGCCTCCATTTAAATAGCACAGCTAAAGTATATGCTTGCTGAATAAAAGCTTTAGAAGATGGAAACTGTAGATAAAGCTGACGGAAATGAACAGGAAGAAGGAAACAACGAGATGGGTATGATAGTAGCATGTTTTTCTCTCTCTCTTATCTGATTCTTGGATCTGATGGCCAGGAATTTCACATAGGATCTCTTCATGCTGTGGAAATAGGGCTGCCAGCTCCAGGTTGGGAAATTCCTAGAAATTTTTTGGGGGGGCGGGGGTGGTGGCACCTGGGTTTGGTGGCACCTGGGTTTGGGGAAGAGACTCATTATGGTATAATGCCAAAGCAGTCACTTTCTCCAGGGGAACTGATCTGTGTGGCCTGGAGATCAAGTATAATTCCAGGAGTCATAGATCCAGAGGAGTTAACCATGTTAGTCTGTAGTAGCAAAATAGCAAAGAGTCCAGTAGCACCTTCAAGACTAACCAACTTTACTGTAGCATAAGCTTCCAAGAACCACAGTTCTCTTCGTCAGATGCAGTAATTCCGGGAGATCTCCAGCCACCACCTGGAGGCTCACAACCAAAAACAACACTTGGGACTAATTAAATTAATCAATGAACATTAAGTCACAAAAACCTTCTTATATTTCAAAGTGGTCTGTGCAATAAATATCATTAGTTACTCAAGATACAAAATTGTGAATTCATATACAAAAATACATTCTTCCATCAGACTTAGGGATAAATATAAAGATGTTATACAAAGACCGTATCCCTCCAGTAGAGTCTCAGTGATAAAGTCTCTTAAACTGATGTAGTTAACGTTTGTTCTTCTCTTTAACACCGCTAACCCAAACACTGGAGACTCCCGCGTAGTTCACTGTTCTGTAGGTATGCAAATATAAAAGAAGTGATGTGTCTTTAATTCCCTTTCAGGCAGAGAGCAGGGAACGACTGACCTGGGTCGCAGCTTCCTAACTTGAAGCCATGAGTAGAAAGTAAGTACATCAACGTTTCTCAAACAGACAATAAATATTTCTTATTCTGTTCTTTTGGATAAACCGTCATGACTGTCCTGGAGGTGAGTCAAATGATTAACACATGAGAATTATAGCACATTGATTGTGAAAGTTTCTTATGGGGTGGAGGCGAGGCTGGCCCCTGAGGAAGCTTGTGTGGGATGAAACAAGCTGAATCATCTAGCCGGCAGCTTGTAGGGTCAGCCGGGGGGCTTTGGGGTCCTTCTTCCATCCTTTGGCTTCCACCTATTCAAAAGAACAGAATAAGAAATATGGTCAGGATCTGGCCGCTGCTGAACAGGAGAATGATCCACCACCTGTCAGAGGCCCGATCTGGGCCGTTTCGGCCCCAATCCAGGACAAAACTGGCCCCAAAAGGCCCGAGAGTCAGGTGGGCAGGGGCACCTGACGTGTGATCTCTTTGGGGAACTGCCAGAACTGCGTTCCTGAGGGTTCCCCATCAAAATGAGCCCTGCCTGCACCACTGAAGACAAATCAACTCAGCTAAAGTGAGGAGGGCAGTTCCTTTCGTTGTCAAAGGAACGCTCGTAGCCAATAAAGAAAATGAATAACCTGCCGCCAAGTCACAACCGACTCATGGTGCCATCCGTGGGTGTTCAAGGCAAGAAATGAGCAAAGTGGGTTTGCCGTTGCCTAGCAGCTCCAGTCTTCCTTGGTGTCTCCCATCCAAGTACTAACCGTGGTCAATCCTATTTATCCCCCAAGCGCTGATGAGTTTGGGCTAATATGGGCCATTCAGGTTGCTAGACAGGCAGGGCCCGTTCTAAAAATCAGCATCTCTCTCAGAGCTTTCACAAAAACTGAAGCTCTGCTGCAATTCTGATGAAACCTTTTGTTTCACTCCATTTTGGCTCAGCACAGCTGACATCTTTTGCTTTAGCAAAGGCAAAATTAAAAATGAAAGCGTCAATAGTGCTAGCCAAGGCTCATGTCCCAGTCTTATTTTTTCCCTTCTCTTTTGTTACACTTGATATTGAATAGGTAATTTGGTGATCTCAACGCACTTCGTTCCCTTGTGTTGCATTTTATGCATATATTCTCTCTGTGTTGCCACTGCCAATGTCTGAGGCACGTGATAAATAAATAAAATATGGGCTTTTCTTTCGCAATCCAAGAATCTCCCTGAGGTCTCATTGCTATGTAACTCTTGGGTCCAGAGGAACCCACCATAATTTCATCGTTGCAAAATAAACATTAAAAACAAACCAAATTTAAATCATTTAACCAGATGAAACAGAAAGAGATTAGCCCTTGAGCCTGTGCGGGACCCATTCCTGCCAAAATTTCCTTTGCTCCTGTATGATTGACATACATTTGTTGTCTGGAATGTGGTTAGCCTTTTATATAGTAGTATATTTAAATAGTAGGGCTGTATTTGTAGGAAGGGAGGTCTCAGATGCTTCGCTAATGAGTTAGGGACCATAGACTTCACCTCTATGTTGCCTTACATCCTACCTGTTGTCTTGAATATGTGCTCCTATGAGCTACTTGTGCTTCATGTGGTCTGAGGCCAGCCCTAGAATTGCTTCAGTTTCAACATTTGTATTGGATTCTCACTAATGCTATCACTGTGCGTAACACACACACACACACACACACACGGTTTGTACAATTCTGGCCTGATTTCCAGTAAGACATATGGTGATATTTGGAAGGTTAACTTGAAAGAGCTACAAAGCTAAATAACAGCACACCTCCAAAGCAAAATGTAATAGTCTAGACTGGCACATGCTCAAATTTGAACATTAAGGGCAGAATTCCTCCCCTGTGGGTTGAGCCCCGATTCTGTTTCAAATGCCAAGACAGTTCAACCTATATATGGCAGAGCAGGTAGTACATCTATTGTATTGATAAGATATGGATTGTATATGCCAATAAAGGCTTGCTTGACTGACTGAGATATGGATTGATTGGGATCAAACTTCCTCTGACTGCATCAGCCAGGAATAAAATTGCATGCACGCCTAAAAGGTGACACCTCATCTCTGCAGATGCCCAAGGAAATTAAACAGCCTCCCTCCCAATCAGTTAGGGCCTCCTGTTGCATTCCCCTAGAATGTATTTGTGCCTTGAGATAATTTATCACATCCTCTTTTCTTTCTTAAATGTGATACTCCTTCACGCAGTGAAGGTGTCAATTCCTGGAGGAATCCCCCTTTGGTTCACCTACAGGGGGGATTCTAGAGTTCTGTAATGCCTACCAGAAAGGAAACTGAGGCCTGTTTGGTGTAGTGGTTAAGAGTGGCAGGACTCTAATCTGGAGAGCCAGGTTTGATTCCCCATCCCCACTCTTCCACCTGAACCCAGCTGGGTGACCTTGAGTCAGTCACAGCTCCTTCAGAGCTCTCTCAGCCCCACCTACCTCATAGGGTGATTGTCGTAAGGATAATAACAATACACTTCGTAAACTGCTCTGAGTGGCTGAAGGGTGGTACATAAATCGAATGTTATTTTTACCAGACATTTCATTTTGGGGGTGACTTGTAGGGTTGCCATGTTTCCTTACCCTTCTGGCAAGAGTGGGGGGGACCTGGTGCTCACCTTCTCTTTGCTCCTTGTATGCTCCTCACACATGTGCACCCCATGCCAGTGCTTCTCAGTGGGCCAATTGGGACCCTAAATGGGCCCAATTCAGCCATTTTGTGGCCAAAATCGCCTCGCTGCAAAGCGTGGGAGTGCTCTCAGGGCAGCGTGATGACGTCACTCCCAGGAGTGACATCGCACTGCTCCTGGAGCATGCCTGGGAAGCCCCAAAGTTGCGTCTGGGTTTCCACAACCCAATACGTGTTCTTTGCTACCACAAAGGAGCTATGGGGAATGTCATTTTAAAGATCAAAAGCAACCCTTTCCCACTCAGAACTGTGGCCTTTGGAGGGGGGTGGGTGGAATCTGGCCTCCTCCCACACCATTTCAAAAAGATGAAATGCCCCCGGTAGGGAGGGAATTCCGTAACTCTGGAGTGGCATGGCCTTGGCATGTCTTGCTTCAGACGGCAGATGTGGTTTCAGAGGACTGTGTATATTGCCCCGACTTCCAAAAGCCACTGGTCCACAGACCCCCCCATCCAAGGTTTTTCCATCAACTCAGGGCAGCAATCTGCTGGTACACGTCACAAAGGTAAAAGAGAAATTCCTTCTCACAGACACCTTCTTCCTGGGGGAAAGGGAAGAGAGAGAATAAATGCTCGGGGGCCCTCATAGAATCCTAGAATTCTAGAATCATAGGGTGGTAAGGGACCCCCAGAGTTATCTAGTCCAACCCCCTGCACAATGCAGGAAATTCACAACTACCTCTCCTTCCTCCCCCCCCAACACCCCCAGCACCCCTGCTCCATGCCCAGAAGATGGTAAACACCGTCAGGATCTCCTAGCCAACCTGGCCTGGGGAAAATTGCTTCCTGACCCCAAGGTGGTGATTGGCATTGCCCTGAGCAGGCAATGTGAGGTCTAACCAGAGCAGAGTGAGTAGAGCAACTTGCCAACAAGGCTCCTTTGGAGGTTAAAAATGCTTTTCTCTGCAGTGGCTGTGTGACTTCAGGGTTAACATGTCAAGTCCAGGGAACCGAACCCAACACATAATACGTAGTTTAGCTCAAAGCCTCGTCAGCTCTTGGACAACTTTCTTTTTTCTGTTATTGTAATGCCCGTGCTTGTGCAGACGTTGCTTCTCCATTTGTTTTCAAGGCAAGAGGCGAGCAGAGATGGATCGCCATCGCCTTCCTCTACATTACAAACCCAGCCTTTCTTGGCGGCCTCCCATCCAATACTGACCCTGCTTAGCTTCTGAGCTCTGAAGAGACCAGGCTAGTCTCAGCTATTAGGGCTGCAATTTGTTTTTGTCTTAAGACTATTTCGCAAATCTGGAAGTCCACACCTCCAGGTTTGCAGAAACGCGTCCCTTTCACTGGTTGACCCTAATGTTTTTGGATTTTTTTAAACCTGGACAGTGGGGCCATTGTGGGAACTGTGTGTGTTAAGTGCCATCAAGTCACCTCCGACCTAAGACCTCCAAAACATCCCATCATTAACAGACTTGCTCAGATCCTGCAAACTGGAGGACGTGGCTTCTTTGATTGAGTCAAGCCATCTCGTTTTAGGCCTTCCTCTTTTCCTACTGCCTTCCACTTTTCCTGGCGTTATTGGCTTTTCCGAAGAATCTTGTCTTCTCATGATGTGACCAAAGTACGATAGCCTTAGTCTTGTCATTTTAGCTTCTAGGGAGAATTCAGGCTTGAGATATATAATAAAGAAGACATTACACAGCTACTCTAAGGGTGGAGCTACAAGTGACGAATGCCACTTGCCTGGCAAGTGAACAGACTCACGTGAATTCCTCCCTGTTCACTTGCCCTCCACTTGCCTTCCACTTGGTGATCAAGTGGAGCACAAGTGAATGGCAAGTGAACAGGGAGGAATACGCTTATGGGCCAAGCTACACATGACGAATGACACTTGAACGGCAAGTGGATTGAGTGGAGGGCAAGTGAACAGGGAGAAATACACTTGCCGTTCAAGTGCCATTCGTCATGTGTAGCTTGGCCCTGAGTCTGTTCACTTGCCAGGCAAGTGGCATTCGTCACTTGTAGCTCAACCCTAAGTTTCCATATGTCTCTTTCCAAAGGAAATATATTAAGCCCCTTAGTGTTGCTCCAAGAATTTCTCACCGTTCATGGGGGCATGTGTAATGACAATAATGACTGGCATTCTCAGTGCTCAAGCACGTGCTTGCTGAATTAAGGGTTTAGAAGACGGAAATAACAGATAATACAGATAAGGGATGTAGATGAAACAATGCGATGCATATGACTTGCCTTGGTAATATCTGATGTGTGTCCTATAGTAACCTTTGCAGACTAATAACCTGTACCATGTTTGGAACCCGCCGCTGGTTCTTACCTAAATTCTCTAAACTATTTGAACCTTGCTATGGTGCATGCCCTGGAAACACCTAGATTAGATTACTGCGGTGTGCAAAATGGAACAAGAAAAGCCAGATGTTCTTGCTTGATTTAGAAAAGGAAGAGGAACGTGAAATTGTATTGCAAATTTACAACACTTCCTGGAACTTCGCAGAGAATTTCAGAAGATCAATTTGTGTTTTATAGATTACAGCAAAGCTTTCAGCTATGTGGATCAGTGTTTTCCAACCTGTGGGTTGAAACCTAAAAGTGGGTCACTAGTTGTATTAGTTGAGGGCCAAAAAGATATACACCTGTATGAGAAGCTGTAATCATTATTTTTACATAAATTTTGTTGATAGAAGTAGCAAGGATGAACTTACATGGTTGTTGTGGGTTTTCCGGGCTGTATTGCCGTGGTCTTGGCATTGTAGTTCCTGACGTTTTGTCAGCAGCTGTGGCTGGCATCTTCAGAGGTGTAGCACCAAAAGACAGAGATCTCTCAGTGTCACAGAGTGGAGAAGATGTTGGCAGGTCATTTACTCAGGAGGGTTGGGGTTGGGCTGAGTCATCCTGCCAACATCTTTTCCACACTGTGACACTGAGTGATCTCTGTTTTTTGGTGCTACACCTCTGAAGATGCCAGCCACAGCTGCTGGCGAAACGTCAGGAACTACAATGCCAAGACCACGGCAATACAGCCCGGAAAACCCACAACAACCATCGTTCTCCGGTCGTGAAAGCCTTCGACAATACATCGATGAACTTACAGTTTTTATATGTTTAAAGAAGACATTTCCAGTATTGATAAAGTTGTATGGTGTTTGAAATTAGTTAGTTAGCCTCTTAGCCAAGAATACGCACCCTTACCAAGTCAGACAGCCAGCTGTTGTTAGGAGATGATTCTACAAGCCTATAATATGAGACACGGAATGGATCAAGAGCTTCTTCTCAGATGGGGTTGCTTGCGTAGGACCTGCTCATCTGTGGGTAAGATACTTTCAAGGACTCATGTTGTTGCTCTCATTTAATTATCTATATGACAATAATGGATGGTATAATTTTCTTTTTTCTTTGAAATTTTTATTGGATGGGTTCACATACATTTCAAAAACATTTTACAACAAATATACCCCTTTTCTTAATATTGTTGTCCCATCCACCCCCTCCCCTTTTCCCTTGTTGACTCCCAACAGCACTCTGACCCCTTATCCCCTAGTAACTGACTCTAATCTAAGTTGCTTTTCCCCTATTGTTTAAGGCAAAGTTTTATCTTATATTTCTAAATCTCTCAGCAGTTATCAAGAGACCACAACTGATCTTTCACGTCCCATTTCTTTTCTAAATATTTTTTAAATTTACCCCAATCTTCCACAAATTCCCTTGGATTTCGTTCTTTCAATTTCCTTTTTAATTTGTCCATTTCCGCCATGTGCAACAATTTCTGAATCCAATCCTGAATTCCTGGTAGCTCCTCCTGTCTCCAATGTTGAGCGTACAGTAGTCTTGCAGCCACCGTCATGTATTAAACCAGGACTCTATCCTTAACATTCACATTTTCCATATTTAACCCCAATAATAACAGTTCTGGGCTTTTTGCTATATTACTTTTCAAAATTGATGACATTTCAGCAAAAATCTTAGATGAAAATAGCTTAGCTTTTTCAAAAGTCCACCACATATGATACATTGAAGGGTGGTATAATTTTCTGTTGATTTAAACAATGTTTAAAAGGTTATAATTATGTTTCAATAAAAGACCAAAATGGAAACAGAGATCCTTTAATAGCATGACTTGTGTACTATACCCATAACCAACCTAAGACATTATATATCTCTTGCCAAGATTTAAATTATCTGTACCTTGGGCTTCTTTAGGGCACAGCAATAATAGCAATAGTAATAGTAACTGTGATAGTAATATTCGGTTTATATATTGCCCTTCAGGACAACTTAATGCCCATTCAGTGCACTTCACAAAGTGTGTTATTATTATCCTCACAACAATCACCCTGTGAGGTGGGTGGGGATGAGAGAGCTCCAAGAAGCTGTGACTGACCCAAAGTTATCCAGCTGGCTTCAAGTGGAGGAGTAGGGAATCAAACTTGGCTCTCCAGATTAGAGTCCTGCCGCTCTTAACCACTATACCAAACTGTAGAATCTAAGAGCCAAAAGAGATGAGATGCCTGATACATGGAGGACACTCGTCAGTTTCCCACAGGTTTCCATGAGAAATGTAGTGAGAAAGAACCTCTGTCAGGGAGAAGAGGGAGAATTTTCCCTCTCCCTGGCAGAGGTTCTTTCTCTAGGTGTCTCATCTAGTCTGCTCGGCTCCCTCTCGCCACTGCCAACGCGCTCTGCTCCTGAGTGCATTTAGAGGAGCAAGGGGAGTGCGCTGGCAGCAGTGAGAGGAAGTGCGCTCTCCTTGCTCAGGAGCAAAGCGCACTGGCAGCGGTGACAGGAACAGGGAGCTGATCTTGCCCGCCGCTCCCTCTCCCTCTCACTGCTGCCAGCACGCTCCCCTTGCTCCTCTAAATGTACTCAGGAGCTGAGTGCATTGGCTGCAGCAAGAGGGAGCCAAGCAGACTAGATGAGACACTCCGGGCCAAGCTAGAAGCAACGAATTACACTTGAATGGCAAGTGAACAGACTCACGTGCATTCCTCCCTGTTCACTTGCCATTCACTTGCTTTAATCACCACGACGTGATCGAGTGGAGCTCAAGTGAACAGGGAGGAATGCACGTGAGTCTGTTCACTTGCCATTCAAGTGTAATTCGTCACTTCTAGCTTGGCCCCTAGAGAAAGAATCTCTGCCAGGGAGAGGGGGGGATTTTCCCTCTACTCCCTGACAGAAGTTCTTTCTCACTACATTTCCCATGGAAACTTGTGGAAAACTGACAAGTATCCTCCAAGCATCAAGCGTCTCGTCTGTTTTGGCTCTAAATAAATACATGCAAAAAAAAGTCTATCCATTTTCTGAGCTCCAAAACAGCAAACATTCTACACACAGGCAGGGTGCTTTTCCCTCTGTCTGCTGTAACCACACATCTACCTGGTATTCGCAGATAATTTCTAGGCTGAAGGAAATGATTTGCAGACAGGAGTAGGTTTCGGAATGTTATTAATAGTACTGATTAATTGGTGACTCTCACATTCACCCACCTGCAGCTTTCCCAACACAGCTTTTAATCATACCCCACAGTTTTATGCCCTGCAAAATATCTTGAGATAAGAATGTAGGTCCACTAATTAAATCAATGAAAGATTCAGAGTATGATGATAAGCAAACCACTTTTTCCCAGACAGCAAGCATATGGCCTCTTCTAAGGGCCGAACGAGACATGATGGTGTTCAAGGGTCTGACCCACAGCTCTTTTTCTACGAAATGACTCCTGTCTATAACCTATAGATATTTTTTAATATATATAAAATACTTTATTGTTTTATTCTGAATATAACCACCCGTCACCGACATCACCCGTGTAGGGACCTCCAGGCGGTAGATACATAAATATCATTCCATACAATATTATTTCATATTCACAATTACTCCCTGTACAACTCATTCCACTTAGCCTTATAATTAAATGAACCTCTCAATTTCCTATTGACCAACGAATCATCCAAAATTGTTTAAACGTTTCTAAGTACCCCATCATCCTTCTAAACCAATTCTCCTTTTGTTCCCTAACCTTTAACCCATTCATTCTACATATCTTCATCATAAGGTACTCTAAAACTATTATATTATTCATATTTCCCCTCCAGTGATTAATCGTCAATTCCTCAGCTTCTTTCCAATTCCTTGCTATAACCTGTCTTGCTGCTACTAACATCAAATTTATCCACTTAAATTCCTCTCTTAACCTTAGCCCTATTCCATCCAAATTAATAAGTGCCATTGCTTTAGATATACTTACCCTTCTTCTCACTATCCTCGACATTTCCATACCAATTTGATCCCAAAACTTTTTAACTAAAGGACAGTCCCACCACATGTGACTGAACGTTCCCAATTCTCCACATTTCCTCCAACAATTTTTACTCCCCAATTTTGAAATATAATATAACTTAACCAGTGTATAGTACCATTTCTGTATCATCTTCAGACCTTGCTCCTGCATTAACCTAGATGTAGTAACTAAAGGAGGTAACCTAAACATCATTTCCCACTCTTCATCCCTAATTTTACCTTGAATATCTATTTCCCAATATTCCCTCAAGAATTCTCTCGGTGACTCCCCTGTGCCTAATAAAACCTTATACAATTTTGAAACTATTTTTGTCTTATCTTCTGCATACTCTTTCACCAATTTTTCAAAGGGAGTAATTAATCTTTGAAGGAAGATTAATGAAGGAAGCAATGGTAACATTAAAACAATAGAATGCTATTTTGTGGAGAATAAAAAATCAGATACGTCATTGACAAGAAGATGGGAAGTAATGAAAGCTACTGTTAGAGGAGTATGTATGCAGAATTTGGTGAGACTGAAGAAAGGTAAAGATAGGAAGATTAAAGAAGTAGAAGAAGAAGTTAGGGTATTGGAGGAGAAATTTAGGAAATCTAAGAAGAAGAAGGATAGGGAACAAGTAAATAGGAAAAGAGAAGAGCTGAATGTATTAGATGTTAACAGGACCACCTTAAAATTATGGTATAGTAAACAGAAGTATTATGAGTTTGAAGGGAAAGGAGGGAAAATATTAGCAAATAAAGTTAAGAATCTCCAGGTAAGAAAAAACATAAGGGCGATTAGGGATGATAAAGGGGAGTTGGAAACTGAACCTAAAAAGATATTGGAGAACTTTTTAGATTTTTATAATAAACTGTATGCAAACAAAGGAATTAAAAATTGTGATATAGAACAATTTTGCGAGGGAGTGGAATTCCCAGAATTGAGTGAGGAAAGTAGATGGGAATTAGATAAGAATATAATGGAAGAAGAAGTTAAGATGGCTATAGACTCTATGAACGTGTAATCGGCACCTGGATTAGATGGGTTCAATGCGGTGTTTTATAAGCATTTTAAGGACATATTGGTGCCACATGTGACTGAAGTGTTTCAGGGAATTCTGGACGGATCCGCTACCCCACCTACATGGTTAGAGTCGAGGTTGGTGTTAATCCCTAAATCGGGAAAGGATCAGACTCTAAGGGATTCATATAGGCCAATTTCTATCACCAATATGGATTATCGAATATTTGCAAAAGTTATGGCAATGAGGCTTAAAAAATGTATAACACAATTGATAGGGAAAGATCAATTTGGGTTTATGCCTCAGAAGTATTTGGTAGAAGCGGTTAGGAAGGTGATAGGTATGATCTATTTAGCTAAAAAGAAGGGATTACCTCTTACGCTTATGGTGTTGGATATTTATAAAGCATTTGATTTGGTGGATTGGACGTATATGGAAAATATATTTCAAAAGTATAAATTTGGGGTGAAATTTCAAAACATGATTAAGGCAACATATACCAAGTCCAAGGCGATGGTAGGAGTTAGTGGATCAGCAGTGGGGTATGTTCAAGTATTGAGTGGTACGAAACAGGGCTGCCCTCTATCTCCTATGTTATTTATTTTAGCACTGGAGCCGTTGGTGCTTAAATTAAAAAAGAATAAAGGAATAGTAGGTTTTGAAGTCCCAGGGAAAGGGAAAGTAGATGGGAATCTGTTAACATTGTATGCAGATGACATGATGGTGACAATTAAGGATTTGGAGTCTGCAACGGTCCCGTTAAAAAAGGTATTACAGGAATTTGAAGAGGTGTCAGGGTTGGAAGTGAACTTTTCAAAATCTTCAATGATGTGTTTTAATGTTAAACTGAAAATACAATTAGCAGCTTCTAAAACTTTGGGGATTCCTATAGCAAACAAAATGGTGAAGTATTTAGGGGTTAATATTCCTAGGAATGATAAAAAAATATTTGAGTATAATTTTAAAAGAATTTGCAGTGGAATTCAAGATAAAATGAGAGTTTGGGGGAGGAGGAAAGATTCAATTAGTACAAGGAATGCGATGGTTAAAATGTTTTTAGTTCCTAGGTTGACTTACCTTTTCTATGTACTACCTTGGCATATACCAGGATATATATTGAAGAAGTGGCAAGGAGCTATAGATAGATTTGTTTTTGCATCTAAGAAACCAAGGACGGCGGGTAGGTATAGATATTATGGAATAAAAGATGGGGGATGGGGGATTCCCAATATTAGTTTGTATTACGATGCATATCAATTAAGGCATCTAATGATTTGGTTGGAGGGTGAGTTAGGAGAAGACATTGGTTGGATAGAACGGGAAAATTTTGAGGTAGTAGGGGGAAAGGAAAGCTTGTTTGATAGGAGGAAAAGGAGGAAGAAGATAGGCGACAAATTATCAACTTTTCAGGGACCCTGTTGGGTATGGGAGAAGTGGAAAAAAGAGCTCACCCCAGGGATATCACCTCTTACCAAAATGTGGTATTATGATAAATTTACCCCATTGAGGGGATCAATGTCAAAGGAGGTAGGAGATAAATTAAAGAAGATGACGATTACAGAGTTGAAAAAGGTGTGGGGAACAGAAGGGATGGTGGAAGAGGAGAATAATATTTTGAGTAGGATTAATTGGCTGCAAAAAACCCAAATATCCTTGTTGAAGGAGGAAGAAATTAATGATATTGGTATAACCTATAGATATATAGGTTATATATCTATATATAGACCCACATGTCCTGATTCTCCTATGAACATGGTATTAATTGGGCAGCTTTCCATCCCACAGGTGATGACTCCATATTAAAGCAATTTTTAAAATGCTGCAAGGGCTTTATCTTGATCGGCCCCACAGTGTGTTGGGCTGAGGTCTCTCTTCCCCCTCCCTACATCAAGTGCTGAAATAGTAATGGGTGTGGATTGGGCTATTTGGGCCATTGAAGGTGCACATGAGGGAAACGAAAAGCCTGCTTGCACAAAGGACAGTGCAGTAATTACTTGCAAGTAGCAACCTACGTTGAGGGGCGTTTACGCATTCATAAGCCTGTGGGCAGCTTTCCAGTTCAAACAAGTAGAAATTGCTATGTCTTATTTTATTGTTTTTATGTTTATATGGAGAATATGGAACGGGAAACCAGTTAAATTCCAGTTGTGTAACTGTGTCCTGATTCTCCTATGAACATGGAACTAATTAACAGAGTTTTCTAGTTAAGATTTTTAACCCTCAGCTGACCTTTTCCTGTATATTTGTGGTGCGTTGGTCTCGTGAACTCGGGAGCATCCAAGAATTACACTTCATAGTTTGGTGTATTTATTTATTTGTACTCCCTGTATTTCCATGTACCTGTAGTTGCATAGCTATCGAAGAGAACTCCATGTGCTCACAATCCTTTGAAACATGTTCCTTAAGGCATTTTTTTAAAGGCTGGTATGCTTGATCCCCCTGATTTAAATGGGACGACCAACATTCTTCAACGTCACGAGATGCAACCTATCATTCCATGCACAAAACACAGAGTTCTCCAGAATTGCTCTCCATTCCTATAGCCTCTTCTGACATCCTCAGTGTTTATTACCAAGATCACGGGAACTGCATGGAGCAATAGTCACATGGTCCAGGGCTGGAGCAAGGACAGACAAGGGCTTCTTCTTCAGCACGTAGTGCTCCTCCGAGAAATTGTCCCTCCTCACTCCTCCTTACCCACATGGCTGTTTTGCTGTATGTATCCTGAGATATCTGGAGTGATTTAACCAGGGGGTGGGGGAGGAGATGCAGGAACAGTGAAATGCAGGAAAACCCCACGTGCCTTCCATGCACTACTGACGGTTGAACACATGCTCTTGGCTATTTCTACTGCATTTATGAGACTGTGGCTTTGGTACTGCTTTATAGAAGAAGGGCTGTAGTGTTTCTTCCATTTTTTTCCTTTTTCCTTGGTTATAGTCTATATAGTAGGATTTAGTCCAGTGGCACCTTAGAGACCAAGGAGATTTTCAGAGTGTAAGCTTTCATTTTGAGAGTCAGAGAGACTTGTATCCGAAGAAGGGAGCTCTGATGCTTGAAAATGTACACCCTGAAAATCTGGTTGGTCTCTAAGATGCCACTGGACTCAGATCCTGCTGTTCGACTGCAAGAACTCCAAAAGCTTACACCCTGAAAATCTCGTTGATCTTTAAGGTGCCACTGGACGATAATCCTGCTCTTCTACTGCAGACCAACATGGCTACCCACCTAATTATCCTCATGGAAGTATATATCTATAGGTTATAGACAGGAGTCATTTCGTAGAAAAAGAGCTACAGGAACAGCTACAGGAATCCCGCCCTGGGGATGGGCGGTATATAAATTGAATAAATAAATAAATAAAATAAATAAACTCATTAGCATAAATCATTACAATATGCCATGCCCCTTGTTCGGGCCAAAATGGCCGGGATTCAGCTGCTGCCAGATGGGGGAGTGTTCCCCCACCTGGCAGTGGCCCGATCAGGGCCGTTTTGGCATCAATCCAGGCCAAAACGGGCCCAAAATGGCTCAAAATGGCTATTTTGGACAGGTTTTGGCCTGGACCAGGCCCAAAACAGCACAGATTGGGTCCGTGCCAGGCAGGGGAGGGTGTCCTGCCAGGCACCAACCCAATCCTGGTAGTTTGGGCCCTGACCCTGGCCGAAATTGGCTGTAAATGGCCATTTTGGACATGTTTGGGTCCCGGATTCAGGACTGAAACGGCCAGGACTGGGTTGGTGCCTGGCAGGGGAGGCTTCCCCCGCCTGGCACCAACCAAATCCTGGCTGTTTCGGGACCCGATTCTGGTCCCAGCAGAAATGGGCCCGAAATGGCCGTTTGGGGCCTGTTTGGGCCCGGATTGGGACCTAAATGGCCGGGACCAGGTTGGTGCCAGGCAGGGGAGGCTTCCTAGATGCCTCCCTGAAAATGGAGGCACAGGTCACAGCGGTTGTCAGGTCTTCTTTCTTCCACCTGCGGCAGACCAGGCAACTGGTCCCTTACCTGTCTACCTGTGACTTAACTACAGTGATCCAGGCAACGGTCATCTCTAGGTTAGATTACTGTAACTCGGTCTACGCGGGCCTACCCTTGAGCCTGACCTGAAGATTACAGCTGGTGCAAAATGCAGCAGCGCGCATCATTATGAAAGCACCAAACAGGGCACATATTACACCAATATTGAGCGAGCTGCATTGGTTGCCAATGGAGTATCGGATCAGGTTCACGGTCTTGGTATTGTCCTATAAGGCCCTGTGCGGACTGGGGCCAGTGTATCTCAGGGACCGTCTCTCCCCATATATTCCCCAGAGGACCCTCCGATCAGGAGAAAAAAAATTGTTATCAGTCCCTGGCTACAATGAGGCCTGCCTGGCCTCGACTAGAGCCAGAGCTTTCTCAGTCCTGGCTCCTACCTGGTGGAATGCTCTGTCTACCGAGACCAGGGCCCGGCAGGATCTACAATCTTTCCGCCGGGCCTGTAAGACAGAGTTGTTCCACCAGGCTTATGGCTGAGGTTGGGCCTCTGCTGGCTGGAGGATACAACATCTACTCCCCTCCCTGTGAGAGCTTCCCACCACTGTTCTTAAACTGCTGCTATGTTCAACTGTACTGTTGCACTATTTGAAATAAACGGTATTGCCACCATCAAGAAAAAGAGTGCTGCTATTTTTTTATATTTTTTATGATGCTTTTAAATGTTTTATATGGAATGTTTTAAATGTTTTAATGCTGTTATCTGCCCTGAGCCTGCTTGCAGGGAGGGTGGAATACAAATACGATAAAATAAAATAAAATAAATAAAATAAACAGAAGAGTTTCAACTCTTACTTTATAGCCAGTTGTGCTAAAAACTACCTTCCTTGTTTATGACATTGTCCTTATTATCTGACCTGAATCTTCATGACCCACAAGAATTAATATGCTCCTTCATAATATAAAGTGCAGTTTCATCACCACAAATTTCTAACCAATATTATTATCAATTATCAGTAATGTGGTTCTGATAACATACGTTGCATCATGCACGTGGCGTGGTTTGCTTCCTTACAGGTATGCTCCAAGTTGAAGCATTTTCAGGTCTTTTACCAATATTAATTAACCCTAGGTTTCATTTGATAGGGAAAATTGGTTCTAAGTGGAGGTTGGATGTTCAGGGGGTCAATTGAGAGGTTTGAAGCTTCATTTCCTCCATGATAATATCTTTTATTTTTGTTTATTTAGTTAAAATATTTATATACCTGCTTTTCTCCAGGATGTGAGGCAGGTAATGACAGTAATATAAAATACAGTAAATGGAAGTTAAAAATAATTAAAACGATAAACATAAAACACATTCAAAACATCACTTTTTGCTCACCGTCGCAGTATCTGTTGATCTATCAGCGATGTCCAGGTGTTCAGTAAGCATAGCTGTCCCAGCATGGGGTGGTGGTTAGAGACAGAATAAGATTCAGAAAGTTTTTGAATTCCTATTCTGGTATGGAAGCCTTCTGGGTGACCTTGGGCCAGTCACACCCTCTCAGCCTGACCTACTTTGCAAGGTTGTTGTGAGAATAAAATGGAGAAGGGAAGAATATTGTATCCTTCATTGGGGAGAAGATAGGATATAAATGAAGTAAATAAGTAAATGAATAATCCAGTTTCTGAGCCAACCAGATTCTTCATAAAAGATGGATCCTCCATCTATTTCACTGTTCTTTTTGCCGTGCTACTTCATACGAATGAACGAGATGATGCCCACAGGGTGGTATGAGGTTTATTAACGTTCTCTTCTCAGGATCAGTAACAGCATAGCCAGAATGCTTTGTGATAGGTCTGTTCTAAATGGTTTGTGGACTACCGTTATGGATGCAACAAAACGTAACACAACAGCTCTACAAGGCAATTCAATATTTTGGGAACAATCAGCTCCTCCAACCAAGAAATCTCCATAAGGATATTCTGGCTTACCCTGAAATTCCTCTACTATAGCCCACTAGCTGGGATCAATGTTAACTCAGCATGGTGAAAGGGCTACAGTTTTAGAATAATTCTGGGAAGATGGGTTCAAATCCAGAGGTACGCACTGGAAAAATATTTTAATCACACAACATGAGGTATTGGAACTTGTTTTATTTTTATGTTAACTGCAAATCTTTTAAATCTATTATCGTAAGCTGCCTTGAACGATGAGGAAAGGCAAAGTAAAAATAAATTAAGCAAGTAATTTAAAAAAGGGTAGGTGTATTGGTTTTAAGCTGTCACAAATGTTGTTGTCACATCAAGAAGAGTGTCCGGGTTCCATGTCCAGAATTCCAGGAGTCATTCCAGGAAGAATTTGACTGCCAGATTTATCTTACTTAATTTGATGCTGAGTAAATCAATTTATCTGGAGGATCAACAACAGGATGTTAAAGGCCTTCCACAAAAGTTGCCTCCTGGTAGTCACAGGTTTACTGCCTCTGAATATGGAGGTTCCCTTTAATCACCCTGCCTAGTAGCAACTGATAGACCTCCCCTCTATGAATCTATCTATTCTTATGGTCATCACTACATCTCTATGACATTCAATCAAACAGAAAAACGAAACCCTAAGCAAGCCTAACCAGGGCCGTCGTCACACAGGCATCTCTTCCGTTAAATTTACAGCATATAGTGTCCTACCTGTTATCGGCACAGTAATGTTTCTTTGGATCACCTAACGGCTCTTCACGCCACCAGCTGTCCACACCAAAGCACTCTGTTCTGTTCTCTCTAACCGTGCAGAAGCAGCTCCTCCCCCCTTTTTTATTATTATTCTGGCGTTTAATTCCGCTATAACAGAATAACAGCATATAAACATTCCGTTAGAGCAAAACATTACGACCCTTTTGTCTTTCCAACATTGAAATTATATAAATAGCCCTTTGCCCGCAGAAAACTCCCTGTCTGACGTGATCCCCATCGCTGAAGACTCTGCCATGGTGACTGAGTCATTTTTACTTCAGCAGAAAGTTTGCATTGTGTTATGTCGTTATGGCGTTATAAGGACATAATAAAATAAAAAAAAGTGGAGTCGCAGGAAGAAATGGATTCTGGGATTGAAGGGAGGGCATAGGACGTTGCAAGGCGAAATACATCGATGTGAGGCATTCACACTGAGGCACAAAATAGTGCAACTATCCAGCACAAAGCAGAAGAGAGAAAATCGCTACAGTGTTGGAATAAGGTGGGTGTTTGCTGGGAAATAGCGCCATTTTAGCGCTAAATAAAAGCCCGTGTGACGACGGCCCAGCACTCTAAACTACTAGTTTTACACTACATTATAAGCTACTACAAATAAAGATAAAGATAAAAGCAAGTTACGGCAGCTGCAAAAAATGCTTTTACAACCTCAGTCTAGCCTGGAAGATGCCCCTTTACCTCAACACAGCTGATCTGGCTGCCTGGATCCATGCTATGGTAACATTGAGATGTGACTACTGTAACGCACGGTACATAGGTCTCTCCTCTAAGTTAACTCAGAGACTCCAGCGGATGAAGAATGCTCTGGTTCATGTCACTCTTAGAATAGCTTATGCTCTTTTCAGCATTTCTTCACCTCTGTATTGGATTTCATCTCATTTTAAATCTTTGCAAATCTGCATTTGTACACCTTTTACATTATTGACTGAAATGTCCTTGAAACTGATGGTGCTAACTCACACTTCGTAACCCACCTTGAGTCTCAGTGAGAAAGGTAGACTATAAAGAATGTAAATAAATAACACCCTGTAAGAAGGAACGTGTGTGCAATTACCATTTTCTCTTAACGCAAGCATCATCATAGCTAGTTCACCATTTAAAACAAGCATTACTTTGTGAGGTTTTGCATTCACACAGATGTTGCAATTCAGCTGCTGTTGGCTCACAATTTATTGACTTCCTTGGACTGCATGTTCTCCTGGGCCATCACGCATAATTTAAAATAAGCTACATTTTGAGGGCACGGCTGTTTTAGTATCTGTGTTTTCCACTGTATTAATCATGCTATCACTTGCCTGGAATTTACTGAATTGAATTATGCAGACTTGCGGGGGGGGGGGGGGGCGGCGGCAGTGTGAGAATGTGCAAAGTATTTGAATTCCAATGTAGACAATTTTATGAATATAAACATGCTCAAATTTGGGACTTGGGCAGACCACCCAAGGCTGGAATACTAGACAGACAAACCATACAGCATTCCCCAGGAGAATGCACAATCTCCCCTGCCCCCCCCCCTCCAGAGTCACAACAAATAGAGCAAGCATCTGATAAATAAGTTATTTTTGGTCAGATGTGCTAGGAAGAACACAGCACGGGAAACTCTGGGCAAGCAGAAAACATTTGTGATTCGATTTAGAACCACAAATCAAGCAGAAGACTGTTGCACATCACAGGAATGACACCAAAGAGTTTTTTCACGATATGGACAAGACTCAAATTTGGGTTTGTTCTTCAACTTAAATGTCCCTATATATCCCTCCCTCCTACCTTCACCTCTTCACAGCACTTAAAGAACATTTATTCAACCAGTTCTTTAATAAAACGTCCTCAGCTTCCATGGTTCTTCACTTCAATATTGAGCAAATCTTCCAAGCTGCATCTTTAGAGCAGAATGGTGGTAGGAAAAAAAGCTGAGCAGTAGACTGGGCGGCAACAGCCATGTGAAAGTTGTTGTAGGTTTTCTGGGCTGTATGGTCGTGGTCTTTGCATTGTAGTTCCTGATGTTTTGCCAGCAGCTGTGACTGGCATCTTCAGAGGTGTAGCACCAAAAGACAGAGATCTCTCAGAGCCAAGCTACAAGTGACGCCTGACACAGGTGGACACTTGTCAACTTATCTCAAGTTTTGATGGGAAATGTAGGCGTCCTGGTCTTACAGCTTGGCTCTCCATTTAATTGAAGTTTACAGAACCCGCCCCCCCTCACCCAGCGGAGGGGAAGGGGGGCGCCCAGTGAGAGCCCGATGCCTGCGATCCCCTCCTGACCGTATGTTCTCCCTCCCATAGACTGCCGTTCAGTTAACTTCAATTAAATGGAGAGCCAAGCTGCAAGACCAGGATGTCTACATTTCCAATCAAAACTTGCGAGAAGCTGACGAGTGTCCAACCTGTGTCAGGCGTCACTTGTAGCTTGGATCTCAGTGTCAATGTGTGGAGAAGATGTTAGCAGGTAACTTATATCTACTCAGGAAGGTGAGTTTGGTCTGAGTCATCCTGTAAGTTTCCCAGGGTGTGGAATGCTGATGGGGGGAAGCTTCACTGTATTCTTAGGAGGTTCTTTCACATATGGAAATTGCACCAGAATCTCACCCCTGTGAGAACGCTTTTTGCAAACACTCTCAAGTTTTATTTCCAGCCCATGCAGATGGACAAAAGATTAATGTAGTAATTGTGTAGGAGGTGAAGTCAAACACTGGAATGCTATTAATGACACAAGTGACAGGAAAACCACAGCTGCCTTTGGCAGCACAGGCATAAAATTAGGCAGTCCCACCCTGATCTGCCCTCTGATTGGGTGTGTTATAAGATGAGCTGTGGATCTTCTTTGCCCTCGACTAAAGCATTTCCGCCCTGCACACCAGCGATGCATTTCTGGGAGTCTGTGCTTTGTGCTCTTCTAGCATCCCTCTTTTCTGCCATACTGGGAGGGCTTTACATGGCAGGAGTCTTCCGCAAGAGGAGACCCAAAGAACCTCCATTGGACAAAGGCCTCATTCCATGGCTGGGACACGGCTTAAGTTTCAAGAAGAACCCTGTGGAGTTTCTGGAAAAGATGAAGAAGAAACATGGGGATATTTTCACAGTGTTGGTTGGTGGCAATTATTTAAATTTTGTGATGGACCCTCACACTTACGGGACTATAATAAAGGAATCAAAGGACAAGCTGGATTTTGATACATTTGCTTCCACAGTTGTTTTTAATGTATTTGGTTTCCGCCCAAGTGAATCTCATCATAAGATTGTGCAAACAGTTAGCAAGAAGTATCTCAGAGGTAAGAATTTAGCTGATTTGAACCAGGTGATGATGGAGAACTTGAAGACTGTGATATTTTGTGGTCTGGGCTCAGGTGATGGGGAGAGGCCATGGCAGCAGGACGGTGTCCTCCACTTCAGCTACAAAGCCATGTTCCAAGCTGCTTTCATGACTTTGTTTGGAACCGATCCCCCCAAAAGTGGAGACAGCAAAGAGACTTCTAAGGATCATACAGCAACCCAGTGTGGAGAGTGGTTTGAAGATTTTCAGAAATTTGACAAGTACCTCCCCCAAATGATCATTGGCATAATGGATCCCCTGAGCAAGAAGGAGACGGAGAGGCTGAGAAACTTCTTCTGGGATGTGCTGTCCGTAGAAAAAGTCTACCAAAAGGATAATATGAGCAACTGGGTAGCGGAGCAAGATCAGCAGATGGCTGATATTGGGATGACGGAAAAGATGCGGAGTCAGTTCTTGTTTCTCCTTCTCTGGGCATCGCAAGGTAACACCGGACCAGCTATCTTCTGGGTTTTTGTGCATCTCCTGAAACACCCAGAAGCGATGAAGGCAGTGAAGGAAGAAGTAGACCGAATCCTGAAGGAAACTGATCAGGAGGTCAAGCCAGGCAGCCCCTTGATCAATGTGTCCTTGGAAACAATAAAGACGCCAGTTCTAGATAGCACAATAGAGGAAACTCTGCGTTTGAATGTAAGTCCGTTTCTGTTCAGAAGCATAATGGAGGATATGGACCTTACAATGGCAGATGGGAGAGAATACAGCTTGCGGAAAGGAGACCAGCTCCTTCTTTTCCCATTCGTTGGCCTGCAGATAGATCCCGAAATCTACCCTGATCCTCAGACTTTCAAATATGACAGGTTCTTGAACCCAGATGGCACGAAAAAAGAGTTTTATAAGAATGGGGAAAAGCTAAAGTATCCCATCATGCCATGGGGGGGTGGACCTTCCATGTGCCCCGGGCGATTCTTTGCTGTTAGTGAAATGAAGATGTTTGTGATCTTGATGGTCACCTACTTTGACATGGAACTGGTTAACAAAGAAGAGAAGATACCGCCGGCTGATGCAAGCCACTGTGGGATTGGAACCTCACATCCTTCTCATGATATCCAGTTTAGGTATCGACGGCGAATCTAAGAGGAAAGTTGTTTATTTCATAACCCTATTAGTTTGCAGTTCTTTATTCTGTTCAGTCTTGGGGAGAAGGTCACTTGCATACGTGCAATTACAAAAGTACTAAGATTCAGGAGTGCAAGCATTTTATTCTGCAGTGGACAAAGGGGAGTAACTGCTGTGGGACTGAAACTTGTAACTGTCTTGTATAGCTTTTATAGACAACTGTGACCTGCATTACATGATTGAGAAGAATGCAATTGCTAGCAGCCAGCTTGGAGAGTGGAATTTGAAGCTCTTTGTAAGCTCAGTACCTGTTGACTTCTCCATTGACTTTCATACTTATGTATCAAAATCAACTGTGGCCTATGGAAAGCTCATGCAATAACAGACCCATTTTGCCACAGCACATATCATCCTAATTGAAAGCAAATTAACTGTTAATGTTGCAAGAATCTTAACTTTCCCTATGAATTTTATTCCTTTATTCAGTTTTGCAATAATTCAAATTGTAAATAATAGTTAGTAGTTATGTCGCAGTTTTGCATCTTCTTTCCATTTCTTAAATTCACTGCAATCACAATCTTCGATGCAAGGGCTGTGTTTTGTTTTAGTTGTTCCAATAGAACTTTTGGGGAGTGCTGAAAAAACTATAATTTTTTTTTTCTTTTGGAAGAGTGAGTTTTTTTAAGGCAAGGTTTGATCCATTATTTATTTATTTTATTTATTTGTATTTATTTATATTTCAATTTATATACCGCCCATCCCCAGGGGCTCTGGGCAGTGAACAGTTAAAATCGATAAACACAAGAACTAAAAACAATATACAAACAATAAAACAAATTAACAAAGTGCAGTGGTGGGGAGAACCCTCCCCCACTCCAAAGGTGGGAGGCTGACGTGGCACCACCCCCTTCAATCACCGAACGCCTGGCGGAACAGCTCTGTCTTATAGGCCCGGCAGAACGATAATATGTCCCACTGGGCCCGGGTCTCCATTGACAGAGCGTTCCACCAGGCTGAGGCCAGGACTGAAAAGGCCCTGGCCCTGGTTGAAGCAAGGTGGGCTTCCTTAGGGCTAGGGACCACAAGTAAATATTTATTCACTGATTGAAGCAATCTCCGGGGAACATACAGGGAGAGGCGGTCCCGAAGATATGCCGGTCCCAACCCGCTCAGGGCTTTAAAGGTAAGAACCAACACTTTGAACCTGATTCAGAAATTAACCGGAAGCCAGTGCAGCTGGCACAGGACAGGTGTGATGTGTGACTGGTAAGGTATACCAGTCAGGACCCGCGTCGCCGCATTCTGGACCAGTTGTAGTTTCCGGATCAGGCCCAGGGGTAGCCCAGCGTAGAGTGAGTTACAGTAATCTAGCCTGGAGGTGACCGTTGCATGGATCACTGTAGCCAGGTCCTGGGGCGTCAGGTAGGGGGCAAGTTGCCTGATCTGACGAAGATGGAAAAATGCAGACTTGGCAACCGCTGTGACCTGGACCTCCATCGATAGGGAGGCATCCAGGAGCACACCCAGACTCTTTACCACTGGCAAAGTTGCCAGTGGTGTCCCATCCAAAGCAGGGAGCTGGATCCCAACATCTGGCAGCCCCCATCCCAGCTGCAGGACCTCCGTCTTCACTGGGTTCAATTTCAGCCTGCTCTGTTTCAACCATGCCGTCACAGCCTCCAAAGCTCTGGCCAGATTGTCTGGGGCCGTGTCTGGCCGGCCGTCCATCAACAGAAAAAGTTGGGTGTCATCCACGTATTGATGACAACCCAGCCCAAACCTCTGCACCAACTGGGTGAGGGGGCGCATATAGATGTTAAATAACATCGGGGAGAGTATCGCCCCTTGGGGAACCCCGCACACCAAAGGGTGACGGGGCGATAGATCTCCCCCGAGTACCACCCTCTGTCCCCGACCCTGGAGAAAGGAGACCAGCCACTGTAAAGCTGTCGCCCTAATCCCCGCGTTGGCAAGGCGGCTGGCCAACAAATCATAGTCAACCATGTCAAACGCTGCTGTGAGATCAAGTAACACAAGCAGCGCTGACCCGCCTCGATCCAGATGCCGGCGAAGGTCATCTGTGAGGGCAACCAAGCCTGTCTCCGTCCCATGGCCAGGACGGAAGCCAGACTGGAATGGGTCCAGGACTAGAGCATCATTCAGGAATTCCTGCAGTTGTACCGCCACCGCCCACTCAATCACCTTGCCCAGGAACGGGAGGTTCAACACTGGGCGGTAACTGGACGGGTCGGTGGGGTCCAAAGATGGTTTTTTCAGGAGGGGCCGCACTACCACCTCCTTTAACGCTCCTGGAAAAACCCAGAGCTCAGGGAGATGTTAACAATAGCCTCCAAATGGTCCCGTAGCCCCTCTGAGCTGGCCTTCACCAGCCAGGATGGGCAGGGGTCCAGAGGACAGGTGGTTGGTCTCATCCCCTGCAGGATCCTGTGAACATCATCCTGACAGAGCAGCCTGAAATGGTCTAATACGGACCCAGAAGACGGCCAAGGGGTCTCCAGTTCCCTTACTGTATCAACAGTGGGTGGCAGGCCATGGCAAAGGGACAAGATTTTGCCCACAAAATAGCTCGCAAAAGCCTCGCAGCCAATAGATGAATTGAGAATTTGGTGGTCTCCCTGAGAGAGGGAGACCAAGAACCGAACTGTTCGAAATAATTGAGCTGGGCGTGAGCTAGCGGATGCAATGGAAGCAGCAAAGAAATCCCTCTTTGCTGCTTTCACTGCCATCTCATAGGCTTTCATAAACATCCTATAAGATGTTCTTGCCACTTCGTCGTGCCCCCGCCTCCACACTCGCTCTAGTCGTCTTAGAGACTGCTTCATCTGGCAAAGCTCCTTGGTAAACCAAGGAGCTACCCGTTCGCGGGCTCGGAGAGGACGGCAGGGGGCAATAGCATCGATGGCTTCGGAAAGACGGCCATGCCAATCATCCACCAGCTCATCTAACGTACTGCCAGGGGGCATCGGATCCCGCAGAGCCGCCTGGAAACCAATTGGATCCATAAGCCTCCGCGGGCGAGTGTAAATCCGCTCACCACCCACCCGGGAAAGGAGCGGCATGCTCAGACGAGCCTTCAGAACAAAGTTATCTGACCATGGCACTGCATCATAGGCATCCAGAACCACCATCATCCCTGTCCCAAAAATCAAATCCAGCATGTGACCTGCTTGATGCGTGGGAGCCGAAACAAACTGGGAGAGTCCTAGGGCCGCCATGGAGGACGCCAGGTCAATGGCCTGCATGGAGGCATCGTCGTCAGCATGGACATTGAAATCCCCGAGAACCAAAAGTTTCGGGAATTCCAAGGCCCAGCTGGCCACCGCCTCCAAGAGACCAGACAGGGAAGATGCAGGTGCAGTAGGCGGTTGGTACACCACGCATATTGCCAACCTCTCCTCAGCGTCCAACGCTAGGCCCACAAAATCAATGCCAGTAATTTTTGGGGTGGGGAGTGGTCTGAAGGAGAAAGACTCCCGAATGAGCAAAGCCACGCCTCCCCCCCGACCACTTGTCCAGGACTGGTGGAGGACCCCTACTCTCCCTGTGGGTAGAGGGGGCATGGGGCTTACCTGTTCACTGCTCCCATCATGCTCTTTGAGCAAGCCCCAGTGCCTGCATGATGACATCATTTCCAAGAAGTGATGCCATCACAAAGCACTTGAGTGCTCTCGGGGCAGTGTGATGACTTCACTCCAAGGAAAAGATGCTGTTGAGCCACCCCAGGAACATGCCCAGGAGGCCTATTCCCACACCTCCCCCCCCCGGTTGGCCAGGTAAGTGGTGGTGGGGCGGGGCGGGGGGTGAAACCGGGGATCCCCTGTCCCCACTGGGGGAATGGGATCACTAGGTGCTGCTTCTATAATTTAAGAGGAGTTTATCTCTCTGGTTTTTTTTTAGATTTCAGATTTTTTTCCTGCAAACCTAGAGCTTTTCTCAAGTTTGTAGAAATATGTGCCCATGGCCACCCAGTATCTGCATATAAGTATCCACAGATGGGCTTACTTTGAGAATTAGATATATTGATCAACAGATTTCCGGTTTTGTATGTAGAAACTAAGGCCTTTAAACTTTTAAATTCTGTAAACATGCCCCGTGGCACAGAGTGGTAAGTGGCAGTATTGCAGTCCAAGCTCTGCTCACGACATGAGAGCCAAACTACAAGTGACGTCTTACACAGGTTGGACACTAGTTGGCTTCCCTCAAGTTTTGATGGGAAATGTAGGCATCCTGGTCTTGCAGCTGTAATGGAGAGCCAAGCTGTAAAACCAGGGCACCTACATTTCCCATCAAAACTTGAGGGAAGCCGACTAGTGTTCAACCTGTGTAAGGCGTCACTTGTAGTTTGGCTCTGAATTCGATCCTGGTGGAAGCCAGGTCCAGGTAGCCGGCTCAAGGTTGACTCAGCCTTCCATCCTTCCGAGGTCGGTAAAATGAGGACCCAGTTTCCTGGGGTTAAAGTGTAGATGACTGGGGAAGGCAATGGCAAACCACCTCGTAACAAAGTCCTCCAAGAAAACGTCATGATGTGATGTCCCCCCATGGGTCATTAATGACTTGGTGCTTGCACAGGGGACTACCTTTACCTTTATTTAAACATGCCAATTAATACAATTTTATATGCAAAGTTATAAAGCATGTATTTTATGTTGCTGAAGCAGTAAAACAGGTTTAGGTTTGAAATGAAGAATTGGATATATTCTGGTTTTCTCCCAAAGCTCCAGTTTAAAAAGAAAATGGGGAAACCTTGTTTAATCCCCCCCCCCATGAATTTAAAATTTTCAAAAAAAATGTAACTCTAGTCTGAAGGCTTTTCTTTCAGCCTATTATGTCAGAAAATCTATTTATTGGTATGTGAATGTGGAGTTTCCTTCTTAGCTTTATTGAGATGCTATTATGTACGTGTAGAGGTTTTCTGGGAGAGTCACCATTCCCGCTAGATAATTCCCAGAGGGGAATGTTCATTAACTTGTCTTCATCAACTGGGCGGCTCAGATATTTGCTGAATCTAAATTGTCTTCCTTTGCATTACTCCTTGTGACTGGTGATCTTAACTCTTTCTTTCACTGGCTAAAAGCCATGCTTGCCAGTCACTCTAGCTGAAAGATGTCAATTCAACTAGATGCTTACATTTGACTTTTTTTGGTAGTTTAAAAGGTAGAGGAAGAGAGAAAGGGAAATGTTTTCTTTATTATTCAATTATTTCATTTATACGCCACCTTTTCTCCAACGGGGATCCAAAGTGATGGCATAGTTCTTCTTTCCTCTGTTTGGTACTCGCAACAACCCTGCGAGGTAGGTTATTTTATTTAAAATATTTTTAGACTGGCTTTTCATCTCACTTAGGGTCCCCTAGCATTAGTTAAAAACAAATCTATATATATATACAATAATTAAAAGCATTTAAAACAGACTAACACATGGGCCGATTCCACACGGCTTACCTGAAGCCGGGACGTTGCGGAACATTGCCGGTCATGCCAGAAAAAACGCGGAAGATCGCATTTTCTCGTGCAAGTTTTGCGCAATGTCACGCAAAACTTGCGTGAGAAAACGCGATCTTCTGCGTTTTTTCCGGCATGATCCGCAATGTCCCAGCTTCAGGTAAGCCGTGTGGAATCGGCCATGGACAGGAAGGAGGATCAATGAGCATTAGTGAGGGGATGCCAGACAAATCAGAAGAGTCTTTATCCGCTGGAGTGAGGATCAAATGTCCCTCAGGAGGGAATGCCATAATTTTGGTACCATCACCAAGAAGTAGCACCTATGACACTAACAAAATTAGTGGTAGGGTATGAGCTTTTGTGAGTCACGGCTCACTTCTTCAGATACAGCTAGAACGTGAGTCCACTTGTCCTACAGACTAACACGGCTACCCATCTTGATCTATCCCTTAGGCTGAGAGTGTGCGACTGACCCAAAGTCGCCAGCAATTTTCCATGGCAAAGTGGAGACTTGAATCTTGATCTCTCAGATCTTAACTCTAACTAATACACCACACTGGCACTCCGCTGGTTAGTTACTAATATTAATATTATACTATATTAGTATATATAATATAATATTAATACTATTCATTACTATTAATATTAGTAACTAATTATTAACTATTAGCTATTAATATTTGTAACTAATGACAATATTTCTGAGGC
Source organism: Eublepharis macularius (assembly GCF_028583425.1). Lineage (NCBI taxonomy): Eukaryota > Metazoa > Chordata > Lepidosauria > Squamata > Eublepharidae > Eublepharis > Eublepharis macularius. Next base: position 90,368,943 of record NC_072800.1, on the reverse strand, counting down.
TCTGCATCTCTTTAGGGAGATCAACCTGAAGCCATCTTGGAAGTACCCTGCGAAATAGGGGCTATATCTTCAGAGGATGGAAGCTTTGGAACCTTGCCTGGATTTATATCTGGCATCAGTCAGTATATCAGTAACTATATTTCCCCCATTTTTCCCCATTTTCATTTTTGTAATTTGTCTTTTTAATATATTGTGTATATAATAAATAGCTTTTACTTTTGAATACTGCCCAAGACTATGTTTATGTATTACCACTCTGATTGCCTGTGCACTGTAGTAATGTGTTTTGTTTAAAACAGGGTTTGTTTACTTTTAATACAGGGGTTTAGGGTTGCCACCCTCCAGGTGGGGACTGGAGATCTGGAAACACAACAGATGACAGAGGTTAGTTCCCCTGGAGAAAATGCCTGCTTTGGAGGGTGGACTCTGTAGGCATTATATCCTGCTGAGGTCTCCCCCCCCCAACTCATCTCTCCCGACTCCACCCCCAAATCTCAAGAATTTCCCAACCCAGACTTGGCAACCCTACCTTCCATAGAAGAAAAACAGAATAAGATGTCCTGGGCCATTTCCACACGGTCTTAAAGAGCCGACCCACTCACCGAACTCGGTCTTTTTTTCATGCACTCCATATGTCTCTGATTTCAAAGCAGAAGTAGGAAGTTTGGCTTCCGTTTTTTCAGCGTCTTTTAGCCAGCGCTGGAAAGTGCGGAAAATTGCATTCTCAGAAAAGAAGCCAAAAAAAAGGAAGCCAAACTGCCTGCTTCCACTTTGAAACTGGAGATGTATGGAGTGAGTGAAAAAAAAGCCAGAGTTTGGTGAGTGAGCCGTCTCTTTAAGAGTGTGTGGAAACGGCCCTAGTCGTCTTTAAAGATCCAGCCATGCCAGTTTAATGGATCTTAGAAGTCTTTAGTCAATTAGAAAGGGCTTGGCTTGGAGTGCAGATCTGGCAAGCGCACTACACGTTCCCACAGGACTGCCAATCTCGAAATGTCCTGATTTGTACCTGAGCCTTTTATCTCTCATCTCACTCTCTAAACGTTTTGTATTGGAAAAGTTTGCAAATTAAAGGCAAGATGTTCTTTCCTTCATGCCAGATGGGAATATGAAGCATCACATATCTCTAACTGCCAAGCCTACAAGGGCAATGTTTTTGCGCAATAATTATATGAATACTCTCACGAGGTAAGCGACCGGCCCAGAGATACAGCAGTGATAAACCAATTCATACAATGCTTATTGCAGGTGTGTTATTCTGCTGCAGGGAAAAATAAAACTAGGAATCTAAGGCACTTCAAAAGGAGACTCCAGTATGAAATTCCACCATTAGATGTCATCACAGAATCTTTGGACATGTAATCTTTACCTGTCTTAATAAAACAGGACACTTCTCACCTTCAGCTGTCTGAGGTATAAACTAGATTAGTAAAACTGAAGAAATGGCCAATTGCAGATTTTGTCTCTCTGTATTACTTGATTTCATTTGAATCTATATGATTGAGTTCACCCTGTACTTCTTGCATTTCGTTTCCCTTTCACCCTATTTTTTTCATGACCTCCAACAGAAATGTCTGCCTAGCGAGGACCCACAACAGGGATTTTACAAAGCATGATGTAGTCTACAAAATCTTATGCTGGAATAAAAACTTGTTCGTCTTTAAGATGCCACTAATTTTTATACAATATCTACAGTAGGTTCTCTTTAGAAGCAGTGCTGGGGTAAAAAAATAGCGGTTAAATTGTTGGGCTGTGAGATAGCACTCTGCTGGTTCGAATCCCACTCCTGCCATGAGCTTAGCAGGTGGCCTTGGGTCAGCCACTCCTCTCAAACCCAGCTGCTCAGATGTATTGTGGGGATAATAACAACACTGACTTTGTTCCCTCCTCCGAGTCTGACACTAATCTGTCCAAAAGGGTAGTATATAAGCACACTGTTGTTGTTGTTATTATTATTGGATGTTTCGGGTGGGTAACCACGTAGGTCTGTAGCACAGGAGCAAAATTCAGGTCTAGTAGCACCTTAAAGACCAACTAGATTCCCAGATTTCCACAAGAGAGTGCATGCATCTACCCAGGTTTATATATGCACAAGCAAGCACTATCAAGCATAGTGGTTAAGAGGTTGGGTTGCAAATCAGCACTCTGCTGGTTCTAATCCCACCACTGCCATGAGCTCAGCAGGTGCCCTTGGGTAAGTGGCTCCTCTCAGCCCCAGCTACATTGTGGGGATAATAATAATACTGATTTTGTTTACCACTCTGAGTGAGGCATTAAGGACAGTTTTTGCTGTTGTTATTATTATTATTATTACTCACACCCTGTGTGCCCATCTCATTGCCAGGGATCACAAAGGAACATGCTCCAAGATTGGTTTGTGGACCATCTTATGCTTGGTTGCTACTGCCTTGTTATGTTGTCAAGCAAAATGTTATGTAGGTAAGGTAAAGGTAGTCCCCTGTGCAAGCACCAAGTCATTACTGACCCATGAGGGGATGTCGCATCACAACGTTTTCTTGGCAGACTTTTTATGGGGCGGTTTGCCATTGCCTCCCCAGTCATCTACACTTTACCCCCAGGAAACTGGGTACTCATTTTTTACCGACCTTGGAAGGATGGAAGGCTGAGTCAACCTTGAGCCGGCTACCTGAACCCGGCTTCCACCGGGATCGAACTCAGGTCATGAGCAGAGCTTGGGCTGCAGTACTGCAGCTTACCACTCTGCGCCAAGGGGCTCTCTATGTATGTAGGATTTTTATCACATATCTACTTATCGGTTCTGGTCAGTGGTTGCTGCATGAAAAACGAGGCACAGCAGAGAAAATTTTCATTGCCTAAGGATCATCATAGTTATATCAGGGGAGGGAGCCAATGGTCTACATGGTTGGGAGCCTGGAGTCCCATGTGGTGAGCTCTGCTGTTATTGAAATGCCAGTGGGGGAAAAGGTGGGAAACGAGCCTCCTGAGGCCCTTCTGATTTGGGCCCCAAATGGCTCCTGGGGCTGTTTGGGGCCCAAATTAGCTCGTAGTGAATTGTGACTGAGCATGATTCCCAGCCTTGCATAATGACGGCACTTACTGGAAATGCTGTTATCATGCTGGCACACAAGGAGAGTCCCCAAGTGCCAGGAAGATAAGCGCTAGGTCCCCCCTCTCCCACCAGAAGAAGACTGCCTAACTTTTTTATGGACAATAAAAATTCCAGCACTATTACTTAATGGAGAGTGCCCTCCTACACAATTCTATTTTACCCAGTACCTATTCTATTTATGAAAATGCCTTCTTGAACAGTTCTGCTGTACACATTCTGCAAAAACAATAGAAGTGTTGTGTTACAACAGGAAGTTAGGAAGATCGCTCCAGATTACACAAAGAACGAATCCTGTTTAGTAAGGAACCAAACAGGTTTTATTTACGTACATACTAATAATAGCATACTTTGTAAACCGCTCTGAGTGGGCATTAAGTTGTCTTGAAGGGCGGTATATAAATCGAATGTTGTTATATACACAGCTTGGGCCTAGAGGCCTAGAAGATGTTTTGGCAACAGCCAGCTTAACAACTACGACACAGCTTCTTTTTCCAGACTCCAGAAGGAGTCAGGTAGCTTCTCTTCCAAATATTAATGCTTAATTAATTAATTAATTAAAAACATTTATACATCACCTTTGTACCTAGCAGGATCTCAAGGCAGCTTACAATAGTCAAGGTGGCTTTCTTATCTGTATCCTTCTTTGTAACTGTTTACCACACATAGGGGCAATATTAACCAAGTGTTTCCTGCTTCATCTCTTAGGGAATCCATTTTACAGCACATTTTTTTCCTGAGGCCTCCTGCCAGCGAGCCACTTTGCTCTGAGCAGTGGTGGGAAAAAATAAATTCAAAAAGAGTGAAGTTGCTGACGTTGCTACATCACTGTGGGTGTAAGCTGGCAATGACAAAAGTGTAGCTCTAGGAATTGCTGGGAACTTTTTCTGTTTACCGGATATAGTTATTTGCAGGGCTTTTTTCTGGGAAAAGAGGTCATGGAACTCAGTGGGTTGCCCTCAGAGAAAATGGTCACATGGTTGGTGGCCCCGCCCCTGATCTCCAGACAGAGGGGAGTTTAGATTGCCCTCCGCGCTGCTGAGTGGCGCGGAGGGCAATCTAAACTCCCCTCTGTCTGGAGGTCAGGGGGCGGGGCCACCAACCATGTGACCATTTTCAAGAAGTGACGGAACTCCATTCCCCCGCGTTCCCCCTGAAAAAAAGCCCTGGTTATTTGTCAACCATTTGTAGAAGGGATCCCATAATACAGAGAAGTCTTCTTCCATTTGCCCTTTCATATCAAATATGATATTATGATTAACTGTATAATGACATAATAGAACTAACAATTGATGTAATAAGATGAAATATAAGAGATAAAGAAATAGATAACAGATATTGACAAGTAAAATGATAACTGTCTCATATTTGTGTATATATATATGTTTGTGTGTGTTGGAAAATAAAAAATATTATTTTAAAAAAAAGGAATTGTTGGGAACTTTACGTTTCTACCATAAAATTTCTAGCAATTTCTAGAGCTACCCAGAAGTGATGTACAATGTTGGTTATGTCACACCTACCTCCATATCCCTGCCACCGGCCCTCACCTGGCCCTAGTGAGGATGGAGCCATGACAGAAAATGTTTAGGATTACCAAGTATGGAAACCAGCAGGGGATGGGGAAGGAAAGAATTTACAGATGGGAGCATACCCACAGAGTTTTGGACGCATGCTAAAGCATCCCCCCAGCACAGCACAGTGATGTCACTTCCAGATCTCACTTCCAGATCTCACGGGAAGTTAGGTTATCATATCAAGGCAGGAAGTTAGGTCATCATATCAGAGCAATGATTGCATCCCTCCATTTCACCAGCCAATTTCCTCCTACTGAATTGCAGTGGGCAGTGAAGTCTGGAGGCAGGAGATCTCCCGCCATATTGTTAAGCCTATGCTTGTTTGTCTTACTCTTTTGCCGAGTGGCACCTTCAGAGCATACTGAGAGAAGAGGTCCTCTAGCTAAGACAGTGATAGGCCATGACTGCAGAATAGAGTGATTTGCAGTTTATGTCGCAGGCTGTGGCAGGCTGGCATGGGTTGCACCATCAGAGCATGGAGTGAGTAAGGCAAGAGGACCCACTTAAGCAGTGCAGTCGAAAGTTCAGTCCTAGGTCAAAGCACAGAGTCCAAAGCCGTCAGTCGTTTGGTCAGAGGGGCAATCTGAATAGCAAGTTCAGGAGGTCCAAAGGTCAGTCACCGGCAGGTCCGAGGGCATGATCTAGGCAGAGTCAAGGAACAGTCCAGACAGCCACAGGAAACAAGGCAGGGTCCAAGGTAGTGGTTGTAGAGCCAGCATGATTCCGACTTGTTGCTTCCATGCCTGACAGTTCCCTTTGGCTGGTTTTTATATCTATGTGCTGTTTGCAGTCAACTGTTTGGGAGCTATCCTGCCGCTACTCATCGTTGTCAACAACAAGCAGCTGGCGCCGGGCCGGGAAGCCTGGATCGTGCCGTCTCTCCAGTAGCTCCGATCCTAGCCTCTGTTATCAGTGCAATCCTGGAAGGCTGGAAACAACTGGCTGGGCTTCACCTGTTGCATCAGAGCTGGAGGGTGTCGGTGGCTGATCACCCTGCAGCTTCTCCTCTTGCTTGCTGGTGTCTGCTGCTTTGGAACTGGCTAACAGGGGGCTCCTTTTCTCTTGAGGAGTCCTCTCACTGTCACTAAGACAGAGATGTCCCGCCAGGCATATAGTTGAGGCCAGCACTGGATCCATCAAGTTAGCCTCCCTGCTGGTCTCCTGTCAGTGTGTGGGGGGGAGCATATGGTCCATCTGCCTCCCCATGCTCGAGGAGTTAGTACTGAGCTGTATTTTACTGGTTTTATTCGTTGTAATTTATCTATGATTGTGACCCTCCCTGAGCCTGCTTGTGGGGAGGGAGGGCTAGAAATCCAATCAATCAATCAATCAATCAATCAATCAATCAATCAATCAATCAATCAATCAATCAATCAATCAATCAATCAATCAATCAATCAATCACTGTGTTAGCAATCAGAACTGCCCCCATGATGCTTCCAGCACTAAAAATACTGCCCAAACCGGCAGAAAACGTGGAAGTTGTTGCCCAAGCAGGAAGCCAGATTCCGCCCAGGAAATAGAATGTGCAAAAATGGGGAGAAACAGGCAAGGCCAGATCGACCCCACCCCCTTGCTCCAGAGGCTGTGCTAAGATTCCTGATACAATACAGACTTCCGAGAGTTCCTGAATTAATCAACCCATCCCACCCAAGTGATCTCACCTTAACCACTTCCCTATTCTTAAGGGGTTCAGAGAACCAATAGCCCATCCACCTTGCAGGTCATCAATTATAATTTGATAACTTTAGTTCCTCCCAGGAAGACTTAATCAAACCTTACTAGTCCTTTGTTACACCCTGAAGACCGTTTTACCGGCTTATTGTCCCACTTTGGAGACAGTTTGCTAGCTCTTTGTCTCATCCCGGAGACAACTTCTCAGTCCTTTGTCCCACCTTGAGACCAACCACTCAAACCTTTGTTTTTGGGGTAGAAGATGCAATCTTTCCCCAAGGTAGGACAAATGGTATAAAATAGACTGCCTCTCAGCCCAAACTGTGTGCATGCTTGGATCCAGCATTCCCCCCTTGAACGTTCAAGCCCTTCTACCTTGAAGCACCAGCCGCTCAACGCTCCTCCTCTTTCTCAAATAACTATCCTCTGACCTAGTTAGCCTTGAATTCATGTTGCTTGTGGTGTGAATGTGTTGTGTTCTACTGATTTTTATTATTTTCAATAAAAATCCCTTCTTGGTTGAACTATCTGTCTGTTTATTGAAAGGAGTTCTCTAGCCAGGACAATCCTCGTATATATAGGTGGAGATCCCTCAATCACCCCCTCTTGCTGCCTGCTCCTTGCTGCTAATTCCCCTCAACTCATAAGGAGATCTTCCCCTTTGGGTAACAACTGAGCTCTGGCTGGCCCTCTGTGCCAAATTTAGATGACATACAAATGGATGTTTAACTGCTGTTATTGACATAGCTAGCTCCCTTCAAGATCCATTGAAGACCAAGCTTTAGAACTTCCCGGAAATGCTTCTGAAAGCCTTTCTTTTTACTGCTTGCTTTCAACAGCTAAGATTAAGTAAGTGTTCTAGAATGTTAATTTATGTTGTAATACCACAAGATAGTGATCAGGACCGGGGGCTGGGATTCAAAGTGGGTCAAGATTTTCTTGCAGGGGGATTGTGGAAACAAGAATTGCTGAGAGAAGCTCAGCAACAAATTTGGGTTCGCCTCTGCATCATGGTGCAACTTACCAGTTTGGTGTAGTGGTTAAGAGCAGTGGAACTCTAATCTGGAGAACCGGGTTTGATTCCCCACTCCTCCAGTTGTAGCCAGCTGGGTGATCTTGGGTCATTCACAGCTAGAGATGGGCACGAACAGAAAAAAAATGAACATGATGTTCGTTGTTCGTTGCCATCCATGAACAGGGACTCATGAACAACCATGAACATGGCTCTGTTCACGAACATGTTTGTGGTTGGCTGTTCGTGGGGGCCAGCAGGCTCTCCTCTAGCCATCACCCAAGTCAAGATCCCTACTGCACTACTCCCAGAAACCTGACCTGAGCAGGCACCAGGAAAGATACCAATAATAAATAATAGCTTGGCCCCAGAGCCTGGCAGCAGCCCTGGAACCTGAAGGGGTAGATCCCCACCACACCACTCCCAGGAACCTTACCTGAGCAGGCAGCGGGAAAGATACCAGTAATAAATAATAGCTTGGCCCAGAGCCTGGCAGCAGCCTGGCAGCAGCCCTGGAACACACACAAAGAAAATTGAAGCTCCAATACACTCTCCGTCTCTCTCTCAAAAAGCCAACAGCAACTGTCTCTCCCTCACTGTCTGCAAAACCAGAGCTGGGAGCCCACCGCCCCCCTGCTCTTTGATTCCTTGTAACAAATTTGGAGCTCCACACTTGAAAGGAAGACCTGCCTATCAAGCTAAATTGGGCTTAGATTGGGGTTTCAAGGGCAACAGCAGGAGTTTAGACAGAGGTCAGACAATCCCTGCCTAAGTTGCCAAGAGAATTAATTGCAGGTGCCAGACTGGCTTGACGAACAGCAAGATGAACAGCAACAAATGAGGCTTGCAACAACCACCTGTTCATTTAGAATGGGGCCTCATGAACAGCTTGTTCATGAACAGCAGATCGGGCTGTTTGTGGCTTTTTTTTGTTCGTATTGCTGTTCGTGCCCATCTCTAGTCACAGTTCTCCGGAGCTCTCTCAGCCCCACCCACCTCACAGGGTGATTGTTGTGGGGATAATAATAACACACTTTGTAAACAGCTATGAGTGGGTATTAAGTTGTCCTGAAGGGCGGTATATAAATCGAATGTTATTATTATTTATTATTATTGCCTATGAAATACAATCTGTCGCTCCATAATGCTGTGCATTTATACAGGTTAGACTTGAAGAATAAAATATTACCTTGATCAAGATTAGATGATGGGAAATGCATGCTATTTATGCTGGGGAGAAAGTAGTGTGGCGTTACTTCATAATTGCGTCCCCAAAAGTACAATATGTGTAGAAGCAAGTCCCCCAACGTATAATGAGGTTAGAAGTAGGTTTCACTTTAAAAAATCTGACGAACCACTGTTGCATGGGATTTTGTTCTAGTGGTTGTGATTTAAAAGGTTTGATAGGCAGAAGAGTCTCCAATCGCTGTTGGCTAAGATGTTCTGATCTCACAGAGGCAATGTAAGTGGGGAAAAAAGGGTAAAAGAATCAGGAGCCGAGTTAAGCAAGAACCAGGGACCTGACAGCACAGCGGGACGGCTTATGAAATGAACAGGGGATCTTGGAAGACTTACAGAGGGAAGTTGAAAGAGAGCAAACAGCGAAAAAAACTTGGCTGAGAAGAAAGTGGCACCTGCTCAATTGCTGAAGAGGTAACAAATAATCAGAAATAACTTGCCCAATGTTTGGCTTCAGGCCTCTGACAGCACAAGCATTAAACCAGTAATAACTGCTTATATGAAGATGGGTAGCTGTGTTAGTCTGTCTGAAGCAGTGGAAAAGAGCAAGAGTCCAGTAGCACCTATAAGACTAACAAAATTCGTGGTAGGGTATGAGCTTTTGTGTGCCACAGCTCACTTCTTCAGGTTAGATACCTTCAGGCATCTGAAGAAGTAGCTGTGGCTCATGAAAGCTCATACCCTACCACGAATTTTGTTAGTCTTATAGGTGCTACTGGACTCTTGCTCTTTTCCACTGCTAAGCCCTCTAGCTAACTATCGCTGTCACTGACTGAACGCTCATTACATTGGATTCTAAGGATAGATCGGGCATTCCACTTGTCTACTAGACACCTAATTCTCCCTCAGGCACCCTCTCTCAATTAGCAGACACGCTTGTGCGAGTGATGCAAGATACACCTCCTAGACTGATTGTTTCGGGGGACTTCAACATTCTTGCTGAGTGATCCTTACCAGCTCTGTCCCAGGATTTTGAAACCTCTTTGGCTGCTATTGATCTCTCTTTCTCAAGTCATGACTGGAGATCGGGGGACAGGGACATGGGGGGGGACATCATGCCATCAATGATGGCATGATGTCACTTCCAGAAAAAAATGGGAAAATGCCTTTTATCATGTTGGGTTTTTTTAAGATTTCAAACTTTTCTGCAAACCTGGGGCATTTTTCGGGTGTGTAGGAAGATCTGTCTTGTCTGTCTGTGGCTCCATTCTGCAGATTTAAGTATTCACAGATCACAGCAATTTGGTTATTAGTATAAATGATAGGGCCAATAGTTTTGTGACTATAAAATAGAGGAGAGGAGAATGGTTTAAGCTCCTTTGGGTCCCTACTTGGGAGAAGGCAGGGTGTAAATGAAGTAAATAAATAAACACGTAGCCGCTCCATACATATCTTTCAATGCAACAAGAAGCATAGCTTAATGGATGGCGCTAACACATTCTTCCCCTTCATATATAGTCAGGCAGTGATGCAGAAGTCCTTTCTCAAATCAACTATGACAGTTAAATCATTCCTATCCAAACTTTCTTGATCAATATTGTCCAATTTCTATTAGAACTCTCCAAAATATATAAGTACATATCTTTTAAAACAAATTAAATTCAGCAGATTGATATCACCGGTTGAGGCACTGATTAATAGTATCTCAATTGAGGTCATAGAAGATAAAATGATTATAAACCATGAAGGTTCATTATATCATATGTGGTGGACATGTGAGGTAGCAAAACAGTTCTGGGGAGATATTACAGAAGCTATGACTGAAATTTTACAAATCCCAATAAATAAGAACCCAGAACTACTGTTGTTAAGTCTGAAATTAGAAGAGATTCCCAGGCAACAAAGAACTTTATTATTCTATATGACAACAGCCGCAAGAATTTTATATGCTCAGAAATGGAAGACGCAAGAAGTACCATCTATTGAAAATTGGATACAAAAATTGCTGTACATGGCAGAAATGGACAAGATGACGAGAAAGTTGAGAGAACAGAATCCAGAAGAATTTTTTAATGACTGGGGGAAGTTAAAACAGTATTTGGAAAAGAAGTGGGATGTAAAGGGAGAATTATGGTTGTTAGATAACTATTAAGCTTACAGAAAGGAAGAAATACTGATCTTTACAAAAGAAGAGGGGAGATAAGTTAGAAATATAATGTAATTGATAGTTTGATGTTAGGTTTTGCTTAATTCAATATATATTATCTATCTCAGTAGCGTACTAAGACAGTTAAGAATAAAAAAGGAGATATAAGTAGTAGGTTTAGACATCGGGTTGGAAGTCTTAGATTAAGAGGGGGGGGGAAGGGTGGGAGAATATGGAAATGAGAGTTTCAATTGAAAATCTGTAATATTAATCTTTACTCACCCAATAATTTTTTTTAAAAAATAAAAAAGAAGATAAAATGATTATAAGAGTTCATCCTAAGTGAAAATGTAGAAAGGTTATGATAAGCGTTCTCAGATCTTGTTTCCTCTCTGCTCCTTTATGTTAAAAATATTAAGAACAAAACTTAAACCCAGAGGTTCCAAATCATGACATTTGGTGAGATCTTTTTTTTCTTATAGTATTAATACACAGGGGGTTGGATTCAACCATCCTCCAAGAAGGCTTCCTCTAGCCAAAGAAATCTTCATTCAACAACTGGCTTTTCCTCTAACAGAAAAATCACTTAAGTTGGAGGAAGGCGCAAATTTTTCTCAGCGGAATAGTAGGGTGGGGTAGGATCCACCCCAGTCAAATGATAACTTCCAAGCATTCCTAACAATGACGTCTCCAAACTATTGAAAACACCACCAGATGGATTTCAACAAATGGTGGTAAATGTTGCCTTCTAGTGGTGAAAGATATCCGTTAAAAACAAATTTCCAAATGCTAGCTTGTGTCTGTCACCACAGAGTAAGGCATAGTAGCATGCTCTGCATTTGCACATGCACATCTGATCCTTGTCTATGATCTATGGGTCTATCAACAGGCATGACTGAAGATGATATCAAAGAGGAAGGAGGCAGTTCCATTAATGAAGGATAATTTTATTTAGTGCAAAGGATTAAGAAGAGGAGTAGGAGAAAGATTATAGGTTCCATTTTAAACATTAAAATGATTAATCATAAGCAGAGTGAACACAATGTCAGGTTCAGAATGCTGTCTTGTATGCTTTTGCTTAACTGACTCCATATTTAATCCTTTCAGTGTTTAAGTGCTCTCTCCCCAGGTGCCAAGATTCCCAGGCAGCTATCTCACAGAAGAGGATTGTTTTGGCTACCGACGTTCCACCAAGAACGGCCTTGGGAACTTTCGCTATCCTGACTTCAAAGGGGTTGTTTTGAGAACTATGGGGGGAGGTTGGGCCGTCTGTGATCTGTTACTTTGTACCTCATGCTTTGCTAGTCATTGGTAACAATGCATATGTACCAACCTGAATATTGCATTCAGGCCAGTGGACTATAATGATCTTTTTCTTCATTAAATGCTTTTTGGAAACAATGGACTATTGTCTAATTGCAGAAGGCAGACTGGAGTAAGGATACTATCTAGCCACGGTTCTGACATTTTGTTACCAATCAACTTTTCCAATGCCTAAGCCGGATCAAACGGACTCCAAAGCTGTCCCAGTCAGGGATCCTTTGTTTGACCCGTATGCCTCTCCCGGCTTTCAAGGCTTGGAAGCCCAAGAAACTGTACCGCGAGGAGATGGCTCCTCGGTTACAACGATTTATACCCTCGCTCCCAGCAACGCTGATACTCGGCCTAGAGCCACAGCCGCGCCACTCTTCAACTTGCCCACCCCGACGCAGTGGGGTGCAAGGCCAAGGGATACGAGGGAGCGGAGGGCCAGCGCGATGTTTACGCAGCTGCAGCTGGATAGTCGGCGCAGTTTGGAATCCATACCCGAACAAACCGGTGGCCGACCGTGGTTGTTCTGGAACAGGACGACCGAACAAACGGAATGGGAAACATCCCGCCGTGGCGCCCTGAGTTGGGATTATGCAGAAGTCACCCCGTGGTCGGGGCAGTCAGATGTAAGTGAGCACCAATGGGTGCAGCTCCAGAGCCGGACGATTGCCATTGATTCAGGGATATCAGCAATCACTGGCCTGACAAAAGGAGTTTTAGCCGCGAGATCTCAAGAGGAACAAGGGATAGAAACACCCTTGCCGTGGCAGCAGACGTTAACCACAGGACTGCTGCCCGAAACAGTACCAACCTCACAGACGATGGGAGATGTGGGGTCCACGGAACAACGGGAGGAGGAAACTACGGATAGAGTACAGCTGTTGGAGAACAGACTCCTAAATATGGAAGAAAGTTTGGCAAATGCCGTCCATCTGCTCTCAGTGCTAGTGGCGGGGGACACAGGTCGAGTTCCGCCAGCTGGTCTACCTGACATCAGCCAAAGTTTGGCTAACCTGCAAAATCAACTGTGGCCGCAACAGCCACCGGAGACGGGAGACGAGGACTCTGTCACAGGGGAAGGACCCTGCCCAGAAGATCCTTGTCCAGATGACCCCCGTCCCGAGCAACTGATTACACCGGGAGACGTCGGTGCCGGCGGAGGAGGTGGAGAGCCGATTCCGGAAGACCCTCGTCCTGATCACCCTATAACTCCGGTGGTTAGTGGGACTGGAGGAGGAGGGGGAGAACCAGGACGACCGCTAGAGCCAGCTTCCCCAGTCGTCCCCCACCCACAACTCAAGCGAGCCAGCCCCCAAGCCTTCCGAGAGGAACCACACCACCAGTCATCCCAGGAGCGGACAGGCCTCTTCCGACACCGGGGCCGCGAGGGGATACGGTTCCTCTTCAACCCATCTCTCCTCACCCACCTCCGTTGCGGCCAACCCCCATTCCCCTTCAACCAGCACCCGGGGCCCCACCGAGGGAGCGTCCGACACCTTCTCGGCCAACACCAGTACATTTGGCTCCAAGAGGACCCCAGCCAATCCCCCAGCTGATTCCGGGGGCACCGGGGATCCCCCAGCCGATGCCGGGATCCCCCAGCCGATGCTGGGGATTCCCCAGCTGATTCTGGGAGCGCCTTTGCCGCACCAACCTCAACCCTACCCTCAGTATCCTCCGCCACAGCTACCGCCAACACCGCGACAGCCTCCTTTACAACTCGGTCCGCTTGATGCCTACCCAATGCCGGCACCAGCTCCTAGACAAGATCTTCCCATGGGATGGGTCAAACTGGACGCTACGTTTGATGGAGACCCTTCCAAATTGGGATTTTTCCTGGTACAAGTGGTGCAATTTTTCAACCGATGGGGACATCTTTTCGGGAGTGAGGCCAGTCAAATAGAGCACCTGGGATCACGTCTCCAAGGTAAAGCTGCCGACTGGTATGTGGGACTTTATAACGTGGGGGCCCCTGAATTAGATACGCTCTAAGGGCTAGTGGATGCGATCCGAGCCCAATATGAAGACCCCCTAGAAGAAACTAGGGCTAGAACGGAATTGCAGGCAATCAGGCAAGGCAGCATGTCGGCTAGAGACTATGCTACAAAATTCTGACAGCTCGCTGCCAAATGCCCAAGGTGCGAAGAGTCTACCAAGATTATTTTGTACAAACAAGGGTTGAACCCTAAATTATTGGACCGAGCTCTCATGCAAGATAACCCTCCTACGCTGTTAGGGTGGATACAATTGACCTGCGAAGTTGAAAACCGTCTACTAGAAGTTCGTTTAGTGGAACAACACCAACAACCCCCGGGCCAAAGACGTTCCTCCACTCCCCTTCGGGGAAGCCGGGGGGCTGGATATGCCACGCGTGGAGCAAGAGATGCTAGATGGCAACAAGGGCTATGTTTGCAATGTGGCCAAAGTGGTCACTTTGCGGCGCAATGCCCATATCGGCCTGTGCAAAGACCTCTGCTCCAACTAAGACGCCCAGCCCCCGCAGCCTATCCGGCGCCACCGCGCCCAACTCCAGCTCCAAGAACCGCTTCAAGAGGTAGGGGAGCGTCGAGGAGAAACCTCCCCGAAAGAGGACTGGAATTGGAGGAAGTTATGGAGGACGATACAGCCGCCCTAACGGGGGAAGAGAATCCAGAGAGCCCCGCATCGGGAAACGAAATGGATCTGTCATGAGAGGGCCCAAACGGCAGATCAAACCTTCGGGGGTTCCGGTTCCGAACCGACCCCGTGGGTCCATACTCTTCATACCAGTAACGTTGGTGAATCCGGACAGGAAAATGCATATCCGCGTACAAGCTCTAATTGATTCAGGCTGTTCCAGAGACATTATCGCGTCAGCTTTAGTTAATGGACTAGTGCTTCCAGTAAAAGATTTGGAAATACCGGTAATTTTCAAGCAAATGGATGGCACCAACATGAACCCAGTCACTACCGAAACCACTCCAATCATAACCAGCATGGGACAACATTGGGAAGTAAGATCATTCGTCATTAGTGCCACAGCGAAATACCCCTTGATCCTGGGAAGCCGGTGGTTATGAGATCATAACCCTTATATCAATTGGGCAGAGGGAAGTATCACATTTAACCATGAATCATGTAAAAATCACCGTTGGGATCAAAACTGGGGCAAGGACCCAACTATAAATGAATCTGCTCTCCTCACCCAGGAAGAAATCAACCAAATACCCAAGCAATACAGAGCATACACCCAAGCCTTCACCGAGGAAGAAGCTAATGCTTTACCTCCTCACAGGAGGACGGACTGTGCTGTAGAAATCATACCGGGAGCCTTGCTGCCCAAGGGCCGTCTTTATCCCATGAGTCCCAATGAAAGAGAAGAGCTCCGCAAATTCATCGATCTCAATCTTCAAAGGGAATTTATTCGCCCTGCTAACAGTCCCCATGCCGCGCCAGTGCTTTTTGTCAAAAAGAAGGACGGGGGCTTAAGACTGTGCACCGATTTTCGGGGACTTAACACCGTCTCCTCCAGCAACGCCTACCCCATCCCGCTCATCAGAGATCTACTCAACGTCGTGGCTCAAGGTAAGGTCTTTACGAAATTAGATTTAAAAGACGCTTACTTCCATGTCCGTATCCGAAAAGGGGATGAATGGAAAACCGCGTTTAACACCCCCCTCGGCCAATATGAATATTTAGTTATGCCTTTTGGCCTGGCCGGGGCACCATCGGTTTTCATGTCCATGATCAATGAAGTACTGCATGAATTTCTATATAAAGGCGTTGTGGTGTACCTAGATGATGTGTTAATCTATTCAGAGACCGAAGAGGAACATGGGGACCTTGTAAAAAAGGTCTTAACCACTCTCATGAATAACAAACTGCCCATTAAACTCTCTAAATGTGAGTTCCACAAAACAGAACTCACTTATTTAGGCTATTGTATTTCTCAAGAGGGCTTGAAAATGGATCCAGGCAAAATACAGGCCGTATTAAATTGGCAAACCCCCGCGACCCGCAAAGAACTGCAATCATTCTTGGGCTTTGCCAACTTCTATAGAGAATTCATTGCAAATTTCGCCCAGATCACACTCCCCCTAACTGAACTGTTAAAAACCAAAGACAAGGGGGACCAAGCCAAAAAGCCAAGTGCAAAACTGTCGTGGACACCAGAATGTCAAACAGCGTTCAGTCACCTTAAAACGCAGTTTGTCTCAGAGCCCGTTCTGCAACACCCCGATGAAAACCGCCCCTTCATAGTACAGGTCGACGCCAGCGACATGGCAATTGGGGGCGTGCTGCTACAGCGGGGGGCAGACGGAAAGCTCAAACCCTGCGCCTTCCTTTCCAGAAAGTTTTCAGAGGCGGAAAGGAATTGGAATGTATGGGAAAAGGAGGCTTTTGCTGTAAAAGCAGCTCTCACTAACTGGAGACATTGGTTAGAAGGAGCCCGTCATCCGTTCGAAGTCTGGATGGACCATAAGAATCTAGAGGCCCTTCGCAGCCCTCGCAGGCTAAACGCCAAACAACTGAGATGGGCGGAATTTTTCTCCAAATTCGACTTCACATTAAACTTTCTCCCGGGCAAAACTAACTTTTTGGCCAACGCTCTATCACGCATGCCCCAACACAAAAGCAAAAGGGAGGAGACAATTGACACAGTCTTTTCACCTACGCAATTAGGGGGCGTGGTGACCACTCGCAGCCGCACAAACCCCTCCCGTCAACCCGACCAGGGATGGAGAGAAAAGCTGAAGGCTGAAGTGGAAAAGGAGGGGGGGAATGTGCCCAAAGACAAGCTGCAACAATCCGCCCAAAGGGAATGGCTTTGGGGAGATCGCTTCTATGTACCCAAAAGTTTGCGGAAAGAAGTTTTACACCGTTGTCATGATGCCCCCACGGCGGGGCACTACGGGTACTTAAAAACGCTTCACTTAGTGCAACGCCAATTTTGGTGGCCGGGCATGCGCAGAGACATTTCCCAATATGTTGTGTCTTGCCCCATCTGTCTCAGCGCCAAATCCCGAAAGGGCAAACCCCCAGGACTCTTACAACCTTTAGAAATGCCCAATCGACCGTGGGAAATAATCTCTATGGACTTTATCACTGACTTACCCCCCTCAAAGGGGCATAACTGTATTTTAGTCGTGGTTGATTTATTTTCCAAGCAAGCTCATTTCATACCGTGCACCACAATTCCTTCCGCTAGAAAACTGGCCGACATTTTTATAAAGAATATTGTAAAAATACATTCTTTTCCATCAAAGGTGATCTCGGATCGCGGCGGACAATTCGTTGCCAACTTCTGGCGGGAGCTTTTACAACTGCTGGGCATTGAACAAGGTCTCAGTTCAAGCCATCACCCAGAAACAGACGGGCAATCGGAAAAAACTAATCAGATATTAGAGCAATTTCTACGTTGTTACATTAACTTCCAACAAGATAATTGGTTTGACTTGCTCCCCTTGGCAGAATTCTCATATAATAACAGCATCCATGCTTCCACAGGAGAAACTCCCTTCAAAGTCGTCTATGGCTTCAAACCGTTTCCGTTTGAAGCACTCCCCCCTCCTACTACAGCTTCCAAAGATGTCACCGAATGGTGGGGGGAAGCAGCTCAACAATGGACTCAAATCAAAAAACACCTCGACAAAGCCAAACAGGATTATAAAAAGTACGCCGACCGCTACCGTGCGGCAGAATGGGATTTACAACCAGGCGATCTTGTTTATCTTTCTACGAAGAATCTGAAAGTAACTCAAACCAGCCGCAAGCTAGCGTTAAAGTTCTTAGGACCTTTTCCTGTTCGCAAAGTAATCAACAAAGTGACTG
This sequence comes from Eublepharis macularius, assembly GCF_028583425.1. Classification (NCBI taxonomy): domain Eukaryota; kingdom Metazoa; phylum Chordata; class Lepidosauria; order Squamata; family Eublepharidae; genus Eublepharis; species Eublepharis macularius. The sequence goes on along the minus strand of NC_072800.1, from coordinate 90,351,148 downwards.
TTGCCTTAGATTTACCAAAAAATCTACGCCACGTGCATGATACATTCCATGTTAGTCTATTGAAAAAAGCCCCCATTGATGAACAATGGCACACCCGGGCCCCTCAAATCCCCACTTTGATTGATGACCAGACCCACTATGAGGTGCAACAAATACTGGACTCTAAAATAAAAAGGAATCAGTTATTTTACCTCATTAGGTGGAAGGACTTTGACTCTGGGTTTGATGAATGGGTGAATTCTGTACATGTTCATGCTCCTAGACTTGTGAGAGCGTTTCACTCTCGTTACCCACATAAACCTGGGGGAGGAGCATCTTAGAGGGGGCAGAATGTCAGGTTCAGAATGCTGTCTTGTATGCTTTTGCTTAACCGACTCCATATTTAATCCTTTCAGTGTTTAAGTGCTCTCTCCCCAGGTGCCAAGATTCCCAGGCAGCTATCTCACAGAAGAGGATTGTTTTGGCTACCGACGTTCCACCAAGAACGGCCTTGGGAACTTTCGCTATCCTGACTTCAAAGGGGTTGTTTTGAGAACTATGGGGGGAGGTTGGGCCGTCTGTGATCTGTTACTTTGTACCTCATGCTTTGCTAGTCATTGGTAACAATGCATATGTACCAACCTGAATATTGCATTCAGGCCAGTGGACTATAATGATCTTTTTCTTCATTAAATGCTTTTTGGAAACAATGGACTATTGTCTAATTGCAGAAGGCAGACTGGAGTAAGGATACTATCTAGCCACGGTTCTGACACGCTTCTAAATCCATTGAAGTCAATGGGTTTACAAAACTGTAACACAGTTTATGATTGCATCCTAAGTAACATTCAGGGTAAACACCAGGGCTTTTTTTCAGCTGGAACGCGATGGAACGGAGTTCTGGAACCTCTTGAAAATGGTCACATGGCTGGTAGCCCCGCCCCTTGATCTCCAGACAGAGGGGAGTTTAGATTGCCCTCCGCGTCACGGCACAGAGGGCAATCTAAACTCCCCTCTGTCTGAAGATCAGGGGCGGGGCCGCCAGCCATGTGACCATTTTCTCCTAGGGCAACTCACTGAGTTCCACCACCTCTTTTCCCATAAAAAAAGCCCTGGTAAACACCATTTCCATCAATCAGTTAATTTCTGGTAAATCCTCCTGAAGTGCAAGTGCTGTAGCAGCCCTCCCACCATTTGGGGCTCTATCAGAATTTAGCAAAGACAAATCGCGACCAGAGGAGCACAGAAGAAGGCAAATTCACCTAGGCACAAGTTTCTTGAAACAAATAAATGAGGAAGTGAATGGAGGTAGGAAATGCAGGAAACAGATGCTATAAGAATGGGGCTTATGGGGTAGGAATTTCGGTCTGTTTCTTTCGTGTAAGTCCTAATCTTTAACCTCCTTTAACCTCCTTTCGTGTAAGTCCTAACCTTTAACCTCCTAATCTTTAACCTCCCTTTAACCTCCTTGGCAATGAGGAATCTACTTGAGATAAAGAGGTCGGTTGGGATTTAAAGAAAAATCTAAATTTAATAAGCCGAACTAGCTTAAATAAGTCTACTCGTGTCAGAAGAGGTCGATATATGGGGGTTGGGACAAAGCCCAAACCCTTGTTGAGAACAATGATCTCTGATGCACTCAGCTCACGAGAGGACAAATTAAATATTAAACTTTCATCCGTGTTCTTTGGAAGGATTTCTTTTTGCCTCTTTCTAAAAAAGATCGTCTCTGATTAGAATAAATCGTTCTGGTTCTAAGATTCCTACTACTAGGACCTTCATCACCCGAACTATCAGACACTCCCGACGTTTCCAAATCTGAAAAAGTACTGACAGGATTAGCCCAAGAAACTTTCCGTTGTCCCCTTGTATAGACCCTGGACTGATCCCACCAAAAATAAACTCTACTATTGGCATAATCCAAATTATCACGTTTATATTTCTTGATTTTAAGTTCCTTCATGCGAGTTTCAAATTGTTGTACTTGCTGTTCAATTTGTTTAAGACGAGCATCAAACTCGAGAGTGGGCATCGTTCCTTTAATAGAGGTTTCCATTGTCTGAATATCCTCTATCAATGCCTGACTCTCCTTCTTACACCGTCTAATTACCAAAAGCAGGAGGTCAAAGCTGCATTTATTTAAAATAGATGCCCAATCTGATTTAAATAATTCATCATCGGCAAACATCCCCGGTGGTTTTTGAATTCTTAAACCCCGTGGGATAAGTTGAGACGTATGGTAATCAAATAGCGTGGAAGCATGCAAATCAAATTTCACTTGTTTAGACTTCAAAAAACTTAATGTATCCCAATCATCCTTGGGTGGATTGTCTGTCTCTTTGAAGATAGAAGTCATACCGGACAAAATCTCTTTTTGTTCTTCAGCCAAAAAAGCCAAAACATCCTTAAACGAAGCCATAATAGTACAAAGAGAGAGGGGGAGGAGGCTGGTCCCGTTGTAAGCAGTGCAAAAAAGAGAGAAATTTCCCACGGGAGCCAAGGTATTAAACCACTCAATTATTTAGTTCTTATAGTTAAGTATTTTCAAATACAATTGAACTTAATAATGCAACCTGTACAATTACAGTCAATAAAGATTGTCCAGGATTTCTACCGTCTATGTTTATTCTTTAACGACGGCATACTGATGAATCTTCACAAAGTCTTCTTATGTGAAAACCGTTGAAAAACGTAATGAAAAAAGAGAGCGCCACGCCCAATCTGGGGCCGGCTACATACAGATTTCGTCCCCTTCGTCAGGGGCCTGGTTCACAACTGCAACAAAATAACATTCTTATATTAATATACACGGTTAATATCACATAAGGTTCTTTATATGACACCAAACCCAAACTGACCTGTTGTATTCACACAAAACAAATTATTTCAGTAAACATTTATCAAGGACACGTGTATTCTCAATATCCAAGTAGGTTAAAGGGACCATCATCCTTTATGCCACCTGTAACAGACCATCGTATTGATACGTTTGAATATATGACCCTTCATCAAAGGATCAAACATCTATACAGCCCAATACACAAGAAGGAAGAACTATATTTGCAAATATACTCACATATCCAAAATTAAATAACCATTCATTTGAACACGATCAGCAACTGTCCTCCATTCTGGGCGTGTGTGAAAAACACAACCTAAGAAACCCCATATAAAGGAACGGGTCTATCACCCAAAGAACACTTTAAAATTGTTTAAAGGTCCAGTGCCATTAGCCCAGGCATCCTCACAAATAAGGCGAAAAATCCAGGTCTATATTCAGCCCTCCCGGGTTAACTGTATTAAGCTTAAAGATCCACCAGGTCTCCTTTTGATTTAATGTATAATTTGTCCGTTCTGTACCAAAGCCCATTTTGTCCCTGCTTTAGTTCAGCTTTGGGAAATGCTTCCCCCTCCTTTTCGGTTTCTGCTTTCAGTCTCTCTTCCCACTCAGAGAGGTCAGATTTCACACTGTTTCTTTGCTGTACAGTCTGTCTGCGAGGTTACCACCTCTCCCAAATGAGCAGGTAAAAAAACAGTATCAATAACTACTTCCTTCTGACTGTTATGTTGAGGCATGCGCAAGAGTGCGTCAGCTAGGAAATTTGATCGGCCAGGGAAATATTTCAACGTAAAATTGAATCTTGAAAAGAACTCTGCCCACCTTAACTGCTTGGTGCGCAATTTATGGGGGGTGCACAACACTTCTAAATTTTTATGACCAGTCCATACTTCAAATGGAACTTTTGCCCTCTCTAACCAATGGCTCCAGGTAGTGAGTGCGAATTTGACCGCGAAAGATTCTTTCTCCCATACGCTCCAGTTGTGCTCAGAGTTAGAAAACTTTTTTGAAACATAGGCACATGGATACAACTGTCCATCATCATTTAATTGCAACAAAACAGCCCCCAGTACTGTATCACCGGCATCAACCTGAACCACATATTTCCGATTCTCATTGAGGTGCTGGAGCACAGGTTCTGACACAAACATCTTTTTCAGTTTCTCAAAAGCCTCTTGGCATTCTACAGTCCAGTTAAATTTAGCACTCGGCTTTTTCCCTTGTGGCCCCCTTCCCTTTGTTTTCAGTAAGTCCGTTAAGGGAAGGGCAATTTGAGCAAAGTTCTTTATAAAGGGTCGGTAGAAATTCACAAACCCCCAAAATGATTGTAACTGCCTCCTCGTTTTGGGTGATTCCCACCCTACTACGGCTTGAATTTTGGCCGGGTCCATTTTCAGTCCTTGATGTGAGACCCGGTACCCCAGGAACTCTAGTTCCTCCTTATGAAACTCACATTTAGACAGTTTTACTGGCAGTTTGTGTTTCTTTAAAGCGGTCAGTACCTTCCTGACCAATTCCACATGAGATTCTTTATCAGGAGAATAAATCAACACATCATCTAGATAAACAACAACACCTTTATACAGGTATTCATGCAAAACTTCATTAATTAAATTCATAAAAACTCCTAGCACCCCCTGAAGGCCGAAATGCATTACAAGGTATTTGAATTGCCCCAAAGGGGTGCTGAATGCAGTTTTCCATCCGTCCCCCTCCCTTATCCTCACTCGGAAATAGGCATCTTTTAAGTCCAGTTTCAAAAAGATTTTGCCTTGCACCACCACACTGAGCAAGTCTCTAATTGAGGGGAGGGGGTATGCATTTGACATGGACACAGCATTTATTCCATGATAGTCAGTGCACAATCTCAGCCCCCCATCTTTCTTTTTGTGGAACAATATGGGTGCAGCATGGGGGGAACTGGCAGGACAGATGAATCCTTGCTCTAAGTTTTGGTCAATGAACACTCTCAGCTCCTTTCTTTCAGTTGGGTTCATAGAGTACAATTTTCCTTTAGGCAACTTTTCCCCTGGAATGGATGGAATGAGTTCAATAGCGCAGTCCATGCCTCTATGAGGAGGGGAGCTCTTTTTCATCAAACATTTGTTTTAAATCTTGATATTTGGGGGGAATGGCTTTCTCCTCCTCAGTGGTCAATAACACAGTCTCTAAAGGGAAGGGTGCCTCCCACCCCCATATTTTAGTCCATGCATGTTTTGCACAATGATCTCCCCTAAAGACCACCATCCCGGTGGACCATTTGATGTATGGGTCATAGCCCCATAGCCAACAACTTCCCAGTACCAAAGGATATTTGGCCACATCATTGACTATATATGTTTGATTCTCCCAATGATTTCCCATGCCCGTCGGGGTAGGCTCAGTTTTATAGGGTGCAGGATTCATACTAGACCCGTCCATTTGCTTAAATACTATAGGGTCTTTGAGTTTAGTTAGTTCCAGTCCAAATCCTGTGACTAGGGCTAGCGATATTAAGTCCTGGGAACATCCAGAATCTATTAACGCTTGCACCTGCACATGAGTTCCCTTTTTTGGATTCAGTAACATCACAGGCATAAACAATAGGGCCCCTTTTTCTCTCACCTCTGGTGGTTTTGACTCTTTTGGAACCTGCTGCCGGGCCCTTTTTGCAGCAGGTCTGTCTTGTTTCCCAACGGCTGGGTGAGGTTCTCCTCTGCTTCTTGCTGCATAAGTTCCCCGTCGTCCCTGGGACCCTCATCGGCATCCGAGCTGGTTTCCGGCCTCCCACGCTTGGGAGGTGCACTTCGGCCGGGTGGCTTAGATGGAGCCTCTGGCTTAGGGGGAGCCACGGCCTGTGGCGTGGCTTGACCCCTTCCTCCTGGCACTGGCCATGCCAGGCACTGGGCTGTGAAATGTCCTCCTCCTCCACATTGTAGGCAAAGTCCTTGTTTCCATCATAAATCTCTATCAGTTCCTAGGAGGGGGGGTCTCAGCCCTTGTGGGGTACATCCCCTGTCTGCAGTGGTTGGTCTCCTTGGCCCTACATGTTGCTGCATTCTTACAAGTCTCACCACTTGGGTTCTGTTTTCGACCTTGCAGGCTAATTGGATCCAACCTAATAGAGTCTGTGGGTCGTCCTGCATTAATGCTCTATCTAGCAGGTCAGCATTCAATCCGTTTCAGAATACTTCAATTTTAACTCCTTCATGATAGCCCTGAGTTTTGGTGGCTAGTTGCCTGAATTCGGCAGCATATTCTCTTACAGATCTGGGCCCTTGTCTTAAGGTTTGGAGTCTTGTTCGAGCCCTTTCCCCTTCTAGCGGGTCTTCAAATTGAGCTCTTAGCATATACACAAAAGCATTTAAGTCATACAACTCGGGTGCTCCCATATTATGCAAAGTTACATACCACTCGGCTGCCAGACCCCCTAATCGAGATCCTAGATGGCTCACCCTACTGTGTTCCGTAGGAAACAAATGTCCTCAATCTTGGAAAAAAACCATGGCTTCTACTATAAAAAATCTCAAGTTTTTGGGGTTCCCATCAAACTTGGCCTCCAATTTGAAACATTCTTGCGGCAGTCTCGTCCCAGGAGCTCCTGCTCCTTGATGGCCTGCCAGCTGCTGGATTGGGGCCACTCTGGGGGATGGCTGAATGTGTCCCTGCGCCATGACGGGTATTTAGTAGGCTCCATTTGCTCCGTACACCATCGGAGTGGCTTGAGGCACCCCTCCGTACTGTGGGTGAACGGCGTGTGCTTGACCCCACGGTGCTGTTTGGAGGAGGTGTATTGCATGAACTCCCATTTGTAGGTGGTCCATTTGTACTCCTGTCCCTATTGGGATGATGATAGGGGTCCTTTGTGGTTGATAAATAGGTTGTACTTGAACCTTGGACACTCTCTGAGTGGGATATACTGTGGTATCTCCAAGCATTGGATTGCCCATTTGTACTCCTATCCCTACTGATACACTCAATGGGGTGGCTGGCTGTTACATGCCTTGGGGTACTTGTCTCCCAGTGCCACTGGTCTCCTGTACTTGTTGCAGCAAGTGAAACGTTTACAAGCGGTGGTCCCCCCGGCTGACCTCCCATTGTTCCCTGGGTTGCTACGAGTAGGCCCTGTGCCATCATGGGTGATGGGATTTGGGTGGGTACACTTCATAGGACTCTCAGCCCTGGGGTGGTGATTGGTACCCTGATACTACTGGCAGTCGCAAGGATAAGTAAAGACTGTATTCCCCCCGTGTCCACACCCCACTGTGTGGGGTGGTACAGTAGGAACAGTCATGAAACTGGGGGGTTGAGTTGGCTTCCCATTTACCCCCCCCCCCATCATTGGCGTTTGCCTGGGGAAGGGGACTGTTGGGGCTGTGGTAATCGTTGGAATCGACCTTCTACTCTCTGAAGGCATTTGCTCCACTGTACTTACGAGTACCTGATTACTTTGAAGGGCTCCCTCTCGTTTCCTTGGCTGTGCCAGCTGGAGAATAGTCTCTGGCTTTAACTCTTTGTGTTCTACTTGCACTTCTCTCACCGGGCCCCCCAGTGAGCTAATCATTTCTTGTGCTATAAGGAGTTTTCGCTCACACTCCTGTTGTAATTTCAATGCATGCTCCCATTCCTCCTGCATTTTCAGCACTTGGGCTAATTGCTCTTGCGTAGGATGCCATCCCAATCCTGTTTGTTGTGGTGTCTGGCTCCCACCTGGGTACACTGGCCCAGCAGCAACATCCGAGTTGCTTGTGTTCGTGGTACTAGTCTCCTCCTCAACTGTATAATCCACCAGGACTTGCTCTTTACCAGAGGGAATTCCATTACCCTCCTGTATTTGTAAATCCACCAACACTGACTGTTTCCTTTTCTTGGGTGCGGGTAGCTGTGGCATCTGGCCACTATCTGGGATGCTTGGTCTGGCCACTGCTCCCAATCCACTCTCATCCAAAGTATCTGTCCCTGTTTCAACTGTAAATCCATGCTGCTCCACTGCTTTGGCCGGGGTTAATCCTGAGTCCCCGAGCCTCTGTAACCTGTTCAGCACACTTTGGAAATGAGCACATAATTACTCAGAAAATAAGGGCATGTTTACTCAGAAAGCATTTCCACATGAATGCTGACAGCACAGATTGAGCGATGAGGTAACACTCTGGCTGAATCAGAGAGTTGGTAGCAACCATACTATATAAATAACATGTCAACGAGACAAATGTCACTCCAATGATAATACCACTTACAGAGAAACTCACCAAGCATCATATTTTGTTTGAGAAATAGAACAACATCATTACATTGGAAGTACAAATCAATATTGTGTGGTGATCTGGAAATGACTCCAGAAAACCACCCTTGACAGCCAAAACACAGAATTAGGCAATCCAACCCTGACCTGCCCTCTGATTCAGTGCTGTATAAGATGAGCTGTGGATTTCCATTTCCCTTGACTAAATCATTTCCACCCTGCACACCAGTGATGCATTTCTGGGAGTCTGTGCTTTGTGCTCTTCTAGCATCCCTCTTTTCTGCCATACTGGGAGGGCTTTACTTGGCAGGAGCCTTCCGCAAGAGGAGACATAAAGAACCTCCATTGGACAAAGGCCTCATTCCATGGCTAGGACACGGCTTAAATTTCAAGAAGAACACCGTAGAGTTTTTGGAAAAGATGCAGAAGAAACATGGGGATATTTTCACAGTGCTGGTTGGCGGCAATTATTTAAATTTTGTGATGAACCCTCACACTTACGGGACTATAATAAAGAAATCAAAGGACAGGCTGGATTTTAATACCTTTGGTTCCACAATCGTGTTCAATGTATTTGGTTTCCACCCACGAAAATCTTACCATAAGGTTAAGGAAACAATTAACAAGAAATATCTCAGAGGTAAGAATTTAGCTGATTTGAACCAGGTGATGATGGAGAACTTGAAGACTGTGATATTTTGTGGTCTGGGCTCAGGCGACAGGGAGAGGCCATGGCAGCAGGACGGTGTCCTCCACTTCAGCTACAAAGCCATGTTCCAAGCTTCTTTCATGACTTTGTTTGGAACCGATCCCCCCCAAAGTGGAGTTAGCAAAGAAACTTCTAAGGATCATACAACAACCCAGTGTGGAGAGTGGTTTGAAGATTTTCAGAAATTTGATAAGTACCTCCCTCAAATGGTCTCTGGCATAATGGATCCCCTGAGCAAGAAGGAGATGGAGAGATTGAGAAACTTCTTCTGGGATGTGCTGTCTGTAAAAAAGCTATCACAAAAAGATAATATCAGCAACTGGATAGCGAAGGTTGACCAGCAGATGAGTAAAGCTGGGATGGCAGAAAAGATGCGGAACCAATTCATGTTTACACTGTTTTGGGCATCACAAGCTAACATCGGACCAGCTACCTTCTGGCTTTTTGTGCATCTCCTGAAACATCCAGAAGTGATGAAGGCAGTGAAGGAAGAAGTAGACCGAATCCTGAAGGAAACTGATCAGGAGGTCAAGCCAGGCAGCCCCTTGATCAATGTGTCCTTGGAAACAATAAAGACTCCACTTCTGGACAGCGCAATACAGGAAACTCTGCGTATGAGAGTAAGTTCATTTCTGTTCAGAAGCATAATGGAGGATATGGACCTTACAATGGCAGATGGGAGAGAATACAGCTTGTGGAAAGGAGACCAGCTCATTCTTTTCCCATTCATTGGCCTGCACATGGATCCCGAAATCTACCCTGATCCTCAGACTTTCAAATATGACAGGTTCTTGAACCCAGATGGCATGAAAAAAGAGTTTTATAAGAATGGGGAAAAGTTAAATTATTACAGCATGCAATGGGGGGGGGGTGGACCTTCCATGTGCCCCGGGCGATTTTTTGCTGTTAGTGAAATGAAGATGTTTGTGATGTTGATGGTCACATACTTTGATATGGAACTGGTTAACAAGGAAGAGAACATACCGCCAGTAGATGCAAGCCACTGTGGGATTGGAATCGCACATCCTTCTCATGATATCCAGTTTAGGTATCGACAGAGAATCTAAGAGGAAAGTCATTTATTTCATAACTCCGTCGCTTTTAACTCACAGTTCTTTATTCTGTTCAGTCTTAGGGAGAAATCTATAAAAAAACCCATAAATTTTCTTGAAGGTCTCTTGCATATGAGCAGTTACAAACGTTCAAAGGTTCAGAAGTATGAGCATGTTTGTTAGCCATCAAATCCTTTCCTTATACTCAAAGGGCAGTTTACAGATATGGAATATCATAAACTCTTTTTGCCATAGATCCTAGACATTGCCTGGCCCCAGGCAGAGGGCATGCCACTCGACTTGGTGACTGGATATTTACCAAGACAGAAACCATAGGAGAAAATGGGAATGTTTTATTGATGGTATAGTACCCCAAAAGATATCAAAAAGATAAGAAATTTATAGGTATGTTTTGAAACGGTAAGAAAGCAGAAGGTATGTTTTAGCACATGGTGGACATATAAGAAAAATATTTCTTTTGGAAAGATATACATGCTGAGATCCAGGTGATTTTAAAAATTGGTTTTGCCATGAAATCTACAACTACACTGTTGGGAATTTTGCCAGATAATGTTAAAAGAACATTCCATGAATTGTTCAGGTACATAGTGACGGCAGCCAGAGTGATTATGACAACGGAATGGAAATTGGAGGGATGTTCAACTAAAGAAAATTGGAGAAAGAAAATGGCAAAATATGCTGTAATGGCAAAATTAACAATTTATATAAATAAAGACCAAATAAAGATTTTTTTAAAAAATAGAAAACCTACTACTCCTATTACAGATAGTGATGGGAAATAAGTGATACAGATTCATTTTGTTAATTCTGCTAAGAGTTTTGATTTGCAGACTATAGAAATGTTTGTTTTAAGTTTTTGGTTTAGTGTATAGAAATACATGCTATTTAATTTGATCAAAATAACACGGTATAATCATTACTAAAAACATCCATGATATAATATCCTATATATACCCACTTACCTAATCAGGGCTAGTCAAAACATCTGATAGCCGTCCCATCTAGTACTTACCAGGTCATTAAACAATATTTTTGACCTATAGTGCATCCCAGGTAGTTATATCAAACCTTTCCCAAGTTATTATCCTGCCTCCGGATAGGCCGTTAAGTCATTGTTTTGGGGAGCAAGACGTCAGCATTGTGTCAGAGTGTGAAAGTAACTCTGGCAAGATCCAGCATGGTCTGATCATACTGATCTAAGTGACAGTTGAGTCATGTGAGCAGCCAAGGTTGCAAGGTTGCATCAGCCGAAAGTGCTGAGTGCACAGGTACATACTGATTGGATGTGAGTATGTATAAATGTATGATGAGTATTGTGTATTATGTGCCTGCATAGGTATCAGAGTCTGGCGAAGCACTTTGCCACTCTGAAGTGTATAGGCTATTGGACTGTACATATGTATATATCTCTGTGAATAAACCTGTAAATAATTCACCTTACTTGGTGTGGTCTCTACTGCTTCAAGCCTGCTTCTATTGCCAGCCAGTACACCGCCAGAAAGCTTTGCATCACATTGCTCTAGGGAACATTTTGCCCTATAATTGGGCTTTCCAGCCATGTGATCCGTGTGTGTGTTCTGGATCCCTACACCCACCCTGAAGATCATTTTGTTGCTGTTCCCATGAAACCCTCCTTCTTCAGGACTGGTAATTATCACCCTACCCCCAACTGCTTTCTCCATTGTCCTCCCTGTTTTCTTAATTAGCCTTATATGTGCATGTTTTGTGCTTCTTTGATTACTTTTTAGTCCTCTGTTAATAAAGATACATTTCCTGATGAACATCTGCCTGTTTATTTGAGAGTTCTCTAGGGGAACAATCCTGGTTATACATAGGTGAAGATTCCTAGTTACTCCTTCTCACTGAGTCTTCTTTAACACTAATTCCTCCAACTAATTAAGGAGATCTGCCTTTTGGATAACAGGTTATTCTGACAAAGAGGAGTTACTGCTGCAGGACTAAAACTTTAACTGTCTTTTGTAGCTTTCGTAGACAACTGTAACTTGCATCATATGTATGAAGCGTGGCAGTGGAGAATGCCCTCAAGTCATAGCTGACTCATGGCAACCTCTGGCAGGGTTTGATAGCAAGAGAAATAGATGTGGTTCACCATTGCCTGGTTCTGCATCCCTGGTCTACCATCCAATTGCCAACCAAGGACCACCATGCTTAACTTCTGAGATCTCACGAGATAAGGCTCTCTTGGGCTATCTAGCTCTGGGCATGTAAGAAGTAGAGAAGAATAGAGCAGCTCGCAGCCAGCTTGGGGAATGGTAAATGAAGCTCTTCGTTAGTTTCATACCTATTACTTCCTCTATCAACTTCATGCATACACAGAAAGGGTCTGTGGCCTGTGGAAACTTCCCAAATGACAGACTCATTTTGCCACAGCATATATTATCCTCATTAAAAGAAAACTAACTAATAATGATTGTTTCCACATGGCTAAGATCTGACAAGATCTCGTTCATCTGGTCAGTCCAAGTTAGGGCTTTAAAAACCATTTAGGGCTCTAAAATTAAGAACCCACGGTTTTGGGAATCATAATTTAAGAAAGATATAGGCAAGCTGGAATATGTCCAGAGGAGGGGAATAAAGACGGTGAAGGGTCTGGGAGAAAGGTTGAAGGAGCTTGGTATGTTGAGCCTGGAGAGGAGATGACTGAGAAGTGACAGGATAACCATCTTCAAGTACTTGAAGGGCTACTAGGGGTGTGCAAGCCAAAAATTTTCGGCTATAGCCGAAAGTAGAAAGCCGAAAGAAGATTCTCTATCGTTAAAGCCGAAAGCCGAAACAAGAATCTCTTTCGGCTTTCGGGATTCTTTCGGCATTATTTCGGCATTCTTTCGGCTTTTTTCTATGGGAAAATGCCTCCGTCTTCCAGGATGCCTGGAGGAGGCATTTTCCCACCAAATAAGCCCAAAATTGGTGGGGACCTTCCTCTAACCCTTCTCTAACAACCACCCAAGTTTCAGACAGATTGGACATTGGGGGGCCATGTTATGGCCCCCCAAACCAGGTCCCCCCATCCTCCCATAAGAAAGCGAAGGAGCAGCATATTGTTAGCATGCTGCTGCTGATCTTTCATTATTTCCTATGGGGAAAAAATGAAGAGGCAGGCTTCCTTTGCCAGGGGTGGCATTTTGCATGCAAAATGCCCCCCAGCCCTCAGGGGCCCTTCTCCCACCCCTCCTCCCACCCCCCACCAAGGCTCAGCCTGCTCCCACTTGGGGGGGCCATTTCATGGCCTCCCCAAGTAGGTGCTCTAATCTCTACCACTGACAGCTGGGGGAGGCTTGTGTTGCCAGGCTTGTGTTGCGCTCTGGGGCCCTTCTCCCACCCTTCCTCCCACCCCCCACCAAGGCTCAGACTGCTCCCACTTGGGGGGGCCATTTCATGGCATCCCCAAGTAGGTCCTCTCAGCCCCTAAAGTCCACCCCTTACAGCCCCACACAAACCCAATTCCCCCCCAGCTGCCACACACAGACCCAAATCCCCACATTAGCCCCTCACAGACCCAAATCCACCCCCACCTGCCCTACACCCATAACCCCAGGAACAGGCTGGCAAAGGCCAGCCCTCTCCCTTTGTTCCCTATGCTGGGAACTTCTAAACTCTCTTTCCCTGGGCAATTCTGCACAGCCCAGGGGTGCCACAATGGTGGGCACACTTCTGAGTGCCAGCTGGTCCCTGTGAAAGAGCACCTGAACCACAGACACCCTCCCTCAAATTCCCCCACCACCTACAGAGATGGCTGGCCAGCCAGCCCCATTGTTCCCTATGATGGGAACCAACTGCACAACAAAGAATAAAACAAGAACAACACAAAATAAAGTTTTAATTTTTTTTTCTCCCTTCCAAAGTACAAGTAGGCAAAGCATTATGACACATTACACCAGCAGTCCCCCACACAGAAAAATTAAAACAAAACTCACTTAACATCAGAGAATCACAAAGCATGATTCCTGTCAAAAACACTTTATTTCTTGAACAGCTTTAGGTTACACAGCAGGGGGGAACACCAAAGGGCATGGCAGCACTATCTTACACAAAAATAACACAACTCACTTAACATCAGAGAATCACAAAGCATGATTCCTGTCAAAAACACTTTATTTCTTGAACAGCTTTAGGTTACACAGCAGGGGGGAACACCAAAGGGCATGGCAGCACTATCTTACACAAAAATAACACAACTCACTTAACATCAGAGAATCACAAAAACACAATTCCTGGCAAAAACACTTTATTTCTTGAACAGCTTTAGGTTACACAGTAGGAGGGCACAACAGGGCATGATAGCAATGTACTACAAAAAATAATACAACCCACTTCACCGTTTTTGACAGCAATTGTTTGTGTGATTCTCTGATGTGAAGTGAGTTGTGTTATTTTTGCGTAGTACACTGCTTTCCTGCTCTGCGGTGCCTTCCTACTGTGTAACCTAAAGCAGTTACAGAAATAAAGTGCTTTTGACAGCTATTTTTTGGGGTGATTCTTTAATGTGAAGTGAGTTGTGTTATTTTTGTGTAAGATACTGCTTCCATGCCCTTTGGTGTCCCCCCCCCTGCTGTGTAGCCTAAAGCTGTTCAAGAAATAAAGTGTTTTTGACAGGAATTGTGCTTTTGTGATTCTCTGATGTTAAGTGAGTTGTGTTATTTTTGTGTAAGATAGTGCTGCCATGCCCTTTGGTGTTCCCCCCTGCTGTGTAACCTAAAGCTGTTCAAGAAATAAAGTGTTTTTGACAGGAATTGTGTTTTTGTGATTCTCTGATGTTAAGTGAGTTGTGTTATTTTTGTGTAAGATAGTGCTGCCATGCCCTTTGGTGTTCCCCCCTGCTGTGTAACCTAAAGCTGTTCAAGAAATAAAGTGTTTTTGACAGGAATCATGCTTTGTGATTCCCTGATGTTAAGTGAGTTGTGTTATTTTTGTGTAAGATAGTGCTGCCATGCCCTTTGGTGTTCCCCCCTGCAGTGTAACCTAAAGCTGTTCAAGAAATAAAGTGTTTTTGACAGGTATCATGCTTTGTGATTCTCTGATGTTAAGTGAGTTGTGTTATTTTTCTGTGTGGGGGACTGCTGGTGTAATGTGTCATATTGCTTTGCCTACTTGTACTTTGGAAGGGAGAAAAAAAATTTAAAACTTTATTTTGTGTTGTTCTTGTTTTATTCTTTGTTGTGCAGTTGGTTCCCATCATAGGGAACAATGGGGCTGGCTGGCCAGCCATCTCTGTAGGTGGTGGGGGAATTTGAGGGAGGGTGTCTGTGGCTCAGGTGCTCTTTCACAGGGACCAGCTGGCACTCAGAAGTGTGCCCACCATTGTGGCACCCCTGGGCTGTGCAGAATTGCCTAGGGAAAGAGAGTTTAGAAGTTCCCAGCATAGGGAACAAAGGGAGAGGGCTGGCCTTTGCCAGCCTGTTCCTGGGGTTATGGGTGTGGGGCAGGTGGGGGTGGATTTGGGTCTGTGAGGGGCTAATGTGGGGATTTGGGTCTGTGTGTGGCAGCTGGGGGGGAATTGGGTTTGTGTGGGGCTGTAAGGGGTGGACTTTAGGGGCTGAGAGGACCTACTTGGGGATGCCATGAAATGGCCCCCCCAAGTGGGAGCAGTCTGAGCCTTGGTGGGGGGTGGGAGGAAGGGTGGGAGAAGGGCCCCAGAGGGCTGGGGGGCATTTTGCATGCAAAATGCCACCCCTGGCAACACAAGCCTCCCCCAGCTGTCAGTGGTAGAGATGAGAGCAGAGCACCTACTTGGGGAGGCCATGAAATGCCCCCCAAGTGGGAGCAGGCTGAGCCTTGGTGGGGGGTGGGAGGAGGGGTGGGAGAAGGGCCCTAGAGGGTTGGGGGGCATTTTGCATGCAAAATGCCACCCCTGGCAACACAAGCCTCCCCCAGCTGTCAGTGGTAGAGATTAGAGCACCTACTTGGGGAGGCCATGAAATGGCCCCCCCCAAGTGGGAGCAGGCTGAGCCTTGGTGGGGGGTGGGAGGAGGGGTGGGAGAAGGGCCCCTGAGGGCTGGGGGCAAAGGAAGCCTGCCTCTTCATTTTTCCCCCATAGGAAATAATGAAGAAAGATCAGCAGCAGCATGCTAACAATATGCTGCTCCTTCGCTTTCTTATGGGAGGATGGGGGGACCTGCTTTGGGGGGCCATAACATGGCCCCCCAAAGTCCAATCTGTCTGAAACTTGGGTGGTTGTTAGAGAAGGGTTAGAGGAAGGTCCCCACCAATTTTGGGCTTATTCGGTGGGAAAATGCCTCCTCCAGGCGTCCTGGAAGACGGAGGCATTTTCCCATAGAAAAGCCGAAAGAAAGCCGAAAGAATCCCGAAACGTTTCGGCTTTTTTCTTTCGGCTACCCGAAACGTTTCGGCATTCCCCGAAACGTTTCGGCATTCCCCGAAAGAAGCCGAAACACTTTTGTTTCGGCATTCTTTCGGCATTCTGAATGCCGAAACGCACATCCCTAAGGGCTACCATATGAAATGAAATCAAAAGCGTTTTCAGCTGAATATTAGGAAGAACTTCCTAACAGTGTAGGACAGTGTTTGGCCATCTTCCAGGCATGGCGCAGGGATCACTGGAGGTGTGTGTGTGGGAGGTAGTTGTGAATTTCCTGAACTATGCAGGGGGTTGGACTAGATGACTCTGGGTATGCCTTCCAACCCTATGATTCTAAGCTTAAAAACTATTGAGCAGCCAGTGAAGGTATTTTAGCACAGACTTGTAACAGTTGTCTTGCACAAAAGGGCCGTTTCCTGACTTCTTAAAAATAGCGGATGCAGGTGCCACAAAAACAGAATAATAACTGCCTGTGTCCATGTTGGAAACGTTGACATCAGAATTCATGCAGAAAAGCCACCATCGTTGAGTGGGGCACTATTTTTAAGACGTGGGGAAATAGCCCTTGTGTGCAAGACAACTGTCACATATTAGAGTAAAATTATTCTCACTTGCTGCCGGCTTATTCTAAACTGAACTACGAAAATAAGGCCTCGAAAAAAAATAGCTGGTTCACTTTTGAGTGTAAGCATTTAAATAAAGTTTGCTGTCAGGCAAAGTTTGCTATCAGGAATATAAACATGCTAGTTGCGTTGCAAGCTTTTCTTTTTTGGAAAAAAGCATATAGACAAGTGTGATGGACTCAGCGTCAGAGGCTGAGATTTCCAGTCAGTGAGCACATGACTGACATGATTCCCCCCCCCCCGCCCCAAATGTGACTAGCCTGAAATGGCAGTTGGGGATGGAATGTTGGGGAAGCTGGCAGTTGGGGTTGGAGGGTAAACAAGGGAGTGAAGGGGAGTGGGAGCCTGGCTTTTGACCAGAGAGGGTCAGCCAGAGAATCCTCTGTGAGAAGAAGGAATGTTTGTGAAGCACTGTCAGTCCTCGGACTAAAGTGGGAAAAACCAGCAATAACTCCTGCTTAGACTTGAGAGATCTGGGAATTATAGTGGGCCAAGGAAGTGGGTAGAAAGGAGTCCCCCCTTCAGTGCGAGGAATAGCATTATAGCTCACAATTATAATGCTTGCCCAGTATCTAGGAAGATATTTACAGAAGATTTTAATCTTCTGTAAATAAACCTTCAGTTACATTTTGAACCTCCCCAAGCCTTGTGTGCCAGTTTCTGCCAAAGGGAAGCGCAAACCCCTGATCTGTGCCCTACTAAGACTTGGCTGGGTAACCAGTTTTAATATTTCTTAAGGGTGGGACAAGAAGGAAAGTTGAAGCTTAACATCAACCATGCTATCAGAGGCTTCCCAGCCCAGTGTACAGCTTCATAGGCTTAATGAGGAGAAGTTTTACCTCAGGGTAGGGGAAGGTTAGCCTAAGCCTGAGTTGGACCTGGGTTTGTGGCAACAAGCTATACATAGGAGTAAAGAAGATTGTCTTAATAACTGGTAAAATCTAGTCAGAGCGGCTAGAAATAATAGAACCCTTTTTTTTAATAACATTTTTATTGGATTAGAATATATAATCATTCAATACAAACATTCCCCCTTTGTAAATATCTACTTCTAACCCCCTCCCTTTCCTCCCCCCTTTTGTTTGACTTCCAACAGTTTTCCAACCCTTTGTCTATCTTATTACTTACTTACTTATTACCTCATATAATCTATTAAACATACATTTAGACTCTCTTCTAAGCTTGTTATTTTTTTATAACACAGAGTTACCTTTAACCCCTCATTTACTAAATCCTATATTCTAAATAACACATTGCTAGCATGTATTACTAATCTTTATATTATCAGTATAACATTTTATCCATTTTCTATTCCCTTACTTAATCTCTTTATTCTCCCCCATATAAGTTAATCAATTTAACTTATACTCTGTATATTTCTTTAAACATTTCTTATTCTCAATCAGTTTTAATTATATGAAATATCTGTTATACTAAAAACTTAACTATATTAAAAATACCTGGCTAGCATGCTCATATATATTCATAATATATATTCATAATAATACATCTATTATTTAATACTGTGAATAATAAAACAAGATTTTCATCTTAACCCTAATAATAGCTTAGAATTTAATAATTAAATCCCCCTTTCCCGGTAAAGCCGCTTCTCTCTTCTTTTATAGAGTCTCAGTAATTCTCGAACTGCCACAGTTTCCCTTCCACATCCCATTTTTTCTCCAAATATTACTTCAGTTTCCCCCAATCCATATTAAACTGTCCTGGATCAAGGTCTCTCAGCTTCCTTGTCATTTTGTCCATCTCAGCCATGTACAGCAATTTGTAAATCCAATCTTCAATAGTTGGTACTTCTTGCAATTTCCACTTCTGCGCGTATAAAAGTCTAGTCGCTGTTGTCATATAGAATAACAATGTTCTGTGTTGTGCTGGAATATCTTCCATTCCCAAGTTCAGTAGCAGCAATTCTGGGTTTCTATTAACTTGAAACTGTAAAATTTCGTTAATCACTTCTATTATTCCTCCCCAGTATTGCTTAGCTACCTCGCAAGTCCACCACATATGATACAAAGATCCTTCATGCTTTTTACATTTCCAGCATTTATTTGACATATTAGTATTTCCTAGCGCAATTTTCTTTGGTGTCAGGTACCAACGATATATCATTTTATAAACGTTCTCTTTAATATTTGTACATGTCGTGATCTTCAGAGTCGTTTTCCACAGGTATTCCCACGCCTCCATTGTTATTTCTTTATGAAAATTTATCGCCCACTTCACCATTTGAACTTTAACTGTCTCATCTTCTGTATACCATTTTAAAAGTACTTTATAGATCTTTGAAATTTCTTTTTTACCCTCTTGAAAGATTACCTCTTCTAATTCTGAATTCTCCATTCTTAGTCCTCCTTTCATACAGTCCGAATTATAGAGATCTCTTATCTGTCTATATTGAAACCATCCATAACTTGAGGACAACTCCTCTTCCGTCTTTATTCTCAATTTAGAGGATTCCAATAACGTTATCTCCTCGGTAGGGCAATTTTGGGGGTTTAGGGTTTTTTTTTGAAAAAATTTTATTGGGTTAGAATCCGTTATTTTTACATTTACATTCAATTTCCCCCAAATTTTTCATTTCTAACCCCCTCCCTTTCCCCCCTTTTGTTGACTTCCAACAGTTTTCCAACCCTTTGTCCCTTTTCCCTTACTTCTATTAAATTCCTCTATCTAAAACAAATATATATTCTCCATTATACTAAGCAGTACATCCTTAACTATTTTTCTTATTATATACCCAAACTGTAAGTCTTTGTTTCCATCTTAGATAAACAATTTGTCCCATTTTCCATTTTTAAATATTTCTATATATCATAAACCTATATATCATAAACCATAAAAATCTTACACATTTAAATCAAACAATTTGACTTATTCTCTATATATTACTCATTCTGTCTTTTTATGGTAATTCTATATAACTCTCATCACATAGTCAATCAATTTGACTCGTCTATACCTTCAGACATTCAGTTTGGTGCATTATACAAATCTTATCAAAGAAAGAAAATATTGTTGGTTACTCAATCCTTATATTTAATCCTTATAGTTAATTATTTTCTATCAATATTCTATTTATTAACCTATATATATC
The DNA here is from genome assembly GCF_028583425.1 of Eublepharis macularius. Classification (NCBI taxonomy): domain Eukaryota; kingdom Metazoa; phylum Chordata; class Lepidosauria; order Squamata; family Eublepharidae; genus Eublepharis; species Eublepharis macularius. Next base: position 90,331,255 of record NC_072800.1, on the reverse strand, counting down.
TATATATATGTCAATCTGTTAATCTAACTGCTTATAAATTCACATTTATCTCTTCTCCCCCCGGTAAAGTCACCCCCCTCTACATTTTATTATACTTCAGTAGTTCTCAAACTGCCACAGTTTTCCTCCCACCTCCCATTTCTTCTCCAAATATTGTTTCAGCTTCTCCCAGTCTGTGTTAAACTGCCCTGAGTCCAGATTTCTCAGTTTTCTTGTCATCTTGTCCATTTCCGCCATGTACAGCAATTTGTAGATCCAATCTTCGATAGTTGGCACTTCCTGTACTTTCCATTTTTGCGCATACAATAGTCTAGCTGCTGCCGTCATATAAAATATCAGCGTCCTGTGATGGGCTGGAATTCCCTCCATTCCCAAGTTCAGTAGCAGGAGTTCTGGGTTCTTATTAATTTGAAATTGTAAAATTTCACTCATTTCTCTTATTATTACCCCCCAGTACTGCCTAGCTACCTCACACGACCACCACATATGATAGAGGGAGCCCTCATGCTTCCTACATTTCCAGCATTTATTAGAAGTGTTCAAATTCCCTAGCGCAATCTTCTTTGGTGTCATGTACCAACGATAGATCATTTTGTAGATGTTCTCTTTGATATTTGTACATGTCGTTGTCTTCATTGTAGTCTTCCACAAGTATTCCCATGCCTCCATTGTTATTTCTTTATTAAAATTTATAGCCCATTTCACCATTTGTGTTTTAACTGTCTCATCCTCAGTATACCATTTCAACAGTACTTGGTATACCTTGGATATTCTTTTCTTGTCCTCTTTAAGAAGGGTCTGCTCTAGTTCCGAATTCTCTATTCGTATACCTCCTTTTACAGAGTCCGAGTTATACAAATCTCTGATCTGTCTATACTGGAACCAATCGTAATTAGGTGATAGTTCCTCTTGCGTCTTTATTCTAAGTTTAGATGCTTCTACTTTAGTTATTTCTTTGTATGTTAAACATTGTCGTTCATTATCAACAGCTCTCGGGTCTATCACCTCATATGGAACCACCCACCAAGGAGTTCCTTCTTGTAGATAAATTCTGTACTTCTTCCAGATTATGTATAGACTTCTCCGTACAAAATGGTGCAGGAACATCGAGTTGACCTTTACTTTGTCGTGCCATAGGTATGCGTGCCATCCAAATATTTTTTTGTATCCCTCTAGGGCTAATAGTTTCTTGTTCTTTAATGTCATCCACTCTTTCAGCCAAACTAGGCAGATTGCATCATGGTAAAGTCTCAGGTTGGGCAGTTGCATTCCGCCTCTTTCCTTTGCATCTTGTAAAACTTTCATTTTCACTCGAGGCTTCTTGCCTGCCCATACAAAATCTGATATTTTCCTCTGCCACTTTTCAAATTGTTTAGAGTCTCTGATGATTGGTATTGTCTGTAGCAAAAACATCACTCTTGGTAACACATTCATTTTAACTGCTGCAATCCTACCCAACCATGACAGATTGAGCCTATTCCATTTAATCAAGTCTCTCTCAATCTGAGTCCATAGTTTTTCATAATTATTCTTGAATAAATCTATATTCTTTGCAGTCAGTTCAATTCCCAAATATTTCACCTTACTTGTTACTTCACAGTCCGTTGTTTCCATTAACAGTTGTTGTTTCTGCTTAGTCATATTTTTGCATAGTATCTTTGACTTCTTTTTGTTGATATAGAAACCTGCCAAGTCTCCAAACTCCTTGATCTTGTCTATCACTTTTGGCATGTTCTCCAATGGGTCCTCTACGATTAACATTATATCATCCGCAAATGCTCTGACCTTGTATGAGTAGTCCTTTATTTTTATTCCTCGAATTTCCTCGTCTTGTCGTATTTGTATCATCAGGATCTCCAATACTAAAATGAACAACAGTGGAGACAACGGGCAACCTTGTCTTGTTCCTTTACTTATAATCAGTTTCTTAGTCAATTCATCGTTCACCACAATTGCTGCAGTCTGGTCTCTGTAGATTTCCTTAATTGCTCTGATGAATCTTTCTCCTAATTGTAGCTTTTCCATAGTGGCAAACATAAAGTCCCAGTTTAAATTGTCAAATGCCTTTTCAGCGTCAACAAAGAAGAAACCAACCTCTTTATCACAACGCTTATCATAATATTCAATAGCATCAATCACTGTCCTTAAATTGTCTCTTATTTGTCTGTCTGGCAAAAAGCCTGCTTGCTCCTCCTCTATAACTTCCGAAAGCCACCCCTTCAGTCTCTCCGCCAGTATCTTCGCAAAAATTTTATAGTCATTGTTGAGTAACGATATTGGTCTGTAATTTTTCACATTAGTCAAATCTTGGCCCTCTTTTGGGATCAATGATATGTTCGCTTCAGACCAAGTGTCTGGAATCCTTTGATCCCTTAGAACTCCATTGATCACCTCCTTTAGGAATGGTGCCAGCTCATTGGCCATAGTCTTATAAAATTTAGCTGTAAGTCCATCTGGCCCTGGCGCCTTTCCTAGATTTGCAGATTGTATTGCCTTACTTATTTCCTCATCCGTTACTTCACTATTCAGTTTATTTCTCCAAGCGTCTGAGATTTCTGGTAGCGTCATTTTCTCCAGATATGACGCTATTGAGTCTTTATTTACTTCTTTCTTGTTGTACAGTTTAGCGTAGAATTTATAAAAGGCTCTACTAATGGTAGTCTGTTCCAAATACGTTTTGTCATCTTCACAAATTTTATTTATTGTTTCCTTTTCCCTTCTCTTCTTCAGTTGCCATGCCAGGTACTTCCCAGGTTTATTTGCATCCTCAAACGCTTTCTGATTCAGCCTTTTGAGATTCCACTCCAATTCTTTATTGCTCATTGCTGTTAGCTGTTCTTGCAATATTTTAATTTCCTGGTATAATTTCTTTTTCCCTGGTCTCTTTTTTAACTGTATTTCCTTAGCTTTTATTTTCTCCTCAATCTCTTGTCTCTTCTCCTCTTTCTTCTTTCTTGCTCTGCCATTTAAGTCCATTAGTATGCCCCTTATAACCGCCTTGTAGGCATCCCAAACTTTATCAGTTGGTACTTCTTTATTCACGTTATATTGTATGAAAAACTTTGTCTCTCTTCTCAATATTTCCATATTCTCTTTTTCCTGTAGCAAGTCCTCATTTATTCTCCATGCTTTCCTTTTTCTCCTTTTCCCTAATTTCCACATAATTGGGTTATGATCTGAGCCTACCATCGGCATTATTTCTACATCTTTAGTCCATAACGCCAAATCTTTTGAGGCCCAGATCATGTCAATTCTTGATAATGTGGAGTGCCTTGCAGAATAAAAAGTAAACTGTCTGCTTTTAGGATATTCTCTCCTCCATACATCTTCAAGAGTCTCTTGTTGAATCAGCTCAAAAAAGAGCTTTGGCAATAGTCCTCTTTTCTTTTGTGCTATTGTAGTCTTTTTATCCAGTTCCAAGTCTGTCACTCCATTGAAGTCTCCAGCAAGAATTATCTGATCATATGAAAGATCGTCTAAATGCTTCCTCAAATCCTCAAAGAAGCACTCTTTTGCACCATTAGGTGCATAAATTCCGACTACCAACACTCTCTTTAGGTTCCAAGTACTTTCCACTGCTACAAATCTGGCTTCCACATCTTTCATTATGAATTTTGGTTGTAGCTCCTCTTTTACATACAACACCACTCCTCTTTTTTTCTTACTTGAGGCCGCTACAAAATCCTTGCCCAATTTTCCCAGTTTTAAATATTTTACATCCTGTTTTCGAATATGAGTCTCTTGCAAACAAACAATATCACATTTTTGTTTTAGTAGCCAGTGAAAAATATTTTTTCTCTTATTCGGTGAATTCAGTCCATTTACATTCCAAGATAATACTTTACACTCCATATTCATAATCTTGTTGGTAAGTCTTTTTCATTGTCCCTTATAAATCGCTCCATCTCCCGCTCAGATCTGATACGCTTTTTGGCACCTCCAAATTCGAAGGACAAACCCTCTGGGAGCTCCCATCTGTACCTGATTTTCATGTCCTTCAACATCTGGATTAGCGCTTTATATTTTTTCCGATCTAGTAACACTGATCTGGGTAGTTCCTTCATTATAATGATTGTCTTGCCATCGATCTCCAATGGATCTTGAAACTGTTTAGTCACAATCTTCTCTTTCATGTTTCTTGTTGTGAATTGTACAATCACATCTCTTGGTACTTTCCTCTGGGTTGCAATTCTCGAGTTCACACGATATGCCACATCTAGGATAGCCACAACTTCCTCCTCCTCCTTCCCCAGGTATTCAGCTAACACCTCCGTCATCTGCTCTTGCGTTGTCTTTCCTTCCATTTCCGGCAGGCCGCGAAATCTCAGCTGCTTCTCCATATGTCTACTTTCCGCAACCGCCATCCTTCCCCTCATCAGCCTCATCTCTGTTTGTTGCGTATCTGCTAAGTTCTCCATCGCTCCTTCTACTGTTTTAACTCTCTGCTGCGTCCCTTGTAGTTCACTTTGTATTGTTTCCATACCTTTCTTCACTTCTGACAGCTCCGATTTTACTTCTGACAGCTCCGATTTTACTGTCTGTTTAACCTCTTTGATCAGCTCCAATTTCATGTCTTTAAATTCTTTAATCACCTCCAAAAGTTTTTTATCCAGGTTTTCTATTGCCGATTGCCACTCTTTCTTCGACATCGTGGGGCTTGCTTTGGCTCGCTCCCACGAGTCCGCTCTCTTCCTTAACTCCGTGGCGTTAAATTTAGTACCTTTTTTATTTCAAATGTCCCGGTCTTCTTGCATAAATTGATTTTAAAAGGTCCAAAATGTCGGGCGTCTTTTCTCTATGGTCTCTCTATGATTTTATAATCCAATATGGCCTACTTCCTTTTCCGCTGAGGCCGCGACCCTTCCCCTCTCAAAGATGGCGATTCCCTTCTTCCTGCCCTCCCGCAAGGGCCGCTTCTCTCCAGCCGCTCTATTGTTGTTACGCACTTCCTGTCTCCCGTCTTCCCACAGCAGATCTCGCGATGGTGTCTTTTTCTCACAGCTCCAAAGCCACAGGTATTCAAAACAATAGTCCGATTTCTTTAATAACTTCTTTAAATTTAATCTCTTTTCAAATACAACTCCTGCCGAAGCTTCCCCTCCTTTTCGCTAGTCTGTTGCAGTTTAAAAATCTACTTTTTTTCCTCTCTGTTTTTATCAATCTGTCCCGTATCGGAAGATAGTGATCTTTACCTTCCCTTCACTTTCCTCGGGTTGTAATCGCTGTTTCGATTTCAAGTTCTCCTTTCCGCTTCTTCCCCCAATCGAAGCTTGGGTATGTAGGTCTTATGCCAGCCGAATTGGCCCCAAAACTGCCGCAGAGATTGTAGCCGACCCGTCGCAAGGTGGGACCTCAAGGATCGGGAGGGGACCCCTCACGCAGAGCCCCCCCTCGTCCGAGATCTAACTCACCCTAGGGTCTTGAGCGTTCTTTGCCTGCTCTCCGCCTGAGAGCAGTCGGCCGCGGGCTATTTTCACCCCGCCGGCCGCTTAAAACGGCAGTCCGGTCAGCTCCGCAAATGGAGCTGCGTTAGACCTCCATGAATCCCAAACCGGAAGTCCAATAACGTTATCTCCTTATATGTTAAACACTGTTGTTCATTTTCGACAGTTCTTGGATCTATTACCTCGAACGGAACCACCCACAGGGGAATTCCGTCCTTCAGGTAATTTTTATACTTCTTCCAGACAGTAAAAAGGCTTCTCCGAATATAATGGTGTAAGAACATAGAGACAGCTTTTACTTTATCATACCACAGGTATGCATGCCATCCGAATATTTTTTTGTATCCCTCCAGAGCCAATAGCTTGCAATCCTTCAACGTCATCCACTCTTTTATCCAAGTCAGGCAGATTGCTTCATAATATAGTCTTAAATTGGGCAGCTGCATCCCACCTCTCTCTTTCGCATCCTGTAATACTTTCATTTTCACTCGAGGCTTCTTGCCTGCCCACACAAAGTCCGATATTTTCCTTTGCCATTTTTCAAATTGTTTAGAGTCACGGATAATTGGAATTGTTTGTAGCAGGAACATAACTCTCGGCAATACATTCATCTTTACTGCTGCAATTCTTCCCAACCACGACAAATTCAGCCTATTCCATTTAATCAAATCTTGCTCTATTTGAGTCCACAGTTTCTCATAGTTATTCTTGAATAGGTCTATATTCTTCGTGGTCAGTTCGACTCCCAAATATTTTACCTTATTCATTACTTCACAATCTGTTATTTCCTCTAGTTCCTGCTGTTTCTGTTTAGTCATGTTCTTACATAATATCTTTGACTTCTTTTTATTTACATAAAATCCAGCCAAGTCTCCGAATTCCCTAATTTTCTCCATTACTTTTGGCATATTCTCAATAGGATCATCCACAATTAACATTATATCGTCCGCAAATGCTCTGATCTTGTAAGAAAACTCTCTTATTTTTATTCCTCGGATTGCATCATCCTCTCGAAGTTGAATCATCAATATTTCCAAAACTAAGATAAACAACAATGGAGAGAGCGGGCAACCCTGTCTAGTACCTTTACCTATTGTCAATTTCTTAGTCACATCTTCATTCACCACAATTGCTGCACTCTGGTCTCTATAGATTTCTTTCACTGCACGAATGAACTTTTCTCCCATTTGCAGCTTCTCCATTGTGGCAAACATAAAGTCCCAGTTCAAATTATCAAATGCTTTCTCAGCGTTCACGAAGAAGAAACCAACTTCTCTATCACAACGTTTGTCATAATATTCAATAGCATTTATAACTGTCCTTAAGTTGTCCTTAATTTGTCTGTTTGGCAGAAATCCAGCTTGCTCCTCTGCAATGAATTCAGACATCCATCCCTTTATTCTCTCAGCCAAAATCTTCGCAAAGATTTTGTAGTCATTATTCAGCAACGAAATTGGTCTATAGTTTTTGACACTAGTCAAGTCTTGTCCCTCTTTAGGAATCAGTGATATATTAGCTTCGCTCCAAGTAGCTGGAGTCCTTTGATCTCGCATGACTCCATTGATCACCTCTTTCAGAAAGGGTGCCAGCTCGTTTGCCAGTACTTTATAAAATTTAGCTGTGAGTCCATCCGGACCTGGCGCCTTTCCTAATTTGGTCGACCGTATTGCCTCTTTTATTTCTTCTTCCGTCACTTCTCTATTCAATTTATCTCTCCATCCTTCAGAAATTGCAGGGAGCTTCATCTTTCCCAAATAACTCATTATTAAATCTTTATTAACTTCTTTTTTTTGGTACAACTTTGCATAAAATTTAAAAAAGGCTCTACTAATGGCTGTCTGTTCCAAATGTATTTTGTTCTCCTCGCAAATTTTGTTTATGGTTCTTTTCTCCTTTCTTTTTTTTAATTGCCATGCCAGATATTTCCCAGGTTTATTTGCACCCTCAAACGACTTTTGGTTCATTCTCTTAAGATTCCATTCCATTTCTTTATTATTCATTGCCGTCAACTGTTCTTGAAGGATTTTAATATCCTGGTATAACTTCTTTTTCCCTGGTCTCTTCTTTAATTGAGTCTCTTTGGCTTTTATTTTTTCCATAATCTCCAATCTCTTCTCCTCTCTTTTCTTCCTAGCTCTAGCATTTAAATCCATTAGTAAATAGAAATAATAGAACTCTAAGTGAATTCTGGAAAGTTGGTTAGTTCTGTTTTATATCTTAGGAGTCCATTCTAATTCCATATTTCTCATATTTGGGAAGAACATTTTGCTAATGTTTTTACTAGTTCTCATTGTAACTATGATTATCAGAGCAACTGGAATTTAGTTGAACTGCTGGAGTGGCCCCCTCTTTGATCATCCAAAATCAGTTTTTTTAATTTATCAAATGAAGAACAGAAAGGACTGAAGTGCAGATCTAATTTCTCCAGAATTTTTCAAAGCCAGTATCTCTTGGTGGAAGGATATATTAGCAACTGTTTTCACTCAGATAAATGCGACAGGAATTATGCCATCTGTTTGGAGACAGAGCAGACCCGTCCAACTATAAGCCAATTAGCTTTCTAGGCCCTACTAACTTATAGACTTGTTGGAAACTAATAAAATTCTGGGGAGGGAACAGGCCAGTTTTAGGCGAGGGGCTGGTACCAATGATCTCTTTGTTAGAAGAAGGGACTGGCAATGTCTCTTGCTCAGGCCTTTAGGACTGCCAGCAGAGAAGAAGGAAGGCAACAACCATAAAGTTAGTCAGATAGATAGGCTGCTATCAGTCTCCTTCCTGCCAGGAGAACTTCCCTCCCTTCTCTCCCCCTCCTCTCTCTCTCTTCTTCCCTGCATGCACCAGGAGAGGCAGCATGGTGTCTCCTCCTGAGTGAGATGGCCTACTTTCTATCTAAAGCCATCCTAGCTAGTTAGATCAGTTACCAGTTCTACTAAACTTTTGTAAATATATTTCTTTAGATAAATAAACAGTTATTGGTTCTCTAACTTGGATGAGAGCTTTCTGTGTGCAGTTTGTTTAGTTAATGTGCCTTAACTAAAACCCAACAATGGGTATGGGCCCAGCCTCACCAAGTTAATTATCAGAACATACTGTTTGAGTTCTGATTAACCAAGTAGATCCTCAAAACTGTGGAGAGAGAAAAAGAAAGTATAAGGCATAATGGCTGCTACTATAAAGGATGAAGACACACATGTCTTTGTTATTGAGGACAATAATTTTGCTGAATGGAAAATAAGGCTGAAGTTTAATCTCAAGAAAAAGCACCTGGAGAAACACTTCTCAGCAGGCCAACCAGCTGAGGGTGATGAGAGAGTGAAGTGGAACCAGGAAGATGATGTAGCACAAGCGTTTATTGTAAGTTCTATCTCTACCAATGATCTAGAATTGATTCAGGACTGTGAAACAGCTAAGAAGATGTATGACATTATGTCAGAGTCTGTTTAAACCTGAGTAACGCCATGTTTAATCTGTAGTGTTTAGTCTTCTTTTCCCTCTAGGCCCCACCACCTGCAAGGGGCCGATTCCATGGGAAAGGATACTGTCTTATCTGTTGTCTCGACCTTGGCCAGTTCAGCATTCTCTCTGAGAAGTTTCCTGCTATGTGAACTCAGGGGGGGAGGCTGGGCTCTGGAAGTGTGAAATGTAACAACTTGCGTTCTATGCTTCATTCCTAACAATGTTTTGATCAGCCAGGATCTCTATCCTGGAATATGTACATCTGGACCTGAATGCTGTCTTTCACAATAAACCTTTTGAAATCAAAAGAAATTGTCTTCTTGCAGAAGGGAGTGAAACAGACTACCAAGTCTGGAATGCCACAGTCTGACATTTTGTTAGGAATCATCTTTGCAGTCTGCAACCCCTCACCCAGGGAGGATGGATACCGAGGACACCTTGATTGATCTAACCGAGCCTGGCATGGAGGGGGAAGGACTTCCTGACTCGACACCGTTGGTACCAGACAGTGGATCGGGGGAGATTCTGGATCCAGGAGAGGTACCCACCAATGCGCCCTTCATTGTTCCTACTGGAGGAGCTGCGCCTGTTCCTGATGACCGGTTAGCGTTCGTGCCCGGAGGAGGGGCGGAACAGGCCGACCCGGCTATAGCCGGTGCACGACCAAAAGTGTGCAAAGCTACCAAGGAGAACCATTTAATTTCGCTGCCAACACCGCAGCAGTGGGGCTCCCGGCTTTGAGAGGCAAGGGAGAGGCGAGCGGGTACCATGTTTTCCCGGTTGATGATTGATGTGAGACGCACCATCGGGTCAACAGAGCAGGAGGCCCCCAGCGTTATATGGGATCTAAGGAGAGCAGCCCACACTCCGGAGGAAACATGGGCCAGCAATCAACCCTGGTACTACCAACCCCTCTGCAATCGCTACAGCCCTCAACCCAACCGATGCCGGTTCAAACGGTCCCACGGCAGGTCCCACCACCGCCACCTCCTCTTCAGACCGTACCGCAGCCATTACCTCTTCCACCACCGTGACCTCCTCCTCCCCCTCCCAGAGAGGTGCCTCCACCACATTGCCTCAGATACCTCCTAGACAGGCGGTACCCCAGCAACCACCTCCGCCGCAGCCTCCGCCTCCTATACAAATCCCTCCGGCCCCCAAACCATGTCCAGGAAGTCTCCCACTGGGGCCATTGGGGCAGATTCCGCGGGCCCCGCCGCCCGGAAGCGTATCCAGACCTCGGCTGCTAGGGATTCCCAGAGTCCAGCAAGTCCGGCCCAGAGGACTGATGCAGGGGCTGATGCCACCGCCTGCCCTATTACCAATACAGCAGGACAGATGGAGAGAACCTGGATTACCATGGGGATGGATTAAACTGGAAGCCACTTTTGATGGCGATACACAAAAGTTGGGGTTCTTCATAGTACAAGCACTCCAGTTTTTTAACCGTTAGGGACACCTGTTTCTGGACGAGGAAAGTAGAATCGATCACCTGGCATCGAGGTTGGAAGGCAAAGCAGCCGAATGGTATGTAACGTTATATGACTCTGGTGCACCTGAATTAGACACTTTGCAAAGTTTTATGACAGCGTTGCGCGCCCAATACGAAGATCCCCTTGAAGAAGATCGTTCCCGTACAGAATTACAGAACTTACGGCAAGGTACACAACCAATCAGGGATTATGCGGCCAAATTCCAGCAGCTAGTGGCCAAATGCCCCCATTGCGAAGAAGGGACCAAAATTGTAATGTTTAAAGGAGGTATGAATCCCAGGCTGCTAGATCAAGCCCTCATGCAAGATGACCCGCCAACGCTTTTAGGCTGGATACAATTGGCCTGCGAAGTCAAGAATCGCATACAAGTAAGATTAGTATATAGGTCTTTTAACTGCATGTATTGAAACCATCCATATTGGAATGGCAATTCTTCATTACCTTTAAGCATATAGTTATTCTGTTGTATCTCAAGAATTTCTTTATATGTCAACCAGTCATCCCCTGCATATTCTGTTCTTGGATTTACTACTTCTGCAGGGATAATCCACATTGGTATAGTCTCTTCTATATATTTCTTGTATTTAGTCCATACAGCAAACAAGCTTCTTCTTACATAGTGATGTAAAAACATAGAGTCTGCTTTTACTTTGTCATACCATAGATATGCATGCCATCCAAATAGTTTATTATATCCTCCAGTGCTAACAACTTTAAATTCTTCAATGTCATCCATTCCTTTAGCCAGTCCAGACATATCTCTTCATGATATAATTTAAAATTTGGTAATTGCAGTCCTCCTCTATCTTTCGCATCATAAAGTACTTTCATTTTAACTCTGGGTTTCTTTCCAGCCCAAACAAAGTTTAATATCGTTCTCTGCCACTTCTCAAATTGTTTACTGTCTTTAACAATAGGTATTGTCTGCAGTAGAAACATCATTCTTGGAAGGACATTCATCTTGATTACTGCAACACGTCCTAACCATGACAAGTTCATTTTATTCCATCTAATCATATCTTTCTCTATTTGTTGCCATAACTTGTCATAGTTATTCTTGTATAAGTCAATATTCTTCACTGTCACTTCCACTCCCAAATACTTAACCTTATTCACTACTTCACATTCCACCTTATCCATCAACTCCTTTTGTTGTTGTTTAGTCATATTTTTACACAGTATTTTGGACTCCACCTTATTAATTACAAAACCTGCTACTTCTCCAAAATCCTTCAGTTTCTTCATCAATTTTAGCATGCACTCTATTGGATCTTCCACTATTACCATTATGTCATCAGCAAAAGCTCTTACTTAATATTCAAATCCTTTGGTCCTCAATCCTCTTATTGAATTGTCTTCTCTTATTTGCCTAAGTAAAATCTCCAGTACCATTACAAACAGAAGTGGGGAAAGCGGACACCCTTGTCTTGTTCCTTTTCTTATTTCCAACTTTTTGGTTACATCCGAGTTAACAATTATATTTGCAGATTGGTTTTTATATATTGCCTTTATTGCTTGTGTAAATTTCTCTCCCAGCTGCATTTTCTCCATTGTTACAAACATAAAATCCCAGTTCAAATTGTCAAACGCTTTCTCTGCATCCACAAAGAAAAAAACAACCTGCTTCCCTGGATTTTTATCATAATACTCAATAGCATTCAACAACACTCGTAAATTATCCTTTATTTGCCTTTCCAGTAAAAAGCCAGCTTGATCTTCTCCAATAAATTCCACTAGCCAAGTCTTAAGTCTTTCTGCTAATATCTTTGCAAATATTTTATAGTCATTATTAGTTAAAGATATTGGTCTGTAATTCTTAACATCACTTAAGTCTAATGTCTCCTTCGGTATCAATGTAATATTAGCCTCATTCCATGTATCTGGCATCTCGACCCCTTCCAATATTTCATTCATCATTTTTTGCATCAATTGTTTCAAGTCCTCTGCCATCACTTTATAAAATTTTGCAGTAATTCCATCTGGTCCCGGAGCTTTACCGACTGTAGTAGCTTGTATTGCTTGTAACATTTCCATTATTGATATCTCAGCACTAAGCTTCTCTCTCAACTTCTCTGGTACCTTTGGTAAGTCAATCCTGTCAAAGTAGTCTCTTACCTTCTCATGATCCACTATTTTTTTCTGATATAACTTGGCATAATATTTGTAGAATGCTCTCTCAATCAATCCTTGATCGAATAATTCCTTTCCCTCTTCTGTAATCTTACTTATTACTCTTTTCTCTCTCTTTTTCTTTAATTGCCGTGCCAAATATCTCCCTGGTTTATTAGCTCCTTCAAATGTTCTTTGCTTCATTTTCTTCAACTCCCACTCCACTTCTTTATTTTCCATGGCTCTAATCTGTTCTTGCAGTAACTTTATTTCATACAACAATTTCTTTTTACCTGGTCTCTTTTTCAATTGTTGTTCAACTTGAGAAAGACAAAAGAAGAAATGGTTTTAGACTACAAAACTCTGAGACTGAGGAGTGTTTGCTTCAGGGGGGAAGAAAATAATTTCTAAAATATATAAGATATTGAAATGGTTTACAGAGGAGGAAGTTGTTAAAGTTCAGATGGTCAAGTGGGCAATAAATTGTAATAAAGAGATTTCAATGGAATCTTGGGAAAAGGTTTGGAAAAATGTAGTTAAGATCTCAGCATGTACCACTGTGCGTGAAAAATTATATAAAATGTTGTATAGATGGCATTTAACACCGAAGAAGTTGGCCAATGGTAATAGCCAGATGTCTGATAAGTGTTGGAAATGTAAACTGCATGAAGGTTCATTCTATCATATGTGGTGGACTTGTGATAAGGCTAAGCAGTTCTGGGGGGATATAGTTAAAGTTATGTCAGATATTTTACAAAGGAATATAAATAAAACCCCGGAATTGCTGTTATTATGTATGAACCTAGAAGATTTTGATAAAATGGACAGAGTTATGGTGTTTTATATGATCATGGCAGCCAGAATGTGTTATGCACAGAAGTGGAAGACTCAGGAGATACCATCTATGGAAGATTGGATTTTGAAAGTTTTGAACATGGCAGAAATGGACAAATTAACAAGGAAATTGAAAGAACAAGAAGAATTGGAATATACATTAAGTTGGGAAAAATTTAAGAAGTATGTGGGGAAAAAGTGGGACATGAAGGGGAAATTGTGGTCTTTGGAGAAGTAGGGGAGATAGAAACTTACTTAAGCTTAAAAAGGGGTGTATTTTATTATATGTTATGGGATTAGTATAGTATATTTACAAGGGATATGTATGTAATTTTGTTTTATTTAGTTAGCATGTGTACTTATTATTACTTATGTAATCTTTATTTTTTAACTAAGATAAGTAATATAGTTAGAGTAGATAGCAGGTATAATATAGATATATATTACATTAGTATTATAGATTTTAAGAATTTATATGATATACTTTTTAAATTAAGTTGGGTATGGAAAACTGCGGGGAGTCACTAGAAAAGGGGGGGAAAGGATGGGGGAAATGTAATGGGGTAAATAATGATAATGATTTCTATGTTTATGTTTGTAAACCCATCCAATAAAAAGTCTTCAAAAAAAAAACCAAGTAAGATTAGTAGATCAACAACAAGCCTTAGGGGCAAGAAGAACACCGGTAGTACCCAAAGGGGGGGCAAGCGGGTCCCCCAAGTCGCGGAGCAAGAGACACTCGTTGGAGACAAGGACTATGCCTCCAATGTGGCCGAAGTGGACATTTTGCGGCTCAATGCCCAACACGCATACCGGCACCCGCTGCCCCTACTCCGACCCATCCCATTCCAGCTCCAAGAGCAAGCAGGAGATGAGGAATACCAAAACGCAGTCAAACAGAAAAAGGCTTAGAAGCAGAAGAAGTTCTGATGGAGCTAGATGTACAACTCCCGGAGAGTGAGGAGGAAGCCCCCAGCCCCCAATCGGGAAATGAGATGGATCTGTCGTAAAGAGGCCCAAACAACAGATCAAGAAAAAGATCACCCAAAAAGAGGTGAGAGAAAAAGGGTCTGTGTTGTTCCTTCCTGTGATACTACTGAATCCGAAGAGGGAAACCCATATCTGCGTAGAAGCCTTAATTGATTCTGGATGTTCCATAGACATAGCCCCAGCCTTAGTAAACGGCTTGGGTTTAGAAACCAAAGAACTAAACAATCCCATTATTTTTGAACAAATGAATGGTTCCAACATGAATCCCGTGACGTTGGAAACCGAACCAATACCCACAGGTATGGGGGAACACTGGGAGAAGAGATGCTTCGTAATCAGCCAAGCCACAAAATACCCCCTTATCCTCGGCAGCCATTGGTTATGGGACCATAACCCTTACATAGACTGGGCTAAAGGGATAGTTATGTTCAACAATAACTATTGTAGTCAACATTGCTGGCAGACAGAATGGGGAAGAGCCAAACCGCCACAATTGGATGTAGCTCTTCTAACGCAAGAAGAAATAAATCGCATCCCCAAAGAGTATAGAAGCCTGAAACAAGCTTTCAGTGAAGAAGAAGCGGACAGTCTCCCCCCCGCCCCACCATTGTGCCACAGACTGCGCCATCGAACTAATTCCAAGGGAAAGTCTACCCAAAGGCAAATTATATTCCATGAGCCCCTTGGAAAGGGAAGAGCTAAGTTCATTGACAAAAATCTGGAAAGAGGATTCATACGCCCTGCTAACAGCCCTCATGCAGCTCCGGTACTTTTCGTGAAGAAAAAGGATGGAGGCTTAAGACTATGCACTGATTTTAGAGGAATCAATGCAGTATCAGCAACCAATGCCTACCCCATCCCACTCATCCGAGATCTACTCAACGTCGTGGCACAAGGTAAGATCTTTTCCAAATTGGATTTAAAAGATGCCTACTTCCATGTCAGAATCAAAGAGGGAGATGAATGGAAAACCGCGTTCAATACACCATTGGGGCAATATGAATACCTTGTTATGCCATTTGGCTTATCTGGAGCCCCATCAGTATATATGTCCATGATCAACGAAGTACTGCACAAATACTTATATAAGGGAGTTGTTGTTTACCTAGATGACGTGTTAATTTATTCAAAAACAAAAGAGGAACATGTAAAATTAGTACGGGAAGTACTAACCACGTTAATGTGCCACAAACTCCCCATTAAACTGTCCAAATGTGAGTTCCATAAGACCGAACTGGACTATTTGGGCTACCGCATATCCGGGCAAGGATTAAAAATGGACCCTGCCAAAGTTAAAGCGGTACAAGATTGGCAAACTCCCACCACCCGTAAGCAATTACAATCTTTCCTGGGGTTTGCCAACTTCTACAGAGATTTAATAGAAGGATTTGCCCAAATCGCTTTACCTCTCACCGAGCTCCTCAAAACAAAAGGGAAAGGGGAGCAAGCTAAGAAGCCCACCTCCAGATTAGAGTGGAACCGAGAATGCCTACTAGCCTTTGAGGAACTCAAAAATAAATTTACATCAGAACCTGTTTTACAATACCCCGATGAAAATTGCCCTTTCATAGTATAGGTTGATGCCAGCGATACGGTCATAGGGGGAGTGCTTCTGCAGAAAGAGGAAGATGGGAAAATCAAACCTTGTGCGTATTTATCTAGAAAATTCTCTGAATCAGAACGACATTGGAACGTATGGGAGAAGGAAGCCTTTGCCGTTAAAGTAGCGCTCACAGTATGGCGCCACTGGCTTGAAGGGGCCCGGCACCCATTCGAGGTTTGGACTGATCACAAAAACTTAGAAGCACTAAAAAGCCCTAGACACCTTAATGCCAAACAACTCAGATGGGCGGAATTTTTCTCTAAATTTAACTTTACCCTCAACTTTTTGCCAGGAAAAACTAACTTCTTATCTGACGCTCTTTCGCGCATGCCCCATCATCTGAGCAAGAGGGAGGAGACCATTGACACCATATTCACTCCTCGACAGCTGGGAGGAGTGGTCACCACTTGCAGCCAAACTGCACAAACTCAAGCAGAGGAAAAGGGGTGGAGAGCAAAAGTGAAAAGGGAGGTGGAAAAGGAGGGGGAGGGAGCGCCCAAAGCAAAAATGTCTCAAACGGTGGAAGGAGACTGGATCAAAGATGATCGGTTGTATATCCCAGCCAGCCTTAGAAAAGAAATTCTACAATGTTGTCATGATGCCCGTACTGCCGGTCATTTCGGCTATCTAAAAACCCTCCATTTAATACAGAGACAATTCTGGTGGCCTGGAATCCGAAAAGATGTATCCCAATATGTATCCTCATGCCCAACCTGTATAAGCACCAAAACCAGAAAGGGAAAACCACAGGGACTCTTACAACCTTTGGAAACCCCCAATAGACCCTGGGAAGTAATTTCTATGGATTTTATCACCAATTTAACTCACTTCAGCGGCTGCTCTTTTGTTTTAGTGGTTGTGGACTTATTTTCTAAACAAGCAAATTTTATCCCCTGCACAACCATTCCCACAGCCAAGAAACTAGCTGAAATATTTATGAAACACATTGTGAAGCTGCACTCTTTTCCCTCTAAGGTGATATCGGATCGCGGCGGACAATTCATTGCAACTTTTGGTGGGAGCTACTCCAATTAACTGGAATGGAACAAGGAATCAGCTCCGCTTTCCACCCACAAAGCGAGGGGCAGTCGGAAAAAACTAATCAAATCTTAGAGCAATTCCTGCGCTGCTGTATTAACTTCCAACAAGACAACTGGGCGGAGCTTCTTCATTTTGCCGAATACGCCTATAACAACGCAGTCCACAGTTCAACAAGTGAAACTCCCTTTAAAGTGGTACATGGCTACGATGGCAAAGCATTCCCATTTGAAATACCACTAGGAAAGCAACCTGCAGGAGACCTTCAACAATGGTGGACTACCCTCAGTGAGCAGTGGACGATCATTCAAACAGCCTTAAACAAAGCCAAAGCAGACTACAAGAAATATGCCGATTGCCACCGTGCGGAACAGTGGGAATTACACCCAGGAGACAAAGTGTATATCTCTACAAAAAAACCTCAAAATGGAACAAGCAAGCAAAAAACTAGCTTTAACATATTTGGGCCCATTTCCTGTTAAAAGAGTGATTGTAGAAATCATTCTTCCAAAAAACCTACGTCATGTCCACCCAACATTTCATGTCAGTTTACTAAAGAAAGCTCCTGCACCAGATAAGTGACATCCATCACCTACCACCCTGACTCCCACCATGATTAATGACCAAGTCTACTATGAAATTGAAGAAATTCTAGACTCCAAAATCAGAGGTCACAAGCTGTATTATTTAATTCGCTGGAAAGACTTTGAGGAGGGGTACAGAGAGTGGGTGGAGCCAATCCATGTAAAAGCCCCCCGACTACTCAAACAATTCCATCAAACATATCCCAACAAGCTGGGGGGAAGGGGGTCTTAAGGGGGGCAGAATGTCAGAGTCTGTTTAAACCTGAGTAACGCCATGTTTAATCTGTAGTGTTTAGTTTTCTTTTCCCTCTAGGCCCCACCACCTGCAAGGAGCCGATTCCATGGGAAAGGATACTGTCTTATCTGTTGTCTCGACCTTGGCCAGTTCAGCGTTCCCTCTGAGAAGTTTCCTGCTATGTGAACTCAGGGGTGGGGGGGGAGGCTGGGCTCTGGAAGTGTGAAATGTAACAACTTGCGTTCTATGCTTCATTCCTAACAATGTTTTGATCAGCCAGGATCTCTATCCTGGAATATGTACATCTGGACCTGAATGCTGTCTTTCACAATAAACCTTTTAAAAACAAAAGAAATTGTCTTCTTGCAGAAGGGAGTGAAACAGACTACCAAGTCTGGAATGCCATAGTCTGACACCTTATACTTAAAGAGCATGTGACATATGACTGGGCAACCAGGTCATTTTTGCAAGATCAATTGCAAGTGTTAAGACATTCAGACAGGCAATGCTTTAAAAGCCATGTGAGAAAACTACAGGACCTGTTCTTTCAGTATCCCCAAGCAGGGGAAGAAAAAGATGATTCTGCCAAGTTTGGAGCTTTGCTTAAATCTCTAGACCACACATTTCTGCCAGTAATCTCTCAACTTGAAATAAAGGGAAAATTAAATTTTCAAGAAGCAGCCATACAAATTGAAAAGGAAGTTGCAAGCTTTAAACTCAAATTTACGAGAATTTCCTGAACTGTTTGTTCATAAAGTCTCCCTAAGAGCAAAAACACAATTTGCCACCTCCAGCCCTGGAGAAAGACATTTTTCAAACTATCAAATTGGCAAGCATCCTAAGGGGACTATGTTGGCCAGAGAGAATCCTGAAACAAAGGTTCACTACAGCAACCCAGTATGAGACAGGGCAAAACTCATTTGCAACCACTCCAAAGGCAAAACAATTAACATGTTACAATTGCAGGGGGTACAGGCCACAAGCAAATCAACTGCTCTCCCCCCAGAGCAATGGGAACTCCCCCTCCCTCTTCTAACATGAAAGCAAGTAATTTTAAATGCTAGACAGATCAGTAAAAGAAGTTTAGTCTGAATTCAGTCAGCACCAGCCTTACAAATACAAATACCATAGTGTTAGACAGTGGAGCATCTGTATCAGTCTTTCACTCTAAAGAGTTCTTCAAAGAATTAAAGGACTTAGAACTAGAGATTGGCACGAACAATAATACGAACTAAAAAAAGCCACAAACAGCCCAATCAGCTATTCGCGAACAAGCTGTTCATGAGACCCCATTCTAAACGAACAGGTGGTCATTGCAAGCCTCGTTCGTTGCTGTTTATTGCTGTTCGTCATCAAGCCAGACAATCTGGCATCTGCAATCAATTCCCTTGGCAACGAGAGGCAGGGACTGCCTGAACTCTGTCTGAACTCCTGCTGTTGCCCTGGAAACCCCAATCTAAGCCCAATTTAGCTTGATAGGCAGGTCTTCCTTTCAAGTGTGGAGCTCCAAATTTGTTACAAGGAAGCAAAGGGCAGGGGGAGGGGGCACCAAGCTCTAGTTTTGCAGACAGTGAGGGAGAGACAGTTGCTGTTGGCATTTTGAGAGAGAGACAGGGAGAGTGCATTGGAGCTTGAATTTTCTTTGTGTGTGGTGGGATAGGGATCTACCCCTTCAAGTTCCAGGGCTGCTGCCAGGCTCTGGGCCAAGCTATTATTTATTAATGGCACCTTTCCTGCTGCCTGCTCAGGTAGGATTTCTGGGAGTGGTATGGTAGGGATCTTGATGGCTGGAGGAGAGCCTGCTGACCCCCACAAACAATGAACAACAAACATGTTCATGAACAGGTCATGTTCATCAATGTTCATTGTTCGTTGTTCATGGATGGCAACGAACAATGAACACCATGTTCGAGTTTTTTTTCTGTTCATGCCCATGTCTACTTAGAACAGCCCATCAAGTTAAAACTGGCTGACTCACATGAAATCCTTGCCATCAGATGTGGAACTATCAGCATTCCTCTTCCACGAGACACTTCCAAAGAACAGCTAGAAATACATGTTTTGTATGCTGCTGAATTCCAAAGCAATGTACTTTCTATAAAGCAAATCTGTGAACAACATAACCTGGAGGGACACTTTGATAAAGAGAACATTGTACTTGCAAAGAATGGAAAGGTGTATCTCTCAGGCAGTACCAAAAATGGACTTTATATACTGGACAAAATCTCAGAGACTGTTCAAAATAATTTTTACATGGACAAATATCAAGAATCAGACATAGAGGAAAATGATGAAGAGAAAGACTTTACTGATATGTTGCAGCAAGAGTCCTCTGATTGTAAAAATAGAGAACAGCAAGTAAATTTCATTACAACCTGCGACCATAAAGAATGTACCACCCTGTGGCACCTAAGATTTTGTCACAGGAATTTAGAACCTATAAAGGAAATGCATACAAAGGGGCTTGTCAGAAATACGTTTATTAATTATTGCAAAATTAACCAAAGCTATGTTTCTTGTTTAGAATCCAAAGGGAAGCCAGAAGAAGACAAATGCCCCAATCCAGCTGGTTCACACAGACTTATGTGGACCACTCCCAACCACAGTGGGAGGGAACAGATACATTCTGAATTTTATAGATGATTTTAGCAGGTATAATGTTTGCTATCTCTTAAAGGAAAGGTCTCTTGTGTTTTGCAGGTTCAAAGAATACATAGCGATGGTGTCCAACAGATTTGGAAGAAAGCCAGAGGTCCTACGCTCAGACAATGGGGGTGAATACATGTCCAATGAGCTCCAACAGTTCTTGAGAGACCAAGGCATCATTCAACAAAGGAGTGTCCCCAGATGTCCAGAACAAAATGGTGTAGTTGAAAGGAAGAACCACTTTCTACTGGATGCGGTGAGATGCATGATTAAAAGTTCACACCTACCACACACCTTTTGGGGTGAGGCCACCCTTACTGCTAGTTACACACAAAATAGGCTACCCACTAAGACCACAGGTGTTACACTGTACCAACTTTGGTTTGGCTACAAGCCATCAATTGAGCACAAGAGTCTTTGGATGCAGAGCTTATGCACATGTTCCAAAAGAAAATGGGCACAAGCTAGATGATAGAGCAGTGGCTGGCATATTCATAGGTTACGCTGCCAGCTGCAAGGGTTACAAAATCCTGAATCTTCAGACCAAGGAAGTGATAGTAAGCAGATCAGTTCATTTAGAAGAACTGGGAGGTTCTGTGTTCTCTATTCTGTTCTCTATTCTGCGTTCACTATTCTGTTTGCCCCTCTCCTCCATCAGAATAAAGAGGCAGACACAAGATTTGGGAACTAATGGGCCATTTTATTTGGCAACAACATTAACTGTTAACATTAACACAAATACGGCAAAGGCCTAACTAGTGGTACAGGTTAAGCCCTGGGGTCACCCTGAACTTCCGCCTTGACGTGTCTGGGCAAGCTCCACTGCCCTGGGTGTGAGCCATCCATGTACATGGCCAGGAAAAAAGGTTCCCTCCTTCTAGCTCCTACCACCCCCATCTGTAGAGCCTGAGGGAAGGACTTGTAGAAGGGTCCCACCAGGCTGCCTGCCCTCTTAGCTGGCAGCTGTCAAACATGACAGCCAATCCTGACATGTTTGACAGCTGTCTTTTCAGCCTTTTCAAGGCTGTCTAAGAGTGGAAACATATAAGACAAATTTTACGTGAAGAGCACATGACTGGTCCTGCAAGCTTTCCTGGAAATGGTAGTCTACACCCCACCCCCCGCAAGCAACTGGAGGGAAATGGAGGAAAGTGGATTTTCTTGCAAAGGACAGCTGCTCAAATGGAGAGATTCTCTTTCGAAGAGATTCTCTCAAAGAGAGACTGCAGAGATTGTTTCTCTTTCAAAAATCCAATCAACTGGTTTCCCTTCAGGAGTTAAGAGATGGGGCGGGAAGTAGTATGACCCTGCCAGGAGAAGGAGAATGGGAGGGACTGGGTTTCTCTCTTGCTCGTAAAACACCTCCGCTTTTTTCCTGCCTCTTGTTACGTCATTCTCCACTCCACTCCCCCACCCCCATTTCAAGCTCTCAGAGGATTTTTGAAAGAGAGAAAGAGACAGTGTGTGTGTGAAAGTCCCTCCAGTTGTGATTCTCCCCAGCTGAGAATCATGTTGAGCAGCTGGGTTTTTTTAACTACAATTCCCAGGGATCTTTGCAAGATCTGACACTTGCCCATGTGCCTTGTCTGTTTTGACTCTAAGATGCATGCCTAGGAAAGAGTTTGAGAGGAAACTAAAGTTTCTTCTGGCTTCAACATCCCAGAAGAGGGTTGAGAAAGCGATGAGCAACCTGTGGCATGAAAGGTAAGATCATCTACCAGTCCTGCTTCTGACACACTTTGAATGAAAAGAATTTGTGCAGTACAAGTCCAGTACAAATGTACTAAAAATTGATCATCAACTTCTGATGAAGGTTATTTCTCAAACATGTTATTGTAAAGGCGAAATCTGTATTTAGCCAAGTAATCAATTGGGTTGTTAAATGTTTGTCGTGAAAAGAGTTTTTTAAAAAATAGTGAAGAAAGAGAGAGAAAAACAGGAATAGAAAACGTGCTGGATAAAGTGTTCTGATAACTTTTGCACTTAAAACTACTTCTCGTATCATATATTTGTAAAGAAAGTAAGATACAAACATTTTTATGGGAATCTTTTAACATGGAGAGCAGGAAAAAACCAACTCAATGAGACAACACCACCTACATCCACTACTTTGTTTTCTAAAGCTAGTCATCATATACCTGAAATACACAAAATTTAATGTACTAATTCTGATCTTGATATCTCAGTCTCTTTATACAGCCAATACAACTTAAATCCTGTAAGTCTCACAGTGATAGAGAATGCAGGCTCCCATTGCAAGGCTGCCCAGATCTTTAGATCCATCTGAGGATAGAAGCAGAACATTGGCTGACCTGTTAACTAACTGCAGTTGATCAGACCACATGATTACTCAGAAAATAAGCACGTTTTCTCAGATAAGAGGAAACATTTCCATATCATGGGAACATCACAGGTTGAGGTGAAACTCTGGCTGAATCATTGAGTACTATTCAACGAGACCAAAATGCCACTCCTATATTAATACCACTTACAGAGAGATTCACCAATTATCTTGTTTTGAGAAATTGAACATCGTCATTATGTAGGAGGTACAGATCAATATTGTGTGGAATGCTGGGAATGACTCCAGAAACAAGAAAATCTCCTTTGGCAGCCCAAACATAGAATTAGGCAGTCCCTCCCTGATCTGCCCTCTGATTGGGTGCGTTATAAGGAGCTGTGGATCTTGTTTGACCTTGACTAAATCATTTCCATCCTACACACCACTGATGCATTTCTGGGAGTCTGTGCTTTGTGCTCTTCTAGCATCCCTCTTTTCTGCCATACTGGGAGGGCTTTACATGGCAGGAGGCTTCCGCAAGAGGAGACACAAAGAACCTCCGTTGGACAAAGGCCTCATTCCATGGCTGGGACACGGCTTAAGTTTCAAGAAGAACCCTGTGGAGTTTCTGGAAAAGATGCAGAAGAAACACGGGGATATTTTCACAGTGCTGGTTGGTGGCAATTATTTAAATATTGTGATGGACCCTCACACTTACAGGACTATAATAAAGGAATCAAAGGACAAGCTGGATTATGATACATTTGCTTCCACAGTTGTTTTTAATGTATTTGGTTTCCACCTAAGTGAATCTCATCACAAGATTAAGGAAATAGTTAGCAAGAAGTATCTTAGAGGTAAGAATTTAGCTGATTTGAACCAGGTGATGATGGAGAACTTGAAGACTGTGTTGCTAAAAAGCCTGAGCTCAGGTGATGGGGAGAGGCCGTGGCAGCAGGACGGTGTCCTCCACTTCAGCTACAAAGCCATGTTCCAAGCTGCTTTCATGACTTTGTTTGGAACTGATACCCCCAAAAGTGGAGACAGCAAAGAAACTTCTAAGGATCATATAGCAACTGAGTGTGGAGATTGGCTTGAAAGTTTTCAGAAATTTGACAAGTATTTTCCCCAAATGACCATTGGCATAATGGATCCCCTGAGCAAGAAGGAGATGGAGAGGCTGAGAAACTTCTTCTGGGATGTGCTTTCTGTAGAAAAGCTATCACAGAAAGATAATATCAGCAAATGGGTAGCTGAGATTGACAGGCAGATGTGTGAAACTGGGATGACGGAAAAGTTGCGGACCCAATTCATGTTCGTGCTGTTCTGGGCATCACAAGCTAACCTCGGACCAGCTATCTTCTGGGTTTTTGTGCATCTCCTGAAACATCCAGAAGCAATGAAGGCAGTGAAGGAAGAAGTAGACCGAATCCTGAAGGAAACTGATCAGGAGGTCAAGCCAGGTAGCCCCTTGATCAATGTGTCCTTGGAAACAATAAAGACGCCAGTTCTGGACAGTGCAATACAGGAAACTCTGCGCTTGAATGTAAGTCTGTTTGTGATCAGAAGCATAATGGAGGATATGGATCTTACAATGACAGATGGGAAAGAATACAGCTTGCGGAAAGGAGACCAGCTCCTTCTTTCCCCATTCGTTGGCCTGCACATGGATCCCGAAATCTACCCTGATCCCCAGAATTTCAAATATGACAGGTTCTTGAACCCAGATGGCACGAAAAAAGAGTTTTATAAGAATGGGGAAAAGCTAAAGTATCACATCATGCCATGGGGGGCTGGACCTTCCATGTGCCCCGGGCGATTCTTTGCTGTTAGTGAAATGAAGATGTTTGTGATGTTGATGGTCATGTACTTTGACATGGAACTGGTTAACAGGGAAGAGAAGATACCACCGGTAGTTGCAAGCCGCTGTGGGTTTGGAACCACACATCCTTCTCATGATATCCAGTTTAGGTATCGACAGAGAATCTAAGAGGAAAGTTTCTTTTCATAACCCTGTTGCTTATTAGGTCACAGCCCTTTATTCTGTTCCATCCTGCGGAGAAATCTGTAAAATGACCATAAATTTCCCTGAAGGTCTCTTGAATTGGTGCAGTTACAAAAGTTCCATGGTCCAGAAGTAAGGGAATGTTTGTTGGCAGAATATGCTGTAAGGGTAAAAATAACAGATTATATAAATAACAGACTGTTTAAAGTATTTGGGAAAAAATGGGAAACATTACTTCTATTATGGATAGTGATGGGAAATAAGTGATACAGATTCATTTTGCAAATTCCTTTATGTGTTTTCATTTGCAGATGTTATAGCAATGCTTTTGCTTTACATTTTTGATATAGTGTATAGAAATCTATGCTATTTAATTTGATCAATATAACATAACATAATCAGTACTAACAACTTTTCATGATATAATATCCTATATATAATTAATCTTAGATGTAAGGTAAGTTTATTAAGTATAACTTTTGTAAATATTCTAAAATATATTGTTTATCAGCAAACAAAGCATAGCTATGTTAAAGTATTTAAATTAATAACACTAAATATTTTACAGTTGGTATGTAGTTGGTTTATCAAGATGGAGAGAAGAAATATTGTGTAGTGTTATTTACCTGGAAGCTATATAGTAAATCTTATATGATTATTGCATTTTGATTGTCCTTGTGATGTGTAACTTTATTTTTCTTTTAATAATAACATTTGTTCCCGTCCCTCTTTTCCTTTTTTTACCCCCTGCATCGTGCAGGGAATTCACAATCACATCCCTCCCACACCCCAAGTGACCCCTGTTCCATGCCCAGAAGATGGCAAAACACCGTCAGGATCCATAGCTGAACTGACCTGAGGAAAATTACTTCCTGACCTCAAAGTGTTGATTGTCATTACCCTGGGCGTGTAAAAAGGGGCCACAAGAATTGAGCACTGATGTAACCCTTCCTGCCCTCCCTCTCATGACCTGCCTAGGTTCACAAAATCAGCATTGTTGTCAGATGGCCATACAGCCTCTGCTTAAAAAACTCCAAAGAAGCAGAGCCCACCACCCCCTGAGGAAGCCTGTTTCACTGAGGGACTGCTCTAGGTGTTTGGAAGTTCTTCCTAATGTTTAGCTGAAAAACTCATTTGATTTAATTGTGACCCATTGGTAGCAGAAAACAACTCTGTACCATCCTCTGTATGACAGCCTTTCAAGTACTTGAAGTTGGTTATCATATCACATTTCCTCCTCATAGGACTTGGTCTCCAGACTAGACTTGGGCACGAACAGCATTACAAACAGAAAAAACCCACAAACAACCCAATCTGCTGTTTGTGAGCAAGCTGTTCATGGTGCTCCATTCTAAACGAACAGGTGGTCGTTAAAAGCCTTGTTTGGCCGTCGTCACACGGGCTTTTATTTAGCGCTAAAATGGAGCTATTTCCCGGAAAACACCCACCTTATTCCAACACTGTAGCGATTTTCTCTCTTCTGCTTTGTGCTTGATAGTTGCACTATTTTGTGCCTCAGTGTGAATGCCTCACATCGATGTATTTCGCCTCGCAACATCCTATGCCCTCCCTTCAATCCCAGAATCCATTTCTTCCTGCGACTCCCCCTTTTTTAATTTTATTATGTCCTTATAATGCTATAACGACATAACACAATGCAAACTTTCTGCTGAAGTAAAAAGGACTGAATCGCCATGGCAGAGTCTTCAGCGATGGGGATCACGTCAGACAGGGAGTTTTCTGCGGGCAAACGGCTATTTATATAATTTCAATGTTGGAAAAACAAAAGGGTCGTAATGTTTTGCTCTAACGGAATGTTTATATGCTGTTATTCCGTTATAGCGGAATTAAACGCCAGAATAATAAAAAAAGGGGGAGGAGCTGCTTCTGCGCGGTTAGAGAGAACAGAACAGAGTGCTTTGGTGTGGACAGCTGGTGGTGCGAAGAGTCATTAGGTGACCCAAAGAAACGTTACTGTGCCGATAACAGGTAGGACGCTATATGCTGTAAATTTAATGGAAGAGATGCCCGTGTGACGACGGCCTTTGTTGCCTTTGGCAGCCATTAGGATAGCCAGACAGTCTGGAGCCTGCTGCAATCAATCCCCTTGGCAACCGGAGAGAAAGGGACTGAACTCTGTCTGAATTCCTTCTGGCTTTCCTTCTGGCTTTAACCCTTCAAAGAACTTCCAGCAGTGAGTCCCATTTTAGCTACTGTGAAGAGAAAATGACAACAAAGGGGGAGACCCATGCATCATGCCTTTCCCGGGGTGCAATCTCTCTGAAATGTGGGGAGATCTTCGGAAGACAGTGAGGACTATGTCCCCTGCAAATTTGGTGGGTATTGGACATTGGGAAGGTCAGTTTGTAACCCCTCAAAGTAGCTGCCTTCCAACAGGCAGTTCCGTTTTTGCCACTGTGAACAGAAAATGACAGCAAATGGGGGGACACATGGATCATGCCTTTCCTGGGGAACAATCTCTCTGAAACTTGGTGGGTCTTCAGAGGACTGTGGGGACTAAAGGGGAAGACCCATGGATCATGCTTTTCAGGGGTGCAATCTCTCTGAAACTGGGGCGGGGGTCTTCAGAGGACAGAGAGGACTAAAGGGGGAGAGCCATGGATCATGCCTTTCTCGGGGTTCAATCTCTCTGAAATTGGGCGGGGGGAGAAGTCCTTAGAGGACATTGGGGACTATACCCCTGCAAATTTGGTGGATATTGAACATTGGGAAGATTCTCCCGGGTGTGAGAGGGATGGGGAGAATCTCCCCACCTCTCTCGCACTGGGCAAGCAGCCTGGCTGTGCGACTGCTTTCCCGGCCCTTTAAACTATCAGCTGGCAGTTGGCAGGGGGAATTCCCCCCTGCCGCCTGCCAGCTGGTAGTTTAAAGGGATCTTTAAAGGGCCAAGTAAGTGTGTTTGAGGGGAGGGGGGATAAGTGGGGGGTGGGGGGGGTTCTGGCTCCCATGAACAACAAACAACAAACATGTCCAGGAACAGTTCATGTTCGTCCATGTTCATTGTTCGTGGATGGCACCGAATGATAAACAGGGTGTTCGGGGGTTTTTTCCCCATTCATGCCCATGTCTACTCCAGACCCCTCACCATCTTCATTGCCCTCCTCTGGACACATTCCAGCTTACCTATATCCTTCTTAAATTGTGGTACCCAAAACTGTGGGTTCTTAATTTTAAATCCCTAAATGGTTTTTAAAGCCCTGACTTTCACTATCCAGACAAACCAGATCTTGTCAGGTCTTCGCTACTAAGCAAAGCTGACCTCCATGCACCGAGGCTTCTATGCACCACTGTTGGTCTCTTGCCTTTGAAACCCAAAGGGGTTGTCAAAAGTCACTGGCAACTTGATGGCACGTCCCATCACCAAATAGCTTGGAGTCAGGATACCAAATAGCTTGGGGTCAGGATACTTGAAGTATCATTAACAGTTTGTTTTCATGACTTTTATGCTGTTATGATTTTATCATAAGCTGCCTCGAGGAGGTGGCATATACATGTTCTAAATACACAAACAAGTAAATCATTAAAATAGATGTAGTATCCCTGCAATGTATGCCTGCATTTAGTACTGGAAAAAACAAACCGGGATCACGTTGAAAAAAGACACAATTAATGAAAAGCCAAAAGTCTTTACATATTACTTCCGAGGAAGGTCTGCTACGAAATGCGATTACATCTAGATGTGCATCTTACTTCTACTTTTTACAAAAGCTGTTCCACTATATCACGAGGGTGGGACATTTCTAAATTTGTGGTAGGGGATCACATGATCTGTTGTGGTTAAAGAAGGTATACTTTCAGATTATGGGTGTTTTGTCATTTATGCAAAAACTGGTCTCTTCCTAAATCCCCAGGAGATAAAAGCGAAAGCAGTACAACAGCTTGGATTTTAGCATTTAATACAATACAGTTGTAGAAGATACTACAACCAGCTGATCTAGGTTATGGACATGGAGCCATAGGCTGAAGGCCAATTTAGACATTTCCATAAATAAGCAATTGCTGCAAAAAATGGCACCTGTAATTTATTCAATCCCGCCCCCCCCCACACACACCTTGCGCCATCAGCTATAACTTGGTCAGCCAAGCTCCCAGAAGGGGATAGGGGATGCCTCAATACAAGCTCTCATTGCCAGATGCCACTGCAAGAGGACATGGGGGTGGTGGTAAATATGGCACCAGTGTCAACATTACAACATCACTTCTGGAGAAAACACGACCAGTGATGATGGGTAGCTCTAGGAATTGCTGGAAACTCTATAATTTTACATCAGTTTGTCAATGCTACCCTCCACCATGTCTCTGCCCCCCCACCATTGCCAAACTGAACCCTAACTAGAACTTGTCACATGTCATCGCAACATTCAGCATTCAACAATGAGAAGGATATAGTGCCGCAGAACCCGGCTGGGAGGTAATTTCTACTTGATGATACAGAAGGGGTGGGGAACGAGATTCATAACTGCCGGTTTCAGCAGCAACCATGTGTTTACTATCACATTTAAATGAGTCTCAGAGCCATGTGGAATTATAGATTGTGAGGGCGGTTTGATCTGTGGAGGATCATTCCTTGCAATCTGGAATTAAATTTGAATTAAATTAAATATCTGGTCCCACCCAGCCTTTTCATTCTATGAACCATTTACCTAGATGCCTTTCCTTTGCGCAAAGATATTGCCTCCTTGAGAGCTGATTGGCTTCAAACATCTCCAAACCATCATCATCATAATTACATTCTTCAAATTAAGCACGGCATTAATATTTCGGATTCTGATAGCTGACAGCTGACCTAGGAATGAATAGTGGAGGTAAAAACTGGATGACAGAGTATAGCTTTGTGATAAGCATAAGGGGCCTTTCATTGGTAGAAAGCAGCCACCTTCTGCCCGTGGTGTGATGCATTTATAGAAATACTTCAAACTTTTCAGGCCCAGGTTCTACCTTTAATCCTCAAAATGAAGCAATAGGCCCATTTTTAATTTTTTATCAAGCACCTATCTTCTCTGTCTCATCTTCCTTCCTTCCTCACTCACTCTCTCTCTCTCTCAAAAAAATATCTTCAGTATGGCAGTAGGGCTGCCTGGTTTTCACCCAGACAGAAACTTCACATTTGAAATATACATTAAAAGGGGCCCCATAAATTAAGCCAATCTGTTTAATAAAGTTCGGCTCTGTCTTCCATTCCTGGCAAGTGGTGGTGTGTCTCTGTCCAATGTGTCTCATTGATCACCGTGTAGCATTGCTTCCCTGAGCCAGTTGCTTTGGAAAGAGTTCAAGGAAATCTCCTGGTTTCTGATATGAGGGACAACTTCGCAAAATGAGGCTTGCTGAAGTTTTCAAACCGCTTGGGCCCTGTAGACAGTGATATAGGAGCTTCAGCCCCTCTATACTTTGACTACAGAGAATGTGACCTGTTGTAGAATATGGCTACTGCCAAATGACAGCATTTAGTTGTAACCTGACTCAGGAGTTCGGGATGCTGTATTGCTCTCCCAGGTTTATAGTGTCATTTCATCTTCCTTAGTCTTTTCTATAGTTAACATGTTCAGTGCAACTGTGAACCCAACACACGATGAAAATTCCAGTTTGTGAATCTGTTGCGGCAAACATGAAACGGGGCCGCAACAGAACAAAAATTTATTCCAGCATAAATTATTGTAAATCAGGGTCACTTGATCAAATCACATCAAGTGTATATTCAATAGGCCTTGAGCCCGCTTGCGGGGAGGGCGGAATAGAAATTTGAAATAAATAAATAAACAAATAAATCATATTCCAAGAGTCCTCTGAGCAGAGTTTTGGGGCCCACACGCCAAAAGGTATAAAGACAAAAAAAAAAACCTTTCCCACCTTTCCCTTCTAGCAGCAGTTCACCACGTGCTCTCCACTCCTGGCCTCAGCCCAGGTATTCCATCCAAGAAGAAATGAACAACCCAATCCAGATGTGGTCAGATTTATTCTGGATGCTCCAGGATCACATATCAATAAGTACATAGTCCTTTTTGGAACTTTGTTGTATTCTGTTTATACAGCAATTCTTTAGGATAGTCACTCCCATGGATCTTCATAATAACTAATAATAATAATAACATTCAATTTATATACCGCCCTTCAGGACAACTTAATGCCCACGCAGAGCAGTTTACAAAGCATGTTATTATCATCTTCATAACAGATACCCTGTGAGGTGGGTGGAGCTGGGAGAGCTCTGAGAGTAACTGACCCAGGGTCACCCTGCTGGCTTCAAGCGGAGGAGTGGAGAATCAAACTCAGGTCTCCAGATTAGAGACCTGCGCTCTTAACCACTACACTAACCACTAAAGATATAGGATTGCATCCAAATTAAATTTTCCAATGGCAGAACAGAACTTGAGAGATCCTGAGAATAAACCAAGTGGATCACCAAACATATCAACTTGATTTCCAGATGGAATGCTTTCCAGGTGCTCACACTTGTAAGTCATCTTACTTACCTGCTTATTTTAAGACAAGAAGGGACAAGAACTTTCATTTTTCAAACAAAACTACAACAGACAAAGTGATTCAATCCATGTCTACTGCCTTTGCTAGAGAAAGCCTTCCTCATAAATTGTTAAAGGGCAACATTGCCGCTCTTTTTGAGACAGAGCAGTATTTCC
Source organism: Eublepharis macularius (assembly GCF_028583425.1). Classification (NCBI taxonomy): domain Eukaryota; kingdom Metazoa; phylum Chordata; class Lepidosauria; order Squamata; family Eublepharidae; genus Eublepharis; species Eublepharis macularius. The sequence continues at coordinate 90,299,881 of NC_072800.1, read as the reverse complement.
ACATCATGAGAATAAGACACAAAGACTGTTTCCTTGTACCATTTAAAAGGAAAAGGCTTGGTTTAAAGAATGAATAGCTTAGTGGAAGAGAGTCTGCAACTGGCTGCCTCACAGCCAAGGACACGAAAAGACACCAGGGGGAGCAGGAAGCGGAACTTTTCAAGGCTGTCTGAGATGCATGCCTAGGAAAGAGTTTGAGAGGAAACTGAACTTTCTTCTGGCTTTACCATGCCAGAAGAGGTTTGAGAAAGCAATGAGAAATCTGTGGCATGAAAGGTAAGATCATCTACCAGTCCGGCTTCTGACACCTTTTGCATTAAAAGAATTGGTGCCGCACAAGTCCAGTACAAAGATTTTAAAAATTGATCATCAACTTCTGATGAAGGTTATATCTCAAACATGTAAAGGCGAAATCTGTGGTGTATTTAGCCAGGTAGTCAGTTGGGTTGTTAAATGTTTGTCATGAAAAGGTTTTTTTAAAAAATAGCGAAGAAAGAGAGAGAAAAACGGGAATAGAAAATAGATGCTGGATCATAGAATCATAGAGTTGGAAGGGGCCATACAGACCATCTAGTCCAACTCCCTGCCCAGTGCAGGATCAGCTAAAGCATCTCTGACAAGTATTCATCCAGCCTCTTCTTGAAAACTGCCAGTAAGGGGGAGCTCACCACCTCCCTAGGCAGCTGATTCCACTTTTGAACTACTCTGACCGTGAAAAAGTTTTTCCTAATATCCAGCCAGTGCCTTTGTGCATGTAATTTAAGCCCATTGCTTCGGGTCCTACCCTCTGCTGCCAACTGGAACAGCTCCTTGCCCTCCTCCAAATGACAGCCTTTCAAATATTTAAAGAGAGCAATCATGTCCCCCCTCAACCTCCTCTTCTCCAAACTAAACATTCCCAAGGCCCTCAGCCTTTCCTCGTAGGGCTCAGTCTCCAGACCCCTGATCATTCTCGTCGCTCTCCTCTGCACCCTCTCGATGCTGGATAAAGCGTTCTGATAACTTCTGCACTTAAAACGACTTCTGGTATTATATATTTGTTAGGAAAGCAAGATACAAACACTTTCGTGGGGATTTTTTAAACATGAAGAAGGGAAAACCCCACTGAATGAGACATCAGCTACACTCAGAACTTTGTTTTCTAAAGCTAGTCATTACATTCCTGAAATACACAAAATTTAATGTACTGATACTGATCTCAATATCTCAGTCTCTTTATGCAAACACTACAATTTGAATTCTTTAAGTCTTACCGTGATGGGAAATGCAGGCTCCCATTACGATGCTGTCCAGATCTTTAGATCCACCGGGGGAGAGAAGGTGAACAGTGGCAGTCGTTAACTGCAGTTAAAAAGAGAACGTGTTTCCTGAGAAAATAACCACGTGTTCTCAGAAAGCATTTCCATATCAATGTTAACATCACAGATTGAGTGATGAGGTAACACTCTGGCTGAATCAGAGAGTTAACAAACAGAGAATTAGGCCGTCCCTGTAATAAACTATGATGCAAAAAGGAGGGAGGTGAATCCCACAGGGAACAAAAGAATCAATTTCATACCATTTATAATACAATGAGTCAATTTATAAGTGCAATTGAAAGTGCAAAGTGCTGACAATTCATAAATATTACCACAGTATAACAAATTCATAAATATCCATTCACCAATGTCCATACAAGTCCATGCAAGGCAACATTTCATATATGAGCATTCTCCAAATAGTCCATAGCTTCCGGGTAAATCCTTGATGAAACAGTTTTTTACTTTCTTTCCAGATCTTCTTTCTTATGCATTCATAAATGTAAAGTAGAAAGGCTTTCCTGCCATGAGGTAAGTTATAAAAACAACAGTCGACCTCACCCCTGCAAAACACTCGTGGGGTGAGTTGTAAAGGCAGCAGTAAATCTCATTTCTGCGTAACCTTCTCCTGTATAGCAATAATGAGGTCAGTTGTAAAAACAGCAGTAAACCTCATTCCTGCATAACCCTCAATCTGTGGCCGGCTGCAAGCAGATTTCGCGCTTGCTTCTTCAGGAGTCTATTTCCTAAATAGAACATAAGTCCCATCAGTTTACCAATCAAATGGATTTTACAAAAATTCTTCAAAATATTTTCTTTAAGGTGCATTTATACTCACAAAGCCCCCATGGGGAACACCCCTAAGCACTTAAATCACTCAACCCGGACAAGGCGGCGATGTTTCTTCACGCGCGCCTAACAAAAAGGGCGGTTCTCTTAAATAAACAAACTTCATCTGTCTCTTAAAGATATACTGTCACATTACAGCCATACGGTTTCCTCCACCCTATTACAGATAGCAGCTCAAAGACAATTCATTATTCAGCCCTTTAGGTTTAACTGATCCCAATCTAAAAATCCAGAATGCTTCTCTTTGAAGTAGTGCTGTTTGTGCAGATTCACGATCTTTCCTATGCATAACCTCCACAATCGTCACCTTAAAGTCATTTTCTGCATGTCCCTGCTCCCTAAAATGCTGAGTCAGGGGTGCCTCCTGGATGTTGTTACGTATACGCGATATGTGTTCTAAAATGCGTACCTTGATGGGTCTTAACGTACAACCTACGTATAGCAGTTTGCATGGGCATTCCAAGACATAAACCCCCTTTGTTTGACAGTTTGCAAAATGTCTGATAACACATTTATTCTCACCAAACCTAAACTCTTTCCCTTCTTGGAACAGTTTACAAATTTGGCAGTGGGCACATTTGTAGTTTCCAGATGGTAAGCTGTGCCCTCCGCTAGTGTCCCATATATCAGCCCTAATCAAATTATTTTTCAAATGGTATGAAATTGATTCTTTTGTTCCCTGTGGGATTCACCTCCCTCCTTTTTGCATCATATGAATCAGAGAGTTGGCAACAACCATACTCTGTAGGTAACGTGTTAACAGGAACAAAATTTCACTCCTACATTAACACCCTTTTACAGAGAGACTTGCAAAACAGCATGTTTTATTTCAAAAATTGCAAATCATCATCATGTAGGAGGTACAGATCAATACTGCCTGGTATGATGGGAACGTCTTAAGAAATAAGAAAATCCCTTTTGGCAGCCCAAACATAGAATTAGGCAGTTCAACCCTGATGTGCCCTCTGATTCAGTGCTATATAAGATTAGCTGTAGATCTTTTCCCTCGACTAAATCATTTCCATCCCGCACACCAGTGATGCATTTCTGGGAGTCTGTGCTTTGTGCTCTTCTAGCATCCCTCTTTTCTGCCATACTGGGAGGGCTTTACTTGACAGGAGCCTTCCGCAAGAGGAGACACAAGGAACCTCCACTGGACAAAGGCCTCATTCCATGGCTGGGATACGGCTTAAGTTTCAAGAAGAACACCGTGAAGTTTTTGAAAAAGATGCAGAAGAAACACGGGGATATTTTCACAGTGCTGGCTGGTGGCAATTATTTAAATTTTGTGATGGACCCTCACACTTATGGGACTGTAATAAAGAAATCAAAGGACAAGCTGGATTTTAATACGTTTTCGTCCTCAGTTGTTTTTAATATATTTGGTTTCCACCCACGAAAATCTTATCATAAGGTTAAGGAAACAGTTAACAAGAAGTATCTCAGAGGTAAGAATTTAGCTGATTTGAACCAGGTGATGATGGAGAAGACTGTGATATTTTGTGGTCTGGGCTCAGGTGATGGGGAGAGGCCGTGGCAGCAGGACGGTGTCCTCCACTTCAGCTACAAAGCCATGTTCCAAGCTTCTTTCATGACTTTGTTTGGAACCGATCCCCCCAAAAGTGGAGACAGCAAAGAGACTTCTAAGGATCATATAGCAACCCAGTGTGGAGAGTGGTTTGAAGATTTTCAGAAATTTGACAAGTACCTCCCCCAAATGATCATTGGCATAATGGATCCCCTGAGCAAGAAGGAGACAGAGAGGCTGAGAAACTTCTTCTGGGATGTGCTGTCTGTAGAAAAGCTATCACAGAAAGATAATATCAGCAACTGAATAGCGGAGGTTGACCAGCAGATGAGTAAAGCTGGGATGGCAAAAAAGATGCTGACCCAATTCATGTTTACACTGTTTTGGGCATCACAAGCCAACGTCGGACCAGCTACCTTCTGGCTTTTTGTGCATCTCCTGAAACATCCAGAAGCAATGAAGGGAGTGAAGGAAGAAGTAGACCGAGTCCTGAAGGAAACTGATCAGGAGGTCAAGCCAGGCAGCCCCTTGATCAATGTGTCCTGGGAAACAATAAAGACTCCACTTCTGGACAGCGCAATACAGGAAACTCTGCGTATGAGAGTAAGTTCATTTCTGTTCAGAAGCATAATGGAGGATATGGACCTTAAAATGGCAGAAGGGAGAGAATACAGCTTGCGGAAAGGAGACCAGCTCATTCTTTTCCCATTCATTGGCCTGCACATGGATCCCGAAATCTACCCTGATCCTCAGACTTTCAAATATGATAGATTCTTGAACCCAGATGGCACGAAAAAAGAGTTTTATAAGAATGGGGAAAAGTAAAAGTATTACAGCATGCCATGCGGGGGTGGACCTTCCATGTGTCCCGGGCGATTCCTTGCTGTTAGTGAAATGAAGATTTTTGTGATGTTGATGGTCACGTACTTTGACATGGAACTGGTTAACAGGGAAGAGAAGATACCGCCGGTAGATGCAAGCCGCTATGGGATTGGAACCCTATATCCTTCTCATGATATCCAGTTTAGGTATCGATGGAGAACCTAAGAGGAAAGTCATTTATTTCATAACCCAGGTGCTTATTAGCTCACAATTCTTTATTCTGTTCAGTCCTTGGGAGAAATCTGTAAAATAAACATAAATTTTCCTGAAGGTCTCTTGCATATGTGCAGTTACAAAAGTTCTCGGATTCAGGAGAGTGGGAATATTTGTTAGCAGTCAGACCCATTCATTATACTGAAAGGGCAGTTTAGATATATGGAGGATCATAAACTCCATAAGTCCATGACATTGCCTGGCCCCAGGCAGAGGAGATGCCAGCCGACTCGGAGACTGGGAATTTATCAAGACAGAAAAAAGTTGGCATTGGAAAATTGAAAATTTGGTACTGGAAAATTGGAAAATTGGTATTGGAAAATTGAAAATTTACCAAGACAGAGAAAATTGGTATAAGATGTTTTATCAATGGTATATCACCCCAAAATGAATAGGAAATGTATAGGTTTGTATTGGACGTGTAAAGAAGCAGAAGGTATGTTTTAGCACATGGTGGGCATGTAAGAAAAATATTTCTTTTGGAAAGATATACATGCTGAGATCCAAGAGATTTTAAAATTTGGTTTTGTCATGAAACCTGAGACTATGCTGTTGGGAATTTTGCCAGATAATGTTGAAAGAACATTCCATGAGTTGTTAAGGTACATGCTGATGGCAGCCCGAGTGATTATAACAATTGAATGGAAATGGGAGGGATGTTCAATTAAAGAAAATTGGAAAAATATGCTGTAATGGCAAAATTAACAAATTATATAAATAAAAGTCCGAATAAAGAATTTGAAAAAAAAAAGGGAAACTTACTACTCCTATTATGGATTGTGATGGGAAATAAGTGATACAGATTCATTTTGTTAATTCTGTTATGAGTTTTGTCTTGCAGAGTTTATAGAAATGTTGTTTGTTTTAAGTTTTTGATATACTGTATAGAAATATATGCTATTGAATTTGAACGATATAACATAATATAACCAGTACTAAAAACTTTTCATGATACAATATCCTGTATATAATATCGTATATATAGTCTTAGATGTAAGATAAATTTATTAAGTGTATCTTTTGTAAATATTTTTAAATGTATTGTTTATCAGCAATCGTAAAGTATAGTTATGTTAAAGTATTTTAATAAATAACACTAAATATTTTGTAGTTGGTATATATTTGGTTTATCAGGACAGAGAGAGGAAATATTGTGTAGTGTTATTTACCTGGAAGCTATATTATAAATCTTACAAGGTTATTGCATTTTGATACTCCTTGTAATGTGTATCTTTATTTTTCTTTTAATTGTAACTTTTGGAAAATATATATACACACATATATATATACATACATTCATACATACATATACACACACACAAACAAACACACACACACACACGTGTATACTCACATATATAGACATATACACAGAAACATATATAGACATATACACAGAAACACACACACACACACACATATATATATATACACACACACAAGTATATACAAACAAACATACATACGTACATGCGTACATACATACATATATAAAATGAGGCTTCCATAGACAACACCCTGCTTAATCCCATCAACACCTTCCTCCATCCTTTCCTCTCCCACTTACCTAATCAGGGCTACTCAGCACATCTGATAGCCGTCCCATCTAGTACTTACCAGGTCATTAAACAATATTTTTTACCTATAGTGCATCCCAGGTAGTCATATCAAACCTTTCCCACGTTATTATCCTGCCTCCGGATAGGCCATTAAGTCATTGTTTTGGGGAGCAAGACGTCAGCATTGCTCTAGGGAACATTTTGCCCTATAATTGGGCTCTCCAGCCATGTGATCCGTGTGTGTGTTCTGGATCCCTACACCCAGCCTGAAGTTCATTTTGTTGCTGTTCCTATGAAACCCCCCTTCTTCAAGACTGGTAATTATCACCCTACCCCCAATTGCTTTCTCCATTGTCCTCCCTGTTTTCTCAATCAGCCTTGTATGTGCATGTTTTGTGCTTCTTTGATTACTTTTTAGCCCTCTGTTAATAAAGATACATTTCCTGATGAACATCTGCTTGTTTAATTGAGAGTTCTCTACAGGAAGAATCCTGGTTATACATAGGTGGAGATTCCTAGTTACTCCTTCTCACTGAGTCTTCTTTAACACTAATTCCTCCAACTAATTAAGGAGATCTGCCTTTTGGATAACAGGTTATTCTGACAAAGAGGAGTTACTGCTGCAGGACTAAAACTTTAAGTGTCTTTTGTAGCTTTCGTAGACAACTGTAACTTGCATCATATGTATGAAGGGTGGTGGAGGAGAGTGCCCTCAAGTCATAGCTGATTCATGGCGACCTCTGACAGGGTTTGATAGCAAGAGAAATAGATGTGGTTCACCATTGGCTGGTTCTGCATCCCTGGTCTACCATCCAATTGCCAACCAAGGACCACCATGCTTAACTTCTGAGATCTCATGAGATAAGGCTCTCTTGGGCTATCTAGCTCTGGGCATGTAAGAAGTAAAGAAGAATAGAGCAGCTCGCAGCCAGCTTGGGGAATGGTAAATGAAGCTCTTCGTTAGTTTCATACCTATTACTTCCTCTATCAACTTCATGCATACACAGAAAGGGTCTGTGGCCTGTGGAAACTTCCCAAATGACAGACTCATTTTGCCACAGCATATATTATCCTCATTAAAAGAAAACTAACTAATAATGATTGTTTCCACATGGCTAAGATCTGACAAGATCTCGTTCATCTGGTCAGTCCAAGTTAGGGCTTTAAAAACCATTTAGGGCTCTAAAATTAAGAACCCACAGTTTTGGGAATCATAATTTAAGAAAGATATAGGCAAGCTGGAATGTGTCCAGAGGAGGGGAACGAAGACGGTGAAGGGTCTGGGAGAAAGGTTGAAGGAGCTTGGTATGTTGAGCCTGGAGAGGAGATGACTGAGAAGTGATAGGATAACCATCTTCAAGTACTTGAAGGGCTACCATATGAAATGAAATCAAAAGCGTTTTCAGCTGAATATTAGGAAGAACTTCCTAACAGTGTAGGACAGTGTTTGGCCATCTTCCAGGCATGGCGCAGGGATCACTGGAGGTGTGTGTGTGGGAGGTAGTTGTGAATTTCCTGAACTATGCAGGGGGTTGGACTAGATGACTCTGGGTATGCCTTCCAACCCTATGATTCTAAGCTTAAAAACTATTGAGCAGCCAGTGAAGGTATTTTAGCACAGACTTGTAACAGTTGTCTTGCACAAAAGGGCCGTTTCCTGACTTCTTAAAAATAGTGGATGCAGGTGCCACAAAAACAGAATAATAACTGCCTGCGTCCATGTTGGAAACGTTGACATCAGAATTCATGCAGAAAAGCCACCATCGTTGAGTGGGGCACTATTTTTAAGACGTGGGGAAATAGCCCTTGTGTGCAAGACAACTGTCACATATTAGAGTAAAATTATTCTCACTTGCTGCCGGCTTATTCTAAACTGAACTACGAAAATAAGGCCTCGAAAAAAAATAGCTGGTTCACTTTTGAGTGTAAGCATTTAAATAAAGTTTGCTGTCAGGCAAAGTTTGCTATCAGGAATATAAACATGCTAGTTGCGTTGCAAGCTTTTCTTTTTTGGAAAAAAGCATATAGACAAGTGTGATGGACTCAGCGTCAGAGGCTGAGATTTCCAGTCAGTGAGCACATGACTGACATGATCCCCCCCCCCGCCCCAAATGTGACTAGCCTGAAATGGCAGTTGGGGATGGAATGTTGGGGAAGCTGGCAGTTGGGGTTGGAGGGTAAACAAGGGAGTGAAGGGGAGTGGGAGCCTGGCTTTAGAGCAGAGAGGGTCAGCCAGAGAATCCTCTGTGAGAAGAAGGAATGTTTGTGAAGCACTGTCAGTCCTTGGACTAAAGTGGGAAAAACCAGCAATAACTCCTGCTTAGACTTGAGAGATCTGGGAATTATAGTGGGCCAAGGAAGTGGGTAGAAAGGCGTCTCCCCTTCAGTGCCAGGAACAGCGTTATAGCTCACAATTCTAACGCCTGCCCAGTATCTAGGAAGGGTTTGTCTCAGTGGAGCACCCTTAAGTCTGGCGAAGAGGGAAAGTTGTGCTGTGTCTGTGCTTTAAAAGGGAAACATTTGTGAAGCAGTGTCAACCTCTGAAAGCCCCAGCAACCTAGTGTTAAACCAAGTGTTTTGTGCCTCACACCAGTGAAGTTGCTGTACAAAAACATTTCTGTTTCTTCAGTTCAAACATCTGCCTACCTGCCTTTTGATTTTAATCTTCTGTAAATAAACCTTCAGTTAAGTTTTGAACCTCCCCAAGCCTTGTGTGCCAGTTTCTGCCAAAGGGAAGCGCAAACCCCTGATCTGTCCCCTACTAAGACTTGGCTGGGTAACCATTTTTAATATTTCTTAAGGGTGGGACAAGAAGGAAAGTTGAAGCTTAACATCAACCATGCTACCAGAGGCTTACCAGCCTAGTATACAGCTTCACAGGCTTAAAGAGGAGAAGTTTTACCTCAGGGTAGGGGAAGGTCAGCCTAAGCCTGAGTTGGACCTGGGTTTGTGGCATATTAATTGGTGGCAGCTGCGTGATCCAAATAGCACACCTACAACAATTGTTCCCACCGCTAAACAACAACAATATCTTACTCTAGTCTACAGTAATATTTTGTGAAGTATTTCTGAAAAATTTCTGTCAGAAATGGCCACTAGACGGAAGAATAAAGAGGCACAGTGAGATACTCAGGCACCAGAAGCGGCTAGGGAAGAGAATCCTAGGCAGGAGTTGCAAATAATGAGAATGAAGGTTGAACTAGCAAGAATAGAGGCAGAAAAAAAAGAAAAAGCCAGAGTAGAGGCAGAAAAAGAAAAAGCCAGAACTGAGGCAGAAAAAGAACAACAGTTAGCCAAAATTCAGGCAGAAGAGAGAATGGCACAGAGAGAGCCTGACAGAGAAGATGAGAAAGATATGTTTACTTTAAGGATGCAAGAGTTACAAATGTGGGCAGAACTACCAATTCCACATAGAAGTGAGGGAATCTCCTCAGTAGAGCAAAAGAAATTTCCTCGTTATCAGAAGGGAGATGACGTGGAGGCATTTTTATTTAGTTGTGAAAGAACATGCATAGATTTACAAATTCCTGATGATGCTAGAATGCTATATTTATGCCCACAGATCTGTGGAGGGCTAAGTGAAATCTAGGCAGAGATGAGGGGTGCGGAAACCTCAGATTATCAGCTGTTTAAAGAAAGGGTCAGAATTCGTTTTGGCCTGACAGCAGAGCAAAGCAGAAAGGCTTTTAGAGAGATCAGGAGAAAACCAGGGGAGACTTATTCCCAACTGGGATGTCGGTTAGACAGAGCTCTCCATAGATGGATTGAGGGGAGCAAAGTGAGCACTTTCCAGGAACTAAAGAACTTAATGGGGCTAGAGCAGTTTTACAGGCAAGTCCCTACCCAATTAAGATGGTTCCTGAGAGATAAGAAGCTCCACACAGTGGAAGAGGCTGCTTCTGTGCTAGATGAAATTGAAGGGGACATGGAAGGAGATTTACTACAACCCCCCATTAAAAAGAATAAAGTCTACGCCCCTCAAGGAAAAGTTGAGCCACCAAAAACCAGTCCAGCGAGGCGGGACACTCCAACCACATTCAGGAGGGGAGAGATTACTTGTCATCACTGTCAGGAAGAAGGACACATAAAATCCAGGTGTCCTCAGCTGGACAAGGGAAAAACCGACCACAGCCAAACTAAAACTGTTAACATCCTTAAGAGGGCAGAGGAGACTGCTGAAAAGCTTTCAGAGCTACATCTAGAGACTGCCTCAACAGAACAGCCTGTTCTGTAAGAGTAATGCAAGCAGGGAAAGCCCAAAATGATTTAAATAAGGCTTACTTTGGAAGCTGTGGAAGTAAATGAGGAAAAGATAACAGGCTTGCGAGATACAGAATCTCAGATAACATTAATTAAACTAGAATTGGTGAAGCAGGAACAGTATTTGCCTGGGCAAACATGCAGTATCAAGGGGATAGGAGGCCCTGAATTCAAAATGGCCTTAGCAGAAATCCTAATCAGGTACCAAGGTTTCCAAGGTAATGGGGTTATGGGAGTATGGAAAGACTTAGGGTCAAACTACAAGTGACAAATAACACAGGTTGGACACTTGTCAGCTTCCCTCAAGTTTTGATGGGAAATGTAGGCAGCTTGGCAGAATGTTGGACAAGTGACAGTTGAAAAGTCCATTGGACAGCAGTCGGAGAGCCAAGCTGCAAGACCAGGATGCCTACATTTCCCATCAAAACTTGAGGGAAGCTGACAAGTGTCCAACTGTCACTTGCAGCTTGGCCCTTAGACATACCTATTCTTTTGGGAAACGACCTGGCAGCACAAGTGAGAAATGTAAACAGAATTTCCAGAAGTAGGCCTCAAGCTCCAGAGCAACAGACATTACTGGAAGAATAGCAGGCAGAGCCAGCCAAGCACAATGTTAGAGAAGTTGTTACAGGGACCTCAAGCTGAAGAATTCATAGCTGAGCAAAGAGCAGATGAGATATTGAGAGTCTTGTGGGAGAAAGCAGAAGCAAACACCTAAGAACTGAGTCCAGAAAACCCTAATGTGTTCCGGGTCCTGGAACAGAAACTATGCAGACTGACAATGAGGCGAAAATGTGCTTTTGTCTGGAAAAGAGCAAACAATTGGTGGTTTCCAGACGGTACCCGCTGCAAGTATTACAGCTGGCCCATGAAACATCCAGGGCCAGACATTTAGGCATCAACAAGATCAGAGAGAGGGGTGGCTGAGGAAAGATAGAAGGTGGGTGATCTGACCTGGCACAGATGACTACCCCACAGCTGAACCGTGATGCGCTTATAAGGAAGAAGGACGCTGTGAGCAGCGGCAGGAACAGACCCAACCATTTCTTCATGGGGGAAGAAGTCGAGCTGCACCCAGGATGAATCCAACCTCATGAGGAGCACTGGCTGGTGAGCAATAGGAAAGACTACAATGTCAACCACTTCTACAAGAGACACCCGGGAGGCACCCAGGTGATCAGGCACTATGCCAATCAAGACACCACAGATGCATTTCCAGCATTCCACCTTGATAAAAATCAGGAGAGCAAAAACGTGAGAACATTTCTGAATGTGGAGCTGGCACCAGATCAACCTAACTCTGAGTCCAACAAAAATCAATTGATAACCGAGAACTTTCCGAAGCTGCGATTCCCTGTTGAGAAGACAGAACTCCAGAAGCCCAATATCCTCTTCTTTTTTCTGATTTTCCATTATAGTGTGATATTAAATGTTGCTACCTGGCTTACTGTATAGTACTTTGGAACATGTTTGGTACCATTCTTCATATGTGTTGCATTATTTGCTATTGCTCAGTGCCAAATGAAATAGTTCCAGCATGACTTGGGACACATTTCGGTCTTTAGCTTATCAAAATGGAATCACAGGCTGCTACATGCTGTCTTAATGTGCATTGGCAATTGGTCAGCGAAAGGAAGGCTAGGCTTAACAATGGGATTATGGAATTCTCACACTTCAGTGGGGAATGTTGTGAGATCCTTAACAGACAGCTACTGGATATCTACCTACTGAGGTCTATCTTTTGTAGCATTAGAATGGCATTAGAATATCTGTCATGGAAATAGTCTGCTACCTGTTTCATACTGAACATCCAAAAGATGTAAACGGTACAAGTCAGCTAACCAATCATTCAAAGGGTTGTAGTAATGGATCAGATTCAAAATTCAGAAACCAAAATTAAGCACTAAGAAAACAAGCGTATCTCAGGAGGCAGAGATACAGGGTCTGTTATCAGACGGGGTGAAATGTATAAAGCCACACCCCATCCTTTACCTTAGTCAAAAAGTCGTAGACAGAGAGCAACATCTTTCTGTCATTGAAAGGGAATGCCTGGCTAGTGTGTGGGCTATAGTGAAACTAAAACCCTACTTATGGGGAAGAAAGTTTACATTGTGCACAAACCATTTGCCCTTGCGGTGGTTGAATCAAGTTAAAAGCACAAATAGCAAGCTAATTTGATGGAACTTGCAACTACAGAACTGTAATTTTTAACATCGTTCATGTGCAAGGAAAAGAAAATGTAATAGCTGATGCTCTCTCTAGAAATGTTACTTGAATGTCTAAGGTTATGAATAACCAAACATTGTAAATATGTCTACAAATAGGTGATAAGGGTTAAATTTGATTATACTGCATGAATGTTTTGGTTTATATTAGTGTTAATGTTGTTTAATTGTTAATAACTTTGGTTTCACACATGGCTCACCACATAGCATCGGAGAGGTTTGTAGAACCACTCCTAATTGCAATGGTCTCTAAGGGTGGGACATGTGATGGACTCAGCTTCAGAGGCTGAGATTTCCAGTCAGTGAGCTATGATTGATATGTTTCCCCCCATGTGGCTAGCCTGAAATGGCAGTTGGGGATGGTATGTTGGGGAAGCTGTCAGTTGGAGTTGGAGAGTAAACAAGAGAGTGAAAGAGAGTTGGGATCTGGCTTTAGACCAGAGAGGGTCAGCCAGAGAATCCTCTGTGAGAAGGAAATAATGTTTGTGAAGCACTGTTAGTCCTAGGACTAAAGTGGGGAAAACCAGCACTAACTGCTGCTTAGACTTGAGAGAGTGGGTAAAGAGTGGGTAGAGAGGAGTCTCCCCTTCAGTGCCAGGAACAGCGTTACAGCTCATCACTATAACACCTGCCCAGTATGTAGGAAGGGTTTGTCTCAGTGGGGCACCCTTAAGTCTGGTGTGGAGGGAACGTTGTGCTGTGTCTGTGCTTTAAAAGGGAAACATTTGTGAAGCAGTGTCAACCTCTGAAAGAAGCCAGCAACCTAGTGTTAGACCAAGTGTTTTGTGCCTCATACCAGTGAAGTTCCAGTACAAAAACCTTTGTTACGTCAGTTCAAACATCTGCCCACCTGCCCTCTGACTTTACCTACTGTAAATAAACCTTCTGTTACCTTTTGAACCTTCCCAAGCCTCGTGTGCCAGTTTCTGCCAAAGGGAAGCGCAAACCCCTGATCTGTCCCCTACTAAGACTTGGCTGGGTAACCATTTTTAATATTTCTTAAGGGTGGAACAAGAAGGAAAGTTGAAGCTTAACATCAACCACGCTACCAGAGGCTTACCAGCCTAGTATACAGCTTCACAGGCTTAAAGAGGAGAAGTTTTACCTCAGGGTAGGGGAAGGTCAACCTAAGCCTGAGTTGGACCTGGGTTTGTGGCAACAAGCTATACCTAGGAGTAAAGAAGATTGTCTTAATAACTGGTAAAATCTAGTCAGAGCAGCTAGAAATAATAGAACACCTAGTGAATTCTGGAAAATTGGTTAGTTCTGTTTTATATCTTAGGATTCCATTCTAATTCCATATTTCTTCTCATATTTGGGAAGAACATTTTGCTTATGTTTTTACTAGTTCTCATTGTAACTATGATTATCAAAGCAACTGGAATTTAGTTGAACTGCTGGAGTAGCCCCCTCTTTGATCATCCAAAATCAGTTTTTTTAATTTATCAAATGAAGAACGGGAAGGACCCAAGTGCAGATCTAATTTCTCCAGAATTTTTCAAAGCCAGTATCTCTTGGTGGAAGGATATATTAGCAACTGTTTTCACTCAGATAAATGCGACAGGAATTATGCCATCTGTTTGGAGACAGAGCAGACCCGTCCAACTATAAGCCAATTAGCTTTCTAGGCCCTACTAACTTATGGACTTGTTGGAAACTAATAAAATTCTGGGGAGGGAACAGGCCAGTTTTAGGCGAGGGGCTGGTACCAATGATCTCTTTGCTAGAAGAAGGGACTGGCAATGTCTCTTGCTCAGTCCTTTATGACTGCAAGCAGAGAAGAAGGAAGGCAACAACCATAAAGTTAGTCAGATAGATAGGCTGCTATCAGTCTCCTTCCTGCCGGGAGAACTTCCCTCCCTTCTCTCCCCCTCCTCTCTCTCTCTTCTTCCCTGCATGCACCAGGAGAGGCAGCATGGTGTCTCCTCCTGAGTGAGATGGCCTACTTTCTATCAGTTACCAGTTCTTTCTCTCAACTAAACTTTTGTAAATATATTTCTTTAGATAAATAAACAGTTATTTGTTCTCTAACTTGGATGAGAGCTTTCTGTGTGTAGTTTGTTTAGTTAATATGCCTTAACTAAAACCTAAAAATGGTTATGGGCCCAGCCTCACCAAGTTAATAGACATGGGCAGGATCCAAAAAATAATCCCAATTTAGCTGATCGTGATTCCGCGGTGGCGCCGAACCCAGGTACCCGAACCTTACCGATCAAGTCCCATTTCCGATACAGAATCGGGAATCGGGAAGGCCAACGCGGGAGGGCACCCCACCACCAACACTCCCCCAGACCAGAGTGACCGGGCACTAGAGTGTGTAATACTGTGTGAGCCCTCAGCCAAGGAGGTGCCCACTGAGCTTGGCCCCAGAGCTAGACGGCAGCCCTGGAAGCAGAGAGAGAGAATAGGAATAGAGCCCAACCCCAGCTGCAACACTCCCCCCCAGACCTGAGCCCTCAACCAAGGTGCCCACTGAGCTTGGCCCCCGAGCTAGGCGGCAGCCCTGAAACCAGAGGAGATAGCTCCCTATTCCCTAATTCCCTATCCGCTGAAGCCCAAAGCTAAAGCTCCCCCCCTCTCTCTTGCGCTTTCTCTTTCCAAAAGCAACAAGCGAGAGCTTGCCTCTGTCCCACTCCACCCGCAAGCGGAAAGTGAAACTTTGTTGCGCAGCACATGGCTATTTATAAAGCCTGGGTCTGCTACGCAGGAGGGCTGTGTTTGGCCGTAAGAGCTGCCTCTCAGGCTTTGCAGGGATGAGATTCGAGTGCCCATGGCTACAGAAGAACACCCCCTTCCCCCGCCCTCCCCTCTCTTCTCCCAAATGGACGAGACGGGTGCGCGCTTTTCTGGCTGCTTCGTGGTAGGAAGGAAGCCCTGCTGATCAAGGAAAGCTGGGCTTCCATTCGTGTTTCCAGGGCGACAGAAGAAGGGCAAACAGCTCCGGCATTCCCCAGGCTCCTTTTCCATGGGGCTCTGTTCCCTCGGGAACAGATGGCTGGCGCCAGACTGTCTGCAGACTGCAATCCCGAACGTAAACCGATCGATCTGATCGAGAACCGATAGAGTGCCCCACCCGACCGCTGAACCAGGAGTCGTGGACGGAACCAATCAGCCCAGTCCCGATGGTGCAAACGCTAAAATTGGGGCAATTTTCAGACCGTAATTCCAATCGTGCCCATGTCTAATCAGAACATACTATTTCAGCTCTGATTAACCAAGTAGATCCTCAAAACTGTGGACAGAGAAAAAGAAAGTATAAGGCATAAACGTTCCTACTATAAAGGATGAAGACACACGTCTTTGTTATTAAGGACAATAACTTTGCTGAATGGAAAATAAGGCTGAAGTTTAATCTCAAGAAAAAGCACCTGGAGAAACACCTCACAGCAGGCCAACCAGCAGAGGGTGATGAGAGAGTGAAGTGGAACCAGGAAGATGATGTAGCACAAGCGTTCATTGTAAGTTCTATCTCTACCAATGATCTAGAATTGATTCAGGACTGTGAAACAGCTAAGCAGATGTATGACCTTATACTTAAAGAGCATGTGACAGATGATTGGGCAACCAGGTCACTTTTGCAAGATCAATTGCAAGCGGGCACAGCATTCGGACCTCCACCTTTTCATCAAAACATCTGTTGAAGAAAAAGAAAGAAAACACCCATTAATAAAAGGAACTAAAAACTTACCTTGACTCAGTCCCGGTGTTTCCAAGTAGGCCCCCTCTCCTGCTTTAAGGCCTGCCATGGACTGTGTTAAAGTTTCCTGCATTGCTGCTTTACTGCTACACCAAGATTGCCCTGCACGTGTGTGCTCTGATACACGTGTCAATTTCCTGCCTGCTTGTTAAATACCTTGCTGCTGCAATAGACTGTGTTAGTTTCCTGACACCATGCCTGGATAACTGCACAAAGAACTTTCTTCCCGGGCAACCCTGCCCAGACCTATATCTGGACCTCCCAGTGTGTGTTTCGCCTTTATTACAAGTGTGCCCTGTGCCTGCGCTGCCATCCGCCACGGACCGCGCCTGTTCCTTGCTATGGACTGTGTTTTACGTGCTGTTCCCCCTGCCTCCATGGAAGCCTGCCTCATCTGTGCCCAAGCCGCTGTTAGCAACCAGGTGCCTGCCGGGGAAACCTCCAGCGGGCCTGGCTAGGCGCTCCCTGGTCAGTTCCCGCCTGGAGCCTCCCACGGGCCAGTCCCCGAGCTGGCCCTCGCTACCGGGCAACCTGCTAACAAGCCTCCGCCATGCCCAGCCGGCGACCATGTTCTTAGGCAGCCAGAAGACTGAGGGAAGAAGCCTGCTTTGAGAAGCCATTTCGGTGAAATGGACACACCACGTCCACAGCGAGAGAACCTCGCACCGCTCTGCATATCTTAGGAGCAGCCCCGGAGAACAAGCTAAGTGCCGACCATCCCAAGCACTTAGAGAATGCATCTCAAAGAAACCTCTGCATTCCAGAGCTGATGACATCAGGGCAAGCCCTGTTCGCTGAAACATCCATTCAGCCCACTCGGATTTCTCCCTCCCTCCTTTGTCCCCTCTTCCTGAGGTGTCACTTATCACGATCAGATTCCTAAAGTGGCCCATCTAAGCCATTCAGTAGGCCATTAAAGCCTTTGTTTTAATCTGTGAGAACCACCAAGTACAGCACCAGCCCCAGGGTACGTTTTGGGGTATTTAAGCTGGTCCCTCAGACCGCATGTTGCGTATGCCATTCCGCATGTTGCGTATGCCACCCCTTGATGTCTGTCCGTGGATCCATTGCTGGCATTGGACCACCTCGCTGTCATGTCTCTGCTCCGCTTCAGGATTGTATTTCCCTTATCATCGTGGGTACCTGCTCAAGTGACCGTCTCTATACTTCTTACTCTGCATTTCCTAGTCCTTGTATGCTCTCTTGTATGTATGTGCAAGTTCAGGCTTACGCCACACTATTAGTAAATACACGTATTTATTGAACCTATTTGTAGTCTGCCTCTTTGTCACTAGAGTGTCTGGAATCGGGACCTCCGTAAACATTGGTTAGATCCGCGCTAATTTTAGTTCCAGACTACTAAGCTAATTTCCCCATTATAAAAAAGCAGTTCTGGTAACACCAGAGTCTCTCTGAGTGAGGCTCATGCCAGAGGATTGCTTGCTTTCAGAATATTTAAAGTATACAGACACGGTCATAGGAAAGTTCATAAATTATTGTTGGAAGCATTCATACACAACCTGTTGTATACTTATGAATTGTACTGGCAGAATTGGTACTAGATGTATGTGAATATATGAGCATGTTGCACTTTACTTATTGTGTGTTTGATTGTTTCAAACATAGAATTAGGCAGGCCAACCCTCATCTGCCCACTGATTCAATGCTATATAAGATGAGCTGTGGATTTCCATTTCTTTTGACTAAAGCATTTCCACCCTGCACACCAGTGATGCATTTCTGGGAGTCTGTGCTTTGTGCTCTTCTAGCATCCCTCTTTTCTGCCATACTGGGAGGGCTTTACACGGCAGGAGCCTTCCGCAAGAGGAGACCCAAAGAAGCTCCATTGGACAAAGGCCTCATTCCATGGCTCGGACATGGCTTAAGTTTCAAGAAGAACCCTGTGGAGCTTCTGGAAAAGATGAAGAAGAAACACGGAGATATTTTCACAGTGCTGGTTGGTGGCAATTATTTAAATTTTGTGATGGACCCTCACACTTATGGGACTATAATAAAGGAATCAAAGGACAAGCTGGATTTTGATACATTTGCTTCCACAGTTGCTTTTAATGTATTTGGTTTCCGCCCAAGTGAATCTCATCACAAGATTAAGGAAACAGTTAAGAAGTATCTTAGAGGTAAGAATTTAGCTGAGTTGAACCAGGTGATGATGGAGAACTTGAAGACTGTGATATTTTGCGGTCTGGGCTCAGGTGATGGGGAAAGGCCGTGGCAGCAGGATGGTGTCCTCCACTTCAGCTACAAAGCCATGTTCCAAGCTGCTTTCATGACTTTGTTTGGAACCGATCCCACCCAAAGTGGAGATAGCAAAGAAACTTCTAAGGATCATATAGCAACCCAGTGTGGAGAGTGGTTTGAAGGTTTTCAGAAATTTGACAAGTACCTCCCCCAAATGATCATTGGCATAATGGATCCCCTGAGCAAGAAGGAGACAGAGAGGCTGAGAAACTTCTTCTGGGATGTGCTGTCTGTAGAAAAGCTATCACAGAAAGAAAGTATCAGCAAGTGGGTAGCTGAGGTTGACAGGCAGATGTGTGAAACTGGGATGACGGAAAAGATGCGGACCAAATTCATGTTTGTGCTGTTCTGGACATCACAAGCTAACACCGGACCAGCTACCTTCTGGGTTTTTGTGCATCTCCTGAAACATCCAGAAGCGATGAAGGCAGTGAAGGAAGAAGTAGACTGAATCCTGAAGGAAACTGATCAGGAGGTCAAGCCAGGCAGCCCCTTGATCAATGTGTCCTTGGAAACAATAAAGACGCCAGTTCTGGACAGCGCAATACAGGAAACTCTGCGCTTGAATGTAAGTCCGTTTCTGTTCAGAAGCATAATGGAGGATATGGACCTTGCAATGGCAGATGGGAGAGAATACAGCTTGCGGAAAGGAGACCAGCTCATTCTTTTCCCATTCGTTGGCCTGCAGATGGATCCTGAAATCTACCCTGATCCC
This sequence comes from Eublepharis macularius, assembly GCF_028583425.1. Classification (NCBI taxonomy): domain Eukaryota; kingdom Metazoa; phylum Chordata; class Lepidosauria; order Squamata; family Eublepharidae; genus Eublepharis; species Eublepharis macularius. The sequence goes on along the minus strand of NC_072800.1, from coordinate 90,280,396 downwards.
CAGAATTTCAAATATGACAGATTCTTGAACCAAGACGGCACGAAAAAAGAGTTTTATAAGAATGGGGAAAAGCTAAAGTATCACATCATGCCATGGGGAGGTGGACCTTCCATGTGCCCTGGGCGATTCTTTGCTGTTAATGAAATGAAAATTTTTGTGATGTTGATGGTCACGTACTTTGACATGGAACTGGTTAACAGGGAGGAGAAGATACCGCCGGTAGATGCAAGCCACTGTGGATTTGGAACCTCACATCCTTCTCATGATATCCAGTTTAGGTATCGACAGAGAATCTAAGAGGAAAGTTGTTTCCATAACCCTGTTGCTTATTAGCTCACAGTCCTTTATTCTGTTCCATCCTGCGGAGAAATCTGTAAAATGACCATAAATTTCCCTGAAGGTATCTTGAATTGGTGCAGTTACAAAAGTTCCAAAGTCCAGAAGTAAGGGAATGTTTGTTGGCAGAATATGCTGTAAGGGTAAAAATAACGGATTATATAAATAACAGACTGTTTAAAGTATTTGGGAAAAATGGGAAACTTATTACTCCTATTATGGATAGTGATGGGAAATAAGTGATACAGATTCATTTTGCAAATTCCTTTCTGAGTTTTCATTTGCAGATGTTATAGTAATGATGTTTGCTTTACATTTTTGATATAGTGTATAGAAATCTATGCTATTTAATTTGATCAATATAACATAACATAATCAGTACTAACAACTTTTCATGATATCATATCCTATATATAACTAGTCTTAGATGTAAGAAGTTTATTAAGTATAACTTTTGTAAATATTCTAAAATATATTGTTTATCAGCAAACAAAGTATAGCTATGGATTGTCGAAGGCTTTCTCTGAGAGATATCAGATACAGCCCGGAAAACCCACAACAGCCAAAGTATAGCTATGTTAAAGTATTTTAATTAATAACACTAAATATTTTATAGTTGGTATATAGTTGGTTTATCAAGATGGAGAGAGGAAATATTGTGTAGTGTTATTTACCTGGAAGCTATATAATAAATCTTGTATGATTATTGCATTTTGATTGTCCTTGTGATGTGTAACTTTATTTTTCTTTTAATTGTAATATTTGTTCCCGTCCCTCTTTTCCTTTTTTTACCCCCTGCATCGTGCAGGGAATTCACAATTACACACCTCCCATACCCCAAGTGACCCCTGCTCCATGCCCAGAAGATGGCAGGATCCATAGCTGAACTGACCTGAGGAAAATTACTTCCTAACCTCAAAGTGTTGATTGTCATTACCCTGGGCATGTAAAAAGAGGCCACAAGAACTGAGCTCTGATGTAACCCTTCCTGCCCTCCCTCTCATGACCTGCCTAGGTTCACAAAATCAGCATTGTTGTCAGATGGCCATACAGCCTCTTGCTTAAAAAACTCCAAAGAAGCAGAGCCCACCACCCCCTGAGGAAGCCTGTTCCACTGAGGGATTGCTCTAAGTGTTTGGAAGTTCTTCCTAATGTTTAGCTGAAAAACTCATTTGATTTAATTTTGATCCATTGGTAGCGGAAAACAACTCTGTACCATCCTCTGTATGACAGCCTTTCAAGTACTTGAAGATGGCTATCATATCACGTTACCTCCTCATAAGACTTGGTCTCCAGACTAGACTTGGGCACGAACAGCATTACAAACAGAAAAAACCCACAAATAACCCAATCTGCTGTTTGCGAGCAAGCTGTTCGTGGTGCTCCATTCTAAACGAACAGGTGGTCGTTGCAAGCCTCCTTTGCTGCCTTTGGCAGCCATTAGGCAAGCCAGACAGTCTGGAGCCTGCTGCAATCAATCCCCTTGGCAACCGGAGAGAAAGGGACTGAACTCTGTCTGAACTCCTTCTGGCTTTAACCCTTCAAAGAACTTCCAGCAGTGAGTCCCATTTTAGCCACTGTGAAGAGAAAATGACAACAAAGGGGGAGACCCATGCGTCATGACTTTCCCGGGGTGCAATCTCTCTGAAACGTGGGGAGATCTTCGGAAGACAGTGAGGACTATGTCCCCTGCAAATTTGGTGGGTATTGGACATTGGGAAGGTCAGTTTGTAACCCCTCAAAGTAGCTGCCTTCCAACAGGCAGTTCCGTTTTTGCCACTGTGAACAGAAAATGACAGCAAGGGGGGGGGCACATGGACCATGCCTTTCCTGGGGAGCAATCTCTCTGAAACTTGGTGGGTCTTCAGAGGACTGTGGGGACTAAAGGGGAAGACCCATGGATCATGCTTTTCCGGGATGCAATCTCTCTGAAACGGGGGGGGGGGAGTCTTCAGAGGACAGAGAGGACTAAAGGGGGAGAGCCATGGATCATGCCTTTCCCAGGGTGCAATCTCTCTGAAATTGGGGGCGGGGGAGAAGTCCTCAGAGAACAATGGGGACTATACCCCTGCAAATTTGGAGGGTATTGGACATTGGGAAGATTCTCCCGGGTGTGAGAGGGATGGGGAGAATCTCCCCACCTCTCTCGCACTGGGCAAGCAGCCTGGCTGTGCGACTGCTCTCCTGGCCCTTTAAACTATCAGCTGGCAGTCAGCAGGGGGAATTCCCCCCTGCCGCCTGCCAGCTGATAGTTTAAAGAGATCTTTAAAGGGCCAAGTAAGTGGGTTTGAGGAGAGGGGGGATAAGTGGGGGTGGGTTCTGGCTCCCATGAACAACAAACAACAAACATGTCCAGGAACAGTTCACGTTCCTCCATGTTCGTTGTTCATGGATGGCACTGAATGACAAACAGGGTGTTCAGGGTTTTTTTTTCCATTCATGCCCATGTCTACACCAGACCCCTCACCATCTTCATTGCCCTCCTCTGGACACATTCCAGCTTACCTATATCCTTCTTAAATTGTGGTACCCAAAACTGTGGGTTCTTAATTTTAAATCCCTAAATGGTTTTTAAAGCCCTGACTTTCACTGTTCAGACAAACCAGATCTTGTCAGGTCTTCGCTACTAAGCAAAGCTGACCTCCATGCACCGAGGCTTCTATGCACCACTGTTGGTCTCTTGCCTTGGAAACCCAAAGGAGTTGTCAAAAGTCACTGGCAACTTGATGGCACTTCCCATCACCAAATAGCTTGGAGTCAGGATACCAAATAGCTTGGGGTCAGGATACTTGAATTATCATTAACAGTTTGTTTTCATGACTTTTATGCTGTGTTATGATTTTATCATAAGCTGCCTCGAGGTGGCATATACATGTTCTAAATACACAAACAAGTAAATCATTAAAATAGATGTAGTATCTCTGCAATGTATGCCTGCATTTAGTACTGAAAAAAACAAACCAGGATCACGTTGTAAAAAGACACAATTAACAAAAAACCAACAATTTTTACATATTACTTCTGAGGAAGGTCTGCTACAAAATGTTTTTTTTTCATAATATTTTTTATTTTTCAATATCTAACATGCAAAACGACTACATACATACATAACCTACAAAACAGTAACTAAAAATGACTACAATAACACAAGGGATGGGGAAAAAGGGAGAAAAAAGAAAAAGGGAGGGAGGGGTGGAAAAAGGGGGAAGGCGACCTACAAACACTAAACACTACATTTCAATGCTTTCCCTTCATACTGCCATAGTAAAAAAAATAGCTTAATAAAATAGTGACGGAGTGTATTGTCGAAGGCTTTCACGGCCGGAGAACGATGGTTGTTGTGCGTTTTCCGGGCTGTATTGCCGTGATCTTGGCATTGTAGTTCCTGACGTTTCGCCAGCAGCTGTGGCTGGCATCTTCAGAGGTGTAGCACCAAAAGACAGAGATCTCTGTCTTTTGGTGCTACACCTCTGAAGATGCCAGCCACAGCTGCTGGCGAAACGTCAGGAACTACAATGCCAAGACCACGGCAATACGTCTTTTGGTGCTACACCTCTGAAGATGCCAGCCACAGCTGCTGGCGAAACGTCAGGAACTACAATGCCAAGACCACGGCAATACAGCCCGGAAAACCCACAACAACCATAGTGACGGAGTGGTTGATCATACAAATTACAAATTACAGTTCAAATTAAATCTTTTCCCCTCCCCTGGGCCTCGGGCGCAATTCCCTCTGCGCAGCTACCGCCAGAGCGCCCATTGCCTCCCCCCTCCCTTCAGGCTTCGGATCCTTTTCTTTTTGCTTGGTGTCTGATCCCAATTCTGAATTTTTCTCCACAAAATCCCTTAGCTGATCTTCCGAATTAATCTTGTAAGCTTTATCTTTATAACTAAACCCGATTCCTTCCGGGAGTAGCCATTTGTACTTTATGTCCCGTTCCCTCAAAAGAGCTGCCAACATCTTGTACTTAAATCTTTTCTTCCGCACTAAAAATGGAACGTCCTTCAATATCTTGACTTTATTTCCCAGAAAGTCCAATTCCGCATTGTATGAATTATATAGGATACTGTCCTGAACCCTCCTAGATGAAAACTCAATAACAATCTCGCGAGGCAGCTGCCACTTCGTTGCATATTTTGAAGATGCTCAATGGACTCCCAAAATGGCGCTTTTCACTTCTTCTTTAGTTGCCCTCGCGGGTGTCGCTAAAAGTTCCGAGGCGAGATCCCATAAATCCTCTTTTTCCTCCTCTTTAACATTCTGGAGACGCAAAATGGTTTGTGTTCGCTCCACTTGCAGTCCGATCAGCTGGTTTTCCACCAACTTTAATTCCCTGTTCGTTGCTCTCGTAAGTGACGCACTTTCCCGGGCAGACTTCTCTGCCCCCCCCCGCTGCTTCTTTAATGGCTTTCACATCGCTTTCAATTAAGCCCACCCTTTGATCTGTTTCATTCAGCTTGTCAACAAAGGGTTTTATGGATTCCATAACCACTCTTTTAACCAGTTCCTCAAGCGTCTCACCCCTCTGCAAGGCCGCCGTAACTGACTTGCCAAGAGAAGGACTCTGCTTTTTTGCTGCCATTTTAGGGGGGGGGGACCGCCAATCTTCCGAGACTCTATGAGGGGGGGAAAATCCGAGTCTTCTAACCTTCAGACCCCACCACTCCTCACATACGCTTGTAGTAACAGAAGGGATTCACTTACTTGCAGGCTTTCGCCTAATCCTGCTCCTTGCTGTTTTCCATAGCCCGGCAGCACACTAGGTGCTGCGCTCGTCTGCCGGCCTCCATGGGGACAAACGGGCGATTTACCCCCTGTCTCGATCTGTCAGAGGGCTCTTCCCGCCGCGTCCCGGACTCAGACTCCCTGCCTGAGAGTCTGGGGGCTAACCTTTGCAGATCAGCCGCCCAGCCAGGCGGCTCAGCCGCTTCCTCTCGGACCTGCCGAGAGGAGCGTCCGACATGGCTGCGAAAACGAAACCGAATGGTCTGCTACAAAATGTGATTACATCTAGATGTGCGTCTTACTTCTACTTATTACAAAAGCTGTTCCACTATATCACAAGGATGGAACCATTCTAAATTTGTGGTCGGGGATCACATGATTTGTTGTGGTTATTTTCTATTTATGTAATACATAAGGATTATATGCAATAAGTACTGTCGTGCTGACTACCAAGAGACAGTTGAAACGATGCCAATGGTTTTTATAACCATTCGGACGCATGTTAAAGGAGGTATACTTTAAGATTATGGGTGTTTTGTCATTTATGCAAAAACTGGTCTCTTCCTAAATCCCCAGGAGATAAAAGCGAAAGCAGTACAACAGCTTGGATTTTAGCATTTAATACAATACAGTTGTAGAAGATACTACAACCAGCTGATCTAGGTTATGGACATGGAGCCATAGGCTGAAGGCCAATTTAGACATTTCCATAAATAAGCAATTGCTGCAAAAAATGGCACCTGTAATTTATTCAATCCCGCCCCCCCCACACACACACCTTGCGCCATCAGCTATAACTTGGTCAGCCAAGCTCCCAGAAGGGGATAGGGGATGCCTCAATACAAGCTCTCATTGCCAGATGCCACTGCAAGAGGACATGGGGGTGGTGGTAAATATGGCACCAGTGTCAACATTACAACATCACTTCTGGAGAAAACACGACCAGTGATGATGGGTAGCTCTAGGAATTGCTGGAAACTCTATAATTTTACATCAGTTTGTCAATGCTACCCTCCACCATGTCTCTGCCCCCCCACCATTGCCAAACTGAACCCTAACTAGAACTTGTCACATGTCATCGCAACATTCAGCATTCAACAATGAGAAGGATATAGTGCCGCAGAACCCGGCTGGGAGGTAATTTCTACTTGATGATACAGAAGGGGTGGGGAACGAGATTCATAACTGCCGGTTTCAGCAGCAACCATGTGTTTACTATCACATTTAAATGAGTCTCACAGCCATGTGGAATTATAGATTGTGAGGGGGGTTTGATCTGTGGAGGATCATTCCTTGCAATCTGGAATTAAATTTGACAACACTTATCTGGTCCCACCCAGCCTTTTCATTCTACGAACCATTTACCTAGATGCCTTTCCTTTGCGCAAAGATATTGCCTCCTTGAGAGCTGATTGGCTTCAAACATCTGCAAACCATCATCATCATAATTACATTCTTCAAATTAAGCACGGCATTAATATTTCGGATTCTGATAGCTGACAGCTGACCTAGGAATGAATAGTGGAGGTAAAAACTGGATGATAGAGTATAGCTTTGTGATAAGCATAAGGGGCCTTTCATTGGTAGAAAGCAGCCACCTTCTGCCCGTGGTGTGATGCATTTATAGAAATACTTCAAACTTTTCAGGCCCAGGTTCTACCTTTAATCCTCAAAATGAAGCAATAGGCCCATTTTTAATTTTTTATCAAGCACCTATCTTCTCTGTCTCATCTTACTTCCTGATTCACTCTCTCTCAAAAAAAATCTTCAGTATGGCAGTAGGGCTGCCTGGTTTTCACCCAGACAGAAACTTCACATTTGAAATATACATTAAAAGGGGCCCCATAAATTAAGCCAATCTGTTTAATAAAGTTTGGCTCTGTCTTCCATTCCTGGCAAGTGATGGTGTGTCTCTTTCCAATGTGTCTCATTGATCATCGTGTAGCATTGCTTCCCTGAGCCAGTTGCTTTGGAAAGAGTTGAGGGAAATCTCCTGGTTTCTGATATGAGGGACAACTTCGCAAAATGAGGCTTGCTGAAGTTTTCAAACCGCTAGGGCCCTGGAGACAGTGATATAGGAGCTTCAGCCCCTCTATACTTTGACTACAGAGAACTTGACCTGTTGTAGAATATGGCTACTGCCAAATGACAGCATTTAGTTCTAACCTGACTCAGGAGTTTGGGATGCTGTATTGGTCTCCCAGGTTTATAGTGTCATTTCATCTTCCTTAGTCTTTTCTATAGTTAACATGTTCAGTGCAACTGTGAACCCAACACACAATGAAAATTCCAGTTTGTGAATCTGTTGCGGCAAACATGAAATGGGGCCGCAACAGAACAAAAATTTATTCCAGCATAAATTATTGTAAATCAGGGTCACTTGATCAAATCACATCAAGTGTATATTCAATAGGCCTAAGGCTACAAACAAGAGAAAGGTGAGTGAAATGTTCCAGTCAAATGAATAACCAACCCACATTCGAAGAACCAGTGTCGGAGAGAACGGCTCCCAATTGCGGATCGGTAGGCAACATCGAATTAACACATCAGATCTTACCAAGAACACTGACGTTTCACATGGTGAAATGCAGTGGAACGTGATAAGCAGATAAGTATATCCTTAACCACAGTAACATCTCTGTGGATGCCATTCACTCATACGCCTCGTCTAATTGTAATCAACCTTACTTACTGGATGGAAATCACAGAAAGGGGACTGAGAGGCCCTGGCCCTTCCAGAGAAACGTTGAGCATCTTCACTGAATTTCTGTATTTCATTCTTTTTTCATAATTTTAGTTTCTTGCCTTTTTCTATTTGTAGAAATACGATAAAAAAATGTACGCAGGATTCTGCCCAGTTTTTCAGTAGGAAGTAAGTCATGCTTTAGTTTAGCAGCTGAGTTGGAATAACAAGCTGAGTTGGAATAACAACCTACAAGCACTAGATTATGAAGGCAATCTATATTTATGTTCTGATTGTACCACACTGATTATGCACAGCTGTCCTTACCCAATGGTATCCAATATATATAAAAGGCAAGTTATATTGTCGACAGCTCACTTTTTAGCCTCGCTCAGCCGCACTGTTGATGATTCTAACCTCAAGGCCGCTATGAAGCGCCCACTTGCCGCCGAGAAGGGGCTCACCGAATCGACAGCCTAAGCACTCCTCCCCATGCCTCCCATCAACGCCCTCCTGCTTTGGCCTCCAGGCCGCTGTGAAGCATCCGGTTGCTGCTGGGAGGAGTACTCAGGCCACCAATTCACCAAGCCCCCTTCGGGCGACAAGCGGGCGCTTCGCAGTGGCTCCCAGGACAGAGTGGGGGGGTGCTGAGGGGAAGAAGAGCAGAATACAAATTAATCTTCATGCAGGTGCATTGCTGGGAGGGGGCACGCTGAATTGACGGCCTAAACACTCTTCCCCATGCTTCACCTGAGGGTCACTAAGGAGAAGGCAGAAGCCCTGGTGGCACTGGACCCCTATTCGTGGTTGCCTGGGAGGGATCCCTGCTGGATCCCGTGGAGCTTATTCTCCCCTCCCTAAAGAAGCCTGAAAGCAATTTTCTCAGAGCAAGCTCTATTGAATAGCACGGGCCTTACGTCCAAGTAGACCTTCTTTGGGATCCCCCCCACTCCACTGCTTTCTTCCCTCTTGGTCTCAACATAATATTCTGACAAAATTCTTTACCAAAAAAAATTGTATACAAAGAAATCTTTTAACGTTGATGATTGATTGTAATGTTTCTATATCTAGTGTCTCATAAATGCCTCTCAGATGTCCTGAAGGGTTTCTGCTTACTACACTTTTGGGGCACATTCGAGTACATCCTACAATCTCAAGAAAAAGCACCTGGAGAAACACCTCACAAAAGGCCCATCAGCTGAGGGTGACGAGAGAGTGAAGTGGAACCAGGAAAATAATATAGCACAAGCATTCATTGTAAATTCTATCTCTACCCATTATCTAGAATTGATTCAGGGCTGTGAAACAGCTAAGCAGATGTATGACCTTATACTTAAAGAGCATATGAGAGATGATTGGGCAACCAGGTCACTTTTGCAAGATCAATTGCAAGCGTTAAGACGTTCAAATGGGCAAAGTTTTAAAAGTCACGTGAGGGAGCTACTGGACCTGTTCTTTCAGTATGCCCAAGCAGGGGAAGAAAAAGATGATTCTGTCAAGGTTGGAGCTTTGCTTAAATCTCTAGGCCATACATTTCTGCCAGTAATCTCCCAACTTGAAATGAAGGGAAAAATAAATTTTCGAAAAACAGCCATACAAATTGAAAAGGAAGTTGCAAGACATAAAGCTTTAAACTCAATTTACGAGAATGTCCTGAACAGTTTGTTCATAAAGTCTCCCTAAGAGCAAAAACGCAAGTTGCCACTTCCAGCCCTGGAGAAAGACATTTCTCAAACTATCAAACTGGCAAGCATCCTAAGGGGACTACGTTGGCCAGAAAGAGAGAATCCTGAAGCAAACAAAGGTTCACTACAGCAACCCAGTATGAGACAGGGCAAAACTCATTTGCTACCACTCCAAAGGCAAAACAATTAACATGTTACAATTGCAGGGGGTACAGGTCACAAGCAAATCAACTGCTCTCCCCCCAGGGCAATGGGAACTCCCCCTCCCTCTTCTAACATGAAAGCAAGTAATTTTAAACGAAAGACAGAACAGTAAAAGAAGTTTAGTCTGAATTCAGTAAGCACCAGCCTTTCATCTTGTGGACTTCCTCAGGGGCATACAGTTGTCCACTCTAGATATCACAAAATATGGCTTCAAAACAAACCCTTTTACAAAAATTAATAAAGATTTTTTTTATCTATACAACAAGCAGCTTACCTGTGTATGTTACAGTTCATTCATAAATCACTTACAAATGCATACTTTGTGATATCTAGAGTGGACGACTGTATGCCCCTGAGGAAGTCTGCAAGACGAAAATCTGTGTGAATGATAGCCAGCCCCAGTTCGGGCGCAGCATTCGGACCTCCACCTTTTCATCAAAACATCTGTTGAAGAAAAAGAAAGAAAACACCCATTAATGAAAGGAACTAAAAACTTACCTTGACTCGGTCCCGGAGTCTCTCTGAGTGAGGCTCATGCCAGAGGATTGCTTGCTTTCAGAATATTTAAAGTATACAGACACGGTCATTGGAAAGTTTATAAATTATTATGGGAAGCATTCATACACAACCTGTTGTATACTTATGAATTGTACTGGCAGAATTGGTACTAGTTGTGTGTGAATATACGAGCATGTTGCACTTTACTTATTGATTGTGTGTTTGATTGTTTCAAACATAGAATTAGGCAGGCCAACCCTCATCTGCCCACTGATTCAATGCTATATAAGATGAGCTGTGGATTTCCATTTCCTTTGACTAAAGCATTTCCACCCTGCACACCAGTGATGCATTTCTGGGAGTCTGTGCTTTGTGCTCTTCTAGCATCCCTCTTTTCTGCCATACTGGGAGGGCTTTACACGGCAGGAGCCTTCCGCAAGAGGAGACCCAAAGAAGCTCCATTGGACAAAGGCCTCATTCCATGGCTCGGACATGGCTTAAGTTTCAAGAAGAACCCTGTGGAGTTTCTGGAAAAGATGAAGAAGAAACACGGAGATATTTTCACAGTGCTGGTTGGTGGCAATTATTTAAATTTTGTGATGGACCCTCACACTTATGGGACTATAATAAAGGAATCAAAGGACAAGCTGGATTTTGATACATTTGCTTCCACAGTTGTTTTTAATGTATTTGGTTTCCACCTCAGTGAATCTCATCACAAGATTAAGGAAACAGTTAGCAAGAAGTATCTTAGAGGTAAGAACTTAGCTGAGTTGAACCAGGTGATGATGGAGAACTTGAAGACTGTGTTGCTAAAAAGCCGGAGCTCAGGTGATGGGGAAAGGCCGTGGCAGCAGGACGGTGTCTTCCACTTCAGCTACAAAGCCATGTTCCAAGCTTCTTTCATGACTTTGTTTGGAACTGATCCCCCCCAAAGTGGATGTAGCAAAGAGATTTCTAAGGATCATACAGCAACCCAGTGTGGAGAGTGGTTTGAAGATTTTCAGAAATTTGACAAGTATTTTCCCCAAATGACCATTGGCATAATGGATCCCCTGAGCAAGAAGGAGATGGAGAGGCTGAGAAACTTCTTCTGGGATGTGCTTTCTGTAGAAAAGCTATCACAGAAAGATAATATCAGCAAATGGGTAGCTGAGATTGACAGGCAGATGTGTGAAACTGGGATGAAGGAAAAGATGCGGACCCAATTCATGTTTCCGCTGTTCTGGGCATCACAAGCTAACGTCGGACCAGCTATCTTCTGGGTTTTTGTGCATCTCCTGAAACATCCAGAAGCGATGAAGGCAGTGAAGGAAGAAGTAGACCGAATCCTGAAGGAAACTGATCAGGAGGTCAAGCCAGGCAGCCCCTTGATCAATGTATCCTTGGAAACAATAAAGACGCCAGTTCTGGACAGCGCAATACAGGAAACTCTGCGCTTGAATGTAAGTCCGTTTCTGTTCAGAAGCATAATGGAGGATATGGACCTTGCAATGGCAGATGGGAGAGAATACAGCTTGCGGAAAGGAGACCAGCTCATTCTTTCCCCATTCGTTGGCCTGCACATGGATCCTGAAATCTACCCTGATCCCCAGAATTTCAAATATGACAGATTCTTGAACCCAGACGGCACGAAAAAAGAGTTTTATAAGAATGGGGAAAAGTTAAAGTATCCCATCATGCCATGGGGGGGTGGACCTTCCATGTGCCCTGGGCGATTCTTTGCTGTTAATGAAATGAAGATCTTTGTGATGTTGATGGTCATGTACTTTGACATGGAACTAGTTAACAGGGAAGAGAAGATACCACCGGTAGTTGCAAGCCGCTGTGGGATTGGAACCTCACATCCTTCTCATGATATCCAGTTTAGGTATCGACAGAGAATCTAAGAGGAAAGTTGTTTCCATAACCCTGTTGCTTATTAGCTCACAGTCCTTTATTCTGTTCCATCCTGCGGAGAAATCTGTAAAATGACCATAAATTTCCCTGAAGGTCTCTTGAATTGGTGCAGTTACAAAAGTTCCAAAGTCCAGAAGTAAGGGAATGTTTGTTGGCAGAATATGCTGTAAGGGTAAAAATAACGGATTATATAAATAACAGACTGTTTAAAGTATTTGGGAAAAAATGGGAAACTTATTACTTCTATTATGGATAGTGATAGGAAATAAATGATACAGATTCATTTTGCAAATTCCTTTCTGAGTTTTCATTTGCAGATGTTATAGTAATGATGTTTGCTTTACATTTTTAATATAGTGTATAGAAATCTATGCTATTTAATTTGATCAATATAACATAACATAATCAGTACTAACAACTTTTCATGATATAATATCCTATATATAATTAGTCTTAGATGTAGGAAGTTTATTAAATATATCTTTTGTAAATATTCTAAAATATATTGTTTATCAGCAAACAAAGTATAGCTATGTTAAAGTATTTTAATTAATAATGCTAAATATTTTATAGTTAGTATATAGTTGGTTTATCAAGATGGAGAGAGGAAATATTGTGTAGTGTTATTTACCTGGAAGCTATATAATAAATCTTGTATGATTATTGCATTTTGATTGTCCTTGTGATGTGTAACTTTATTTTTCTTTTAATTGTAATATTTGTTCCCGTCCCTCTTTTCCTTTTTTTACCCCCTGCATCGTGCAGGGAATTCACAATTACATCCCTCCCACACCCCAAGTGACCCCTGCTCCTTGCCCAGAAGATGGCAGGATCCAAAGCTGAACTGACCTGAGGAAAATTACTTCCTGACCTCAAAGTGTTGATTGTCATTACCCTGGGCATGTAAAAAGGGGCCACAAGAATTGAGCACTGATGTAACCCTTCCTGCCCTCCCTCTCATGACCTGCGTAGGTTCACAAAATCAGCATTGTTGTCAGATGGCCATACAGCCTCTGCTTACAATATTCCAAAGAAGGAGAGCCCACCACCCCCTGAGGAAGCCTGTTCCACTGAGGGATTGCTCTAAGTATTGTCGAAGGCTTTCACGGCCGGAGAACTATGGTTGTTGTGGGTTTTACGGGCTGTATTGCCATGGTCTTGGCATTGTAGTTCCTGACGTTTCGCCAGCAGCTGTGGCTGGTATCTTCAGAGGTATAACACCAAAAGACAGAGATCTCTCAGTGTCACAGTGTGGAAAAGATGTAGGTTATTTGTATATACTCAGGAGGGGTGGGGTTGAGCTGAGTCATCCTGTTTGCTCTAAGTGTTTGGAAGTTCTTCCTAATGTTTAGCTGAAAAACTCATTTGATTTAATTTTGATCCATTGGTAGAGGAAAACAACTCTGTACCATCCTCTATATGACAGCGTTTCAAGTACTTGAAGATGGCTATCATATCACGTTACCTCCTCATAGGACTTGGTCTCCAGACTAGACTTGGGCACGAACAGCATTACAAACAGAAAAAACCCACAAATAACCCAATCTGCTGTTTGCGAGCAAGCTGTTCGTGGTGCTCCATTCTAAACGAACAGGTGGTCGTTAAAAGCCTCGTTTGCTGCCTTTGGCAGCCGTTAGGCAAGCCAGACAGTCTGGAGCCTGCTGCAATCAATCCCCTTGGCAACCGGAGAGAAAGGGACTGAACTCTGTCTGAACTCCTTCTGGCTTTCCTTCTGGCTTTAACCCTTCAAAGAACTTCCAGCCGTGAGTCCCATTTTAGCCACTGTGAAGAGAAAATGACAACAAAGGGGGAGACGCGTCATGACTTTCCCGGGGTGCAATCTCTCTGAAACGTGGGGAGATCTTCGGAAGACAGTGAGGACTATGTCCCCTGCAAATTTGGTGGGTAATGGACATTGAGAAGGTCAGTTTGTAACCCCTCAAAGGAGCTGCCTTCCAACAGGCAGTTCCATTTTTGCCACTGTGAACAAAAAATGACAGCAAAGGGGGGGGGGGACACATGGATCATGCCTTTCCTGGGGAGCAATCTCTCTGAAACTTGGTGGGTCTTCAGAGGACTGTGGGGACTAAAGGGGAAGACCCATGGATCATGCTTTTCCGGGGTGCAATCTCTCTGAAACTGGGGGACGGGGGTCTTCAGAGGACAGAGAGGACCAAAGGGGGAGAGCCATTGATCATGCTTTTCCAGGGTGCAATCTCTCTGAAACTGGGGGACGGGGGTCTTCAGAAGATAGAGAGGACTAAAGGGGGAGAGCCATGGATCATGCCTTTCCCGGGGTTCAATCTCTCTGAAATCGGGGGGGGGGGGGAGACCTTAGGGGACAGTGGGGACTATACCCCTGCAAATTTGGAGGGTATTGGACATTGGGAAGATGGGGAGAATCTCCCCACCTCTCTCGCACTGGGCAAGCAGCCTGGCTGTGCGACTGCTCTCCCGGCCCTTTAAACTGTCAGCTGGCAGTCAGCAGGGGGAATTCCCCCCTGCCGCCTGCCAGCTGATAGTTTAAAGGGATCTTTAAAGGGCCAAGTAAGTGTGTTTGAGGGGAGGGGGGATAAGTGGGGGTGGGTTCTGGCTCCCATGAACAACAAAGAACAAACACGTCCAGGAACATTTATGTTCGTCCATGTTCGTTGTTCGTGGATGGCACCGAATGATAAACAGGGTGTTCGGGTTTTTTTCCCCCATTCATGCCCATGTCTACTCCAGACCCCTCACCATCTTCATTGCCCTCCTCTGGACACATTCCAGCTTACCTATATCCTTCTTAAATTGCGGTACCCAAAACTGTGGGTTCTTAATTTTAAATCCCTAAATGGTTTTTAAAGCCCCGACTTTCACTGTCCGGACAAACCAGATCTTGTCAGGTCTTCGCTACTAAGCAAAGCTGACCTCTATGCACCGAAGCTTCTATGCGCCACTGTTGGTCTCTTGCCTTTGAAACCCAAAGGAGTTGTCAAAAGTCACTGGCAACTTGATGGCACGTCCCATCACCAAATAGCTTGGAGTCAGGATACCAAATAGCTTGGGGTCAGGATACTTGAAGTATCATTAACAGTTTGTTTTCATGACTTTTATGCTGTGTTATGATTTTATCATAAGCTGCCTCGAGGAGGTGGCATATACATGTTCTAAATACACGAACAAGTAAATCATTAAAATAGATGTAGTATCTCTGCAATGTATGCCTGCATTTAGTACTGAAAAAAACAAACCGGGATTACGTTGTAAAAAGACACAATTAACGAAAAGCCAGCAATTTTTACGTATTACTTCTGAGGAAGGTCTGCTACGAAATGCGATTACATCTAGATGTGCATCTTACTTCTACTTATTGCAAAAGCTGTTCCACTATTTCACAAGGATGGAACCTTTCTAAATTTGTGGTCGGGGATCACATGATTTGTTGTGGTTATTTTCTATTTATGTAATACATAAGGATTATATGCAATAAGTACTGTCGTGCTGACTACCAAGAAACAGTTGAAACGATGCCAATTTGTTTTTATAACCATTTGGACTCATGTTAAAGGAGGTATACTCTAAGATTACGGGTGTTTTGATTCGGTTTCGTTTTCTCAGCCATGTCGGACGCTCCTCTTCTCTGGCTCGAGAGGAAGCGGCCGAGCACCCTGTCCGGGCGGCTGATCTGCGAAGATTAGCCCCCAAAACTCCCAGTGAGGGAGGCTGGGTCCGGGACGCTGCGGGAAGAGCCCCCTGGAATCAATGCGGGGGGTTAATTGCCCGTTTGTCCCTACGGAGGCCGGCAGACGTGCGCGGCGCCTTGAGTGCTGCCGGGCCATGGGAAACAAAATTCTTCACACAATGTTCACAAAAATAATTTAGTGAATTTGAAAGTAATATACAAGAGTGAATACAACATGTGAAATTCTAAAACATCATAATCACTATAATATCATCACAATCAATCACACACAGCAAGGTGTTACAACACCGAGTAGCATGTGTATCCTCAGAAAAGGGAAGAATCCCAAGAGTTCTCTTATGAGCTGTCTTCAGTCAGTACACTGAGGATTCCCGCTGAAACCGCGGGGGCAGATGAAAAGTCCCTCCGGACAAAGTGGAAAGGAGCTGGAAGACTGGGAGGAGAATGGAATGTGCAGGTGGAGAACAGCAACCGGGAGCCCCCGAGGGGGACCTCCCCGCCCGACAAGCCTCCGGGTATCTCAAGCTTGTTTCATGAGCACTTCCTTACGGGGCGTGGTTTCTCCTACCACGATGGTATTTCTCCGACTCTCCCACAAACTCTTTCACGTGCTGAAACTCTGCACACTTCCAGGGACCCTGGAAGTGCGCAGAGTTTCAGCACGTGAAAGAGTTTGTGGGAGAGTCGGAGAAATACCATCGTGGTAGGAGAAACCACGCCCCGTGAGGAAGTGCTCATGAAACAAGCTTGAGATACCCGGAGGCTTGTCGGGCGGGGAGGTCCCCCTCGGGGGCTCCCGGTTGCTGTTCTCCACCTGCACATTCCATTCTCCTCCCAGTCTTCCAGCTCCTTTCCACTTTGTCCGGAGGGACTTTTCATCTGCCCCCGCGGTTTCAGCGGGAATCCTCAGTGTACTGACTGAAGACAGCTCATAAGAGAACTCTTGGGATTCTTCCCTTTTCTGAGGATACACATGCTACTCGGTGTTGTAACACCTTGCTGTGTGTGATTGATTGTGATGATATTATAGTGATTATGATGTTTTAGAATTTCACATGTTGTATTCACTCTTGTATATTACTTTCAAATTCACTAAATTATTTTTGTGAACATTGTGTGAAGAATTTAGTTCACTGCATCAGTGCTCATTTGTGTTTTTTGGCAAGTTTGGGTGGGTGAGCATCTTTGATAGCCTCTTTTGGTTTGGGCCATGGGAAACGGCAAAGAGCAGAACTAGGCGAGAGCCTACAAGTAAGCGAATTCCTTCTGTTATTACAAGCGTACGTGAAGGAGAGGTGAGATCTGAAGCTAAGAAGGCTCACTCTTCCCCTTTGCTGAGTTTCAAGATTTGGTTGGTGCCCCCCCCCAAAATGGCAACAAAAAAACAAAGTCCTGCCCTTGGCAAGTCAGTTTCGGCTGCCTTAAAGGGAGAATCGCTGGAGGAAATAGTACGGAGGGCGGTTGGTGAAGCTATAAAACCCTTTGTTGACAAGCTGAATGAAACAGATCAAAGGGTAGGCTTAATTGAGAGCGAAGTGAAAACCATTAAGGAAGCAGCGGGGGGGGGGCAGAGAAGTCTGCTCGGGAAAGTGCGTCACTCGTGGAGGCTACGAATAAAGAGCTTAAACTGGTGGAGAATCAGTTGATTGGGCTACAAGTGGAACGAACACAGACAATTTTGCGCCTCCAGAATGTGAAAGAGGAGGAAAACGAGGATTTACGGGGTCTTGTCTTGGAACTACTGGCGACACCCGCGAGGGCAACTAAAGAAGAAGTAAAAAGCGCCATTTTGGAAGCCCGTCGGGCTACTTCAAAATATGCAATGAAGCGTCAGTTGCCGCGCGTGATCATCATCGATTTTTCATCTAAGAGGATCCGGGACACTATCCTATACAATTCATACAATGCGGATCTGGACTTCTTGGGCAACAAAATTAAGATATTGAAAGACGTCCCATTTCTAGTTCGGAAAAGACGTTTTAAGTATAAAAAGTTTGCAGCTCTTCTGAGAGAACGTGGAATAAAGTACAAATGGTTATTCCCGAAAGGAATCTGGTTCAGCCATAA
Organism: Eublepharis macularius; assembly: GCF_028583425.1. Taxonomy (NCBI): domain Eukaryota; kingdom Metazoa; phylum Chordata; class Lepidosauria; order Squamata; family Eublepharidae; genus Eublepharis; species Eublepharis macularius. Next base: position 90,262,613 of record NC_072800.1, on the reverse strand, counting down.
AGATCAAGCCTTTAAGATATTATCAGAAGATCAACTAAGGGATTTTGAGGACAGGAACCCAGAATTCCAGTGCACCAAGCAAGACGAAAAGGAGAAGTCTGAGGGGGAGGGGG